>NC_140800.1:8497500-9970000 GCF_037176805.1 Vigna unguiculata
TATTTAAAAGTTTAATTCTCATTATTTCTATAATTGTGAAAACACATGTTTGACGTATTGAAATGTGTTATTTTTTAGATAAGAAAAAGTAATAAAATTATTGTTATTATTATAACTATAACTATGTAATTAAATATAAATGATTTTTATTTTTATTTAAATAAATTTTATTTATTTTGCTGATAATTTTTTAATTAAAAAAATAGTTAAGCTTGAAAAATAGTTAAATCGAAAAAAAAAACAGTTAAAATTTAAATAAATTGTCACTTAAAATAGTAAAATTAATAAAATAATTATTTTAATTTTAAAAAATTATTTAAAAGATAAAATTGGAAAACAAATGTGGACACTAAAAAGAATAATTTCTTTTATATATAGCTATGAATTATCTTATAAAAAATTAAATTAGGTTTATCTTGATTGATGATAATGTTTAGTTTCTCTAGTTTTTTCTTAATCTGTTTAATCTTAATATTATTATTTTGGTAATTCTTTTAAAGTCTTGAAGTGGGGTCTAACATTGTTTTAGTCCATGTTTATTTATAATTTTTTTTACCCATTTGATTGTAGACAGGAGTGACAATACAGCTGATCCGGTCCGTTTAGGCTTGTATCGTGTTGAAAATGTTGTTGAAATGTCTGGCATGTCCCGCATAAGTGCGGGTCCACAAGCATGGCCGTTTTTTTCTTTTAATTCTTATGATAAAGCTTTCAATATTTAACAAACTGAAAAACTTTAACAAGTTAACATAATTAAGCAAAAACTTTAGGGAGTTGGATGATAAATTGATAATTTAATATTTTCATCATATTCATATTCGTACTTTGACGTACACAATGTATTTTTCAAATTTTAGCACATTCAAAAATACATAACATTTCTCTTTTCCACTCAAATAAGAACGAAACGTTTATACATAAGTCCAGAAGGAAAGTAACCAATTACATAAGTGCATTTTTTTGGTGGGCCGCAGGACAACCCATGCGAACTACAGGTTATGCGGGCCAGCGGACTCAATATCTTGGCCTACCCTACATTTTTTTAACAAGCATGCGGGCTAGCCAGTCGAGCTAAGCCCACATTGCCACCCTTAATTATAGAATTTTGAAATTAGTTAAATAGGATGATGTTGATATCCAAGTGAATACTTATGTCAATACTTATTCTAACCCTATGTGATTCCTAATCTTAAGTCATTAACAAAGAAACTAATAGTATTTTAGTTAGTAACTATCTTAACAACATTGACTTTGTCTTCAAGTTGTAATTGAAGTACTCGTACTTAGAAAGAATGCTTAATAAAATACAAATATCCAACGTCTAGTTATTATTCTATGTATTTTTTTTTTGGCAAGACATTTAAATGGCCTTAACATCTTATATTTTCCCATTCAACTTCTTTCTAGTTTATAGTTGTTTTCCTTGTAATATTCCTAAGGAATATTACTAATTTAAATAAATAAAAAAAGAAAATTAAATAATATGTCACAATATTATTATTCCCAAAACGCAGGAAAATTAAAATGTTTAAGCATCGCGCCACAATATTTAAAATCGTAGTATTTAAAACTTTACAATTTCCAAAAATCCAAAATAAAACATAAATGATCATCATAAATATAGTCCTAGCTTAATCCCAGCTAATCCTCACTCTGTCACCTGAGCGTCCTCAGCATCACCTGTATCAACATCTGCTCCCGTGTAACGAATCACACGATCATCGCCATACACAAACAGAAAGGGTGAGTTGAGAAAATAAAACAACAAATATATAATATGTAAAATAAGAAATACACCCATCTTATTCATCTTACTTAGTTCTTGGCCAAGACCTTAACCCCAAGGCTTTATAGCCTTCAAATCACACATATGGTTAGCCTTGGACTCGGGAATATGATGCTCACACGAACGTGTCCGCTCGTGGTCCTGCCTCTACGAACCTCCCCGCTCGTAGTCTTGCTCTACGAACCTTCCCGCTCGTAGTCCTGCTCTATAGACCTACCCGCCCGTAGTCCAACACATGTGATCCACCAGCCCCGTACCTCTCCGCACGTGGCATCTCTCAAGCGTGAGCACGGAACATACGAACCTACCTCGCTCGTATCCCCACGCGAGAGTAATTGGATATGAACCTCCCCGCTCATATCATCACATGTTATCCACCATCCATGAACCTACCCGCTCATGGCATAACATCTCCCGATCCAAGTATAGTATCCTTGCTCAAAACAACACACAAACAAATCAAGGACAACAACATTTTCACTTGGCTCAGCCTACACGCCGCTAGGCAGAATCAGTTCAGACGCCTGGCGGTACTAGCCCACCGCCAGGCACTAGTGCCCTTCCAGCGCCACTGTTTTTCAGTCACTGTCTGGTTTAGCACACCTTGCCGCCAGGCGCCACGCAGTACAGGGACCTCTACAATTGTTCTTATCACCTGGCGGCATCAGCAAGCCGCCAGGCGCCACACCAGAAGTACCTCGCTGCTGGTTTTGGCACACTCACTGATTTGTTCCTAACTAGAACACTACCACAAGCATCACTCTTCCCATTAATCAGGACATTATGCAAAGTTACCCAGTCATACTTCAATCAATTGAATTACTTATAACCATACTCATAGGTCCATATATTCCCCACAAGTAATTCTCCAAGTTCTCTATCCCAGCATAATGGCTCGATCAAGCTTAAGGAAATTGCCTAATCCATTCCCTCTGACTTATTCAAGTCTAAAAATGGAATTCAGCCACCCCTTAGACTATCTAAGGCTCATAGTAGAATAGTTGCTTATCTCCATTGACACTAAATTTCAGTTGATCCCCAATTCTTAATGCTTACTAACCTATTACATTGTTTCACCCTATAACTCTTCATTTATTGACTCACCAAAACACAAAATCTTATACTCACCATTTAATTGCAGTTACACTCATTTATTGTTTCACTCTCCTTTCACACCTTTTTCCCTTTGCTAAAAAGAAACACTTTAACTCTTCTCTCCTTGGCCTCTTTCACGAACCAGAATCGCTCCCCTCTCACTCTCAAAATTGTCTGCACTTTCCCAGGTTGATTTTCATCTCCTTCTCTCTTCTCTCTCAAGATTAATGTGCCCTAATTACTCTTTAATTTGCTAAAACGAATTTTATTAAATAAAATTATGACTAAGGCCATTCAATGAATATTACCCATTGTGTTTCAGCCCTTACGTTGCCTCTCCATTAGTTGCTAGGGTTCCCAACCCTTTCATATTCATGCCAAAAGAAATTGGCAAAAAAGAGAATGAATTTGTCATTAGCAAGGTTTGAACTCACAACCCTTCAATCACAAAGCAAGTGCACAACCAATTCAACCAACTCATATTCATGATAATTCCTCTAATTCTAAGGTTATGTTATCACGTCTCACATTCAAATATATAACATAAAAATGCATAAGTTAAATAACATACAAAGGTCCAAGTCCTTTCACACAATAAAGTACTCTCAACCATTTGAGCTAGTACTTTTCCACGTCATAGCAATCCGTATTAAATATCTTAAATGCTCTTATTACCCACATTACTTAAATAATTATTTAATTAACTATTTAATTTTCTCGGGTCTTACATTCCCTACGGTGTCATATGTAATTATGAGATTCATAGTTTTGAATTTTTTGCAATGACCTTTTATACAAAACCATACACCCATTCACAACTATTCATTTGGCTAATACCTTGTCTTCCCTACATTTTTTTTTCAAATTTGCTTATATCTTCTTTCGTCATTCCCATTCATATTAAGGTATGTTTTCCCAAATTTTTTTCCACTTTAGCTCTTTGTGTGTCTTATTCTCTTAATCATGGATTATTATATTAAACTTTGCACCCTTCATATAAGCTTAAAGGTCACTATAAAGGTTTCTTCATACATACATATATATATATATGTTAAAATATTTATAGTTTTTGCATGGACAAAGCCTTAGTTATGCTAACGAGGAACAATATGTTTTAGTCGAGGTTCATCTTCAAGAATAACCTATTGTTAGACTTGAAGAGAAGACTTAGGTCTTTAGTGAAGGTGTTCTGATGATGATCGAAGATGTTATATATAATAAAGATGTGTTTAAGAGTTAGACTTGTCAATTTGGTACAATCCATATGATTTGGCTTTAACCCACGTGCATTACGACCAAAAATTTTCATAAGATAAAAAAAGACCCACATTAGAAAAAACTCACAAGACCAAAACACCAACAAAACGTCATGGGTTGATGCCAATCTATGGACCATTTCTTAAAGTAAAAAAAAAACTATTTAAAATTAAAAAAATTCTTAAAAAAATTGTTATGTACATGAAAAGCATTTACTCAATCCAAATCCAAATATTAAGGAAACTCGAGTGAGGCTTAAATGAAGTTAGGTTAGACCAACACGTTGTCAAATTGGTCTAGATGGCCCGAGGTTAGGTTGAGTCCAAGTTAAGATGAGATGGAGGTCCAGGTCTAACTTAACTTATCTTCATGTGGGCCAAGTCAAGTCGAGCACTTGTTAAGACAAGTAAGGTTGGACTAAGTCTAGGTGGGTTGAGTCAAGTTTTTGCGAAAATCAGATCAGACTGAGGTAGACTTGGCTCATGGCAGAGCAAGTCAGATTGGACTCATGTTGGCCAAGTTAGGTCACACATTGTTCGATCGAGTCATGCAAAGTCTAGGTCTACCCAAGTCGATCCTAAGTCAAAACGGACAGGGTTAGTTTATACTCAAGTTAATTACATCTAGTAATGTTCAAGGTCAGGTTGAGTTGAATCAACTTCAAGTATATGGTCAAGTTGAATTGCACCCACGTTAGGCCAAATTGAGTTGAGCCATTGTTGAATTCGAGTTAATTTCGGCCCATGTCAAGCCAAGTCAGTTTAAACCCACGTCAACTTCATTCGAGTGGAGCCCACATAAGGTTTACTTAATTCAATCCAAGTCAAGTAAGGTTTAAACCAAGTTGAGTATGGCCCACGATGGGTCGAGTTGAAATGGGTCCAAATCCATAATAGTAGAGTCAAGACCATGTTGGATCAAGTCGAGTCAAACCCACATTGGACCAAGTCGAGTTTGGCCTATGTTATTAGACCAAGTCAAGTCAAGTATATGTGAGGTTGAGTGATTTTCGGTACACCATGAGCCAAGTTAAGTTGACTCCTTGTCGTATCAAGTCAATTTGGACCCACCTTTTTCTCAATCGAGTCAGGCCCACCTCTATCTCAATTGAGTCAAGCACACCTCTAACTCGATTAAATTGGATCCACCTCTAATTCAGTCGAGTTGAGCCCCCTTCTAACTCATTCGAATCGAGACCATCTTTAAATCAGTCGAGTTGGACCCATGTTTGTTCAAGTTGAGTTGAGCCTTTCTCAAGCTAAGTTGAGTCAAGTCCATCTCTTGCTCAGTTGAGTCAGGCCCACATCAGGTAAAGTTGAGTTGGGTTTAATTCAAACTATGTTGAAGAGGGTCCAAGTTGGGTTGAGTTTATTCAGTCTACGTTGAGTCAAGTCAGACTCATGTTGGGTTGAGTTGAATTAGGCTAACATTGGGTGGAGTAGTGTTGGGTCCACATCACTCCGTAGATTTAGACCCAAGTCAAGCCAAGTTGAGTTGAGTGGAGTCTGTGTTGAACAAAGTTCAAATCAAGCCATGTTATGTTAAGCTGAGAAAGGGATTACCAACATTGGATAATGTTAGGTTGGAAAATTCAAGTTGGGTTAGGTTGGCCTAGTCAGACAAGTTGGGTTAGGTTGGCCTTAACCTTTTAATTAAGTTATAAACAATAAAGTTTAAAAAAAAGACCAATTTATAATTAATGCAAAATAGTTATTGATCAGTTTGTAATTTAGAATATTTAAAAGACTCATGCAATTTTGAAAAGTACTTAAGAGTTAATTGAAGTCTTATAGTAGGTCAAAGCTCTAGCCCTAACCCATTTTATGTGGGGCTTTGGAAGATTGAGGCTTTTCAACCCACTCATTTAGTGGGTTAATAAAAAGGGACTCATTTAAGAGTGAGTTAGGATCAATCCATGGACCATGAATCAGTATTACAACTCTATTAAGAGTCTTGCTTTTATTAATTGTTGTTTTTATTCTTGCACATGCAAGGTATTCATAAGGTTAAAATCAAAACACAACCATATTAAAATTATTTAAAATAAAAATAATTTTTGACTTATGGTAAAATATTTTGAAATTTTAGCACTGTTGATCAATTAAGCTTTGGTATAATTGATTAAACTATTCCTAGTGAGATTTAGAACAGGATAATCAAATCACTATAGAACCATTTTAAGTGATTTTAGAGTTCTTAAAATATTAATCGATTATAGTATTTCATAACAAATTATAAACATTTTAAGATAATTGTAAAGCTAATTTAATCGATTATAACACATGTAATAATCAATTAAAATAAAAATCGTTGTTACTATTTTTCAAAATTTGGTTAGAATAATCAATTATGAGCTTCATTTAATCAATTAAATGTGTCAATATGATTTTTGAATTAGTGTTTTGAAAACTATATTAATAGAACTTTTCACTCACTCTTTAATAAGAGAGTTTGTAGTGATAAACCTAAAATATTTCCAATATTCAAAAGAGCTTTCAAGATTCAAAATCATAGAGGTTGTGTTGTGTTGAATATTTGTGAGTGCTTATATTATGTTATTTGATAAACACTTTCTCGTTGTTTTCAGCGTTCTAGTGGTGTTTTGTTGAAATTTTTTTAGATTGCTTCCGGTGTTTTTTGCTATTATAACAAGAGTTTGTAAGACATATATCTTCTTTAGGTGATAAAGAGTTAAAAAGATTTAGATCCTCTTTAGGCTAATTCAAGTGTTGGTAGGCACATATTCTTTTTGTGATGAAGAGTTGATAGAGATTGATATCTCTTAGAGTTTGATATCTTCATAAAGGTGTTCAAGAGTTTATTGTTATTGTTTTAGTTTATAATAACATATTGTTTTATCCAAACTTGTTTTTAGATAATGAAACCAATTATTCTAAGGTTGAATAACTAATGTAGGATTTGTAGATCTAAACTAACATAAATCCTTATGGTATCTTTTGGTTCTTCCTTTATCTTCTTTAATTATATGTTAAAATACCATTTTAATCCCAATTTTCGTCAAGTTTTGTCAAATCAATCCTAATTTTGTTTTTGTGCGGTCCTAATTTTCGTCAATTTTGTTCAATTTGATTTTTTTTTTGCTAATACCGTTAAAATCATTAATGACCATAAATAATGACTGCCACGTGTCATTTTATGATTTTTTAAGTTTTTAAAATTTTTTTAAATGTCAACATGTCAACCTAGTAGCGTGCCATGTGTCAGAGTCAATGTTTTATATTCAATTTGGTCCCTTTATTCGTTGTTTTTGTTCAATTTAGTTCCAATTTTTGTTAACATGAATAAATTTTGTCCCTCCCCAAATTGAAACCAAATTTAATTTTTACATTAAAATTCATATTTTTTATTAAATATTTTTATATAATATATTAAAATTCACATCATTATAACTTTTATATAAAAATTAAATTTGGTCTCATCTTCAATAGGGACAAAATTGGTCAATTTTAAACAAAAGTACGAAATTGAACAAAAATAACAAATATAGAGACCAAATTGAATATAAAACATTGATTTTTACATGTTGCACGTTGCTGGATTGACACGTGTACATTTAAAAAAAATTAAAATTAAAAATGTTGAAAAATATTAAAAAATTAAAAAAATCACGAAGTGACACTTGATAGTCACTTTATGGTCGTGAATGATTTAAACAGTGTTTGAAAAAATGGACCAAATTGAACAAAATTGACAAATATTGGGACCTATTTGAATACAAAAACAAAATTAAGACGGATTTGATAAAACTTGACGAAAATTGGAAAAAAAAGGTATTTTAACCTTAATTTGTATAACTATCACTATTTTATTAATCTTGATTCACAATTTAATTCAATTATATTTTTCAAATTGAAAGTGTGGAATTTGAAAAAGATAATTTTTTGTATAATTTTAAAATCAATTCAAGAATGATGTGTTTTTTTTTTTCATGACGATAAAATTTTCATTTAAACTAGAAGGAAATTTGAATGGTTTTGAATATGTGACATATTAGTATTTTATTCTTCTAATGGTGAGGGCCAAAATAGTCTAACTAAAGAATGCACTCCAATATCAAAACATCATCTTAATTCTCTTTCTAGCTATTTAACCTTATTTATCTATAGTTGGCTTGTGTCAATAGTTTCAATTAGGCATGTCTTTATTAGGGTCCACAACCCCTTATTTTTCTCATTTTACCTTAACTTGTTGATCCTTAGAATTATAACTTTGATTTCATTTGACCCAATCCGAAAAAGAAAAGTCATGATGTTATGTCTTGGCCAACATTTATTAATCTCTTTGACTGTAAGAGAAGTGCTCTTGATTGTTCCTTATTTTTCATGTGCTCTAGTGTCTTCAAAACGCGGAAATAGGATGAGGTATGTTTCTACTCAGAACTCTAAATTTTCTTAGGATACAACTTCTATCAAGAATCATACTCAAATTTATGATTCAACCTATAAATTCATACACTAATTATGGTAAAAAAAAAAAAGCATGCTGAGAGATTTTCTCTAATAAAATTCATAAATAGATACAAAATAGATATATGAATAGTCACAAGTTTTGAGGATTTTAATTGCTTATTTATCAATAGATGAATACGAATTTGCAGTATCCATATCCTACCAATAGATGAATACGAATTTGTTTATTTAGATATTTTCATTCAAAATTAAATGATTTATAGATGACAAAGACATTAATGATTCAAGCATTTTCTTTAGAATTTGACTTTATATAGTACTATTTGAAATTAATGTTTTTAAATAAATTAATTTTATTTAAATTTATAATATCAATTTATTTAAATTTTTATTTTATAAAAATAATATATGCATTTTTTCAATTATTAATTTGTTAAAAAATATTATTTATTTTTATCTATTTTTTTTAATTTCAAGATAACATTACTGTTCTCAATTATTCCCTTGATTTAAATAATAAAATGAAACCAGATACATATAGAGAAAATATAATACACATAAATGCACATTAAAAAAAAGTCTGAAAGAAGTATAACAGGTAAATTATTAAAATTTATTAAAATTTATAAATAGAAAAATTAAATATTTTACCTAGTTTTGAATTAAAAAATACCTCAAACAACCACTGTTATATGAAAAAAAAACTTTATTATGTAATTTTATTCGTATTGTTATTTGATTTTTCATTTTAAAAATAATTTGTAAATGACTGCTCTTAAACACTTGAAATAAGTATTTAAAATGGAAAAAGAAAAGAAAAATGATGAGAATGCATTTCTTTAATTCAAAACTGGGTGAAATATTTACTTTTTCTATTTTTAATGAAATTTTAATAATTTACCTATTACACTTATTTCAGACCCTTTTTCTTTTCTCAATGTACATTTATGTGCATTATATTTCTATTATCTAAATTGAGGGTATAATTGAGAACAGTAATGTTATGTTGAAATTAGTATTCAAAATGGAAAAAGAAAAAGAAGAAAGATGAGAATGCACGATAACCAAGATAGGGTAGCACAGCACGTGGGTGAAGCGGTGAGAGAAGTACCGTTTCTGAGAACAAAAAAACAGCTCTGACTCGTTTAGTGTTTTTACTTGTTTCCTTGCCATTCATTTGACTAAGCTACAATTCGAAACTTCAATTGAAAGCTTAATTCACAACATGAATTTCAAGTTGCAGTAGCATCTGGAAAATATTGTTAAATAATTTATAATTAAAATAATTACAAAGCTTACAACACAAGTCATACTTGTTCAAAACTATTAAATGGACGAAATACTACTTAATATTAAATATTTTCTTTTCTTTTAATAAACAGAATGACACTAACAAAACAATTTAAAGTGCAAAAGCAACCCCTTAGCCATGTGAGTGGAATTTTGCTGTTGTAGTATTTTATATGTACTTTTCCTTCTGAAACCTTCTTTTGTTTCTTTGGATATTCTCTTCTGATGACCTCATTAGTTCTGCAGTGTTCACGGTCATTCTTGTTTGTTTGTTGCGTGTTATTAAATTCATTGACATTTAATTATATTAAGACATGTTAATCTACTTAGACGTAAAGAACAAAAGATGACATATATATAATATTTATTTACTTTGGGCCTAATGGTAACGGTAGAGTGAGGGTGATTGTGAATAAAAATAAAAGAGCTGCACCTGCACCTCAACTTTAGTTATTTTTCCCATCTTACCCTTATAACAAATCATATATTAAATAATTGAATACATATTATTTTGAAATTGGATATCCAAACAAATAAAACAAGACAAGGAAAACACCTTATGAACTCAAACACAATTATAACGCTCTGGTTAAGGGATTTTTTATCCTCGCTTCAATCCGAACAACTCAACAACTGGTGAACTCACACAATTCATCCCATACCTCATAACATTTATGATGCAACACTTGAAGATGGAGTAATACACCGTCTCCTCCTGCATGGAAATTGGTCAATTCACAAAAACAATAGGCTTGTACCTTGGTTGCCAATATTTCTCATTGATATCTCTTGGAATTTTGCTCTTCACGTCCTGAATATCCTTCCCTATACTCTTGACAGTGCTCAAACCAAGATAATCTTTACCCTGCACTCCTTCAATTCTTTCATCCTTTCTGCGGTCTGCAATAACTAAATATGAGTTTAAGTCGTTAAGTAAAATTTAGAAAGTTGAGCACTATATAAGGATGAAAACCCATCAATCCATTCCTAGTAGAGAATGCAAACATGTCCCTGATTCAAGGAAAAAATGTCAATGTGAAGGGACTTACACTTGAATGAAGATTGTTGAAAATCTGAGTGTGAGTCTAAGTACATTGAGTAAAAATGATAAAGTTGAACACCATATAAGAGTGAAGACTCATAAATTCATTGTCTTAAAATTTTGAATTAAGAGTGATGTTATTCTTTTATGTGTAGATTGGATTCATTATTTTAAAATATAATTCAGAGAGATAAAATGGAAAAGATAAGAAAAATACAGGGGTGCAAGAAAAAAATGAACGGGAACGGGAAAAAGTTCCAAAAACAAAATGCAAACCTTGAATGATGTGAGGGTGATAAAAAAAAAGTGTAAGAAAGATCGATAGAAGACAGAATGAGAGTTAAAGGTGGTGGGTTTATGCTGGGCAGGTAGCACCACATCCACAAAAGTCATTAAAATACTTTCAATTTTAAAATAATTAGAGATGCAGAGTATCAATCCCTGTACCTCTCGCATGCTAAGCGAGCACTCTACCATTTAAGCTACATCCCCATTTTTGTTTATTAAAAATAAGTTTTAAAGTTTCATAATAAGTTAGACTGGTAACGGGTCGGATTAGATACAGATAATACCTGCTCGTAAAAAAAAATTCACTCATTATCGGTCTGTTTATCTGTCAAATACCCATTTAAAAAATATCTGCGGATTGTTTTAAAACTCGTGGGTATCCGTAGATACCCACATACTCGTAAATATTTAAAAAATATATATATTTTTAAAATTTTTTAAATAAAATTATAAAAAATATATAAATTAAATTAAATTTTAATTTTAATTAAATTTAACCTAATAAAATATAATTTTAATTAAATTTAACTGAATAAAATATAAATTAAATTTTAATTTTAATTTTTTGCCGGTAACATATACTTACGAATACGGATAGTATAATACTCGCACCTGACCCATTTATAAGTGAGTATTAAAATACTTCTTATCCGCTATCCACATATAATAAATACATGGAGATACTAATTATCTGTCATAGATTTTATATGCAGATTCTCATAAATACATATATTTTTGTCATCTCTAGTAACAATTCTAAGATTTTAAAAAACTTCTTCTAAGATCATCATAATTCTCGCAAGATAAGTAAGCACTCTTAATGAGTTTTAACTCAAACATTTTAAATCAAATTGTTGGTCACCGACCCTTCCTTTCTTTAGGCTTTAGTTTTCAGGGATGGTTATTTATTTTAACATAAAATGTACATAGAAATGTTTAAAATAAAATATATAGTTGAAGTAGTTTTATGTTAGTATCTCGTTTTCTTTATCGTTAATATGTATTTGCTTTGATTATTCAAAATGGATTTTAAGAAAGAAAAATAAGACGAGAAAAACTGAGTTTGTTTCTATGTTTAAATTATCTTATGAAGATGTAGAGAATTTATTAAGAAAAACTTTTATAAATAAGTTTACATATTAATTGGGGAACTCTTCTTCTAACCATCCTTCAATACCTTTAGTGCCTCTCCATCACACAAGCAGAACTCATCAAACACCACTTTATTTGAAAGACTATAATTATCCTACTACTACACCTTATTCTCCTAACACTCTTTTCATGAAACCTTTACTCTCGTTGCAAAACTACTGAGTGCGCACACTTTTCTTGTTGCAAAATA
Source organism: Vigna unguiculata (assembly GCF_037176805.1). NCBI lineage: Eukaryota > Viridiplantae > Streptophyta > Magnoliopsida > Fabales > Fabaceae > Vigna > Vigna unguiculata. The sequence goes on from NC_140800.1 coordinate 8,510,031, forward strand.
TGTGTTTTCTTCTAGTTTTTCTATTGGTTCTCCTAGATTTGAATGCAACCTACTTGTTCTCTTTATGGCTTCAAGTAGTGTTTGTGAAATCGGTTTGCAAACTTTGACATTCTCTTCTTAGTTTTGAATTTCACCGATCCTAATTTGATTATATGTTGTTCACCCTCCCTCGAGATCACAATTTCATTATTATTCTTATCTATGTTGATAATATCATTTTGGCTGACGATACTTCTACTTGTGATCGGGTTAAACATCATTTTCACTCTTGATGCAAAATCAAAGATCTTGGAAAACTTAAATATTTTACTGGTATTGTGTTGGAAATTTTCTAAATATGTGATATGGGATAATATAAGATATTCACATGGTTAATTATTTCCATGTGGTCTATCTGTCAATCAATTTATAATTGTTACATAAATCTTGATATTGTAATCCCATATAATTGGCAACAATTTATTATGGCAACTACTCTGTTATGGACAGAGAACACTATAAATCTCACAAGTGTAGGTGCTATGTGCTTTGGGTCATCAAATCGGCTGTCTTTTATGTTATATTATACCATCAAAGTTTAGAGAGACTGAAGGTTTGAAACGAAAAAAACATATTAAAAGATTCTCATGACAGTGGCGACGATTGAAGTTTAGTCCTTAATCCTTTTTCTGCATAATTTTTACATATTGAACTTGCTCGTAATTCCTCTGGTTGAATTATTATCTTAGTCCATTTATTCATCAATAGGGATGGAAAATTTATCCGTTCTCGTGGGTATTATTTAAAATTGTCCCCATTTTGATAAGAAATCCCTATATTGACTGAATACGAGTATGGATAATACTTGAGTTTTTAATTTGGGTATGGGGACGAAGACGAGTATGTAGACATCTACCACATGATGCAAATGAATTTTTAGAGTTTATGGCAAAAAAGAAAAAAATCTAGAACCATAGTTATGAAAACAGAGTTGGATTATTACTTAGAAAAAGATCATTTTCCAGTTACACAAGAATTTGATATCCTATAATGGTGGAAAATAAATGGGTTAAAGTTTCTGTTAGAAAAAGATTAAACAAATAATACTATTAATCATAAAATTATTATAATAATAATTAGAGCAATAATAATATTGATATGTATATGAATCAAAGAATATTAATCAGAGACCCAATAATACTTATAACAATAATGAATAATAGATAATAAATAAATGGATAAGGTAAGGAGTAGAAATAGTCTGGGTTTGAGGTACACATAATGCTATCCTTAGAGAGAAAACACCACTACTGCATAGGACAAAACAAAATCATATGTGTTTATCTCCCAAGATACAACAACCTTAAGATCAATCGAGTGCAACGAAGGATCTCCGAACCTTATGAACACTGCTATTTTAAGAGATAATATAGAAAAGAAAAGAAGAACACTTTTGAGAGAACTCTAGTGTTTGTTAAACAAAATATTGTAGTTCAGCGTAAGGAACCTTCCGGATTTGAGCGTTACACCTTATGAACTTTCACCTAAGAGAATGCATGTAAAGACTTAATTGTTTGGAGCTATATCCCCTATGACCGAGTTTTAGTAAATAACACATACAATATTGGTGTTCATTATAGGTTCTTATCAGTGGGTGCACGTTACAGCCTTACGCATGTATCTTGTTTCATGAGTGTCACTTAGAGACTTGGCCATGTCTCACAATGGTGACCCCACCATCATACTCACTAAGTAAATCCTCAAATGATGGTTTGTGACTCACACCTCTACAATAATTGTCATTGGATTTATTAAGAGGTATTTTAAAAAATAATATATAAGCATAATAATGCATATACCTCAACCTAATTATTGCCACAATTTATAGTACACCTCGCCATGAAAATGAGACATAAAATTTAATCAAATTAGTTGGTGTATTTAGTAAACAACAACTTTGTTGTTACCTATTGAAATCTATTCCATGGGATCACCATTCATGTGGAGTTGGGTGTCCATCGTTGCAACTAATTTATAGGTTTTAATCTCACTCCCCTCAAAGACTCAAATTCTTGTTGATGCATCAACCCTTTGATAAGCAGATCTGCAATATTTCTTTTTGACCTGACAAAGTCAAGAGAGATAATACCATGAGTAATTAAGTTTCTAATACATTTGTCTCTCATTCTTATATGTCAATTTTTCATTGACATTTTTACTAGAAACTTTAAATATAATAATTTGATTGTCAAGATGTATTGAAAATAAGAATAATTTATGATTGCATAGTAGATCATGACAACAACTTTTTAACACATTTCCATGATAGTGCACCTCCAACCAAGTTTAAAACATAACCATAACCAATAGTTGATTATTGTGTCACCAGAATCAATATCCAATTTACATTATTATATCATTCAATAATCTCAAGAAATTGGACATATTGTCATAACTAGAAAAAACACAAATAATATTATCACTAGATGGCAAAATAATACTAGAGGTATAGTTTCACTCACTTTAGAATATATAACCAAGATTTGTTTTCTTTTCATTAACAAGCATGTTAACCATTGCAATACACCTCCCACACTTTGAAATATTTTAAATGTGGTTCTTCTTCTTCTGTTTTTTTTTCTTTTTTCTATAACTCATGAGAATTTTATCACAACCTTTCGTAAGGAATTCAATTTGAGGATATGACAAACAGGACATAAAGTTTCACCCTATATAATTTTAGACAAAGACAAGTTAGAACTTGAAGCACAACATTTACCATATAAAACACCATTAGATTAACAATATATGAAGATGTTACTTAATGAATAATACCATGAGTTTCACATAAAAACACTCATTTATAAAGACATGTATCATCACTTCTAAAGACATATATATATTCATCACTTCCCTTTTTAATTAATTTTGTACCACAAAATTTTATAATTGAATGACCTCTAGCCAAACTTCTCAAAAGAGTTCTAATAATAGAATGTCATATATCATAACTTATGTTTGTAATGATCATAGAAAAAATTACTAAATATTTTATCACAAGACAAATGTACTTAATTCAAACAAACTATCACAAATATATTATTTACCAATCAAAACACATGTTTAGAAATAATAATTCTTTTACACTCGAAAACCGCTTCATAACCTTGTACAACAGCAAGGAAGTTTCTAAATTCAGAAACACGAAAAAAATCCTTTTTAAAAATAAGATAATTTCTAGAAGATAAGTTTAATTTTACTTGACCATCTCCTCAATTGTTTTATATAAAGATAATTTTTTTTTATCAGTACGCACATGATCATAAGCATGATATCAAATAAAATAATTCATTTTAATTTCATGTTATAAACAATATTTTAATTATTATCATTGATAATTTTTTTTCATATTAAGAAAAATAAAATATTTTTCTCTTTAAGAATGTTAGAAAAAAGGTTAAACAAATAATAATATTAATAATAAAATTATTATAATAATAATAATTAGAGCAATAATAACACTGACATGTATATGAATCAAAGAATATTAATCAGAGACCCAATAATACTTATAACAATAATAAATAATAGATAATAAATAAATTAGGTAAGGAGTAGAAATAGTCTGGGTTAAGGCACACATAGTACTATCCTTTAGATCAATCGAGTGCAGGGAAGGATCTCTGAACCTTATGAACACCATTCTTTGAAGAGATAATATAGAGAAGAAAAGAAAAACACTTTTGAGAGAACTCTACTGTTTGTTCTTGTGTCTTTCCCTATGCCTCTAGGTGGTATGTATAGGTAGAAAGAGGAGACAAAGGAGTAAATTGTAATAAAAATATAATCGTTAATCATAAATAACATTAACCCATAAAATAGAAGTCCATGAAAAATATTAATAACTGTAGGATAATATTTTATATTTATTTTTTAAATTATATTAAAATATTTCCAACCTTTCTAGCATTTGTGAGGGATACTTTACACTACAATAAATATTATTTTTAAGGGAGGTTTATTACTTGATGTTATAGTAACCTCCGGTAATAAATACTCATAACCAAGGTTTTTGAAACCCCTTCTAACTATCAGAGTTTTAGAAGGAACCTCTGGTAAGTATTGAACTTTCTAATGAACGTACAATAAAATTCTTTTCTTTCTTTTTTTTTTCGCAAACCATTCTTACTCATTTCCAAATAGACTGACTTTTGAAAACATTCATTCCAAAATGCCTTCCCTTATTTTCGTTTCCCTCTCACCATAATATCTTTTCATTTGTTCTTCCTCTCAACACATTAGTCTTGCGTTGGTGCGTCTCCCTCTCATCTGCGTGTCGATCTTAACACATCTCAACATTGTTTTTGTCATTGAGATCGATCATTGCCTCTTTGATTTCGCAGTAGAGACAGAGTGTGAGAATGAGAGAGGTAGTGCGCACATGTTGTGATGCATTCGTTTTGGTCGGAGTCGATGTAATTGGTTCAGGTAATCATCCTAATCGAATTCGCTCACCGCACTATCTCCTACCTTGGTGACCTTGGCCTTCTTCAGTTTAAAGATGTTAGTACTTCATAAATTAGAAAGAGTTGCTTAGTTTGGTTTGACAAAAGGAAAAGTAAAGAAGGAAAGTAGGGTTTTGGCAGAGGATGAGTAGGAGTTTGGGAATACCGGTTGCTCCATGAGGCATCACGTGGTGACGATTGAGCTCAAAAGTGGTGAACTCTACCATGGAATCATGATCAAGTGCGAGGACAACTGAAACTGTCAACTCGAGAGCATCACCTACACCTCCAAGGTTCCGTTTCTCATCTTCCTTACACCGCCAATTCTTCACGATTTCTAACCTATTTCTGTTGTTAATGGATCTAATAAGGACAAACTCCGGTTTTCTTTGCATTTCAACTTGCAATCTCATGTATAGGGAAAGAAAAAGGAACGATAATCGGTGGAATTATCATCACTTACTGGCTTCGTTGAACCTCTGAAAGTTATAATTGTAGGTATATCATCTTATATTTGTTGTTTTTTTTTAATAGAATTTGATTTTCCTTTTAAAGAATTAAAGAACTTGAAAGCAAGAATTAGAGTAATGTGGTATTATAACAATGATGAGCTATGGCATGCTTCAATATTTGGGGTCAAGTAAGATATGCACTACACAATGGTCATAGTCTCGATTATTTTTTTTAGCATATTCTTGAGGTATGCCTACTTGCTTTGGGTAGAAAATGCAGAGTAACTTCAAGGAAAAGTAATTTACACTACCACAAAATTTCAATTAGTTGATATACTTTACGTTCTGAGTAACTTTTATTGTTTGCTTTCATAATGTGTATAGTAACATGAATTTGGTTTATGTTGTAACTTGTTGCCATTTTCTGGAATATTGTAGGTATTCAAACATCTAGTGATGCAAACACTTTGCCATCTTTGCTAAAATACCATAATTCACCAACAAGAACATAACATTGGTCCTCCAACATTCTATAAAATTTGAACAGGAGATTGAGTGTGGTGGAGGTTACATCAAGCTTCTCTTTGGATTTGTTAATCAAAAGAAGTTTAGTGAGGATACATCAAGGTTACATCAAGCTTCCTTATTCCATTTTTCTACTTTGTTTTTTCTTCTTAATTTATGTCAAATGAACGAATAGTAAATTTGCAGCCTAAATAAGTTAACTTGATGGTACCTAGCTCATTACATAGTCATACAAGTTGTTGAGATATAAAATATGTCTACTAATGAGTGGACCTTATTACACAGAAGAATCAACATCAACTTATCCTAATCAGATGATATTATTGAAATATCTTTCTTGTTTATGAAATTAAAACATCTTCCAAATTGCAGCCTGCAGACTAGGAAGAAAGAGAATTCATTGAAGGCCCTGATGATTTCAAATCTGAGGTATCGAAAAGCTCTAACTTTTCCCTAACAATAATAGAACAAAAAGTTGGTTGTTTTGGTCCATGAGATGAAAAGCTCATTTATTTGGCTATTGCTATTGCAGGGATATGATTCAATCCCAAGAGAAATTCCTGACCCAGATGCTAAAGAGGTTAGTGTTAAAAAGTCAAAACATAAAATGTGTAAATCCATTTTATGTTGACATTGTTCTCATGTGAGTGAATATGATTAAATATTAATTATGAATGATAAAGTTAACCTCTACATATGTAGTTAGAGGCAGACGTAATTATTATCTCCTTAGTTATACAGTTCTTGACAAAAAGGAAGCGTTAGTTTTAGCATAGATTTTGAAAATTTGATTGCAATCAGCAAGCTGTTAATAAGAATAATTTTTTCTTTCATACAAGGGCTATGAATCTTAATCATATGTGAATATCAGTGATCAGAGAAGGAACCACATCAATGTTTGATTAACAGAATCAAGATGAGAACATAAAACACTACGGACAAACCACTCATTCAGCACATGACAAGAATTCCAAATGAGCTTCGTCTCTTCTGAGTTATGGAGGTGTTGCTGCTCTTTCTGATGTTAAGGATGTGCAACGTCTATTAGAAATTCTTAAAGATCACCCAGATAAGCTTGTAGTGCAGTACATAAATGATTATGGACATTCAGATTATGTTATAGGTGAAAATGCTTATAGAGATGTCTATGAACCTCTTATATCTTTCTTTAGGCTACAATGATATTTAATGAATAATACATCCTATAGAATTTTATCATTACTTGTACTTACATCATAGAATTGAATAGCACAGAAATGACATGTAATTTTACGGAATGTGATACTATTAAAGGAAATTCCTATAATGTTACTTAAGTATGTTATAAAAAGGATATACACACACACACACATATATATATATATATATATATAATCATGATTTTACAGTATTTCTTATGATGCATATTCTCTCTTGGTATTTTCCTGTAAAGCAATTTTATGTAGCTTACTTAATATACAACCAGACTAGATACAGACTTGAGGTTGACTCGTCATCATTAAATTTTAATTGAATCATCAGAGGAATACCCTTCGAGAATGAATTTATCCTATGCTATAACTACTAGCACAATTTAGTTTACGACCACATTTTTTGTTATTAAAAACTTATGACTTTTTCTTGAATGATTATAAATAAAAAGATTCACGAATGAAATTTACGTGCATTAAAGAAAAAGCAACGAATGAAACTAATGAGGGTTTAAAACCTAAAAAACACTAAGAACTAATGGGGTTTTAACCCTGGGAAGTACTAGGAGTTTGAAACCCCTGGAAAATACCGGGGGTTTGAAACCCTTGGGAATTACTAGAGGTTTGAAACCCCTGGTAATTTACGGGGGTCTCCAAACCGTCGGGAAGTTCTATTTTTTCAGAGGTTGCTTAAAATCGCCGGTAATCTGTTAACAACGCTGGTTTTACTCGGGGAAAGTCAAACCGCGGGTAACGTACTTAGTGGGGGTTAAAACCCCCAGAAACGCCAAATAAAACCCCCGCTAAAATCAATTTTTATTGTAGTGTTAGCTATTCCAAGAACAACTGTAGCTTCTAAATATGCTTTAGGTACCGATGGTGAGATATTAACTTCTCACCATAGTCGACTTTATTATATTACTATAGAGGTTTTGATGTATAAAAAAAGTTAGATATGGAACTCAAGAACTCAAACCATCTATGTAAGTTACTCAAATCTATTAATATTTATTGTTAGTATTTTGTTATGAATTCTCATTTAGTACTCTCTATTTGATGTTTGTAGGTGTTAAAGAATTAAAAGAAAAAAGATGTTCTCATGAGTGAAAAATGAATTTGATGATGAAGGTACATTATATTATAATAACTAAAAGTTTCAATAATATCTAATTTTTCTTTTTTTTTCTATGTGTAGGTGGATCAAATGCAAATAAAATCACTTTGTAAAATTAATAAATGTTTTGGTTATTATAAAACTTTAGTTATGTATAATTGTTTAGTTTTTATATAATTATTTGAATTTTCTCTAGTTGTTATTGACTTTTTAATTTGAGATTTATACAATTATAATATTTTTCTTAATATTTGACATCATGAAAAAAAAAGTATGTTATTTTAATATTAAATATTTTGATAATATCATGATTCCTTTGGTGTGATTTTTAAATTTTTTTATAAAAATTATTTAAGTGATATTTGAAACAGTAAAAAAATAGATATAAATATACGAATATACTCGTTATTCAGTGAAAATAGAGATGGATCAAAAATTGTATATCCACTAAATTTAAAGATGGAGATGAGAATATGATACCCACACTCACCTCGTCTCATTATCATTCCTACTGGAGACAATTTATCTTTTACACAGATTAGGGTGTGTGGGAAAATATTGAGAGTGCAAAACTAAATAGCCCATATATACCCTAATAACTCTAGGCTTTTATTACGTGCATCCCCAATATTTCTTTGGGCACCTTCATCAATTTTCAAAATTACCATTTTATTATTCCCTTGAAAAATGGTGGAAAATTTTTGAAACAGTCTTTTCAGAATACATTTTTCAGAACAAAATTTCTGGAAAAGAATTTCCAAAATCATATTTCCAGAATAAAATTTCTGGAATCAGATTTCCGGAACAAAATTTCTGGAATTAAACTTTTGAAATACATGTAATACATTCAGAAAAATGTTTTTCAAAATAAGATTTCCGAAAAATACTCTCTTAAAATAAGATTTCCGAAAAAGACTTTCTTATATGTCTTCTGTAAAGAAATTTTGGAAACACCCTGCATGAAATGTGTTTTGGAAAGAGTTTTTCATAACACATAAAATACATTCTTAAAAGAACTTTCCAGAACGATTTTTTTCGCATTCTCTTCTTCCTTTGCAGCATTTTATCCTTTTTCGTCTCTGCAACAGTGGTGGTGGTCGAGGTGACAGCGATAGTAGAAAAGTGGTAGAAGTTATTTGAGTATTTTTTTTTATTATTATTATGATTATGCAGTTAGTAATTATGGGAGTGCATGAAGAAATAGCCACAAATCTAATAAATTTCTACCATATTGACCCATATGAAGTGGCCCATTACTTGTCATTGTATTTTCAAACTAAATTAGGAAAGTTTAAAATTTGTTAACCTAATTTAATCTTTTGAACATTATAGGTTAAATGGTAGGGTGGCAAATGCTTAAAACCGTTTATAATTTTAATATATATATATATATATATATATATATATATATATATATATATATATATATATATTAAAAGGTGAAATCCAATGTGCTCTACACCATCTGTGATTCTATAGATCAGGTGGATATTCGTCATTTCTGTTCAACTCGTAGGCATATTCTCTTTTTTTTACCCTAAATCTTAACTTTTATTCAGTTTTTCTATTGTGTTTTATGTATAAAAGGATTCTCTAAACAATGTTTAAAAGTTTTATCACTTTCAATTTATAATTTTATTTTGTTATTCTCAAACAAATATTTTAGCATTTGTAAAAATATAGATCAAATTGAACCATAGTGACATTGAGGACCGATAAACTTTCTCTTTTGGGTAAGTTTAATTTTTGTCCATTTTCATTCAAATGATATGTTTTCTCCCTTGCATGTGATTTCTTTCGATTGCATGTAGTTTTTCTACCTTCTAGGTGGATCTTTAGCTATTAGTCGTCATGAAATCGTGCTATGATCATTGATTGAGCTTTGTTTGTGTAGATAGAGCAATTATACGTTTTGAAGTTGTGCAAAAGAAAGACAGTGTTAGGAATCTTCCTTAAAATAAAGGGAAGTCTAAGATGAACTCAAATTGAATCTGAATTAGGGATATTTTTTATTAGATTGTTTTGCATATTGAGTAGATATGGTTAATTGTTTGAAGGTTAAATTATAAAACAATCTTGAATGTTAATTATGTGAAATTGTTGAAGAGTGAATGGAAAGTCTCTTTTAAGCATATTGAGTAATGCATAAATGTAGAATGAAATGGATATTGAAAGATATTGAAATGGAGTATACCTGATGGAATTAAATACGTATGAGAAATATGCATTAGAATAAGAGTCATTGAATGAGATTTGATAGGAACAATTTAAATTGATTCTTATGTGAATGATATTGTTCGATGGGCAGGGGCGGAATTATTAAGGGACAGGGGGAGCCAAGGCTCCCCCAACCGTTTTTGGTTTCATTTTTTTTTCTATATATTTTAAAAAATAATATTTAAAAATTATTACTCTATTTATATTAATTATTTTTATTTTATTTTATTTTCTATATATTTAAAAAAATATATTTATATATTACTACTTTATTTATATATTATTACTTTATTTATATATTATTACCTTATTTATATTAATTTAGTTTGAAAAATCTATTTTAAAATTTAAAAATCACGTTTTGTTCTCTATTATAATTTCTTATACTGTTCTATTTGGTTTCTCTCTTCCGTGCCTTCAGCTCTGCTTTGGATTCTAAGGATGCTTATAAAGCTTTTAATATTGATAAAATTTGTACTCTTGTGGAAAAATATTATCCCATGGATTTCAATGAGCAAGAGAAGATTAATTTGAATTTTCAACTTCAACATTTCATTATTGATGCTCGTCAAGATTCAAATTTGAAGAATTTATCAACAATGCAAGAGTTATGTACATGTTTGGCAACAACAAAAAAGTCTGAAGTTTACTACTTGATAGATAGATTACTTCGTCTTATCATGACTCTTCCAGTTTCTGCGGCTACAACTGAAAGATCTTTTTCTGCAATGAAAATAATCAAGAACAAGTTGAGAAATAAGATGGAGGCTAAATTTTTAGCAAGCACTATGATAATCTATATTGAAAGGGATATTGCAACTAGCTTCAGCTCTGATTCAATTATTGAAGATTTTAAGTCATTGAAAGAGCGTAAAGGAGCATTCTGAATAAAGGTAACTTTTGTTTTATATTATTGTTGATGATAAACTTTATGTTACTCTTTCATATATATTATTGTTATATTGTTTAGATTCTATTGTCATGAATGCTTATTTTGAATAAAAAAAATGATGTAAAAAAATTAATTTTTTTTAATTAAAAGAAATTATTATTTTTTAATTAAAAAAAATTATATATAACAAATATAATTTGGCACCCCTACAATTTTTGATCAAGTTCCGCCACTGTCGATGGGTAAATAGTACTTTAATATAGATGATCATATTGAATGAATATTGTATATCTAAAACTATTATCTATATGAAGTTTGTATAAATGTTGTAATAAGATAGACGACTTATGAGAAGTTGTTGAATGAGTGTGATTTTGATGATGGTATGGTAAACTGATAACTTTGTGTTTGAATGATTTGTATGTCTTTGATGTGCACTGGAATTGTACTTACAACCATTATATTTCTTGAAAGTTATAATATAAGACGATTCAGAGCATAGACTAATTTAAAAAAAAAAAATAGTTGTATATAGAATCTATTTTATCAATGAAAGGACGTTGTTTTATGAATTGTGTAAATCGTGGTTAATGAGGGAGATGAGATTACCTAAAGTTAGATAAAACACTTAATTTGCACTAAAATTGGTTTCTACGTCGGTGTCACCGCTAGGCGGTGCTTAGCTACCGTCGGGCGCTAGTGACATAGTGAGCCCCTGACTGTGGTATTGGACAGCGGATACCTGACATTTAAATATGAAATATTTTAAAGCATCTAAGAAAAACCATATAAGAGGACTACTCATCTTCTTCACAAGGCATGCAGTAGCGGATCTTGACAAAAAAATTTGAAGGGGCCAAAATAATATAATTTTTTTATCATTAAATTAGATTATTAGTATAATGTTTCAAAAAATAATTTTTTAAATTAAACAATTAGATCATTAGATTAGATTATTAGTATAATATTTTAAAATATATGAAGAAGTGGAATGTATCTGTTTTTATCTTCACAAATATCTTCCCTTTAATAATTTAAAAATAAATAAATCTATTGTTTTATTTTCCATCTATATAAATATTTTTTTTCAAAATAATATTAGAATACAAATTTTATCTTATATATTCATAAAAAATGAATTTGCAAAAGGTTTGTAAGATAAAAAAATCATATTAATAACTCTTAAACTAATATTTTATTATCAGGTAAAACGATAGAGAGTTAGATTTTTTTTTCAAGAAAAAAAAACAAATGAGAAATCAGAAAAAAAAATGAGTGTGTCTAATTTTTTTTTCTTCAAAAACAAAAAAGAAAACATTTGAGAATAAGACATGAATACAATTTGTGAAAACTTAGAAAAACAATGAGAAAGAAATAAAAAATATCTTAATAAATATTTGGTTTAATGATTGTTTTTGTTTCTTTATTTGTCCAGAAATGTCTAGTTGGTTGTCTAATGTTTTTAGTCTCAATTTGTTGGAAATTGAAACGATTAATAAATATGTTATGTTTTGTTGGTGCAATTAATGTGACCCGTGTATGAAAAATTTAATAAATATGTTATGTTTTGTTGGTGCAATTAATGTGACCCGTGTATGAAAAATATTTTGATTCGCTTCAAAAAATTTAATGAAAATAACCAAATTGCATCAACTTTTTCAAAAATCAGAACCAAATTAAAACTAAAAAAAGCTAGATGACCAACTTTGTTAAGATTAAAAGTTGTGTTTTATAAAAAAAATAAAAAGTCACACAATTTCATTTCCATTAATTTCTAAAATATACTACATATAATTTTTAAAAAATTTAAAAGATATATAAAATTTAAAATAATTTCAAAAATATAAATATAATTTAAAAAAATTTCAAAAACATACATATAATTTAAAAAAAAAAATCAAAAATATTGGGGGGGCCATGGCCCCTCCCTGTACTATGAATGATCTGCCCCTGAAGGCATGTTAGAAAAGAAAATAGTTAAAGAGTTATTATAAAAAAAGAAGTGTTTCAATTGTTAGGTTTCTACAACTCTTGCATATACATTTATTTCAACTAGAGATGACAAAAATATTCATGCTCGAAAATAAATATTGTAGATAGTTGGTATCTACAGATAACGAGTAAAGGATATTTTAAAATCCAATTTGTAAACATGTCAATTGTGAATATTACATTATTGGTAACCATGTGTATTTATTACCTATAAAAAATTAAAATTACGTTTTATGTCCGTTACGTCATGACATATTGAGTATTTTCTCCCAAACTTGAATGTATGAAGCATATTTGAACATTTGAAATTAAATTTAAAATGTTCTAATGACAAAAAGAAGAAGTCATTGAAGTCACTGTGCCAAGATGGACCTAATAATAATCACATTCTGAAAACCTGAATCCCCAATTCTCACTCACTTAAATTGAATGCTTAGATTGAATTTGGGGATGCTCACATTCTTTTAAACTCCTAATTGGGGGTTTCTTAATCGCATTATGCACACTTTTATTGAACGTCCAACATGAGTGAAGTGAAGTATATGATTTTCTTGAGTTTTTATTTTTGATATTAAGATAACAAATAAAGCATGATAGGTTGTATATTATCCAAAATCTATGTAAACTTTAATTTTAGTTGTATTTTATTTTATTTAATATTATTTTAATTTTAAAGTAATTTTAGTGTTTAAATATATTTTTTTTGTTTCAAAACATTCATAGATATCTAACGAATACCACAAATAACCGGGACAGTGCAGTCAAATTTTGTTATGAGGATCTGATTGCAAATAAACACTATTTGTACCTTACCGACACATTATCCCTAATTTTATCTAAAAAATGCTTAATCAGGATTAACATAAATATTATCTAGTTATCGAGATAACTATTCTAGGAAAAGATTCAATTACACTGTACGTACAAGATAAAAGAATTGGAAGAATGTTATAGGAAAATATTTATAAAGCTTAAGAGGGAGGATAAAGATGTATATAGATAAGAAACTAGGAGACAGAATTTAATTATGATGATTTTGTGTTCTTGGAAATTTAACCATTAAAACAAATATTTGGAAATACCACAATTCATAATGTATTCTAGATTCCGGTTAAATGACACTAGTATAGGTTTAGAATGAATACCAAGATTCAATGAGAAGAACAATAAAATAATTAGTGAAGTATAAATGTAGTGAACATAAACCAATCTCAAAGATGCAACATAGTGAGAATGACATGAATTGCAAACCTTATATCTCAATTTTCAGCGGAGAGTAATATAACAAACTTGAGGACTAGTCATGTTTCAAAAAGTGAATTTGTAATAATTTGCACAAAATAAAAAATAAAAAATAATTGTATTATTATTTGTTTAAAAAGTAAACAATTTTAATTCTTATTATAACCCATATATATTTGTATAAAATCGGAAGTTTATAAAAGAGAATTTTCATATTCAATTTTTTCTTCAATTTCTCAAAACATTATGGGTGGGTGTATACCCTCAAAATTGAAACTATCCAACTTTTGACTTCTGATGATCATTTGTTTGCTGATAAAAAAAAATGCTGTTTGCTTTCACTTATTATCAACTTTTTGTGATATTTGTTTTACTTTCACTTTAGCAGACATTGGGTAGGTCTCCTCATTTCTGCGGCTTTCTGCACAAAGTAAATGACCACAGTCCATGTGCAGAAGCGGAGAAAAAACATAGACTTGATGTACAATATATATTATTTTAATATTTTCAAAATAAATTTAGAAAGTTAGATACAGTATATCTAAAACATGTAAAAAAATCATGTGATGGTAATAATTGAACATGTTAAATTACAAATGGAACAAAAAAAGAGAGTTGGTGTGGACCCGACAAAGCCTAGGTTTCATGATTTTATTGTGACAAAGGTAAGTTGTACTGTATATATTCGTACTACGTTGGAAAAATAAGATATGACTGACTCAGGAGTGACTCAGCTTTTTTTGGCTTTTGCTTTTACAAGATCGAGGTCTGTTTTTCTCATCGGTTTTTTTCTACTACTTTTATATTATACATTTTATTTGTTTTATACATATCAAATAAAAATAAAATTATGTAAGTTACTTTTCTCTCTTTTTCCTTTCCTTTGAATCATTGAAGAAATCATCTTCGAGAAGACGACAAAACCAGAAATTAACTGTATATCAGATTCACAGTGCAGTAATGCACATGGTATGCAACATTTGCTTAATTGGACTATGTAACTAAGGTGGATAAACTCTTTTAAAATTGTGCAATTATCATTAATTACAGACTAATCACCTCAATGGAATGAAAAATATGAAACAATTAAAATACTACATTTTTAATTGAAGCAAAGAGTAATTAAAGCATATGAGTGGTTAGAATTGCACAACTACAGGAAACTAAAATGTAATTTATGTTTTATATTTGTAAAATTCAAATTTTGAAATTTAACTTTACCAAAATTAAACCCCCCCTGATAACAGAGATAAGAAACTTGTCTCTACCAATTCAACCATAGTATTTTAACCTGTAACATAATCTAATAAATTAAATAACCCACAGAATAATAAATTACAAATAGTTAACAAAATATTATTAAATAAATAATGCACTGTAATTCTATTCTGCAAAAAAATTGAGAGGATTACACTTTAATTTACTCAATTGTAAATTTGAATTTTATCAGGCTTACAGATATTTTATCTTTTGTTTTTATCTAACTGATTTAATAATAACTTTTCTTCTTTTGTATTGAATGGAAATATATTTTTTGTTTATCTATAATGTTATAAATATTTATATCCACTACTCTACTAGTGTATATTTTATAAAGTTTTCATTTCATCCTCCAATAATCAAATGTGAGTGTCACTGGAAGACACTTTTGGAGGTAGTAATGGGACCCAAATGTTGCTTTTTATCAATTGATATTTCCAAATTTTCAATTCTAATTGCCTATTTAGTTTGGACCGAGCTAGATGAGGATTATTACTGTTATTTTCTTTTAATAAACATTATGTGCATATTATTATTTTTATGTAAAATACTCGTGATTATAAGAAATATGTTTTATATAAATATTTGAATAATAATACACAAAATGTTTCTTTAAAAAACACTATTTAATAAATAGAAATTTTCATCATTAATACTCATCAGATATATGCATTATCTGAATCCGGAATTTCCATAACTGTCTTTATTTTTTTAAACTAAAATTCATATATATATATATATATATATATATATATATATATATATATATATATATATATTTTGTTCTTACTATA
This sequence comes from Vigna unguiculata, assembly GCF_037176805.1. NCBI lineage: Eukaryota > Viridiplantae > Streptophyta > Magnoliopsida > Fabales > Fabaceae > Vigna > Vigna unguiculata. Next base: position 8,526,193 of record NC_140800.1, read on the forward strand.
TATAAGATTTGTAATTTATCTTTGTCTTCGTTGGCTAATAGACATATTTATATTCATATTATATCTGTGTGAATATTAACTAAATATTTTTTATATAAATAATAAAAATTATAATTATATAAGTATTAAATATAAATAAATATATATATATATATATATATATATATATATATATATATTTATAAAAGCTCAGGTCTTCATACACGGTTTTTTTATTTAACAAACCGCGGCGCACACAGATTTATTCAGCAGTTTTTTTTAGATATATCAACATGGTCCATGAGGAAGATGTTTAAGAGTATCTTAAGACTTTAGATTGAATTAATATGATTCAATTAGAAAATAAATAAAATTTAATTAAGTAAATTTATAATTTATATCAAACTGAATATAAAACTCTAAATTTCACATCAAAGAGGTTATAAACATGGAATCATCTTCATAACGAGTCAAATTTTTTAATATCAACAAAGTCTGAGTTAATCATTTCTCTAGGATCAATGTTGTTGCACTTAATAATATGTTTGTTACAATTTTAAATATTTTTTAAATTAAATAAATTTTTTTCATTATACAAAAATAACAAATAGCATAATATAAAAATAACTCTTACAGAATTTATTTATTTATTTCTTCTACATTTTTTCTGTCAACTATCAAATTCTCTTGAAGTACTTTTTTCCTTTCATTCATTTTTGAACTATATAAATGCAGAAACTTGAAGCTAAGAGTATATTACTGATTTGAGAAACTACATGAGGAAGAAGGATCTACTGATTATGACTTTTAACAAAAGCCAAATTCATAACTGATGTAGCATTTTAATTTCCAAAACTTTATCACCTTTCTATAAAACTTAACATGTGAACAAGGAATTGTAGTGAACAACCATGAAGATCCTATAAATCACCCATTTTAAGATGATTTTGGGACCAAAAAAAAAAAAGAAAATAGAAAAAAAAATGAGAGGACTCTGAAATTATCCCAGTACACTTAAAATTGCAGGGGCTTAGGAGCCCTCCCCACACACTAAAGAAAATAATTTACAGAACAAATAAAAATCAGTAAACATCCTAGAAAAAAAAAATGGTATGAAGCTGTTTTACTTAACTAAGATCTTCATCCCAAAACAAGGCAAAATAAATAAATAAATGCTCTATTTGGTAGTTTCAAAATAAATTCTTAACATAATAAATAAATAAATAAATGTTCTATTTGGTAGTTTCAAAATAAATTCAGAACACAGTGTCCTTCATAACTCCCCTGCTGTTACTAGCCATGTTCCAAATCCCAGAAAAATCATTAACCAAATTTTTCATTTTCTCTTGTTTAGGATATACTATCACCGAGGAATCATTCGATATTTCACCCATCGAGGCCAAAATTCTCAACTCAGATTCTTCCAAACCTTTAGCTGGACCAAAACTACACCTTTCATTACTATGTTTTGCCATGGCATCTTTGAATTTCTTGATCTGGAATATAATCATAACATACACATAGAATAGAGTCAAAATTTAAGAAAAGACAAAAAAAATAAAGGAAAAAAATTGCACATGATGTGAACAGTATAAATAAAATAAAATTCTTACAGTTGCATTGGTACAGCTAAAGCTACAAACTCGACCCTCCACACCTCTGTAGAATCTGAAGAAAGGTAACACGTGAATGCGCAAACCGTGACACATGTTTTTCAGTTCATCGTAATTGACTCTCAGAAATATTGCATTTGGGTGCAATCCAGCTATTTGACAGATCTGGTCACATGAAACCATGTCAAATAATGTTGTAACCAGAAAAAAAAAGAAAAGAAAAAAAAGACACATACATACCTTTGAATCAAGGGCTCTGCAACCTCCACAACCAGGTGAATAGAAGTCAACCACAACCAATGAATCACCAGCGTTGAGCAAAGAATGAACTAATTCTTGTGCTGAATGGATCTCAATCATGTTAGGCTTTAGATTCTTTTCCCACCACTTCAAACTCTTGCTAACACTAATTGTTGCTTGTGCCTAATAAAAAATGCAAATAGATAAAAAATAAAGTAATAAAGTATTAGGAAGTAAAAGGCTTAGATACCCAGAAAACATACATGAACAGGAACACTGCTAGAGGCTTTTGAACTGAAATACCCTAAACCTTTTTCATCTAGGGCAACAGATTCTCCCATGAAGACATTATTCAAAACAGAACAACCCTTTGATTTTACTTTGGTCGAAGAACAAGGCACCAAAGCTCCTTTGGTTTTGGAGCCAAGCATGTTCTCGTTCAGTTCAGGAACACAGAAAACACTCTTAAAGGATCGTGCCATGATTAGTATGAACTCAGAAAGAAGGGATCTTGTTCCTCAACTCACAGATCATGAGATGAAATTAGTGTATTCGGCAGTACTAGTTTCAGCTTTAAGAACCAAAACCAAAGTAGACAAACCCAAATGTTGTTCTTTTATGCGATAAAAACGATGAAATTGTGAAGTAAAAATTTCAGCTTTGCAAACTTTGATAAAACGCTAAGAATGTCAAGCCTCAAAATTAAAAACCACAAAAGGTATCTCCTGGTAATCAATGGATAAAAGCTAAAAAGAACGAGCCTCAAAGAGACAAAAAAATGTTACTTTCTTGTGAATGTTTTGATGAGCTCATGAGAGAGATTAGATGTAGTGTTTTCTATCTTATATAACATTGAAATGAACGTAGTTGGTGGGGTCTTTTCTAGATGACATTGTGAGTAAAAGGTAAAGTGAACGATACCTTCATTTCATAATACATTATAGTAACTTTATCCGTTTCCATTTCATGGTGTTTCTTTTGACCGGATCGTGAACATTATCCACATCACCTTTATCCTTTGCATTTATTAAGGATAATTATCACCGAATATAAACAGCGCCTGCATCTGCATCGCTGCCACTTGAGTTGTCTCAATCATGTCGCTTGCGAGACTCTCTTTAATAAAATAAAAAATTACAGCTAGGATAAGTTACTGTGTCATTTGATATGAATTGTGATCCGAAATTAGATTAAATTTAATACAACTTGTTTCTAAACACATATTGTTAAAATTATTTCACTTACTAAAAAGTATAAGTGATTTAAGAATTAAACTCAACACTAGTGTAGTAAATCCAAGTTATTTATTGAATCCATATTGTTGAAAAGAAAATAATTAGATTGATTGGATTGTAGTGATTAGGTTATTTTCAACTTATTAATTTATACATACATTATTATATATATTGAGTATTTCAAACATTTGATTAGTTTATAAACACATTATTATTATATATTAATAGTTTACAAAAAGTTATAATATCTTTTTAAAACATAATAACTATATTATCATGCATGTTTGTCTATAACTATTAAGATTTGTACCTTATATATCATAATCTCATATACCAATCATGTTAATTACACTTTTATAACTTTTATTTGTAACAATCAAATATTTAAAAGCAAATAAAAATATATTGATATGAACAAGAAGATTCTAAAGATATTTTCTTTTATTTATTATATAAATATTATTAATATCTTTATTTCAATAATTCACTATTTGCAATATTTTATAAATACTATTTTTATTTTATTTTATTATATTTTGTTATAAGCATCATCGGTTAATTTATAATTGTTAAATATTAAAAGATAAAATATCAAGTTTTAATTTATTAGTTTTTTTATGAAAAAGTTGAACTCACAATCTGTGATATTCTTCCTTCTCAAAATTTTTTAAACTAACTTTATATCTATTAAATGTTAATGAGAAGTTTAACTTATAATCTTTCTTCCTCGTCTTTTCGACTTTTATGATTAGACCAATTTTATAACACATTTAAAAAGGAATGTCACGAAGTTGAGATACATAAATATTACAAAAAAATATCTCATTAACAACTAATTTTAGTGATCAAAAGTTGTTAGACACTATAATGATCAATTTAGATACCAATTTATAAAATAAAAAATTATTGGTTACAAAAATAGTCACTATTATGAGAAAAAAAATATAACTACTAGTTTACCTTTTTGTGTGTGCCTTGTGTTTTCTTGTATTGTTTTCTTTTTTTTTTTTGCGATGACCATATATTCGATTGGAGCATATCAAGTTGCAGGTTCAGAGGTACCTTTGGAGGATGAGGAGTCATCAGTTAGAGTTGTGGAAGGTCTCAATGAGCTATAATGTTGGTTAGTTTTTGTATAAAGTTTGTTTGTTTAGTTTGAGTGTATAATGTTATAGTTTTATAATCATATTTGTAAGACTGTATTACTATATTTTATATACTGGATTACCTATTTTGAATACTATAATGAAGTATTCTATTCAACTTTAAGCTACTAAAAATGAGATGTTACCGTAATTTCATTCTAATTTTTATAATTAAAGTAAGTATGTAATAAATAATCAATTTACTTTTAAAAGTAAGATGTTATATTACTTTTCATTTTTTTTAAGGATTGTGATACATTTCTTTCATATAACTTTTCAATTCTCAAGTTGCATATTATATAACATGAAAAAGGTCATGAAATTAAGATACATGAAACACACGTTATAAATATTTGAAAAGTTTTAAGGTAAAGTAACTTGGTAAACACTAAAACCAATTTGCTTAATAATTTATAAGGGCCAATGAATATCCATGAAAATTTTCTAAATTTGAGAGTTCTACTAACAACTTCACATATATGATTGTTTAGAATGTAGAAAACAACGATCGAGATATAACATCTTTTTCCTTACTCTTCTATGATATAAGTAAACCACCAAGAGAAATACACTACCTAGTAGTGGATTTCCAATCATTAAGATATTGTTCCAATCTACATCACAATAGACATGCAAGTCTAAGACGACGTAGAAAAAAGCAAAAGAGGCTGAGATTGAGTGCCCCAAAGATACCTAAGAATACGAAGAACAACATTCCAATGAAATGTTATGGAAGCTGAAACAAACTGACTAACAACATGAACAACATGTGCAATGTTTGGACGAGTCACAGTAAGATAAATCAGACTCCCAACAATAGTTCCATCAAAATCATCACCAGTAATAATCATATTATCAACATATAAGGATAGCAAAATACATCCTCCATTGGTTTTTTTGACAAATAATGCATAATCATGTTGACTAGCAACAAAATCAAAAGAGACAATTATTGTAGATAGTTTCTGAAACCAAGCACGAGGTGCTTATTTAAGATCATAAAGGACTTTTTTAAGTTTGCAAACTTCATCAGATTTGTGAGAGACACTTAGTGGTGGAATCATGTAGACTTCCTCATGTATATCTTCATTCAAAAAGGCATTCTTTACATCCATTTGAAAAATCTTCCATTGAAAAATAGAAGTGACAACAATCAAGGTACAAACAATAGTCATATTTGTCACAGGAGCAAATGTTTCCTCATAATCCATGTCATACTCTTGTGTATATCCTTTTAGCAAAAAGTCTAGCTTTATACATTTCAATTGAGCCATTTAATTTTATCTTGATTATGTATACCTAACAAGATCCAATAGGTCGTTTTCCTGGTGGTAATGGGACTATAAGTCTGATGTAGAGCAATAAGTTCCTTAGTCATAGCATTCTACCAAAGTGGATCACAAACAACATTTATATAAGATAAAGGCTCATGAAGATGATGAATAGACACAATAAAAGTAGCAAATGAACCAGAATAAGAGGAATAAATAAAATATGGTAGTTTAGTAGACTTACGATTACAACTAGGTCAAACATGTTGCAAAGATACCACAACCTCAATAGATGATTGAACATGCATAGTAAGGGAATCAATAGGTACAACCTCTAATGCGATATACGTAATTGATGCTAAGACAGGTTTTGTAGTTCGTATGGAAGTAGGTGTAGTGTCATCAATATCAAAAGGATCAATTTTAATAGCATCAGATTAGTCAAATAATGAGATAGTTGGAATAGAAAAGAATGGAATATGTTCTAAAAACATAACCTGATGTGAGACATACACTTTTTTACTAGCTAGATCAAAGCAATGATATCCCTTTTGACCAAGACCATATCCCAAAAAAACATACAAAGCAAACATAGCTGATAATTTAGTACGTTCAACATTTGATTTTAGAACAAAGAAGGTACATCCAAAAGCACATAAAGTAGAGTAATTAGTGCATGACCCTACAATTTTTCGAAAAGAGACATACCAGAATTATGTTAAATCGGGATCCAATTCACAACATGAGTTGTTGTAAGAATAACTTCCCCTAGAGGAGACTTAGAACATCGACAAATAACAAGGATGATCTTGTAGTCTGAACAAGATGATGATGTTTTCTTTAAACAATGTCATTTTATTGAGGAGTGTCAACGCAAGAGGTTTAATGTATAGTTCCATTAGAGGCAACTAAAGTGGTAAAATCATTAGAAATGTATTCACCCCAAGTCGCAGTGAAAGGTTTTTATGGTAGTAGAGTATTAGGTCTTTACAAAAGCATTAAAATTTTTTAAAGTTATAAGAAAATCAGACCGACATTTCATAAGATAGATTCAAGTAAAATGAGTAAAATCGTCAATAAAAGAGACATAATATCTAGAACCCCTTTGGTGGATACAGGAGAAGGTCCTCACACATCATAATGTACAAGATCAAAAGGAGAAAGGGAAGAATATATATTTTTATAAAATGGTAAAGCAGAAAATTTTGTTAGTTTACAACCACTACAATCAGTAATATCATGACTATCCAAAGTACCCAAGACTCTCATAGCACTAAAATTTTTAAAGGAGATGCAAAAACATGAACCAAACGAGAATGCCACAAATAAAAAAGCTGAAGAAGAAGAAGACAAACAAAACGAAGATAAATCCACACTACAAGGTGCAACTATTGACTCCTTGAATTGATTCAAGACATAGAGTCCACCTTGTCTACGACCTATCTCAATAACCTTTTGAGATATGGGTCGCGTACAAAACATTCAAATGGAGTGAAATACATATTATATCCAAAATCACAAATTTTCCCAAATAAATAATATTCGTAGCAAGACCAGGTATGTAGTAAACATAAGATAAAGACACATATGGTGTGACAGTGGTATCAATACCAGATAATAGAACTGACTCACAGTTAGCGGTTGTAACATATGATTAATTAATATATTTAATAATTTTCTTATAAATAAGATAATCTCATACATTTTTTTAATATTTTATGTTATCAATAATAAATTTCATATTATTTTGTAAAATAAAAAGTATTTTAATTTTGGTGGGGAAAAATATTAAATATCCATCTACTTTGAATATAGGACAGTAGCATCTTTATATGACCGCAAAAATTAGGTGTCATTTTTTAAGATCCATACTATGAGAACCTAGAAAATCACATTAAAAGAGTGACTATGTTTAAAATAATGAGATCCTATTATTATTATTATTATTATTATTATTATAATAAACCGCTTATATATAAATAAAAATTTCATAAAAGGATTTCATTATTTAGAAAACACTATCTCTCTAAAACTCTGTCCTCTAAATTCTCTCTGACTTCTCTCTAAAATATCTTACCATTCTCTCATCCTTTTTTAAATTAGAGACCGCCAGAGTGATCACTGCGGCGAGATCTCCAAATCTGTCTGATCAGAACCTTGAATTGAGTAAGTTATAATTCTGCTATTTTCTCGTTCTTTTCTTGAAAACCCTACATGTGTTGTAATCTGTATCGCATGTGAGGTTTGCATATCTTGTAAAAATTCTTTGTCGATAAGTGGCTCTAATGATGTTCTCTAATCATGTTTATGATAATTTTTAGGTTGATTTGTGAGCATCGACAATAGAAAATGGATTTTAGGTTTTTGGCAGTAGATTGTGCGAGTTAATCAAGTAAGAGAAGCTGATAATTGAATTTAATTAGAGGATACAATGAATGTAATTGTGTGTAATTAAAATTGATTATTTGAAGTGTGATGGAATGTGAATTGTTTGATGTTTGGTATAAGTGAAATTGTGATTGCATTGTGTGAATTGAGGTTGAATTGGAAAATGAACACTTGAATCATGGCTCTAATTGGTATCATCTCACTTTGCTTGAAAACCATTTTGAAAACTAGACAACACTGCCATGGAGGTGCCAATTTGGGTCATGAAATCAAGTGAAACATCTCCCAACGAAAAACCAGAATTTGTGTTGTTTTCTGGTGTAAGGCTGAGCCTCAGAATTCAAGGCTGAGCCTTGAAAAATGCGAGAGGATCAGCGTTGAGCGCCAGCCGAGCGGTGCCCTAGCGTTGGGACCCCTGCAGGTTTGGAACGAAATTTTAATGCTGAGGCTGAGCGTTGGAATCTTAGGTTGAGCATTGGCTGCCAGATTTCATGTGTTTGCTGTTTTGATGTGTTTCATTGCATTAATTGATCTGAAATGGATTATTTTGACTGTCTTGGTATACTTTGAGTGAGATTGGGTGAATATGGACCTATTGTATGTGAATTATGGAGGAATTTCATGGAGAAATTCTAAGTGTGGATGAGGTAGGGTATGCAAAGACATAAGGACTCAGTTTTAGTTGGTATCCTAACGCTCCAATAACCATTAAGGCTCATATAGAGTATAATGAGTTATGTCGTGAGGAGTAGCAGGAGGGCTTAGCCACTGGACTCGATCAAGTCTTTGGCGCGAAGGAGACTTACCTGGTGTGATGATTGGGTGATAACCCCTTGAGGCCAAACTCTGCAGAGTTTGGGAATCATACACCGGTGCAAGGCACCAAGAGGTCCGATATTAATTACATATATCCAGATAATTGAGTCTAGAGTTGAACGACGTGTGAGTATTAGAATGTTCCTGTGTGAATGTGTGATAATTGATTGTTATTATGCTCTTACTCTAATGTAACCTTCTTTAAATCATTATTAGCTTACCCTACGTGTTTTATGTTTGTCTACCCTTTGTTTTATTCTTTGCAATGATCACTTAAATGTGTGAGCAGAGGAGACTACAGGTGGAGAGTTTTCGCGTGGTGTTGATAGTAGGACTGAGCAGTAGTATCCAGAGGTCCTGTAGATAGGTGTGTTTTGTAGTAAGTGGTTAGAATTTACCTTTCCTTTCTTCTAGAGGTTTTGTACATATAGTATTGTCATTACTCAGTTTTGGATGACTGTATAAGATTATACTTAACTTCCATGCTATCTACTTTGGGTTATCACTATATAATGCTTTATTTAGTAGTTTAAAAGCTATTAAATGAGATGTTACATTTTGGTATCAAAGCAGTAGTTCCTTTAGGGTTTGTGAGTGTGAGCTTGCTTAGTCTCCGTTGTGTGTTTTAAGTAGATGTTCCAACTGTTATGATAGTACTCGTGGATTGAACTGATGGTTTCTTTCTCGGTGTGAACAGAGCTATGGCACCAAGGCCTCCACCTCCTCCACCAACTGCGGATAATCCCAATCTTGTTAGTGCTTTGGAAGCTATGGTTGTAGCTATGCAACAACAGAATGCAAACATGGTGAATCAACATAATCTAGCTATGCAACAAATGGAATCTGCAAGATTGGCAGCTGAAACCACTCAACAAAGGCATCTAGAAGCCTTATAACAACTTGGAGAATCTCGATTCCCAACTGGTTCTTCACGAGTCCCTCCTCCTAGATCTCAAAAGTGGAGTTTAGAAGATTTTCTCCAGCATCACCCTCCCATATTCAGTGGCAAAGTTAGTCCAGATGAGGCGGATCAATTGCTAAAAGACTTGGAGAGAATTTTTTATGCAAATAGGTGCCCTGCAGAAAATAGACTGGCCTATACGGAGTATCTTTTGGCTGGAGAGGCAGTGCATTGGTGGCCCAATATGAAGATGATGTTAGAAGACAATAGAGAGGACATCACATAGGATTTATCCAAGAAGAAGTTTTGTGCATAATTTTCCCTGACAATGTGAGATATGCAAAGGAGGTAGAATTCTTGCAACTCTTGCAAGGAAACATGTCAGTGTCAAAGTATGCGAAGAAGTTTAAACATTTAGCCCGGTTTCACACTTTGCGCATGGATGAAGAATGGCAGTGCATAAAATTTGAGAATGGATTGAGGGGAGATCTTAAGCTTATGATAACTCCTCTCTCCATTAAGGAATTTCCGGCACTAGTAGAGAAAGCCCGAGTTATAGAGAAGTTGAAGGTTGAAGTTGAGTCTCAACAGTCATCTCCACAAGGAGTAGGAGGGCCATCTAGGCTCAAGGTCAGAAGCGAAGAAAGGAAGAAGCCATACTTTAGGCCACCACATCAGGGGCTTAGGAGATTCTCAACACAGCCACCACCTCAACCGTTCAAATCACATTATTTTTAATGTGGGGGACCACATCTGAGAAGTGTTTGCCCACAACTTGCTAGAGGGAGGACGTGCCACGGTTTCGACAAAGAGGGACACTTTGTCAGGGATTGTCCATCATCCAGAGGCCCAGTCTCAAGGCCTACAGTCCAGTCACAGACTCCTCAGAGGCGAGGGAATGAGAGACCCCAGGCTGCGGGTAGAGTATATTCTTTGACCGGACAAAGCCACAAGTTCAGGTAATCTTATTGTTGGCTCATGTGTGATTGCTGGTATGATTCTGTGTGTTCTATACAATTCTGGAGCAACACATTCATTTGTGTCAAAATCTAGAGTTCAAGAGTTGGGTTTGTCAGTTAAGGAGCTACAGTATGATCTGACTGCATTCACTCCAGCATCGGATTTAGTCAAGACATCTACCTTATATGCTAGATGCTCCATTGTGATTGAGGGACGTCGGTTCAAGGTAAACCTGGTGTGTTTACCCTTGAAAGACTTGGATGTAATCTTAGGAATGGATTAGTTATCTACCAACCACATTCTTATAAATTGCAATGAGAGAAAGTTGTTGTTTCTTAATCCTGAGGATGAGAAGTTGTTGTCTTCACAGCAAATTACCAGAGAAGCTAAAGAAGGGTCTCAATGTTTTCTTATTCTGACTCAGCTATCAATTGAGGAAAGAGATGTGTATGCCAAGATCCCGATTGTAGAGGAGTTTGTTGATGTTTTTCCCGAGGATGTACCGGGATTGCCTCCGAAGAGGGAAGTAGAGTTTTCTATTGATTTGGTGCCTGGAGCAGGACCAGTATCAATATCTCCCTATCGTATGGCTCCAGCAGAGTTAGCATAATTAAAGAAGCAGATAGAGGAATTGTTAAAAAAGCAGTTCATCAAACCGAGTGTATCATCTTGAGGAGCACCAGTGCTGCTAGTGAAGAAGAAGGACAGCAGTTCCCGACTATGTGTGGACTATAGGCAACTAAACAAATTAACCATCAAGAATAAATATCCATTGCCAATGATAGATAACTTAATGGATCAGTTGCACGGGGCTGTTGTTTTCTCTAAAATAGATTTGAGATCGGGTTATCATCAAATTCTGGTCAAGTTTGATGATGTGCAGAAGATGACCTTCAGATCTAGATACGGGCATTATGAATATGTAGTTATGCCTTTTGGTGTAACGAACGCCCTTGCTCTGTTTATGGATTTCATGAACAGAATTTTCAGGCCTTTTCTTGACAAGTTTGTGGTGGTCTTCATTGATGATATCTTCATCTATTCTAAGACTCAAGAAGATCATATAAAACATTTGAGGACAATTTTGAGTATTTTGAGAGAAAAGAAGTTATATGTCAAACTGTCTAAATGTGAGTTTTGGATGAAAGAGGTTCAATTCTTAGGGCATGTAATATCAATGCTTTGTATTGTTGTGAACCCTTCTAAAGTAGAAGTCGTATTACAGTGGGAATGCCCGAAATCTGTCATGGAGATAAGAAGCTTTGTGGGGTTGGCAGGTTACTACAGGAGATTTATTGAAGGATTCTCTAAAATAGTAGCCTCGTTAACACAACTAACCCGCAAGGATCAACCGTTTGCTTGGACAAACCGTTGTGAGGAGAGTTTTCAAATGATGAAGCAAAAGTTGACAAGCGCCTCAATGCTAATAATTCCAGACACCAATAAATCCTTTGAAGTATTTTGTGATGCTTCTCTTCAAGGATTGGGATGCGTGCTAATGCAAGAGAAGAAAGTAGTGGCCTATGCTTCTAAGCAGTTGAAGGTTCATGAGAAAAATTATCCTACTCATGACTTAGAGTTAGCAGGAGTGGTGTTTGCTTTAAAGACTTGGTGACACTTCCTGTACGGTGCAAAGTTCCAAGTCTTTAGTGACCACAAGAGTTTGAAGTATCTATTCGACCAGAAAGAGTTGAATATGCAGCAACAACGATGGATGGAATTCTTAAAAGACTATGACTTTGAATTGCTTTATCATCCAGGGAAAGCCAATGTGGTGGCTGATGCGTTAAGCATGAAAAGAATGCATACTTCTACTATGATGATAAAGGAGGGTGAGTTGATGGAGAAATTTAGAGACATGCAGTTACATGTGTCATTGGGGAAGGAAGTCGTTAGATGTAGACACTTGACTATAACTAGTGATTTTCTTGAGTTAGTAAAAGAAAAACAGTTGTCAGATTCTAAAATACAGAAAACAGGGAATTTGCTCGGGTCTGAAAAAACTAAAGACTTTGTGATGGGAGTAGATGGGGTACTAAGATTTAAGAACCAAGTTTGCATACCAGAGAACCCAGAGTTGAAGCGTATCATTCTTGAAGAAGGGCACAAGAACCGCCTTAGCATGCACCCCGGCATGAGTAAGATGTACCATGACTTGAAAGAATCCTTTTGGTGGTCAAGAATGAAGCATGATGTAGCTCGGTTCATATCTTCCTGCTTGACTTGTCAGAAAGCGAAGGTGAAACATAAAAAACCAGGGGGAATGTTGCATCAGTTGGAAATACCAGTTTGGAAGTGGGACAACATTGTTATGGATTTTGTCACCCACCTGCCACGATCCGTTCAGAATCACGATGCTATTTGGGTGATAGTAGATCGGCTGACTAAAAGTGCCCACTTTCTAGCAGTTAACTTGAGGATGCCAATGGATAAATTGACATAGTTGTATATAAGAGAAATAGTGAGGTTGCATGGTGTACCTTCGAGTATAATGTCAAATAGAGACTATAGATTTACTTCTAGATTTGGCAGACTTTGCAAAATGTCTTGGGCAGTAGACTAACAATGAGTTCTGCTTACCACTCTCAAACTGATAGGCAATCTGAGAGGACAATACAATCACTAGAGGATCTACTGAGGACTTGCGTGCTAGACCATATGGGAGGATGGGATGAAGTATTGCCTCTAGTAGAATTTACATACAACAATAGCTACCATGCAAGTATCGGTATGGCGCCTTATAAGGCTTTTTATGGTAGGAGATGCAGAACTCCGTTATGCTGGTATCAGGAAGGTGAGGCAGTGTTGTTGGGACCGGAATTATTGAGGCAAACCTCAGAAAAAGTATCCAAAATAAGAGACAGGATGAAAGCCTCCTTGAGTAGACAAAAGTCATATGCGGATCGAAGAAGAAGACCTTTAGTGTTTTCAGCAGGGGACCATGTTTTCTTGAGAGTAACTCCAACCACTGGTGTGGGAAAGGCTATTCGTTCGAGGAAACTCTCTCCTAAATTCATTCGCCCCTATCAAGTACTGAAGAGAATTGGACCAGTGGCGTATGAGATCACCTTACCCCCTCAACTAGCTAATCTTAATTCTGTATTCCATGTTTCTCAACTGAGAAAGTACGTGCCTGATGCATCACATGTGTTGGAAATGAAAGATTTGCCAATCAGAGAAGATCTCACCGTGGATGTGCAACCTATTGCAATATAGGATCATCAGAGGAAACAACTTAAGGGGAGAACCAACAGTTTAGTCAAGGTTGTGTGGAATAGGAGAACAGGTGACTATACCTGGGAATTAGAAGAGGATATGAGACAATCTTATCCACATATGTTCTCTAGTAAGTCAATTTTCGAGGTCAAAATTTTTTTATGTTTGGGAGAATGTGAGAACCTAGAAAATCACATTAAAAGAGTGACTATGTTTAAAATAATGAGATCCTATTATTATTATTATTATTATTATTATTATTTTAATAATAAACTGCTTAAATATAAATAGAAATTTCATAAAAAGATTTCATTATTTAGAAAACACTATCTCTCCAAAACTCCGCCCTCTAAATTCTCTCAGACTTCTCTCTAAAATATCTTACCATTCTCTCATCCTTTTTGAAATCAGAGACCATCAGAGTGATCACTGCGGCGAGATCTCCAAGTTTGTCCGATCAGAACCTTGAATTGAGTAAGTTATAATTCTGGTCTTTTCTCGGTCTGTTCTTGAAAACCCTGCATGTGTTGTAATCTGTATCGCATGTGAGGTTTGCGTATCTTGTAAAAATTCGTTGTCGATTAGTGGCTCTAATGATGCTCTCTGATCATGTTTTTGATAATTTTAGGTTGATTTGTGAGCATCGGCAATAGAAAAGGGGTTTTAGGTTTTTGGCAGTAGATACAAATTTAATTGAGATAGAGACTTACAAAATTTTAAGAATCATATGATTACAATATGAAATTTCATATAATTATACTATGAAATATTATACGTGTTAAAATTTTTTAGAGGTTATGAAAATAAGATATATGATAAATATAATAGATATCTTGATGAAGGCTTATCTTGTTCCTTTTTAAGATTATAGAATATGGTGTGAGTTGATTAAGAAAGCTAAGTGAAATCCCCACTGGACATTAAGATAGCAAGCTATCTAGATGTGAAGGTTCCTTTCACAAAGCTCAAGCGAAGAAGATGATGGATTGATTCAAAACAAAAAGAAAATGGAAAGCACATAAACCATAGAAAACCAAGAACAATTAAAGGAAGAAGAAAACATAAAATGGATAGGAAAGAAATGGTAAAAATGTGAGAAACACGCCACTAAAAGGCTAGGCTAGAAGCCATGGCAACCTTGAAGATGAGTGGATGTGTGCCGCCACTTGCTATGCAAGATAAGGCTTAAAAGTATTCACTCCCAAGGGAGGAAACTCTCACAAATGGTTGAGACACAAGAGTGTTTTTACTTCAAAATGTTCAACCCTTTTACATGTCTAGGAGCACCCCTTATATAGAAGAGTTTAGGGGCCTCTAAGCAAATAAAAGATACCTAAGGATGTCTCTACAAAAACCTAACCCTAGCTTCTAGAAACTAGGTCAAATAAGGTTACAAAAATGAGAGACAAAAGAGCCAAGTATGGTGTGTGCAAGACTAATTTCGTTCTAGCACAAAAGGAGACAAAGAATGTGTCTCATATGTCTCCAAAAAGTGGTCAAAGTGTGCTAAAAACAAAGGAGACCAAAGGTACATAGGTACACTTGCTTCATGCCTTTTACTTTATGCTTTATGCCTTTGTTTTACTCTCTCCTCCACATCATTTATGCTCCCCAATCACCATGCGCCACCTAGCATTGCTTTCTTACTCCTAATTAACCTACAAAGCAAATAAACATAGATTAGCATGTTGGCTTAAGTCAAGTCAACTATAGTCAACAAGTCAAACCTAGTCAAAGGTCAACAAGTCAACTAAAGTTGATTCAACTAAGTCAATTTAGGGAATCAAAAATAACAAACACAAATGAAAGAGATGAAGGATTAGTGAACTTCCTTTCTAAACATGCTTAGTCTTCTTAAGCATGTGCGTCCATCCTTGGTTGGGGTTAATCCTTCATCATCCTCCTCTCCTTGGAGAGAATTTGACCACAAATTCTTTAAGCCTTTGTAGATGGAGCTTGACTTGATTTGGGGGAGGATTTGCGCCTCCCTTTTATGAGCTCTTGTTCCATCCTTTCTAAGGGTATTACCCCTAACCTTGGTTAGGCCATTTTTGTTTTCTAGACTACTCTTTCTCTCTTGCTTGTGCTTTGGGCCTTCCTTTTTTAGCTTGGGAAGAGAAGGAAGGGTGATGCACATCTTGCTTTTGAAGAATTTTTTTGTAGGCAAGTAACACCTTAGTGAAAGCTTGCCCCTTTTGTTTTTCTTCTTTATCTTTTCTTATTATATTTTTATCCTTATTAACTTCTTGAGGTGATAGAGGTAGTAAAGTTGTCTTTTTCCCATTTTTGAAGAAAATGTATTGGTTGGTATGGCCATCATGTAAAGTTTGTTTATCAAATTGCCATGGCCTACCTAGTAAGATATGTGTGACTTCCATGGGAACAACATCACATAGCACCTCATCTTTGTAGCTTCCTATAGAGAAATTAATTAGGACTTGTTTATTGACATCTATTTCTCCCTCTTTACTTATCCAAGCAAGCTTGTAGGGTTTAGCATGAGGAATGGTCTCTAAGCTAAGCTTTTCCACCAACCTTGTGCTAGCTACATTGGTACTACTTCCTCCATCAATAATTAGAGAGCAAACCCATTTGTTAATTTTGCATCTAGATTGAAAAATGTTTTCTCTTTGAGTTGGCTCAAGCTCACTTTGATCTTGACCTATCATGCGCCTTAATAACATAGGGTCTTTCTCAAAAATTTTTGTTTTACTAGAGGAAGAAGATTCTTTTGAAAGAGAATGGGGAGATGAGTGTTCACTTTCAACATCATTACTCTTCTTTAAGATCATGGTCCTCTTGGTTGGGCAATTTAAAGCAATGTGATTATAACCCAAACATTTAAAACATTTAATGGAACTTGATCTTGAAGAAGTGGAATGGTGAATGTGATCACTTGGAGACTTACTTTTACTTGGTGGTTCTTGATGAGAGTTAGAAGGGAACTTATCATGTTTCTTTTTATCATTTCCCTTCCATGAGTGACTAAAGTAGTGGTTGGGTGAGTAACTCTTCTTTGCCCTTCTTTTTCTTTTCAATTGAATTTCAATCCCAAGGACAAGTGTGAAAACATTTTCAAGAGTGGAGTACTCATACAACTCTACTTGGTATTTTATGTCTCTCCTAAGACCACTCACAAATCTTTTTATTTTCTCTTTGTTAGTTTCTTTTATTTCAACCTTACGCATTTGAGATTCTAATTCTTTAAAGTATTCACTCACACTCATAGGACCTTGGTGAAGCCTTTGGAGCTTCATAATAAGTTCCTTCCTATAGGAGGGAGGAACAAATCTAGCGCGCATAAGAGTTTTAATGTCCATCCAAGAAGCCGCGGATGGCCCTTGGTCATAATTCTTACAAACTTTATGCCACCAAGTATTGGCATACTCCAAAAATCCTAAAACTACTAGATCAACTTGTGATTGATCCTTTACATGATTTTCAATGAAAATTTGATCAACTTTAGCTTCCCAATCAAGGAAGATTGTGGGATCACTTCCACCATAGAACTTAGGAATCTTTGGAGTTTGCTTCTCTTGTGATGGGTTGCGCCTAGAATGCCCTCTTTTCCTAGGATCTCTTTCTTTATCCCTAGCTTCAAGCCTTTGAATGTGCTCTTGGATTCTTAGGTCACTTTGCTCCTTGTCCTTTCTCAATTGTTCAAAGGCCTCCTTTCTAGACAACTCCAAATCCCGAAACAATCTCATCAATGTATTATTTTTGTTTGGTGTAGGTGCATTTGATGAACTTGCCATGATTCCTACAACAAAAACACTCAAATCCGAGACAAAATAAATGGATTAGGGGTTAGACAACATCAAAATCGAGACCAAATCCAACCCAAAATGCAACCCAAGTGTTTAGATCACACTCCCAAAGTAACAAGGCAAGGCTAGCACTCAAAATCCACCAAAGGAGTGAAGCAAACACTTTTAAAAACTTGTTCAAAACCTTCAAATGCAAGACAAGTGATTCAGCCACAATACCCCAAGAGTTTCAAGAAAAGAAAACTACTAAGACAAAACAAAAAACACCTAGTGACAAGCAAGAAAAGCACAAAAACAAGGAAAACTAAACTCTAAGGAAAGAAAAATATTGGTGACAAAACTTTGAACAACACTAACACAAGAAAAGCAAATTTTTAAGACTCTATGGAAAGTACTTGACAAGCATCTTCAAGTCTTAAATCATGCATGCACCAAGAAAGATCATAACCAAGTTAAAGCATGGAACTAATTAGCCAATATCACCCAATTCTCAAGTATGAAAACTAGTAGCATAACACCTAGTGAAAAACACACTTTTAGTACACCAAGGAGCAAGGTTGTTCTCGGTTTTTAGGCAAAAATTGGTGCAAATTTTTCTTCTTTCACAACTAGTTTCATAAAATGGTGAGAAAGAGTTTTAGGTGGCTTGGACACTTAGTTCCTCAAGTTTTAGGCCAAAATCAATTTCATGGGGCATACATCAAGCAAGACATAAAGTGAAAGCAAGATTCAAATACTTGGAAAAACAAGAAGAAGAAAACTTCAAGCTAACATATGACATATGACTCAAGCAAAAGTTAGGCACATTTAAAGACTCAAACATGTAGCTATCATGCATTTAAACTTTTGGAAATGAAGGTCAGTGATTAAGCACACAAAGGCATGTTATCCAACAACATTTAGGAGTAAGAAGAGTAACAAAAACAGTAGCCAAAACTGCCCAACATAACCTGAAAAACGTTGATTCGCGGTGATCTCGGCAGCTCTGACCTTTGCTCACTATTTCAATCATAACTCTCTCCACAAAAGTCCAAATGCATTGGTTCTTTTTTTGTTAAAAACTAGACTAACAGAGCTTTCTTTAGACATCAAGAACGTAATTTTTGGACCACTGAGTAGGTGCAGTTTAATCTTTTAAAATCGTGAACAGTTTCTGCCAGCATTGTTTTTATGTGGACCATTCAAAGATAGCTACACAAGACAAGGTTAGAACATGAAAACACCATATTCAAGGACAACCAAAGCTCTAGATACCAAATGATGAAGGCTTATCTTGTTCCTTTTTAAGATTATAGAATATGGTGTGAGTTGATTAAGAAAGCTAAGTGAAATCCCCACTGGACATTAAGATAGCAAGCTATCTAGATGTGAAGGTTCCTTTCACAAAGCTCAAGAGAAGAAGATGATGGATTGATTCAAAACAAAAAGAAAATGGAAAGCACATAAACCATAGAAAACCAAGAACAATTAAAGGAAGAAGAAAACATAAAATGGATAGGAAAGAAATGGTAAAAATGTGAGAAACACGCCACTACAAGGCTAGACTAGAAGCCATGGCAACCTTGAAGATGAGTGGATGTGTGCCGCCACTTGCTATGCAAGATAAGGCTTAAAAGTATTCACTCCCAAGGGAGGAAACTCTCACAAATGGTTGAGACACAAGAGTGTTTTTACTTCAAAATGTTCAACCCTTTTACATGTCTAGGAGCACCCCTTATATAGAAGAGTTTAGGGGCCTCTAAGCAAATAAAAGATACCTAAGGATGTCTCTACAAAAACCTAACCCTAGCTTCTAGAAACTAGGTCAAATAAGGTTACAAAAATGAGAGACAAAAGAGCCAAGTATGGTGTGTGCAAGACTAATTTCGTTCTAGCACAAAAGGAGACAAAGAATGTGTCTCATATGTCTCCAAAAAGTGGTCAAAGTGTGCTAAAAACAAAGGAGACCAAAGGTACATAGGTACACTTGCTTCATGCCTTTTACTTTATGCTTTATGCCTTTGCTTTACTCTCTCCTCCACATCATTTATGCTCCCCAATCATCATGCGCCACCTAGCATTGCTTTCTTACTCCTAATTAACCTACAAAGCAAATAAACATAGATTAGCATGTTGGCTTAAGTCAAGTCAACTATAGTCAACAAGTCAAACCTAGTCAAAGGTCAACAAGTCAACTAAAGTTGATTCAACTAAGTCAACTTAGGGAATCAAAAATAACAAACACAAATGAAAGGGATGAAGGATTAGTGAACTTTCTTTCTAAACATGCTTAGTCTTCTTAAGCATGTGCGTCCATCCTTGGTTGGGGTCAATCCTTCATCATATCTTATATGAAAGAACTTTATTTTATTCAATATACACTCTCTCTTTATATATATATATATATATATATATATATATATATATATATAACATATTGTAATAGAATATAAAAAATAAAATATTTACAATATTTCAATCTTGATTTTCTAATTCTAAAATAATAACTAATTTCTAAAATTGAAAGATATTTTTAAAACTAGAAATATTTCCTAAAACTAATTTAAATAAAAAGATATTAAGTACTGAACAATGAGTCATGTAATAAATCCTAAAAGAGATCAAACAAACCATGTATGAGGTCGCCTTATAGAAGTCTACTATTGAATCCAATGAGTGAATTTGAAACTAGTCTGGACAAAGTTGAAGTTGAATAACCCGATGTTATCTTCAAATCATGTGAAAGTGTTATCAACCTTGATGTCAATATGAGTGCATTGAAAGATTCTTCTTATTTATCATCGAATTAGTTAAATGAAGCTCAAGAATGATGTATTGAATGGACTCGTGAAAGTCTACACCTATCACACTTACTCCCAATTATATAATGTTGTTCCAAAGCTCAAGACCAATGTCATCCAACTAAGCCATGAGAGAGTTAATAACACTAGGTCCCTAAGTATGATCTGCAACAAATTTCTATGAAATAATAATTATGCCTAACTTTTACCATAGAGATTCCAAATGCATAGCACAATCATATATTAGATTGTAATGAACTTATAATATAATTCATGATGGAAAATGATGCAGAAGCATGCCCAAGTTTGTCATTGTAAATGATGTGGATGATGGAAAATGATGCGAAGCATGCTCAACCACACATAATTAATTCAAGCAAAAACTCTAACTTCATCATTTAATAAAAGTTTAGGTTTGAAAAGTCGTCCAACGCACTTACCCTGTCACCCAGTGCACCAACCACGTTCCACTAGAGCTTTCTACCAGAGTGTCGCTCAATGCTAAGTTGTTGTCGTCCAACGCCCTTACCTCTTCAAGTATGGCGCCCAAAGACACACCAAACCGCCCAACGGTAGCAAGCCAGAGATTGTTCTTCCCAAAATTTATTCAATAACATTAAGTGGCAAGGGCAATGTGCCCAATGGTGTTCACTCAGTTTTAAATTTAAGATCTTAAGGCTATCGATTGTTGTTATAAGATATCACTTGTTGTTACAAGATATCACATTCACTCAAATATATGTAAACGTTACATGCACATAACTCACTCCTATAAAATACTCCTTTTCAGTCTAAAGTTTCACCAAAATTACTTCAACCATTAGAAACACCACAACCCACGTTTGAACATGACACATTCATTCTCATCATCACAAGCTCTTTCTCAATTCTGCATAACAACATAAAGACATCATAATTTCATAACTTTCACATAAACTTTTTCTTCAATCACCTCACATTTTACCATATTTCCAATCCTATCGATCGATCCTTCCATACTGACATTAAAACACACTTCAAAACAGAGAAACCAGAGAAACCTCAATTTATTTTCAAAACAAAGACTCAACATTTCAAGAAGAAATTAACAATTCATTCAAATTAATATTAAGAAAAACTTATAAATGATTAACTCCTCTTACCTTAAAGGAAGTGCTTACCAATGCTCTCCTTGGACATCCCTACACTACTCAAGCTTATTCTATATACAACAAAATCCCAATGAAAAAATTAGGTTGTGATTTCATGACCACTAAAGAATGAGGATTCATTTAGAACACAGAAAAAATCACATACAAACTCAGAAAATTTACATGTATTGAAGGTCAGAATAGTTCTTATAAAAAGAACAGATTACACTCATTTATATATAAATTACTAAGAACATGTTGTAGGATTTACGTGTTAAATTATATAAAAAACAGAAAAGGAAAGAGAAAAAAAGACGAAGAACTCACGAAAAAGAATGGATAAGAGATTTTTTTTTTTTCCAAAGTGTTCTAATTTTTGTTTTTTTTAAAGAATCCATTTATTTAATTTTAACTTTTTAATAAAATAAAAATAAAATCATTCATATATTTATAGGGTTCTTTTTATAAAAAAATATTTTTAGTTGTAATTAAATTGTCCTAGAGAAAGATATTTGTAACCTACACAGTAATTAAAGATAATATCCAATTAAATACATATGGGAGATATTGTGGGATATATTGAAATTCAATTGTAGTTATATTATGGGTGGATGGTGATATATTTGCTCATAACCTGTGACCTTTGTGAAGTATTTAGAATATTTTCTATAAGTTATAATGAATATTAACTTTACAAATGTTTGTTAAAAAAAGAAGACAAAGAAAGGAGAAACACAAGAAAGAGAGAAAGAAAAAAAAAATGGGAAGAAATTCCCCTGACAAAAATTTCATTGGACAGTCATACATAACTTAATTATCATTGGTTTTAAATTTTTACCCATTTAACCATAATTTTTTTTAACAGTTTTAATTCCTCGATTTTAACTTTGTGACCATTTTAAACCATTTAAATTAAATAAGTTACTTGACATCAGACCAGAAAAGGGAAAATGTGAAAAACATTATTAGTAAAAGCATATATGCTTCACACATGTATTTATATTTTTATTATATTAAAATTAGTAAAAACACATCTGTTCATTTAAAAAATATTACAATTATAATTTTAAAAATGAATATAATTTTTTTATAATTTGTTGTAGATAATATTTATTTATTTATTTTTATCATAAATAATTATTTTATTTAAAAAAGTTAAATTTAAAGAATATTTAAATTAACAAAAACAATTAAATCTAAAGAGATGACACATTAAAATTAAAATTAGTAAAACATAAAAAGGAAATTAGTAAAACACTCATTTCAATTTAAAAATATATTTATTCAAAAATATAATTGAAAACATATGCACACAATAATATTTCTTTATATAATAATATAAAAAATATAATTTAAAATATATATCTAATTTTACAATTTTATTATTTTTATGTGTAATTAATTAAAAGGTTTAAAAGCAATACATTTATATACATGTATACATATGTATATAATTTTATAAAAATAATATTAAAAAACTATGTAATGATTTTTTTAAATAAATGATGTAGTTATTTAAAAAATAAAGAAAAATTATTCTATTATTTATTTAATTAAATAAACAAGTTACTTTTTATTTATTAAAAAGTGGTGTATCTATTTGTAGAATGGTATTAGAAAAAATGGCAATGAAAATAATTTTTTAAGACTAATTAAATAAATCATAAAATTCTGATAACTAAAAGGATTATTGGTTTAAAAGTAGAAAACACTAGAATGTGAGGAACCTACTTATCCCCATGGATGACAAAAAAGTGCAAGAAGCAGAATTAGAAGGAGCATGACACATTTAGGTACTTGGCAGGAAGAGAGGGAGGTGCAAGTGATTTTGTGACATCATTTGTAAGAGGTGAGTGGTTCGACAAAAATGGGTGTCAGAGCTTGAATTGCCTCTTCAATGTTTTCACCATATTCTGTGTAATCCTTTCTTGGATAACACCTTTGGTTCGGTTTGCAAAAATCTCAGAATGCTTCTGTTCCTCATCGAACAAAGGATAACTGTTGCCGATCAATGGAAATGGACACCACACAGATATGGATTCTCTCTAACCTTCATACTTTAACTTTATCACCATACATTTCTAATACTTTAAAATAAATATATTAACTATTTTAAAAGAAATTATCCGTCTATGGGCTGCATTATTCTCTGCAAAGATATTGTCCTTTTTCAGGTGATTGATTAAATTAAAAAAAAAAATGTATCCTTAATTTGATGATCAAAGAGAATTTTTTCAGATCTTTGGATTTGGATAACGTATTAAGAGTAAAAACAACTATTTTTCCATTTAGATTGATGTTTCAATTAAATAATCTGTCTAAAATCAGTAAGGGATAATTATGAGACATAGTTGAAAACAGAGATAATGATAATAAATCATGGTTAAGGAATAGATAGAGTCTAAGGTGAACATAAGTGTGTTTATAAATCATGAGTGATTTTGGCAGTTGTTTGAATAAATCACTGTAGGGCAAAGGAGGTTATATATAATATACATGTTTCTCTGCAAATGCACCTACTACTGCTTCAACACATAAGCTCTGGTGGTGTTGATAGTTTGTAGTTGTTATGCTGAATAAAAGAGCTGACAATTGATGAGATTAATGCAATTAATTGTAGTACAAGATTTTCTGCGTTGCAGAACACAACATGGTACCCAAGTAAAAAGAAATATCATGCTAGGACTTGTACTAAAGATGTCTACAGTGCAGCAAAGCTACAGTAGGTGACAACCGACGAGACTCATTTGATTGCGATAATTGATAAATCCAAAAATATAGATGTAGTTGTGGATTTTGATTAAAAGTTTTCTAGGGGTTAAAGTAATATAAAAAAATAATATATAAAAGATTTGTGAAATAAAAAATAATATTAATTATTAAATTAATATTTGATTATAAAGTGAGATAAGAGAGAATTTTTTTTTTCTTAAAAAAACAAGAGAATAGATGAAAAATGAAAGAAAGTAAGAGAATAGATGAAAAAAATGAAAGTAAAAGTAAAGAGTTTGATCTAATTTCCTTCTTTCTACAAAAATAATAAAAAAAATCGTATAAGACTAAGAAATGAGTATAGTTTATGAAAAACTATAAAAGAATGAGAAAGAAAATAAAAAGTATCTTAATAAATATTTAGTATAATTATTCTTTTGGTTACTGTTTTTGTCAAAAAATGTAAAATTGGTCCTCTAAAGCTATTAATAAGGAAAAGCTTTGATAGTGTAATTAACATAATCTCAGTATCAATTTTAATGATAAATCCTTGATTTGCTTCAATAAATTTAATGAAAATGACCAAATTGCATAATTTTTTATCAAAATTAAAGTTGTTAACAAGGAAATGTTTTGTTATTGTAATTAACATAATCTGAGTGTCAATTTTAATGATAAATCCTTGATCCGCTTCAATAAATTTAATAAAAATGAACAAATTGCATCAATTTTTCTAGTCACTAAGCAAGTGGGGGCTTTAGGCACTATTCCTTGAGTGAATGGATGATTTCGCTGAACGAATACATCAGAGTCGAGTAGTCATTTTCTATGCTAAATTTTGATGTGTTGTGGCAAAGGTATATTGCTTAGGAAATGATTAGTATGCGAGATTGAATTGAGATTTGATTATATGAGGTTGATGGGGAAAACAACAACACAAACAATATAACAGAGAATATTGCAGATATAATTTCTCCTAACTTGCAAGAATCTATGAGGAGGAACAACTACCAAAGAACAACAATAATAAATCACCATAATCACAAATAAAGACACCAAGATTTTTAATGTGGAAAACCCCTCAAATCAAGAGTAAAAATCATGAGTCGTCCAAAACAAAGAAATGACTTCACTATGATCAACAAAAGTACAAATGAGTCTCAATCAACTGTACAAATTAGTGTTAGCACCCAACCATATAACAAAGGAACAAACTTTTTAAATAGAGAAGAACAAAGAGAATAAAAACCTATAAAATCACTGCTGCAGTGCGAATCCGACCGGTCAGAATGAAGAACAATGTGTTCCGAACCTGTTGTAAAATATTTAGCACGATCCAACGGTGAATGAATCCGCAGTGTCAATTTTACGGTGGCAGCTCAGTGAAAAACGTGAACAGATTTTTCCTCTATCTCTCTCAATGTGCTAGAGTTTTCAGAGGATTATGACTCTACAGAGGTTAAGTTGAGATTTGTTTATGTTAATTCAAGGAGGATTTGTAATGATTTATAATAGTGTATGCATTTGTATATGGATCTAGTTGGAAGGTATCCTAACGCTCTAATGACCATCAAATTCTCAAGTAGTGACAGATTTGGCATATGGTGAGAGGAGTAGGAGGTCCTAGTCTATGGGTTTTATCTTGGCCAAAGACGTTTAACGGACTAACCTTGTGAGTGGTAGGGTGAAACCCATTGGCAATGACTCTACAGAGTAGTATAAGCCACCACAAGTGCACAATTTGTTAAGATCCGATATCAATGCATGTATTCGAATAATTGAGTCTTGTTTGAGTCATTGTATGTGGTATGCTTGTCTTTACCAATGCTTGTATGGTTGATCAAGTATGTGAAATAAATTTCATTTCTATTATATGAAGACTCTTTTGCACATTAGTTTATCCTTCTTCTGTTGTTTGTTTTTCTTTTGCGATGATGATCACCTATTCAGTGGGAGCAAGTATGGTTGCAGTTTCAAAAGCACCTCTAGAGGATTAGGAGTCATCTATTAGATTGGTGGAAGGTTTCAGTGGAAACTTGTGTAAGTGGTTAGTTTATGTATAGAAACTAGAATTGATTTTTAGTTGGTTTATATAAATGTTATATTTTTATAGTCTTATCTTTTATAAGACTGTAATAATATATTTTATACACTGATTTATTTGTTTTGAACACTAAAATGAGACATCTTATTTAACTAGTTTTTAAGTAATAAAAATTGGGATGCTACAAGGTGACTAAATTTTAGTTCATCAGTACTTGGGGCTTATTCTTGGAGGTTTTGGGTGAGTTTTGAACAGAGTCTTTGAGGTTTTTGGGTGATTTTTGAAAAGTATATTGTAGGTTCTCTAAAAGAGGGCTAGCGGAATTGGATTACAAGAACATAATTATTAGTTGGTGTTTTGGTGTTATGTGTGCTGGGTTTGGTTTAAAATATGTAAGGCTAGGTCATAGAAGCCTTGGTTTGAATTGTATAACATTTCTTGAAGGTTTTTTTGGGTAACGGTCAAACTGTAGGTGAGGCTAGGTGAAGGATTTGGTGGTTTATTGGTTAATTTTGGAATTGTTTGGTTCGATTATAACTTGTAATTCTATATGGGTCTTAGCATTCTTGTGAGCCTTAACCGGAATCTCATGAAATACCAGTTGAGATTATTTTTAATTTAATTTTCATTTGTGAAACAAAAATTATTAATAAATTTGTATATATGTATCGAGTTGAGAAATAACTTTACCACTGGTTTTTACCTTAAGTTTAAAAATGTTTAAAGAAAAATAGAAAGTAAAAAAAAAAAATCACCAACGTCAAGAATCGAAATTCTCGTACCAACCGATGAGAAAACAATTAAAATCCACACATTAATTTATATGGTGATTTAGCATTGCATTTGAAGCATAAGAAAATAATCTTAATTTATATACACAATAACGGAGAATGGGTGGAAGCAAAAAGTATGCATGCAAGAATGAATCACTTGACTAGTTTCTCTTTCTTGACACCTTCTTCAAGTTCTCTCAACCCTTCAACCTTTTCTTCTATCTCCTCAATCAACTCCTCCCTCCATAAAGCTTCCCTGGCTTCTGCTTCCATCGTTTCTTGCTGCATATATATAACAACACCCATTAAATATTTATAACCAAAAATGTCATCTTCAGTACTGCATATAATTTATGCAGGAAAAACAGTTTCTCCCATTAAAAATATGTAACATAATGGCAACAAGATATATACCTACAAAAAATTAGATCCCTAATAATCATAATTGATCATTAAAAGGATTACCTTTTCATAGATCCAGTTGCCGGTACCATCTCCTCCATCTCCCCTATATGCTTCAGAGTCATAATATGGATCCTAAAATCGTATCAAACAAACATATATTACATAAAATAAATAAATAAATAAAACATCCATAGAAGTTCCTTGATTTATTACCTTCATTGAACCAAAGAATAAGCCTCCCCAAACGGTGAACATTATGTACCAAGTGTCTACAACAGAAACAAAAAATACCAATTAAGAAACCAAATTGAAATTCCTAGGAGAGAAGAAAAAATAAGTAGAAATTAAAGAACAGAGTTTGGTGGTTGAGACTTACAAACATTCTTTATTGCTTGATCACTGAGATGGGAAACTGATTTACTAGTGATCAAATCTCTCTGTCCTTCCATGTGTTCAACTATAATTGCCATAAGTGGCCAATCGGGTAAGCCATTCACTTTACACAGAGATGCCCTTTTGCTCTTTCCCTCTGACACCTTCTTACAAACACATAACATGCAACATGCTATAAAAATTTTGGTTTCAAATACATAAATTTTGTGCACTCAAGTTCAATCCATATGCTCTAAGGTTAAATATAGTAAACTTGGTTTGAACTTTCAACATGAAGTATACGTACCTGCCACGGTCTGTTGGAAAGGGTAGAGTTTGAATGCTGCAAAAGAGAGAAACACCTTCATTTTTTGGTTCATAACATGTGATGAAAATGGATATTGAAGGAGCATTTTACCAATCTTGAAGAGTGGTTCATTTGAAACCTCCTTGTTTGTAGAGATGAGCCAAGATTATGTGATTTGAAAAGGGTGAAACCCATAACAGCTTCAGCCATTGCTTTGAGCAAAAAGTGCAGAAAAAGTGGTTGCTACTATGTCCTTTCATATTGGGATAGAGTGGATAAGAGCACAAAGAAGAACCACCCTTCAGTTTCAAGCACATAATTCCAACAAATGGGTCTGAGTGCAATTCTACTCAACAATTCATTAAAATGACCCTATTGTCCTCATTCATGAATATCCTTTTCATTCAGCTTTACATTCCAAACATAACATTTAACCTTAACATTGGATTTATCTATGTTCAACTTTCAAACATTTAACTTCCAAAGTCAGTTAGCGTAAATCTCACGTCCACTTTAGCTTCCTTAATTAAAAAAAAAAACAATTTAACTACTTTGAATTAAGCTCTAATCAAAGATGACAACAGGATAGAGCGGGGTGGATAAGGACGGGTTTTATTATCTCACACATATTTTAATAGAAAAAATTTATTTCATCCCCATATATTAAATCTAATATGATATTAAATTTTTGTTTCATCTACCTCCTCAATTAGTAACAGGTATAGATTTGTATCCATACTCGTACTTACTTTCTTGTTGTTTCAATATTAATTAATTAAATTTTATAAAATAATAAAAAATTATGATGAAGGTAAAGGAAACATAACATTATCAAATATTCAATATTAAGAGGAGAGTTATTTCTTCAATATCAACTATTTAGAAAAAATTTATAATTGTATACATTTCAAATTAAAATACCAAATAAAATCTCATGAGAATCAAAACATTTATTAAATTTATAAACATTAATGAAATCTAGTTGATAAAATTTAAAAATATTTTTAAAAAAATATAAAAGGAAAACAAATATTCAAATAAAAACATATTTTAAATGTTTGTTTACTTCAATTTTTTAAATTTTAATGAATCTATTTTTTATACACTAATAAATGTTATACTACATCATTTGACTAAAATCACAGAAAAAATAAAGATTAGACTAATAATAATATAATTTTCACATAGATTTTGTCTCTTTTGAACTTGAATGTATATTGAATGGTGATAAAAAAAATTCAAGACAATTACATTAAATTTTTATATTATAGTAAATAAAATTTATTTATACAATTATAATGACAAAATTACAGTATGATAATGAGTTAGAGAATAAAAAATAATTATATAAAATATATCAAAATAGTATTCTATATGATAAAATAAATAAATAAAAATATTAAAAAATTATCAAATGTGTGTCTTAGAAACAATTTGAGGACTACTGAATGAAACCGCACAAAGAAAAATAAATGTATAATTAAGATACGATAAGATGAAAAATACCTTAGAAATTTAAGAAAACTTTTCAAATATCAACATACTCAATGATTAAGAGACAATGAAAATTGTTTTACCAAAATAAAAAGATTTTTTAAATAAAACAAAAATTAATAATAATAGAGTAAAAAAGATAAATTTGTTATATTACCTTGTAAATGAAAGGGTTATGCTATTGAACACTTAAAAATTTTCATGTGAAAGGAAAATATACAATAAATTAAAATATTAAAAAAAGTAAAAATATTCAAATGTGAGACATAAAAAATATTTAATTAATATACATGATTTAAATATAATTGCATAAAGGTTATGATGAGATGAAAAATATTTTGGAGATGCATCTGAAATTTATGACAAACCAAACAATTAAAGGTTAATTAATTGATTATGAATATTTTAATAATTTAAACGGGGATGAGATATGACGGGGACATGTATTATCGCGAGTGTGTGGATGGGGACGAGGCATATATGTACATCCCCATACCTGTAGCCCCCTTTTTCTGTCTTAAACTGATGGGCCTAACTTTAGTAGGTAAGGGGCCCAAGTCGGCCTATTAGCCTTTAGCTATTTCAGAAAAACTCTATAGTTTTTCCACTACGTGTTTTGTCTCCTCACTTAGCAACATTCATTTACCTTTCACCCTTTCTGAAAACAGAAGCTCTGTTAGGGCTTGAGCCACATCCTTCTCCTAGCTAGTTGTGCTCACTTTCTTTCATGTAAGTTGAACCTCAACCTTTCCTTTACTCCTTTCCAGCTTTGTTGCCTTGGTTTTGTCTTGGGCTTGTCTCTAGAAATTTACCCTCGTCTTTATGTTCGTGCTTTACAGCTCTTTAGTTCGTCTTGGAGTTGTGGTGCTCATCTATTAGGTGCCTGTTTCGTTTTCTAGTATTTGTCCAGGTAAGGGAAGTTAGGGTTTCATGTTTTAAGTTATTTTGCCTGTTTATGGTCTGTTTTATGTTCTTGGTCCTTGAATAATGTTGTTGATCGTGTGCAAATATATTGTTTGTGCTTCTGGTTGGATGTATGGTGTTGCATGTGCGAGCAGGTGAGAAACCTACTAATCTTGCCTAAGCGAGTGGCCCTCGCCTAAGCGAGAGTAGCAGGAACTCACCCCTGGTTTCAACTTGAATTGTTGCTCAAGCGACGAGTTTTCATTTTGAGCGATGAGTAATCTCGCTTAAGCGAGAAGGGCTCGCTTGACCGAGTGAATCTCTTTCGTTTGAGCGAAGACCTCTAGCTTGGACGAGATTCGTGCAGAAAACACGTACTGCCTGAAATTGTTCCATGATTGTTTATTTACCTTTCAAGCTCTAAGTATGTGATCATGCATGTTTGGTATGCTTTTATGGGACGTTTACTATATTTGGTGTGAAACGATAAATGGATTGGTTGGCTGGTTGGTATTTGGCATGAGAACGAAATGTTTTGAGTTATCATGTGGAATGGGTGTGAGAACATGGATATGGAATGGAATGAACGTAATTCCATGAGTCTCTTGGTGAGATCTCATGGTGGTGTTGTAGTATATATAATTAGATATGGTAACTCCTAGTGATCGTAGTGATGATGGAAATGTTGTAGCTTAGTCTAGCATGGGTTGGTTTTCACTCTTGGGAGCATCTTTTTGTGGGCACTTTTGCCTTATTGTTTTAATTGCTATATGAGCAAATCTTTACTAAATTGTTGCCCTTTTTATATTATGTTATTGGCATTGTTTTGTGCCTTAACTTTTTCCTTCCAGTATAATTATGGATGACTGTATTCAATGGATTCTTATATACTGTTGCCATGTGCTCTAAAATATTATAAGGGTTAAATATGTTTTTGGTCCCTCAAGTTTCAGTGAAATTTGGAATTAGTCCCTCATCGAAACTTTATACCAATTTAGTCATTCATCTTTAAAAATGCGTGAATTTAATTATTTTAACCACGCATTTCTAAAGATGAAGGACTAAATTGGTATAAAATTTCGAAGAGGGACTAATTCCAAAATTCACTAAAACTTGAAGGACCAAATACATATTTAACCCATATTATAATTATGCGACATTTTATTTAGTAGAAGTATTCTATTTAAATGGGATGTCACAATACCCATACCTAATTAAAAAATTTGGAATTCCTCGTACCTATACCCAATCAATTAATGTGGGGATTTTTTGTTAAAACAAAAACAAATTCAAACCATACACATATGGAAGAGTTTATTTGCAATCTCTAGCTCTAATTTAACATTTCATTGCCAACTTTTAACGGTATCTCAATTTTTATTTTCGGTATTTAAAGAATATAATCCAAAATTTTAAACATTCTTGTTTAGCTTAATTAAATTTTAAATTATTTATAAATTTAAATGATTTTAATTGAGTGTTCATTAATTTTTTTTATTAAATACTTAATATTTTTTTATTTTTTTATTAAATCTTTGTCAATATCATTTTGTTTAGTTATCTTTACTTATTTAAAGATAAAAAAATGAGATTGTTTGTTAAATATAAAATAATATTGTTGTTAATCTTAAATAATTTTTATTATAAAATGTTTTATATAATAAAAAACTATTATTATCACATATATTAATAGTGGTGGTGATAACGAATAGTCCTTTAGTCTTTCTAGAGATGATGATGATATATAAGTTATCAAAAAGTATGAAGATTTTAATATTCAATATATTTTTAACAAAAATAATAAAATTTAGTTTTCGTAACATTATTATTTACTAGTATAAATAATAGAGTGTTATCGCATGTATGTATACATTTTTAAATATTCTCTCATTATAATTTTGTTAATTTGATTCATAAACAATAAAATTATATATTATAAACGTTTAAAAATAATGAAAGTATTAGAAAAGAAATCAAATTTTTTGAGTTACAAAATTATGAGCAAATAAAATAGAAAATGTAGGTTAAAAGTTTTAAATTAGTAAAAATTAACTAAATTATAAAAAAATATGTGAGTGATAAAAATATTGTAAATAAAATATAAAACAATTTTAATAAAAATTTTAAACCAAATTTAATTACAGAAAATAAAATAATATTATCAAATAAATGTATCTTTTTCATATGTCAAAAGTATAGATATTAGTCATAAAATTTCATATATCTTAACTTGGAAATAAATAAACAAA
This sequence comes from Vigna unguiculata, assembly GCF_037176805.1. Lineage (NCBI taxonomy): Eukaryota > Viridiplantae > Streptophyta > Magnoliopsida > Fabales > Fabaceae > Vigna > Vigna unguiculata. The sequence continues at coordinate 8,558,893 of NC_140800.1, forward strand.
ATAATAGAAGAAAAATAACTATTTGTCACGCATGAAAGATTAAGCAACACGGTCTTAATTAAAAAATTAAAAATTTTAAGATACTTAATAAATTAGAATAATTTAATAAAATTCAATTAAAAATATTTAAATTTATAAAATATTTGAAACTTAATTAAAGCTCTTCTTAATCTGATTCTTAATATTAATAATATACACGAGTTAGGATCGAGTGTTGATGACATACGATACGAAATGTCAACATACGATAAGAGGTATGAGATGACGTAAACCAAACAACCAAAGAGCTGTACGCTTTCAACGATAATTAAAATATTAACATTAGATTAGCTTCCTCACTCATGGTTTATTTTTTTATTAAGAAGTCATCAAAACATGTATGATTTGATTTGATTTGATTTTAAATTAATATATAATCTAAACTAAAATAATTAATGTTTCTCTCAATCAGTTTTTGTTATTTTGATAGCGCAAAATTGGTAATTCTTTCGGAATAATTTTATTCAGTGAAAAACTGTCTAATAAAAAGTCTTGCTATAACATTTTTAATGTATAATTGTTATTATATTTATATACCACAAATACAATAGAATTAAATTATGAAAAAATAAATCAAAATAATTGATCGGAGAAAAAAATAGATAAAAGAAATTATTGTGATAAGTTTTCAACTTTTCATAATTGATTGTTTGTTTGAAAATACAATAAATTTTGCTCAGCACAATCACTTACGCAGTGTTTTTTTATGGGGTGTACTGTGCGAAGGAATTTGGGAACACAGATTTTTTTGATTCAAAGCGAAATAAGAAAATGGATTTGAGAGATAGATGGTTCAATTCATCCCTGCAAAAGTGGGGTGATACTTGTATTATATACGACAAATACAAAAATACCCTTCTCTTTTCCTGTTTCCCGTGCAAAGTTTCTGTCATATTGTAGTAGGGAAGAACATGAGGTGTTCGGGTGTGGTGGGGGAGGTAGAGGATGAAGGTGGTGGGCTGTGGTGGTGGACTTAGGTGAAGGAGGTGGTGGCGTGTTATGGGGATGAAGTCCTATAGTGCAATGCATAAGATATGTGCACCAGTTAACTAACCGGTGCGACGCAAGTGTGTGTATGACATCGGTTATGTAACTGGTGTCTTGGCATAAAGGAGTTTGACACTGGTTACGACGCCAGTGTCGTGTAGTGTTGTGTGTGTGTGTATTTTTTTTTAACTTTTTTTAACTTTTTTTTAACTTTATTTGTAAAACTTTTGTTTAAAATTTAATTGTATAATTTTTTTTTTACATTCATAAAGATTTATTTTTTTTATTTTAAAATTTCATATAATTTTAATATTTTTTAATTTGTATTAATTAATTATAATTATTTTTATAACATCAAATTACAAAATCATTCTCTTTTTTCATAAAGGATATTTTGGTAACTTCGTAATTCTATCTATTTTTACAATTTATTTTATCTATCACATCAATCAAATCTTTCACTAATTTTCATAAAACTTATCTCCTATGATGCATAGATACAATATGTGTATCGGATACGACATGTATCCGATACGTCGATACGTTTATTTCTAAAATAATAGGATACGATACGTGATAAATACGTGATATATGAATAATGAAAAGTGTACAATAATTCTTACAAACATAATAAATATATGATTGTTAATGTGTGAATCCAAATTTTCTAATTAGAGATTACTTATTTTGGTAGTCAAAATCTTGTAGCTAATGTTAGTGACCAATTTAAAGTCAATTCATCAAACTATTTTAATTATCAATTTAGAGACTGATTATAATTTTTTGGAACTATTTTAGTTGTTAATTTGGTTACTTTATAGTGACTAATTATTTTTTGTCACTAAAATTTGTCATTATTCAAAGGTTTTATTGTAGTGTACTACTATTTTATAAATTAGATATTTCATTGATAAACATCGTTAAAGTATCCTAAAGTATCGGACATAATACATGTCAGATACAGATACGTGATCCAATTTGAAGTATCGGTGTATCATAGCTTATCTCCAAATTCACTCACTTTACCCTCTAAATCCACTCAAAAAAACGCACAAATTCATCCATCCAAATCAACAAAAATTCATCTTCATATTCTTTCCCATATCCACACTCCCAAACGAACACACCCTTAGGGATAGAAACAGATTGAGTGCAAATAGCGTCTACCAGCAACAAAAAAGTTTATTCATTACCTGTTGGTTTATTTATCGGATATTCGTTTAAAAATTATTACAAATATTTTAAAACCCACGGTTATATGTGGACACCCACAAATATTGAAAAAAAAAATTAATTTTAAATTACAATATAAATAAAATAACAAAAATATATAAAATAAAATATAAATTAAATTTTAATTTTAATTAAACTTAATCTAATAAAATATAATTTTAATTCTAATGAAATTTAACCTTATAAAACTAATACTAAATTTTAATTTTAAGTTTTTATGGATACGAATAGTATGATACCCATATTCGACTCATTTATAAACGAATATTAAAATACTTACTACTTGTGAATAATCAATACCTGTGGACACCAGCTATTCATCGCGAATTTTATCGGCAAATACCCGTGAACGTGTATTTTTATCATTTCTATGTATAACCCAACTAAATTTACTGTTTTTTGTTATCAAAATAAATAATTAATATGACTTTGTGACAGAAGTTTAGTTCATTATTAATGTCAATTTTCAAGCATAAAATTAATATTATAGTTAAAGCTTAAACTTTTGTATGTGGATATACCTGCATTTGTACTTAATGTGTTAGGTGTAACAATTTATTTGAAGTAATTTGGACCAAGTGTTTGGTTACCATCCTACATCCTACACTTGTATATTTTTAAATATTTCATATAATACTAGGACATGTATAAGTGAATTAATGTCATACCTGTTATCTAATTGAAATGAAATAATAATATACAAAATTTATATATATAAAAATAAATATAAGTTTTTTATAGTGAAAATTGATATTTAAATATAAAAATCGTAAAATTTTATGATTTTTCATATTATTTACCATTTAAATTCCATTCGTAACATAATAAGATTGATATGATCAATCAAACAAAATTATAAAAATCGTGTAAATTATTGTTTTTTTCTTCACTGAAATCACTTTTTTAAATTATTATATTATGTTGAAATAAAATTTAAACCAAATTAAAATTTAATACAATTAAAAATGAATACAATTAAAAGTCATCAATATTCATCTTTTTTTTAATGAATTTCACTTAAAATAAAATACAATTAAAGTTAATTAATAAAAAATAATTGAAAAAAAAATTGAAAAAAAAATTCAAATCTAATTAAAAATCTTAAGTGAATTTCAATCAATTAAAATAAAACATTATTCTCTGATACATCCTTAAAATCTATTATGATTAGGATGATAAGAAGTTCATCAATTTTGTAAATTTAAATTTGATGAAGTATTAATTTATTTTATTGTGATGATTTATCATTTTTGTTATAACAAGTAAAGTCTACTATATTGCAAATTTATGATTTAAAATTTTATAAACCCCTACTATCTTAATCATAACCTCAATTTGGCTTTAAAACAAGTATGGTTAAATATGTAGTTATTATACTCCACTATTTTTAAAGATGAAATAAGAGTAAAATATCTTATATGTAAAGGAAACTCATGATAGATGTTATCTTCCATGAATCACACCAAATAATATTACATGCGAACTTAAAGAAATTTATTGAATTTTTAGCATATCCAAGCATTCTTATTAATTGCTTTATTTAACACGAATAAGTAATAATTAATATATATTTAATTAATATACATTTAGGTATTAATGTTAAGAATCAATTTTATGATTTTCAAAATTAAAATTATATGTATACATCTTTTGGTATTTTGTGTAAGAAATATAATTAAGTTGTGGGGTTAAATATAATGAAATAATTAATATACAATTTTACGTTTTTCCTTTCTTTTATTTAAACTATTTAGTAAGTTTTGTATTTGTGTTCACTTGCCTATTCTATGATAGAGTGCAAACGTTATGGTTTTACTACTTCCATTTCATTTCTCACAATTCCATCTCCAACTTTTCTAATTTTCAAATTATCTTTATTTTGGCTTAATTTATATTTTGATTGTATATTTGTAAAATTGTCAATATTAGTCTATTTTTTTGAACGCTTTTAGTCTTTTAATTTTAATTATTCATAATTTAGACTCTAATTAGTTTTATATAAGTTTAATCTCTTAATTAAACATTTTCAATTAGAAAAATTATTTCTTAACAATTTTTTTTTACAAACTTAATAATGGTGACGTGACCGGATGTAACTTGAGAATAGAAAAGAAAGATTTGATGTATTAAAATGAAAAAAATTGTCAAAATTTAACAATTTTTTTTGTTCAAAGTATCATGGTCTTTTTAATCAATACAAAAAAATCAAATCTCAATTACTACCGTTTCCAACTGCCTAAGAAATTTGACAAGTACAATGTATTATATTATCATTAAAATAATAACAAAATACGCATCACTAAACTAAAAGTTAAAGAAAGTTATAAATTATTAAAAATCTATTTTTTTTTTTTCTGTAGTAGCCTAAGCCACATTTTGTAAATTAGCAAAATTTATTTTTGAATGACAATGTTTGCCCATTTATTATAAGGTAGAGCAATTCATATTTAAAGAGTATTAATTTAAATTTATATAATTTTTTTTTTCATTTTTAACCCTTTTTCTTATTTACTTTAATACCAATCTTGTGTAAAGATATTACAATAGAAAAAAGTTAAAAAGTTCTCTTGAATTATGTAGAAAAGAAGATCATACATTCGTGATATTTCAATGAGTTCTTTTATTTTTTTATTTTAGCATTAAATAGGAATTAACCCATCTTAATTAAATTTAGGTGAATTTGAATTAAGTATTATACATTGTTTGAAAAAATAGGGAAAAAAGCAAGTGAATAATATTTACTATACAAATATATAAATATTTTTTTCTCTTTATGTATAAGTTCCTAATGGAGAACAAAAAATTAAATAACATTAATAACACAAATAATATTTTTTTACATTTAATAAAGTTAGTATGTAATAGTTTATAAATAAATAATTAATGTGTAATATTTTTTTTCCTAATCAATATAAAGTATCCATTAAAATTTATGCTGCCTTGTTATCAAGTTTAATCTTATATTTTTTGATATAATTTTTTGACAGATGGGGTTTTCTAATTTTGAAGAAGAACCAAATCAAACCAATAATTATGTGTAGAATGAATATTTGAATCTAAGATTTCACGTATTAGTTGGTTGGTATTGTGTATTTTTAAGTTGACAACGTGTGTTTAAGTTGGAAATGTTTGTTTAAAATCTTATAAATTTAGTATTGTTTCTTGTAATTTGGTATGAAATTTAATTTATTGTAATAATAAAGTTAATTAATATAATTTTTAATCTTTTATTAAAAATAAAAAAAAAATTATCATAAAAAATACTTAAATAAAAAGAAAAATAAAATAAAAAAAAGGTCGAAATCAAAGAAAGTTTGAATTAATGCTCTGCGTGGATTGCTCTTTCACTTTGATAAATGCATGAAAATTGACATCAGAAAACGATTTCTTAATAATCCCGTTATAGTGTAACCAAATCTATAACAATTGTTATATAGAAAGATTTTCTGTTCTGTATCACGTTTTTTTTTTTTTATTATTATTATTATTATTATTATTATTATTTGATTTTACTTTTTATAATATAATTATTTATTAAAATTTTTAAAATTAAAAATTATTTTTATTTACCTTTTATAAAATTGTTTATTTATTTTTTTATTTATCAACAATTAATATTTTTATTTATTTTATTTTATTTTTAATAAATATAAATTTATTTTATATATTAATTTAATAATATTACATTATTATTATTATCTGCAATTATATTATTACTTATATTTAAAAAACGTAAAAATATGTAATATGTACACGTGTGACTCTTAACGGTAAAAAGAGATTTGAGGACTAAAATAACAGATAATTAAAATTTTAAAACAAAAATTAAAATTAGAAAATCAGAAATTTTACAAAAATATATTTGAAGGAAAATATGGTCTGTATGAAACAATGTTAGGGGATCTGAGGCATAGATTTGTTGGTTTGTCGTTTTTCCTTCCTTGAAAAGTATTTGTGCGTAAGGATTGAATTGAAGTTGTGGTGGTGGAAAAAGTATGTTCTTGGGCACAAACAATTGCGTGTGGCACCAGGTCAGCACGGGCATGTTCATGCCCCATGCCGTGGAAAGAAGAAAAACAGCGTTCTCATCCAGAATGCTGAAACAACCTTCAAATACAACCTACTCCAGCACATGTTTTCACACTTCAACAACAACTCTCTTCTCTCAACCCATTGACCCCAAAAAACTTATTATAACAAACATTTCATCCTCCAATTCTCACGAACCATTCATCAAAAATTCAGAAACAAAAATGGGTTTGTTGGATCTAGAGAAGCACTTCGCCTTCTACGGCGCCTACCACAGCAACCCCATCAACGTGGCCATCCACATCCTCTTTGTTTGGCCCATCCTTTTCACCGCCCAAATCATCCTCTACTTCACCCCCACCCTTCTCTCCCTAGGGTTCCTTCCCCCAGTGCTGGTTCTCAATTGGGGCTTCTTCGCCACCGTTTTCTACGCCCTCTTCTACATGGCCTTGGATATAAAGGCTGGTTCTTTCACTGCTTTTCTCACTTTCTTCTGCTGGGTCGCTTCTAGTTTTGTCGCCAATACCCTCGGCTATTCGCTCGCCTGGAAGGTACTAAATACTAATTCACGAATACCCTTCAAAGTAAGGCCTTTTCTATTTGGGCCTCACTTGTTGTGTTGTGTATTTGTGTCTCTCTTTTCAACTGGTTTGATTATGTTTATGTCTCTTCTCTGTACGGAATTTCGTTGTTGAATTAAATGCTGTTTCCTTCCCAAGGAGCCTCGATAATTCCGAGATTTATATTCGTCACAGAGAAGAATAGAGTGAAAGGGACTAATCTTTTAGCACATGGATGATTGTTGTTTGATTTTGTGCTGGTAGATATGTCCGCTTTTAATGTTTGACCGAGTTTTGAAAAGAAGATGATTGTGGAAAATAAAAAGAATAATAAAAAATATGTGGGCCGTTGGCGAATTGTTTTTCGTTTGTTTCGGTGTTTGGAGTCTCAGGTTGTGTTTGAATTCTCGTTGTACTTTGCTGATCATCAATGCATGTCGGATGTGGTTTGACTGTGAGAAGGAAGAATTAGACTGACAAACAGATACATACCTAGGTTTTTCTGACAAATGTCAGTTATTATTATGATAGTTTTTGTTGGTAGATTTACTTAGATGTTGTGTTTCTGATATGCCTGTTCTTACATTTTCCCAACTCTTACAACTTGGAGGTCTGCCAGTGAGGAAATTGTGTTCTGAAGCAAACATACATTATTCCTGTATAAGAGTGAAAAAAGCTCGGTTTTGGTTGACTTTTTTTCTCAGTTCTTTTCTTTTTCATTTTCTCATCAGCTAATCCCTAACTATATGAAAAAATGTTGTCTTTATGTAGTAGAATAGATAGAATAAGAGTTGAATTGCTAGTTTGCTACCAACCGACGATGATGGTTTCTTTGGTTTAATTGGGAGACCCTAATGAATTGCTTGTTTGGTTTTCAATTGGGTCGGCTTTGGAAATTGGAAATTGAGTATTGTCTTAATCTTACCTTGCCACTCGCTTTGAAATGAAAGGAAAAGAAGACATCTCAGTTTGTAAAATGAAGTTCTTTCAAACTTGAGTTTGTGAAATTTAGTCTAACCATGCTCTAGATTAAATACATGTTCCTATTTTGCTATGTTTAAGCATCGTTTATTTGTTCATCGTGTGAGTGCATCTTCTATTTCGTGAAAGACAAGAACACAATGCCGTACTCGTACGTTTTCAAATCTGTAACTTGTTTATGATGGCAATACACAGGTTGTTTTGGCTGCTCAGGTATTTTGTTGGACTGGACAGTTTATTGGTCATGGTGTGTTTGAGGTAAGGGATTTATTCCATCACTTATATCCATGATGCAGAGGTTTTACATTCCAATTATGTTTTGACCATTGTTTGTCTCTTTTAGAAACGTGCACCAGCTCTCTTGGACAACCTTACCCAAGCTTTTCTGATGGCTCCTTTTTTCGTGGTGCTTGAGGTAATTGTTTGTTATGCATATTTGTACTTGAGTCTTTTTGACAACTGAAACAAGGTGGATTTGATGTTATTGTGTTTCGCAGGTTCTCCAATCTAGTATTGGATATGAACCATATCCAGGATTCAAGACCAGGGTGAAGACAAGGATAGATTCTGATATCAAACAATGGCAAGATAAGAAACAAAAGAAGCATTCGTAGATTGAACACTTAGTTTACAACTTTGGAGTTATCGACCACCTCATAGAAACAAAAGGAAATTGGTTATATCATACCTACACACTCAAAAAAAAAAAAGTTTATGATGAAAGCATTGTGTCAATTATCTGTCCGGTGTTAGAAGAAGCGTTGCTTAGAGTTTTTGAACATTTTTCTTCTTGTGAATACATTATTCTTCGGTTATTGTTACAAAGTTGTCATCAATAATATACTCATCTCATTTTCACTTGTGCTACATAAATATGATCTTTTTATTATTTAATTTTAGTAAAAAAAATATTACATTGGTTTTGAGGTCACCGGTGTGTCATCTACAATTAATTAGCCTAAGGGTGTGTTCTTTTCTACAAGATTACTGTAGTGAAGGGATGGAGAGCGATGATCTACGAATGTTAGGGGTGTTTGTTTTCGATGAAAGAAAATGAATAAAAAACGACGATTTGAGAGATTGTGATGTATTTTGGATCCCTCTGTTTTTAGTAGATTTGAGAGAGAACTTTGACATTTTACTACTATAACCTTGTACTTCGCTTCCATTTGATGTTTGATGCACTCTACTTCCCTTCCCTCCTGTGTTAGTATGTTTCATGTTCACCGAATGTCCAAACTTTGCATCATTCCACCATTGTTGCTCCTTCATGGAGATAGCACTCACATGTGTGATTATGAAGAAGTAATGGTTGTACTTGTATTCGATTTCAACTTCCTAACTTTTTCTTGATTTACCCGGTTTCATTCGTTATTTATCCGATTTCATTTGCTATGTATCCGATTCTAATGTGGTTTGTTTTTTATTCAAATCCATTAAGGATGTATTTGATTCCAGCATTTTTTCAAATAATAAATATCATTAATATTTTTTTTATGAAGAAAAAAATTCAAAATTAATTACAATTTGTTTAATTATCATTTTTATACCACATTTAACACCAGGAACAATTTTGTAATCTAATTTTTTCATAAATTTTATTTTATTTTTTATTAGTTAGATCAATTAGATCGTACACAAACTTTCACAAAATTTACTCTCAAATTCATTCTACTATCATATCCAAATCCCTTAAAAAATACAACATAAACTTCATTCTCAAATCAATCATCTTCTTCTCTTTCAAATCGTTCCAATAAAAAACACACACCCTTAGAATAAAATGTGATTTCAATATAAATTTCAAGAAAATGGTCTAGAATTTAAGTTTCAAACTCAGTTTACTTTTCTCTGAACTTACATTTTTTTTTTCAGTATATGAAGTCAATTTAAACCGTGAACCATTCGTGAGATTTCATGGTTAGTTAGCGCAATTGAAGGGTGAAATACTATCAATCTATTATATTCCTTTGCTTAACTGTGTTTTTTCCCTTTAATCAATCGGAAGGATAAACCAACAACAATTGGTTCCAAAGTTTATCGTTTCTAGAATTCAAAGATTGTCTTTGAAGCTAAGTCCAATGCCCCAAAACTAGGATAGAAAAATTGTGTTTGTACGTATTGTGACCTCGTTGGTCACATAATAGATAGATAAGCGTGACCAATGGCTATCACCCCTTTTATAAATTAATTGAAGCCTAAGTAGATTTTTTTTTTTCGAGGCAATTTCCTTTTACACCTTAGAATTGCTTCCTACACCTTGCTATCCCTCTATTATAGGGAAGTAATACAAATAATCATTTAAAATTCTTACATTTTCAGAAAATAATACCTGGAATGTAATAAAAAACTTTCAAAATTGCACATTCTAAAAAAAAAATAGAAGATTTTTCCGAAATACATAATTCGACATTAGTTTTTAATTATTTTAAAATATTTTTATTCTACAACGCTCCATGTATTATTAAAAAATGACATTTCTAAAAAGGTTTAAAATCTGGAATGTTGTTTAGAAGTTGAAAAATGTAGGACCAGCATGGAACTTGTTTCTTAAAGAGGGTTTTTTTTTTCTGTATTTCTCTTTTTTTCTTCCTACACCCCATAAAATCCATAAATTCCAAACCACCCTCACTAAAATTATTCTAAAAAAGTAAAAGTTACTCCTGCACCTCTTCCTTCTTATTTTGCATGTTCATGGTCTTCGCTCTCCTTTTCATTATACACTATGATGGTTTTTCTAATGAATTCTGGATTATAAAATCTAGAATGTAATTTCAATTTTAGTAGATCCAATATTATGGTGGGTCACTTTTCATTATGTGTATGATGGCCTCACATTCAGCTATTAGGCTATTGCCCCCTGCACCCCATAATTATTAATTGCACCCCATAATAATAAGAATAGATTCAAACACCCTCCACCACTAGAAGAGGAAGAGAGGAGAACATTGCAAAGGAAGAAGAGAGAAAATGTGAAAAAACTCGTTTCGAAAAGCTCTTTCCAAAAGACAATTGCTTCCTGCACCCATCAAAGGTGTAAATACGTTTTCCTAATTTATCACTAGACTTTACTTTCAGCTCCATCAACTTATAACAATTACATTAAGGATAATTTCATCCGTCACCGGTTAATTACACTTATCTATTAGTCCGTCGTAACTTATGTATAATGTAAGACTTTTATAATAAAACTTTATTTTTACTTTAAACAAATCCTACCATGGTATTTCTTTTTCAAGACATTCTTGTAAAATTTATTCTGATACAAGAGTTTCATTAGAGTCACTCTTCTATAACTTTTTTCATTTATACTTCAATCTTTTAGAACCTAATTTCTTTATATTTATTAAAATCGTTTTTTTTTTTAAGTTCTAAGACCCATGGCCTTGTCTAAGATCTAGAGTTTTAAATTTAAGATCCTCTCTATATCACATGGACATGTCGTAGTGAGATTTTTCTATAAGGACCAAATCTTAAACTTAAGTTTGTGGTTATTCTTATATTGGAACGTCCTAAGGTATTGTTTATAAATAAGAGGGGAAGTTGACTGACTTTTCAGAGATAGTGGGAGGATGTCAAAACTTATTTAGTATCTTGTATATTATTATAGTTCACCTTTATCTCTATTGTCAAAGAGTTGTGCAAGAGAAAACTATATATTAAAAATACTCTTCTTCATTTTTTAAGTTTAATATACTAATTTGTTCCATTATCATTGAGTTCGTCTAAATTTTATTCCATTATTTTTAAAATTCCCAAGTCGAAAATATGCTTTAATAAAAAGAAAAAAAAAGAAAAAAGAAAGAAACCAAAGTAGTTTTCATAACCACTCACGTTCTTCAGTAAAAAGAAAAAACCACATCTCATTATGCGAGTCTGTAAGCTAGTCTACCCTCCCTTTGGGCCGCACAAATTGCGGGTTATGCATGTCAAACTTTTGCGAACTAACTAGCTCAAAATCTATAGGCCTACACTGCACTTTTTTAGTGGATTTGCAAGCCGATTCGTCGTACCAAGCCTACATTGTCATCCCTAAAGTTGGTCCTAGCCTAATCAGAACCAAGTCAAGTTAGGTCGAGCCAAGTTTGCTTGGGTGTAGGTTGAGTTGAGTTGGTTAGAGCTCATTCGAGTTGAGTTGACCTAAGCAAGCTTAGTTGAGCCAAGTTGGCCTAGGTCTAGGTCGAGCTGAGTCAACCCATGCTTAGGTCAAGTCGAGTTAAAGTGGGTTAACATTCATTTGAGTTGGGGTCGACCAATGTTTAATCGGGTTGAGCTAGACTTAGGTGGGTCCTAGTCCAATCAAGACCAGGTCAGGCCTAGTCCAATCAAGACGAGGTTAAGTCAAGTGTAGGTCAAGTTGAGTCTGCCTTGACCTAACTTAAGTTAATTATGCCACAACTCAGGTCGAGTTGAGTGGGTCCGGACTCGGTTAAACTGAGTCGCCTCGAGTCGATCGAGCCGAGTAGATTGGAGTCTAAGTCAAGTTGGGTTAGACGAGATCACATTCAATCAAGTTGAGTTAGGTCTATGTCAAGTCAAGCTCGGTCGAGTTGGGCCTAGATGGGACCAAGAGAAATTGAATTAGGTTTAACCAAGTCGAGTTAAATTAAGACATCAGTTACAACCATGTCAGACTAAGTTTGGTCAATCTCATGTCAAGCTAAAGTCAAGTTTATTCGGACTTATGTAAAACTAAAACAACTTGGAATATAAATTTGAAAATGAGAAGAATTTCAAATTTTTACTTTTTAAGTGTTATTTTAAATTCTATAATTTTACATAATCCAATTACTTTAATAAAATTCTATAATTTCAATTTCTTTCAAAACAAAAATCCATATAATATATTTTTTCATAAAACGTTTTAAAGTTTTTTTTTTTAAAAAGTAACTTCTTAAAATGCCATTTCTAAAAACATGGTAGAGGTGTATGATCATATTTCACCCCTTAGGAAGGTAGAAAATAAATTAAAATTAAAGTTGTTGGCCTCTCAAAATCAAAAGTAAAATATTTATATACATAAATTATTTTTGAAGTGTTGAATTACGGGATTAAATTACGTGTTAACATTGAAATAATGTGTCGAAGCTGGATTTGCCATTTGCCAGCCTCCAAGACTTAATCGCAGATATTCTCCAAGTGTGTCTTTCGAGAGCTACGTACGTGCTTCATTTATCTTCGCTTCTTTACTTCAAGTTAGTGTGTCACAACAAATTCACAATTTCAGCACTAAGTGCACAAAAAAGAAAAAGGAAATTTTAATTTGCCTGGCTTTGCAAGTATCCATTTCCAGTTTTCAACTTTTAATGGCTTGAAAATACACTTGCCATGTCAGTTTCGGAAACTTTAACATAAAAGCCACTTATTATTCTCGTATCTTTTTTTTGGCGTTTTGCCTCCACAACCAACCCTGAAGGCCAAATTAGTAATTTAAATTCAAATAAAGAGAAAATAACTGATTCTCCAAAGCAAGATGATGCCTTTTGTATGATGAACATTAATTTTTTGCACCACCTGACACAGTGACACTAATTCTCTCTTTCCTTCCCATTGCCAAAATAATAATAATAAAAATATTATGAATATGTGAGCCGAGTTGAGAAGAAAAGAACCAATGAACAACAATGTCTTGTCTGATAGTTGGTGTTAAAAACTTGAAAGTTCCCAAGTTAGGTTATTTGTACATAAATTAATGTTTTCCACAAACAGTGAATTTGCAAAGTAAGCACTTGAGAATATCATAATTACATGCATGGTATTTGGGCACTGTGTGTGTTGAGTCAAAACTGAAAACAAAATTAGGGTGATGAAATTATGATTATTAAGAGGTGTGAGCTATAAATAACTAAAGAAAGGTTGCCTTACATTCCACGTTTCTTTCTCTTCAGCACACCAGTATTTAGGGGTTTCTTTTTTCTCTCTGCTTCTTTATCCACCTATTAACAACACCTCTTCCACCCTCACTTACCATTACCACCACATTTCAGTTCCATGATTTTCACCACCATCGTTCCCTTTTCTCTCTAGCTTAATATTCTTCTGAATTCAGCTATTTCAAAACAAAACCATATAAAGAAGAAGAAAAGGGCATTCCATTTCATTCTCTCTCCTGCCATGTTGTTTCTCCAATGAAAATTAAAACTTTGGTGTCTATCTGTTATTGATCAAAATTCTTGGTTAAGGAAGCAAAGTGGGAATGGAAAACGTTTCAGTTCTGTGTAAGGAAGAGGTTCCGATGGATTTGCCTCCAGGGTTTAGGTTTCACCCAACTGATGAAGAGCTTATTACTCATTACCTTTACAGAAAGGTAACTGAGATAAGCTTCTCAGCTAGAGCCATTGGAGAGGTGGACTTGAACAGGTCTGAACCTTGGGATTTGCCATGTAAGTTCAAAGCAAAAACCAATAAGTTCAGTCTTACTTTGGTTTTGGCTTTGGCTCCTAAGTTTTTTAAGTTTATGTGCATGCTTTTTTGTTATAGGGAAGGCCAAAATGGGAGAGAAAGAATGGTACTTTTTCTGTGTGAGAGACAGAAAGTACCCAACCGGTTTGAGGACCAACAGGGCCACTGAAGCAGGATACTGGAAGGCCACAGGGAAAGACAAAGAGATCTTCAGAGGGAAATCTCCTGTGGGAATGAAGAAAACTTTGGTTTTCTACAAAGGAAGGGCACCCAAAGGAGAGAAAACTGATTGGGTCATGCATGAATATAGACTCGAGGGTAAATTCTCTGTCCCCAACCTCCCCAAAACTGCAAAGGTAACTAATTTACAATAATTTTGTCTTCACCATGTTGTTTCAGTCATGAGAATTTTCTGTTGCCGAGTTTAATTCAGTGGCGTGTTGCAGAACGAGTGGGTGATTTGCAGGGTGTTTCAGAAGAGTTCGGGTGGGAAGAAGACTCATATTTCTGGGATAATGATGTTGGACTCATACGGAAACGAATTGGGTTCTTCTGCTTTGCCACCTCTCACTGATTCCTCGCCTTCCATTGGCAACACCAAAGCACTGAGTGCGACTGAACAGGTTTACGTGCCCTGCTTCTCCAATCCAATTGAAGTTCCAAGAGGGATCTTCGATTCCTTGAACAACATCGACATCAACATCATCAACAACAACAACAACAACAACGCCCTTTATGGCGTTTCTTCAAACCATTCGTTTTACTCCACTCAAGGGTTTCATCAACTTCAGGCTCCACCAAATTTGCCATCACCCGGTTCTTCAAACCATTACCTCAGATCCTTCTTTCACAAAGGATCACTCTTGAGGAATGGCTTTGAACCAGACACGGAATGGTCAGTGTCTCACAGGAAACAGGTGTTTCTACTGATGTCAACGCCGAAACCTCTTCAGTTGTGTCAAATCTTGAGGTGGGTAAAAGGCTCTTTGAGAATCAAAACAACCCCATTGGTCCAGCTGCACCAGTGGACCTTGCTACCTTATGGAACTACTGATATCAAATGCAGAAAACAAAGCCAACTTTTTCAGCAGAAAAAGAATATCCGCATTTACTATTTATTCTTTGTGATGTTGTCCTTGTTTTTACGATAGATTTTAACTAAAAGATGCACTCTACTGTACAATAGCGAAACATATGTAAGAAATCTTCTGAACTCTGTTTTGGTGCTTTGATACTCCAGTCTTGTTGTTGTTGTTGTTATGGTTTGTATGATATGAACATGATTACTGTGTATCAGCTTTTATTAAAATTAATACTAGAATGAGACATGGCTTGGTCTCATTTTTTATATATCTGGATTCTACGGCCAAATCTTTAGAGAATGACCTTTATTCTTGTAATATTTGAATTGCATATTTAATTCTTCGTTGTGGGGACTGAATCAAGAACAGTAATCATTAAAAAATGAAAATCTCTGGATTCCCTTTCTTGGAAACACGTGCACGCGCTTCCTTTGACATGGACAAATTAATATTAACAAACTTATCTGCATTTACCTTCTGCAGGTGAAGCTCCTTGTGGAAATCAGGACCCTGAAAGTTTTTTTTTTTTTTTTTTCTCTCTCCTCTTTCTCTTTCTGTTCATGTGGATGATAAACCAGAATGTTTAACTCAGTCAAACATTCATTTTTACCCAATCAATTTCAGGACATTCTCTGATAAAGTCAATTATATATTTGAAAACGTTGTTTCTTGTAGTTTCGAACGATACTACACTTATTCTACTATAAACCAGCTATTATGAGTCCTAACATATTTATCAGTGTACGACCACTTCTAAGTCATCTGCGACAGAAAATGTTCTGGGAGTTATTTCCTATAGTTCTGTTACTCTTGATATTTTTGGGTTCTGTTATATACAATTTCATCCGGTTGAACTAAATTCTAAATTTGTTCTGATTATACATAGGTGTGTGAGAGAGAGAATTAAACAATATTCCAAAAATAAAAAATTTTGTTTTCGTTGGTGTTACTAAATGAAGACATATATATACTGAGAGGATTTGTCTGTATGTGCGATTATCGATTCAACGTTTAGTTAATTCATTCATTCGAAAAAGTTCAATCATTCATTTCCCGTTCCATGATGCTTGAATTGCGTTTTGAAGCTGCAATGCCATGACATGAGAACATCAATGCCCTCTTTTTTTCTTATTTTGTCCAAAAATATAATATACGTGTCTCCTTTTTGTACCATCTGGTGCTTTTATTTATGGCACATGATAAATCCCCCATCTAAAAAAGTAAATCAAATTGAGTCCTACACGGCTTCATCGTTTAACTCTGTGAAATCACTCCCAACATGCCTTTCACAAAGTGTTGCTCAACTCATTTTCACCATTTTCATGGCAAAGAACTACTATGTTCTTTTTGTTGTTTCTTAAGAATCATAGTTTAACTTGAAATAATCTAAATACAAAACCCAATGAAATTCTTTATATTTCAAACATAAATTGTAAAGATCATTACGTATGGGGGTTGAAGGGGGAATATATAACAACGAAGTTATGGTAAATTTTGTGGTTATTAACTTAGTGGTGTGGTCTATTTCATTACATCATGAACAGTTCGTGTTTCGGTAAGAAGTTGTTGATAAGTCTCATTTCATGAATTTCATTAAGCTTTTATATCGCATTCTTCATATTTTTCTTCCCATTCAAATGGTTGGGTTACAGTTTTCATTTTTGGCATCTATGCTTTTGGAATATTTCAAACACTGTACTTAACTTTTACTCATTTCGGTGGAAGTTTATATTGATTGAATAAAGTATTAATCCTTTACATGAATCAACATTTACATCCATAATATAATAAATTTGAAAGTAACTCCAAATCAAACTTATTTACATATACGTTAATATATTTTCTTGATGCTGATTTTGAAAGAAGTATCGGTGCAATAAGCTTTTTGTTATTTTTCTCATCATGATATTAAAGATGTTATTCTTTTTTATTTTATTACTTTGGTTTTATCTTATATTTGTTTTTTTTTTCTTTTACCCAAATGATTAAACAATTTAATCAAACTTTGATCAGTTGATATCATCTAACATATGAAAGAAAAAAAAATAAATGAAATGAGTTTCTCCATAGAAACAATACCGAAATAATTAAACATTTGATTCAAATTTGGATCAATTGATATTGTCACTCATCTTTTCGAGTGGAATTTTGACATTCATAAGAATCATTGTCATCTTGCCATCACGCATCATCTAAAATAGGAAAGAAAAAAGAATTAAATGAAATGTGTTTCTCCATAAAATAGAATAGCTTATATACAGTCTGTATATAAAGATTTAGAAAAACTATGTGGGAGAACTTATATATAAATTAGTTTATACATAAATTAATTTCAAATTTTCTTATTATTTTTTTCACTTCAAAGTGTTTATAGAAAAATTCATCAAATGTATTATAAATAGTTCGTTTCCACATATTTCAAGGATAATAGACATTTTGTTACTCCTCTATGTGAGATTAAAAACTTTATTCTTCTTGATTTAATCACTTTGGTTTAATGTTACATTTGTAAATTATTTCATTTTTTTTATTCAAAATTTGAGCAATTGATAAATGAGCATCTCATCTTATCAAGTGAATTGTTGACTACTAATAAGAATAATTTTCAATTTAATCCATCAATAATATAATCTAAAATTAAAAAATAATGAATTTATGTACAAGTGTATACATATTTATTTTTTTCTTTTATTTCTCTCTCCTCAAAGTGTATATAGAAAAAATTGTCAAGATATTAATAACTCTTTTACAACACATCAAATAGATAAAATATTCACAACCATTTGTATTTCACATCATTTCAAAAGAAGAAAGTTACAATACAATATTAAGAAGAACCTGAACGAATGATAGAACTCCTCAACACATCACTCTTTGATTATCTCAATGATAGATGAGAGAGAACATATAAACTTTAAAGGAGAGTTTATTCTAAGTCACGAAAGGATCCAAGTATAATCCTTATATCAACATAAAAAATCCATATTTAATTGAAAAATTACTCTACACAATTCTTAATAAAACTTGTAAAAGTCTTTCGCTTATTATTTTTTGACAATCTCGAAAAACTCTTTCCTTTGCAACTCTATAGTTGCATAATAAAATATAAAAAATAAATATAATAATGATTATTTGTGAAAGATTATGACTATAAATTATAAATTATCATCTAGATTAGTGAGTGAGTGCTGGTAGCCATCATATGTCCTTTCTTTTTCTCCATAAAGAAATTGAAAGACACAGTTTAGAAAGTATTGTGCTCTAACCAATTATAGTACACAAGATCACAACTTTCAACCAATAATTCCAAAAGTTGTGCAAAACCAACGAGGGTATTAAGCACTTAAGAATCTTTGACAACTTTCTGTAAATAACTATTCCCACTGAACTAGTGACAAATTCTCTGAAATTTGAGGGATTTTCTTCAATATAAGACTTGGGGACCTATTATACAAACCGAGAAAAGAGTATATTCTTCAAAAATGTATGAACATGACGAAGCATGTAATGGAGAAATTACATTTAAATTTTCTTGAATGATACTCGTACCTTGTTTATTGTGAAAATAAATATTTAATCATTACATAGGTTAATATATACAAAATAATACTTACTATAAATAATAATTATAAAAGCATTGGGTGTACTAGAACAAACCAAAAGCATTCATGAACATTATGAAGGAATTATAAATGCTCGTGAAAGCCATAAATGAGAACCATGTATGTAAAGGTGACTAAAACACAAGTAAAAGGTATCTTAACTTTGACATTATCACCAAAATTACCATATACTTTCATTAACTTGAGTGTCAGAGTACTTATAGGTATCTCATCCCCCTACTCTTTCAAGAGACATGCTAAAGACACTTCATATATACAAGTAGAGGACACCTCGAACATATTAGCCGGAGTGATCAAGATCTTCTATGACAATTCGACTCCATACACCAACATATAGAATGTTTAATGATAAACTTATTTTTTATGTTATTTTACTACTTACTGAGTTAATGTTATATAGTTTCAAAGTTAATGTTATGTAGTTTCACATATTCTAGTATTCTAGATGGATTGATTGAGAAGTAAATTATACAATATGCAATATGAAACAAACTTTTTAGTCTCATACAATTTATAAGTTACTTTGTTATCTTTTTGTAAAGATCTTTGTATTGTTTTTCTTTTTGTAAACTTATATGTATAATTATATGAATTAGTTTTTTGTTTATTATTGTGTAGTTGATTTAACAACATCTATGTATCATAAATATTTTGTTATATAAATTTTATTATTACTATGTTATTATTTACGTTATGTACTAGTACAAATCCTCTTTAGGATATTACAAAATTTATACTAGGTCAAGTTAATTTAGGTCAAGCCTTTTCTATATTAAAAAGTTTGCGCGTATTATGCTTTTTAATTTACGGTATCAATGAAATTTAAAACTAAAATTTCATACAAACCACCAAAAAATTTAACCGTTTTTTTTTCATTTGGCCGTTTTTTAAATTTAACTATTTTTTAATTATACAATTTTCTATAAAATAAATAAAACTATTTACAATAAAATTATAAAAAAGTATTTATATTTATAATAAAATTATAAAAAATATTTTTTATTATCATAAAAAAATACACACATACACATGGCAAACATATTTTCACTAGTATAAAGATAATTAGGGTTCTAGCATTTCATTTTTATATTGTTCATTTTTTCGGTATTTAATTTATAAAAGGATATAATGTTATTTTATATATAGATAATTAGGGTTTTAGTATTTAGTTTTTTTTGCCTAAATGTTTTGTTTGACACTACAAAATCAAATAGTTACGATAGTCCAATTGATCAAGGACCTAATATAATAACAATTTTTAATAAGAATTCAATTGAAAATACTTGAATTTATGAGTGTTAAAGTAAAGTGCAACAACCTTAGTTTTTGGTTAAGTGCTTTTCAAAATAAAGTATGGAACATGAAATACTTTGTTTGAAAGATGATATGCTTTATAAACAACATATCATGTAAAACTCAATCATTTTCTTTAAAAAAAGATGCATCATTTTGTAGTCTTCGTTTTGTGTGATAAGCAAAGTCTTTATCAAACAATAAACACACAATTCTAAGTTTAATGGTATACTTAACAAAAATATTCTTCAAGTTTATTTGGTGTTATAAGGAATGTTTTCGTCCTCAGATTATTAAGAGGATCTACTAAAGAACATCTCAACATAAAGATCTCTTAGGATGCGAGTTAAAGTTACTTTGCATCAATAGCTATCTTAAGAGACTAGCTTATGTCAACTCTTTATCATGTACAATTTCTACTTTCACTTCAGTTCAAGTAAAGAGTTAACTGACCTAGGATTAATAATTATTAATTTTATATCATTAAAAAATATCTTTCAAGAATTTTATATATATATATATATATATATATTAACTACACAATTAAACCCTCTTTTCATGTGTGTCTTTGTGGACTTGAAGAGTAGACTCAAGCCAAAAGAGAAAGAGAAATTGTTTTGATGTTGATATATGAAGAGGTGATATTGAAGATGTATCAAATATTAATTGTTTTGATGTTGATATATGAAGAGGTGATATTGAAAATGTATCGAATGTTATAGCTTTCATTGCACATGTTTGGGAGTCTTTCACCCAAAGTATTTACAAGTTTTCAATCTAGCACACTACTTTTTTAAAATTAATCAATAAAAAATTGTTTTAAAAAGTAAAAAACATGTGAAAAAGATATTATGGTTGTGCTTATATATTAAGGTTAATCATTTTTTACATGTTTTAGAACATGATCATTGATTATTTATTTAATTAAACGATTAAAACAAAGAGTAGATTAATGTCTTTTTAACTAGTATCAGAAATGAAGCAATTAAATTCTTGAGTAATCAATTAAATTCGTTTTCTGAAATACATGAAAAGTAAAAATAATATATTATTTCATGTAATAATCAATTAAATATAGAAAATGTTTTAACTAATTTTCAAACTTTACTCAAAATAATCAATTACCAACTTAGGATAATAGATTAGTTATGTTTGAATCAGTTTCTAATTAGTGTTTCCATAACTCTAAACAAAACCTTCAATTCACTCTTTTATGCATCCAATACTATTTAAAAAGATAAATCTAAGATCATTTGAGTTGGAACTCTCTTGTCAATTGATTTTGTTGTGATAAACTTTTGTTACATTATTTCTTTTACTAAGTTGCTAGAGTGTTTCCATTTGATGTCCTTTTGTGTGTTCAATAGTTGATTGGGTTAGTATTTTCTTGCATAGTTCCAAGGAAACAATACCCTCTTGATTATGTAAAAGTTGATCTTGTATTAACTTATTTTATTATATATATGTTTTGGTTGTACAAAGATAAAAAAATAGTAGATTCTAACTTTTCTAAGCTTGAATAACCAAGACTAGATGAAAGATCGTTTGTAATATAAATCGATATAAATTTTCTGTGTATTTTTTTTTCTTTGTCCTTGTTATCTTGTTGTTTACCACTTTTTTTATTAATAATATTGAAACATTTTCAAAAAAACTAAATCTTTTCAAAAAGCTTTCAAAACTAATTTATCGTCTCTTAATTTAACTTAACATCACATTCTTTTCTAACATATTTGACATACTTTCACAATAAAAAAACTTAAAATTTAATTAATTCACTTTTTATTTTTTATACTGAAATTTATAAGCAATGACAACATAAAATAACAATTAAGACATTCACATTATTATAAATCAAATAACAAAATATCAACTAAAAAGTATAAAAAATATAGATATTCAGCAAAACAATTTTTTTTAATAAAAATTGACAATAGAAGTACATTAAACCTACTATTTTATTCCCTTCCATTTTCCTCTCTCCACTGTTCCAAAGAAGGCACTACCTTTTCCATATTTCTATATAAAAAAAGTGATACCTATATACAATGATAAAAAGTTATAGAATTTAATGATAAAATTTAAAGTGAATTTTAAATTTCATTAAATACTATAACTTTATATATATATAGTCAAATACATTTATTTTTTCTTAATTTTAGTGAAAATTGAAATTACTCTATGTTCAAAATTTTAATTTAATTTAGTCTTCTAATTGTAGATATGCGTGGACTTAATTATTTTAATCAAATTTTGTTAAATTTATTTGACGTCTCAAACACGTTTCATGAGAATATTTGAGTTAACATTAAAGCGAAAATGTATCAAACAATGTAAACAACTCAAATACTATTCTGAAATGCGTTTGAAACATCAAATAAACTTAACAAAATTTTTTTTTTAAATTCTGTAAGAAATACTTACAAATTTTATAATTTTATAAAAAATAATTAACTACAAAAATATTAACTACCAATTAAAATTGATCATAATAAAAGTAGTAAAAAAAATCTTTTCTCATCAAATTTTATAACAAATGTAAATTTTAAAAATTTTAATAGTAAAAATAATTTCAATTTTTACTGAGACAAAAATCATATTTATATATATATATATATATATATATATATATATATATATATATATATATATATATGTATGTATATAAAAGCAAAGGGTACTAAGGTAATTGTAAGAAAATTGTGAGTTGTTTCCGGGTCCCACAATGGTCAGGTTGTAACGGTAGAGAGGGATGAGTGTCCCACAGTGACAGAAAGAGATGAGAGTAAGGAAAAGTTAGGCGAGATTTAAGAGTTGACACCTACGAATGAAAGGACCCACGCGCTTATGCTTTTAGCGTCATTCACTCTCCAACACAACCCACGTCACTTTTTGTCGCGCCGCCGATGCCACATGTCGCCAGCTCTCTCATTTTGTCTTCTCATCTTTCATGTCCTTCTCCACTGGGCCCTGCCTCCTTCAACCCCATCCACCACACTATTTCTTATATTTTTTTTCTTTTTTTTTTATTCTAGTTAAACAATCTACTTGTAAAAAGTATTATTTACTTTACCATATCAATTTTAAGAAAATACAATATGTTTTCTTAAAAATATTCTTAAGATGAAATTTTTATAAGAATCCATATTTTATTAATTTTTAATTTGCACTTAATTTTTTTATAATTTTAAAAATTAATTTAATTGGAAAAATATTTTATTTTATTCTAAGAATCAACTTTTAATGAAAATTTTTGTAATTCGATGTATAATAGTTTAAATAAAAGAAAGAAAATTATTTTAAGATTCCTTTTATGATTTATAATTTACGTACGTTAAATTAGTACAGATTGATCTATTAGACGACATTGATATGATTATTTCTATATTATATGTGTGATTCTTTAAATGCATACTAGCGTCAAATTTATCCATTATATTAAAAAAAGTGTAAGTGAAAAAAAATTAAGATAAAATAAAATAATAATCTACAATTTGAAAATAACTCAAATTTTAAAGCACTTTTAAATAAATTTGCTAAAGGACTGTTGGAATACATATTATAAAACTGAAAATTAAAACAATAAATCATAAATAAATAAATAAAGACTTCAACTTGAAAAAGATTAAAAGGAACGAGGAAGTGCAAGAAAGATAAGTGTATTCTGAAAACAGATGAAGAGAAAGAGAAATTATAAAGAATAAATCATTATTTTGAATAAAGCATAAAATAAATTGGTGAGAAACTCATGAGTATTGTTTCTTATAAAATTTGACTTTTTGTGGACTTTAATTACAAAATTTCAAATAAGAGAATTTATATATACATAAGCATCTTTTGCGGAGCCACCCATCGAACTTAAGATTTCAATCGATCGAGGTTAAACCTCTGGTGCAAATATAAAAATTAATTACGCAATATAGGTTACACGGTCAAAACAAAATTGTAATCTATACAAAAATGTGATGACATTTTTTAAATTATTAAGGTTTAGATAAAACTCCGGTCTATATTCAGACACTCAGCAGTTTTACCATGAACCGTAGTCTATATATCCTAAAATGGATTAATTTTAACATTTTTTTACTTGTCCAGATAACATAGTTGTTGTCTTCCATTGCTGTGAACACCTTCATTTACTTCTATGGTGCGAAATATAAGGTTTTTGTTCTTGTTATGACTTTAGAATCAGCCACAAAAAGTTGCATTCAGGTTCATCTCTCCTGTTTTCTTTCTTGTCTAAATATACCTATCTCGTCTGAGTATCTCGCGTGCGTTTGCAGCTTCGTTGCTCGCCATTAGAGGTTCATCTTCTCTTTCATTGTTAGTGACCATCGCACATGTGCCTTGCTCCTCGTCTTCTCTCACTATCCAACCCACAATTCTCAATGCGAGCCTTGCTCTTCCCATTGTCCAACTCTTGTTTTCGAATTATGTTCCTAGATTCTCCCTTGTCACCTATGACTTTAAAATTTGTATGAATGATAATATGTTTTTATTATTTGCATAATTTATTTTTTAATATGTTATTTATATATTTTTATTTAAAATTGATTTGTTGTATATGCTTAAATTTAGTTTGTTTGAAATTATTATTTACATTTGTAGTATATTATTGAATATATTTTCATTTAAACATGATTTATCATGATTTATCGTATGCTCAAATTTAGATTGTTTGAAATTGTTTCATCGAGTGAGTTTTAGTTTCTTATTTGAGATTCAATACGAAAATTATATATTACATTCTATTTTTTGAAAAACAAATTGCATATTTCTTTAAATGTATATTTCTTTAAATTAATGTAAGAGGAGACGTACTAATAATTTATACGTATTGAATCTAGAATTGTTTGGATTAGATAATTTAAGAAAATTAATCATTTTTTAATAATTTATTAGTATATATATATATATATTTTTTTTTTTTCTAATATGTGTATCTTAAATTTTGTGAATTTTTGCTAACTGTATTTTGTATTGATCTTCAAATGCATATTTGAATGTAGTTGATAACCTCTTTCATTTTGTGTAACTAGAAGACCAATCATAAATGTTGGAAAAAAATTTTGTGAAAATTAAGTAATGTTATTTAAAATTGATATGTATGAATGAATTAAAAAAGTGAATCTTCTTGAATGAGATAGGGTCACACCTTCAATACAAAAGTGGGATGCTCATTCATTTAAAGAATGGTGAAATTATTTATACAATTTCAATACATATATGTATGGTCCGAGATTGAATTAATTCATCATGCATCACTAATGAGTATAAGAGAGGAGTAGAACAATTTATAATATTTGCACAACATAATTAAGGTAGAAGCGGCGATGAAGTCAAGTTTAGATGTCCTTATGTCAACAGTTTGAATAGGGGAAGGTTGTATGCAACCAAAACTAAGGAATACCTTCTTTGTGATGGTTTCCTTTAAAGCTACACAGCTTGTACATGACATAGCGAATTAATAAACTTCCCATGTCTCCTAAACAAAAGATGTTGTCGATTCCACCATGGAAAAGCGATTGGAGGAAGACTGGTTAGAGGATATGAGTCACGATGTTGGTGTAGAAGCTTTTGTTCAAATGCATGTGTACAAGACAATATCTACTAATGTGGAGACTCCATTGTATGTCAATTCAACTAAGTTCACACGGGTGTCAACGATGTTAAGGCTGATGAATTTGAAGGTAATGGGTCGACCAATAAAAGTTTCAAATAATTGCTCATTTTGTTGAAGGAAATGCTTCCATATGGAAATACACTACCTACTCGTAATTATGAGGCCAAGAAAAATTTTTGTCTGATGGGAATAAAGTATAAGATGATACATGAATGTCCTAATGCTCGCATATTATACAAGAAAGAATTTGAAGGTTGAAAACATGTCCAAAGTGTGGGTTATCATACTATAAACAGAAAAACAATAGTGAAGATAATAGTCAAGAGATAGAAAAGGATGGACCCTTATGAAAGTTGTTTGGTATCTTTTAATCATACCATACTTAAGTGTTTGCTTGTAAACCCAAAAGATGTTAAAAACCTTAGATGACATGCAGATGAGAGAAGATGTTACAGGCTTTTTCATCATCTAATTGATTCAACGCAATGGATAAATATCGATCATGAATTTCCTCCGTTTGGTCAAGAATGTAGGAATCTTCTGCTTAATTTAGCTATAGATAGAATGAATCTGTTTGGTAATTGAAGTACCAACCGTAGTTGTTTGCCAATTATATTATTTATTTACAACTTATCTTTTAGATTGTTCATGAGGAAAAAGTACATGATATTGTCTATAATAATATTTAGTCCAAAATAATATGAAAATGACGTAAATGTTTATCTAAGTTTAATGTTGTTAATTTCCTATTTAACTTACCAATAAAAATAATACACTTACTATAGAAATAACTTACCTACCACACTATCCATCAATAAAAGATTGTCATAAATACTCTCTCCTTGATGTCAACTTTACTCATGGATAAACCCATCAAATATACAATAAACATTACAAATTTTATGTTCCCTTTAATTGTTTCACATTTATCGATGTGCAAAAATGAATTATTGATGACTGCATTTATTAGTAATATAAAATTTTGTCTACGAAATATTTTATTCATCGATGAATTTTATCAATAAAATACATGTAATTCTATTAATCATATAATAATTAAGTAAACATTACAAATTCATGTTTTCTCTTTCTACACTACAAAAAAACATAATTTTAGTTGGGTTTTTTTACTTGGGGGTATAATAACCTCAAGTAAAAAACGGTATACTTGAGGTTTTAAAAACCCTCGGTAAGTACTAGAGTTTTTTAAAAAAATCTCTGTTAAGTATCTGGGGTTTTTCAAGAAACTCCCATAAAGTTTAAATCCTAATTTAATGTTTAATAGACAAACCTCTTTCTTTCTTTCTTTCTTTCATGTGGCTACCATGTTAACCTAGAAGAAATCAAAACAGAATCATACATTTGTCTCCGCCGTTCTCTTCTCCACCATTCTTCTCCACCGTTCTCTTCTCCATTGTTCGTCTCCACCATTCTCTTCTCCATCGTTCGTCTCCACCAATCTCTTCTCCACCGTACTTCTTGTCTTAATGTTTGAAGTTTAAGGTAACGAAGATCGATCTCCCTCCTTCCAATATCGTCTCCCTATTTCGTCTCCCGACATTTTACCAATCTCCTTATTTCGATTTCGATTTCATCTCCATATTTCGTCAATTTCGTTTTCGTTTCGATTTTGTTTCCCTTCGTCATTAATTGCGATTTTGTTTCCCTAACTCACTGCTTATTTTGCCATAGTGCCATAGCCACTGCAGTGTGATGCAACATCCACCACAACCACGACAATCATCGTAATTGTGATTGCTACTTCTGTTCAAGTGCTTCATATCAAATTTTGCTCTTTGGTTGGGTACTTCCTGCTCTTTTTCTTCCCCTGTTTCTTCTTAATTCTCTTGCACAACCAATTGTATAGGAAAATTATATTG
Source organism: Vigna unguiculata (assembly GCF_037176805.1). Taxonomy (NCBI): domain Eukaryota; kingdom Viridiplantae; phylum Streptophyta; class Magnoliopsida; order Fabales; family Fabaceae; genus Vigna; species Vigna unguiculata. The sequence continues at coordinate 8,586,625 of NC_140800.1, forward strand.
AGGAAGGAATAAGCAAGATAAAAGTCACACGTAATTCAAACATTGAAAATTTGCGAGTATGAGGAAAAAAAAGGTAACTAATATAGGATTGCAAAAGGAGGGAATCTAAGGATGTTTGTTTCAGTTTTGACATTCTTCAACCGTTTTGGGAACCTTAAAATGTGGCCTTACCATATGTGAATGAAGAAACAAAAAAAAAGAATGTAAATATTTGTGTAAAGACACAAGATACAGGCACAATGGGTTGTCAGATTTTGTTATCGTTGCAAAAGAAAGGAGTAAGATTGAAAGGAAGATGAGAGTGGATGATGTTGCTGGGTTTGCGTGAGTGGAGGACATATTTGGATGAAAAAGAAAAGAAAAGAAAAAGAAAATGGGTTGGCGAAGGAAGAAGAAAGAAGGAAGAAAGAACCGAGTGGGTATGAGAGAGTGAGTGAACAAAGTTAAGGTGAGTTTGAAGAAATATGTAGTGATCTTATTGGATGGTTACAGGTATTTTTCACATTTCAACAATGGAAACTATTCCAAAGATTGAATTTTATAGGAAAAAGAGTGTGGCCACAAGATTAGTAGAGGAGAGGTATGGATACAACACATAAACATGCTAATGAAGCCTTTGTGAGTGATGAAGCGAGGGAAATCAATGTAAGTTCAATTCTAATAAAGTCTATAATTGTCAACCATACTTTGTGTTATTTTAATTAGTTTCTTATTATGTTCTTTGTAGGAAAAAAATTCAAGTATATGAATCAACATCATCATCATTTGTATCAAAAGAAATATCAAGTACTGATTCCTTAGCTTTTGCTTTCGGAAGCTTACATTGTGGACGTGTTAGGGGTTTGGGTTTGGGTCCTTTCCCATCTAAAGTGTTTGGCTCCAAGGGTCATTCATATAATGGAACATCTTCAAGTTATCCTTCTAATGCTCAGTTACAAAATCAGGTTAATTTTTTAGTTTTGATCATGATGCATTACTTTTATCAAATTTGACGTTTGAATATATTTAAAGTAATATGTTATGTAAACCAAGATTGTCAAAAGAGCTCCATTTTTTTCTTCAAAAGTAGAAAATAAGAGTTACTTTCTCTATTTTGATTATTTTAATTAATTTTGTGTTTTAAAATAGGTTTCTACATTAACAGCCCAACTCAATGAAATGAAGGCAATGGTTAATTTTTTGATACAAAATTATCAAGGAGAGTTGCCTCGTGATTTTACTATGCATCATGCACCAACGGTAATATTTAAATCTTGATTAAATTAATATATGTTTGATATTATTATTTGAAAGTTATTAATTATCATTATTTTTTATATGTTAGGTATCTGATCAAGGAAGTGTTCCTAACGAAGAAACAAATTATCAACATCCAACACCGCATTAGACGATATTTTTTGTTTACTTTTGGAATTTGTCAACAAATATGCTTCTAGGAAACTTTTGGTTAATTTTGCTAATGGGGAACAACTCTAATTTCCTTTAATATTTGGTTTATTATAGGTAGATACTTTCAAATGCTACATCTCCAACACTTATTATATTAAGAGCATTATGACTGCTAGTCCACTACTAGTACCATTTGAATGAATATTTGCATTGGTACCGTTTGAATGAATATTTGTATTGATTGCTCAATTTGAAGTGGCCTTGGAGTTTTTGCTTTTTAGTTAATGAGATGTGTTATGAAAATGATTGTTTTTTGTTTTGGTTGTATTGTCAAATGTAATCATCCTTTAAAATAATAATGAAAATCAAAATGTTAAGCAATAAATAGAAAATTCCATAGAATAAAGTTCTTTTCGTACTCAAAGAATTAACTAAACAAATCAATTATCGGGAAAGTACAACTTTAGCATTATAGCAATGCCATAACAATATAAGCACTAACTTTTTTGTATTAATAGGGATTTTTGAGGAATTAATGGGTGTCTTTGGAAACTCATACATTAACGGGGGTTTTCAAAACTCCATGCAGTAACGAGGGGTTTTTGGAACCCCTAGCATTAACGGGGGTTTTCAAAACCCCAGGCATTAATGGGGGTTTTCCAAAACCTCATACATTAACAGGAGTTTTCAGAATCCCATGTATTAACAGAGGTTATCAGAACCCCCATTAATACCCAGGATTTTCGGAACCCCGGTAAGTTGCACTATTTCCAAGGATTGCTAAAAACTTCCGGTAATCCATTTGTCACGTTTGCTTTTCCAAGAGAATTTCAAATCCCTGGTAAAACCATTAGTGGGGTTAAAACCCCAGAAACGCCAAATATAATTCCAGCTAAAAATAATTATTTTTGAAGTGTTAATATTACATCTACCGATGGAATCAATGATTAATGTATTGTTTACTATATAAACATATTACCGATAACCATACTCGATGATAATATAAAATTGTATCTCTACTTTTTATTTATTAATGATAATTCATATTTTCAATAAATGTATAATTTCATATTTTCTTGTTGTGATTTGTTGATGGTGCTTCAACATTCAAGCCAATAAGTAATAAAATGAGTGTAATTTAAATAATGTGAAAACGCATAAATTGAAGAAAGTCTTCTTATGATAAGTCATTATTTTATAGATTTTGGTAATCTTATCTCTTTAGATAAAACAATCTTATTAAGTCTTATACTTATAACATATAGTATCATAAAAGTATAATTAAATTGTTAAGTCTTAACTTTTAAAGATTGCAACTAATTAATAATAATCTATTTATAAATGATATTATGGATATTAGAGCGGTTTAAGCAAGTAAAGTCATTGCTTTATATTTTTATAAACATGCTAAAAGAATAATATTAATATATCTTTATTAAATTAATTGTCACGTTATTTTGATAATAAAATTTAATTAAAAAATAATGAGTGACTATTAAAATATTAATGAACTAACATCTTTTTTTCAATAAATTATATTTTTATTTAGGAAAAAGAGATTTCTCGGCTATAGTTCTATTTTCTTACTAATAATTTTTATTTTTATTTTTTTTCTTTTCTCTCATTTTATTATAGTTTTTCCTCCTTGTGTCCTATATTAATATTATTTTAGTAGTTCAGTTTGTGACACATTAATAAATATTCATTAATTTATTTTCATCTCTTATGTGTCTTGTGCATGTGTCTCAATGTCTTTATTTCAAGCGGCAAAAGGAATTGGTTGACATTTCTCTCCTTTTAGCATGACACTATTTCATATCATATTAAAGGTTAAAAGTCAAAAACTAAAACTTGTTGCACGGTTATTCACTTAATTTACTTGTTTGAGTCTTAAGTCGACCCTGATTAAATGTTCTTTATCACATTATAATTGTGTTTTCTATTAAAAAAGTGTTATTTTAGTAATCTTAAATCTAATATTGTGATTTTTTTATTGTATAAATAAGTTTTATATATATTATTAAGCTTCTACCCCAAATGCTTATCAACTACGTGATTGATCTTCAAAATAATTTTTTTAATTATTTTATTAATGATTAATCTAAAAATAAATTGTGCAAGTTTATGAAAAAAATTAAATTTAATCACTTACTAAAGTAGAGAAAGTGACTTGAGACTTCAATATACTATGAGTCTACAGGCGAGTTATTTTCTTGACAGTTAGAATTAGGTTTTACTGTTTTAACTCATTCTTTTTTATATACTTATCTTTAGTAGTATTTTAATATTATAATTCTTTTATTTCATATAAAAATATATAGATAAGTATATGAGATTGGCAAAAAAGAAAAACAATAGACAAATATGTTCAAGAATAAATAAATAGAGATAGAGAATAATGGAGAAATGTGTTGTTAAAAATTATTGCAGTTGTTAAAACTCTTGGTAAAAATAACTTAGCCTTCCTTAGCAACAATGAAAAGAGCCATCAAGAAGTTAATGCAATTTTTCTAAGTCTAATTGAAACGATTGCAGAATTTGATCCAATTAAGCAAGAACATATTCTTTGAATCAAAGAGAATGAAATTTAGAACTATTACCTTGGGCATAATATACAAAATGAGTTGATAGGGACTCTTTAGCTCAAGTGGTTGTGGTTGAATTTGTTGTGGAGCCAGTGGTGGTTAATCATTATAATATTTGTGTTGTCAATGAATCTTCTTTTATTAAGAATATTGATGGTAGTGTGCCAGTGGAATTTGATTCTTTGGCTAATATGCTTTCTTTGGAGGATATTACTCCTGTTGTCAATAGTTTGCAGGATTTACAACAATTAGATTCAACTCATAATAGCTTAGTGACAATTCATACTCCTTTGACGTTTAAAAAGGCTCATTTTGTTGAGAAATTGAAAATAACTTCTAAATGGACTAATATGCTTGATGAGAGGGAAAATTATAATATTAAAGAGTATGATGGACCGATTCAAATTACAATAAAACCTGGTAGGGATAGGTTAAAGAAAGTTAATACTAAATCCTCCCATGCAAAAACTTCTTGAAGTTAATGTCTTTTTTGGAATGTGAGAGGATTGACTAATGATAAATGTTTTAATATATTGAGAATTTTGTCTTTTTTTTTCTAGTATTTGGAGTTCAAAGTATGAAATGATTTTCATGAAGGAAATCATGGTTTTTTTTCATAATAGGTTTTTTCCTATTATGTGTACGCTGTAATTTTATCATGGGTTTGGTGTGGTCCCTCCATGGTTTTCTTTCCTTTTCTTTAATAAATTTTTCATTTGTGGTACTGATCCCTAGCATGAGCTTATTGGGAAAATCAAAACAAAAATTATAAAAAAAATTAGGGATGCAAAATCATACTTGATTGTACTGCAGATATAAGTCATCAAGAGCATGTGTCTTTTATACTACGATGTGTGGATATTTCATCAACTCCAATACAAGTTAATAAGTATTTTTTTAGATTTTTTACAAGTAGATGGTACAAGTGGACAATGTCTTTTTGATGTAAAAGAATTAAAAAATGTTGGACTTGATATTAGTGACCTTAGAGGATAAGGATATGATAATGAATCTAATATGAAAGGAAAACATCAAGGTGTGCAAAAAAAAGTTCTTGACCTAAACCTTAGATCATTTTATATTTCGTGTGGTTGTTATAGTTTAAAGTTAGTACTTTGTGACATGACTAACTCTTATTTTAAAGTAGATTTGAACAATATAAAATATTTGAAGATATTTTTTATTTTTTATTTAGTGTTAAAAAATTAAAGTGATTGTATATTTTTTAAAGAAAAAAGCTTAAATCTTGAAAAATCTTTAAAAGATAATAATTTGTTGGATCTTGATGAATTGAATTTATTTTCAGAATTAAATATGTTGGAGGAAATTATAAGTTTTGAAAATTATAAACCAATTGACATCTTTAACTATATAAAAAGAGTAAATTCTTATTCAAATGCATATTAACAATATTAACAATCTCAATATCAATTATTTATGTCATAAAGAGTTTTTCAAAACTAAAAATAATAAAAATTTATTTAAGATTAACAATGTCTTAACAAAAATTAAATGAATTAATCTTTTTATAAAAACAAATGTTAAATAAAATTAATTATGACAATTTAATAGATAATTTTGCAACACAAAAACTTAAAAAATAAATTTTAAATAAGATTATATTACATTTTAACATATATTATTTTATTAATAAATAAAAATATCTCATTCTCAAATTTATTTTAGATCTCCTAAAGTTTTGGGCGTCTTCCATGTCTATCACCTAGTTAAATACAAAAATTTAGGTTATATAGGATATAAATATCTAAATAGTTTAATTTATAATATATGAAAATTATATTAGGAATACATACGTGATGAATAAAATCTCTTTCATTGTGATGATTGTTCAAAAACTTCCAAAACAAATATGACAAATCCTTGATGCTACAACTTTAGATGTCCACATTTGTGAATTGTCCGTAATCCTCCAAAATCAATACCAACCATTGTGATTTTTCTTCCACTACTACCACACTAAATCACTACACTACCACCACAATTCGATCCATCGCCATCAATAAGATTATGGACTCAAAAGTTCTGATTTGCCACAGTAACCCAACCCTAATATGCCCCATTTCTTTTGTGATTTCATTTCATCCGATTGATTAATCAAGTTTAAATTAGTAATAAAAGTTAAAAAGGAGTGTGAAAGATAGGTCGTGGATTTAACGTTCTTGCTAATATCAAATCAACTGTATTTTTCCAAATTATTAGTAAGAGGGATTGATCTCATGACTTTTCTCATTCTTTCTTTTCTTCTCGCTACTAGATCATCTTATCACTCCTCCATACATGAATTTAATTGATTACCATAATTTAGTTTATGTGAGTTTTGAATTTAACCTTTTTTTCTTCTTTTGCATTTGAATGTTAAATGTATAATGCAAATAAGCTTAACAATGTTCAGAAGTGCTTGCTTTCTTGAAGCGGAAATTATTCGAATGAGCTATGATTGAGATGTGCCTCCCTACTTGTCTTTTTTTCAACTTTTAGCAAACAAGGAAGATATACTCTTCGTTGATCTTGACGTTTTTTTTTATGACTGTCCATTTTCTCAAATTTGCATTTATTTATTTATTATTTTTCTTATAGTATTTATATAAATTAACCATCTCGAAAGTAATAACTAATATAATAGGAATCTTAAATATGCACAACATCAATATCTTTTTCAATATAATTTATTTTATATCCAAAGTAATATTATTAAAATTTGAATTCTGAACCACTTCACTAAGAACATAAATGCTACGATAATCTTAGTGACATGTGATTTTCGAAAGTCTATATATTGACTTTTAGAAATTGGCTTTCGGTGATATATTTTGACTTTCGGAAGTCAATTTCCAGTGATATATTTTGATTTCTGAAAATCGACATCCGAAAATAATTTTGGAGGTATGTTGTCCGTGGATTTCCTTAAATGGTCAAGGGTGTTTTGAGAATTTAAAGAAATTTTGGAAGTGCAGAATAAATGTTTGGAGGTGTAGGAAGAAAGACCCCCTTTTTTTTTCTTAACTCGTGGCCCTTTTATATGTTGAACCTAATAAAAATAATTATGAATCCCTAAAATTTCTAACTGCACACCCATAGTTTTAAAAATAATCATTTTACTATTTGTAAAAGTGACTTCCGGATTATATGTTCTGCATATCTTTCCGAACAAATTTTTCAGAACCTATGAAATGCATTCTAAATGATGCTTTCTGTAACATATATGATATTTTTTTACTCTTAATACGGGGGTGCAGTTTATAATATAGGGAGTACAGGAAGAGAAAATAGATTTTTTTTAGCTTACTTCGTATGTTTTTCTCTCCTTTAATTAGGCTTTATAGCCCATATATCAAAAAATAAAGTTCCCTTACCAAAAAGTATCCAAAACGGACAATTTCTACGTGCACTATCATTATCTTTTTATGCATCTTTATGTGAGAAATATAAAAAAAATATTTCTTCATATTACATAATTAAAAAAGAAAAACTAATATTTTTCAGTATTTGGATTATACAATTTGATTTTCTTTTCAGTCTTGAAATTGACAAATTCAAAATTTAATTTTTTTTTTACATTCAAATTTGTTAATCCCAAAGCCTAGTTCATAATAAAGCACAACATTAATTGTTTTTGTGATTGTAGGTATTATCATTATTACCATTTTTTTAATAATGAATTATATATGTATTTATATAAAGATGACATTAGGGGTGCTTAAATATAAAACATAATTAGTTGTATAAATACAACTCTTTTAACAACTATCATTATTACCACAGTTATTATCTTTATCACATTCGTAATAGAATATTAAATATACTTAAATTTTGTACTATCTATACTTGTTTTATTTTTATTTCTATTTCATAATAATTTCCAAAAAATAGTCAGATTCTTTAACTTAATAATTACTCGTGTAGTTATAAAACCACTTCAATGGAATTATGTTTATATTGTAACTAGTGGAGATTATTTTTATTATTTTAAAATAAATTTGTCTTTTCTCACTATCGAGAGTAGTTTGACACTAAAATAAGGTTATTTAAAAGGGAAGTCATTAGAAAGAATAGATATTACGAATTCTCTTGTAATCATATTGTAGGACTAGTTTGTTTATATTTTTTCTTTAAATAAGTGCTTATTAGATAAAATAAATAAGATATTGCCTTTATTTTATATCTTTGTCTATTCTGCTTATTTGAAATATAAACAATTTTCTGTTTATTTTACCAAACAATTTTTATTTTCTTCTAAAAATAAATCATCATTTACAAATCATTCCATATGGAATATATTCCATAATACATACAGATTTTGTTTGTATATAATTTACATACATATTATTTCGTATATAATATATATATATATATATATATATATATATATATATATATATATATATATATATATATATATATATCTTGATCAATTACATACGAATTTTTTCATAAGTAAGTTACATAGGGAATATTCTGTATGTAATTCATCGAGAATTACATACAGAATAATTTATAGGTAAATTACATGTAGATTTTAATACCTACAACAAATTTTGTATGTAAAATTATATATGAAATAGTTTTTGTATGTAAATTTTTTGACGCCTGATTTACATACGGATTTGTTTTCGTATATAATCCGTAGATAATATCTAATTACATACGAATTTTGTTTATTACATAGTCGATAAAAAAAAAATTTGTAGTGTTTGTCAAAAAAAAATATCAAGTTTAAACAAAATAATTATTATCTTATAACTCCTATCTCTCTATAAAACTATATATAAAATATTAAAAAAAAATATTAAGGGTTTCTATGTCACTAAAGAAAATGAAGTAAAAGAGAAAAAAAATTCCAAAAGCACCGATTCAATTTTTTTTAAGTACTTCATGGTAAGTTTGCTAACTTCATTATACAAATTACATAGAGTAATAAAAGTGAGAAATATATTATTTTAAAATCCTGAATATAAATTCTTCCAAAATGAATCTTAAGAAATCAATACATGACAAAAAAAATGGTATACAAAATTAACTTATTTAAATTTTATGGATTTGTTTAATTCTAAAAATAATCATTTATTATTGTTAACTTTTATTTAATAAACACATACGATAATTATTAAAAAAACAAATATTTGTCAAATTATTTTAATTATCGATAACATTCAAATAAATTATTTTTTTTAAGATTATAACTTTTCAATATATTAAAATAAATAAAATATGTGAATATTTATTATATTAAAATAATATATTAAATATGTTTTCTTTACTTAAACTATACAAAATTAAAATTGAAATTGAAAGTAGTTCATCTCTAAAAATTTTGATTTTAAAATTTAAAAAATGAATAAATATATTTTTCTTAATTCATGTTAAATTTTTTGTTTTATGATAAAGTATTTCTTAAACCGACTAATGTTTATATTACTTAATATGTTTTAACTCAGGACTTTAAGTCTAACATACTCTTTCATATCTATATTCATTTCAAAAATTGGATTAAAAATTAGTAGAAGATTTGTTAGAAACTCGATAATAAGTAAGTTGAGGATTGTTCCCAATATATATATATATATATATATAAATATTTGATATTTAATGTGAGACTTTCAACATATTTAAATTTTAAAAATTAAAATATTTTAAAATTTTAATTTTATTTTTTAAATTTATAAATAATTTTAAAAATAAATAGATATAATTTTTATATCGCATATTAAATTTTATGTGAATAAAAAATTATCTTCTAAACTGACATTAAAAAGGTTAAAACAAATACATTTTAACTCAAATATTAACAACATAAATTAAAGTAACTTTATTTATCCAATCAATTTAAAAAATTAAAATATATCAAAATTTAAATAATAATTTTTAATTTCGATACATATTAAATTCTATAATAATTAATAAATCTTTAATGACGTCATGCCTCCGTTTAAGCGTCTCTCTCCCTCTCGATCCAAGTCATCTCGAATGCATTTATTGAAAGTGTGTCTCTCTTTCTGAGCTGGTAACAAAATTGCAGACACACCTCTTTAATTTTCCCTGCCACGTCACAGTACAGAATTGGTAACATGGTTGAAATTTTAGGTTCTGTTTTTACGTGGGTCATGGGGACCCACCCTCTGTTGTGTAGGGTATGCCTTCGTTTTTGGAGTCATGCACTTAATTTTCAGACCTCTTTCATAGGCTCATGACACTCGCTTCCACAGCACCGTGCCGTATTTCTAGCTTCTTTTTTTCTTAATTCAATCTAAATCAGTATATATATTCATTTTTTTTTTCGTAAGGGCTCGTGTAAGAACATCCTATAATTTCGTATGCTCAATCAAAACTTTTTTTTTTTTTAATTCTTCATTAGTGCTCTTAACAAAGTGTTTAACATTTAAGAAAAAAGAAAAAAACAAGCACTTTTTTGTCACACAAGTGTCACCTTCTCCTTCCATTGTTAATGTTACTATTGTAGAAATATTGATACATTATTTGAACAGGTCTGATTCATGTGGGAATTTTTTGTTCAATGGAGGAAAGTTTTGATACATTCCTTCGGTTTGTGGGAGGCCCATGTACTGCTCGACAGTTTTTGTGTACTATATACCAAACTGTGGTCATGGTAACCAAAATATATTTTAAAAATAAAATAAAATAAATACATTATTTGGTTTCATAGTACTTATAGTTGTAATATTTTGTTGAAATTATTTAATGTGATTTTTTAATTGTCATGTTATATAATTTAGTTATGTGGGACAATGACATGTTGTTATTTTATAAATAATATGATAATATGATAATACTGAACAATGAGAAATTGGTGTCTTGTTGAATAATTAACCAAGTTTTGTACTATCACATATAACTTATATTACGATTTTGTTATTCTGGTTACGATGTTTAGCTGTGGATCTTTTGATAAAATTTGTTGAATGAGTCAAAATAATATATTTAATATTTATATATTTAATCATTATCACTAATAGATATAATTTAGAAATGAAATTTTCTTTATATTTATCCTTATATTATTAGAATAATAATAGTTTTGAAATTGTATTTAATATGAAATCCATTTTAAGTAAATTTTTCTAATTTCAAATCTTTCACTTATTAGATATTCACATATTTGAAAATGTTTTCTTGAAATAAGTTCCAAAGAATTAATATGAAACTTTTTATTTGTAATTCTTCTAATCTTAAGAAAGGATTCCTCTAATTCAACAATTGGATATTGTGAAAATATTTGGAGATGTAAATCAAAATAATTTATCAAAATCTAACCGAGAATTGAGAAAGTAATTACTAAAAGAAAGGTTTACGATAATCAAGTAATCACAATTAAAAAATAGTTATGAAAAAACATATAGTACATAGTTTTTTCTTTTATATTCATAAAAAACATACCAAAAAAATCATTAAATGAAAAAAATACTAAATTTTAAACTAATATTTCACTATCAAGAGATAAACGAGTGTTAATTTTTTTTTCTTAAAAAATAGAAGACAACTGATGAGAAATGAGAGTAGAAAAAATAGTTATGGAAAACATATAGTACATAATTGTTTTTTCTATATTTATAAAAAAATAAACAAAAAAACTCATGAGATAAAAAAAGTACTAAATATTAAACTAATATTTCATTATCAAGAGATAAAAAAGTATTAATTTTTTTTTTAAAAAATAGAAGATAACTGATGAGAAATGAGAGTAGAAAAAATGAATTTGTAACTAACTTTCTATTAGTATTTTTTTCAAAAACAAAAAAAAAATACAAACGTGGAAGTGAAAGATGCAGTGAAAAATCTAAAAAATAATAATAGAGAACAAAGAAAATATCTCAATAAATTTTATATTTTTTATTATATTTAATTTTATATTTTATTATTTATTTATATTAAATATGTTTTATAAAGAAAATAAAAATTTATCTACTTAAAATATAACAATATATTATATTTTAAAAAAATAAAAAAATTTGGGGAGCAATGGTCCCCTACAACACTTATCATTGGTACCAAGTACCTGTTAAATTATGGTCGAACAAACAATTTTTAAGAGCATTAAACCCTATAAAACCCCTAATATATAATAAATTATCATCGATATGATATATTTAGAACAATTACCGATAATGATGAATAACTAGAAATAATGTATATAGTAAATGGAATAGTAATATTGTCTGCGAGAATATTATTCTCTTTCTATAAGATATGCCAAAATATTGAGAGTTAAAAAGAAAAAAACATAGAAAAACATGTATCTAATTTTTTTTTTTAAGAACTGATTAATGAAATATCAATTAAGAACCTTTCGACAAGTTATTAAATATTTAAGTTGATCCATAAAAATCATTAATCGAATAATCTAATTCAACAGAAATTCAATATGTGCAATACATATATATAATTAATAATATGTATAAAATTATATAAAATACAATGGTACCAATTTAACTAAATGAATTAAATTGACGCTTTTAATAAATATAAGAATTTCAATAAATAAATAAAATTAAATAATACATTAAATAATTGCAGTGAACACTGCGGCTCAAAATAATATTAAACCGATTTATGTTCATGGAAGCTAGCGTTTGCAATTCAAATTTCTGAAAGATTTCAAAATCTACTGTATGAGTAAATTATTTTATTCAGCAGTAATTATTTTGTTTAAATTTGTGGAATCATTTTTATTGAAAACATGGTCATTATTACTATTTTATCAAAAATTTAGTAAAATTACTGGACGTTGTGTGCCAAAACGGAAAGTCTCTAAACTGCTTTGGAAGTATGTGCTTTTTACCGGTTACGATATAATATATAGGACAATGATACTTTAACCTATTTTTTTTGACCCACTTTTAACCCACCACTTCAATCACTATTAGATCATCACATCACATCACTAAAAAGAATAAAAACGATGATCTAATGGTGATTAAAGCAATGGGTTAAAAGTGGGTCAAAAAAAGTGAGTTAAAATATCATTTTCCTAATATATAAAGGCTACGGAAATTTCTGATCACACACATCCCATCAACAATTAACGAAGACGTGACATATGTAAGGACATTTTGGAATCAACATTTCTAGAAAATCAAAATGTAAAGGAAAATTCCAATTAATTTTTATAAAAATTAAAAGTAGTTCTTATAAAAAATTAAAATTAATCTAATAAAAATAAAAATTTATTTTTATATAGATTAATGTAAAAAAATCTTCAAATAGCTTTTTAAAATTAATTTATATAAATTAACTTTATTCTGTAGAAAGGTTAATATTTCCTTTTATGAATTCTTACACAGAAATTCAAGGAAACATAGTACTTTGTAACTGTCCAGTGACTTAGTGTGACCAAATTAAGATGAACCAAGATCCAACTCACTACACATACAAATCAGTAACATGAGTATCAACGAATATGTTTTAAAATTTTCATAAATGGATGTCGTTGTTTAGAAAAAAATTATCTTTCTAAAAACATTTTTTTATGAATTATTTTTCTTTCTCTATAAAGTTTATCACCACTAGAGTAAAGTATAATAGGTTATATGGTGAAAAAAAGAAGAAGGTCCTACACACCAGACTTGATCAAGTCCTAGACACAAATGAGACTTATCTTGTGAGTGATTGAATGATAATTTTTCGAAGTCAAACTTTGTAAAGTTTGAGAACCACCACAAATGCACACCACTAATGAGTTTGATGTCAAGTTCATGTATCTGAATAATTGATTTTAGTGTCAATTGTTTATGTGTGTATAGATGTACTTGTGTGTTATCTTGTGGCCCAAGGATTGTAACCTGATTTTGATTTATATGAATGCTCCTTATTAACATTAACTTATCCCATTGTGTGTTTGAGTGCTTGTGTTTGGTTATCTCTTTTGCAATAATCACTTAATTGTGTGAGCAGAGGAGGATGCAAGTGAGGATACATCTCTGATGGATAGCAGTGACACAACAAAGTAGGGTCTGTTAGTTGTGAGACAGTCATGTCTACTTAGTTTTGAAAACCCTTAGAATCATTTGCTTAGCTTTGTATACGTTTATATTATTATGGTTATTAATGGAAAACTATATTAATATTCACTACTAAAAATTCTCATATTAAATGGAAATTTTCTTGCAAATTTGTTAAAAAAATTTGCAGTAAAAGACTTTTTCCTGCTATTTTTTCTAAGAATCTTAATTGGTAGGTAATTCCTTCATGGCTAATTATTTCCTACAAAATTATAAAATTCGTAAGTATTTTCTACAAAATTTGTTGTGAAAAGTGTTTTACACAAAATATTTTGCAAAAAAAATTGGTAGCAATTTCCTACAATCTTTTTTCATAACAAAAATTATAAGTATTTCTTACAAAAAAATTTCAAAACAAAATTGGCAAGAAATATGAGTTTTTTTAGTAGTGATTTTATATTCGTCTTCCACTATCTATTTTTTTTCTCAAATATTGAATGTTTAGTTTAGTATTTTATACTATTAAATAGGATGTTACATCATATTAAATAAAAAAGACAAAATTAAACATTATATAAGAAAAACTCATAAATTCAATGTTTTAGGATTTTAAGTTAAAAGTAATATCCACTACAAGAATTCTACTTATTTCCGGCGAAATATTACCGAAGGATCCATTTCCCCTGCAAATAGTTATTATCGACGGGTTTATCGACGAATATCGTCGTCGAATTTACGGACGGACATATCCGTCGGTGATCCGTAAATAAATGGTATGAGAAAACTATTCTGTCGGTAAAAGTGTTAAACCCTTATCGACCAATTGTGCCGTCGATAAATCCTTCGGTAAGGGCCTCGACAAAATGACTTAAACATTCCAGATTTCATTTTCCCCACTTCATTTTACCCGCATCACTCACTCTGAACCCTCATCCATCGAACACCTTTCACTGTCATCAATTGCCATCGCGACGACGGTCTGGCACTACGACGACGGTCTGGCACCGCTACGAGGGTTTGCTACCAGAGATTTGAGAGGAAGGACGGTGTCCCCGCGCAACCGCTATTGAGGGTGTCCCGTTCGACGAGACCGTCACGGTGTCGCCGCTGCCATTGTTCTGTTGTCGCGACATTGGCAGAGAAAATTCTGGTGAGTAAGGTTTGATTCTCTTCTTTTCGTCATCTCATCCCTCTATTATTAATTTCGTGTTTTTGCTTGTGTGATGAACATTGAGGCTGCGAGGGATGATCGTTGTTTCATAGTGCCACAGTTTTTGGGATAGCTCTGGGCGCGATAAAGGCTGCTAAATTGATGATTGCACCATCGACGGAGGTTAGTGGAACTGATAATGTTAACTGTGGAGGAAGTGTTGGCAACTATATGTTTAGTTTATCCTGTGTTGTTATGATGCATCTGCTTTTCTGTCAATTTGTCCTTGAGCATTTGCAATTATATATAACACCTGTGATTATTTGATGTTGTCATGAATTAGTGTTGTGCTTTCATTTGTTTAGTTGCGATTTGGCCAATGATGTGATTAAATGCTATTGTGCTTTCCTTTGTTTGGGTCTGAATGGGAATTTGCACAATTCCAATTGCACGATTCTAGTTTATAAAATGGGCTTGGTTTGTTCAAGAGTGGTTCTTAAGGCAAATTGGGATTTAACTCGGGACATTGAACCAATAATTTGTATGGCAACATTTATAGCTTGTGAAATTTGTTATTGAGTCTTGGGCTTAGTTTTTGTTTCCTTTTCTTTGTTATTTATCCAGTAGTGCAAAGGCCTAAGTTTGGGGGTGTGATAACTCCCAGTTTTGTAGTAATTTTAAAGGCCAAGATTGTATTTGTGTAAGCTTTATAGAGTGCATTTGAGCATGCTACTTGCATTCCTTATCATGGTGCAGTGAAATCTATTTAAGTGAGGTTCTAATTCAGTTTCAATCTATTATTTCTTAAGCCTCATTGCATTCCTAATTCTCTTGCCAAATCCTTTAACACGGTTGCTTTAGCCTCTTATTACTTTGAGTGATTGTTATGTTAATTCTAATTAACTCCAGTGTTTGATTTTTGTACCTTAGTTTCTAAAACTAATTATAATTAACTCCAGCATTTGAATTATATTTCTTCTTCCTACCTTTCACGTTTAGGCTTTGGTTAATAGCAACCTATTCCTA
Organism: Vigna unguiculata; assembly: GCF_037176805.1. Taxonomy (NCBI): domain Eukaryota; kingdom Viridiplantae; phylum Streptophyta; class Magnoliopsida; order Fabales; family Fabaceae; genus Vigna; species Vigna unguiculata. The sequence goes on from NC_140800.1 coordinate 8,602,749, forward strand.
CACTAAGACTAATACTCATTCTAGTGGCTTCTTATATAAGCCCTAATGCAGAAATTAATATAGTGACAAGCTAATTAAGTAGTTATGAACTTTTGTTCTATTGAAGTTTGTATATGTTGTTTGTATTTCATTTCAATTTCTGCCTTTGCCTTTGATTCATGTTGTAATGGAAATTTGAAAACTTTATCATTTTATCTTGATTATGATAGGGGAGGAAAGGGTAAGGGTCAGGGAGGTTGTGGACCTAAATTGACAAGAGTTGCGAAGGATTCCCCTAAAAGGGTTGTATTTTTGTGAGGTATTTCTTTCCATTTGCCCTTAATTTTTACATTTCCTATATTCATGCATTATAATTTTTAGCAGAGCATGCATGGCTGATTTTTGAGTTATAAATGTGATGAGTTGATGATCTTTACATGTAAAAAGACATAAAATTAAATACAAAGAAACTTAGTGCCTTAGTCACGTTGTATTTCGGGTTAAGGATGATGTTCTACTATTGGTTCATGCCAAATTACTGGATTTGGACATTTCACGGTGAAGAAGTGCCCTCTGTTTATTCGGGTGAACATGACACACATTTACCTAGTTCAAGCATGGTGGATCATACCTCTGAGATGAATCAAATTATGTATATGCAAGAGATGTTGAGTAATGCTCTTGGCCAACATGATTCATTTGAAGAAGCAGACAAGAGTCATTTAGAAGAGTCTCCAAATGACTTCACTCAGAGATTTTACAATTTATTAGCAGATGCCAATGAACTTGTATTTGAAGGGGTTACAAAGTCTAAATTGTCAGTATGCATCAGACTTTTGTCCCTCAAATCCAACTGGAACATTCCCAACCAAGCATTGGACAACATTGCAAAACTCATTTTAGATCTAACACCACCAAATAATTCTTTGCCCAAGAATTACTATGAAGCAAAGAGATTAGTTTCAAAGTTGGGATTGGAGTCTAAAAAGATTGATTGTTGTATGAACGGCTGTATGCTTTTCTATGACAATGATAATGGAAAAATGATGCATCTTTGCTCCAAATGCAAATTTTGTGGACACCCTCGATATCGTACACTCCATGGAGGCCAGAGGCAAAAAAAAAACAATTCCATTGAAGTCCATATTCTACTTGCCTATAATTCCAAGACTACAAAGAATGTTTGTTTCAATGCAAACAACACAACATATGACATGGCATGATGAGAACAAAATAGAAGGCATGCTACGTCATCCATCCGATAGACAAGCTTGGAAGCACTTTGATCGAAAGCATCCTTCCTTCGCCAGTGATCCCCGTAACGTTCGACTTGGTCTCTGTTCAGATGGATTTAATCCGTACATCTAGGCATCGTCATCACCCTATTCTTATTGACCTGTGATTGTTACTCCTTACAATCTTGCACCTGAGATGTGTATGACTAAGCCTTATATGTTTTTGATGTGTATAATACCAGGTCCATCTAATCCAAAGGCATCGATAGATGTTTATCTAGAGCCTTTGATTGATGATTTGAATAAGATGTGGAGTGGTATTTGGGCGTATGATGTTTCAAGGAAGCAAAATTTCCTAATGAGGGCAGCTTTGATGTGGACTATTAATGACTTCCCTGCATATGGGATGTTATCCGGTTGGAGCACACATGGTAGATTAGCTTGTCCTAGGGATGTCAAAAATCGTACTCGCGGGTATCCGCGGATAAAACCCGCAACGGGTAGGAAATGAATATTAAAAATGGATACCCACTACTCGTGGGTATGGGTATTTTTGATACCCGCATGTTAACGGGACGGGTACGGGTATCATAGTATCCGTACCCGTGGATACCCGTACTCGCTAAACTTTAATTCAGAAAAATACCCCCCCCCCCCCCACACACACACACATATATATATATATATATATATTAGTAAAAAACATTATGAGTCTTCATTCAATAATGGTGGTCAGATTCTTACCCCACAAATGAGTAAATTACTTCCATATACTATGGAGACATTGATGTGTCTCTAAGACTGGTTATGGACAACATGAAACTTTATACAATATTGCAAGAGGTGGACATTGACGAAGTTAGTAATTTCTTTAATATTTTATTCAAAAATAAACTATAATATAAATTGGTAGTGATTTTTTATTTGTTTGTTTTCAATAATCAATCGGAGAAAGGGGACTTGTTGATCCAAACACTAATTATGGTTAAATATTTATTTTTTAAAATATTTTTGTAAATACCCGCGGGTACCCGTGGATACCCGCGGATATGAAAAAAATAGACGGGTACCCGCATAACGGATACCCAACGGATATGGATACGGGTACGGGGCGAATATTTATCTAGTGGGTAGGGTACAGGGGAGCTACTACCCGTACCCTACCCGCCCAGTTGACATCCCTAGCTTGTCCGCATTGTATGGAGCATACTAAGTCGTTCACATTGAATTATGGTCGGAAAAGTTGTTGGTTTGATTGTCATCATCGATTCTTGCCAAGTGACCATCCATTTAGGAGAAACACTAGGGCATTTCGCAAAGGGAAAGTTGAAACGGATGGGCCACCTTCGAGGTTGACTCCATCACAACTTTGGAGAAGAGTCAAACATTTTCCAAAAGTGACTGAAAGTGGTCTCACAAGGATTGATGTGTATAGAGAGTGGCATAATTAGACTTAAAAAAGTATCTTTTGGGATCTTCCATATTGGAAAGATAACTTGCTAAGACATAATCTTGATGTCATGCATATAGAAAAGAATTTCTTTGACATCATCTTCAACATAGTGATGAATGTTAGTGGTAAGACAAAAGATAATGACAAAGCAAGAAGAGATATTGGTTTATATTGTCGATGCAAAGACTTGCAGTTGAAGTCACAAGGCGATGGGAAGTGGCTCAAGCCAAAAGCAAATTATACGATGACAAAAAATGAAGCTAAAATAGTTTGTCGTTGGATCAAGGAGCTTAGAATGCCAAATGGTTATTCTTCAAACTTGGCAAGATGTGCTGATATTGAAAAGGGTAGTATTCATGGCATGAAGAGTCATGATTGTCATGTATTCATAGAGACATTACTCCCTATTGCGTTCAGCTCGTTGCCGATACATGTGTTAAATCCTTTAATAGAAATTAGTCAGTTCTTCAAAGACTTGTGCTCAACGACACTGAAGGAGGATTCATTACAAAAACTGGAGGAAAATATTCCTCTTATTATTTGCAAATTGGAAAGAATATTTCCTCCAGGATTCTTTGATTCAATGGAGCATCTCCCTATTCATCTTCCATATGAAGCATGGCTTGGCAGACCAGTACAATATAGGTGGATGTATCAATTTGAAAGGTGATATGATTACTTAATTGTTTGAACTTTGAACTCTTATTCTCGTGTTCAATTCTAATGTGCACATTTCTTATTTGTAAAGATTTATGGGGGAATCAAAGCATTCTGTAAAAAACAAAGTCAGAGTAGAAGGATCCATTTGTGCAACTTACTTACATCGTGAGACCACATACTTTTGCTCTCACTATTTTCAAAACTTTACGTTGTGCCCGAAAAATCGTAGGAATGAAACACAATGGCAAAGTCAAACATCTGAGTCAACATTATCGATGTTTAAACAAGTCGGTCGTCACGCAGGCAAGGAGTGCACTTATTGGTTAACTGATGCTGAATTCAACTTTGCTCATGTGCATGTGTTAATTAATTGCACTGAAGTTAAATCGTACCTTGAGTAAGTTCTAATCCCATTGTCTACAACCTAAACGGTAAATTCCTTTTAAGCTATTTGTATTCACTGTATTGTTAATCTTCCTTTGACAGCTCATTCCTTGTAGCTGAGCAAATACCTCAAGGAACGTCTTCTACCAACATATACTCAAATTTTCCTCACTGGTTTAGAAACCAAGTAAGTGCAGTCTTCTTAGTTCAAGAACCTTTGTTGCTAAAGTTGACTAAACTTTTAATTTTCACACAATTTTTAGGTTTACAACGAGCCATTATGTGTTAGAAATCAAGAGTTAAGGGATTTGGCAAACCAACCCATGAGATGCGTGAAGGAGTGGCACGCATACTTTGTCAATGGATACAAATTTCACACTAATGCATGGTCGAATGGGAAGAAGACAATTAATTGTGGTGTGTACGTGTAGGGCCTCACAGAGGGTGGTTATGATGATTTTTATGGAATAATTCATAAAATATATGAGCTAGAGTACAACACCTCTACTTATCCAAAGAAAGTTGTTCTTTTTTATTGTGAATGGTTTGATCCTTCTAGAAATGGTACAAGAGTACATCCTATGTATAATACTGTCGAACTTCAAATCAATTTAAGATACCCACCATTTGATCCATTCATTCTAGCAAATAATGTTAAACAAGTTTATTATGTCCCGTATCCAGCATTTCGGAACATCAACAAACGTGGTTGGTGTGTTGCAATACAAAGTAAGCCTAGGGGTCGTGTTGAGTCAAATGAGATGGAAGAGGATATTCCCTATCAAGTTGATGAAATGTCACATGCCCATCAAATAATTGAAGTTGAAGGTATCTTTACATTGCATGACCTTGGTAGGGATGGTGAAGAATTGGAAGAAGATGAAGTAGAAGAAGAAGAAGAAGAAGAAGAACATGAAGAAGAAGAAGAGGAAGAAAAAGAAGACAACGATGATGATGATGATGAAAATTATGAAGTCATGAACGATTACAGTGATGATGATTAATTTTTAATATTTATAATTTGTATTGTGTGCCATTATTGTTGTGTAGTTGTAACATGACCTTTTACTTTTTCAATATTTGTACGTATAATTTGACATTAATATTCATCGTTTATTTATTCTAATAGTATTTGTTGAAAATAGTGCACAATGTCATCCGGGGGTCCACCTAATCCTGGCAAGGGGAAAGAGGTAGCAAAACCAAAAAGGGCACCAAAAAGGCCACGCTACCTGATAAAAGTTTCTCCTGCAAGACCATCCACATCCAGTCCATCCACTTTTGGTGACACACATAGTGCAGCCTTACAGTCAACCTCTATAGGTCTTGCACCCATACCATTACCTTCCTCATCCGTTCCTGTAGTTGAACCCACACCACCTCCTATTATGGTACCCACACCACCTCCTATAATGGTACCCACACCACCTGTTGTTATGGTACCCACAACACCTCCTCTTATGGTACCCACACCACGCCCTCCTTTGGTACCTACACCACGCCCTCCTGTGGTACCCACACCGCCTCCTGTGATGGTGTCAATGCCACCCCCTGTTGTGCTATCACAACTTTCTTCCTCACCATCTGCTGCTGCTGCTACCATACCTTCTCCATCATCAGTCCCTTCACTTAGTGATTCTGCCTCTTCTGGTCCCATTGATGCAGATGCTGCTTTTGTTGACCCTCCTCCCAATGAACGACCCACGATTGAACCTTATGGGAAAGGGTAAGAATAACTTCTCCCATCTTAAAAACTATTTTCTTTTACATGACTTATTTTACCTTGCCCTTTTGTGAATTAATTTTCTTAAATCATGTGCAGGCTTTATCCTTCTAGAGTTGCTTCCCAGGCCATCACAAGGTCTATTAAACAACAATATTTGACTGCTTGACCGACATGGGGAGCAATACCTCCAGCAAATAAAGATGTATTTTGGCAACGCTTTAAGGTAAACATATCATCAGTCTTTTTAAATATTTAGTAACTGTGTATGTTAATAATGAAATGCAATTGATGATTTGTACTTTATTCGTTGTCGCAGAGGAAGGTTCAGTGGAGACCTGAGCATGAAGCTCAAATTCACACAAATTTTAACTCTAGAGCTTCACATAGGCTCTCAGAGATGTTTAGAGAGGCCAGAATTGCAGGACAACGACCTTATTAGCTTGGGGATGATGTGTGGAATCAATTGCTGACACATTGGAATTCTCCAGCCTATCGCAATAAATGTATTACAGCCCAAAGGAACAGAGCTTCCCCCAAGGGTGGGAGTCTACACACAGGCGGTTCCATTACTACTCATGAGCATGTCATTCGTATGGTAATAAACTTCTCTCTTAAGTAATTCATCACACTTAGAATTTTAATAATTTATGCTTAAAAATTAACACCATATTTTGTTTTACAGGCATAAGAGCTTGGCCGATATGTGCACATTGATGAGGTTTTTCAACAAACCCATATCCGTAAAGGATCCAGCGAGTATGTTGATGAAAGATCTCGGAGGACCCATGTAAGCAACACGTTCATTACTTTTCCATAAAAGTATATTGTTGACCCTATTTCACTAATACCTTTTTATTTACTTGATAGGAAGAATTTGAAAATAGACTTTCACAGGTAAGATCTGAGCAAGGCTCTTGTTTTGGTCCATCAGATCCTAATGTTGATCCTACAACATAAGGCACAATTAGGACTCGGTGTTGGGTTGAGGTTATTGGTGGAAAGAATAAAGGAAGAGTATATGGGGCAGGCCAACTTGTTGCAAACTCAGGTGCAAGCGGTAGCCTCAGGCGCCAACCATCTTCTTCCTCTTCCAGTGTTGAGGACGTTACGTACCTCAGACAAAGACTAGAAGCCCGTGATCAGGCTTATGAGGAATTAAAAGGCCAATTTCAAAACTTACACAATCTGGTCTTAACATTGCTGCCTCCTAACCATCGTGCCCTTCAACAACCTCAATCCAACATAACACCGTCTCAGCAGCAGCCCGAAGCAGTCCAACCCAACACAGTCCAGCCTACAGTAGTGTAGCCCGCACTAGTCCAGCCCGCACCAGTCCAGCCCACACCAGTCCAACCTGCACCAGTCCAGCCCGCAACAAATCCTGAGGACTCTGATTCGGATGACTACTTAGACTATTAGGACCAGATGTCAGAGTTACTCAGGACTATAGTTTTTAGTTTGATTGAGTTTTTCAGTTTGATTAATAATAAACACTTGATGCTTTCACTTATGTGATACGAATGACTATTTGTAGTAGTATCGTTGAGGACTAGTTTTTACTTTGATTGAGTATAAACATTTGATACTTTTACTATGTTTATGTTTAAATAATGTAGACATATATGTTTATGTTTAATATTGGAGTTGAAGTAGATATCTACTATTTGTTTAGAATGGATCGAATATTATAATTGGCAGGTCTGTTTCTGAATGTTTCTGATTTGCAGGTTCGGTTAATTATGTGTGGTTTTGGCAAACATGCAGAACAGACTCTGCAGTCTGATGAATATTTACCGACGGCATTACCGACGGATGTATCTGTAGCTGAAACTCGTACAACTCTTTCTGACGGATCCTCCGTCCGTCGGGAATTACCGACGGAATTATCCGTTGGTATAAGAAGTCATTACTGACGGACTAATCCGTCGGTAATTACCCACGGACGACTTATTCGTCGGTAAACATTACAGACAAGTCTGTTACCAACGGATGATTTGCTGTCGAGATTCCGTCGAAAATTATCAATTACCGACAGAAATGGGTTTTTACCGACGGATGTGGATGTCGGTAAAATACGATTTTTTTGTAGTGATCAATTCCTTATGTGGGTCGAGTACAAGTCACATATATATAGTATCTTCCTAATGAAGCCGACTCAAAAAGAAAAAGAAAAAAAAAAAAGATCTATCAGTGATATCAAAGTCATTAGTTCGTCTATATAAGTATATGCCATTATATACTTGAGGCGAAATATACTATACGAAATGAACTTACTCTTTAGAAAGAGATTGTTGAAAATAATCTAAGTATGAGTCTAAGTTCCATATATGATAGAAATGACAAAGTGAAACACCACAAAAGAAAGAAAACATATAGACCCAATGCCTCGAGGTTTTACTTTAAAAGTAATGTTAATTCTTTATGTGGGTTATACTGGAGTCACATATATATAATCTCTCCCTAATAAACTCCCTAGAAAAAAAAAATCCATCATTGGCAAGTATTGTCTTAATATGTATTGTCAAATGATATGTTTATACTAGTTAGAAGAATTGACAAAGATTTTCAAAAATTGATCTAAATAATAGAAGAAACACAGGAATGCAGGGTTGAATTGTGTTTCAAAATCTTTTTAAAAGTTTTTCCCAAATTATCATCAATATTGAGTGGTCATATTGATTTGAATATGTGAAAATAGACAAAGTGAAAAATCATATAAGAAAAAATACCCAATGTCTCGAGATTTTGAGTTAAAAGTGGTGCAATTCCTTATATAGATTGGACTAAAGTGACATATATATAATCTCTCCCTAATAAACTCCTTTGAAAAAAAAAACATCATTGACAAGTATCATCTTAAGTGCAATCAAATTATATGTTTATACTAGTTAGAAGAACTAACAAAGATTTTCAAACATTGATGTAAAAAATAAAAGAAACACATTAAATAGAGGGTTGATACTGAGTAGTCAGACATGATTTGTATTTGTGAAAACATAGAAAACATATGAAGGAAGATTTGAATTGTATTTTTAATTATTCTTTAGCGAATTTTTGCACATATCGGTTAATGAGTAATGTTCATATAATAGTTCTATATACTAAGTAATCAGTCGATGGTAGTTACGTCTAATGTAAAACAACATACAATTGTATAACTTAACTGATTTACTTATTTAAAACACTTTGGTTATACACACACTAACACTAACTATCTTTCTAAGTTTGTACAAAAATAAAGAGAAGGAGAAAACAAACACTATATTTTTATACTAATTTGTCTGACCACACAAACTATATTTAGCTCTTAATTAATTTATTCTTTCTGCGTTATACTAAGCAGACTAACATTGTGAAGTACAAATAATTATTCTTTTGGCTCACAGCCACTTCTGGCTAACTTCATCAATTATTCTTTTGACAAGTTATTTTTGGCTTAACTAAGTATTCTTTCAACAAGTCATTCCTGACTCAACTTGAGTATTATTTTGACAAGCAACTCCTAGCTCAGCCTAAGTTTGTATTTAACTCCAAGCCACTCATGACTAATCTCATTTAAGTATTCTTTTCATAGGTCACTTTTGACTTAAACAAATACTCTTTACAAGTTACTTCTAACTTAAATAAATATTTCTTCACGAGTTACTAATGGCTTAAGCAAGAAAAAGTTTGATTTTGTTTCTAGGTGTTTCATTTCCTCGAAGATGCTTCCACCTATCTTCCTTATGTCCAAGAAGTTTAAGCAAATCCTTAAACATAATGGGCAAGGAAACAAAAGGTTTCCTCACAATCAGAAGGATGGATTTTGAATGAAGAAGAAAGAAGAAGAAGGACCAGAGGTAATATGCTATTGTAAAAAGGAAAAGCCTTTGCATGTGTGATAGAATGTCCTAAACTTATGGGAAATACCAAGTTTAGGAAGAAGAGTCATAAGGCTGCACATACACAAGAAGAATCAAATTCAACATCTAACTATGGGTTAGACAAAAAACATGCTTTTTTAGAGCTTTCAGACTCTAAACGTTATCTCTTCTAATTCTAGATACACTCCAAATAAGTTTGGCCTAGAATATGACTTAAAGAATAAGAATAAGATAAAGAAATATATTAAACCTAATTGTCACCATAGTGCAGAATTGGGACACTCTAGTATTAGATGTAAACACAAAGACAACAAATTAGGTCTAATAAGAAAGGACCAAAATAGTATTGGACTTGAAGGATGGAATCAAGTCAAGCTTTCTAAAAAAGCAAGTGAAACTAGTTTTAATGATGATGTTAATGAAAATGGTCCTGGATATTTATTGATCATTAAAACTTTCTTCACATGTGTGTGTGATTCTTAGAGAAAATAATTCACAAGTACATATAATTTAATTTAATGCATAGCCTATTTTCTGGAAAAGTTGAATGTTCTTTAAAAAAAGTTTTAATTATGATTTAATCAATTAAGCGTTTTGATGATCGATTGATTTGTTATTGATGTATTTTCCTATTTATCAAGCACATAATTATCGATTAATAGGTTTAGAGTTTTATAATCAGTGCCCCTTCTAGAGTAAACTGCATCTATATAAAAAAAAGTAGTATAATGTAAAACTGGTGAATGAAAAAAAATTATGAAAAAAGGAAAACAAAAATAAAAGAAAACAGTAAATATGATTTAAAGTGTAACTTTATACTTATTTTAACAAAGGATAATGATATTTTAACCCACTTTTTTTAACTCACTTTTAACCCATTACTTTCATCACCCTTAGATCATCACATCACATTACTACAAAAAGTTAAAATAGATAATCTAAAGGTGATAAGAGTAGTGGGTTAAAAGTAGGTCAAAAAAAGTGGGTTAAAATATCATTATTCTTTAACAAATTCTCACTTTTCATCTTTCCTCTTTAGTTCTAGAGATCAAAATACTTTAACTTTTTTTTCTTTTTTATTTTCACCATAACTTTATTACAAGTCTAATAAAGTTTCTTTAATCTTTAGTTACATGAAGAAATTTTAGAAAACTCGCAAAGTAAATTACTTATTCGTAATCATATTTTAGATATACTTTCTTATATTAGAGGAGTTTCTAAATTGCAAAAGTCAAAAAGGAAAGTATGTACATACATCAGTGTAGGTGTGCAACTTGGCAATCAATTATTGAATCATGATTATTGATGCCATCATGGTTATTAATTAGGAGAGATGTATATGAAATTGACGTATGTTGCGAATGTGAAATTGCTTTGTTGTCGATTTTATTTATCGTAAATGTTGAAAAGATTATTATTTAATTTTATTAAGCTCTCCTATTGTGAAACATGGTCAAATGTTCACATTTATGAGAGTAAATGTTGAGATTACATATCAACTTATAATATCATAAATCTTGAGTTGCGTGCAAATAGTTTTGTGTATGATAATGCTGAATCTACAGGTGTATTGAATGTAAGAATTAAGTTAGATAAATGAAAACATAATGGTTACACACATGCACTAGCTACTTGCAGATCTCATCTTCCTTTATTGATGGATCTGACTTGGAAAATCTAGTTTTATATAATTAATGATTTGTGTCTTCTTCTATACTCTTATATTGATCAATGCATGCATTTATGTAGTACATGCCAATGTTTGTGATCAAATACAAATAATAAAACAGTTATAAAATCCAACTATCTCTTAAATCTATGTAATTCTATTCTTTAATAATATCCTCAATAATTATAACCGAGAGTTGCTTAAAAATATTTTTTTTATTTAGTTTTTTCTATTGTGGGAAAATAATATTTTGAATGAACTACTATTATTCCTAAAGTAAAATTAGTTAATTTTATTTACATTTAAATTTAAAAGTAATACCTTCCAACAAAAAGTTTAGCATCTCCGAGTGATAATATTATAAGACAACTCTTAAATAATGATAAATTTTAGTGACAAAAAATATGTTTAGAGATCAATTTTTTAATGAGTTAAATATGTTTTTGATTTCTTAACTTTCAGCGAAAATTGAAATTAGTTTATTCTTGAAAATTTGGTCCAATTTAGTCATCCAACTTTAGAACTATGTGAATTTAGTCATTTTAACAAAATTTTGTTAAGTTTATTTAACGTTTTAAATGTGTTTTATGATAGTATTTGAGTTATTTACATCGTTTTTGCTTCAATATTAACTAAGAAAAAAAATGAAACTCATTTGAAACGTTAAATAAATTTAACAAAAATTAGTCAAAATGACTAAATCCACTGTGTTCTAAAGTTGAATGATTAAATTGGGCCAAAGTTTTGGAAAGAAATTTATTCCAATTTTCACTAAAAATGAATGGACCAAAAACATATTTAATCATTTCTTAATTAAAGACCAATTTATCTTAATTAAAGACCAACTTAGAAACTAATTTTTTTGGTAGTAAAAAACTTGATAGCTAATATTAATGACAAATTTAGAAACAAATTCATAATAAAACTATTTTTAATTACCAATTTAGAGACCAATTATAGATTTTTGAAACTATTCAATAATTTGTAGTTTATAAATTGATGCCTAAATTGTTCACTATAGTAATTAATCATTATTTATTTCTAAAATTGATCTTTATTCAAAAAAATTTCTTGTCATATAATAAATTATAAATAAATTATGATTAATAGAAATCTTCTATTCAATGCTAAAACAAAGAGATTCTAGGACAAAGGATCGAACATATTTCCATTACTTAAAAATGATAAATATTAAGATTAATGGTATAAGTATAATTATATAAATAATTTGATTAATCAAGAAACGAATGTAATTAAAAATAAAAGATCTCATTAATTTAAACCCGTTAAAAAAAAGTTAAAACTCTGTAACTAAGTTGACATTTTGAAATATATAAACATAAGAAATAACATTTATTCCTTTTAATAAAAGAATATTGATTTGAGTATTGGAATCTTTTACAAACATACCACCTTATTTAAAGATCTTAAACTTAAAATTTACGAATATTTCAACAATATTAAAGAATATTTGAAAAAAAAAAACCATCTCAACGTTAATAAGAATTTAATTCACTATTAAATAATATTTGTTTTATTATTACAGTAAACATTCATTTAAGTCTTCATCTTAATTTTAAAAATTTGATGCAGACTTAATTGAAATGTAAACTTATAGAATCTTAAGAATCATATTACAATATAAAATATTACGGATCACATAAGTATAATATAAAATATTATAAATGTTAAGAATTTTTAGGATTGTGAAAATATGAAAGATATGATATATATATATATATATATATATATATATATATATGTGATAGATATAAGAGATATGTTATTCAAAGAACTTACTATTTTATTTTATTTTATTCATATACTCTTTCTATATATAAAATAGAAGTAATTGATTTGCATGGAGTAGAAGTTGATCGATATTATCTTCAAATCATTAAAAAATGTTATCAACCTTGATGTTAATGTGAGTAAGTTGAAAATTTTTTCATTATTTATCATCACTTAAATCAAGTTATGGGTGTGCTCTTTACCTTTTGTTAAATGGCTTTATGTGATTTATTTTTAAATAAAATCACAAAAATTGATCCAAAAAATTTCTTTTTCCAAATACTGACTTATGCAAGATATAAATAAGTGCGGACTTAAACAAATGTCCATATATATATATATTTGTATCTAATTATTTAAATTGGGAAGAGTTAACCTGTTTACAAAATTAACAATTCAGGTGTACGAAAGTTAAAATTGTAACAATTCAATGAATACGGTACCCACACCTTACACACACCCCTAATAATCGTATATGTGTTGGTATTTGTTGCGTATTTAAGTAGTACTGTACTGACACTCCACGAGGCTGCACTACGTACCGTATTATTGATTGGCAACAGTAATGTTAATTTATAGAAGAAAGATAAAGTATTAAATGATTGAGTGACGTGGATAATTTCACAGCGTTTCAGTTTCTTCTGCCTTGGATAAATAATTGGAGCAAGGAACCCGTTAACACACTTACAAGCTTTTTATTCATCACTCCATTTTATTCTTAGACTCCTAACACTAATTTTTTTTTTTTGGTAGAATACGTGTAAATATTAGATGAGACTGTTTTAAATAAAATATATCAGATATTTTTAAGCACTTTTGTAATTACCTAAACTTCATAAATTTAGTAACGAAGGGAGTAGAAAATATTCGGTTATTTTTAACTAAATGGATCTAATTTTAGATTAATTTTATGAAAATGAACAATTTTTTTTAAATGTCAAAAGAATGGGTCAATTGTGTTTTTGGAACACAATTTCAAAATAAAAAAATTGTGCTTCCAAAACATGAGTTTGGTTATATATATATATATATATATATATATATATATATATATATATATATATATATATATATATATATATATATATATATACTTCTTTAAAGTTGTAATTTATATCGTTTTTCTTAAGAAGTTCAAAATAAACATGCATGATTTTTAGTTTTAAAATAATATTCATCTTTATTAGTATATTTTTAGACAATCTGGTTTCTTAACTAAAATGATAAAGTTCATTGAATGTAATTTGAGAAATAAAATGAATAAGTAGACGTATAATTTGAATAAAAAATAATAAGCAGATTGAACATATAAAATAAATGTTTTTCACTATTTAAAGGAAACTTTTTTAAGTTTTGTCTTTTCATAATGGATTATTTTTTATTTCTATATCAAAATAAATTAATGACATAAACTCAATTAAAAAAAACAATAAAGTCATTTTTTAAACTATAAATATTAATTAAAAATTAAACACCATATATTGTTAATTTACATTTCTCAAAAAGCAATAAAATACATTTTTAAATAAATAAAAAAACAATTTATAATAAAACAAAAAAACTATCTTACGCAGAAAATTTAAATATAAAACTTAGAACACGCGCACACTTTTAAAAAGTATGTACTAAAAAACAAAAATGAATGGAAAAAAAGAAAAAAGAAAAGTGAAAACGTGTCTGTGGGTGCATAGTTTAAAAGAAAAAAAAATCCGTCTCTCCAAACACGATTTTAAAAAAAAAGAAAAAGAAAAAAGAACTGTTGCACTAAGTTCGTGCGTGTGAAACGGTTTCATAGAATAACCTTGAATTCCAATTTCATAAAAAAAAAAAAAAGTAAAAACGTGCTTTTAACTTTATCAGCAAGATTCCGTCACTTTGAAATTATGTTCCCAAGCTCGATTTTAACAGTTCTTGTAAGTTTTTAAAAATTTTGTCCATTCAGTAAAACTCACCTAAAATCATACCATTATGGTAAAAAGAACCATCCCTTCCTAAATAATTCATCTTTAAGGTCATTACGTAATCTATACCAAGATTTAATATTACAGTACATTCGGTCTAAAGTACTTTCATTTACTTTCAGCAACTTTAATTACGCCGTTGTATTCTTGTACGAAAAAGAAAAAGTTAAACACTTTTTTATATTTTAATTTCTAATTTTAAAAATAATGGAAATAATCACTTTAGTCAAGATATTAAAGTAAAGGTGTTAAATAGGGTAAAAAATAATCAAATACTAGTACAAGACTTTAGGTTTAATTAGTTAGATGGTACTCACTCTCGTTTAAATGTGTCAGTTTGGTACCTATTTTTAAACATATATCAATTTAGTTTCAATTTTGAAAAAGTGTCCATTTCAAACAAAAATTACTAAAATAGTTAACTTAATTCACGACTTTTTACCACTAAATTTTGATATAAATATCAATACTTAATTTTGTAAGTCATTTTAAATATCAATATCGTTAATGGTGTTAATATTTGTTTTATGAAAAAGAAATTGAGACTTTTTTAATAGCGAGTACAAAACTGACACATCTAAATAAAAATGAGTATTATCCGACTAATTAAACCCAGACTTTAAACACGCTAACAAAACAAAATTTAATTTAAAATAAATGGGCTAAAAAAGATAGATTCATTCACTTATAAATTTTAAAACCAAAATATATAAAAATTACTAAAAAAATTTAATTTAATTTCAAAACTAAAAAAACTAGAAACATTCTTGAACAAAAGTAGAAAAGTTGGAAAGTTGAAGACATAAAGAGTTAGGAAACAAAAATAGATGTTTTAAAAATGTCTTGATCAAGGTGGTGTGTGATATATGAGAATTTATTGTGGACAACAACTCTGGTCCCTAGGCATTGAGCATGGATGTATACATGTGTGCGTATGAGACAATAACGTATAATTGGTGAATGACGGTCTCCTCCATGCAGCGCGAGGTTAGCATGGTGAAACTCTGAGGACCATCCAGTGGTAGCAACAATACATCTACCATTTGTCACATTGTCAATAATCGTATCTCCATAAGTCCAGCAATGTTTTGTCCCCACATGCCATCAATGTTCAAAGTCATCGTACAACTGAGAGGCTTAAATTGAACACATGCAGCAGCTACAGCCACACTTTCAATGCCCTCATTAATTTGTCCATCTCAGTACACACATATACAATACATAGTCACACCCCTTTCTCACCTAGACACACAGTTACTCCCATCTTTTTCACCATTCTTTTTTCCTAATTTTCTTCTCTTCTTCTTCTTCTTCTTCTTTCTCGTCATGTTGTAAAATGGGAAGAACTCCTTGCTGCAGCCACGAGGAACTTAGAAAAGGTGCATGGACTGTTCAAGAAGACCAGAAACTCATTGCTTACATTCACAAACATGGCACTGGAAGCTGGCGCACCTTGCCCCAGAAAGCTGGTCAGTTTTTTTTTTTTTTTTTTAAATTAAACCATCGTTACTCCGATTTCACCCATAGGGTTATGTTGTTGCTGTTGATTTAGACGTGTATTTGGGTAAACAACTTTTATATCTCAGTGAGGGTTTCGTATCACTGAACATTGCCTCTGATTTGTTGGAGTGTGTTCAAATATCACATTTCAAGTTGGTTTTTTGGGATTTGGGATTGAGTTGAAGTTGAAATTCATCTTTTTAAGATGGTTGGAACAGGTTAGGGACGGAGGTGTTTAGAATTAGTTTTGATCTCGAAGATGATGTAGGCAATGACGTTTTTGAGTACTTGTTTACTACAGGTCTTCAGAGATGTGGAAAGAGTTGCAGGCTGAGATGGTTTAACTACCTCAGACCAGACATTAAGAGAGGAAAATTGAGCCCAGAAGAAGAGCAGAAGATTATAAAACTTCAAGCTGTTCTTGGCAACAGGTGAAAGATCTCTATGAATGTTTTTGGTTATGTGCCCTGCTGCAGAATTAATTTCATTCCATGAGTAGAATATAAAGAAAACAAAGTGAGTTTTTTGAATAAAATAGTTAGAAAGCACTTTTAATGAAACTGAATCGTAATTGGTAAAGCAACGTATTTTATATGTAGGACCTTACCGAGTGGAAATGGTGGATAACTTTTTAATACATTGTATCACTTTCGTATTTTTAGATGGTCAAGTATTGCAAAGCATTTACCAATGCGAACTGATAACGAAATCAAGAACTATTGGAACTCGTATCTGAAAAGGCACTATGAAAAGAATGATGTGGATCCATCGGGTTCAAAACCAATTAGCACTGCTAGCTCCACAGAATCAAAATCCAGTGACTTGTGCAAGGTTCCACCAAAGGAAACCGATTGCCATGGACCAAATGCCACTACACACCAATCGAATCAGTCCAACATACCAAAGACAATGTCATCTTCAACTCAGCTTCTGAACCGAGTTGCTAGTAAAATTCTTTCATCTGGGTACCTAGAAGCGATTAAATCATATAAACATGTGGTTGGTGGGAACACAAACAGTGACAGTGTGGTTAAAACCGGAATTGGAGTGGAAAAGGAGGGTAACAGAGAGCCTCTTGTGGCTAATAATTCAGTAACTTCTTCTGCTCAGTTACTGAACAAGATGGCTACTTCACTCCCTCATAAAGTTCACGGTCTTGAATCTGCAAAAGCTGTTTTTTCAAAATTACTGGAGAGCAGTGAAAAAGGTGACAGTGGAAGTGATGGTAGCTTTATTAGCAGTGATGAAATTGGAGAGTGTTTGAATGCTCTAAGCCCTTTTGAGGATGGACCGCACATAACGAACGTGGTTGGGTCCCCTTCTAGTCCTTCTCTCATATTCAATCAAGTGACCACACCTTCGTGCTTTTCGGACAATGAAGATAATTGGCAAAGTGTTTCATCTAACTACGTTTCTTTCAGACATTGTGCTCCTCCAACTGCTGCTCAATGCACTGTTTCTGAACTCAACTTGGGTGAGTCTTCTGGTTCAACATCATGTTTTCTGTTTGAGAATGCTGATCTTGGAACCTGTGATGATGAAATAAGCAAGTACATTCAGTATTTGTAAGAAAAGAAAAAAAAAAAAAGGTTTACTGAACAAAACACCCAATGTAATGGAGATTTTTCTGCAGAGGTGTTTATCAGAGGTATCTATGTATCATCTCTCTCTGTTTTGTAATAAGAAATTTGATTTTTCCTTTCTGAAATTTTGTGTGATGATGAGAGACAAGAGAATGGAAAAAAGAGACATTTAGCACAAAACACGTGATACGACAAAAAGAGGTTAAAAAATGTAATGCATAGAGATATAATTAAGGTGTGTGTAATTAGGACCCACATCGTTAAAACAAGTGACCACGCATCTCTCCAATAATCCATGGGAAGGTTTGGTGGAGCCCAAGTAATAACGGGGTCAACACTTATTAAATAACAACCACACGAAAAAATATGGATATAAGAAAAAACATAATAGGATGATAGGAAAACCAGAGACAAAAATATATAGGGTCATTTATTGTCTCATCTTCTTGGGTTCATGGAAATAAATGGGTGGGAGACAGGGTGATAACAAACAGATTTAAATATATTTCTGATTTTTTATTATCAGGATCTTGCTGACAGGTGCCATTACGCACTTGATGTTGAATTGTATAAAATATTGCACATATAAATATAATATTAAATTAAATCTGCCTTAATTATTATTAATATTATTTTATTTTATTTAAAAATAAATTGTTTATAAATATTATACATTTCATATTTTATTTAATATTTACCGATAAAAATTAAAAAATAATTAAATAATAAAATAATTATGTTTTAATGTTATTAAAAATTAAATATAATTAAACATAAAGAAATTTAAATGAACATAACAATCCGTAAAAAAAATAGTGTTAAATATATAAAAGATTTATAAAAAAACAACTAAAATATAATTTTTCTTTTTAAAACTTAAAGACATATCTTTCAAAGATTTACGGTTTTCACATTTAAAACTTTCACCTTGAAAAACTCTTGATGTGTCACTAGAGATTTTTTTTTTTTTAGTAAAAATCTAAAAATTCCAAAGTCATTCTTCAGTATGTTATTATCTACAAATTTAAAAGGATATTTTTGTCTTTATAAAATTTGTTATATGCATTTATAATATCTTAGTTAATGTATTTAATTATTTAAATTTTTAATGTAAAACTGAAAAATCAATGCAAATTAATTTTTCTTAGCTGGTGAGCACTGGTTAGCATTCTCCTTATTATTATTCTAGGGGAATGATAACAAGTCTCTTAAAATTATTAATTAAAAAATAATTAATATGAATTGGTTTTATATTTTTACATTAAAATTAAAATAATTAATTTTATTAATTCAAATAATATAAATGTATATACTAGATTTTATAAACACAAGTATTTTTGAAATATTTAAACAATAAATATATGATACAAAATAAATATTTTAGAATTTGTAAGATTCATGTTAAAAAGTAAGAAAAAATTATCTTTTTATATATCACTAATTTTATCTATTTATACTTAATAATTTTATATATTGAAATATTGTATATTTCTTTAATACTAAAAAATTGTGTTAAGTTATGAGGAATGTTATAAAAAGTTATCGACAAGTCAAAGAAAAACAAATTCAATAAAGTCTCATTGATACATTAATTTATTATTTTTAATAAACTTTTTGTGTTTAACATTGTTTTTTTTTTTTTTTTATGTTAATTTAAACTTTTTTATATTTAATTATATTCTAATTTTTAGTAACATTAAAATATAGTAAGAAAAAATTATCTTTTTATATATCATTAATTTTATCTATTTATACTTAATAATTTTATATATTGAAATATTGTATGTTTTTTTAATACTAAAAAATTGTGTTAAGTTAAAGAGAAATGTTATAAAAAGTTATCCACAAGTCAAAGAAAAACAAATTCAATAAAGTCTCATTGATACATTAATTTATTATTTTTAATAAACTTTTTGTGTTTAACATTGTTTTTTTTTATTTTTATGTTAATTTAAAATTTTTTATATTTAATTATATTCTAATTTTTAGTAACATTAAAATATAATTATTTTATTATTTAATTATTTTTTAAATTTTATTGATGAATATTAAATAAAATATTAAACACAATTTTATAATATTTATAAATATTTTTGTCCTTTAAATAAAATAAAACTGCATTAATAATTGTTAAATCAAATATTATTTAATATTAAAATTAATTATAAACTCTTATAAAATTCAATAAATAATTAATATGCATTGAATCTTATAAAAGTGCATAATTAGGTGTGATATTAAATAGAATTTAACCTACTAATTATTAATGTAATTTTATTTTATTTAAAAGGCAAAAATGTCCATAAGTGTTATACAGTGTTTATTATTTTATTTAATGTTACCAATAAAAATGAAAAAATAATTAAATAATAAAATAAGTATATTTTAATATTGCAAAAAATTAAATATAATTAAATATAAAAAGTTTAAATTAATAGAAAAACTAAAAAAATAAAATAAAATTAAAAAAGACTAAAGTAAAGATTTTTTTTGCTTTTTAGTAAAGATTTTAAAAATATCAAAATTCCTGTTTTATATCATAAATTTATTATTAAAAAGTTAAAAAATATTTTGATCTTTATAAAATCTATTATATGCATTTATACTATTTTAGTTAATATATTTAATTATTTTTACTTTTAAAATAAAAATGATGAAATCAATTCATCTTAATTATTTATTAACTAATGTCCATATGACACCCCTTAGTATTCTTTTTTTAAATTGTTTTTAGAAATTTTAATGTTGCTTCAGGTCCTTTAATACGACAGTGCTATATTTGTTGTTAGTGCGACTGTTGATATCCCACCTTAGTAATTGGTTTCTCAAATTTAAAGTTGGACCTTTCGCTCCCTCAATTTCGACAAATGGATCAACTTTCTAACTGTAGAATCAATGTAAAGCTATTTTGTTTCCTTTGACTTCTTTAGAAAAGAAAAAACAGATGAAAAATTAAAAAATAATTTATTCGTAATATTTACTTCAATATTTTTTGTATTTTATGAATAAGTTTAGGTGAGTAACGATATGTTTTCAGAAGAATTTAGATATGAGATTTGTTACAATTTAAAACTTCAAATATTGAAATTAACGAATAATGTTTCAAGATAAACTTTTTAATAATTTTAAATTTTCACAATCTAGTGAAACAATAAGAAATATTGTATATACACATTCTAATCGTAATAACTATACTTTAATCTCAAAATCAAAACGTTATTCATGACAACATGAGAAAAAACAAGAAAAGTAAAATATACATTATTAAAAAAATTTATATTTCTTGTCAATTTTATTTTGAAAAAATTTATATTAAAAATATTCACAAATTTTGTTATAAATAAAAATTACAAAAAAATTCTACCAATTTTCTTACAAAATATTTTTTGTAAAATACTTTATGCAAAAATACAATTATAAAAAATATTATGAATTTTATAATTTTGTAAAAAATAATTATTCACGAAAAAATTACTTATCAATTAAAATTCTTAAAAAATAATAAAAAATAATTTTTTCTTATAAATTTTTTTAACAAATTTTTAAGAAAAATCACATATGATATGAAAAATTCTAGTAGTGTAATAAGAAAAGAAGAAATCATTACAATTGTAATAACTATCATATGAGCCAATTATTAAATGATTTTTCACAAATTAAATACATGTTAATTACATCAACAAATTTTCAATAACATCAACTTTGAAAATCAAAATGAATTACTTCCAAATAAATAAATAAAACGTTAAAAACCTCTCTACTCTTCGTTCCTCCAAGTCCCTACACTTTGGTTTCCAAATTTGTCTCCTTTCCAATCTCTAGCATTTGAGTGAGTTTTCATCCGCATAAAATCTTACATTTAAAATATAATTTTATAAATTTTAGAGACTACAATATTTAGTCACAAATTTAAAAAGTTTTTAAAGGGACACCTGTTATTGTTGATATTGATGTCATTAGTTATGTTAGGAATGAACATAATGTTGATAGTGATGAGTGTCTAGAAATAACATTTTCTGAAATATAGAAATTAAAATAAAATATTTAAATTAATATAATAAAAACAAAAAAAAATATAAATCGTATGAAACACAAAATAAGGGTTGAATTATGTTTTTAAAAATGTTACAAGTCTTTTTCAAGAAGGAGAGTGTATTGTCTGTAGTTTAGTATTGAATAAGATAAGAGTTAAACTTATAATTTAATTTGTGTTCAGATGATGAGAAGGTAGTAAGATGTCATCTTCAAAATTTATTTTCACAACATAAAAAATAAAAGAACTCAAACCTAAGAATATATGAAATAATAAAATGAGAGAACAAGGAACACAAAAATGATAATGGTTTGTCTTAATATGAGATTACGCTCAATTTTACTAGTCAAGTTCCACTAACAACTATTATAACGAATATTTTAAACTACTACTCCTAGCTACAACCCGACCGTGTTAAGGCATAAATGGTTTATACAAATAATAAGTAATACCAAGTTTTTGTTAAACTTTAAGTTTATTGAAGTGTCAATCAATTAAGGTATCTTAAAGCATACATTATCAAAAATAGACGAATTCTGATAAAACGTTAGATATACAAAAGCTCAAAGCAAGAACAAATACATTACGTATAAAATTAATAGTCAACAACAGTCACATGAAGTCGTTGAGAATTAAAGTACGAGTCTAAGTCTCATATTAGGTATAACTGAGAAACTAGAGAGTTGTATAAGGATGAAGAACTATAAACCATTGTCTTGAGATTTTGGGTTGAGAATAATGTCAATCTTTCATGTTAGGAACAAAACAATAAAAGAAAGAATAAATGAGAGAAAAATAAACGACACAAGAATTTAATGTGGTTCAACATACAATGTGAATGCCTACGTTCACGACTACACTAGGAAGCTTCATAACAATACTAACAATTCTCCCACTTGGAATTTGATCTATATTACCACCTAGTGTAGTGCCTTCATCATCAATTTTCTTGAAGGCCAGTTGAGGTAATACAAAGCCTCAACTTAGTGTTTTGTGACACTCTTGGTCAACATATTAGTTGGATTATTTGCACCTAGAATCTTCAACAAAAACAAATTTTCATCATTTGTCAGGTTTCTAAAAAAATGATACCTCAATTCAATGTGCTTGCATCTAGAATGAAGAATTGGATTTTTAACCAGACAAATAGCACTTTGACTGTCATTGAACAACAAAGAGTCACATTGTTATTTTCCTAATTCTTTTAAAAGTTTCTTCAACCATATCATCTCCTTCGCTGCTTTTGAGATAACTACATACCCAGCTTCAATGATTGAGAGAGAGACTCTTCCTTGAAGTTTAGACTTTGAACTGATAATCGTACCACCCAATGTAAAAAATGTAACCTATTGTGCTCTTTCTACAATCCAGATCACTTCCTAAGTCTGCATCAGAAAACCCTTGTAAACTGAGATTACTTCTTTTAAAAGACAAATGCATCTTTGAAGTGCCCTTCAGATATATCAATATCTACTTCATACCTTCCCAATGCTCCTTTCAGGATTTGATAGAAACCTACTCACAACTTCCACTGCATGTGCTATGTCAGATGTGGTGCAAACTATAACATACATCAAGCTCCCTATTGCAAATGCATATGGCACTTTAGACATGTGACTTTCTTCTTCATCTATCTGAGAAGATTTCTTTTTTGAAAACTTTAAGTGAGTTTCCAAAGGTGTATTCCTAGTTTTAGCATTTCCAACATTAAATATGTTAAACAATTTTTCTATATATGTTCTTGAGATAAGTTCAGAATACCTTCAGATTTATCCCTAGAGATTCTTATACCAAGAATTTGTTTGGCAAGACCAAGATCCTTCATTGCAAATTTTCTGACAATTGTTTCTTCAACCTGTCAATTTTTGCTATATTAGCACTAACAATCAACATGTCGTCAATATAAAAGGCAAGAATGATGTAGTTGTCAACATATTTCTTCGCGTAACAACAATTGATCTTCTTCACATCTGTGAAATTTTGAGTTTCTAAACTCATTAAACTTCTTGTAACATTATCTTGATGCTTGTTTCAATCCATACAAACTTTTATGAAGCTTGCATACAAGATTCTCTTTGCCTTGTACTTCTAAACCTTTTGATTGCGTGATAAAGATTTCCTCCTCAAGATCCCTATATAGGAATGTAATTTTGACATCTAACTGCTCTAGATGAAGATTTTCTACAACTATTATACTCAAGATAACTCTGATGGTAGTCATCTTGACAACGGGAGAGAAAATATTTGTAAAGTCAATTCCTTGTTTTTGTTGGAACCTTTTACTACGAGTCTAACCTTATATCTTTTATTGCCATCTGGTTCTTCTTTTAACCTATAGACCCACCTATTTTGCAAAACTTTTTTTCCTTCTGGTAGCTTGGTTGAAGACCATTTTTTATTCTTCTGAGGAGACTTTATCTCTTTTTTCATTGCTATCTCCCACTTAATTGATTCATCTCCCTACATAGCCTCAACAAAATGCTTTGACTCACCGACATTAGTCAACAACAAGTAATGTAATGAAGGAGAATACCATTGTGGTGCTATAATTGTTTTGCTAGATCTTCTAATCAAGATTCAAGGAGTTGTTGACTCTACTATTTGTCCAGGTTTTGACTCAGGCTCTAACTTAAGCTCTACTTTTATATTCTGCCTTCTGTTGACTGCATCACTTTATGAAATTTCTTCTAATGATATTTGCTCTAGCTGTTTATTTGCATTTACAAATTCTATAGTCCTTTATTTATAGAACATGTTTGTATTAAAAGTAACATTTCTACTTCTGATAATTTTTTTGTTTTGGTAATCCCAAAACCAGTAGCCATACATTTTAGATCCATAACTAATGAAATAATATCGCTTTGCTTTAGGATCCAATTCAGCTCTACTGTTAGAGTCTAATAAAATATATGAAGCACAACAAAAAGCTTTCAGATGTGAAAGATTTACTTCATTTCCAGACTATACTTCTTCAAGTAACTTATAGTTTAAAGGAACTGATGGTCCTCTATTTATGAGATAGGTTGTTGGGTTCATTGCGTTTGCTCAAAATACCTTGGGTAGTCATGACTAGATTCTCATACATCTTGCTATCTCATTTAAGGTTTTGTTCATTCCTTCTGCCACACCATTTTGTTTTGGTATTCTTGGAATTGTCTTGATCATTTTGATCCCATTCTTTGGACAAAACTTCTTAAATTGACTACTATCATATTTTCCACCATTGTCAGACTTCAAACATTTAACCTTTAAACCTGTTTCAGTCTCAGCCTCATTTTTCCACCTTTTAAACATAGAAAACACTTCAGATTTATTTTTAAGAAAATAAACTCATACCTTTCTTGTAGAGTCATCAATGAAGGTTACATAATATTGTGAACCTCCAAGGGATTTCAATGGAGTTGGCCCCTAAACATCTATATGTTTCCAAGGTCCAACGTCAACATGCTTCAAGTTAGGTATTTTACCTTTCGAGATCATGAGCTTCATTCCTTTCTCACTCATATGCCCAAACATCTGATGCCACAAAGAGGAATTGTTGCCATCTTCTACAACTGATATCATATCCTTATCTGAAATCATGTAAAGATATCATCGCTTCTTTCCACGAGCAACAATAAGATTACCTTTCATTACCTCCCGTAAACCAATTAGCCTATAGATATTAAGTTTCTCTTTAAGGCAGGAATATGTCTAACATTATTCAAACTCCACATGCTTCCATTAAAGGTTCTGATGTTAATATCACCTCTTATTATAATATCCAGAGATTTTCCATTTGTAAGGTAGACCTTCCTAAACTTTTCTAAAACATAGTTAGATAATAGTTCTAAATAAGGTGTAGTATGAAATGACGCACTTGAGTCCATAATTCATGAGTCAATATAACTATCTAAACAACATAATAATGCATTTTCAATTTCATCAGTTGTTGAATTTTTTTATTGATCATCATCTTACTTTTTTTTTTCTGTTGTTGTGCTTCCTTAGAGCCCTACATTGATTTATAAAGTGACATTTTTTCTAACAATTCCAACAAGTGATATCATTCCAGACTTTTGTTTGTTATCTCCCTCTAGACATTGATCTATCTCAGTCTTGAGTACAACCTTTCTAGATACTTCTTCCTTTAGTTTCAGTACTTAATGCTGAACCAAAATTAGAATTGTAAGATTCTACTAAACTTTTCCTACAAATATTTTCGCTTAAGATCAAGTCGCGTATGTTATCAAGCTTCAACTTGCTATTACTTGCAGAATTACTAACTACAGTTACAGTTGTACTCTAACTTTTCATAGAGATGATAATAAAATTAATGCTTTCACCTCATCATCAAATGCTATCTATATTGATGTTAATTGTGCAATAATTATATTAAATTCACTAATATGATTAGTAACTGAGTTACATTCACCCATTTTGAGGTTGACTAACTTGTGCATCAAATATACTTTATTGGTTACAAATGGCTTCCCATACATATTTGACAACGCATGCATCAAATCTACGGTTGTTTTCTTGTTCATGATGTTGAACACACCACTCTTAGCTAATGTTAGTCAGATCATACCGAGTGTCTACCGATCTAACAACTCTTATTCTGATTGCTCTAGGTCATTTGGCTTTTACCATATTATGGGTAAATACAACTTCTTTTGATACATGTAGTCCTCTATTTGCATCTTCCAGAACCTGAAGTCACTGTCATCGAACTTCTCAATCTCCACCTTCTTTTCTTCCAATGCCATTACTCTTGCTTTTGAAGAAAGCTCTCACTACTTCTCTAAACTGAGATTAACAAGAAGAAAGGAAAACATTTTTTTTCTAATGCGGAAGATCAAACAAAGCTACAACCACAAAGCATACTAAGAAAATGACTCTTGATACCAATTGTTAGGAACGAGACAATAAAGGAAAGAATAAATGAAAGAAAAATAAACGAAACAAAAATTTAACGTAGTTTAGCATATAGTGTGTATGCCTATGTCCACGACTACACTAGGAAGTATTTTATTTCTATGTGTATATTAAGCTTTACATAAGGTTGCTTATATAGAAAAATAGAGAACCACGTCTCACAATACTAAGTAATGTGGGACTAAATCAAGCTCTATTATGTGATTGGGCTCAGGTCTCATTGATATTGTATTTTCCTAATGAACATCCCTATTACGATAAAACATGCATTTTCCCTCGATAGAAGGAGCGTAACAATTAATGAAAGTATTAGTTAAAAATAAAAAATCTTTTATATAAACATTAATGACAAATTAAAAGCACTTGGTAAACATAAATATTTTTGTCACATTTATAAGTAAAATTCATACCATACAAACGAAATTTCATGACAATTTTGATAACGTATATACACATATACAAGCTTTCATTCCTATGACATTTGAGTGCTTATTAGTTCTTGTTTCCTAAACAATGTAGAGAGAAAGTGACGCTTTCCATGATTCATTCACACTTGTCATGCCTAACTTTATGCTTGGCTTTTCATTACTTGATTTTACTTATCTTGTAAGAGATTTGTAATACCTTGATTAGGCTTCAAGTAGATCCTTGCATTTTTGCCTTCTAATGCTCACACCTGAACCTTATTGAGCTTTATAAACCAACGAGCCGGATGGGCCCGACGAGCCGGACAAGTCTGATGAATCGAACAAACACAACAAGACAAACGGGCCCAATAGGCCCAACGACCTGGACAAGCACCACGACTCGGACAGACCCAACAACCCAGACTTGCCCAACGACTCAGATAAGCACGAAGACCTGGAAGAGTCCGATGATCCAGGTGGGTCCGACGACCCGAACAGACCCGACGAACCAGATAGGCATGACAACCCAAATGGTCCCGCTGACCCGGACGGGCGCGGTGGTTTGGACGGGCCTGACGTCCAAACAAGCCCTACGATCCAGACGGGCTCGACTATCCAGACGGGTCTAACGACCCAAACGGGCTCGACGATCTAGACGAGCTCAATGACCCAGATGGGTCCGATAGTTTGGACAGGCCCATCCAGGTCATTTGGCCGGTCAAGGTTGTAGGACCCGTCCAAGTCGTCGGGTCTGTTAGGGTCGTTGAGCCCGTCTGGATCGTCGAACCCATTCTAGTCGTCAGACTCAGCTTGGTCATCGGGCTCGTCTGGTTCGCTGGGCCCATTCGGGTTGTCAGGCCCATCTAGGTTGTCACGCTTGCTTGGGTCGTTGGGCCCATCCAAATCGTCGAGACAGTCCAAATCGTCGGGCATGTTCGGGTTGTCAGGAAAGTTCATGTTGTCGTGTTGGTCCGTATCGTTTGGCTCGTTCGGATCATCGGGTCCTTTCAAGTTTAGTTGGACTCGTCTAGGTCGTTGGACCCATCTTGGTCGTCGAGCCTGTCCGGGTCATCGTGCTTGTTAGGGTCCACGAGCAGGTTTGGGTCATTGGACCTGTATGGGTCGCCATGCTTGTCTGGATCATTGATCCCGTCCAGATCGTTAGGCCCATTCCATGTATAATAATATATATTTTAAAAAATAATATATTTTTTATGTTAAATATGAAAGCTCATGGGTTGACCTTGATCCATAGAGTTTTTGTGAGATTTTTAGCCCTGTAGACTTCTTTGATGAGGACTTTTTTTCAATATGGGTTTTTTTGACCCTAGCCCACATAGACCAGGACTAAGCCCTGTGGACTGGCCGAATTGACACCTCTAGCAACTGCAAGCTTACACCAAAGACATTGTAAGAATCAAGTCTGGGAAGCATATTTACTATATACTTGTAAATTTGCACTTTTTCATGCGCATTTTGTTGTTTTTTGTGTTTTTGTTGTTTTGAAAGTGCTTTTTCTAGTTTCGAAACCATTTACTATTTTTAATTAATAGTAAAATCTACATCACGATTCCTTTTCATGATACTTTGTTGTTGCATTTATCAATTTAATTTGCTTCACTTTAAAATGCTTAAAGTAAATTAATGCTAGAACTTAACTTGACTATTTGGATTGAAACTTATTTTATGCAATTTTCAAAATGATTGAGGCCTTCCTTGTTTTAAATCATGGTCAAATGCATACCCCCGAAATAATCCCATTATGCATTCCATTAAAGTCAGATTGTTCATTTCTTTGATTCTGAAGCTCACTAGAAGCCAATGAATGAAGTGGAAAATACTGAAAAACCTAAATTGATAGAATTTGAAAAGCATTGAAACTATTTTAGGAGTTAACATTGAATAAGTGTGGGTTTCAAAACTAAAAATGCAATTATGTAGCTAAGATAATTTGCTCGATGAATTCAAGCTTTTAAACTTGTTTGGTTTTCGCTAAAAAATGTGATGAATTGCTTGACCACTCTTGAAAGTTCAATTTAGTTAAATACACTCCACCATAAACATTATAAACATTATGCAATACGGTCAAATTTTCTTGAAAATCCGTCCTTAAAAAACTACCAAGTGTAGAAGCCTACTTAACCAACACAACAAACATTAATGACGAGACAAGTTAAAAATAGTTCATAAATCATTCTAAGTAATAATTAATTATCTGCGCAAACAATTAAAAAATCTTTAAATAATCAATTATATTTTGAAAATAAGCAATTATCTTGCTCCAAACGAAGAACTCCACCTTCAGACCATGTAACATTGTGTATTTTCCTTTCCTTCATGGAGCAACCAGACTGAAATTACTCTGAGTCAGAATCTGATAGTGGAACCTGGTAAGAATTCGATGGTTCAAAATCAGTCATAGAAGGGGGTGCTTTTTTATTTGACCGATTCCTGACCCGGTCTCTAGGTTTTTTTTCCCTTTCATCCTGTGAAAACATCTGTCAGAATGAAATTATACAAGAAATATAAACAAATTTGAAAAAAAAAAAAATGCTAGATATCAGGGCAAAAGTTACCTTGGAGCTGGGTTGACTTGGTTGATTTGATTCAGATGGGTGATTGGAACTAGGTTGATTTGGTTCAGAAGGATGAACTTGTTGGCTCCTACGCAGCCATATAGTACCCAAAGAAATTAATGCACCCAAAAGCAAAAACGGACCAACTCTAGGATCCTCACGGTATATAGAGAGTCCACTAAGACTACCAAGAATACTCTGCTTCAGATTGTTCAGAGGAATATTTTGTGAAATAGGTTCTGTGTCATCAGGGACAAGCTCAGGAGTTCGTAGCGACTGCAACGAGGAGATAGTATTTTCTTAATCAGTAAACTACACAATTAATCCCATCAACAACCTCTCATTTTAAAATATTAACCTGGGCAATTGTGAAATCAAATGATCACAATAATGAATGTAAAGTGACATTTAGAGAAAACCGGTAAACAGAAATTAAATACTCGAGTGAGGGCCAAGGTTATTAATTCAACATTGAATGTGTCCCATACAATAAGGCTTACCTACAAAACCTATTCAAAAGGTAATAAAACTTACAAAGAATGGTAAGTCTCTAGAGTCACCATCAGAAATAATGTTTGCAAGCCAGTGGGTAATCTGCAAATGAAAATAGAAAATATCTTAAAAGAACTGTGCATCTACGTCATTGTACATCATTAGTTTTTACGATGACAATGCACTAAGTTATAAAAGAGATGTAAAAGCAGTTTATCATTGTGAATCTTTTATTGCAAAATGGCAAACCTGTGAAACATCATCTTCGCCCTTGTACCCAGCGACAAACTGGCCTGCAAGATCAGAATCACTAATTAGATCTTGGACCAGTGATGATTTCCAGTTGGATTTTTGTTCTTTTCTCAAATCAACAGCACTACTATTCCTCAGGTAACGAATGACAAACAACCTAGGAATATCAGTCACACTCCGTCGTTGCCCACAAGTGTGATCGCTACCCGCTTGACCAAGGTAAAATTGGCAGTAATCCTACACAATCAATTTAGGTAAATAGCTCAGGTTAGAAATAGTGGCAAAGATGATGTAAAAGTATTTTCAATTCAAAATACATCAGAAAAATTTAAAGAAATAACTCACTTATTTTAGGATTTCGGATTTTGAAAATATGAAAGATATGTTATTGGAGAAGCTTTTGGTTTATTTTGTTGTATAGAATAAAATGTAACACAATATCAAATATTAACAATACCCCAATCTTATCTTCCTAAATCTAAATAATAAATAAATATATTTTTATCTTTATGTAAAAGATATTTCTGAAAAACTAAAAGATTTTTTAAAAACTGATTTAAATAAAAGATATTAAGCAAATATTGTCAATAACTTATGAAGAACATAAGAATTAGGGGCATGTTTAGTTTGAAAAATGAATTTGCTTTCATTTCCTGTTCAAGAGACAATTAAAAAGACATAAAAAATCTCATTTTCATTATGTTTCTCATTTCAAATATTTGTATATGAAACTGAAAACAAAAGAAAAATCTGGCATACACGACGTTGAAATGGAAAAATAGAGCAAATTTAGAGAATACTGTGTCTTAGATACTTGGTGGTGACTTTATTATATTGTCTGAAAATGATAAATACAATTGATTATATTTGTTCCTATAAATCACATATTGTTTCCGTTATACAATAAGTACACAATAATCAAAATTGATTCTCAACAAAATGAAAAGGTCAAGTTCCGAATGTTTTGTGTTAGCATGGAAGCACTGGGATGTGGGCCAAAGCAATAGTACTATAAATGTCACGAAATAAATGAGTAGAAGTAATAGGTGAGGCATAACTGTAATGTGAACCCTTTTACATTATCTACAATGAATATAAGAACCTATGCCTTTTCAAATGCCCCTATTTCCATAATTTCCATTAAAAAGGGCAAAACCAATACTCCAAGCCACTGTAGGCTAGTGAACAAAACCATCTCTGTCCATATGTAATAGATAATACATTTTATATTTAACAAAACAAGTGCATCATCCGAAAAAGATAAGTAACACCTGGATGAATATGTAAAATAGGACATTATACTGTGGTAAAATCTGGATGGATATGCATAATAAAGCATTCTAATGATTTAGTAGTGAAATTAGGTCATGTGACTAGTTCATCAAAGTGACGTATAATACAGCCATCATCTTGCAGATTAGATGCTGTCAAAGCAGCAATTTAGAATAAATTTTTGCTTTGATGCCCATGGGTCATTGTCAAATGAAATTGGTATTCTTAAAAAAGTTCTCTAATGTTAAATCAATCACTGATGTCAAGCATCAGCATTATGAGATTTACTCTGATAAAAAAGAAGGGTAATTCACTTAGAAACACCAGCTAAAAAGTAAATCATTCAAATGAAAGAAAAAAAAAAATACCTTTTGCTTTTCACCATCAAGCCAAGCAAATGTCAACCGCCTTCCCTTAAATGCATCCACAGCTGGAGCTAAGGATTGATTTTCAGATGATGCATCCACTTGGCTGTACTTAGAAAATGTTTCTTGGACCCTGTACATAGTCTATGGAACAAAATTACAACTCTACCAAATTTGAAGCTGTAAAAATAAAGGGTATAGTCGGTTTAGCACAATAAGTATTGAGATATTTTTTTTAGTACAGCAAGAAAAAAAAAATTACATTCTTAATACAAAAACTTTAATTTGTTAATTTTATTTAAACTCTGTTAATGGTTGAAGTAATTGAATATGTGTTTTGGTCTTTAGTAATTGGTATGTGTGTTTATTAAAGGAAAAATTAATGTTAATATGTAATTAACCTTGAAGGACTCTTTGCCTTTTGCTTTATAAATTTAACCCTTAGTGGTTTCTTCAAAGTTAATTGCATGTCAACATTAACTTTCCTCTTAATAAACACAAGTGACAATTACTGAAGATCATACTTGTGGACTTACCTTAACTATTTACAGAGTTCAAACAATATTAATGGAATTAAAGTTTTTTACTAAGATTGTAAGTTTTGTTCTCACTGTACTAAAAACAAAATATAGCCATACTTGTTGTTTCGAACCAGCTATTTACCCAAAATAAAAATGAAAACTAGAATAGAGCCTCAAGTTTACTTTACTAGGAACCTATCAAAACTTAAAGTATCAATTATTATAACAGTGATTTGACTTTTATAAGGAACTAAAATTAGCATAATTCTCGATATAAACAAATTATGCCCAAAAACGAGACTAAGAAGACATACTTCACGCATTCTGTTCAGCTCCAGACTTGGCCTTCCAACTACAATAGCACAATACCATATCATTGTATCATAACCAGCACGAGAATAGCCATGAGGATCACAACCTAGCTCCATTGATGTCACACTCCTTAGTTGCCGAAGCTCTGGAAGCAAAAAGGGTGAACAAAAATTTACCATTATATTAACAAAAGTTAATATTAATAATGCCTTGAATAGAATAAGACATGCATCAGATGGACAAACTAATTTATTTATATATACATTCAAGGAGTATTTGTTGTTATACGCAGTAAAAATAGTAATCACTACCTAGTACCTAGTCACAAGAAATTGACAAGAAAAAGCCCAAAGGCACATAGTATGCAAACAGACAAACAGTTTTGGGTTAATATTGTGGTCCTTGCCACATGTGTTGAGAACAAAAATTAGTCAAAGTCATTGCCTACATGATATTGGGCATCCCAGTTTTTATTTTCATTTCTCTTCAGATGAATGAACTTGATACTAAAGTTTTATAATGTATTGTCATACAGGAGTAAACTATCATATTTGTTTTCTGAAAACGTTTGGTTTATTCCAATCTAGGTAGAAAGTAATTCCATCTATTTCAGGATTAGATCTTTGAACTCTCAATTGAAGTTAGTGCACTAGTCCCACAGCAGAGTCTCCACCCAATTTTCCCAACCTACCTTTAAAAATTACAGGTACGTAATTTTTCATTTAGGAAAAATTATGGCTATCAAACATGCGAATGTGAACAATGAATTTGCATCTACCTTGCTGTTTATTATTTTCCATCAAGTTCAGAAAAATTGAATTGTTGATAGAACCTGCAATACACAATGCATAGACAGTCAGTTGATTGGAAGGGCAGATGTATATTCGTATGGTAATGGAGTAATATGATGAAAGATGAAACAGACCATGGTGAACCACAGGTTTGACACCAGGGTCTTTAAGAAATACAATAGCCGGTGCAGATTCCACCCCAAATCTGAAATTTGAAAACAGATAAACCAAAATAAATTCAACACTTCAATGCCAGATCAAGCAATGAACCAATAGGCTGGTGAATATAACAATATTCATAGCACCATCCTCTTCTGTACAGAAAATGTAATGCAGAATATTGTTTTCCTGATTCATATTTTCTGAAAATTGTCACTTACGCTCCCAACCAATAGGAAGATTCCTCTTCCCGCCAGAGAATGAATGCAAATGAAGCAAAAGCCCAATAGTCTTTAGCTGCTTGTCGTATAAATGGGGCAGCACGCTCACCAAATGTTGAGAAAAAGAGGACTTTTACCTATATGCGATGATTCACAGAAAATAAACCTTAAAACAGATAAATTCTAGATCTACTCAATCAGAGGGCATCCAAACAAGATTAAGTGGGTGTTAGGAATATATTATTTCAAGGAAATAATTGTTCTTTTTCTAGCAAGACTACCATAAAGATGACAAAAATGAATTACTATTTCCTTAACCTTGAAACTTGGCCCAGAGGTGGAAAATTATTTTTTGAACATCTACAAGCTAATTGCAAAGGAGGACAAAAGTTGTATAACGTGTAAAAAATGGAACTTTTGAAACCAAAAGGATTTTTCTTCTCCAAGATTAATCAAAGCCAAATATAAGTAATAGTTATTTCAAACCTTTCATAGCACCATGTTCTACCAGCATATTTTCAGGTCAACCAAGCACAAGCTGAATGTCACAATTCATGACTCGAAAATTATTGTTTACGCATATTATGGTAGAAGACTGATTTCTGAACATATTAAATGCATTATTGCTGCCACAAGACAAGATGTGGTAGTGTAACAGTAGTTGTTGCTCATTGGCTAGAATTAGGGCAGAAAACTTAAGATACAGAAGAAAAGTGGCTAATGTGTTTCCGATGACATGCTCAAAAAGAATATTACACCACTGGACAAAAGAAGTTTAGCATTTTCTTTAAATAAAGATTGACTGACCACTATTTTTCAGCCATATCTTTAAGCTATTGCAAACTGTACAGGTTACAAATTACTAAGCAAGGAAACTGAGCAACAGTTTACAGATGCATTACAGCCATTTGTAACCTAATTATATTGGATAAAATTGACTTCTCAGTAACCTCAATCAGTTACACCAGAAATCCAGTAAAAGATCCACACAATAATGTGAAAATCGTGTTATGAAGTGTGTGGCATTCTGTAATTTGAAATATTTTCAGGTAGGGTTCCTTAAATATAATTTTCCTCAAACAATTAACAACTTAAATAAACATTAAACTTTATTCAATAAAAAAATGTGTGATGAAAGTACAGAAGTTGACTAGTAGGTGGAAAATATAAGAACGATATTTATGCTAAGAAAGTCAGAGAGCAAAATATGTAGATTTTTTTAACAGAAGAGCAATGTAATTGTACCTTATGATGACTAGTTTTACCAAGAAAATTTGGCACCTGAAATTTTGAAGTGGCATTCCAAATACCCTTAGTAACCATTAAAACTCACAATAGATAATTTATATTCCAAAAGCAAATCAAGTTAGTTGGACATTGGACAATAACAATGAAAGCATGATAACCCAATAGGAGTTAGTTTTCAAATTAGATATGCCATGAACTTGTTTAAAATCTTTGTTCAATTGTCCTTCTACCAAAAAAATATTATTTTCATTATTTTAAAAGCAACCTTTCTAAGAATAATAACTGAATTGGTCAATCTTCGACGCTATACCTATTTCTATAAGCTAAAGACCAAATAAAAAAATATTATCATGTATTTGGTTATCACTTATTCACTTTGTTTTTGGTTACTTAGGCATCATTTCATAAACTCCACCCTTTTCTGTGTATTGTTTTAAATATTTACAAAGCATATCCTGAGCCTAGACAAAAGTAGAGGTTGTGTTAGGCAGTCAACTTCTAACATAAAAACAGTGCTAAATTTGTATGGCATGGACATATGTGATTGTTTAATGCTGGATAATTTGGTAATGAAATTTAAGAAAGGCCAGATGAAAGAAGGAGAAACACTTTCATGTTTATTTAGTATGGGAAATATTTGATAATGAAGTAGAGATACAATAATACTGAAGAAAACAATACCATGTAATGGGAAATATTTGATAATATATTTTCCTATCAAATAATATCATATATATTTAATATAATCAATTCATATTTTTAACATATTTAAATCATATTTTTAACACGTTTACCAGAGTTTCCCTTGAGTAGTAGTTAATTTGAGGTAAAGCCAGTATAGTTGTTGCAAACCAATTTGTAACCTTATCAACCGTAAGCTCACCATTAAACCTGACACAAGAAAATAATTTATAGTAACTCCATGTAGTAGAAATGACTAGTGCAAGTAGACTACAAACATGATATAATAATGATTATTGACCTACTTATCCAAATGTGAATTAACATGTCAGTAAAGTTAAAAAAAATCAAAACTCCTATTCTCTAATCTCAAATGAACCCTTGGTTAAATAATAAAACTCACCTCCTAATACATTTAGGAGAACGACATCCTGCAGGAATGGCAACAAGAGATGGAACACCTGGACCATTGTTTTCAATACATCAAGACAAGGAAATGCTATCTTTATCATGGAAAACTTTAAACAGACATCTACCATTGAAGACAGAAACAGGCATTTGTAAGTCAACTAGAAATTAGAAGTAATGGCAATTTATAAAGCTAAACCCCTTTTCTAATATTGCATCTCTAGTAACAACACTAATATTTATTTACAAACTTGAGGGGGAGTGTTGTAAATAGCATATTATCATGATAAAAAATATTCTCAATATCTTCAAAGTAATTAGGAAAAATATTAAGAATCTTCTTATTCATTTCAGCATAATTTTTTTTTCTTTTCTCAAAGGTTTTGATATTACAAATAGAGACTACGAGAATGTAACTAGTGTGATTGTAATTAATAAAATAATTATTTATTGTCCTACATATTTCAGGTCTATGTTGTAGCGAGCAGCAGAAAATCCACTGTCGCTTTCCACCATGACCATTTTTCAATAACATTGCTATCAAGTTGAACAGACTCATCATTGAAGGAAGACTGAGAATGCATAGAATTGTATATGTTCTGAACACAATATGTATTTATATTGTATTGTGTGTCTAATGCAGAGCACACAATATGTATTTATACTATTGAATAGAATCAATTATGTTGAATATAGAAAAAATAGGATTTGAGAATAATCTCCTTTGTGTAGAAAATACACATAGGGATTGTATTTATAATAAAGAAAATATGGGCCAAAATACATATGAAGACTAATAACAGTAGAAACAGAAAATAGGATATTAATGATATCTTAACAAATTACAATAAAGGCACATAATAATATGGAATCAATCACCCTAATTTACGATATTATGTAACGGTTGATTTTCTAGAAATTTGTAACCGCTGATTATATTCTAACAGTCTGAAATAGTTCTCTTCTTATAATTATGTTGTCGCAGTTCATGAGCGAGAATAAAGAGAGCAAGAGTGGGACTAGAAAGAGACCATTGTAACCAGACTAAACATTTGATCTTGTTGTCTCCAAACAAGATAATTTGGAGTCACATAATTAAGATAAAGATCTTGTTCAGAAAGAAAATAAAGAGGAATTTTCATAGTCAAACTAAATTATGCAACCTATGTGCTTGACTTGTCATCACCATAGCAAAGAATTTTTGTCATCAAGTTTCTCTGAAGTTATGAGAAAACGTGATTGGATCTAGCAGCAGAATAAATATGACAACCACTGCTAGTTGCAGTTCTGTGAGTTTGAAACCACATTGCCTAAGTCACCGCAGGTAGCAGAGGGGAACGTTGTGGAATATTCTTTTAGGCCATGGATCACTATGCTCTAATACCATATTGAAAGAAAATTATATTGAAACTGAATGGAAGATGTACCTTCTGAAGAGTTAGTAATTCTCTATTAAATTTGCTGTTATTGAGCAGCCAAATACAGATGTGTGGTACCTTATGGAATATCATCTATATAACTGTGTTTTTCTCCCATTACACAAAAAAATCTAGGCCAGTCACAGCTTTCTGTCTAAAAAGTATACTATTATTTTAATTTGATTATAAGGTCATCATTTTGTATTTATATTTAATCATTTATAGTTAATCAACATAGAAGGAAACCACCAATAATAAATCTGTTTTATCACAGGTATCCATGGATAGATGCAACACGATTGTTATAAAGAAATACTCACAAGTCTCACACACAAGTGTGTATTAAGTATACACAAAAAGAAACATACTCGGAAACAGCACGCATTGAACTAGTCTGATTTGGATAAAATGGAACAATCTTTACAGTGAATTTACAAATAATAATTGCACGTTTTGTATAGAATGCTCCTTATATTGGACTGTTTTATAAATATATAACAGAAGGGTCAAACAAAACAACTACTTAAACAAGGGAACATTCATTTTTTATAGGGATCCCACAAAAACAAAAGGGCAGAAACAAAAATTTGACTGTATTCAGCACATACCATTTCTAAAAAATGGTTTTCCAGTTGATCTTCTATCTGCAAGGTATATGGCAAGCTCCTTCTCACCAAGTTCCACCACACCAATGTTTGCAACAACATCCAATAAAGAAGCTAAAAGCAGAGAAATTCATCAGAATAAACTGGTCATTGAACTGGTGACTAAAATAATAACAAAGGGCTTGGATATCAATTAGATTAAATCCATGTAAAATATAAAGAATAGTGCCATAAACTTATCACTGTTTAGGGAAGGAAACACTGCCAAAAAACAGACTAAGTGGAAACTTCCAAGAGAAAGAGAGAGACAGAAACAGAGATAAGGGGAAAGATACACCTGAAACAAGTTCGCATATTTCTCATTTAACTTCAATTTACTGTGACAAGGAAATTTCTCTCCCTTTTCTAGCAATATAATTCAAAAACCTAAAGACTAAGTGACTAACTCAAGAAAAGTTAAATGCTATTAGTCAGAAAAGGGTAACATTTCCACAGAAATATATCACGTGCATAAAGAAAAAAATTTATCCCAGGAGTTAAGTTTAAATAACTTACCAATTTTATTCCAGGACTTGGAAAATTGAGCACAATTTTCACTCCCTGATGAATACAACTGATACAAATACATCCAACATCAAATTCAAGTTAATTTTTTAAAAGAATCAAATAGATAAAAATTATGGAAGCAGGCAACAATGGTGATATACAATCTTTACAAGAAAGATTGATCAAATATATCTTTCAAGAGACATCATGTTACTAAAAAGTAAAGAAAGCTGATGAATATCTTTCCAATTTACAAAATGGATTAAATATGACTAGTTTTCCATTTCATGGAATAATATGATGAAAAGCAAATAATTTACCAACATATAGTTATAGTCTCAAACATACCACCACATTTCTTTTGGAAAAATAATGTTCCAATATTATCAAAAATAATGCTATCTTGAAAGTTCACGTGACATTCCCAATTCCTATGTTTGAAGCAGTATAACAAAAGGTGCAAGAAGGGATGGTTAAGGTGCTAAAATCAGGGAACAGGAGTCAGTACCTCTTGATTAAGGTGCAGCCACTTCAATGAGACATGCCATTTTGGTTCATTCATTTAACCAAGGCATGACTTTAATGTATTATTATTTATTACAAGAGCCTTATCCCTCTATGTGAGGTCCACTACAATGGATAACACCAACACTATTTGGCCCAATTAAAGATTAAATCTTCAAAGATATTATTTACCTTGAGATCCCCTTAACTCATGCCTCCTAAGGGTCCCTTTTGGTCTACTTTTCATAGGACTAAAAGGCATGCAATCTACTCTCCTCACAGGTGTGCCACTAAGCTGGGCTAAAGAAGGACTAAGGCTAAGATACATGCAGTGACTATGTTGCTAGTATATTACAAATAGGAAGCTAAATTATCTCATAATGACTAGTCAGGACAACATATTTCCTATTAGGGTTGTCAATCAATTTCTCAATTCACCAAGTGATAGGCATAGGAATGCAGTTGATCAAATAAGATAAATCAATGAATAGGGGTGACGCTAATCATCCAAGGTGGAATGGGCAGGAAATGCTAGTGATAGACGATTCATGATAGGCTACTGTGTTCTAACTAGTGGAAACTTGATCTCTTGGAAAAAGAAAAATATGAAGCAAATTGTAGGTACAAGATCAAGTACAGAAGTAGAGAGTATCTTGTGGTTAAAGCATTTGCTTCAGCTGTTCAAATTTTTGAAGATAGGTCTCACAGAACTTGCTTCAATCAACATTTCTCCAAATCCTATCTTACACAAGATATAAAGGTTAATTGTCCTTTCATTACAGTGGAGTGAAGATCTCCCTTGGCATCATCAAGACTACTTTTGTAAGCTCTAAGGAACAACTTGCAGATAGACAAACTAAATCCTTACAAGATCCTTCGATAGGCTACATATGTAACATGCTCCCTACTATTTGAGATATTTATATTTCAGCTTGAGAGGGAATGTTTATTATTCTTTTAAGGTTGTTCAAGATTAACTCAACCCTATAAAATCGACTTGTAAAATAAAATGAGATTTGTACACTTATATATTGCTCATTATCGTTACTCGTAAGGTTGAGGATCCCGTTACCATTGCATAAATCACTTGTTACATTGTGGGCCTTAATTAGAAGCACAAGCAGAGTGGTGGTGTTCACCCCTTGGGGCTTTCCATCCTCATGGCTGGGTTTGATCCCTACACTAGCACACCCTCCCTATACTGAACAAACTCCTCAGGCATATTGAACTTTGGCAAGGAGATTGTGAAATTAGCTATTCATGCATTGCTTGAAGCTGTAGAGAGTGGAGGGAAGAACATAGAAGTTGTTGTGGTGATAAAAGGGCATGACCTGCATCAACTGGAGGAAGCTGAAACAGATGCCATTATTGTTGTTGTGAGATTGAAGCGGAGAAAGTAGCAACAAAGGCTACTAGAAAAGACCATCTTAAGGAGACGTGACTTTCTATTTAGTGTGTGATGCAAGCAGTGTTCTTGCTAGGTAATGGCTATACTCATTGAAGCTAAAATTGATTCCATTGTGTCTGAGATTGAAATAGGGAAAATGACTGTTGAGGCTGCAAAGAGTACTTTTTTCTAAGGAGACATGATTTATGCTACTTTTGTTTAACTTGTGAATTATTCTTACTAAAAACATGGTTTTGTAAGTTAAGTTAGGCCTAAACTCGCTTTCAAATTAGTATAATCAGATTTTATTCTTCCTTGTTATATTGCCAGGTTTAACTAGGGATAATTGATTTGATCCAAAACTTTAGGATCTCAGTAAGTGAAATACTCCGATGCAAGTGTAGAAACCAATATTTAAGGCATCATGGAAAAAAAAGTACAAGATTTATAGTCAATACAGTTTCAGAAACTCAGATTTTCATTCAATTAAATATAATATAATTTAATTGAAAATAGTTTTAATTTCATTCAGTAGTTATGGAGGTCAATAGTGGTAAAAGTACAGTTAATTTAGTTATACAAAATAAAAATATGAGTTAAAAATAACAAGAATAATTCAGCATGAAAGTTAGACGGTGATCACATTTGTTACAACATATCAACATATGTACCTGAATTAGCCATGGCTTAACATCTGGAAATATATACTGGAAGTCACTAGCTGTAATGACTTTAGAAGAATGATCCACAGATCCTAAGAGGTAAAAGATTTTGCATCCATCAATAAAAAAGTTTCCATGTCACATATCCATTGAAAAACTTCACATCTAATGAATGCTTTGACTAACCAGATTGGGCCTGAAGTAAAGGGAGGTTCAATTCTGAAATATGTTTCCCTGCATATTGCTTGCTGGCACTCTCAACAATATGCTACCATTGTAAAATTATATCATTTAATTAAACCATTTGGAGATGATAGTAATCAGGGATGATACAAACATTTACAAGAGAGATCTTAAAAACAGACACAAGTTTAAAACGATGGAAAAGAGAGTACTCACAAGTTGTTCATCAATACCAAATATGTCATAGTCTCTTTTCCATAAAGGATTTGTCAGCAACTCATAAGCATATCGAATCTGTAAAGCATGCTCTCATTGCAAATCACATGAATAAAACCATAGTAAATCCACAATGCTAATGTGGTAGTGAACAGCAATCAAACAAAAATCATGAGTAATACATAAAACCGTGTTAAAGTACCAGGGCATATGATAGGAAAAAAGAAATACCAATTTATCAGTAAGAGTACTACAGTCTCATTTCATGAATGCATACCCACCTCTTTATAACATGTTCGTGAGTTATGATATCCAAAACAGTTTCTGCATATTAATTTCATAATAGCTACACTGCACGCTCACATGTAGTTCACGTATCACAATTTAGTTTTTCTCTGAATTAGGACTTGGGACCTAACTCAAATCATTGTTCTTTCTAATCAGAGATACTTATTTGAATCACAGTTGTTACCGGCACTCAAATATTCTTAGGCCTTGTGACTTTGGGCCAATAAGGTTGTTAAAGCCCTCTTTCACCTATCATCCTTTGATCCAGTACATATTGGGCTTACCAATAACTCAAAACTGTGGAGAGGATACCAATATCTCAACTAATTGGGTTTTCTCCATGGTCCCTATATGACTTTTGTAATATTATACACTATATATAGGAGTGTGTAACTTAGTATCATGTTTTCATATTTTTTAAGACACTTTTCAGATTTACCTTCCAGAATTCTTAGTTTCACAATACTTTCACTATACTTTCCGTTGCTCCTTACCAGCTTGGAATGTGGCAAATTCACGTGACCAAATAATGGATCTAGGATAAGCTCTTGTACTATCAAAAAAATTGGCTGACTTAATTATATCTCTATATAAGTCATATTTCTAGTCAATATGGAACTAAACCACAACCTTTGAGGCCATAATTAAGGCAGGCCCCTAAGAGGGCCAGTGCTCCCTGCGATTAAGAATGCTTTACAACAGTGTTCACTGGAAACAAGGCCATGGAAATAGTACCCAGTCACTTATCCTTGTAAATTGTATCATGAAGTGTGTGGATGTGGGTGTTTGTAGTGCCATTTCATTCAAAGCTATTCTATCCTATGTCTCTACAAACAAACCAATACCAACAA
Organism: Vigna unguiculata; assembly: GCF_037176805.1. NCBI lineage: Eukaryota > Viridiplantae > Streptophyta > Magnoliopsida > Fabales > Fabaceae > Vigna > Vigna unguiculata. The sequence goes on from NC_140800.1 coordinate 8,645,868, forward strand.
GAACAATCAAATTTTGTATGCAGAATTAAATCTTACTGAAAAGCCCTGGTTCTTCGTATGCACCAATTCACGCTAGGCTAACTTCAATAGAAAGACCATACTTCAACTATACATTTGAAACTCACGTATATAAACAAAGTTTTCCTCTCTTCACATCATTCCAAGAGAGTGTTTGCAAGACCATATTAAGGCATTAAGGCAGGTGCAGTCCAACGTCAAGGCAGTACGTGTTGATCTCTGATTAAGCAGATTTGTAGCCTTAAAACCATGATGATGGGATTCATTCAAATAAATTCAACAGTCTCTGTTTGGAAGTATTAAGTATAATTTATATAATGTGAATCAAACTAGTCCTAAGAAAACAAATTGAATCATGAAACCAACACAATAAACTTAAAAGTTAAAACTAGATTTGGCCAAAGTGTAAACCAAGTGTAATGATCCTTATCATATGAGGGTGGTCTTAAAGCCATATGATAAGTAACACAAAGTACTTGGGGAATCCACCCTCAAAAGCTAGTTATTAAGGGGGGAAGAACCAAGCACTTGATACTCCACCGAACCTCCCATATTACTTGATGTGGGATTTGAGCACCCCATAATACCAAAGTCACTATCACCTTAGGAGAATGTTGTTCTTAGGAGAATTTTGTGCATCATACTGTAATTTGACTGATAGACAAGATAGCTGATAAATGACCTCTCAATTACCTTTAAAAACTCATGAATATCAAAAGCTTCGTCAGCAGAATTCCTGAAAGACAATTTAACTAATGTCATAAGATTATTAATAGCATGTTATGTAACCTATCACACAGAATGCTCCACAAAAGTTTAAGCACACTCAACAAACTAAGACCCGAAAACCTATTCAACAAACTACATGAAAAAACAAAATGACTATTCTTTATCTGAAATTTTGCTAAAAGAATCTTAGCTACCCTATTATGGCAATTAAACAATTTTTTACATAGAATAAAAACTCCAATTTAAAAAAAAAAAAAATGAAAAGTACACACACACACATCTAAGGTGCCCTAACTAAAAATAAACTTAATAGAAAAATGTAAGAAAATAAAATAACCAAGCTACAGTAAATAAGCTAGGTAAAGTGAGCACTGGGCACTAACCTAGGCACTACTCATCTCAAACAGAAAATGCAGAAACCAAGCATTTAACTATCCCTTCATCTTGCACCATACACACTTTTTAGGACTAAATGTTCAAAATAAATCAGGCAGTGAGTAAGAATTCCCTTTATGAATATCTGTTCATCCACAGTCCTTACACATAAACCGGAGTTTCAAATTGTGGATGGGAAAAGCATACTCCTTAATCACATCACAAATCCAATCCATGCACACAGCAAACGTTCGATTGTGCGTTTAGGTTACTTTATATTGAGAAAATAACCACTTTTATTTTAGCTTCTTGAAATTCCTTTAGCAAAAAATAAAAAACAGAAAAAAAAGGGTATGTGTAAAATTTAGAGTATATTCACAGTTACCACTGCCAAATGCTAAAATACAATAAAATCATCCCATAAACTAATCAAACGAGACATGAATGAATTACATTTTAGATTCAAGCTTCTCGTAAGCCTCTTGCACTTTTTCAACGGAACTATAGCTCTCAATTTGCAAAACTGCAATCACCAAACATACAGAAATAAAAAATCAGTTTTGCAATAAATAAATAGATAGATTGATTGATAAAGAAGGAATTACCATCGTAATGAGAACGAGGGAAGGCATTGGGAATAACGAAGAGCTGGTAGTACATGGCTCCGGCGAAGAGAATAATAGGGAGCGTGTAGGCTCTGAAGGTGGAAGCCACAGAAAGTGAGCGTGAAGGAGAAGAATTGGCCGAAACCCTTGACATGGCTACGGAACCAGGAGCGCTAACCTGGTTTTGATTGTGATTGCAGTGAGTGAGTGAGATTTGTAAGCTACTTTGGTGGTGCCTGTGTTCCTTTGTGTAGTTCTAAATGAACAAACTTTGTTCTGTACGTTTAAGGTTCTAGCTAGAGTACTCTTGCTCCCTGGTCAAGTCTTCTCTTTGCCTTTTCATCTATCTCTCCTATGTTCCATGAGCTTTTGCAAAAGTTTAAACATTCAAAATTTGAAGAGAACAATCTCAATCCCAACCATTCACTTCATAATAAATATGTGAGTATCCACATTTTTTTATTATAATAATAAAAAAATAATTTTTATCATAATTATTAAAAGAAATAATATATGAAATAATTTTTAACATTTTATTTTAGTAATTAATTAAAGTTTAAAATATAATTATACAATTTTAAAAAAATAAAATAATTAATAAACAGTTACTAAAAGGAAATTTTGATACAAAATTCTGAGTGAACCAAAACAGAATCTAAGAGATATATTATTTTGGTGTTATCATTTTTTTTTCCTTATATGAACGCGTTGGATAAAATTTTAATTTTATGATATTCTTTTAAATCTTAATGTAATACTCTTTTCAATATAAAGTTTATGCACATATTAAAAAGAATTATCTATAAATATATTAAAATTTAAATCACAAAATATATGATATATACATATATATATATATATATATATATATATATATATATATATATATATACCAACATTTAATTTTCTGTTTGTTAAGGATGAATACAAATATTATGGTAACTGATCACCTAATAGTTATTAATAAATTCTATGTAAGTATTTATTTTATTCAAATTATCAACCAAAATAAAATTAGTAAAGAAATAAATATTAGTTATAAAATAATCATTTAAATTTTGATTTCACATTTTTTTATTTAAATCTATAAAATTGAAATTATTTTGTAAAGATTAATTTTTTAAAATTTATATTTTGATACAATTCATTTAAAATTGTTTTCTAAGAAATCAAATTAATTTACATCAATATGTTATTTAGTAATTTAATTTGAATTTTACTTAAAAATTATTTTTTTATCTGAATTTTTGTTTTAAAGATTTAATTTTAAACAATTTTATTTCAATTTAAAAATATATATATATATATATATATATATATATATAATTATTTGTAGATATCCATAATTACTTGTCAGTATAAAAAACTATGGGTATTTTTTCATGAATATTCAATGAATAACGAGGTGGATAACACGAAGAAATTTTTAAAAGATTCAGATAACATATAGACACTCAGTAGTACTCATATCTGATTCCATAGGACGGATTATAGGAAGGACAATGAGTGTCATGTCCCCAATTCCCCAATTTTCTTAGAAAGTTTTAAATTATACGTAATATGGGATTGGAATTTAGTTAAGTATCTTTTATTTCTTTTATAAAACATAACATTTAAGTTAATAAATAATAAAACATAAAATCAAATATAATAAAAAATTAAAAAATTATTAATTCTCATTTTTTTCATATGTTCTTTTTTATTATTGAAAAAATAAGGTAATTTTTTTTTTGTTTCACTTGAGTAAAATATTAGTTTAATAGCTAGTATTATTTTTTATGAGTCTTTTGTATATTTATTTTTTATGAATATAGAAGAAAAAGTAATGCATTATGTATTTTTTTATAATCGATTTTTAATTTTGGTTTAATTATCATAGATTTTTCTTTTAGTATTTACGTTTTTCAATTTTTTGATTAGTTTATGATAACTTAACTTTTAGTCTTTTTTTAAAACAAAAATTAAGGTATATTACAGAATAAAATGAAAAATGAATTTCTTGCTAGCAATATAGTTATTTTTATTGAAAAATAAATAGCTTAAATTTAGTTTTGATTCAAATATTTATCAACAACAATTCTTTAGATATGTGTGATGTATTCCTTTTTATTGTATTAATGACTATAATAAAATATATAAATTTTGAGTATATTATTTTGATTCCCAAAAATTATTAGTCAAGATCCATCGTGTAAGACCCGGGGAAAATTTAATTAATTAAATAATTAATTAATAAATGCGAGTAGTGAGAGCCTTTATAAGATTTAATATTGATTGTTGTAATGTGGAAAAGTATTAGTTTAAGTGATTGAGAGTACTTTATTGTGTTAAAAGACTTGGGTTTGAATCTTATGTATGTCAATTGTGTGTTATTTGATCTATTATTATTTTTAATAATATACTTGATCATGTTGAGTGATAATATAATCATAGAATTATATTAATCATCACAAAACATGAATTTGGTTAAATGGTTATATATTGAGTTGGCATTGGAATGGTCATGGGTTCAAACCTTGGTAGAACCATATTAAGCTTTTTTTTTGCCAAAATTCCTTGTTCCTTGTGGCATGAAGGTGAAGGGGCATAGGAAGCAAGGAGTGGGTGAAAACAGCTCATAATGGAATTTGAATGGCAATTACATTCATTTTAATGTCATTTTCGTTTTTGGCTATTAACCACAATTAAGGACCATAATAAAAAGGCAAACTAAGACAATTTGAAGGGTTTTTGAGACTGGAAAATTATAGTGTTGTGAGGAACACAAATTCAAAGGAAACAAAGTGATTAAAGAGTAAGCAAAGGAGCTGAATTGGGTTGGAGCCAAGGGAGGAAATTGGTGATCAAGGAAGAACTCTAGAGTCATCCTTTTTAAAGCGAGGAATCTAGGTTAGGGGAGTTGAACTCGTTAATTTTGTGTTTAAGATTAACTCCATGTTGTATAACATGATTATATATGATTATCCTCTGTCTTTGCTTAAATTTCGTGTTTCTGGAATGTTTTCAGAAACCACCTGGCGGACGATGAACTACCGCCAGGCGACTCATGCATTTTTCCAGTTTTTGTGCACATCTACTATGAACCACCTGGCGGACGATGAACTACCGCCAGGCGATGCGTGTCAGTTTGGCACGGTAATAGTGTTTCTTTTTGTGATTCAAGGTTGTTCTGCTAAGAAAAAAGTGGTCTTAGGAATTGTTTATAATGTAAATATTTCATAAGTGGCAAATCGTGAGGTAACGGGAAGTAATTGGGTGAGATATTGATTATATGAGTATTAGGTTTGAACCATTTGGAAAATTGGGGCTTTTAAATTAAGAGATGATATGATGCATAAAAATAATCTGAATTGAATAAATATGATGTGTGCACCATATAATTATCTCAAGACGAATGTGGGAAGGGTTGATTTGGGGTTTTGGGGTTTACGCAAATGCAGAACCAATTGGGATTTTTCCAGAATTGTATGCACCGCCTGGCGGCAGTTCATGAGCCGCCGGGCGACTCATGTTGACACAACCCAATTATTGGGTTTTCTGTTAAGAATAGCCTGGCGGTGAAAGGTTGTCGCCAGGCGGTGCACGTGGTGTTTTGTTCACGAAAAATGCTATTTTTCGTACTTTTCACGCATAGGAACTGCCGAGCGGTATTTTAGTCCCGCCAGGTGCCATATCCTCACTTCTGGGCGCTAGGCACCACCATTTTTTTTGGTTTTTGTAAAACTGCATTTCTCAGTTCGTTTACCGTCAGATTTAGGTGAAATTTTGACAGTTGGTCCATAACATGTGGTTCTTCATTTTGAACGGTGGATATTGGATTTGGAGGTCAGTATCTAGAGATATACATTACTTAATATTGCTGATTTTGGAGTCTGTAAAATACATGAATAAGCTCTTGATAAGTTCAAGTAGCTTCTAATGAAACATGATTGGGTTATGCAGTAAGTCTCTATCAATTTGAATGTTCCTTTGGGTTAGTCACATGTGGAGAATTGGTTTGGTGAAGGCATGGGTGTCAATATTAAATTGCATTGGTGCATAAGATCATGTGCTTAAAATTGTTAGAGTGTTGCTGCTTCTATTTTGTTTGAGCATGCTTGGGATGGTCTATATGACTAGGGATGAATGCACATGTGAGGTGCTATAAGGCCTGGAACATTATAGATGGCAATGCCTTTTATTAGGGGTACTCTAGAATGAGAGCAACCTGTGTGAAGTGTGCTTAAATCTGAACTAAAACCAGTACTACGCAAGTACTAGTGTAGCGCCTGGCGGTGGTGATCGACTCGCCAAGCGACAACGTAGAAACAGGGGGTTTTGGATCACGGTGGCGCCTGGCGGTAAGGAAGGGTGCATCAGGCAGAGTCTATAGTTTGGTAAATACTAAGGCATGTTGCGCCTGGCAACACAGGAAGTCCCGCCAGGCGATAGTTGCAGTGATAGTAAAGACTAAGGCGATTAGCGGTTGGCGGTACGTGTCCCCCGCCAGACGATCTGGAAGCGGCAGCGCCTGGCGGTACGTGTCTCCCGCCAGGTGATTTTGCTGCATCAGATTGGTGTTATACTTGCTATGATGTGCGTGATCTACAAGGCTTCTATGATATCTTAAAGGTCGGCTTGTTGGTGTTTCTTGAGTTGAGCTCGAAACGTATTCCTTGAGTTGATCTCGGGATAGGGGTTAAGCACGTGGCATTCCTCGAGTTGAGCTCGGAATGACATCCCTCGAGTTGAGCTTGGGATTGCGAATGAACACGAGGAACCCTTGAGTTGAGCTCGGGTTGGCGAGTGTTGCCGGTGTGAGTGTGCTGGTTATGGCTAGTACGGATGGGTCAAGATAGATTGCCCTCCTCAGTAGTTAGCTGACAAGTTTGGTAGTATTGGGACGTTACCAACTATGTTCGTATTTGGGAACTCTACCTGGCGTTATGGTGTATGATTCGTAGCAATGGTTTCTCGCACGTGTTCTATCGGTTGTGGCCGATAGGTATGGCAGCAAGACACCTTGGGGTACTCACTAGAAGACATAGAACATGATTGACATGGTTGTGGCCATGTGGTGTGGAATCAAGGGAAGGGATTCCTTTGGTGTGTTTGTGTGAAATATATATAAATGTGTTTATATTTATATGTTTATTCTGTTAGTTCACCCTATCTACTTGTGTTTGGCAATGATCGTATATGCGGTATACGTGAGCAGATGGTGTTGCATGTGGATCTGATGAGGCATAGAGCCGGAGCGGGGCTAGTCTTGGGGCAATTTTCTCAGAGTTTTTACATTGTCTTTATGATTTCAAATCAGTTGTAATTATTAATATTACTGGACTATTTGTTAATGGTAATAGTAATTATATTCAAGGATTTTGGAATTATTATTGAAGTAAATAAAGTTTTGAAATTTCCCGCGTTTTTGGGAAATGAATTTATAATTAATGAGTTTTTATTTTTCTTATTTTATTTTATTATTTAAAATCATAATATCCTGACGGGATGTTACACACCGCAGTGAGTTGAGTCGTTATCATTCCTATTTAAGACTAATGTAAAAGAAGAAAGACAAATTATATTAAAATTTTAGAAACATCACATACACATCTAATGTATTTTTAATTCATAACCAAAAGTCTTAATTGTAACATATCATTTAATAGTATAAAACTACTAAATAAAACCTTAAATATTGATAAGGCAAAACAAATAGTTATAGGCATATATAAGATATTAACATAGTTATCCAACAATAACTATAATAATATAAAACATATACAAAGCAACTGAAGATATCAAGAGTTTTTCAAAAAGAAACTACATTTATACAACCTCAAGAACCCTCAACGCTGCTCAGTAGTCTCATTGTTGACCCTAGAGGAGCATACTCACATGCATCCTCCTTTGCTTAAACAGTTAAGTGATCATTGCAAAAGAGACAAACAAGACATCAACCAGACAAAAAAAGCAACAGGGTAAGCTAGTGTAAAAGAAACATTTATAAATAATTTAAGCATGCCAAAAACCCATAAAACATGGTATTTAACATATCTAAGCTTATAATCACACAAGTAGTTGGCATTAAACTCAATTATTTCGATACATGCATTTGACATTGAACTCATTAGTGGTGTGCACATGTGGTGGTTCCCAAACTCTATATAGTTTGGCCTCAAGGGGTCATCACCCAACCACACAAAAGGTAAATCCCCGTCGCGCCTAGGACCAAACAAGTTCAGTGACTAGAAATTCCTACGACTCTCACCACATAACCTATTATGCTTTACTTGAGTGTGAATAGTTTTTAGAGTATATGATACCTCCATATTGAATCCATATGTCAATGCATACAATACAATTATCACCACACAAATTTTCTCTTTGAAATTCCTTCAACACCATCATACACACTCACCACAATATATTCACTTCAATTTATAACAATGAAAACTATAAAATAAGCTTCACATCAACCACAGAACATCCAAAATGGAAAATTAGACAAAATAGGGCATCTAACACTCAACTCCATTTGCCTCGCAAAAATTGGCGCTTAGCGCCCTAAGGACAAGCTACTCATAAACCTATAGAGGAGTTGACGCTCAATGCTGCTTGCATGACACTCAACGCTAATCAACTAGCAAAAATTGGCGTTTAACGGTGGAGAATGACACTCGACACCATATCAGGTGACAAAAATGCATTTTGTGGTTTTTAGGCAATATAGACTTGTTTCATAGCTCAAATTGGTACTTCTTTTATAAATATTGGTCTAAAAATAATTTTTAAACACATAGTGGCTGGTACCAATTTGATCAATGAACCAAATTCCACTTTCTCCTAATTACCACAAGTTGAAACAACAACATTTCACAATTTATCAAACCATCCAAACTACCATAATCATACACACCAAATAGAATCACCAGAACAACTCAGTTTAATCATAAAAAATAGTCAACCACAAACTGCAACATAAATCTCAGGCACACTAAAAACCACTGGCTTCCCTTACTTTGACAGATCATCCCCAAAGTTCTAGAACAACAAACACCCTTCAACTCACATGATAGTCTATCTATACATAAAAACATCACAAACATGATCAAACATAACATTATGATCATTGATCAACAAAGAATTAAGAAGAAGACTAAAACCTCACATGCAAACATGAGATAGTCACATGCAAGCCACATCAAACAAAAACAAGAATAGGCGAAAATCTAACTTACCCCAAATGAAGAAATTGATCAGTTGATCTTGATCAATCATCGCAAGGAGCACTCCTACGGTCTCTGATCTTCAAAAAGACTAGTAGATGGTGAGAAGACTTAGAGAGAATGAAGAGAATTCTTAGAAAGAAATTTTTAAAGAGATAAAGTGTTTTTAAGTAATGAAATCTTTTATGAAATTTCTATTTACACTTAAGCTTTTTAATATTAAAATAATAGGGTCTCACTATTTCAAAACATTGCGCTCTTAAAACATAATTTTCTAGGTTGTCACGGTAATCTCAATACAGGATCACATAAAAAGTCTTAAATGAGCGAATAACAAAAAATATTAAATAAGGGATACCCATTCCTTAGTAATTGTTTTCACATTAAAAGAGTTTCACCTTCTAATAAAGAATCCCTAAGGAGAAATAACAAGTCTATTAGGTAAGGTCTTTTTGCCTTCCTACAAATTTGTGAACATTTAGTATCATTTAAAGGTGGTGGGTGCACTAGTTAGCAAAGATAATGTTTATAATTTTGCTCTACCAAGAGAAACTCCCATGAAAACAGTTAAGATTAATTACAAAATTGTTACCCTTATACAACATACAATGATATTTATAAATCCTTCTCTTAATTCCCCTAACCAACAAAGAGGCCCTCCTAACTACCCACTACATCACATTGGTTCTTTTGCCTCCTAAAATAGAACTTTAATATTGGAACCTCTTAGTACCTAAGACAATTTGTTTACAAAGATAACTTATCGGTCAAGATGCAAAGATATAAAGAACAAAAATATCAAAATTGAAAAGTTAACAAAGTGATGATATCCAATTTTAAGGTATGGGACTTGAGTCCCATATTGGAAGTATAAGATTCAAATGTGAGGTTTACAAAGCCTTGGACTCCCTGGCTAAACATGCTTGCTTTTATGGTGTGGCACGCCCATACTTGTTATTAATTGATATCAAACTTCTTATCATTGAATCTAAGATTTCTTCAACATGTATTTTAATTGTAAACTCATTGCATCAATTTGACAATTTTTTCTATGATTAAGATCTACCTAAACAAATGTAACGAAGAAACAAAATAACTATAAAAACGTTATTACAGGAATGTTATTGCTCAATTTCACAAGCATTTAATTATCAACTTCGTACGTAGGATATTTAAACAACCAATTATTCAATACATTAAACATAAGCTTAAAGGAAATATCCCATCAACCTAGTTATAGGGCATTCTTCTATAAGCCAAGTGTGGTTGATTCGTTTGTATTCAAGCTCTAATTTAATTTGTCCCAAAAATTTTGGTTAGAAATAAAACCACCCTTGCACTTTTGATTGAGACTATAATCATGAATGATACTAATCATAATTCATATCCCTAAGCATGATTAGAACAAGCCTTGTACCAAAATTTGCACAAACCGTTGAGACTTTTATGGTGTGGTACTCCCATAATACTTATCAATTGATATCATATTGCTTTAACACTTCTTTCAATTGTAAACTCATTGTATCGATTTGATTTTTTTTTTTGTGATTAAGAGTTAATTAAAAAAAGGCTCAAAATTTCTCAAAACATTGAAATCATCACTTGGCTCAACAATGTCTAAGTGAGTTTCTTTGGCCAATTTTTGAAATGACGCAAAAGTTGCTCCTGAAATTAACCCTAGATCAATATCATTTCATCTTAATTTATGCCTTTTGATGTGAAATAGCTATGAAGCATTTGTCATGCATAATAAATCACGATTCAATGTTATTCTTTCAACAAGCAAACAAATAGTTATGAGTTGTGAATTCACTTAAGTTTGACTTACTTGTGAATTGTCAACAAGTAAAGGAAAAAAAACCTTAGACTCAAATTATCATGGTCCATTGATCAAAATTTATCAACAATGTATGGACACAGTTTAATTGTAAACATATTAGACATTCTTGCTCAAAATTATGCTTTTATACTTATCAAGAAAGTATTAATGGTTTATTAAAATATATAACTTCTAAGTAAAATACAAAGAATTCATCAAATTGACTAAGCAAATTGAACGCCACGTGTTGTTTTGTTTATCATTTATATAATATTGTGATAATATACTATAATAATAGGGGAATAAGAAAGCAATAAGGTATATTTATATATTATATATAAATATTTTATTAGATCTTTTATAAAGACGCTCAATTAACTTTATTATTATTTATGAGAATAATTGTCATATAAAACATTTGTATTTATCATGTGGGATTCTACAAACCTATGTATAAAAAGTAACCAGTACTAGATCACAAAACAGAATCATTATGATAATTAAAATGAGAAAAATATAACATCTGAAAATGATATTCAGACATTGTTTTTGAACTCAAATTTGAAATAGATGACATGTCATAGTTGTTTTAATTTTTAAATGAATTTTCGTTTAATGAAAGAAACCGTTGCACGTGCGGGAGTTAGATAACTTTTTTGGCAAAAGCAAACGAGACAGAGACAGAGAAAGAAGTAGTGCTTGACGGAGAGAAGCCAAGGAAGCACTTGACGGTGGGTTAGAGGACACTACGGCGAGGAGAAGTCATCGACGATGACAATTCCATCAATTTTGGGTTGCAAGGGAAAGGTGTGTTTGGAAGTGTTTGCAAAGAGAATCAAAGAAGCATTGAGACGTGGGTTTTGGAGACAAGGGCTTGCAGAAATCCTCAACGGGAACACCTCCACACAAGGACGACGACGGGAACAAACTATTATGTTGTAAGTATCCTCTTATTGTATTACACATATTATGTTTGTTCATCCTTCATGGTTTTGATAACCCATTGTTTAGCAGAAAAAGGTTAGATTTTTGGGTGGTTTGAATGATTGCGAGGGTTGTAGAATCAGGTAATTTTGTATTAAATGGTTGCTTCACTAAAGTTTATTTTCCATTTCGGTATGGATGATGTGGGAGTTTTTAGGGTATGTTTTTTGGTTAAGGAGTACAAAGAGGGCAATTTTGGTGTTGAATTTGTTTATTGCGGTGAGGAGAATAGGTGTGTTATTTTCCACCGTTGTGTTGATTTTATATTTTAAATTTTTCTTAAATTCCTAAAAGTATAATTTGTTACACAAATGTATTTCCGTCACTCCTGTAAAGCGAAGTACATTGGTGTTTTGAATGATAAATTAAGTGTACAACAAAAGAAGTATACTACAGGCACCCCGTTTTGGTGTTTACCCATGTTAAAGGAATCAGTGAAGATAAGTAGGAATGTTTTATCTCAATTATGTTTTAAATGAGTTGAAAGAATGAGTGGTTTTGATGTTGGTGGTCTAGTGGTGGAATTTAATTTATTAGACGTTTGTTTAGGGTTAGGGTTGAGGGTGGTGGGAGAAAAAATTGCTTTAAATGAGAAAGGCGTGGAGAGTGACACTTGGAATATTTTTGGGCGTGAAAGAGTTAATGTTAAGTTGATTTATGATTTATTGGTGAAATTTGATGATGATGTTGGTGATGTAGAATTATTTTGCAAGCTATATATTTTGTTAGGAATATCAGAGTTCTTACTGTCAAATTAAAAGGGTAGTGTTTTTCCCATGATTTTTAAGATAGTAGATGATGTGGAAAGTATTAGAAAATATAATTGAGGTACATTAGTGTACGAGTATTTGGTGTGTAGCCTATGTAGTGCTTCGTTGGCATTGAAGAATGAACCAAGTCGATTTGATTTCCATGTGGTAGGATGTGCGTATTTGCTTCAGGTAAATTGATTAATGTTTCTTAATGTTCTTAAGTGATGGTTTTCATTTTGCATAAATTGATTTTAACATTTATTTATTTTTGCAGTTATGGTCATTTGATCATGTGCTTGTTTGCAACTCAAAGTTCAAGTGTCGGATGAACAACTTCCCGCAATTGTTGCATTGGATGAATGTGAGCGTGGGTGACACTGTGATAAAGAGTTCGTTTGATAATGACATGGTGCAAACATGCTTAATAATATTAGTTATGTTTGAAGTTTGTAACGACTTTGCCTTTGTAATTATGTGTTTTTTTGTATAGGCTATTGTTGATGTGGTCGTGTCAAAGGAAGAACTTGATCATGCTATTGTAAAAGAAGCATTTGAAGAATTTGGCATTGCCTACAAAAACTAATATGTGAAGGAGAAGGAAGAGGTTGAGCATTTGCTACATGATCATGAAGGCGAGATAGTTGATCTGGAACATTCTATCTCTGAATTGGAAGAATTGGTTGCAAAACGGAAGGGTGAACGACAAAAGGATGAGGTCCCAGATGATGTTGGTGATGACGGTTTTGTTGATGACGAAATGGTGAATGAGCCAAGCATTGAGTCGGTTGATGATGTAACGAATGTTGAAAATGATGATGATGGAGAACATAACAATATGTATGACCGTATGAAGGCCCAACCTCAAAGGCGATACAAGAGTTGTGCCATAAGAACACCATTTTCTGTTTATGGAAAGAAGAAGTTGAAATTACTAACAATGGGTTGATGTTGTTAGGAAGTGATAAGTACATCTAGGAAATAATTCTTATTTTTTGTTCTGTTTTTTATGAATGAAATTTATGGATAGAATTTATGGTATGGTCATTGTTATTTTGGCATAGCATTCCAATGTATTTTTGTATGTGGAGTTGTAGATAACAATATTAATTTGATGATACAAATTTGTAAATAAGTTAAAGCTAAAGCTAAGTCGTGCAAAACATGAGTCTACATTCATAACGGACATTAGTTATTTGTAAGTAAGCTAAAGCTAAGTCATTCATAAGCAAATATTCTTTATAACGTATATAACGGATTGAAAGCTATTCTCTTCACATGACCATATTTTCGTCATTCAAAGTATATCATTGTGCTTCCACCAAACAGAACAGTCTACAAAAAATGATTTACAAATAATGCTAACAAAAACTTTAAACATTAAATATATCTTAAAAGACTTCTTACCATATTGTTAACCTTCTTTCCAGGACCAACCCCAACATTCAGAGGTACCCAAAATCTGCCCATTTATATTGGCCATCACCCTACAATTTAAGTATGTTAGTTACAAATATAGTTGTTTATTTAATCATTTCATAACATTAATAAATAGAACATTAGTAATACATGTAAGGTACATCGAAATAAGTAACAGTCTTATACAACTTCATGAAGTCAACTTCTAATGCATCAATTGATGGCTGTTTTGGAACATATGGAACTAGGAGTTGAAGCGTTGAAACGTCCCCACAATGACCAACATAGAATTTTGAGTTCAAATCAAAAGCTTTCTCAACCTCGTCTCGATTCATTCTTTCAACAACAATTGGAGGCTCGTGACGAATTTCATCGTCATGGTCACCAATTTCAACTTCAACCTCAACACCTCCTTCTTCATGTACATCTTCCCCACCTTCTTCATCCCCAACATGACATTAAGACAATATTTTCTCACGCAATACCGTCATGTGCTTTTTCATCTTCCATAGGCATCTTCCATGATTTCTCAACTTCTTTAACAAATCTTGCGTCGATGCAAACTTTACATCGACATGCGTTTTTTTGGATTTTGGTTCCTCTCCAACTTGCAACGCTTCTCGAATCATTTCATTTTCATTATCTTTTTCTCTCAACCTCCATTCCCAAAATATCTAAATGAACACAACACATAACAACTTATTGTTAAAAAATAGTTAACATTTTTATAAAGCATAAATTGTAGCGACTTATATTTGGCTCTCTTGGAACAACTTCTCAATACGTCTTGACTTTAAGTGAACATTCGGTCATGCCAATATTCTTGGAAACATTAACTTTATATCTGACCCATATAAACAAAGTCTTTCTATAACCCATAACTACACCAAACAACATTGTAAATTACATCATTTAAAATATAGCACAAATAACAAATAATCATTACATAAAGTACTATGTACCTGCAAAACTGATGTTGACCCGCTTAGGCAAATCTCCGTCAGCCCGAGTGCCAAAAACGCACAACTTAAACTCTTAACCAAATAACTATGAACTGTTTTACCCCAATTGTACCTTGACAACCTGTATATATGGTCTAAAACATTACAATGAATATTACTAACAATTTTTGAATTCCTAAGAAAGTAAAGGACCATAAAACAAACAAAAATATACAAACGACATACATTATCAACGTCATCAAAGTCACTATGTACCACACTCTTAATCATATCAATAACATTTTCAATTGTTATTAATTTGTCTTTCATAAGTGAATCCACCACCTCACAAACATTTTTATCAAATTCGACATCTACATCAATAATACTCAATGCTAAGCACATGCAAATGTCAGCACAACTGAATGGAATAGACCATTGCATCACACGAAACGATTCGTAAGCAGGTAA
This sequence comes from Vigna unguiculata, assembly GCF_037176805.1. Taxonomy (NCBI): domain Eukaryota; kingdom Viridiplantae; phylum Streptophyta; class Magnoliopsida; order Fabales; family Fabaceae; genus Vigna; species Vigna unguiculata. The sequence continues at coordinate 8,661,186 of NC_140800.1, forward strand.
CCAATGCTTCAACATCTCCAGCAAAATGGGGTTACATATCTGTAATGGTTTTGCTATGTGCAAACACATTTTAAATGGTGTATCCTCAATCCTTGCACAATGGTTGTCCAAGATCAATCCATTCATTTCGGCAATGCACTTTGTGTAACAAAATGTATGCAACCGAGACTAACAATCAATGAAATGACAAAAATTAATACTTCATTTAGCTTTTAACACAAATATTCCCAAAACAATATTCAAATAACACCATGCAAATGCTTTCTCATTACATCGTAATTTACCAGCCATAATGTTTTCGTATGAGACAACTGCAAAAAATTAGCCTTCAATATCATTGTACAAAATACTAACACAAAGCAAAGAAAATTTTTAACAAAACACACAATAACACCACCAAATTGTAACCAATCAAACACCAACACCCTTCTCGTGAAACACCATAAATTGCACTTGTCCTTCTCCTAAACCCCCCAAATTCATCAACCATCAACTAAATGACCAAAAATTTTGAATAAAAACAACAACACAGAAGCACCAAAATTCGAAAATCCTCAAATGTGTTCGGTTGAAAAAAATTTTGTTGCCCAAAGCCCTACAAGCATACAACACCACAATAGCAAACTACAACTATGGCCACTACAAATGCACACAACATTGGGGACAAGACGACCAAATCAGTTAAACAAACTTCCATCAAAAATGAAAAGAAAAACAAGTTTTTCCCCTAAAGCTCAAAACTTTACACAAAAAAAACATTAATGGTGAACGAAGACGGTGGGGGAAAGAGGTATGACAGAATCACAACAAACTTACAATAAAATTGTGTGGATGAATGCTCGTAAGGAACAATGCAAGTGGCTTCCGGTGGAATCGTTACCGTCGAGTATCGTCGTCGGTGTCTCCTGTAACTAAAACATAGTGCTTCTTTGCTTCTCTAACACCAACAGTTTTCTCTCTCTACCTTTACATCTTCTCTAACTCTCGCACGGGCATCGGTTTTTTTCATTAAATGAAAATTAATGTAAAAATTAAAACTATCGTGCCACGTCATCCATGTCAAATTTGAGTTCAAAATCAATGTCTGAATATCATTTTCGTATCATATCACAAAGAATCTTTGAACCAATGAAGGAGTTCATGCTACCTACAATACATTCTTCTTATAAAAGGTGTTAAGTTATACGAAGAAGAAAAATATTGGAAGCTAGATTGTTTACATGACCATATGGACTTTGCAAGAAACAAATTCTAATATCTTCACTTATTGATGTTGGATTCTCAATTTCTCATAAGGAATGTTTGTTAGAATAAAATGAACGAAGGTGAAGAAAAGAGGTTTGGGTCAGGTGTTCAACTAGGGGTATCAACGGGACGGGTAGGGCACGTGTAATAGCTCCCCGTATCTTACTCACATATTTTTTTAATATCCACGGATATCTATGGGTACCCGCGGGTATTTACAAAAAAAGTTTACAATATTTAACAACATACTTTAGCTATACATTCAAATAAAATACAATATATAACATACATAAATTTCAAACAAAGTCCAAATAACCTATTTAAATAGTGTTTAATGATGATTTACAAAGAAATGAAGATTTTTTAAAACCAATTGATAAAAAATAACTCATTCAAAATCAATATGTTAATATTTTAATTATTCTTTTAATTTTTTTAATTTAAATTAGAGTATAGCGGATACAGATATTTACGAGTGTGGATACTATGATACCCGTACCCACCTCGTTAACATGCAAATATAAAAAAATACCCTTACCCATTATCCACGAATTTCCATTTCTATCCGTTATGGATTTTATCCGTAAACTAGTTCTTGACCCGTGCATATGCACGAGTTTTTTTTTTTTGTTTTTGTTTTTTTTAAATAATATAATTAATATTATATTTATTATTCATATAAAATGTGTAATTAAATTTTGAATAAATTTTTGTAAGAGAAAACAAATAAAAAATATACATTTTTTAATAGTAACTTATACAAACCTTTTTTATTTAAATATAATATAAAATTATCTCATAAAAATATGATATTATAGTTTTATAAATTTAATATAATATTTATAGTTTATAGTCATTATGATATAAATATTTAAATAAAATAAAAATAAATATTATCAATTTTGATTAAATAAATATTTAAAAGTAATACTATATTAATATTTTTACTACTACTAATATTATCAATAAATTTAATAATAACAACAATCATATATAATCATAATATTAATATATTATATATTAATATTGTTAATAATACTAATAATAATAACAATAATAATATAGTAATAATTTTACTATTACTAATAATGTTAGTAATTTTTACAATAACAAAATATAATAATAATAATACTAATAATTTAACTACTAATTTAAATATTAATTTTCGTATATTATAGTTAATAATTTTTCTAATTATTTCTTTACTCATAATAATAATAATAGTAGTAGTAACGATTTTTTTAATTAATTATTTTGATGTAATGATAAATTAACAAAAAAAGAAATAAAAAAGTGCAATTAATTGGAACATGATCATGTTGTAAATATAAATAAAATGGATGTCTAACTATAATAATAATATCCCGTATTGATAAAAATAAAAATAATAATACACAACTACATATATAGAGATACATGGTCTCCTATTTTGTTTTTACAATTATATTCTCTTAATTATTATTTTTTAAATTTAAATTATTATTGATAAATAAAAAAATTAGTCTTTAGTTCTATTATTTTAATAATTTTAGTAACTACTTTTTTTAATTCAGCTAATTACTCAGATGTAAAGATAAATCAACAACAAAACAAATAAAAATACGAGTAATTAATATATAATCCGTAATAGATAAAAGTAAAATGTGTATCTAAATACTATAATTCAAATAATAACACTAAGATTGATATTAATATGATAATAATAACACTAATATTATTTAAAATAAAATACAAATAATAATAATAATAATTATTATTATTATTATATTAATATTAATAATGTAAGACCCGGGAAATTGGAATAAAGAATAATAAATAAATTAGAAACAAATGTGGGTTGAAAGTATTCTAAGAGAATTTATTGACAAATCTTAGGTAAGGAATAATTTTAGTTAAGTGGTTAAGAGTACTTGATTATATTGAGAGTACTTGATTATATTGAGAGTACTTGGATTCAAGTCTAGTGTGTGGCATTAGTGTGATTTTAATTGTGTTTTATATTACCAAAATATTATGAATGCGGAAACATGGTTTAACCTTGTATGAATGTGTGAATTGATAGGAATAATGTGATAGTTTGTTGGTGTGCATGTGTTTGAGAGGGTGCAGTAATAAAAAATAATGGTCATAAAATCTTGAATTTAAATTAATTTCGTTTTTATTATTTGTATTATTTATTTTGGGCTGAATTTGGGGAGAGAGAGAAGAGTGAGTGGGGAAAACAAAGTGTCATAGTGTGTGTCGGGCTGAGAATTGCAATCCAGAGCGAGAATTGGAGTGGAGGCAAGAAGGGGAGCTTTGGAAAACAAGAAAGAATTCATTTAGAATTGTTTGAAGCTAAAACACCAGGTAAGGGGAGCTAACCTTTTTTCTTCTTTTCCTTAGTATTGTTTGATTATGTGCAGAACAATAATTGTAAGTTGAATTATAGAAGGATAAAGTGAGTTTTATGGATGATTTTAATATGATCTCTAAGTTCTTCAGGGATGAATCCATGGTGAAATTGTGAAATACCATTTTGGATTACGTTTTTTGTGTACTGGGAGCTAAGTCCCTTTTATTTGTTATAATTCAAACTGATTTCACTGATATTTGGGTTTCTTTATTTTATTAAAGGCAATCATTTTTAGTGAAGGATTCATATATTATGTTAAGAAAAAAATGGCAATAGGGGTTTATATATCTTTATAGTTTCCATAAAAAGTTGCCAAGGTGATTGTTTGGTCTTGTTATACGTATATATGGCTACGGTATTTTTTTAATATTATATAAGGTTTAAGATACATTATAAGCATTACGACATTTTCATTGCGTTGGTAATTTTATAAGGTATAAAAAGTTAGATTAAGAGTTTTGCGGTGTGGAAATAATCATTACGTGATGTTCTTGTTAATTACAGGTCCAATATTTTTTTTATTTAGGAATTAGTGCATTGAGATAAAGATAAAAAGGCTTTTGGTGATCGGAGTTGGAGGTTTGGTATTTTGTTAAATTATTATGTTTGGGTAGTTTAATAAATTTATAGTTATAATTTGTAAGACTCTGGAAACTTTTACAGATTGAAATTGTTGTGTTTGATGATGGGAAAGTAAATTAAAGTATTTAAGGTCCGGTGGTTATTGTTGCCTTGGGCTAAATGCATTTTTCATGGATGACTATATGCAGAGTTCTTTTTTTTTATATACATTGGAACTAATATTGGTTAATTTGCTTCATTTATATAATGAGGATAATTTTGGCGGTTTGGTACTTCTAGTCGTTGTTTTATAATTCGGTATATGGTAAACGTGGAGTATATTATTATTATTATTTTCGGTGCATGTTTGGCGGTTAGGGTTGAATTATTATTATTATTATTATATTGATATTATAAGTAATACTATCCTAATATTTTTACTACTACTAATATTATCAATAAATTTAATAATAACAACAATCATATATAATCATAATATTAATATATTATGTGTTAATATTATTAATAATACTAATAATAATAATAATAACAACAACAATAATTTTACTATTACCAATAATGTTAATAATTTTTATAATAACAAAATATAATAGTAATAATACTAATAATAATACTAATAATTTCACTACTAATTTAAGTATTAATTTTGGCATATTATAGTTAATAATTTTTCTAATTACTTATTTACTAATAATAATAATAATATATAATAATAACATATAATAATAATAATAATTATTATTATTATATTAATATTGGTTATAATTTTATTACTATCACTACAAATAATATTTATAATAATAATATTATTAATAATTATAAATAATAATAATACTTATCAAAACATTACAAATAATAATATTATTAATAATTACAAATAATAATACTTATAAAAATATTACAAATAATAATAAGATTACTTATAATTAATATTATAGTTGAAATCATAAATAAATGAAAAAATAAAAACAAATAGGTTTTTGTTGGATTTGAACCCGAATCCTTTTGTTACACATTTTTAAAATGACGAAAAAACTAAATTTTATGACACTTGTCAATAAAAAAAGAAAATGAATAATATAATAATTTTGGTGGTATCTTTTTTTCTTAATTTGTAATAGATACCCACAGATACAATTGTTTTTGACATTCCTAGGTTCAACGAAAAACATGAGAAAGTTAACTTTTTATATATTTTATTATAAATTTACGAGGATAAAATTGGAATATACGATTTTAGGGGTGCGGAAGAAGAGGTCTAGTTTTTAACTTGGGCCTGGCCCAATTGGTGCAATTGAATGCGTAAAAACGAAAAAAGCGAAATGGAAAGAGATTCTTATTTCTCCAGTACCAGTGTGGTGACTCGTTACCATCATCTTCATCGCCCTTCATAATTTCTCAGTCTCCGACTTGGGTATTTTTCTTTTTCATTTGTTCTTTTAGCTGAAAATGTTCCAGATATTTATATACTTGTTTGTTCAATTCTCCACTTTCTCTTTGATTGTGCATAAGGTTTCTATTGCTTATGCTATGCGCTTCGACACATCCGTGCCGTAACACTTTCACGAAACCCGACATCAATTTCCATATCCATTTCCATATTGCCCCTGATTTAATCACATGGCTTATGCTCATGGTTTGGTTCGGATTGTGTTTTTGTATGCATTAATTGTTTCATACACCTCAACCCTTATGTTTTCTTTTTTAACTTTAATTGTGTCTGTGCCTTTCTTTTTCCTTGTACCAGAAGTTTTGAGAGCCTTTACCGAACCTTTGTTGAACGATTTTAACTGGAACTAAGAAGGTTTGAAGTTTAGAGTTTAGATAGATTGATTGCCTGTGTTCGTTATTTTGATAGATATAGAAGCATAGATTCAATTTTGTTAAGCCTGTTGTTGGGAACAATGGGTTTGTCTTGGGTTAGAAAAAAAGGCTGAAAATTTGTGGCTAATGAGCTCATTTTATTGGGTTTAGTTATAGTTTTCTTGGACCGACGAAGGTCAATTCCAGTGATTTTGTTCAGAATAATCCACCCCGAGTATCTCTGTCAAATAGATTGGAGTTGTTTCCTAGGAGTTCAGTGTTGGGTGGAGTAGATGAATTCTCTTTTTTCTTTTTTTCTTTTCAATTGGGAGATTGAGGGCGGTTGCCTGTTTTTTCGCCACCCATTTTTCTCTTCTATCATTTCTTCTTTTGTGGATGGTTTAAATTTTCTGTGCCCTCCTCTTGATATGTTTATTACTTTTATATCCAACAGGGAAATCCATTAAGCATATGGTACATTCTGTATTTCTGTTGAAGTTGTTAGAGTTATATGCATTATTGCATTTTATTTGCTTGTATTACCGTTAATCTGTTTATAGTTAGTATCCCTTTGTTACTTCACTCTTACTGATTTACATTTGCAATCGTCAAATGCTTGATCTGCTTATTCAGTGGAAATTATTTAAGTTGTGATAAACATGGGAAAAGACTCTAAGCCAAAGGAGTCTGGAGGGAAGGGCAAGGGGAAGCAGGCTGCAAGTGGAAGTGATGAGAATGCTTCTAAGGGAAAAGGAAAAGGTGGGAAAGGTGGAGATGGGCTCGGTACTTGCACTTACGTGAAAGGTAGACAAAATTCCAAGATACAATTGTATCCATCATTAGTTCTTTTCATAGTTTGTTTTACTATGATTTCATTTTTGGCCTTTTATTCCGTTCAGCTAGGCATATCTTATGTGAGAAACAAGGTAAGATCAATGAAGCCTACAAGAAGCTGCAGGATGGTTGGCTCAGCAACGGAGATAAGGTCCCGCCAGCTGAGTTTGCAAAGGTATTTTTCTTTTAGAGGTCATACAATGAATTTCATTCTTGTTTCATTTTTCAAATCCTTATTTTGGTTTTCTGTTTATAAGGGAGCTTACCTTAATAACAAAATTGTTTTCTGCTTCCACTATCTGTTGTTAGTAATGTGAAGTTTGATGAATGTCTGTAAATTGAAAAGTAGAAATATGAATCTGTTCATTTGAAATTTAATTAGAGCAAATATTTTGGTCAATTATTATAAAAAATATTTCACTTATTTCACAGATAGCTCAAGAGTATTCTGAATGTCCTTCGGGAAAGAAGGGTGGAGACCTTGGATGGTTTCCCAGAGGAAAGATGGCTGGGCCATTTCAGGATGTTGCCTTCAGCACACCTGTTGGCGCAACTAGTGCTCCTTTCAAATCAACGTATTCTCTTGCACTCTAACTTTAATTATTCTGATTAGCAACTGTGCACCTTCTCTTTACTATTTAGCCAGACTTGCTAATGTTTACTTGGATGATGTTGCAGGCATGGCTACCATATTATCTTAAGTGAAGGAAGAAAGAACTGATCCCTGATTAAGAACGAAGCTGAACTTCAAGGGCATCAGAGTACTTAATTTTCTGATATAATTATCTGCTTCCTCTCCTTTTGTGATTGTGGTTGAGAATAGAAATCGACAGATTCTAGTATGTGTATTGATTTTGCTTTCTAATACTTTTGATAATTCAGAGAATATATGTGAATGTGGATGCTTTTACCTCTTTTGTGACGTATTACTGCTTTAATACCATTCATGTAGACCCCAATTTCATCTTTGTGAAAGACTTATATGACCGCTGTTTGGGGCATCTACGGGCATGATACAGGGCAAGGGTGAAATGAACGAGGGAATGCGACATAGGCCAGCAGAGAAGATTGGATATCACTATTTGTTAAGTTCCTAGTCTCAGAGATTTACAAAAATCTTAATTTTGCCCCTAAAGTAGTGTAAGGATCAACTAAGGTATCAATCCAAATAGAGACAAAGTTATGAGTGATTTAGGCATGTGGAATTTGAATTGTGTTTGTAACAGTGGGGGATACAATCCAATACTTTAAACTACACAAAAAATGGTCCTAAAATGCTATACAAATAATGAATGAACTATATCTAAAGTAATGACCAAAACTGTATAGAATGCATTTTCTACAACTATGAATGCAATGGTTTGATTTCCTAAATTGAATTCTAATGCATGAAAATCATGTATGAGTGTATGGAACGTGTATGAGGTTAGTGCGAGCTTGAGAATCTGTCCATTGAAGTTCCTTCCAGCTGATAGCAGGTTGTTTCCACTAGTACAACAAGCTTCAGGTCACTTTGTCAACAACTTTTCATGCAAGCTTCCCACGCACATTTAGGTTAAAACTGAGAGAGTAAGGTTAGAGAAATGATGAAAAAGGAAGAAATAAAGAATAAAGAAAAAGAAAAGAAGGAAAGGGAAAAGGTGGATTAAGACTCATGAGTCTTATAAAAGTTAATTAGTTAAAATGGAACAAAAACATGGTAATCGCACCATTGAGGGTACCAAAATCGAGAGATTGAAGAATATACTGAGGCAAATGCATCGAAAAGAATAAGGTAAACACATAAAAAAAAAAAAGATGTTAAGGACAAGATTAAGAAAATAATGGTTACATAGGAAATCAAAATAAGGCCAACATAGGAGTGAAAATTGAAGAATGATAGAGAAATAAGAAGTGTATCGAGAAAGATGTTCAATTGCCAGAATTGAAAGATGGACTACGCAAGATAAAAAAGAAAGTTGAGGCATATGATAACTGGTGCAAAACATGGGCGTAGTAAACATAACTAACACAATGTGGAGGATTTTTGTTTTATGGTTATTGCAAATTATATAATTTTCATTTATTTTATTTTGACTTAAGTGCCAGAAAAAAGCGAAAATATAAATAGGTTGTTCATATGAAAAAAATGAGGTGACATTATATTTACAACACAAATATTCTGATAAGGCTGCAAAGAGAATAATGACTAATTCAGTGATAATGTTTGTTGCAATTTGGATTAGTGCACTCAGATTTATTTTACAAGTTCATGTTGTATCCTTGATAATTTGTTTTCCTATATTTACATTTCTAGCACTTTACATTTACGGTTTCTCAAATACTTTCACTTCAATACATTTTCATCTTCTTTATTTTTGTTCTCTACATTTCATCTCTATTCTCACCATTTTTGAAATTAATCCACAATACAAACATATTACATATCAATTTTGTGTTAATTGTGGAATCTGAATTAAAATATTAATTTAGATAAAACAATTATTTGCTTATCCTCCTAACAAAAAATTTACAACAAGTTGATTTTGTTCACCTGAAAAAATATTATACAAGAATCAAACCAAAAATTCTAGAAAATCGTTCGCTCACGGTTTAGTGGAACGAGAAAGATGAGAGGAAAGTAGTAGGTGAGAAAAGAAAAAAAAAGTAAGAAGAGAAATATATATATATATATATATATATATATATATATATATATATATATATATATATATATATATATATATATATATATATATATATATATATATATATATATATATATATATTTGATTGAAGACAAATAAAAAATTGAAAATTAAAAAGGAAATTTATAATAACCTTTTTTTATAAATATACATCAACTATACATTTGTTGTTATAAGTATTAGTTTTTACTGTAACGTACAATTATAATCGATTTTATTTCTATAGAAAATGCATTGTAAAGATTTAACGAATAGAAGAAATGTTAAAATAAAAAAAGGAAATCTTAACGAGTTTTTTAAGGACACTATGAGGTATAATTAATAATTATTGATTTCACTACATTTATGTTGAAATATGAAATAATTAACCACTGACTAAAATAGAATACTCTTTAAGGTATAACTCTATAGATTGAAATAGATTTTCTAAAGAAAAATTATTGTTTTCGTCTTTTATTTCTACAATTGTTTTGAAAACATAAAATAAATATTTTGAAATTTCTAATGTCTTAACCAAAAAATAAGAAAAAATATTTTTGATACTTGAGGATCGTCTATCAGTAAAAATTTGAAAGGTAAAGGTTTGAAATGTTTGAAAGATACAATCTTTAATTTTTGAAAAAAACAAAATCTTTTTGAAAATTGTAGTCTTTTCCAAATTCCTTTGTTACGGATAGATTGCATTTTTTCATGGACAAATTTTCTCTTTCTTTCAATTGCTTTTTGTCACTCTTTCAAATTAATTTCCCTATTTGTTTTGACTATGCATGAATAGGGATGGCAACAGGTTGGGTTGGGCACGGATAATGCCTATTCGCAACTTGACCCGCAAAATAAAATCTGCCTGCTATCTGTCCATTTACCGGTTGGATATCCGCTTAAAAAATATTCGCGGATATTTTTAAAACCCGCGGGTACCCGTGGATACCCGATACCCACAAATATTTAAAATATATATATATATATATATTATAATTTTTTTAATATAAAATTATAAAAATAAAATATAAATTAAATTAAATTTGACATAATAAAATATACTATTAATTTTAATTTTAATTAAATTTAACTTAATAAAATATAAATTAAATTTTTATTTTTACTTTTTAAGGGTAACATATACCTGCGGGTACAGATAGTATGATACTCGTACCTGACCTATTTATAAGCGGGTAGCGAGTAACAAATATTTTAATACCCGCGGGTAATAAATACCTGCAGGTAATAACTATCCGTTACCGATTTTATCCGTAGATATCCACGAGTACGGTTATTTTTGCCATCTCTATGCATGAATGATAATTTTGGTGTGCATCAAATAAATTATCAATTAGAACTAAATAACAATTATGTACACTTTTGTCTTTTATATAAAGTAAAATTGTTTAGGTCAAAATTAATTTAATGTCACAAATAAACATGAACTTTTATACGATTCAATGTTTATTTATTTTTCTTAACTAGTGCACTTAGGTTAGCATGACCCAAATAAAAATAACTCTGCAGAGACCTACTTACCACATAATAAATACTTAAAAGAATACAACAATAATGAGATAGAAAAATCTTTCCAGACTCTTTAAAGGAATTAACATGAAGAAAAAGAAAAACACATCTAGGGATGCCAACTGAGACGGGAACAAGTTTTCCTATTACATACCCATCTCCAAAGAAAATAATTCATCACATTCTCATACCCAAACTCAACGGGTATAAAACTTTTGTCTCATCCACATCTCCATTATATAATGGGTATAGCCTTGTACGTGTCCGTACCCATATTTGTTTTCTTAAGATTTTAATATTAATTAATTAGGATTTCGAAAATTATAAAAAAAAATCAAAATGAAACATAATATCATTAAATATTTAGTATAAAAAAAACGTATTCTCATTTCTTCGATATGAAATAGTTAAGAAGAAATTATAATTTTAAATATTTCAAATTAGAATACCGAATAAAATTTCATGAAAATTAAAATATTTATTAAATTTGTAAACATTAATGAAACAAAATTAATAAAATTTAAAAATATTTTAGAAAGATTACAAAAGAAAAAATTGATATTCAAATTTAAAAATATTTTAAACTTCTCTCCACTCCCATTTAAATTCTAATGAAAACTATTTTTTTATACACTAATAAAGAAAGATAATACACCATTTTAATAAAATGACACAAAAAACTAAAATTAATCCAATAATAAATGAAATTTAATATAGATTTTCCATTTTCTAAACTTCAATATATGTTGGATGATGATAAAGAAGATTCATGACAATGATATTAAATTATTATATTTTGAAGGTTGACATAGGCTGGTGCGGGTCGAAGGTCGAAAAGGGTCATTCCAGGTTGATGGTCAGTCAAATTAGCCTTAATAAAAGTTTGGCCAAATTTTTACGAGACGACCTTGGTTGGCTTGGGTTGAAGGTAAACCTTGGCCAGTTTGACTGAAGACAACTTATTTAGACGAAACGTCAAGACGGGCCGATGGACCGAAAGGAGAGATAGGTCGAGTTGAGCTGAAAGTTGAGTTGAGTCGGCTCGGGTCTATGTTCGAGACATGCCGACCTGTGTCGAAATTCAAGACGGATCGACTTGGGCAAAAGGTTGAGATGTGTCGACCAAGACGAAAGGTGAGACGGGTCGACTCAATTCAAAATTCGAGATAATTCAATTTGGCCCAATGTCGTGATGGGCTTGCCTAGGATGAAATCGTGAGTGACTGGCTTGGATCAAAGGTTGAAACAAGCCAACCTAGATCCGATGTCAGGATAGGTTGTAAAATAGTGAATTATTTTATAGAGAATGTGTGGTTATTTGTCTTTTTCACACACATATATTTAATAATATGCCTTATTTTCGGTTCATTTATTTATCTTTTTTCATTTGTGTATTGACAAAGATATTAAGGTTGAATTGTTTTTACGTATAATTGGAATAGCAAAATATATTATAAAGGTTAGTTACTTAAAATTATAATTAGAGGTAAAATAAAAAAAATATATTTGTGTAAATAAATACTACAATAAAAACTCTTCTTAACTATTATATATATATATATATATATATATATATATATATATATATATATATATATATATATATATATATATATATATATATATATATATATATATATGTTTTACTGTACATGACAACCAACCAGTTAAATAAAAAACTTATATAGTCATAATTATAATAAATGTATTTTTTCTCCAATTTATTACTTTTTCTGGTGAATTTTTTCTTATACTTAATTTTGACACATTTTGTTTTTGCTTCTTAAAAAAATATAAGGATTTTATTATTTTGTTCACAACTATCAATCTTATTTGGTCAACTATTACATAACAATGTTGATACCTAACACAACACTTCATTATTTGACATGGTTAACTCATGATACTAACATGGATTGATGTGCTAATAAAATGTTACTAAAAAAAATGTACAACACTAAAAAAACATAAGTACAGATGTGTAGCATTGTAAATATATAAGAACAAATCTACATCATTATAAAAATATGAAGGCAAATGTGCATTATTGAGAAAATATGAGGACAAAATACAAATAGGAATAAAAAAATGATAAAGAATTTTTAATTTTAGAAATGTTAGTAAGTTTTCACTTCTCTAAACTATTTTTATTTGTTTATAGATATTCATTCTTATTATGAGTTTGATTGGTCACATTTCCACTCAACCATCTTCTATTTTGTTACATGTTATAATTCTTAATTGTTTCTCTCTTTCATTTGCAAAAGATTTTGTATATTTCAATATAATTACAATTTGTCTTAAATATTGATGCTAATACATTATACACTCATCAATACTCTACGCAAGTGCATCCAAATATACGCAAGTCACATGCTCCTGTTATTGAAGCCATTCCAAATGATGCTAATACATTATACACTCAACCGAAACATAGTAATGACGGAGAAAATTTTCTATTTCATGATTTCTATAGGAAATGATAAAATTTTTGAACCAATAACCAATTCTATAGTACAACAAAATTTGCAAAACTTATGAGTTATGACAGTCATGAAGGCATTCATGACATAGCAACTTATTGCGAACTAGAGCTGTCTACAACCTTAAGACCCCAGCTCATATCCTCACAGTGGCGTACATGTGGAACAAGTGCACCAGTATCAGTTCCTCTCTTAGCCTTACAATCATAGAAGGGAGGAGCATGGAAGCATGGCTCCATTGACATGGCACGTTGACAACCAGGATCAGGGGCTGTTCCATTCTCTGGCTTGTACAGTATCCATGGTTTCAAACCTCCAAGCCCCTGTGCCACATAGCCAAAAGTAGACCACGAGCTCGTGACCAACGCGTCGCTCAAGCTCAACAAGTACATTTCTGCCCAAGCTTTTTGATTGTGCATCTTCTTCTCTGTTTGTTGAAAACCTTCATGGCTTGGCTGGTAAATGCCAATAATTTCTCCTGTCGCAGTAGGATGTTCCCAATACATGTCTCTCACTTTCTCAAAATAACCAGAGCTCAACGATGTCATCAGTACAGCTTTTGATTTCGGCTTTCCTGGTGACTTAACAAAATCACCCTTTCGATTAACATCAGGCAAAAGATTCTCCTTCAAGGTGCAAGCTAATATCTGATCCAACACATGTTGAAATGGGCCAGTTCCTGTGTCAAACACTCTTATCTGGATGCCTAATTTTTCATCAGCATTAGCTAAATAAGCTTGATAGTATCTACTCACAAGTCCCCATACTTTGTTGGTGGGGTGGAAAAGATATCTACCCAAGAAATGAAAAATTGTTTCCTTGTTCGGAAAGAGATCACTCAGTTGCTGCTCAAACGATGGCATTAAGAATAGAGATGGGACAAAGTAATTATTTGTTCTCACCACTAACCATGGTACTTTCTGGAGAAAAGTTTGGTCTTCATCACAAAAGAAAAGTTTGTCTTGATCATCATAGTCATGTGCAAGATGAAGATAGACAAAAGAAGGCACCGTGGATTTTGTAGTTGCTTTATTTTTCAGCATTTTCCCGTAACATTGATCAGATTTCTGATCAAATTTGGAAAAATGACTGTTGAGAGGGAAATCAGGAGGGAGAAACCAGGAAACATGTGGAAACGGTTCACAAAAAAGATCAACCATATCAACTCCAGGATCAACCAATAGAACACGATTCGTGAGGAGGGCGTATAGAAATGCAGAAGCTAAGGTCAATATCCTATTCCCTAGCCCACTATATGAAATCCATACCACATATTTACACGCGGGGGAATCACTCACATGACCAGACCTGAGATCCTTCACCGTTTTATTATAGGATTCAGTGTAAGGTCCACATTCCTTGTGAAGGGTTTCATATGTTCTCAATCTAGAAATAAGGTAAGGTGAAGGATTTCCTGATAGTCCTTTCCCATACCAGGCAGAATGGTACCTGCTGAAGCAGGATCTCTCATCGAAACCACCTGCTAAAAGGCCACCAAGTAGTTTATCCTTTTTCAACATGACAAAATCAGAGACGTCACCTACAAGTCAAAAAAGAAGAATTCCATTATTAAACCAGAATGTTCATTCATGTACATAAGAAGTAAATCAAATATCTAAAAAAACTGGAAATGGGAAAATCAGGTCACTACAATAATAGCAACAACAACAAAAGTCATATTCCTCTAGGTTAAATCAGGTACATGTATCACAAAGTGCTTTTGAGCATACCTAAAATATATGCAAAACAAAAATATATGCAAAACATCAAATTCTCTCTCTAATCATATTCATGACTGCTTCCTTAAAATTGAGTTTGATTCTAACTCAATCCAATAAGTTTTTTCGTGTAACGGTTGTTCCATCAGCAATAATACTACTTCATGTCAATGTCAAGAACAGAAATTCAATAACACGAAATTCGCTAAGACTAAATATTTAAAGATGATCCAACAGGCTTAGATGCCATCTCAAAATTTTGAATTTGTACCTAACTCAATTCCAAAAGTTAAGTCACAAGTCGACATTCACATACAGTATTCTAGCGTTATCAACAGTGAATGTTGGATCTCCAACAATCATTAGCTTTTGCACAGCATACATTTGACCAAGCAAAAATGTAGAGAAAACTAGAAAAAGACTTATAAATAAGGTTATAAATCCAATACAGCAGCACATTACACAAAACGAAAACAAATGCCGCATAACTGTAAGATCCAAATTTCTCACGTGTCTACCAAGTTGAAATAGAAACGAAGACCAAATCATAAACTAAAGAAGAAGAGAAGAAGAAGAAGAAAAACCTTGTTGAGTTTGGGTTTGTTTGAGTTGGAGCAGAGCTTTTATAGTTGGAGATGATTGGACGGGAGGGCGCGGGAGAAGGAACGTGAGGGAGAAGATGAAGAGACAAAAGAGAGAGAGCGCCATGAGGCGCGTGAGAGGGAATTTCCGGGTGGAGCGCGTGTCTGAATCGGAACCTGGGAGGCTTTCTTCGTCGTGGCCGGTGTTGCGCCAATGCCTCTTCATGTGCAGTATGGGTTGGATTCGACCTCAGTTATCAGTTATGCTCTGCTTCTTCACTCACACCCAAACACGGCACTGTCATGTGTTAGTTACTCTTACACCGCTTTGGAGTTGGAGATCCCTTCCATAGCCATAAACACCACTCATCATGCCACAACTCAAGTTTTGACTAAACCAGTTTTACTCTTATTTTATAAAAACTTAATTATTTATTTACCCAAAACTGAATTGTATATTTATGGAGGAGACTCTACTCAAACATTATATTAATTTAATTTTATATATTTTTAAAATGAAGTATACTTACTATTATAAGATATATAGTAAAATAGTGAATTACTTTATAGAGAATGTGTGGTTGTTTGTCTTTTTCACACACATATACTTAATAATATGCCTTATTTTCGGTTCATTTATTTATCTTTTTTTATTTGTGTATTGATAGAGATATTCAGGTTGAATTGTTTTTACTTATAATTGGAATAGCAAAATATATTATAAAGGTTAGTTACTTAAAATTATAATTAGAGGTAAAATAAAAAAAAAATATTTGTGTAAATAAATACTACAATAAAAACTCTTCTTAACTATTATATATATATATATATATATATATATATATATATATATATATATATATGTTTTACTCTACATGACAACCAACCAGTTAAATAAAAAACTTATATAGTCATAATTATAATAAATGTATTTTTTCTCCAATTTATTACTTTTTCTGGTGAATTTTTTCTTATACTTAATTTTGACACATTTTTTTTTTCTTCCTAAAAAAATATAAGGATTTTAGTATTTTGTTCACAACTATCAATCTTATTTGGTCAACTATTACATAACAATGTTGATACCTAACACAACACTTCATTATTTGACATGGTTAACTCATGATACTAATAAAATGTTACTAAAAAAAATGTACAACACTAAAAAAAGATAAGTACAGATGTGCAGCATTGTAAATATATAAGAACAAATCTACATCATTATAAAAATATGAAGGCAAATGTGCATTATTGAGAAAATATGAGGACAAAATACAAATAGGAATAAAAAAATGATAAAGAATTTTTATTTTAGAAATGTTAGTAAGTTTTCACTTCTCTAAACTATTTTTGTTTGTTTATACATATTCATTCTTATTATGAGTTTGATTGGTCACATATCCACTCAACCATCTTCTATTTTGTTACATGTTATAATTCTTAATTGTTTCTCTCTTTCATTTGCGAAAGATTTTGTATATTTCAATATAATTACAATTTGTCATAAATATTGATGTTATTGGCATTTCATAATATACTTTTAAAAAATAATGTAAGTTCTATTGAAAATGTACTCATTATCACACTAATAATGAGGATCTATTTCACCCTAATAATTAGTACAAGTTAGTGTGTATATTGTGGAAGGAAGACTCAAAGATAATAAACAATAGTTTATTTTTTTTTAATATTAATATTTCTCACATTTTATCCTCTTAGTTTTATAATGCTATACGTTTGTCTCATATTTTCATACTATTACACTTTTGTTTACTGTATTTTCATACTATTATACATTTGATCCTAAATTTTCTGTGTTAATATTATAACACATCAACACGTTATTGTCACATCATCCATTTATGTTTATATCATGTGGTTTTTTATGTTATTTTTATTTTTTTAAAAGTTAAGAGTATATAATTATAAATGTCAAAGTATTATAGTAGAGCATAAGCAGAATAATCCTATCTTTTTATTTGATCCTAACTTTTTATTTTGATTTGAGAAATGGATAAAAGTTAGTTATTATTTTAAGATTTGTAAAGGTGGTTACATTGCACGAAAATGTTTAATTAACAATTAATTTTAGTGATTAAAAGTTGTTAGTTACTTTAATGACCAATTTAAACATCAAATTATAAAATAAAATATTAATGGTTACTAAAAAAGTCATAATTATGAATAAAAAATTAGAATCGATCTTTAACCATTCATGCACAAGTCCAACTAAATTTCATCATTATCTCTCATAAGAAGAACAAACAACCTTGGACCTCAAAGTTTATTACTATCCTACCATCTTTGATAAAATAAAATAGATATTTTTTTTTTTAAATTATATCAATCATGTGTCAACCACATGCCCAGACTTCTTTTTTTAAAATTATATCAATCATGTATCAACCATATGTCTAGACTTTTTAATCTCCTCAACATTGTCGTTACGCATTTAAAAAAAAAACTTAATGTTGTTCAATGAAAAAAATGTATTTCATGTATTACTAAAGTATGAAAATAGTTTTATACAAACTTTTTGAAAGAGACAAATTCTAATTTTACGTGTAAGAAATTAAGAACATACTTGATCTCTATCTAAATCTATGTATAAAAAAAAATTACGACACTTGTGTTGTATGTATTGCCTCAGGGAAGAAGTTTCTATGCTTTTTACCTATCATAAGAGCTCGAAGCAATTACTCAATCACAGAATTACCACTACTTTCAACAATATTAGTTACATAAGTTTCGGAGTACTAATTTGATGTTTTGTATAAACTTAGTTGTGAAAACAAAGTTGCAAATGTTTGTCAATAAGATATTATACTATTGAATTAGGAACCATGTGTATGAGTCCATGCTGGTTGGATTTTTCCAAGTCGAAGGATGGAATACTTTTCAATGAAGGGAAGTTATTATCTAAAAGTTCATTGTTGATTCCTCTATTATTACAAGAGTTATGGGTTCACATAAACATACAAGAGGTTGGCTGGAAACTTTTATTGGAAGGGAATGAAGAAAAGTGTTACGGATTTCTTTTTAAGTGTGACATACTTCAGTGGCACACATAACAAACATTGTTCCCAGCTGCACTCCTACAGCATATTCCAGTCCTAGAGAAAGTTTGGGAAGAGATTTCAATAGTGTATATCATGAAGCTTCCAAAGTCACATGATCAACCATAAGCTTCCATGGAACATCACCCCTTATCTGTCATAAAGCATGATCGCCATCAACGATCAGAAATTCACCAACCCCACTTTCCACCTCAATTGAGCTACAACCAGGAGCTCTAGACTTTTTTATCTGATTCCTCACTAGTATCTTGTTGTTCCACAAGCCTTTATTTGCATAAATATTAGACATAGCAACACTGTCACCAACATAGCCAGGATCCAACTGGAGTAGTTTGTGCCTAACTTCGACAGCTAGCTCTAATTCACCATGAACACTGCAAGCTCCCAACAAAGTTCGCCAGAAAATCACATTTGGCGGCATTGTTATCTGCATAATGAAGTCACGGGCTTCTCTCAGATGCCCACTTCTGCATAAGAGATCCACCATACAGCCAAAGTGAGCCTCTCTGGGCTCTATACCATAAACTTCACTCATGCTTCTGAAATGCCATTTCCCTTCCTCAACCAACCCTGCATGGCTGCAAGCCATTAAAACCCCAATGAACGTTACGTCATTTGGGGTCATGACACAATCTCCCTTGTCTCTACTTGAGCTCATTTCTGAAAAAAGTTGAAGAGCCTCACTTGCTTGCCCATGGACTGCATGCCCCACGATCATGGAAGTCCAAGTTGTGACATCTTTCTTTCTCATGCCATCAAACACCTTCCTAGCCGTGACAACATCCCCACATTTTGCATACATGTTTATAAGAGCATTATCCAAACACAAATCTCTGTTCAGCCCTGTTTTACACCTCACGAAAGCATGGATCCATTCACCCATTTCCAGTGCCCCGGTCTCAGCACAGGCAGAGAGGGCAACGGTCACAGTGACTTGATCAGGTTCCACATTGTTCCTCTGCATCTCTCTGAACAGTTGCAAAGCCCTCCCAGGCTTGTGGTTGTCAACATAGGCAGAAATCAAAGAGGTCCAGCATATGATATTCTTTGAGGGTATTTGAACGAACACTTGGTGTGCATCACGGAGGTTGCCACACTGGGCATAGACTTTTAAAAGGGATGTCTGGAGTTGAACTATGGCTTGGTACCCAAATTTTACGATGAGGGTATGCAGTTGTTTTCCTTGGGTGGAGGAGTGTTTGCTGTTGCAGGCTTTGAGGGCATAAAGCAGAGAAAAGCTGTCAATGGCGTTGAAAGTTGGTCTTTTTCTTAACAAGGATCTGAAGAGTAGAAACACTTTGGTGTGCCTATTGCATTCAAGGTGCTTCCTAAGGGTTTGGTTGGGTTTTGGTGGTTTGAGGCTAATGGGGAACTCAACTTTGTGACTGTAGGTGGACATGGAAACACGAACCAACCGGTTCGCACTGCTTCCAAGCAAAGAGTTGAACCATTTCAAGTGTGACATCAATATCACAGGTTCAGTTCTGCCATGTTATGCACTTATGTGTATAATTCATTATCCTTATAACACTCCACTCATTTCATATTAATGAACTTTTGTTCAAATTTCGTGAAATGAATCCTTTTAACTTCCAATGCACAAACATAGAAGAAAGAAACAAGGAGTGAGATATACCTTCAATTTTTTGTTTCCACTTTACATTATAGAAACTAAGAAGAAAATAAGAAATTGGTGAGATTCAGTTCAACGGAATGAAAAACAAACATACATACGCGGACATGCTTAATGGAAGAAAAAATTAACTTTCTCAAAATTTATATAAAAGTATGTTTTCATAAAGTAGTAAAATTTAACCTTTTCAAAATTTGAAATTTTAAAAATAAATTAGTAGAAATCAAAGTTTTCAATGTGATATTTAACTAATTTATAAAAAAAATAAGAGAGATGAGAACTGACATTAAAAGTAAATTTTTTACCGAAAAAGTCATTATTTAAATCATTTACTTCAGTACCAAATTAAAAAATTTACAAAAGAACAACACATTAGCTCTTATCTTCTAAACACAATTGTATAAAAGAATAATATATTTCAAAATTTGTTATTTTTTAGAACATGGACTCGTGATGGTTAGCAATCATGATTTCTAACTATAAAAGATCATCCTTTATTCCACTAAAGATAGAAAATTATCATTTTTATATGTAAAAATGACAATTTTTATGAATTCCGTTCATATGAATTTATGTTCTTTTTCATTTTTCACACACATACAAATATTGATTTTTAACTTTTAAATACTAATATCTGAACCGAATCAATTGTACATAAATTTTTTCTTTAAGCACTCTTTCAACTTTAGTTTCTCAGATACCAATTCATTACTTTTAAGGATTACTCTATTGCGCAAGTCCTTCAAGACATAACAAGAATTTATCAAATATTTCCAATAAATCAGAATTTAGCAAGAAAACTCAGAGTAATAAACTGAATATATTAGAAGAATAAGAGAAGAGAAAAGAGACCTCGAGAGAAGAAGAAGAGTGAATGAATCTATGTTTTTTGAGGGAAAGCTTGTTTTGCATAGTCACAAGCCACAACGTCCCCTTATCCATGGAGAAAGATTCACAAGAACCCATGAAGAGTGAAATCCGTACCAAAACTTGTGGAAGAAGAAGCCAACGTCTAGTGTGATCCTTACAATGGATTTGTAGAGCACATTGCGAAGTAGATTAACAACTTTAGGAGAGGATCTCACTCTCACACCTTGAGCGGAGGATTCACTGCATAGATTCATCATGGCTTCTATAGCAACACACATAGAAGAATGTACCTTTTACAGTTTTCTATTTCAACAATAATCCCTCAGATATTGCGAAATTTAAAAAATAATGAATGAAAGATAAAATATAATGTATCCGAGCTAGTACAACAACGTAAATCGGTCTTAGATTTAAAAACTTGACATATATTGTAGTTAGTATAACAAATTTATATGAAAAAAAACACTTGATATGTACTAGTAATTTATCAATCACAATATACAACCATAGTTCTTCTTCTTATTATTTTCTCCTTATTGGCATCAAAACATACACTACTAGTAAGGAATATGCAAATCATTAAAAAACTGGTTAGAAGTTAAAATTCTTACATCCCATTTAATTGTGATTACAAAATTTGTTTTTTTTTCATGATAGTTAATTTAATTATTATTATATTATTATAAATTTTTTATTTATATAATAATATTTAAATGAAAAAATTGATAATATAAAAATGAAGTTAAATAATTAACAAACTTGTTTTTTTATATGTATTAAAATATTGAAATGTGAGTATTAAGAAAATATGAAATAAAGGGATTCTTATTATATTTATTTCTTGTAATTGATGTTGTAATATATAGTAATTGGAATTATTATATTTACAAATTTAATTTGTATGATGAATTTAGATGATAAGAACAAAATATAATAAATATCATTTGATATATTAATTTAATACAGTAATTATAATGTATTAATATTTTTAAGCATAGTTATATGAAATCATAATAAAATTTAAACATTGTTACATAAAATTATTGGATATATTAAACAGTTAAGATAGTTAAGAATATGAAGTTTAATTTGATATAGTAAGGATGTAAAGAGAAATTAGTACGAGACCCGATCATGTTCTTTTTGTTTTATATTTTGTAATTTTTCTAAACATAGTTATATGAAATCATAATAAAATTTGAACATTGTTACATGGAATTATTGGATATATTAAACAGTTAAGATAGTTAAGAATATGAAGTTTAATTTTATACAATGGGGATGTAAAGAAAAATTCGTAGGAGACCCGATCGTGTTCTTTTTGTTTTATACTTTGTAATTTTTAAAACA
Source organism: Vigna unguiculata (assembly GCF_037176805.1). Taxonomy (NCBI): domain Eukaryota; kingdom Viridiplantae; phylum Streptophyta; class Magnoliopsida; order Fabales; family Fabaceae; genus Vigna; species Vigna unguiculata. Next base: position 8,683,950 of record NC_140800.1, read on the forward strand.
ATTTTTATTGTTATTATATATAAATCAATTATTTGAATGATTATTATTATTGATTTAATTATATATAATGATTAATTTTAATATTTAAATATATTATTGATTTAATTAAGTATAACTGGTATGCGCATCTCATTGATATATTAAAATATAGGTGTATTATATAATATGGTGCTTTACAAAATATTATATGACCTGAAATGTTTAAATAGAAACAACGTAGATATAAACACATATTATATTAAGATGAGATGCGTATGCAGAGTCCTTATCAAATAAGTAAAATGTAGGTATATATGGTGTAATATGGTCCTGTACAAAATATTATACAAACTGAAATTGATATTAAAATTTTTAAATACAAACACATGTAGATATAAACACATATTAAAATAAAATACGTATCAACGGGTTGTTGTTAAAGTAAAATATAAACATAATATGGTCCCGTATAAATTAAATATAACATGAGATTGATGTTAAAATTTTTAAATAAAAACTCATGTACATATAAACATTTGAATGTTATATTAGGATGAAATATATATATGTACGGACCCTTATTAAGTAAAATATAAAATATTATGTAGTATTGTCCCGTACAAAATAAATATAACATAAAATTGATGTTAATATTTTCAAATAGAAACCTATGTAATACTTTGGCGGAACAATTGCTCTCCTGTTGAATACTTTCCAATTTAAACATTAAGCATTTATGTACATAAAAATTTCTATAGATTCTGCTTGACATATAATATCGTACAATTATTCCAAGTGACATTTGAGATCTCTATTGTTGTAAAGTAACTAAACTTAGCTTTCTAAATTCAAGTGCATACGTCTTTATCTACATTATATAAAAATAAGTTGTAAATTTATAAGAATAAACTATAAATAAAAACCAATGATATCTTTTCTAGAAAATACAACCATCCACTACTTAATAAACTATAAATCTTACAATAATTAATATATAGCTTCTGTCAAATTTCGTTTTCTTTTAATAACAAATAAATGAATGTGTTCAAATTCACCATTTTAAGCCAACTCAATGGTAGTTGAATTCAAATTTACCGTCTTAACCATGTTCTCTTCACAACTTCTATTTAATCAAGAGTCATGTAATGTTTGTCTGACGGTGGTATTTTGACAACTGTTACTTCCACTTGACATTCAAATAAATTAATATTTTATTTAGATAATAATATTTTATTAAGAAAAGCTGGTCTCAAGTGAGAGTTATTTGTAAATAGTGATGTCAAAGTAATTTTTTTTTTTATAACAACAACTTCCTCCGTTTACTTTCAAATATTTCATTTCTTAAAAAAGTTTATTTTTTATAAACTATCAAGTTCAAAATTCCACAAAGTTCAACACAACGTAATTAATCTTTTCTTTTTCATTTATACCCTTATATTTCACCTAATATTTAATTAGTTTACACATTGTTATCAATAAAGGAAAATAATTAAAAATAAATTGGTTAAAAATATTGGAACTCTTGCTTGCTTTTAAATGAAATAATTATTTATCATCTAATCAAACTAAACATTAACCTATCTCTTCATTGATAATTTGGCTTTTGGTTGCCTACTTACATTACAGTTTCTTTAACCTTTTCTCATTCACATATTTTTTATTTATTCCAGAATTTAAATGGTAAAACACACATTTTTTTTTATAATTAAATAATTATTTATGATCTAATTAAACAAACATATAATTAATATATATATATATATATATATATATATATATATATATATATATATATATATATATATATATATATATATATATATATATATATATATAGATTCAAAATGATGAGGTTAACGTATCATTCTCGGGGTTTCATCAATTTCTGCAACTTCCATATGAATCACATGATAGTTTTCATATCCAGGGCTTAACTCCAATGGCGGAAAAGGATCCATTCTGGCCGCAAGAACTCAGTATAATCTTAGCCTTCATCACGTTGATGTTAAAGTCGATTTATTTGCTTAAAATTTTGTAAACTCACTGCTAACTACTACTATAAAGAATTAGAGCAATTAAAATTGAAACTAATTTACATAAAATCCAACAAAGTTCAACCAAGAAAAAAAGCTGAGAAAAACCAAACAATTCTACATGTATGCAAAAGTGGAATATAATCAAAATAACGAACTTTCGAATTGGTTAGAATGTAAAAGGATTTGCATTTTGCAATTTCAGTTGAAAATCTGAGAGTGTAGATACAGTATAATTATAGAGGTTGTGTGTAAATATAAATTAGTAGAAATATAATTAGAGGGTTGTGTTTAAATATACAAAGCACTCGGTACTCTTTATCTTTTGGCACATATATAATGATAAAGAGTTGTAATTACTATCAACATAAATACAGTACCATCCTTTAGTGCACTTATCAATTTGATGAGTAGTCATCAAAGGAAGCTGTCAATCCTAAGGCATGATTTGCAAGGTTGGACAACTTTCTTCAATGTTGTCAATGGTGGCAACTACCTAATCAAGATTTGAAAAAAAAGTAATTAACGATTTTATCATGTAAACATGTCAATAGATTTAAAGACACAATAAAGAAAAAATTAAGTTATTGAGTTGAGTCTTTTAATAATTTTAAGGAATAACCCATTCAAGACTATGACAAAACCTAACTAAAGTAATCATACATCATCCTAAAGCTGATCCTGAAGAGTGAATCCTGCTTGATATTTCTCCTCACACGTATTGAACATAAAACTCAAATCAATACATATATATAAATTCTGAAAAGTTTTATAAACTAATTCATAAAAAGTAAAAAGAATATAAAGGTAGAAGAGGAAGTATATTCAAAATTTTCCAAATTTGTTGATAATAGTATAAGGATGATTAAAATGTATAACTAACAAAAGAAAAATAACTCCGAATCATTATGGAAAAAGTATATAGATATTATACCCCGTGCATATGCACGGGTGTTTGTTTTTTTTATTAAGTGAAATAATTTATAGTTATTCATTCGAATGCAATATATACATAAGAATATATTAGTTTTCGTAATAACAGGAGCTGACATAACATATAATATTAGTTTATGCTATATTTTACTTTTTATGATATAACAATAATAAACAACATCTTATTTTGTTAGGTTTTATATATTATTTTAGTTATATATTAAAAGGTGTTGGGAATAGTTCAAGTGTGAGTCAAAAAGTTTCACATTGGATAGAAAAGACAAAGTTAAACACTATATACGAATAAAGATCCATAACAACATTGCCTTAAGGTTTTGGGGTTAAAGTGGTGTCTAAGGTCTTATATGTGTAAGACTAATGTCATATAACCATATGAAACCACAATCTCCCAATGACTATAACCATGACTATAACCATAACCCATATATGTGAAAAATATATATAACCTAAAAGTGGTATCAGAGCCGATGGTTCGGAGTGACTGACCGCATAACCATAACCATAACAAAAAGGGGTCACCGAAGTGACTGACCGCATAACCACAACCAAAGGGGTCACTCATACACCTAAAGGGAAATATACCATATGAAAAAAGAAAAAAAAAATAAGGGACTCACCCTTGAAGGGACATGTTGGGAATAGTCCCAATGTGAGTCAAAAAGTCCCACATTGGATAGAAAAGACAAAGTTAAACACTATATAAGAATAAAGACCCATAACAACATTGCCTTAAGGTTTTGGGGTTAAAGTGGTGTCTAAGATCTTATATGTGTAAAACTAATGTCATATAACCATATGAAACTACAATCTCCCGATGACTATAATCATAACCATATATGATGAATATATATAACCTATCAAAAGGTAATTTGGTGTATTGATGGTGTGACGAATATATATAACCTATTGTATTGTTGGATTTCATGATTGCAAGTAAACTATTGTATCTCAGGAACTGTTTTCAAAATACTCACTATTAGGATAATCTCGTTATGAAGTTAATTATTGTGCAAGAATTGGTGTTTTTGTTAATTATGAGTCATTTGATTTTACCCATGGTAATCATGATAACTTACAATTTGAGTATGACTCTAAAACATTATTACTTCTCAGTAGTCATCATAAAATATAAGTATATTAACACATGATCCGTGAAAAATAAAAATAACACGAAATTTGAAATTGATGTTAAATATGGTAAATAAAAACATACGTAAATATAAAAAGAAAAAAATATTAAAAATTATTAACATATAAAATCAAAAATATTATTATTATTAAAATAATATTTAGATATAAAGGAATATTGCTTGGATAATTAATCATCACTTGATTATTAAGTTCAACAATATCAAACCACATACTCGTGCATTCAAATTTGATAACTTGAAAGAAAAAGAAAAACTTAAATGCTACTAAATAGGTAGAGGGTTCTATGGACACTTATATTTGTTGCCATGAGTCAACGTATCCATGTATCATTTGACACACTTTTCTTTATTTCTATAAGTTTCAAGAGGAACACATATACAACGCTACACATGCCCTCAAGCACAACTTCATCCTTGAGTGCAATTGACACCTACTCATACAATGTAAGGAAATTTGGAAAAAAATGCAGAGAAAAGCTTTCAATAATTACTTTAGTGTATCTCAGTTAGCATTAGGGTTGGCAAAATGGGTCAGGACCGACGGGCCAGCCCGCCAACCCGTAAAAAAGAATTGGGTCGGGACAAAGTGTTTAACCATTAGACTCGATGCAACCCAGCCCGCCAAGTCTGGGAACCCGTCGAGCTAGCCCAAAGTTCAAACCGAGCCAACCCGTGACCCAACGTCACTAAAAAAATTTGGAACATGTTCAGTGCAAGTTGAGACACTTTCTCATTTCTCACTCTCAGACACTCATTTCTCTCGTCTCCTCTCCTTCGCTTCTCTCGTCTCCTCTCCTAGACTCCTGCACTTCATCCATCATCTCTCATTCCCTTCACATTTGTTTCGTTTCTTTCTTCTCTCAAACACTCACTCCTACCAGCACAACCAACCACTCCACCTTGTCGACGAGCTAGCCCTGTGAAACTCACCCACAGAAGCGACGGGAAACAAATTCATTTATGTTTTTCAATTTCATTTTTCTTCTTCTATTCTCTTCTTTTTGTTGTTCGAATTTGGGCAAATTAGGGATTGTGATTTTGTGGTTGGATTTGGAGATTGGGATTTTCTGGTTCAAATTAGGGATTGTGATTTAGTGGTTGGATTTGGAGATTGGGATTTTCTGGTTCAAATTAGGGATTGTGATTTAGTGGTTCGATTTGGGGATTGGGATTTTGTAGTTTGAATAAGGGATTTTGGTTTGAATTTTGTGGTTACAAGAATTGGTAAAAATTGGAACTTGAGGGTGATATTGGTTTGGTTTTGTGACGTGCAGTAAAGCCCAAAAATGGAGGGACTTTTGCTCCTACATTGAAAGAGATTTGAGTGTGCATAAATTTTGAGCAAACATTCTTCATATTTCCAGAACTATGAAAGCAAAGAAGGGAGGGGCGGGCCGGCCCGCCAGCCTACTTATTGGCGGGACGAGTTGAACATCTCAACCCGTTTTTAGACTTCAAATTGTAATATCCCTAAAGAATATTACTTAATTAAAATACACCAATATATAAATGAAATTCAAAAGTCATAATTTTATTATTTCCAAAGCGGGAAAATTTAAAATGTGTAAATACGCGCCAAAATTTATATGAAATCAAATCATAATGTCGATACAATTCCAAAATTTCAAAACATAATGAAAACATAGTAGAAATATCCCTAGCTCTAATCCCAGCTAGCCCTCACTCCGTCGCCTGAGCACCTTCAGCATCACCTGTATCAACATCTGCTCCCGTGTAACGAATTACACGATCATCGCCAATCACAACATAAAGGGTGAGCTCAAAAGAATATAAGAAACATATCAATTAAATAATCTAAATACACCCAATTATATTCTCATAGTTAAACCTCCAATTTAACAACAAAGTTAGCCATGGACTTAGGATTCATGATGCTCACACGAACCTGCCCGCTCGTGGTCCTGCCTCTACGAACCTCCCCGCTCGTAATCCAACACATGTGATTCTCTAGCTACGTACCTCCTCGCACGCAACATCTCTCAACTGTGAGCACAGAACATACGAACCTACCTCGCTCGTATCCCCACAGGAGAGTAATTGAGTATGAACCTCCCCGCTCATACCATCACATGTCAACCACCATCCATGAACCTACCCGCTCATGGCACATCATCTCCTGATCCACGTTCGTATCAATGCGTACAAACTGCACTAAACTCACTTGGGCTAGAAGCCTTAGCTTAAGCGACCAGGCCTGTCTCGCTTAGGCTAAGCTTTCTTGCCTAAGAGAGCGTGCTAACCTGGTTTATCTGCGAAGTCTCGCTTAAGCAAGTCTCTCCTCGCCTGGGCGAGATCACCCTTCGCCTAACACCAAAAACTCTCGCCTAGGCGGCGAGTTAAGCAAAACACAAAGTTAAGCACGAGGTCTCGCTTAAGCGAGAACCTCTCGCCTGGGCGAAAAGCCTTGTCGCCCAAAAATTGACCTCCTCGACTATGCGAGGTGCCCAAAACAAAGTCTCACACCCCTCGATTTCTCGCTTAGGCGAGAGGTACTCACTTGAGCAAGATAACAGGTAGCCCAAAAACCTGAGCACTTCGCCTAAGCGAGTAGCTCGAGCAGAAATAAGATCAAGACTCTGCAACTCTCGCCTAGGCTCGCCTGAGCGAGATTAGCAAATGGTATCCCTGTTCACGCACGCACAACGCATAATTTCCAAACCAAAACCCCAAACAAACATTATCACGCATTCCTTAAGCAACAATAATTCTCATGGATATGCTTAGACCTAATTGAACCACCACAATTCGAGATTGAACCACAACAACCCTATAATACAATTACCCCAATCATATTCATACCCAAATGTACAAGAGGCTTTCTCAACAATGTCAAAACTTCAATTCACACATAAAATCATACATGCACGAAAATTCCATGTCAATATAGCATCAATTTATGAGATTATGGCTGTCACACATGCGCAAAACTACATAAACGAAAATAGCTCCCCTTACTTGGTTTCTTATGCTTAAAAACAAGGAAAGATGATGGTTCTTCTTGCCCAAAAATTAACTTCTTTTGGTGCCCTCTAATTCCAGCTCTCTTGATTCCCTCTTACACACCCTTCACTCCCAAACTCGTGCTCCTTACCACCCTTTAGGTTTTCGACTCCAAAAAACCTCCTAATTGCTTGGTTTTGCCCTTTGATTTTAAGTAGGACCATTATGGGTTATTTTTCCCAACTCCCTTGGCTGCCAAGGCCTCTAGGGTTTTCCCACCCTTTTACATTCAGACCACTATTATATTAGCAAAAATAAAGAAATCAATTTCATTCTGAACAGGAATTGAACACACACCCTTGCAATTCCAATGTCAAGGCACAACCAATTCAACCAAGTCACGTTTGTGTTAATTCCTCTAATTCTATAATTACGTTATCAACCAACATAATCATGCATATTATTAAAATTAATAATAAATCAAATAACACATACATGACATACATAGGACTCAAACCCAAGTCCTTTCACACAATCAAAATACTCTCAACCATTTGAGCTACTACTTTTCCACATCACAACAATTAACATTAAATACCATAAAGACTTCTACTACCCGCATTTATTAAATAATTATTTATTTAATTATTTAATTTTCCCGGGTCTTACACAGGTTAGCCCGACCCAACTTGATTTTAACGAACCAGAGACAAATTGGGCCTAAACTGGTCGGGTTGGCCCGTTTTGCCATCCCTAGTTAGCATTTAAAAAGAATGCCATTAATAAACAAATGTTCTCTCACATGCATCATGAGATGTGAGAATGACTAACATTGTTAAAAGTGCTTTAGATTAGGGTTTTTATTGACCACAAACAAATTTGATATGTACTTCTGACTAATATATAATTACAAACATAAGGTAGCTTGTGTCTTTATTCTTAAACATAATTAACAAATTTTAATCCATGTCATTTGAAAGTACACCAACCAAAATACATTAAAAAAAGGTGACAAAAGTCATGCCATTCAATAACAATAGGCCCTACAGAGGTTGTTTGAGAAACATACCCTTAATTGACTTCATTCAATTACCATCCACACTTATTCCAAATTCTCCTATCAAGGCATTTATCATGTTGAACATCTTCTTGGAGCTTCAGATTGATTGCCAAGTCAATGTCAGCTACCCCTTCCAATATTTCTTGCACCAAAAAACATAAGCTAAAATTTGAGTACTCTATAATTTAGAGTTTTACATTACTTCTATGAAGCAAGAATCACAAAATAGAACAATTGTAACTTAAACACATAAAAGGGTGAAAAGGAAAAAGGCAAGAGAATTAAAGCCTTCAAAAAGTCTATAAAGTGCTTTATTCACAACAATCATGAAGAGAAAAAGCATCAAGTTAGTTCTCGGTTTTAATTAAAAAGTGATCAATTGGGGAGACGTCATTCCTCACCTAGAACATGGAGGCATCCAACTTGCTTTCCTGAATTCATGTCTATATATCTTCATTGGAATTCCATTTTTTCCAGTTGCAATAGAGGTTGTATGACTGCCAGATGAAGATGCACAACACCATCATCCTTTCCTCGCACTACAATCTGCACTATAGAAATGACCAACCTTTAGTCATGATAAGAAAAACTCTTTTGATAGAAACTATATTAGAAATAACCAACCTTTAGTCATTATGAGAAGAACTCATTTGACAGAAACTATGATGCACCACAAAAATAATGAACAAATTGGTTTACTTTAACCCCCACATAATGCACAAACTGAAAAACACTAATCATTACCAGAGGTAGAAAAGCCCGAATTAACGCACAGTAAGACTAAATTTAAGGTAGAAATGTTAGGAGCGCAAATATAGAAAAAAGTGCGATAACAATTGAAAATAAAACAATCAGTAATAGAGGTGCATAAAACTTTGGATTAATAAGCAAAATAGAAATAAAACTAACAGTATATTTGAAAAATATGCCTACATTGGAACCTAATTTGGGATGAATCACTCCCACAATATGCCATTGATTTCTCTGTTTCCTCTTGATCATTCAACAAAAGTGATAATAGCCAAGCATTCCAACAACTATAGAAATAAATGGCATTGAAGAGAGAAGATTTTGAATCAATGTCTCTAATGAATCATAAGGCCAATTTTAAGTACAAAAGACTTTCCAAAATATTCAAACTAATACTAAATGTTAAATTTCATGAGAAAGTGATAGAAAGTTGAGAGTATTGAGGAATCTTTGGCATTTTGATATCTAACCACTGAGAGCTTGTCAAGAGTTTATATATACTTCTAGAATAAGTTGAAATTGTAATAATTAGTTACAACTGATTAGAAACATAAACACAACAGAAGTAGTACCAAATGCATAAAACCTATGCATAGCTTTTGGCTTGTAAAACTAACAATAAGCCAAATTATAGTCCATGAGTAGTACCAAATGCTTGTAGTATTTTAGATATCTCAAATGATCACTTTCGTAGGAATACACTACATTAAAAGCACTAAACGAAGTAGTAGTACAACCAACACACAAAGCCAACAACATTTCAATATTAAAATATAATGATGTTGTTATAGTGAAAAGGTCAATATTTAAAGTAAGTTCATGCCCACTAATACCCTTGCATTAAACTAACACATGGAATTGAAGTATAATATCATCATTTCCTCTGAAACTTGCTAACAAATGATGCAGAATTGCCAACTTTCAACTAGTTCTTCCATTGGGATTTTAGTAGAGTTTCTAAACACCACATGACCATGCATTTGATGTTGCACCATCATAGCCCTATTATTAACAAACTGGAGAGCAATTGAGATGTATAAAAAGATATATAAGGAACCATTAGATATCGCAAAGATATTGAGATGTATAAGGAACCATTACTAAAATGTGATATTGCCACTGCTGCAATCTATGAGGGTCTGAACTCTATGAAGTTAATTCATGCATTGGATTCCCATTCCTTAAATTAACTACCAAGCAATCTTTGAATTGCTGTACTTACATGCATTCTCCATTTCAATGTGTTCAGAACAAAAAGCTTCATTCTCTGAATTGTTTTGGCTTCAAATATATACTTAGATTCACCCACCTAATTAGAAAAAGAAAGATCAATACCATAGCAAAGATATTGAGATGTATAAGGAACCATTTCTAAAATGTCATATTCATATGACTGATATACTACTATACAAAGTCAGTGAGAAAATGCGCCACAACTTATTCATACGAAACCAACAAAACTACTTATTTCTTGTTAAGCTCGGTTCTTACTTTATTCGAACACATCCCGTGCTTCCTCCAATATCAGTTTCTACTTAGAACTGTACAACTAATCTTGAAAAACCCTCTGAATTTGCCATCCAACCAAGTTTTAATTAAACCAAATGAAGCCTTAAATTCAATTAAAACATTAGAGCCAAATCATTAGCTTATATAAAACTCAAGTGGTTTCAAATGAAATTTTTTCAAATCCAAACAAATGAACAAATTATGCAACTTCTCGAGCAATCACATTTCTGAAATAATAGTTACAAATTACAAAATCACATTCAATAATTAGACACACTAACTCCTAATTAAATCACCAAAGTCATTACAATGATAAAACATAACTGCACACAAACATTAACACAATCATAAAATGAAAGATAACCACATACTCAATTCCAAGATGAACATAACTACACAAAAGAATCCCAAAATTTAACCATTTTGCTAGATGAAAACAAATACAAAGGGTTTGAATACCAAAAAAATCAACTAAAGTAAAATGGAACATAACAACCCTCCCAAATGCGGTTATGCGCTTAAAGAAAAAAAAAGCAACACCAAACCATCTAAAACCCCCCATAAACCATATGGTAAATGCTAAAACATCAAACCACAAAAATTGAATGCTAAACGCTAAAACCCTAACACAACGCAGATTCACAATCCAAACGTTAAAACACACATTCCAACCATACCCATTTACGAATACTAAAATTTCTTCTAACCAAACAACACTCCAAAACCAAAAGTAAAAAAATAAAATACCCATTCACAAAGACAAATTTTTTTCCATAGGAAAGTCGAGATCGAGAACCAAAATAAAAAAACTTTACCAAAACAAATAAAATTGGAAAGACAGTACACATTCCAACCAAACAGAAATCCAAACCAAAAAACCATACCCGTTTGAATATACACTACGAAAATGAAAGAGAATAAAAAGCAAACTTATAGTAGAACATTTGAAGCAACTGCGAATCAAGTGTAAATAAAGAGTGTAAATAAACAAATGCAAAACAAAAAATAAGCAACAACAAAAAATAGAATCCACAACCCACATCCCTCAATCCAAACACGAAATCACAAACATCACCAAAAGCATAACCACAAATTCTTGCAAACCCACAACCAAATGGAAACAAATTTCACAAAAGCACTGAAACACAACCACCGTCTAAGAAATCAACTATAAAACATACAAAATCCCACGACCAAAATCACTCACCTTGGACAAAAAAATGTAGTACATGGAAGAAGGAGAAAAAGAAGAAGTAGAAGCAGAAATGAAAACTGAGATGGAGCAACTGATGAAAAAAAGGAAAAGCAGAAAACTAATTTTAAATGACAATATGCATAGAAGATTTGAAAGAAACCATCACACTGAGCTACAGTGTTGGCGCCATCTGCATCTTCACTCTATCAGTGCATTAAACCAAATAAGAGCACTACCACGTGTTGATCACTAAGCTATGGGCAAACAATGAAAATTTGAACACTTAAATGGGGTTAGTAAAGTAATTTTTCTTATACATTGTATTACTATATTAGAATAGATTTCAATGCTAACAGGACTATATCTGATGTCACGCTTATATTTAAGAATTTAAGTGATGTATTTAAGTTAAGTTATATTTCTTGAGTTACATATTATTGTATGAATCTTCAAATATATTAGTGGAAGAAGGGCATAAATTTCTGATTTCTTATACAATAAATTTCCTAAAATAAAATGGTGAATATGTGTTTAACAAAGTGAAATATTTCATTATATTGTTAAAATTTTGATTTGATGTAAAAATTATATGAAAATGTTATGATTGAAAAATATGGGATAGAGAGATTAAAGTATCTTATAAGTTAATAAAAAAAAATGAAAGGTAGAATTTATGATATTAGTGATAATAATTAAATTGAAAAAATGTTACTTAAAAAATAAAATTGATAAGCTAAGTATTTTAATTAAAAAAAATAATTATTTATTAAAGAATAAAATTGAAAAATATGAACAAGGTGAATCTTTTATATACAAGTAAATTAAAAAAAAAATTCTTAATTTATAATTGTGACTTTTATTTATAATTATATTTTCTATTTTCTACTCAATATTTAACATATAACTATTATTAGAATAAAATATTTAGAAATATATTAGCACATGAAAATATGAAATTTGAGTGTGTATAGATTTGGTTGATAGTTGTGATGGGATATTTTGGGGACAGGCACTGGCCATTGTTGAATTTAGTTGAATGAGAAAGATCTGAGGGTGACGTGGCCTTCTCTCTATCTCTACCCAACTATCCACTCTCTCTCTCTTCCATGCTCTTGCGCTTTTCTTCGTCCCTTTCCACGTCCCTTTCTCCGCTACGCCACGCCCCGTGCGCACTGCCCCTCTACCTTAACCCAATCCGGCGCATATTAGTCACACCCTTTTCTAATCGCTTTTCTCCAAATAAAGAAAACTCAGGTTACCATGCTTCGTTTCGCCGACTCCTCTCACCCACTCTTTTGCCCCCTTTGCTAACGTGCGCCGTCTGAACGGTGCTCCTTGATCTTCCTCAGCTTTATTGGATTGAGGGAGTTCCGGATTCGCTGGGTGAGTGAGGGAGCTTTTGATTTGACGATGGTTTTGGTTGGCGGGTTACGTTGTGGAAATGGGGGGTCTTGTTGTGAGAGTTCTTTAGCGTCGTCGTTTTTATGTCAGGGGTAATGGGTAGGTGAGTGTGTGATTTTTGTTTTTTGAAAAAATTGATTTTTTGAGTTGGAGATGGAGTCTGGTGAGGAGATTAATTTGAATATAGAAAGTGGTGGTGGAAATAATGGGAAGAGTGGTGATGGGTTCATTGATAGGAGTAAGGTGCGGATTTTGTTGTGCGATAACGATTCCAAGAATTCTCAAGAGGTTTTCACGCTTCTTTTGAGGTGTTCTTATCAAGGTATGTACGGAGACTCAACTCAACCCCTTTTATAATTGCTTTGTTTTTTTCTTTGCTCCCTTTTTTCTACTTAGTTGTTTTTTCTTCTTGTGTGCTATATTTGCTTGCTGTGGTTTTGTTTATGTCATCTTTCAAATTCCAAAGGAAAAAAATGTTTTTTTTTTTTGCGGTGTCTTATGAAAAGTATTAATTTGAATATGTTTCTAGAAAAAAGAGTACTTTGGAATCGGATTTTGTTGGCCAGTCTGCAGCACTTTGAAAGGACGTGTTAGTCAAACTTGAATTTCATTAAGCCAAGTTTGACTATAGTTCCTTTTGAAACTCGGCTGGTGTTCTTTGTGCTAGTGTTGGATTTCAATGAGTATTTGGAATAATCAGTTTTGCTATTTCTGTTTTGATACTCATTTGTTGAAGATGTATATATGTCAAAGATAAGTGCAATTTCACCCTGAGATTTTATATATATAAACCTCTTGATTCTCTGTGCTACACAGTGACTTTAGTAAAGTCGCCGAGACAGGTAATTGACGCGCTGAATGCAGAGGGGCAACATATAGATATCATACTGGCTGAACTTGACCTTCCAACAAAGAAGGGCATGAAGATGTTGAAGTACATAGCACGGGATAAAGAGTTTCGCAGAATCCCAGTTATAAGTAAGCTCTGGTTCTTTATATTGCTAAGAAATTAGTCAAACTCTTGAATTTAAGCAAATTATGTTATGCTCATCAATATTTTGAATATCTTGTTTTGATAAGTGATGTCCGCACAAGATGAGGTATCCGTTGTTGTTAAATGCTTGAGACTTGGAGCAGCTGACTATCTAGTAAAGCCCTTACGTACTAATGAACTATTAAATTTGTGGACGCACATGTGGAGACGGAGGCGCATGGTTCGTATTGGTCAACTTCATATTTATGGATGCTCCCCATTTTTTATTTTTCGTTTTATTAGTTTTCAACCTGTTGTCTGTAAAATTGATGCAGATTTGACTCACCACTGTTTTGTGCTGTCAACTTTTACCATCATATTATAGTCACTAGTTTTAGAAAATTAGGTTGTCAAGATTTAAGCCGCAGATGAACCATGGTTTGAATGATACGATATAATACATACTTTTTTGACATATTAGATGAGTAAGATATATTAGAAGTTTTGACTTTTTATTTTTTTTTTTTTTAAGTTTTGAGGCTGATCTTGCCAATCTAAGTTCTACCAAAAGTTTTCTAAGTTTTAGTCAGTCAGTTTGCATTACTTTTTATGACAAAACGATTTGTCTAATTTTATATGGAACTATTAGAGGATATGCTTAAGCTTTGTAGAAGCCACATTGCATACCAATTATTGGGCTACCTCATCTGTGCAACAGTTTATGGGCAAAGCCAAACAACTTTATGTCTACTACCATCACACAGATATCAATTATAATTGATAATTTCGTTTTTGCATTGCATTATGTTATATACGTTGAATTTGTCAGATAAATTAGATTTTGGAAAGAATTAACGGACCTTGAGTTAATAGGAGGCTTCATATAGAAACAATTTACATAGATGTTGAATTAACTATACAATATGCATGGGATATAGAACGTTAGGCCTGTGCCTCCACTTTACCTAGCCTGATTCTGCTCTTTGCATGCTGGAACTTTTCTCTTGATTTTCCAATTCATGCTTAGACCTACCCAATTTGAAATTGAAGTTTTATATCTTTGCTTGCAGCTTGGACTTGTAGAGAAGAACATCTTGAGTTATGAGTTTGATCTTGTAGCATCAGACCCCAGTGATGCCAATACAAACAGTACCACCTTGTTCTCTGATGACACAGATGACAAGTCCAAGAGAAGCAACAATCCAGAGGTGGGATTGTCAGTCCAACAAGAGCAAGAGGTGAGAAGTATTTAAATAATGCAACAACTCAACCAACATGGTCACCAATCAATAAATTGTAAACTTTGAAATTAAGTTTATCCATGAAGGGGTAACATCAAGTCTGATGCCACTATAGAGATTGAATTATAAACCGGAAAGCATAGGTAAAATAAATTATTGATTGTGGAGCAAAGGCAATGACTGTGTTCATAGGAACTCAAACAATGAATCAGATTCAAGTTATAAATAAATTAATTCCCTAAAACCAATTTTAAGTAGCATCGCCATTGGAAATCATAAACAAAGCCTGGAAGTTTGTGAAGTGATACTTTGAAAAGTATTATTTTCATAGGAATTGAAGATATAAAAAGTCACAACTATCTTTATAGCCATTATTACATGTGGAATTTGTTTAGAGTTGATGTGAAATCATTCTTGTGTCTTAATAGTTTAACTTTAATCTTTTGGATAGTTCATAATATGTAAAGTGGGGTAGACTTGGATCCGTGTCATCTGTACTTGCAAATAAGTACAAATTCCCTCTCCTGACATTTGATGCCTTCCTCCTCTCTCCGCTCAGTGTAATGTCAGGACTCAAGTGAAAAGGGGGGTGGCTACCTGCAAAAGGTATGCTAGAAAACGAACAGTGCGATTTACCTCAGTATTATAACTGTTTATATAGGTTATAATGGACCTGAGAGCTTTTGGGCCTTTTTTACCTTTATTAACCTTTGGGTTGACCATACCTTTCTGACTATTTTAGCCTTTGCATCTTGATATACCAGACTCATTTTTCTAAAAGAAAGTTGTAGGTGGATTGTTTATTATTCACGCCTCAAGCCTGAACCACTGTTGCCATCTTGTATTGAGGGGGGTCATGCGAGAGATGTAATTTAAAATCCAGTCTTTACCAAACTATCTAATTTTTTTTCAGTGGTTATTCCTTGACATTTAGTATTTGTGTTTGCGTGTCTCCTCCACACAGATCGAAAGTTACTCCTGTAGTGCAGAAAAGGATACTAGTTATCTGCAAGTGTAAATGGGTTTAGATGTAGCATTCTCTATTACCTTTTATCGGTCAGGTATAAGCTGACATCATTATATGGGTGTTTAAGCCATGATTAGACATTATTATGTAGCTACTAATAACTTCAAATCACAAGTATTGTAGTATGTGGTCATTTATGCATATAATTTACTTTTTCAGTCTACTATTGCAATTGCGGCTGCTGCCGAGAAACCTCTAGATGCTCATGCATCAGAACACGGGCCTGAAGTCAATGGATTTAATGATCATCGAACAGGTGTGCTTCTTTTCTTCGTTTGATCTTTTTTCAATAGCCATAAATTATTTATTGATTTTTTGCTATAAAAAGTTACGTAGTGTAGCACCAACTACTTCTAAGTATGATTGTAGGAACTTGTTTTAAAATCACTTGTTCTTTACCTGCCTTTTATAGCTCCGTACTTTTTAATATCTGAACGGTTTAATCTGAATTGAAATTTGAGTTCCTGTGGTTGGAATTTTTTGTAGCACCTACCCATTTCAGTTTACTGTTTTCTCTGATATTTTGTAATTTTGTAGCACATTTTTCATCTGGTCCGAAGAAGAGTGAACTAAGGATAGGTGAGTCATCAGCCTTTTTCACGTATGTCAAAGCATCTATACTGAAGAGCAACTTTGAAGGGGTTGTTAACGTAGACAACAATGGTGCTGCACATGTGAGGATGGAAGTTATGCATCAAGCATGTGGTCAACAAGGGGTTAATGACCTTCAAACACGTGAAAATGGAGAGACCTGTGAAAGTCAATCGCAAGATGACTTACCCAGCAGCAGTAGTATACCTGATTCTCTCTCTATGGAAAGGTCTTGTACTCCACCTGCATCAATGGAAGTTTCCCCGCAAAAGCACAAGGAAGAAAATTTCCATCAGGGTGTGATGCATCCAAGAAATGGAACTCATTGTTCTGAGCATGAAGTGTCTGGCATGGCTTCCCAACATACTTATCCATATTATATTTCAGGAGTTGTTAATCATGTCATGATGCCTTCATCTGCACAAATGTATCACCAGAAGAATATGCAGGACCTACAGAATCATCCTAGTGCAGCTATGATTGCCCAGTACAGTCATCTTCCCCAAGGTGGTCCTCACGGACCAGGGATGACATCTTTCCCATACTACCCAATGAGTATATGCTTACAACCTGGTCAGGTTCCTCAACCCCATTCATGGCCATCATTTGGCAGCTCAAGTTCATCAGAAGCAAAATTAAGTAAAGTTGACAGGAGAGAAGCAGCACTGATGAAGTTCAGACAGAAAAGGAAAGAGCGCTGCTTTGATAAGAAAATTAGGTATGTTAACCGGAAACGACTCGCCGAAAGACGGCCTCGGGTGAGGGGACAGTTTGTCAGAAAATTAAACAATTCCAATGTTGATCTCAATGGACAGCCTGCATCAATTGACTATGATGAAGACGATGAAGAGGATGAAGATGAGCAGGGAGCTAGAGATTCTTCTCCTGAGGATGCTTGAGCATGTCAAAATTGCTACTTTTACTTCACAAAATGAAGGGTCAATCTATTTCTTCCTTCACTGATATTGTCCTGTCAAAAGGATTCCTTACTTCTTTTGGAAAGTTCTGACCAAAGCATCAAATTATTAGCATGAGCATGTGCATGTGCATGTGTTCTCATGTATCTGGGGTGCTCTTCCAATATGTACCCTCATCTTTTACAGTTGAAACAAGCTCAATGAATGATCCATCCTTCTGAGCTATTTCTGAAGGTTATGTCCACTGCGGCTGAGAGTATCATGCTTACTTTTTATTCAAACAGTTACAAGCAGCTTGTTTCTGCTTATTTTATGGAGAAATGTCATGACATTTTAAAAGGTTGACCTCAGAAATGAGTTATTTGTTTAACATTTTACTTTTATAATTCACGAGCATACAAAACACTTCACCTCCTAAACTTTGTTGTACATTTTTTTGTTCTCGGGGGATGATAAATCAATTTTCCGCCATGGCAAAATTTTAGTTACTTTTGGTCTTTTATCCTATTTTTAAATTTTATCCAGATTTTCTATCTTTTAAAGAAGCTATTTGAGTCATTCAACTTTAACTTTTAAAATTTGAGTGATTTTTTCAACGTAAAATAACATCGGCAATATTTTATATTTTGTGGGGATTTTTAAAAGCATTAGTGAAGGATTATATCGATCCAATGTTGAAATTACCATTATTTATATATAAATAACAAATTATATATATATATATATATATATATATATATATATATATATATTGACAAATGTTTATTACATGTAATATAGTTATTTTTTATTATGTCATTTTTAGAAATTCTTTGGACAACCGATAGTTAAAGGGACACTCAATTGAGTTAGATAGTAAGTGACATGAGAAAAGAATATAATTAATTATCGTATAATCGTATTTTTATTGCATTTATATGTAAAATTCTTTATGTTTGTGTGTTATGTATTTATATTATATGGTTTCTATTAAGTACACATTTTAAAATGAACCCATTTTTAAAATAAATAAATTTGTATCCACTTTTAATTTTAATTTCTAAAGGTTACGATGCCTTATAAATTAAATAACAGTAATTCTTTCGCATGATTTTATATAAAATCAAACTTTATATATTAATTTGAATATAGTTGTTAGAATATATTATAAATTATTTGCAGATATCAAATTAGTAATTTATAATTGTATAATAATATATGCAGTAAATACTTTAATTAATTTTTTAAATTATTAATATATTTGAACTTTTATTTTTTATTTTTTCTTTTTCACTTGTATCATTCTTTGAAGTTAATCATATTTGAGGTTGTCAGATATTTAATGTGAACCTGTTGTGAAAGAGAGATTTGAACCATATTTGCATGTTGTTAGAGACCAACCTTTGTATCCTAAAATTCATATGAACAGTAATTTGAGATTAGGCAACGGTGTAAAATAATTTTACATTACAGGTACATACCATTAAATTCTTTTACATTCACATATCTTATAACGATGAAAATGTGCTTTGAAATTCTTATCTACAAAATAAATTAAAAAACATATCATTCAATCATTGTTAAATACACGTTCCAAAATCATTTAAAACAATATACTTCAAAATAAGAATTTTAAGTTATATTCGTATTAATCATTCAATCATTTAAAATATTTTATTCGAAAAGTTTTTTCAAACCTGCTGAAAGCTTATGATGGGATGAGTGCAACACAGCTACGCCGAGCCACTACACAGTTTGCAGTGCTCACTACCAAATCAAAAAACGTGAGAACGAGTGAAGGAATATGTGTTTGTGATTGTTGTAGCACATGGCTTCAAATCCTACCACTCTTTTCTCCGAGGCCAATTAGTAATTAATTATCACAAATATTAATTAATGAGCTTGAACATGACAACTCTAAGACAATAAGACCACTGAACCAGGAAAAGGAAAAATTGAGCAGACAAGCTCATCTGTAAGCACACCCATCACTTTCTCTTGGATAATATGAATGACTTACCCAAACAAGCCTTATGAAAGGTTTTAAAAAGCATTATGAATAAAATATTTTAGTAAGTTCTAACTTGTAGACATATATTTTAAATGATTTCAGAATTTTATTTCGTAATTAAAATTTGTTCTATAGAATGTTACAGAATAATTAAATTGAACTAGTTAAAAGTTAGTTTTAGATACTATCCAGAGATATATTTTTCCAAATTATTTTGGGATTCTATAATCCATCATTCAATGAATAATTGTATCTTCCGAAAGGTATAGCAACTTTTAAAAAGTCAATTTTGTGATTACATTTGAAAAATAGAATGGTACATGAAGCCATTGTCATAGAAAAAAAAAACCTTCATTTTTAAATTAAGAAAATGTCAAATACTTATTTATAACTAAATATTTAACCAGAGCTTTATTAGAGAATATTGATTCCTCCTAAAAATTTGAGTCATTCATCCTTATCTTGAATAGGTAGCATGTAATGAAAATGTTTGGTAGGATGGAATTGAGATATAATAAACAGGAAAAGGATTTGGCTATAAAGGACATGTGCCATTTCTGTTGTTTTTATCTTTGGTATAGTGACGATACTTCTATTTTCTTTGTATACGCCAATCTGAAGTATCAATAATGATGCATCACAGGAAAGTGTAATGGTACCATTGTCATTTTCTCAAATGAAAGAATTTTTCATGTAATAAGAAATTTTAAGAACCGTTGCTCAAACAGCTCTTGAAAAAACTGACATTGTTAGGCAACTTATAGTTAGCCATATGAGAAGCTAAGATAGCAGGCTAACGAGTCAGCTTGAAATATAAAATGATTATAACTGCAACGACCATAGCTGTCAATAAGGAGCCTACAATCCATTTGTTCCTGTTCATCCTTCTTGACATGGCTGACAAAATCTTCTTGCTCTTGCTGATGTTATCATCCACCCCATGGAGCTGAAACCAGAAACGATTACTATTCTACTCGTGACAACTTATCAGGAGTAAGGTTTTGGGAAACCATTTTAACCAGTGAAGTGCTTATAACTTATAAGTGCATCTGCTAGTTGAGCTTGAGCATCAAATGCTAAATCATCTAGATGAAAGGGGGCAATTAAAAACTCCCAGTGGTGGAACTTACTGTCTTATGGGCATGGAGTAGGGATTGTCGTTGTAGATGCAAATCTTGGAGGATAGAGACACCAAGCTCCTCTGTCTCCAGCATTGTTTTTCTGCTATCCTTTATTCTATCAGAGGATTGATTAAGTCTTTCAGTAGACATTAGAAGTCTTCCCTTTTGATCATTTGATACCTGTCCTAGCATCCATAAGTAGCTATTAGAATGCAAAATAAATGAAAAGAAGGTAATGTATCATCTATCGTTGCACTGTAGTGCATAAGAAACGTAGCACTGAGATGGAGGTGAAAGAAATTGCCAGATGTCAAAGAATCCGGAAGTTGAGATTCAAAATATCTACACATCATGCAATGTTTCTGGCTCTCTCCAACCCTAGAATACACACAAGACTTCAGTAATTTAGTGCTATATAAATGTGGGTATTACGGCTTGGAGGCCCATACATACTTCAATACTTGGCCAACTTTGGCTTGAAGGCAATTCACGACTTTTAACTTCCAAAAAGCCATTTCTAACAACGAAAATTACCAGCCAAATCTAGTCTCAAATCTCCCAGTTCAAAATTAGTTACATTGACACCTATTAATATCTAAGGAAGGGATGTATAAGAGAGATACCGCCAGTGTATCAGAACTTCCTGATTCCAACAAGTCATCTCTAGCAGCGAAACTGACATTAGATGTAGTAACTCTCTTAACTTCGGTCTTCAAATTGGTTAAATCAGTTTTGTATTCCCTTAACTTGGCAAGAAGAGTTGCCTTCATACTAGGCTGTAAACTCCTAGCCTCAAGGTCCATTTTCCGAATCTGAAAATATTCAAGCAAGAATTATAATTGAGCAAAACATCAGGAGGAGAAAGAGAAGATAAGTTCGATTATACCAATGTTTCAGCATCATCTAATCCAGCTTTTATGTCAGAAAGTTTCTGCTTCTTTTTTTCTGCGGCACATAAGGTAACCAGCAAACATTAGACAGAGAAAGCTACAGTCCTTATCCATTTCTTTTGCGTGCGTGTATGTTGTGGGATGGGACTTAATAAAAAATTACATCCTTAACAAAAAGCTTAAGTCTGTTCAGCAGAAATTATATGAATAACATAGTTTATCAGAAGGAAAATCTCTTCATCATGCATTCCCCCATAGCAAGCCTTTGATGCATGTTTAAGTCTCATACAGCACGCTTATAGTTGCGTCTGCTAAAACTAGCAAAACGAAAATTTTAAAGGACAAAACTTAGGAGGAGTTTTTCAGATGTTTTTAGCGTTGTTCTCTAATCAAAATAGGAGCCCAACTCATTATTCAATGCCAACTTTAAATGTCCACTTCTGTTGTGCGAGTTACCAGTGTGAAACTCCAATTTTGATTAGAAAACAGAACTAAAAAGCATCTAAAGAACTTCATTTAAGTTTTTTCCAGTTTTAAAATCATATAAAAACATTACATCCAACAGTTCCAGTATTCATGATACCAACTTTGAAAGAGAAGCATTTAATAATCTTATAGTAATCCAGTGATCATGAGAAGTAAAACTCCATCATCATATTCGATAAGTAATTACATAAGGTTTAGTTATTCAAATGTAGAGGTTTTAATCATGTTTATGGAGACCTAAAGCCCACTGAACAATGTAAATACTTTTTTATAAGGGTTGAAGCATTCAAAGTGCTACAATATATATAGATATATATACACTTTGCTGATGAAAAAAAAAAAAATACTCATTTAATCTCAATACTTGTACTATCATTACAATTTAGTCCCTACACACAGAAACTACTACTTCAGTCCCCGAGCATACATTTTTTTTTACTCATTTAGTTCATATAAACCTTTTAATCTGTTTGAATCCTTACAATTTTATACGTTAGAAATTAAAACGGATTAAAAAGTGTACGTGTAAAACTAAAACAAGTAGTCTATGTACGTAAAGGGACAAAATAAGTAATTAACCATTGTATAATATCCTGTGAACCCAACTTGATCATTAGATTTTACGATGTTCTTCCCGTTCCTATATACGGCCTCAAAATCATTAGCCTCAACAATATTATAAGGGTGGAACTGAAGAGTGTGTGTGAAGAAAGAGATTGATTGCATTACCTCCATCAAGAGAGGAAGCCCCAGTGCATTGCCGCGAAAGATTCGCTGATAGTTCACAGTATTGTCGCTCGTACCCGTCAAATACCTGACTCATTGTTCCCAATTTCTCTACCCTACCATCCCAATTCGAATCAATCAGATCCAATACAAGAATTAGAAACAACAACAGCAACAATAACTTAAACGTTAATTTCAAACACACGCGCACATATATCTATGAAGAAACTTTTGTATATTTTGCCAATAAATATGTTTATAACTTTTAAACTTTGCAAATAGAATCTCAGAAAATAACGAGCAATGTGACGATACAAAGGAGGATGGACGTGAAGTGTCGACGGAGGTTGACAAAAAAGCGTACCGAAGAACGATCAGAGGTTTTCCGGATGTTGACCTGAGAGTTGCCGGATATTGACCGGAAGATTGACGGAGACTGATCGGAGAAGAGGAGGCGGAGAAAGCAGCGGAGCTTGCCCAAATAAAACAACCAACCGAAGAAGAAGGATCAACGAGAGTTCGTTGGGCTTCACCAAACTTGTGAGTATTTACGCCTTTGCCATGAATTACTACTGGATTGACATTTCCGATCTGTTCTTGAAATTTATAAGCTATTTTTTTTTAATCTTTTATGTTCCTAATCATTTATATTTTCATGCTTTATATTTAAATATTATGTTATGGTGCTCTAATTTAAGTTTTTAAGATGAGTTAAGCTTATTCTTTTGTTACTTTAACTACTAACATAGTTAATGTTCAATGATTTTAAATGAGTAAATTTATACACACTCTTGTGTACCACATTTTTTAATATTTATAATATATTATCGGCTAAAATTCTTATTTAATTATAATTTTTATTTTAATTATTTAATCGGGTATTTTAATTTTTTTTCAATTAAGTTTATATATATTTTTTAAATTATCTAATTTGATTATTTTTATTAGATTTTAATAAATGTTAACTAAATAAAATACACGTGTCACATTTTTTAAATTTGGAATGTAATTCAAGAGGTTAAGGTTACAACTTTTGTCTTTTTTGGAAGAGGAAACGTACTTTGTCCTCATTAATGGTGTTGTCTTTATGTCTAAGTGTCACTCGTCTTCATTTAGCTCATATAATGTTTGGAGATGCAAAATCATCCCTTTCCTCTCATAATGATGGCTCTAGACGATTGAGTGTAATACTTATTTGCAATTGTGTATAGGTTGTAGTGTTGAGAATGACTATAAGATTAGATTCATGAAATTTATGTTTTGTTTTGTGAGGATTTGTCCAAACTATAAGGTTGTATTTTGTTATGGTTCTTTTGAAAAACAAAGTGAAAGTGAGGATTTGATGGGGTACAATTATTTAAAATGGTGCATTGAAGATGGTGGTGATGAAAGAAATGCTATATTGTGAGACAAAGAAAGAAGATATATAATCTAGAGAAATTTCATAAGGATTCCAAAAGTTGTTAATAAGGATTATTTGTTTTTGTTGTTGTAATTGATATCATCATAATTTCGTTGTTAATGAAAATTCCATGTTTCGTTGTAAAATGTAGATGGATGTAATGTAATTAACATAATATGTGCTAAGTGTGTTTACAACAATGAGTTGTTTGTAGTGGTGGTTGTGATCCTTCACAAAACCAAGTTCCTAGAGGTGGTGTAGTTGGTGTACTTGAATTTGGTGGTTGACTTCCATGAGAAGGTTGTTTCGAGTGAGTTAGTTGGAGACAACATTTTCTATTGTTTCAAAGTTCTTTACAAGTGCCACCTCTTTTGCGTAAATCACGTTTTCTTAATTGTTTTTCGTCCTTCTTTAACTCCCATGGTTCTAGTGTTCTGTTCTTTTTTGGTTTTCCAAACACATCTTATCCTATATTTCAATTTCTGCCTTGTGTTTGGTTTGGCTTGTGATGGGAGAGGTGGAGAATGAATTAGATTTAGTAGTGTTGGTTGGAATGGTTTAGAAGACTGAGTGGTTGTGATTGTAAGTTTTGAAATGGTTGAAATGTCAAGAAGGGGGCGGAGGGTTGAATTGACTAGTTAAAAATTTAGGCTATTTTTGAAAGCTAAAAACCACTTTTAATTGAATCAATTAGATCATCAAGTTAGGGTGCAAACATTACTGAACTGTATACTTTCAATCGGTCAAAAACATAGTTAATCGATTGATTTTACTAAACAGATTATGTTATGGTATAATCAACCAATTGAAATAGAACAACAGTCGACTGAAATACTGGGAAAAAATGCAGAAATGCAGTTTCGAGTTTTAAACCAGGAACAATGCACAAGAATGATCAAGACAAGTTCTAAATGATTATGCAAACATGCTCAATGTTGCATATGTCATGAAAACATGCAAGAACATGAAAAAGATGATTAAAACACAAGTTCTTTCAACTTTAAAATGAATATGCAAGAGATGAAGGTTAGAGAAGATAAGAGACCACAAGATTTTTATATTGGTTCACTCAAACCTCAGCTACATCCAGTTTGTCAAGGCAACCTGAGCTTGACTTTGCACTATTTCAAAAGATTTACAAAGTATCCACCCTTACACTTTCAAAATATGCAAAAACCACACAAAAGACTCTTGAATCACACAAGAGTCACACCAGCACAACAAGAACCCTCTTGCAGACCTGGAAAACCACCAGGCACACACACAAAGCTTGAGAAAGATCAAATCTCAATGGTAGCACAACCCAGCCTACCACAAACCACTTTCTATAAGCTTCAAACCAAGCCAAAAGCTCCAAGAATTGATCCAAGATCAATTTTCAACTGCTGCAAACTGTATGATCACGAAGGAGAGAGTTTCCAGAATAATTTCACGCTAAAAAATGATCAACACACATCTCTTTCGAAAATCATAACTTTTATAGTCAAACTGTTACGAATTCAATAAGTTGATTTCCAAATCAATCGGTTGATTTCACTTGACTTAATTAAAATCAGTCGATTAAAAAATAAATCAACTGATTGAATTTGTTGCAGTTTAAGACTATTGCAGCCAACCTTTTAACATGTTTAAAAACCATTCAACAAATTAAAAAAGACATTTTAACTTGTTGAAAAACCATTCAACAGATTAAAAAACATAACAAAGACCAAATACATTTAATTAATGCTACAAGGTCAGCAATATGAATTACAAACTTCAAATACACTTTCTTAATGATGTAACTATGTGAAGAGCACAAGTTCCAACCTTGATCAACATGAATACCATCAAATCACCTTTCTTTTATCAATGTAGGCTTCATTCCAATGGTTAATGGCTTCAAGATAGTTCAAAAGAGCTTCATTAAATCTTCATCAAATCTTCAAGAAGCATACCACCTTGGTTTCACATGTCAATTGTGATCTTTCAAAAAATCGAGTTCCTGGAGGTGGTGTAATTGGTGTACTTGAAGTTGGTGGTTAACTTGAATGAGAAGATTGTTTTTAGTGACTTAGCTAGAGACAATATTTTCTGTTGTTTCCAAGTTCTTTACAAATGCCACATCATTCACATTAACCACATTTTCTTAACTGTTTTTGGTCCTTCTTTAACTCTCGAGGTTCTAGTCTTCTGTTCTTTTTTGACTTTCCAGACTATTTTTTCAGTTGGAGGCAATACATCAAGAAAATAAATAACATCCCACACTTGTTGAGTGTTTATAGGATAAATGATTGGCATGTATGTCTGTTTATAGGATAGATGATTGACATGTATGTCTCTTCATATCACTACAAGAAAAATCAAATTTACCGACGACAATAATTCGTCTGTAATGTCACAAATCCGTTGGTAAATTGGTATTACCGACGGACTACCGACAGCCAGAAATCCGTCAACTAACGCATCGTCAATAACAGTTTACCGACGGACGCTTGAAATTCGTTAGTATTTACCGACGGAAACATCCTTTGCAAAAGTCATCGCTTATTACCAACGGATTGAGCCTTCGGTAATTATCGACGGACTAATCCTTCGGAAACTACATACGTTTATACATTGCCATTACCGACGGATAAATCCTTCAGTAATTATCGACAGTCGGTAATGGCAATGCATAAACGTATGTATTTACCGACGAATTAGGCCGTCGATAATTCATCGGTAAATAAAGTGTTGTATCCAGCAACATCTGTTTATTTAGCATTTTCCAATTACCTGCATATAAAATACTCTAACACAATTCCAGAAAATTCTAACATTCCAAACAATTGCAGCACTACAAGATACTCATAAAATTCCATCACACAAAACATACCAAATAATATGTAGCATAACATAACAATATTTGTCAAGTAAAATATACATGACCATGATACCAAGTAAAACATAATAAATATCAAGTTTAAGTACATGGTAAATGTTTTTCTTAAGGAAATGAAGAGCTAATAATCTTCATAATCTGGAGAAGATTCTTCATTATTTTGTTGCTGAGATTGCGGTTGTGGCTGTAGCTGTGCCTGCTGAAGACGAGCTTGAGCATCAGGAGGGAGATATTGCAGGACTAGTGATTGAAAGGATCGAAACTCAGTCTTCAATTGCTCATTTTCCTCTAGGTTTCGTGAAAGTTGTTGCCTAATGTTTGTGAGGTCCTCTGTATTAGAAGAGGAAGAAGCTGATAGGCTTTCTTTTGAACCCGTATATTTTGAAACAAGTTGGCCAGCCCCATAAAATCTTCCTTTCTTTTTTCCTCCAACCGTCTCAATCCAACACCTAGTCCTGATATTCTCGTCCTGTGTGAGATTAACAGAGGATTGCTCCTGTGTTCCATCAGCACCACATGAGGATACCTCATATCTGACTTGGGATAGCTTAGAAATTCTTCTGTAAGTAAAAAATGAACATTTATCATTATATTGTGATATATATATATATATAGTTTAAGAGTAACTAATATTTTGAAATTGAAAGAGACTTACATTTGTCTTTCTAGACCTCTCATCCACATACTCGCCAGTATCCTTCCAGATATGCATCTGCTGAAATACTTCATCAAATGACACATGTCATCCCAACTCACGTGCCTGCAAATAATATATTTTATAGTATCAAATTTGATTTGATGTCAAACTTTATAATTATAGTTCAAATGGAAGATATTAGAAATAGTTAATATGTATACCATACGAAGTGCATGCTCGTAAGTGGTTATATATATATATATATATATATATATATATATATATATATTTATTTATTTATTTATTTATTGATCTTCTAAACCAGTGATCGATGAAGTCTTCTCATTCAAATTCAGAACAAACTGCATTTTCTATTATCTATATTCACAACAGACTTCTCCCTAATAATTGAGGTGCGCCTCAACTCAAACAATTTGTTTGCTGACAAACTACCATATTAAATAAACCCATAATAAGAAAGACACGTAGTAACAAAGAAACACAAGGGAACAAGGCACAACGATGGTCTCTTTAGTCAGATGAAATGGGAACATTGGTAGAGAAACCTGCGATATTGAAAATAGTGGAGGATACACTGTCGTCAATTAAGTTTGCATTGTTGAATTGTGTTTTTATACAATTTTTTTTTTTAATTTGGAGTAATCTAGTCCAATTATATATATACACTTAAAGGGGTGAGGTCTAATTTTACCACACTAGTTGGCCTGTACAATAAAATTAATATATATTGCAGCTTTTAGTTGTTTAGAAGCTCTATTACATGAGCCAGTTTTGAAGGAAATTAATAGGAATTATTACCTTACTAAAAACTCTATGAAACTGGCCTGCAGAACACGGCACACAATATAATTTATATTTAAGTTAAGTTTATGATAAATTTGAGAATCTTTAGTTACATTTATATGATATATAAGTATTTTAAAAAAATTAGATTTTTAATTGAATACTTATTATTTTTTTAACTAAGTGATATGATTATATTTTTAACTTATTATTTTAATTATTTTATAATTTTATAATAATATGATGTCAGTAGATGAATTTTACAAATATATATATATATATATATATATATATATATATATATATATTTTTTTTTTTTCTTTTATAAAGATGAAACTGAACGTTATCGTGATTAAATATATTTTTAATCTATAAATTTATATATAAAATTAGAATTTATTCGTGTCAAAACTTTGATATATTTTAATTTTTTAACTTTTTAAATGAATGAATATAGAGTTTTTAATCCAAATATGTTAATATATTTTATGTATTAAACGACATTTGAGACCAACATTTGAACTATAATGTGTCAAACGATCTAACCAATTCAAACTTCAATCCAGAACATAAAAAGTTTAACGTTATTAGATTAGAATGATTATTTTCCTTCATTTTTCAAATTTAAAGATTAAATTATATCAAACTTTGAAATACAGACAAATTTTAATTTTGCTTTAAAATTAATATATTAAAAACATATTTATCTCTTACAATAATAACATAAAATTAAAAATCTATTGAATGAATTTGTTTGTTAAGTTAAAAATATATATGTATAATTAATTAGAAGGGTTGTTTAGTTATAGTTTTGTTAAGTGAAAAGAAATGATGAAGCCGAAAAGCAGAAGTTGGTAGGTAGGGTATAAATAGGAGGTTGTGTTGAGTTGTTGATGCTTGAGAATCCGTAAGCATATAGAAAAGAAAAGTAAGGAAGTGCGAAATGGGTTTGAGTGAATACATTGCCGTAGTGGTGTCTCTGTGTCTAGTATCAGTCTCAATAGTGAACCCTCAAGCTGTTCCAGGTGCACAACCTATGCCTCCTGTAATTCGTGATGAATGTCCTGAGAATACAGTATTTGTGTTGAGACTATGTGTGTTGAATTTGCTGAATATTACAGTGGGTGTACCACCCCCGACCACCGCCCCTTCCTGCTGCGCCCTCCTTACGCCGTTGCCTGTTGTCCAAGCACGAATTTGCGTCGGCAATGCCCTAAACCGTGCCGTCCCTGGCCTCCCCTTCATCGTCTCTTTTGTCACAGATACACTTCTTAATAACTGTCCTTGATCTCATATGATCCCGCTGCCAGTCACATATCCCAATGCTTTATGTTCTTTCTTCTTTTACTGTTTTCCGTTTTTCTTTTACATTCCTTCTCCACACGCTTCCACCGCTGTCGACGGAGGATTATTACTACCTTCTCTCCTTTCTTTGTTTGTTGCATCTTGAAACTTGTTGATCTTGTTGTTTAATTAAATAAAATGGTTATGTGACTTCTTTTATCTACTCATATTTCTTTCCTCTCTTTATTTTATCTATTTCATGTCAACGGAGGTATGGTATTGATAGTAGTTCTCCCGTATCCTACCTGCCGGATAAATATTTGTTCCGTATATATCTATTTTTTTATTAATAACTGTCTCTTTTTTTCATATCCGTTGATATTCACATATATAGGTATTTACAAAATTATTTAAAAAAATATTTAATCATAAATTCAAATAAAATAAAATACATCTGTCATAAATTTTAGATAAAGTTCAAATAAACTCAAGTTCATATGAGTCCAAATAATTATAAAAATAAATATAAAATGATGTTCAACACAATGAAAATTCTTTAATTATTCCTTGGATCAACAAACTCACTTTCTCTAATTCATTTCTAAAAAATAAACAAAATAAACAAATAATAAACCTTAACTGTGATATGCCCAGTATTCTTATTTTGTTAACTTCATCATTTGACAACAAACATACCATAAACGTGTTTATATAAGGTTTGATGTATATGCTCAATTTTAAAGAAAGGAAAAAGAAGGATGTCAAGGGGTGTACTTGGAAGAAGACAACGTACTAATACAGTACTTGAAGCTGGAAGAATGAATACAGAAGACAAGACGAGATGTGTAGCTTAGAAAAAAATTAGATCAGAATGTTTTTTACTAATATATATATATATATATATGGGTATTTTTGTAAATTAAAATTTAACAGGTACGAATATTCACGGGTACAGATACTCGTACCCGCCCCGTTAACATGCGGTATAAAAAATAACCGTATTTGCGAGTAGTGGATATCATTTTTAATATATGTTTTGCGGTATTTTTTTTTTTTTAAATCCCTACTTCTAACACCTACATAACATAACTCATTCACTGGATTTTTTTTTTTTAATTTTCAAAAACGACAGTACCGTCGCTCATTAATTATTAATGTCTTGTAAATTCTTCTGCACCATATTTATTCATCAAAAACATCTTCATAATAATGTATTTAACTAAAGCAGACAAGTAAAGAGACGTGTGTATTTATGACACCGGAGATTTATGTTCCGGATCGATCATTTATATATGTTGTAAGAATATTGACGTAGACAATCTTATTGCTTTTACGGCTATTCTATTCTATTTTAAGCTACCTCTACACC
Source organism: Vigna unguiculata (assembly GCF_037176805.1). NCBI lineage: Eukaryota > Viridiplantae > Streptophyta > Magnoliopsida > Fabales > Fabaceae > Vigna > Vigna unguiculata. Next base: position 8,715,264 of record NC_140800.1, read on the forward strand.
ATATTTCCTCGGATTTTTTTATAATTTTGTCATTATTGGTAGTCACTTAAGACAAGTTGGGAAAAGAGTGTCTCTCTCAACTTGTTTTATTAAATGCTGAAATTTGATTATGTTTGTATATATTGTTATAACTATCTAAATCTTGGAATAACCTTATTATTTGGTTTTGAATAATATAAACAGTTAAGGAAACTTATGTATATTTTTTTTATAGATCTTTTAGAATACACAATCTTTACCTGAGGTGATATGATCATATCATATTAAGTTTAGGAATTATGATTGAGTGAAAATTTGTTTGCATGTCTGAAACTGAACGTTTTTTAGTTAATTTGATAAATCATTGTTTATAATGTTTTGAATTGAATTAATTATTTGAAATTGTTCAGAAATTATATTATTCACGCATTTTTTAAATTATTTTAAAATTTGATTGATTTTTTCTTTAAGTAAACTTGAACTTTTTAATATTTTCATTCAAGTAAACAATTTTCAATTAAATAAAAATAGAACGGAGATTCAAATCTTATCATCGTGACTTTTTTTCTCAAGTAATATTCCACTTGCTAAATATATTTGATGGACAAGACTTGTATGATCCCAATTTAATAAAATAATTTTAATAAATAAAATATCATATAATTATAAATAATTAGAGCACGAGACGTGAAGTATAAAGGATTCAACCATTACATTTATTCATAATATACCAAAAGGAAAGTTAAGACACAAAACAATGTTAATAACATAACTTAAACATGAAATAGTTGGTAGAAAGATTGCTCAATAGAACAAAGGATTACAATTAAAATTGTTCTTCAAAAGGGTCATCCAAAGAGCAAAAACTACCACCTAGTCTAAACATCGGCATCTCCACCATCGGAACAATCTCCACGAATCTCCACACTGCTCACACCAAAATTTGGTATTCATTGCAAAAAGAATAACCATACAGAAAGCAGACACAAAGAGAAAAGAGTAAGTTACTTGCAAAAAGAAAAAAAAAAAAAAAAACACACACACACACACACACACACACATATATATATATATATATATATATATATATATATATATATATATATATATATATATATATATATATATATATATATATATATATATATATATATATATATATATATATATATATAACACTCAAAAGAATTACAGAACAATGCACAAATTACACTAAGCTAAGTAATATCAACTAACCCATCACACAAGATGACACTCTAGACTCAATTATCTGGATCTAGACTCAATTGCACTTGTGGTGGCATCTACTATCTGCAGAGTCATTGTCAATGGATTTTACCCCACCACACAAGGTTAGTCCCTTAAATCATCATAAGAACCTTGAGACTGTTCTTAAAGAAAAGACCTTCTGCCACTCTCACCACATGACTCATTCCACTCTACATGAGTCTTGAATGAACATTAGAGTATCAAGATAAACCTCTAGTACTGACTCCTTACATCAATGAACACACTACTAATTAAATCAAATAGGATTTCCCCCATGGAATCTCCTATATTCTCACACAAGCATTTTAAAACACATATTAAAAACCATACAACATATGTCTCTCTTGGAAAATAACTAATTCTTATAATTTTTATCCAATCCAACTTAACAACACATTATGCAAACAATTTGGAATTTTAGAAATAAAACTGCAGCTTGTGTAAAGCTCCAAAATTTTTGTATTTATATTGAAATTAAAGATGATTGAATTAAGAACCAAATACAAAAAGAACCAACTTAATTGAATAACTATAGAGAAAATTATGCACCAAACAAGCAACAAAGGTCAATGTTGTCAACAACCAAAACTACATGGACCTTGCGATAAAAACTTCTCTCACTACAGACCTCCGATTCAAGATTTGACCAGTCAAAGTCAAGAACTATGTGTCTAGGATCAGCTGTTAAAATTTCAGCTCGATCCAACAGTTAACGAAGTTGGAACCTTCATTTTACGAAAGGCGTGCAATGTAGAAAAATGGGTAGCGCCACACCATATGCTTCTTGGTTGTGAGATTTTGACTTGTTCCACTGTACAATTTGGTATCTTGCACTTTTATCTTCTCAAACTCATTTCAAAGTGGTTTATAGATGATACCAAACTGAACAATTATAACAATCAATATCTCTCATTCTAATTGCATTCTAAACTACCTAAATTCTACATTTACCAAGTCTATAAATGAGTAAAAGCAAAACTTTAGCTAAGTAATATCAAACCCTCAATTCAAACATGGTTACAAACCCAAAGTCCAACCTTGTACCATATTCTACATCACCTACCAAAATAAAAGAGTTCCATCTCCATTCAACTCAAGAACCATATTTCTCCAAGACCCACAACTTAATCTCACATGCATCCACTTTTTAACATGTCCCTATAACCCTCCAAATTCAATACATGTATATATATATATATATATATATATATATATATATATATATATATATATATATATATATATATATATATATATATATATATATATATATATATATATCTCATAAAATAGACAACCACAAATTCTTTGAACAAAAACATCCCTTCCGTAATAATTAAAATTTTGAAAACTAAGTTTTTCTTATCAATACATGGAATTAAACTACCAATTAACAAAATACCCAAATTTGCTAAAAACGAAATTCCCAAACTTGAAACAAGAATAAACTTACAATTCCATAATTCAATAAAAAAAAAAACATACTAAGGCACAACCATTAGCTTCCCTTACCTTAAAAGATGCTAACCCAACAACAGGCCCTAAAAGAAGAGCACCACGACACGACTACAACTTACGGAGGTGGAGGAAGAGCGTTCAGTAAGCTCGGAGGAGGAAAAATCTTATGCCCTAGCAGATCTTTCTACTTCAGAACTGTGAGGGAGAAGGGAATTGTTTCTGGAAAGGAGACAAAATAAGAGTGAGTGGTTGGGAGGGGGTCATGGGGTAACAAGTGGGCTGACCTAGGCCCTTTAATAAAACCAGCCCTCACCTTTTTAAAACAGAAAGGGAGTCTTGCAAGATTTAATAGAATTGAATTTTTTTTATCAACTACAATATTTTCTTTATACATATTTTATTAAGTTAAATATTTATTTTAATAACTTTCCACTACAAAAATTCTGAATTTTAGTGGAGGTTTATCAAGAGAGGTTAGTATAACCCCAAGTAATTTATATACATATCAAAAGTTTCTTAAACCTCTGGTAAGTGTCAAAGGTTTTTTAAATGAATATTTCATTTTCCTTTCATTTTTTTAGGTCTCTCTTTTCTAACTTTTCAATACATTGTATTCTCCTGCATGACCTAACAAATGGCATTTTCTTCTCTTCATTTCTGCTTCATCTTTCGTTTTTAGCAAACGTTGTCCTCTCAACTGTAGCTTTAAATTTCTTTGTTTTTCTCTTCTCTAATCGCTCAATCACAACTTTAAATTGGTAATGACTTTCGATTTTTCTTTCACTTTCATGTTAATTTCTCACTTCCCCTTTTATCATATTTGTTCTGCATTTTGCGATTGCAGGTTCAGTGCTTTGTGCGTTGCGTTGCAGGTCTAGTTCATCTTGCTTCACAATTGTTTCTCATGTGCGTTGTTAGGTTGCACTGTTTCTCGTGTTGCGTTGCGTTGCATTGTGTTGTAGGTTAAGTTCGGTTGGGTTTGTCTTATGCTAACAACTTAATAACTTACTAATCGTTCTTTGTATATAAATTAGAGTAATAGTGTCTTAATCTTGAGAGTTTCTAATTCACTTAAGTAGAAATTGTTCAGCTTTTGTTTTTTTTTGTATGTCTTTTTACTTTAAGGAGTTTGGGAGCTTAGAAGCAATTCCATGAGATGATATGAACAAACCATGTAGTGTTGCCTTGGAGATTTCTATTTTTTTAATACGAATATACTTTTATTAAATTAATTGTAATATACCTCAATTAAAATAATTTATTTTAAATTATTTTATTAATGAATAGTTTTAAAATAAACTGAGCAGGTTTATGAAAAAGTTCAAATTTAAAAATTAAATTTAAGTACTTACTAAAGAATAAAAAGAAACTTCAATTTCAAACTTCAAGATACTACGAGTTTGTGATCGTATTTATTCTTTTGATAACTAGAACCAAATTTTATTTTTTTAAATCATTCTTAATTATATAAAAAGAATATATTCATTTCCAAATGCACATATAGTTTATTGAATAATGTTAACAATTTTAGTATTAGTTACTTCACCAATAATAGTTTTTCAAAGTTAAAGATGATAAAAACTTATTTAAAATTAATAATGTCTCTACACAGATTAAATAATTAGCCTTATTATCTATTCACAAAGAAATATTAAAGAAAATTAATTATGAAAATTTAATAGATAAATTTGCATAACAAAAAATTTGAAAAATAAATTTTATTTAAATTTATGATAATTTTTAACATAAATTATTAATAAAAATGCCTCATTCTTATGTTTGTTGTAAGCCTCCCAAATCATTTTTTAAAATTATGATAATTTTTAACATAAACTATTTTTCATTCTCATTCCTAGATTTAAAAAATATGAAATTTTTGTTTAATTTTATTTTAGGTACTTGTACCATGGTCTACTCTCTCCTTTACTAGTTCAAGTTTAATTAAATAATTTGTTTTTTAAAAGATAGAAATCACAGAACTTAACATTGTGAAATATTCAATGTAAAAATGATGCATTTTTTTCCTTATGTCAAAATATCAATAAATAAAATTATACTTGTATAAATATTAAATAATAATATCAAACAATAATTGAATAAAGATCAAATAAATATAAAAAAAGATGAAAAGCGATTAGGAAAATTCTTAATTAGAAACCAATTTTAAAAACAAAAAATAGTAAATATTTAATTAGAAACCAATTTTAGAAACAAAAAATAGTCACCACAGTGACTAACTTAGATACCAATTTACAAAATTAAAAATGAATTATTACTAAAATAGTCACTATTATAAATAAATTATAATTGGTCACTAAATAATTATAGACTAATTTAGCATTGATACTCAAAACTCAGGTAGTTAATTTTTAGTGACCAATTTCCTTTGATAGTCAAAATCATGGAAGCTAATTTTAAAGAACAATTTAGTGATGAATTATCATTTTTTTATTCATAATAGTAACTATTTTAGTAACTAATAATTTTGAGTTTTGTAAATTTGTATCTAAATTAGTCACTATAGTTACTAATAATTATTGGTCACTATAATTGATCACTATTTAGTAGTTCTCTTATAGCGGTGTGTCTTTGAAATAAGTTACAAATACCAAATAAAATTAGAGTCTAAATTGGTCTTTAATATTAACTACCAAGATTTTAACTATTAAGCTTCAAGCCCAATTTGAAGCTTGGTTGAGAATGCTTGGAAGAAGCTAGATTGGTGCGCATGTTCCTTATGGTGCAAGGCATGGAGAGTGTAACATCCCGACCGGATATTACGAGTTTAAATAATAAAATAAAATAAGAAAAATAAAATCTCATTAATTATAAACCTATTTCCCAAAAACGCGCGAAATTTCAAATAATTTATTTCATAATAAAGATAACTCTAAATTCAAATTTCTCAAAATTCAATGAAATACCAAAATAGTCTCATAATAGTTTACAACTTTATTCCAAAATCATAAGTGATAAAAACTCAATAAAACTGTTCCCATGTGTTTTCCCCGCTTCGCTACTACGCCTAACTAGATCCACCTGCAACATCATCTGCTCCCGTGTACCGCGTACACGATCATCGCCAAACACAAGCAGATAGGGTGAGCTAACAAAATAAACATATATATACCTATGGCACAATTATACAAACCACACAATCTCACCAAAGGAATTCCATCCTTTGATATCACATGACATGGTCACCACCATGTTAATCGTGTCTTCTAGTGAGTACCGCAAGGTGTCTTGCTACAATACCTATCAGCCACAACCGGTAGAGCACGTGCGGGAAACCATGCTACGAATCACACACCGTAACGCCATGTGGAGTTCCCATATACGAACATAGTTCGTAACGTCCCAAGACTACCAAACTCGTCAGCTAATTACTGAGGAGGGAAATCTATCTGGACCTATCCGTACTGGCCACAACCAACACATTAACACTGGCAACCCTCGCCAACCTGAGCTCAACTCAAGGGTTCCTCGTGTTCATCTGCCATCCCGAGCTCAACTCGAGGGATGTCATTCCGAGCTCAACTCGAGGAATGCCACGTGCTTAACCCCTATCCCGAGCTCAACTCAAGGGATACGTTTTAGGCCACAACTCAAGGAACACCAGCAAGTCGACCTTTAAGATATCCTAGAAGCCTTGTAGATCATGCACATCATAGCAAGCATAACCACAATCTGCTGCTGCAAAACTGCTTGGTGCTGCTCATGAGGCGCCAGGAACTGCCTGCCTCTATACTGCCTGGCGGGGGACACTTACTACCAGGCGCAAACGCGCCTCTAATGCCCATGCCTGCAGTTATCGCTTGGCAGAACACTCCTCACCGCCAGGCGCCACACGTTCCAATAGCCACTGGTTTTGAAACTACTGCCTGGTGGCTCCAAACCTTCTGCCAGACGATACATCAGTACAGCGAGCTGCACTGGTTATCCCCTTGTAGCCTGATTTTTTTTTTCCCAAGTTCGTGTAAGTGCTACAACAAAATTTCCACCTCTATTCTCATAACAATTCCATGTACCCATGTGCTACTTTCATATACATGTAAGGGTATCCCCAACTCCAACCATGTTATTTCAGCCATTTGCCACAAAGTTATTCCCTTCCAAAGGCTATAAAACAATTAGGTAACATCGATTTGTTTCCCACCTCAAACCAACACACACACACACACAAATATATATATATATATATATATATATATATATATATATATATATATATATTCGTTAATGGTTCTGGAAACAGTTTAATATTTACATTACCCATGATAGCTCCATGTAGTACCCCTTAACGTTCCATAAACTCTTTTATACGCACATATGATCAATTCACTTACAAGATAAACTATGAACCCAACAATCGTGCATAACATATATCTCTCGCTAATGACCTCCAAATAAAATCTCCACCGTTCAAAGTGGAGAACTACATGTTATATATCACCTGTCAAAATTTCACCTAAATCACACAGTTAACGAACCAGGAAATGCAATTTTACGAAAACTGCGCAAAATAGAAATAATTAAAATGAAATGATAAATAAAAGGGTTAAATATGTTTTTGGTCCCTCAAGTTTCAGTGAATTTTGGAATTAGTCCCTCTTCAAAACTTTATACCAATTTAGTCCTTCATCTTTAGAAATGTGTAGATTTAGTCCTTCTTACCAATTTTTGAAGAGAGACTAATTTCAAATTTCACTGAATCTTGAGGGACCAAAAACATATTTAACCCTAAATAAAAATAAATGAAATAATTGTATTTTTTAATATTTTTTATTATAATAAATAAATAATTAATAAACTAAAATTAATTAATTTAAATTTGGTAATGTGTGAAGTAATTTAATTTAATATACTGTTATTTCAAATATAACCTTTTGGTTATAAATATTTTATAATAAACTTTTATTTTAGATTAAAATTCATTTTAACTCTATTTGTGAGACCCCTTTTTATTTTTAGGTTTAATTATGTCTTTGGTCTCCATTTTGGAGTCAAAATTTCAATTTGATACTCGAATTTTTAAGAGTCTCAAATTGATCCTTTTTTTGTTAAAAAGTCTCAAATATGTCTTTTCTATTAAGTTTGGCTAGACGACGTTAAATGGGGTTCCACGTGTCAGTTCCTCAATTTTTTGATTTTTTTGAATTTCTTTTTATTTTCTTTCTTTTTTGATTTTTCTTTAAAAAATAAAAAAAATTTCATGTGTCAAGTTGTCGTCGTGCCATGTGGTAGTGACAGAATGATGTGGCAGTGATAATGCCATGTGTCATTTTCTTAGTCTCAATTTGGTCCCTATATTTCAATTTTTGTCTCAATTTAGTTCCTATTTTTGTAAAAATAGTTCAATTTCGTCCCTCTCCAAATTAAAACAAAAATTAATTTTTATATAAATGTTATACAAATATTTTTATTAAATTTGATATTTTTATTCAAATTGATATTTTTATTATATATTTTTAACATAGCTAAGTTTATTTAAAATTGTGTTTCACATTCAACTTTACTTAAAATAGTTTTCAAATTTTAAATTTATATGTTTTTTATTGTTACATGAACTAGTTAATTTATGAATTTTTTTCTGTTAACATTTTTTTCTATTAACAACTTTAAAACAATTTTAAATAAAGTTCAATGTAATTTGTTGAGGAACGTCGGGGAAGGACCATCAGTCTTGTCAAAGTCATCTGGGACCGGAGGACGGGTGACTCTACATGGGAGTTAGAGGAGGATGTGAGGAAGTCATGTCCGCACTTTTTTTGGTAAGTCTTAATTTTCGAGGATGAAAATTTTTGTTGATGCGGAGATTGTGAGACCCCTTTTTATTTTTAATATATGTCCTAAAAGAGGGGTTGGGCCTGGCCTTTCAAGGGCCCAAGATCAGCCCACTATGGACCCCCAAGATCCCCTCACAGACCCTCACTCTTCATTCTGTCTCTCTTTGTAGAAAATAATCAGTGCGAGAGCTCTGCTAGGGCACAAGAAACCTTCTATTTTCGAGCTAGCAAAATTCGTTCTACCTCCAAGTAAGTCGAACTTTGAAACTCCTTGGTCTTTTCTTCCCGTTTTTACCGTTTGGGTACGTTGGTCTGGTTAGGGTTTAACCTTTTACGTTCGTTTTGTCCTAGTGTTCCTGTTTTCAGCTCACTATTTGATTCTTAGAGCTGTCTTACTCCTTGGTTTCGCACCTAGTTGCATTTGCTAGCATCTAAGCAGGTAAGGGAAGCTAGGGTTTCACTTTTTTTAAGTTATTTTGCTTGTCCCTATTTCGTTTGGCTAAGCTTGATTAGTGTTTTGTAGAATATGAGACAAGATTGAGGAAAACGTTAATTTTTGGTGTATTTCCAAGTTAGAGACTCAAATATTCATTAAACTGTGATATTTGAGGTTATTTTTCGTATTCTAGAAGCATCGAGTGGTCGCTGGGCGACTATGTCTTTTTTTTATATATGTGCAGTTTTAGTAAAATTGACTTTCCCGACTCTTTAACCGTTAGATCGAGCTGAAATTTTAACAGCTGATCCTTAACACCTAGTTCTTGACTTTGACCAGTTGGATCTTGAATCGGAGTTCTATAGTGAGAGAGGGTTTTATCGCAAGGTCCCTGTAGTTTGGTTGTTGACAGCATTGACCTTTGTTGCTTGTTTGGTGCATAACTTTCTCTATAGTTATTCAATTAAGTTGGTTCTTGTTGCATTTGGTTCTTGATTCAATAATCTTTAATTTGAATATAAATACAAAATTTTTGGAGCTTTACACAAGCTGCAGTTTTATTTCTAAAATCTCAAATCATTTGAATAATGTGTTGTTATGTAATGAGCCGTGACTTTGTTGGGTTGGACATTGGTATGCATTTATAAAGCATGAGATTGAATGTGATCTTGTTATGTTGTGTATGAGATGGAAAACATGATTGTATGGTTGGTGGTGGTTTGGCATGAGAATTGAATGCTTGATATGGCATGTGGATTTTGTTGGTAAAAGAGTTTGAAGGGAAATTATTGGCGATGGTGGTTAGTGTATACCTTGATATAGGAGATGTCTAGATAAAGGAGGTATCTTGAACTCTAAAAATTATTCACGCTCACATAGAGTAGAATAACTTATGTGGTGAGAGTGGTAGGAGGTCCTAGTCTTGGGACATATTGGGCCCAAGACATTAGAGGATTAACTTTGTGTGTGGTTGGGTGATAACCCTTGCGTCTAGACTCTGCAAAGTTTAGAAGCCAGCACAGACGCATACTCCCTTTAGAATTCTATATCAAGAGTATGATTCGGATATTAAGTCATAGAGTCTTGAAATCACCTATACTTTTTTTAATTTATTTTATTAATTCAAATAATTGAATGTTTCCCAAATTTTTGTAGTTTTTTTTTTCTGCCGAATATGTCGGTATGAGCATTATTTTTTGAAACCCAGAACCAAGAGATGATGAAGATTTATTTTATGACATCAAGAAAGCGAACTCTGAATGTGTAAGCGCACGCCAAGATATTCTATTACAAATAATAAAGCCTAAATGTATTAGTTGTAGAATTTCTTTCTAGAGGTTCATAAGGAGTCCAAATTCTCACTTTTTTGGTACTGCTTCTCGGATTGTTTTTGTTCGGATTGTTTTTGTTCCTAAAAATAAAATAAAGACATGTTTAAACAAAGTATAATTAATATTATCATGTGTTTTAAAATTATAAATAAACGAAAATAATTGAGTTAAAGACATGAAAATGAGAAGGCAATGGGGATAGTATTTTATAATTTCTCTGTTTCCGTAATTAATTGATCACGATAATAATTAAATAAAAACTTTAATTTATTGTATGGGTTATTTAACATAAAACTTATTGCTGGAAAGAAAAAAATAGTAATGTCACGCCTTTTATTTTAAAAGCTTATTGCTGGAAAAGAAAAGAAAAAAAAGCAATGTCACACCTTTTATTTTTATTCTTCAAAAAATCGACTTAAAAATGTATGAGGGTAAATCAAAGTGTAAATAAAGTTTCTTGTGTCTTCTGTATTTGAAAAAATTAAAGAAAAGAAAAAAACTCTTTCACCTAAAAAGGCGGAAAGAAAGCTTGTATCATGATATCTAAGAATAATAATTATTAAAGAATTTTATTTAAGTATTTTTAAAAATTAAGTGATCAAAAGATAAATATTAATAATTAAAATATTTTTGAGAAATTTGAATTCATATATATTTTTATTTTTTTATTTAGACTTATAAATTAAATTTATTTAAAAATAATAATTTATTAAAATTTATATTTTAGTATAATTTATTTAAATTAATTAAAAAAAACAAATTTGTTTACATTAAGTGTATAATTTTATTTGAATTGTATTAATTTTTTTTTCTAAGTTTATATTTTAAAAATTTATTATATATATATATTTTGGGTATAAAGAAGATTCATAAATATGTTTTCAGATAAGAAAATAGAAAGCCATGAATGGCACTAAGATTATCAAAATTATTATCAAAATTTGATTGTGACGGAACCATGATCCTAAGAGTGTGAAGAAGAGACACTTTCCCCTTGAAGAATTCATGAGTCCGTCTTCTTCATCCGTCATCCTCAGTCCGTCTTCATCCTTAATCGTCAGCGTCACAGAAAAGAATTCTTAAAACTGTCACATTAAACCATGAGAATAGTATAAGCTTTGTGGTTCATGGTGTTTAAACAAGCTCTGGTCAACTGGAAAATTTCCGCGAAATTTCTTCCCACCCTTACCAATATATATACCCCCTTTCTCATTTCACATCTCAATCTTCTCTTTTTTCCCTTCCACTTTTCGTCCCTCTATTTTCCATGACACCATGAAGAACAAAGCTTATACTATTCTCATGGCCTTGGAGTTGACTTCAATAAGTATTAAGTATGGAGGTTCAAACACCAACCCCTTCCAACATTCAACTCCAATTCTGTTGCTTTTCCTCACAGCAGCATGCTCTCACCTACTTGCTTCCACAGCTCAAACCAGTTTCCCAACTATTTTCATATTCCACGTCTCTGGTGTAGTTGGATGTGAAGCACTGCTGTGGGTTCTCATTGCTCCTGAGTTTTTATGGTGCTATGTCATCAACCTCTTTCTTTTACTTCTCGCCTCATTCTGTTTCAACTACAACCATATCAATCAACTCATCCGTCACACAACTCACGACCCAAATTTCGAACCTCGCGTTCAAGACTGAGATGTAATGTAAGTAACATGCAGGTGTGGTCTTATGTAGCATGCTGAATCTGTTTCTCTGGGGAAGTTTTGTTGTTTTGTTTTGCGATGTTTGTCTTTTTTCTATGTTTGAAGGGTTTTATGTCTGAGTGGTTATGTTTGTGGATCCATGAATTAGGCACACTATACTGCATGAATAAGTACTCTTCAGTTCACAGCTCTGTAAACTCGAGAAATTATATTTAATATATTTTATCTATTTATAGCATTTATTGCTTAATATATAGTATTAAAATAACAATAATCGACGCATTATTTCACTTAATAGACATTCATATTTCTTTTTTTAGTTTATTTTTACTTTAACACAATAGATGATGAATGTAATAAATGATTAGCATTTGCTAAACCAGACTCCTTGTTAATATTAAACAGGAGGGGATTTATGAAAAAAATTTGGAACGAAATATTTAACTATTTAAAAGTTTAATTAATTTAGTTAATAATAATAAATTTGGTAGTGTTTACGATATTTTTCTAAAATATATATCCTCAAAAGTGTTGGAACATTCGAATTGTTTTTTATACTTACTTACATTTTACTTAAATTATTTATTAAGGAAAAACAATAATAATGAATTATTACATCTTTTTGGCAAATTATCCAAATTGAAAGTCACAGCTTGCGTTGTTTATCATATTAACTACCGACATATAGGGATTAAATGTAAACGACATGCAAACAGTACAGTTTTTTGGGTTTTCAAGCGTATAACTCATACAAGTTTGACCAACTCTTGTTCTAGGTAATGAAAAACGTCAATGATTAATGTTATACCTCTAGAAAAGTCAACTATGATTTTATTCAGTTGAAATATTTGAAATTTATATGAATTTTTAATAAAAGTAGTTGTAATGTGATGCTAATTAAACTAAAAGTTATGTAAATAATATCTCTATTCTCATTTATTAAAGGAAAGTTTTTATTAAAAGAATAAAAAGTTGGCAGGAGGTGAGTTAAAAAGGTAACTTCTCATTTAAAGAATATTTGTTTTCCTTTAAAGAAATATTAAAAGGAAAATTTCTGAATTTCATATTTTAGACTTGAATAATTTTATGTTACATATTATAAAATTGTAAGAAAATATGATATTTAAGAAAATTTAAGAAATTACATAATAAAATATAGTTATCATACAAGGAGAGAATAAAACAAAATTTGTGTCTGATTGACTAAAATGATTATAAAATTCATTTTCATTATATGTAGATGCGAATTTGATCCCGGGTGTAACTTTTAAATCACTTAAATAAATTTCTATTTTATTCGTTAATTATACGAGAGATATAGAAAAGTTTCAGACTTCAAATATCTCTCTTAAAAGTGACTTTCCATTAATATTACAATTGTTTTGGTCATACTATAATATTTTAATTAATTCATAAAAATAATATCTTTAATTTGGATAAAAAGGTTGAGTTGAGTTTATCTATGTCAAGGTAAAGTCAAGTCGAGTCAGATTGAAAATTGAGACAAGTCAATTTGAACTAAAGATTGAGACAAGTCAATTTGAGTCGAAGGTTGAGACAAGTCAATTTGATTCAAAGGTTGAGACAAGTCGATTTGAGCTAAAGGTTGAGACAAGTTGACCCAAGTTAAAGGTCATGACGAGTCGACAAACTAACTCACCTCAACTTTGATACCAACCTGCTCAACTCAAGCTAAGTCGACTCGATTTTTTGACCCGGTCGACTCAGGTCAACCTTCTGGACTGATTTAGATTGATCTTCGGCTCGAAGCATCTCAACTTGACATTTGGCCTAGGCTAACTCAACTAAACCTTCAACTTAGGTCAATTTGACTCGACCTTTGACCCTAGTTGACTCAACTCAATTCTTTGGTCTTGCCGACTCTATACAACCCTCAACTCAAGTTAACTCAACCTTCAAATCCAGGTTAACTCAACTCAATTCTTAAAGGCATTAAACACTTTTTATTTTTGCTTAAAAAAAAAGTCATACCTTTTTAGTGGAGTCATCAATGAAGGTGACATAATATAAAAAACAAAATTATTTTTCAAATGTATATATAGCTTATAGAATAATGTTAACAATTTTAGTATCAGTTGCTTCTGCTATGAGAAGTTTATCAAAACTTATTTAAGATTAACAATATCTAAAGAAAGATTAAAAAAGATTAGATCTATTATCTATTGAAAAAAAATATTAAATGAAATTAATTATAACAATTTAATAAATAATTTTGCATCAAAAAAGTTCGAAAAAAAATTTAAATAAAAGACTTCATTTTTAAAATTTGTTTTAGACCTCTCAAACTCCATTCTTAAACTCGTATTAAATGATTGTCAATGCATTTGATTAATGAATTTAACAATACACATTAAATGTTTAATGTGTATTTTCTCTATGTGGAATCCTTGTCCAGTAGATGTATTTTCTCTATAAATTGAACTGATTCCATTCAATCTTGGCTGGGAAGCATTATTATGTTATTTTTTTATCATCAAGTCCCTTGTTGTTTTCATTGGATTTAATCATTTCTTTATTCGATGAGTGAGTATGGAAGTGGGAATCTTATTAGACTTTCATTATATTTGACTTTATAACTATAAAAACAAAGATATTGTATGTTTCACTAGTTTGAATGTTTAAACTTTATTATTTATCTTGAATTTATAGACAATGTTCCTGGTTTCTATGAATGTTATATGTAATTATAAAAAAATGTCCAAATATTAAGATTTTTGCATTTAATATCATATGTTTTACGAATTATATGCATTCAAAAAGTGTAACAAATAAAATTAAAGAAATTTAAAAAATAAAAACATAAACAAATAATGAATTGCATTATAAGGGTAGAAAACACTGAAAAGGAAATTTCAATATCATTATATAGGGGGTTCTAAAATTGCTAGTAAATACCAGGGGTTCCAGAACCGCTAGAAAATACCAGGGATTCCAGAACCGCTAGAAAATACCAGGGCTTCCAGAACTGCTGGTAAATATCAGGGTTCTAGAATTGCTGATAAATACCAGGGGTTCCAGAACCGCCGGTAAATACCAGGGGTTCCAAAACCGCCAGTAAATACCAGGGGTTCCAAACCGCCGATAAATACCAAGGGTTTCAAAACCGCCGGTAAGTGCTGTTTTACCAGGGGTTAGTCAAAATCGTCGGTAATCTGTTAACGACGCTGTTTTTTCTAGGGGAAAAGCAAACCGCGGGTAACTCCTTTAATGGGGGTTAAAACCTCCGAAAATGCCAAAAATAACCCTTGCTAAAAATAATTTTTCTTGAAGTGAACCAATATAGGTTCATACACTAATTTTTATTTTTAACGAGTCTACTCTACATATTTTTGCATTTCCTTATATTTTTAAAAATTATACTCTTTTTCTTTTTGCACATGTTTTATCCTTTGATCTTTTTATAAAGTATACTATTTATATTTTTACATTATACATCATTTTTCACATTGATTCTACACAAAACTTAATTATAAACTTAAAATTATTTTTTTTTTCAACCTCTACCTTTTTTAATAAATATATAAACAAACACCAACTCGTACGTGTAGATAAGAGTTTAAAACTAGTTTTATTATAAACTATAGAAGTAGTGGACTATTCAATACATTTTTCCCAAATATTTACCAAGTGTAATACCTGACCATGCATGGGACTATACATAGCATTCATAGATTTTTTTTTTTTATATTTTGTAGATATCTATAAATATCTACAAATATTTTTATTTATTTTTAATTTAAAATTAAATTAATAAAAATGATTTTCTTAAAATATAATTTAATAAAAAATATTTTAAAATATAATTCAAATAGTTATACATTAATTTAATGTAAATAAATTTAATATTTAAAAAAAAAATTAAATCATTTACATCAAAGTATAAACTTAATAAAAAGAGAAATATTTCTAAGACTAATCTACGCTAATCTATGCGTGCGTGTTTTGATAATTTTGAAAAAAACATTTTTTCTGAAATTAATCTACCCTAATCTAAGCGCGTTTTGATCATTTTGATTCATAATATTTTGAGTAAGAAAACGGATATTTTGATACTGAATTTTTTTCTTAGATTCAACTTACAATTCTTATAAATTATTATTATATTATAATATTTAATTTTATTTGGTTAATATAACATTTTGTTATAAAAGTGCGGTGTATGGAAAATAAGAAGGTTTAATTAGTTGGATGACATCCATTTTTGTTCGGATGTTTTAATTTGATCACAGCTTTTTAAAAAATGTTAGTTGCGTTCAAAATTATCGAAAAATGTCTCAATTAGGTTAATTTCAGAAAAGAAAAATTATTAACGACGTTAACAACATGTCACGTGCAATCTTATGTTTTTTTTTAAATATTTTTTTGCCACGTGTTATGTCCTTGATATGTCTCATGACACTGACAGTGTCATGTAACAAGGTATTATTGACACGTGTCGGTGTCACTATCAAGTGTCATTGTCTTGATTCCAAGTTAGTCTCCACATATGTCTATTTGTTTCAATTTAGTCCCCACATATGTTCTTTTGATTCAATTTAGTATCAATTTTTTATTTCAAAATACTGAAATATTGTCTCAAGAAAAAATTATTATTTATATAAATGGTATATTGATATTTATTATTAAATACGACTTACAAAATTAAGAATTATTGATATTTATATTAAACTTTTCTTACATTATGATGTAACTTTTTTATTTTTGAAATTAATGATTGAATTATTTCTCTTAATAATTATACATTTTAACCACTTCTAACATTATTAGTGTTACATCAATATAAATTTTAACAAAACTTCTCACTATCAGTCAGGTGTCATACAAGGACCTGACACTTGACAAAACTAATTAAAAAAATAAAAAAATCAGACACGTAATACATTATTAACGGTGTTAATATATATATTTTTTTCTAAAAACGACTTAATTGAGACACTTCTTCAAAAATTTGGATGTAATTGACACCCTTTTAAAAATAAGTAGTAAACTAAAATATTAAAAAAAAAATGGATATCATATGACTAATTAGGTCAAATAAAAAAATGGTGTCAAAAGAAAATTTTCCAAGCAAAAGCACTCTGATTCCGTGAAGATTCCTCTCTTCCCCAGTCCGCTGCTTTATCCCCTAGTCTTACACCACCAAGTCATGCTCATGTCATCCTAATTGTGATGGTCCATATATAACCCTCTCTCTAAGATTAATCGCCACCGAAGTTTGTATTCACGCGTGCCCGTGTTGTGGTGGTGGTGATTGTAAGGGTAGCGGGTGGTGGTAGTGGTGATGTGGTGGTCTTGCTGTGGTAGAGATGGTGTTGGAGGTTCAGTGGCGGTGGTGTGATTGTAGTAGTGTGATAATGGTGGTGGTGGTGACGACGGACATATCTTAGTGTATTAGTAGGGGTTATGGTTTCCACATTTTTTTCTTTTATATATATACTTTTTAATTTAATATTTTTTATGTATTTGAATTATTTTTTTTAAATGTATTTATCTTGAGTTTAAATATGTTTTTAGTATTTGAATTTTAATATAAAATTGAAATTCATTAATATTCGAAGCTTTAATATATTTTGGTTTCTAAATTTTAAAAATGAATGAATATAATTATTTTAATCTAATTATACTAAATTTCTTTTAAATTGTCAAACGTGTTTCATGCTATATTTAAATTGTTCACACGGTATAACACTTTCCCTTTAATATATGCTGGGAAGCATGTTTGACATATAAAAAATAATATAATTAGGTTAAAAGAACTATATCCATTCATTTGTAAAGTTTGCGATCAAACTATATCAAAGTTCAAACAATGACAAATTTCAATTTGATATTAAAGTTCAGAGACCGAAAATGTACTTAACTTTTTATGATTAGTCTCTTGAATTTTTGTCTGAAAATCTGCCACTAGTGGTGACGGTGACAGTGTTAGTAATAGTGGTGGTAGTCTTTACCAAGCATGCAAAATGGATTTCTCAAAATAATTAATTTTGTAGAGATATAGAATCTTTTCATGGATTAAAATATATTTTAATATGTTTTTAAAATCAATTTTAATTAATTAATTTATCATTTTAATCAATTAAAATATGAATATTCAAAATAGAACTAAAGCTTTAACTATTTTTAGGTTAAATTATACTTTTAGTCTTCATTTTCGTAACAAAATTTGAATTTGGTCCGTCAATTGTTTTTTATCTCAATCTGGTTCCTATTTTGGGAAATTTGATCCAATCAAGTCCTTTCTGTTAGTGGTGTAGTAACGGTGTTAAATGGGGTACCACGTGTCAGCTTTTGTATTTTTTTAATTTTTTAATTTTTTTAAAATTTTTAAAAAAATTAAAATTTTGTCACGTGTCAAGCTGACATCGTGCAACGTGTCACTATTATGGAAGGTGTCATTTTCTCATTCTCAATTTGGTCCTCTATTTTAATTTTTGTCTCAATTTAGTCCAAATTTTTGTAAAAATTGTGCATCTCCAAATTGAAACCAAATTTAATTTTTATATAAATATGCACAAATATTTCTATTAAAATTGATATTTCAAGTAAATATTTTTAACAAGATTAAGTTTATTTTAATTTATATTTTACGTTAAACTTTATTTAAAATTGTTTTAAAGTTGTTAATAGAAAATAATGCTAATAAAATAATTCATAAATTATATTGATATTTTATTACATTATACTTTAATATTGTTTTTTATTTGAATTTATATTTTAAATAATTGCATATTTTTAAAATGTGTAAAATTCAATAATTTCTATACAAATGTTTTAGTTAGTATAAAAATAACAATTATATAATTTAAGAAAAATTAACTAGTTTATGTAACAATAAAAATAAATAAATTTAAAATTTGAAAACAATTTTAAGTAAAATTTAATGTGAAACAAATTTTAAGAAACTTGGTTTTATTGAAAATATATAATAAAAATATCAATTTGAATAAAAAAATCAAATTAATAAAAAAATTTGTATAACATTTTATAATTTTTGTTTCAATTTGGAGGGCATAATTTTTACAAAAATTGGGACTAAATTGAAATAAAAAATAAAATATAGGGACCAAATTGAGAATCAGAAAATGATGCCTCCCAAACAGTGACACGTGGCACTGTCACTGCCATGTGGCATGATGTCAGCTTGACACGTGACAAAATTTTAATTTTTTAAAAAATTTTAAAAAAATTAATAAAATATAAAAAAAAATTAAAAAAATTAAAATTAAAAAAATTATAAAAAAAATAAAATAAAAATCATAAAATCCAGAATCTGACACGTGGCACCCCATTTAACACCATTACTCCACCACTAACGGAAAGGACTTGATTGAGTCAAATATTTCAAAATAGGGACCAGATGGAGATAAAAAATAATTGAGGGAGCAAATTCAAATTTTGCTACGAAAATAGAAACTAAAAGTATAATTTAACCTTATTTTTAAAACTCATTTTATTCAATTAAAATAAGATAACATGTAATTGGTTAATTAGATATTTTAATCAATTAAAATATTTCTTATAAATTTTTCATAAAACCGAAAATATTTTAATTGATTAAAATCATGTTTTAATTCACTAAAAGTTTGTCTTCAACCAAAAATAATATTCTATCACATCAAAAAAATTTTCGAAACAATCTTTAATCAAATTATGGTAAAGAAAATTTACAGTCATGAAATTAATCAGCCTAACATAACATTTCATCATGATTCTTTGACAAATATTCTTCAAGCAAGAAGTGTTGGTGGCTAGATTCATCAAATAAAAATGTAGTGAAAGTTAATTTAGTTTCTTTATAAATGATGAATTAAAAAATTTCCTCCTATCATCCATCTCGTTTCTATTTGAATAATAGAATTACATTATTAACAAAAATTTTATAAAAAATAAATAAATTTAGCTTTAATATTCTCAATGAATAATTAATATTAGGGTTAAATATGTTTTTGGTCCCTCAAGTTTAAGCAAAATTTGGAATTAGTCCCTCATCAAAACTTTTGATCAATTTAGTCTTTCATCTTTCAAAATGCATGAATTTAGTCCTTTTAACCAAATTTTGTTTGTTAAGTTTATCTGATGTTTCAAGCGCATTTCATGATAGTATTTAAATTATTTACACTGTTTGACACGTTTTTGCTTCAATATTAACTTAAATACTATCATGAAATGTGCTTGAAACGTTAGATAAACTTAACAAAATTTGATTAAAAGGACTAAATTCATGCATTTTGAAAGATGAAGGACTAAATTGATATAAAATTTTGATGAGGGACTAATTTCAAAATTCACTAAAACTTGAGGACCAAAAACATATTTAACCCTTAATATTAATAATCAGAATTTAACTTTATCTTACAGTAATTTTTTGTTTAAGTCATTATTTTTAATAATAAGTGTTTTCGAAAAATATATTTAAAATTTATTATATATTTATATTTAAATATTCATTCTGAAATATTAAAACGTTTAATATTAATAAATTGATAACTTTTTAAAATTCGTTAGTTTGTTAACATGAAAATTATCTATTTATCATTTAATTAATGCGTCCTAAATTATTTTAGTAGTATACATAAAATAATTTAAAATATTAATTATTTTTAAATCACAAACTTTCAATATATCACAATTCTTATTCTCAGAAAATGGTCACTAAAAAAAGTGTAAGTGTAAGCACTAATCATATCTATGAACTAATTTAGTTTAAAATTGGTACAAATTATTAATATTTTATATAATTCATTCAATAAATGCATTTTATATATCATAATTTTTATTTAGTAAAGGAATGAGAAAAAGAAACATATAATACATGACGGTTTCATATAAAATTAAAAATATTAAAATAATATATAAAATTAAATGAAATCATTTATATTTTATTAATATTTTTATTATAATAAATAAATAATTAAAAGAAAAATATTAAAATAATAAATAAACAAAAACTTATTAATTAAAATTTGATATTTTGCAAAATAATTTTATTTTATTATATTGTTTTTCAAAATATAATTTTTTGTTTATAAATATTTTATAATGAAATTTACTTTAGATTTGTTAAAACATATATGTCTAATATCACCCAACCAAGAGAGAAGGTGAATTGGTTATTGAATTTTTTACTGATTTTAAATGAAGCTTGAAAGTTTCTTTAATCTTTATATCCCAATTAACCAGTTTTACAGTTCTGTGTTAATGGATTGTGTAAAGCAATTGAGAAAAGCATAAAAGATGAAAGAAACAAAGAACACAACAATTTAAACTGGTTCGATTCAAGATGAATCTACGTCCAGTCTTTTCCTAACAACCCACTTAGGAGGATTCCACTAAATCAATAGAGATACAAGAATTACAAGAGCATCTATATAATTCAAGACCCTAAAGACTAAGGAGCTTGATCTACAAATCAAGAACTCCCCCTAGATGCAATGCATCCACACAATTGCACTAGACCTTCACTTTACACAGTGAATCAATCTATAAACAGAAATACAATAAGAAAAGAATCAAGGAACGAATACACCTAATGGATGTGCAGATTTGTCACTTGATCCTAGATCCAAGCTTGACCCATCAAGGTTGAATCCACCATCAATCTTCTTGAAGGTTCAATTGAATGATCTCCCAAGAAAGCACAAGAACTCTGTAGATCTCAGAAATGAAGTCTCTCAATTTCGTTTTTCAGTAATTCAGTTATTTTTCTTACACTTAAAACTGATTTCAGAAACTGGTTTTATACCAGAGTTCTGTTGCAGTTATTAATAGATTAGAAATTTACCTAATGGATTATCGTGAGTGTATTTTCAATGCATCAGTGCAGTGCACTCATCTAATCTATTAGTTAAGTAGCTAATCTATTTACGAGTTCTGCTTTTGGTCACATTCAATGGTTTGATGGCTGATACAATTCAATGCAAGCTTGCTTTATACATGTAATTCTTGATCTACAACATCTAATGCACAAACTAGAAAATTAAGACTAAACCTAAATCAGTGATGTAGATGATGCATAATTTTAGACATCATCAAAACCATCTTCACCGGAGTTGAACAAGTTCTCCCTTTCAACAAGATTAAAATTTATTTTAACTCTATTAATACTTTTAAAGAATATGATATTTTATGTTAAATTATTTTTAAAATTTATTTAAAAGTTATCTTTTAAATTTATTAATATAATAAAATTATCCTATCTTATAAATAAGTCATTATTAATTTTTTCATTATTTTTTATTTCTTTTATTTCAAATAATCTAATTTTTAACTTTTTTTTTCTGTCAACATTTGTTGAAATGGTCCTGTGGGAGAAATTTTGGTGCTGCCCAACCCCACCAGATGATAAGTATCATTTCATTAGATAAAGCCAAACCTCAATTTACTTGCCTTGGGTACCATGATGACCTAATAATATTCTTGCCAAACAAACAATGTTATTAAAAAAAATACTGTCTCTATTATTTTATGGGCTGTAGGTTCTTTTTGTTATAAAAGTTACCAAATATAATAAATTTTGTATCTTTGTTATCACAAGATATATATAAACTTATTAAAATAAAATAAAATAAAGATATACTTAAAAAAAATATAATTAATATTATGGTGAATTTTAAAATTATAAATAAATAAAAATAATTGAGTTAAAAACATGAGAATTAAATGTATTGGAGATAATAAGTTATAATTTCTCTCTCTGATTCCATTACATCATATAACACCAGGCATTTTCTTTTGCATCTTTTTGGTTATTAATACATCATACAGCACCAGACCTTCTCCTTTACATCTTTTCTGTCATTGCATCATACAGCACCACCAATTCTTCTTTGCTCTTTTTTGGTCATTACATCATAAAACACGACAATTCAAATACACAGAACTTTTCGGATTGAATTCACCAATTGCTGATCTCTCTATATATACCCGGTCACTCTAAGTTCAATTTGCATCTCACTCTTCTCTCGGCTTCTTTCACTACATCATTTCTCTTTGTCATTCTACTTGTTCCCTCCATTTTCATTCCACTTCTGGTCCTCTATTTTCATAAAAATACTATGAAGAACAAAGCTTATACTATTCTCATGGGTTTGGAGTTGACTTTAATAGGGATTAAGTATGAAGGTTCAAACACCAACCCCTTCCAACATTCAACTCCAATTTTGTTGCTTTTCCTCACAGCAACATGCTCTCACGTACTTGCTTCCACAGCTCAAACCACCTGCCCAACTATTTTCATATTCCATGTGTCTGGTGTAGTTGGATGTGAAGCACTGCTGTGGATTCTCATTGCTCCTGAGTTCATATGGTGGTATATCATCAACCTCCTTCTTTTACTTCTCGCCTCATTCTGCTTCGACTACAACCATATCAATCAACTCATCAGTCACACCACTCACGACCCAAATTTGGCCTCTCCTGTGTAACATACGCAGGCGTCATCCTTTGTAGCATGTTGAATCCGTATCCCTACGGAAACTTTGTTATTTTGTTTTCCTATGTTTCTGTTTTTCTAAGTTTGGCTTTATGTTTTAGTTGTTATGTTTCTTTATCCATGAATTAGTTATAAATATATACTCTTCGGTTAACTCATGAAGTCATATTTAATATATGAAAAATACATTTTGAAAACTAAATTTTAACAATTTTTTACTACAATCTAAAGTGACATGTTTTAAATGGTTTTGGATTATAAAAAAAATGAAAAGTCACTCAAAAAAGTCATCTCATAATATAAAAGGAAGTTGTAAAATTATTAAAACATTATTTTTCTTAATATATTTTATCTATTTATAACATGGGACGCTTTTAATATTGGAAAATGATATTTTAACCCCACTTTTAACCCATTGCTTTAATCACCATTAGATCATCTTTTTTTATTCTTTTTAGTGATGTGATGTGATGATCTAATGGTGATTGAAGTGGTGGGTTAAAAGTGGGTCAAAAAAAGTGAGTTAAAGTATCATTGTCCTTTAATATTATATATAGTATTCAAATAAAATAAACATTAACAAAAGAGATGTACTAGTAAATGTAATAAATGGTTTGAGTAAATTTATTAAGCAAGACTCAAAGTTAATTCTAAATACGAGAGAATTTGTGAAAAGGAATTAGTAGGGATGTCAACAAAATTTGTACCCGTGGATATCCGCGAATAAAATCCGCAATGGGTAGAAAATGAATATCATAAATGGATATCCACGGATAACGGATACGAGTATTTTTTATACCCGCATGTTAACAGGATGTGTACGGGTATCATAGTATCTGTACCTGCGGATAGCCATACTTGCTATATTTTAATTTAAATTTAAAAAAATGATTAAAATATTAACACATTGATTTTGAATGATTTATTTTTTATCAATTGGTTTTAAGAAAATCTTCATTTCTTTGAAAATTGTCATTCAACACAATTTAAATAGATTATTTGAACTTTGTTCGAAATTTATGAAGGTTATGTATTGTATTTTATTTGAATTTATAGTTAAAATATGTTATTAAATATATTTTTTTATTTTTTTTGTAAATACCTACGGATACCCGTGACCGTGGATATTAAAAAAATATACGGGTACCCATATAACGGATACCCGCACAGATATAGATACAGATACAAGACAAATATTTATTCAACTGTTAAAGTAGGAGAGAGCTACTACCCATATCATACCTGTCCGTTTACATCACTAAGAATTAGAATCTTGGATTAGAGGTTCAAAAATGGATCAATTTGACCCGTAAAAAAAAACAAATCACTAATAATAATAATTCATTCCGCACACACGATAAACTTATAGACTAGACCATCCCTCAAGTGCAACCCATTTTGTCACCTTTTTTTAATATAGAAAAGTGTAAAATATTTAAGCTAAATATAAAAGAAAAGGTCAAATTATTATATTTTGCTAAAATAAAGTGGTGGGTAGATCAAATATAAAAATAATATAATTGCCCAAATTTATACTAAAATCATACATATAAAAGGTGTTAATAACCAAACTATAAATTACACTAAAGTCAAAGCAAATTCAAAATGAAAATAATAAACAGAATTAATATTTTTGGTTGCTTGTCGGAAATTGTTACTATCATTTATTTATTTTTTTCATCTCATTAAAGTAAGATTCCCTTTGAATATGGATGACGGATGCGGATTTCCATATTTATATAATTAAAATGCACAATGTTCCATGACCATTTTCTGGAAAATTTTACAGAAGTGATGTGGTGAAATTTGATTGCTAAATTCGAACTATGATTATATATTTATCAGAAGTTTCTAAGTATGTGTTGGAAACAAATTATTGATTAATAATGTTCATCAATAAATGTGGACTCATCGAAAAGTGCAAGGAGTTCATTGAAAACTCGAAGTTTTCGTTTTGTTGAACCAGTTATGTCTTCTTCCTATCTTCGCTTACTGATTTAGCATGTAAGAAACACTGTTTTGTTTTGTGCTCAAAAGCAATCGTGCAATACTGTATATTATTTCAAATAAAATGGCCAAGTTTATACACTTAAGCCTGCTAAAAAATAGCAACACATATGCACACATTTGTGCTAACAGTTTTATTCCTAAAAAATAGGTAACTGAGTACCCATAAAATCTAACAAATAAATAAATTAATTCTTAAACTGTTTTGACTCATTCAACAATCTCTTCCTTAAACTGTATGCTCCTTGCAGTAGTTTATTTTCAAGTCTTCAACCATGCTTAATGAACTTCACAGATGTTGAAACTCTTCAGCTTTAAGTGGCTTTGTCACGATATCTGTTAACTGATCTTTACTGCAATAATCTAGCTCAATAACACAATCATTGCATAGATCTCTTAAAAAGTGAAATCTAACAACAATGTGGTTTGCTCCTTCCATATAAGACTGAGTTTTTTGAAAATTTAATCGTAGAAACATTATCACAAAGCATTGTTGTAGCTCTCTTTTGATGGTGATTTAGGTGTTCCAAGGTTCTTCTCAACCAAACACACTGACATGTGCATAATGCAATTGCTATAAATTATTCTTTTCAGTTGTAGAAAAACTGACCACAAATTGTTTCTTTGATGCCTAAGAGATCACACCATCTCCCAACAAGAAAGAATAATCAGATGTGCTTTTTCGATCTTCAAGATCCCCTGCATAGTCACTGGTAGTGTATGCCAACAGTTCTTCACTTCCTCCAACTTTGTAAAAAACTCCTAGATTTTGAGTGCCCCGTAAATAACATAGTATTTGTTTTGCTGCAAGTGACTCTCCTTTGGATGTTCCATGAATCGGCAAAACAGACTAACAAAGTATGTTATGTCTTGTAGCCCTAAGATACATGGGTGTCTCGGTTTTATGGTGTTTGGGGTGGTGAGATGGTGGCTCCTCCTCCGGCTATATGACTTAAGCAAGGGGAGAGGCTATGGTAGTGAGGTTGGTGACCAACATAACCTTACTCAATTCATATATTACATTTGAGATTGCACAATCCGTAATGCGAAAATTACATTATGAATTGTACAATCTATAATGTCAATTTGCATTTCGAATTGTATAATCTGTAATATAATTTTGCATTACTGGTTGTACAATCTGGAATGCACATGATTGTAGAATCTGAAACTTACATTTTACATTTTTTTATCGTTGATTCTCATCTTCTTTCTTATGCTTCATAATATTGTGATCTTTATTTGTTTTAATGGACACTTGTGAATGTTTTTTAGGGTGGAAATGAAGAAGATGTGGTGGAAGTTAAGGTGAAGGTGGAAGAAGTAGATGAGATGGAGGTGAAGATGGAGATGGAGATTTGGGTTGGAGAAGATGGGGTGGAGTTGGAAGTGGAAGAAGAAAATGGGGGAGGTGAAGGAAAGTACATAGATATTGTGTGGGAGGAGAAAAAAACATGCTGGGTGTAGAAAGAAATTCCTAGAATTTAATAATTTCACAAAAAGTACTTTTAGGTTCCTCCACCCACCCCAAAAATCTTTGAAACGCCTGCTAAAAGACATATTACGTCTCCGATTTTACGTCTGATCCACTAGAATCAGACATAAAAAATGACTGGTGACAAACTTGTAATTAAATTATCAATTGCTTACGTCTGACACCTTAGGTTAAACATAAATTTATTTTCTTAATTCTGATTTCTCCTGTCAGACGTAAATTTACATCTGCTTAGTGCCAGTTAGACATAAATTTATGTCTGACTACAATGTGTCAGACGTAAATGTTAAAACTTAAATCCCTAACCTTCTTCTCCATAGTGTCGCAACTGCACGAGAAGGGAATGTGATTTTCACGTTTTCGAACTGCACTAGTGGAGGATCCCATGATTAATTGTTGAAAGGTTGATTTCTCTTTTAATTCAATTTTGGTGCACCTCCATTTACGTTGAAACCCCTAATTTTTTGCAATTTCTGGTAGAGGCAACAACAACGGAACTACAGGTGGCAGACCTACAGCGGCGGCAGACTGGTCAACACGCAGCGGTGGCCGTTTGCTTGAAGTGCAGCGGCAAAGGATTGTGGTTGAAGTGTAGCAGCGGAGGACTGTACAACAGCGGAGGATTGTGCATTTGCCACACGACGACTAGAATTCTTGCAACCAGCGTCTACTTCAACTATCATCTGCGGGGTGTGGTGTGAAACAAGAGTGACCTCCCAAAACACTCCTTTTTTACATTTTTTTTTATCAAGGTTAGGTCTTTTCCATTAATTTTTTACATATACAAATTAGTTTTGATTGACATTAGTATTCTTAATTTTAAGAAAAGTTGACTGCATGTTAATCCATTGTATTAATTTTGCCATCTCTCATTATTTTTGTAATGTTGAGAGACTTTGTTTGAATACTACGTTTTGTAGAAAATATTTTTTACTTTTGTATTTATTAGATTTTTTATTAAATTTTATTTTTGGTTTATATTATATATTTTATATTAGATATTGAATGTTTATATAATTTTATATTTCTTATATGCTTCATTAATTTATAGATAGATTGAGTAAATCTTATTTCCCATTTAAGATTTAATGCAATTGATTTAATTTGAATCATTTGTATTAAGTCTTGAATTGTCCGATCAGACAGTTTGGAAAAATTATTTTTCAAAATTTTGTAATGTGTGTACGTTGTAGGTCTTAGTACGATTTTACTTTTAAGTTAGGATAATTAATGAACTAGTAGGATAATTACTTGTAGGTCTCATTGACAGTTAATAGTGATGATTTATGACGAGTACCTAATTGTTTGGTTTTGCTCCATTCATAAGAAACCCAACCATGACATGAAGGACTATCTACAAGGGTAATGTTATAAGTTCCATAACATCCAATTAGTATATAACAATTATGACTAACATTTTTCAATTTAACTAGAGTTATGGCAGCATCAAACCAGTTACTGAACAGGAGATCAAAAAATTTTCAAATTATAACTCCAAAGGTTAGGAATCACGTCTATAAGTTAATTAATATTTATACAAGTTATATTTTAGAATAATTTCTCTCTTTTCTATTTTAGTGTAATAGGCAAAATAGTTCTTTTGAATGCAGATATTATATGATGCATTGGATTAAAACTATAATTAGGGCAGAAATTGTTGATTATTGGATAAAGGTATATTTGTAAACACTTATATAACTTATCAATTGTATGCTTTGCAGAACTTCACACATACTAACATATAATTATTGTTTAAGGCCTTCAATGATGCCTCACCATTGACAAAGGATGACATGTTGGAGATAAGGAAAAAGTGTTTATCTTATTTGCTCAAACAATTGCAAGAAGCTTAGGTTTTTAGGAGTTTTTTTTTCTTCACTTTATGTGTTTTTAATAATTAGTTATATGTACTTTGACTTTGGTAATTGTACTATTAGTTTCGTAAATTAAAAGACAAAACTTGTTCTGGACCTTTTTTGGATTTCAGGTGTTGGTTTTATGCTAAAACAAAACGAATATTAAAAAAAAACTACAAATGTACGTCTGAATGTGCATTAACAGACGTAAATTTACGTCTCACTGTGTACTAACAAACATAAATTTACGTCTGACTGTGCATTAACAGACGTAAATTTACATCTGATATACAATGTCAGATGTAAATTTTTACGCATGATTTTTTGACAAATTTTACGTCTAGTTAGAGTCCATTGCACGTAACTTCACGTCTGTTCTCTTGGGTCAGCTGTAAATTCATGTCCTATTTTTAGTTAGACGTAAATTTACTACTACCGTTACTACGTTTGATCTAAACCAGATGAGAAAAGTAAAAAGCACCGGACGTAAAAGACCTCTTTTGTGTTAGTGACCCACCCAAAAATCTTCGAAACGCATGCTAAAAAAATACTTTTAGGAAAATAAAATAAATGTTATTATTAAAATTTTATGATAAATAATTAAATTATCACTTTTGTATTTAAAATGATATTTTTAAATTTTATTAGAATCAAACTATAATATAAGAAAAATAATAATTATTTAATAACTTTTGTGTAATAGTAATTAAAAAATATTATTTTTACTAAAATTAAATTATATTAAGATAAAAATAAGTATCAATAACAATTTATAATAATAATAATAATAATAATTAAAAGTCACTATCACATATATTATATATAAAATAATAATGACAAACTAATAATCACTAGTATCTTATATATAATGATAATAATTAATGACAATATTTTAAAATTTTATTATAATTTTGAATAGTTTGAAAATTATCTATAACTATATATAAAGAGATTCGATCTTTGTGTCTACATTTCATAATTTCAACTTTACTCTTTACAATGTAATTATTTGTTAAATTTTTAAAAATTAACGGTTACTTTTACAAGTTTTTATAAAACTATTTACTTATGTCCTTCTTCTTTTTTCTCCTATTCATCAACAATTTTTTTTTCATATTTTCTCCATACATTTAACTTTATTTTTTATAAATATAATTTTATTTTTTTTATTAACTTAATAACATTACAATATCATCAACTACTAATACAATACATATTCAAAAAATGTGTACACACATGTGCGACAACGCATGTGTATACGCTGGTCTTTATAATAAATATCATCTAATTTATCATAGCCAAAATTTTAAATTTGGTAGAATAGATAGATTTCCTCACTGAATAATCATTAATTTCACGATTATCAAATTTATACAATATTCTATAACAAATAACATGTTAATTAAAATGATAAAATTATGTAAGAGAAAAGATTTTTAAATTAGGAATTTCTCATTAATATTATAAAATAATATTAACATTGTAAATTAATAAATGATATCAGTCCAACTGGGCACATCACTTCTCTCTTATCTTCTCTCTAATGCAAACATCACTATTATCTGTTGACTTTAACATTTTCACTGGCCGGTAACATGGAATGCGCTGATGTGGGGATGGATGAACCCTACGTTCTTATGTCTAATTTTACATTGCACTTGATATGAGGATTGATAACAGAGAGTATCTTTGATGCGGGGAAGGTGTATGAAAAGTGTTTTTACTCAAGCATTTCCTATCATATGGTGTGCATATGTTTCTTACTTTATTGTTTGCTCAATTTATTTTTATTTTCTCAATTTTTTTATTTAAAACAATAAAAATAATAATAAGAATTAAATATATTTTTATTTCTTAAGTTTAAGTGAATTTTAAAATTAGTCACTTTTTGAAATTTTATAATAATTTAATCATTTATCTTTACAAATGTGTTAATTTAGTTTTTTTTATCAAATTTTGTTAAATTTATTTGACATTTTAAATGCATTTTATGATAATATTTGAGTTAACATTGAAACGAAAATATGTTAAATGGTGTAAATAATTCAAATACTATCATGAATTGTGCTTGAAACGTCATATAAACTTAATAAAATATGGTTAAAAAGACTAAATTAACGCATTTTTAAAAATAAATGATTATATTTGATCAAAAGTTTTGAAAAGGAACTCATTCTAAATTTTACTGAAACTTGAGGACCAAAAATATATTTAACCCATAATAATAATTTAGTTAAAAGAATAAAATTATAATTTTATATTATAATTTCATTAAAATATTTTTTATTTATTAATTTATTTTCAAAACTTTCGTAAATTTTACTTTTAAAATTTTTCAGTTTTCTTTTAATATTTTTAAAATAAACATTACAAATGCAAACATCGTTGTTATCTCTTTGGCGGTGGTCAAAACATCATTTTTCAAATGCAAACATAGCCGTTCTTTTCTCAACATCGCTGTTCTCTCTCTAAACGCAGACATCGCTGTTCTCTCTCTAAATGCAAACATCACTGTTCTCTCTCTAAGTGCAAACCTTACATCATTTTTCTCTCTAAGTGCAATACGGGAGATTGCTCTTCTCTTTGTAATAACAATTCCCTACCTTCTTTTTCTTCCTTCCTGCATTATTTATTTCTTTAACTGCAATTGGGCACATCACTCTTCTCTCTCTTCTTTCTTTGCCCTTCTACCTTTTTTTCTCCCCTATATAAATTCACTTCTGGTTCCTCTATATTTTCACTTGGCATCTCAATCTTCTCTCTTTTCCTTCTCTCCGAATTATTCACTTTTCTCTTTAACATTTGTTCCTTCTATTTTCATCTCAAGCTCTATTTCCATAACACCATGAAGAACAAAGCTTATACTATTCTCATGGCCTTGGAATTGACTTCAATAGGTATTAAGTATGGAGGTTCAAACACCAACCCCTTCCAACATTCAACTCCAATTCTGTTGCTTTTCCTCACAGCAGCATGCTCTCACCTACTTGCTTCCACAGCTCAAACTACCTGCCCAACTATTTTCATATTCCACGTCTCTGGTGTAGTTGGATGTGAAACACTGCTGTGGATTCTCATTGCTCCTGAGTTTTTATGGTGCTATGTCATCAACGTCCCTCTTTTACTTCTCGCCTTCTGTTTCAAATACAACCAGATCAATCAACTCATCACCACTCTTTTGCTTCTGGCCTTCTGCTTCGACTACAACCAGATCAAACAACTCATTTGTGGCATCACTCACGACTCAAATTCGGTTTCCCGTGCAAGACTATGTGTGTAACATATGCAGGTGTGATCCTTTGTAGCATGTTCTATCTGTGTCTCTCCGGAAATTTTTTTATTTTGTTCTGCTACCTTGTTGTGTTTTTCTAAGTTTGAAGGGTTTTATGCTATGATGTATAGATACGATACGTGTATCGGATACAATACATATCTGATACGTCAATATGTTTATTTTTAAAATTATAGGATATGATACGTAATAGATACGTGATATATGAATAATGGAAAGTGTATATTAATCCTTACAAACATAATAAATATATGATTGTTAAAGTATGAAACCAAATTTTTTAATTAGAGACAAATTATTTTGGTAGTCAAAATCTTGTAACTAATGTTAGTGACTAATTTAAACATCAATTCATCATTGAAACTATTTTAATTATCAATTTAGAGACCGATTGATAAATATCGTTAAAATATCCAAAAAATATCGAATATGATACGTGTTGGATATGAATATATGATCCAAATTGAAGTATCGGTGCATCATAGATTTTATGTTTTCGTTATGTTTGTTGGTCCATGAATTAAGGAATACCACTGCCTATAAATTAGAATTTGGACTCCTATAAATTAACACTCTTCGGTTCACATAACTGTTAACTCAAAAAAACATTTTTAATAAATTTTATCTATTTATACCATTGGATGCTTTCAATATATAGTATCCAAATAAAAACAGTTAATTCATTATTCCACTAAAATAGACATTAACACAATAGATATATTAGTAAATGTAATAAATGGTCAGAGTTTAATAAACAACACTTGTTTGTTAATGTGAAAACAAATTAGAATATTTGGATATGGGAAACTGCAAAGTATTCAGGCAACGGATAAGAAAAAGGGTAAAATTGTTATATTTTTGCTAAAATAGGGTGGTTTATAGATCAAATATAAAAATAATATAGAATTACTTCTTTTAAATACTGACGACAATAGATTTAGGTGGATGAGCATTTTTATTTTTACTTTTAAAATAAAAATTTAATTTTCATTTTTCTTTTCCTTTTCCTTTTAATGTTTAATAAATATAAATATTTTCTCTCAATTTTATCCCTTCAAGATACCCATAATTGTGTCGATATCCTCCCTTTTACTATTTCAAGTTTAAATTAAATAATATTTTTATAAAACAAAAATCATAAAAATAAGCATAACATATTGTTAAGTATTCAATGAAAAATAAATCTATTTTTCAATGTCAAATATTAATAAATAATTATTATTACACATAAATTACTAGTATCTTATAATAATAATAATAATAATAATAATTATTATTATTATTACCTATTCTAATCGTTATTATATTTTTAACAATAATTTCAAATAATTTATAATAATTATTAATTGTCTTTATAATAAATATCTAATTTATCACAGCTAAAATTTAAAATTAGGTAAATAGATAGATCTCTCACTAAATAATCATTAGTTTCACAAATATTCAGTTTACCCAATATCCTATCTATAACAAATATTATGTTAATTAAAATGATAAAATTATGCAAGAGAAAGTATTTTTAAAATAGGAATTTCTCATTAATATTATAAAGTAATATTAACATTATAAATTAATAAATAATATTATTAATATTTATTTAATGAAAAATATTACATATATTAAATAATTTACATTATTATTATTATTATTATTTATGACTAAGAATTTTTAAATTTCTATAATTATTATTATGATAAATATTAAATTATAATAAGAACTAGAAATGATACAATTACAAATATAATAAATAAAAATACACTACTAAAAGAACTCATATTTTCTATTAATTTTGTTTTGAATTTTTTATTGTAAAAAATACTTATATATTTGTTATGAAAAAAAATTTAGAGGAAATTGCTGCCAATTTTTTTTAAAATATTTTATATAAAACACTTTTAGTTATAAATTTTGTAGAAAATATTTGTAAATTTTATAATTTTGTAAACAATAATTATCTACGAAGGAATTATCTATCAATTAAAATTTTTAAAAGAAATATCAGAAAAAAATATTTTCTTACAAAATTTTTAACAAATTTATAAAATAAATTCTATATAATATAAGAATTTTTAATAATAATATTTAATTATAAAATAAAGAAGCGGTTAACGATACATTTCTCTACACATTTGTTTCCGATATTTAATTATCAGGTGTCATCACTCATTCACCATCCTAAGGATGACAATCCATGGGCGGTAAATGTAATAATATTCACTTGTTAGTCCTTCTGTTTTAAAAAAAAAAAAATTGTCCATTATTCATCTTTATATATATATATATATATATATATATATATATAAAAGCATTCATAGATATTTTTATAATAATATTAATATCCGTAAATTTTTTATTGTTTATATTTTAAATTAAATTATTAAAAATAAAAATTTAAAATATAGATGAAATGGAAAACTAATTTTAAAATATAATTTAAATAAGTATACAATCAAATATTAATATAAATAAATTGAATCTTTTTAAAATATAAATTTAAATAATTATAAATTAGAAGAAAAAAATCTAAAATTAATTCCGGGTAATCTATGCACGCGTATCTCAAAACTCTGGGAAGTTTCCTCTAAGTTTCGCTTCCTCTTAGCCTCTAGCTATGGCCTTTATTAAATACGAATTTAATCAACTACAAGATTCTTCATCTCACTCTTCTCTCTCTTCTTTATCTGCATCATTTCTCTTTGTCCTTCTGTTTTTTTTTCCTCTATATCTTTTCATTCTTTTGTTTTCTATATTTTCATAAACGAACACCGTGAAGAACAAATCTCATACTATTCTCATGGCTATGTAGTTAACTTGAATAGGGATTAAGTATGGAGGTTCAAACACCAATCCCTTCCAACATTCAACTTCAATTTTGTTGCTTTTTCTCACAGCAGCATTTTATGGTGGTATATCATCAACCTCCTTTTTTTACTTCTCGCCTCATTATGTTTCAACTACAACCATATCAATCAACTCATTCGTGCCACCACTCGTCACCCAAATTTGGCCTCGCCTATGTAACATATGAAGGTTGTGTAATGATAGAAATAATGGAAATAAAGTAACACAGTTGCTAATAAAAGCAACATACAGAGAAATAGGAAGAGACAATATTGAATAGAGACCAAATTCCTCCCCTATCCCTATGCTAATGACCTATATATTGCCCCCACACCTTTTACCCAAACCACACGAGTTTGTTATACTCCCTCATTTGCCACTTGTTTTGGTTGCATATTCCCACTAACTGTTTCCAATTCTATCCTTGCCTCCTTTTCTAATATAACATTACCACCCCGAATTAAAAGTAACCTTGTCCCCAAGGTTAATATCAGGATATTTTTGTTGAAATTGTGGCCAGTCTTCCCATGTAGCATGTATCTCATCCATGCCTTCCCATTGAATTAAGATCTATTGCATGTGCTGATTACCTCTTACAATCATTCTGGATTGCAGCATAGTCATAGGTTGCAACATCTTTATTAGTGGAGACAGTGACCCACTGACATTTATGATCACATTATGAAATTGAATTGGAGGTGATAGTTGAGATTTTTCACCATGTAAAGTAACAAATTGGCCATTCATGTAAAATTTAAATGTCACAGTTGTGTAATCCGAAATATGTGGACCAAGCGTAGCTAACCAAGCTACTCCAAGTACGAGGTCTGCATTCGCAATGGGAAGAAGATATATCGACATATGTAAAACATGCCCTTGAATTTGAACCTCCACAAAGTTTATCATCCCTTCCACGTTCACAGAATGACCATTGCCTACCAGTACCTGTAACCAGAAGTTGGTTCGATATGGAAATGCAAATACTATGCAATTCTAGGGTGTAAAAAATTTGCAGAACTCCCACTATCCAAAAGTATTTGAATTTGCATTCCACGAATAGTTTCCTGAAATCTCATGGTTCTAATTCCTGAACATCCGTTCAATGCATTAAAAGAGAGATGATGCTCTAAAGAAGCTTGTTGAGTAATCTCGTGCTCTGTATCAGGAGGATCAGGGTCCAACAAGGTGGGTGCACCGGTTGCAACCTGTAACAAGTAAAGTTGCTTATTAGGACACTTATGGGTAGGTGTAAATGGGGCATCGCAGGTGAAACATAACCCTTTTTCACGCTGCAAATGCATCTCTGCCGAAGAGAGTTTTTGAACATTAGATGTGGTGGGTTTTGTTGAAATGATGACCTGACAACAAGGGAAGGTAATATAGGGGATAGACTCGTGTTTTTGAGTGTTTGGTGGGTCATGGCAAGGGTATTGGTGGAAGACGTCGGTGACGAAACTACATTCTTTCCAACAACATATTTTTGCTTCATATAATTTGGTTAAGGAAACTGCATGTAACATTGAAGTAGGTTCCTGGGCTATGACATCCCTCCGTATGTCAGATCTGAGACCACGGTTGAAACAATCTAACAAAGCATCAGCAGTGATACCATATACACGATTTTCCAGCGCAGTGAACTCTCGATGGTACTCTTGCACAGACCCCAGTTGATTGAGCTTAAAAAAAGCAGATCGGGGAGCTTCGTATGGTGAAGGGCCAAATTTCAGTTTGAGTGCAAAAGTAAATCCCACCTATGACTAAAAGGGATTGTTCTTATCCATGCTAGGGTATAACATTTGTAAGACCCAGGTTACAACATCAGCATCCATGTGAATAGCAGCGATGGTTAAACGTTGAGCATCCGGAATATTATAGTAAGTGAAAAATTGTTCAGCCTTAAAAATCCATTCAAATGCATTAGATTCATTGAATCGAATAGGGATGGCAATTACGTCCTAGCCCGTCAGGCCGACCCACAAGTCCGCGAAAAAAATGCGGGGTGGATCAAGGTAGTGAGCTTACAGTGACCCGACCCGCATAAGCATGCGGCCCACATAAAAAGTTTTAAAAAAAACTTGCACTTGTGTATATTAATTACTTTTTTTATGGACTCTTGCATTAATGTTTCAAATTTTTGTATATCTGGAAAAGACAAGTATTATGTATTTTTTAATGTGCTAAAATTTAAAGAATACATTGTGTATGTCATAGTATGA
This sequence comes from Vigna unguiculata, assembly GCF_037176805.1. NCBI lineage: Eukaryota > Viridiplantae > Streptophyta > Magnoliopsida > Fabales > Fabaceae > Vigna > Vigna unguiculata. Next base: position 8,752,346 of record NC_140800.1, read on the forward strand.
ATATGAATAGATTTAATTATGCTCTTGGTCCCCATTTTGGAGTCAAAATCTCAAAATGGTACCCATATTTTTAAAAGTCTCAAATTGGTCCCTTTTTTTGTTAAAACGTCTCAAGTTTGCTCTTTCTGTTAAGTCAAGGTTGACGCCGTTAGAGGGAGTGTCACGTGTCAGTTCCTTAATTTTTTTATTTTTTTTTAAATTGCCACGTGTCAAGTTGTCATCGTGCCACGTGGCAGTGACTGAGTGATGGGCAATGACAGTGATACGTGTCAGTATTATGCTAGGTGTCATTTCCTTAGTCTCAATTTGGTCTCTTTATTTTAATTTTTGTCTCAATTTAGTCCCATTTTTTGTAAAAATTAGCAATTTTGTCCCTCTCCAAATTGAAATCAAATTTAATTTCTATATAAATGTACACAAATATTTTCATTAAAATTGATATTTTAAGTAAATATTTTTAACCAAATTAAGTTCATTTAATTAATATTTTACATTGAACTTTATTTAAAATTGTTTTAAAGTTGTTAATAGAAAATAATGTTAACAGAAAAAAATTCATAAATTAACTAGTTCATGCAACAATAAAAAACATATAAATTTAAAATTTGAAAACAATTTTAAGTAAAGTTGAATGTGAAACACAATTTTAAATAAACTTAGCTATGTTAAAAATATATAATAAAAATATCAATTTGAATAAAAATATCAAATTTAATAAAAATATTTGTATAACATTTATATAAAATTAATTTTTGTTTTAATTTGGAGAGGACGAAGTTGAATTATTTTTACAAAAATAGGGACTAGATTGAGACAAAAATTAGAATACAAGAACCAAATTGAGACTAAGGAAATGACATCTGGCATAATACTGACACGTGTCATTGTCACTATCACATCACTCTGTCATTGCCACATGACACGATGATAGCTTGACACATGGAAAAATTTCTTTTTTTAAAAAAAAATTCAAAAAAAATTCAAAAAATCGAGGAACTGACACGTGGCACCCCATTTATCACCGTCTAGCCAGACTTAACGGAAAGGACAAACTTGAGATGTTTTAACAAAAAAAGGGACCAATTTGAGACTTTTAAAAATTTGGGTACCATTTTGAAATTTTAACTCCAAAATAGGGACCAAAGACATAATTAAACCATATGAATATGATGAAAATGTTGAATTATCAATTATCATTCAACTTCCCAAAGTCTTTACATAATTTTGTGAACTTCTTAAAGTTTCCCAATTTTTAAACATGGAAAGTTTTATCATAAAATTAAAAAAAAATATTAAAAAAATATTAAAAAAAAGAAAAAAAGGGCAAGCCGTGGGCCCGCGAGCCAAGTGCAGGGTGGGACGGGTCAGTGTTTGCATCCTACATAAAGTGTGTGGGGCGGAGCGGGCCAGCCCGCATTGTGCGGGCCTTATGCAGGTCGGGCCTAAATGGGTTGGGCCGGACCGCATTACCATCTCTAAAATCGAAAAAAAAAAAAACAGCTTGACATTTATAACCTGAAATGGAAGAGTATAGGCATTCGAATTTTTCTGTCCAAGAGATTGCGAGGATGCAACATCCGATTTCAAAGCGGCAAGACCAGTCTCCGTGTTCTCAAAACGCATAGCATAATCAGCATGGTGTAATTCCATCATTTCCATTATACGTCTAACATCAGTTGACAAATTTTTAAGCTCTATGCTAATATCCTTCAAACGAGTGTTTTTCGCCATAGACAAAATCAGTGAAAACACCAATGTAATGATAGAAATAATGGGAATAAAGTAACAGAGTGAGGTGAATCAAGGAAACAACTTTGTAGTATTATTTACTATTGTAGAGAAAGAAACCAAGGAGAAGGTTGCTAATAAAAGCACCATACAGATAAATACTAAGAGGCAATATTCAATAGAGACCAAATTCCTCCCCTTCCCCCTCCCTATGCTAATGACCTATATATTTAGTTACTGCCCCACACCTTTTCCCCAAATCACACGAGTTTGTTATACTCCTGCCAGTTGTTTTGGTTGCATATTCCCACTAACCATTTCCAATTCTATCGTTGCCTCCTTTTCTAATATAACATGTTGAATTTGTGTCGCCAGAGGAACTTTGTTATTTTGTTTTACTATATTTTTGTGTTTTTTTAAGTTTTAAGGGTTTTATGTTTGAGTTCCTATGTTTGTTCATCATAAATTATTTTTGCACTGGTGAGAATTGCAGAAGTAATTTCGTGAAAATTGATTGCTAAATTCGAACTATAATTATATATTTATCCGAAGTTTCTAATACCATGTTGAAAACAAATTGTTGATTCATAACGTTCATCAATAAATGTGGACCGATCGAGAATTGTTGAAAACAAAGCACGTAGTTTTTTATTTGTTGAACCATTTTCTTTTCAACGATCGTCTTTCTTCTACCTTCTCTAAGCTGAGTTCTAAACAGAAAGAATTTTGTTTAGATTTGATACTAATTATATCTGCCTTTCAAAAAAATTTCATTGTGCATAAAATTTTGTAATTTGTTACATCTACCAAAAAATGTCTAATCTACCAATCATCTGTCAAAACTTTTCCAAACATAATTCATTTCAAAATATTCATCAACAAGCACAATAGAAATTAAGCATTTATCTTCTTAAAAAAATCGTAATAAGTTAAGAGATAACATTTTCCCAAAAGAAATTAATCCAAACACAACGGATGATATAGAATAAATCATTTATCTCAAATGCATATCTCAATATATTATACCATATACGACATAATTAATTACATATTAATTTAGACCATATATGACATAATTAATTACATATTAATTTAGAAACTAATTTATTTGGTAGCAAAATACTTATTAACTAATTAGTGTTTAATAACTAATTTTCTTTGTTAACTACAATATTGATAACTAAATTTTAAAAATCAATCTAGAGACCAGTTATAATTTCTTATGCATAACAATGACTACTTTAGTAACGAATAACTTTTTATTTTATATATTGATATCTAAATTGGTTACTATAATAATTAACAACTTTTGTCCAGTAAGATTCATTGTTAATCAGATTTGTAGTGGTCAAATATTTAATGAAAAAAAGCATAAACATTTTCTTTCTAATGTTATATATTAATAAAAAAATATAATTTTATAAATATCAAGAATAAAAATCAAATGAATGTAAAGAAAAATTAAAAAATAATTTTATGTGTGTCATGAAAAGAAGTTACAAAAACCAAATAAAAGTTAATTAATATAGGTTTTTTTATTTTACCTGAAGACTTAAAATGTTTTAGTAATTTAAAACCGGTTAGAAAATGAAAAGAGTAACTCATACTCAATTTTAAAATAGTAAAAAACAGAAATTGTCTGTGCTCATAAATATCCAATCAATACAAGATTTCAAGTGGAATTATAATTATATATTTATCAGGAGTTTCTAAGTATGATGTTGAAAAGAAATTGTCGATTCATAAAGTTCATCAATAAAAATATGGACTGGTCGAAAAGTGGAGGGAGTTCACTGAAAATACGTAATTTCATTGACTTTACAATTATTTATTCTTTCTACCTTCCATTTCAAAGCTCTAAGTTCTAAACAAAAATAATTTTATCTTGATTTAATACTACTTATAATTGTATTTCAAAAACACATGGATTATGCGTGAAATTTTTTTAATACATTTTTTACATCTACCAAATAAGTTTAATCAACCAATATCCGTGAAAATCATTTTTAAGGATCTTTCCATTACTCAAGTCTCATCTAGAGCATTTGACAAGAAACATTTTTTAAGTTTCTTCCATTGGTCAGCCATTCCCATCTCACTAAAAAAAAAAAAAATTATTACCCATGCATTATTTCTCATAGATTTTTTTTCATGAGAAAAAAGTGTATTTCCCATAAAATATTTCCCACGAATTTTTTTCATGAATAAAAACTGCATTTTTCACGAAAACCTTTCCATGGATAAAAAGATTATTTTCCACATATTATTTCCCACGTATTTTTGTTCATGGATGATAGATTTTCCTTCATAAAGTTCGTGTGTGGTACCACTTTAATTAAGAGGTGTTCTTCCTATTATGTTCCAAAAAGATTCCGTTTCATGAGACTTCACCAAGGAGAGAACTAGTCCATGTACTTGTTCATATTGATTTTGAATTTTAATTAGACTTCAAAGCAGGATAAGAACATAGTATTATATCCTTTCGTTATTGTACTGATCTATTTCCAACTAATGGCAACCTTAACTAGTATGATATTCCTTTTTTTAACCAACTTCCATTTCAACCCTCATCAAATCTAGATACCAATGCAATGATTTTGATCCATTAGGTTCTTTGATTTGTTCAGAAAATAAATGAGAAACAAGAAAACATCTTTGATTATGATTAAAACGAACAATCCCAAATAGACCAAAATCCAATTTCGGGTAATTTCTTCGTGAACATATTCTTATTCTTTTTGCCTTTCTTTTATCAGACTTCAGGCTATCACTCTCTTTTGGACATTAGCAAGCAATCCATACATCAGGAGCATTATATCTACCGAGTCAATAAGAAAGTTGTATGGTCCCGAAATCCGGTAACAGAAGGATTCCACTAGTCTCTGAATAGAGAAACAATCAATTTGTGATAAGCATAGCATTAGATAGTTGTACAAGACAGAAGTAGCTAGTTCAGTAAGCCTATTATACATATCATAGCCGAACTGGATGGCTACTATGCTACTACTACTGAAAAGATGATTTTCTACATATTATTTTCCACGTATTTTTGTTCATGGGTGAAGCTGATATTTCCCATGCATTTTTTTTCCACGGAAAAATTTTCAAGGCTAAGGACATTTCCTATAGATATGTGTTCATGGATATATATATATATATATATATATATATATATATATATATATATATATATATATATATATATATATATATATATATATATATATGGGTATTTGCTAAAGTTAAAATAAAATTATGGGATTGGTGGGAAATTAAATTAAATTTACTTTAATTTAGAAGTGAAAAATTAGTCTCAATTCTCACTCATGACTCAACCACTCTCACTCACGACTCAAGTCACTCTTACGTTACACCAACAACCCAAGGTCGCGCTGCTCACCCATCACCTTGCCTTCTGTCACTCACCATTCCTTTCTGTCATTGATGTCGCCTGCTACTGTCAAGGGCACTATCGAAAGGAACAGAAATAATAATAATAATGCATGCTTACAGACGAGAATCATAATCCCTTTATGCAACTTTTATGGTAACCTCTTGACTAAAAATTACTTATTTAAAAGAAAAAGAAATGAATATAATAATAAACCTCATTTATAATTAAGTATTTTCTCAACACGCCAAATAAAAAAAACCACGGCATTCAATTATTACAATTATAAAACGTTTATAAAGCCAATACAAAAATAGTCCATAAAACTTCCATGAAGAAAACTAGTAAAACTCCCATAGTTGTCTCTCCACTCTATCTCTAGGCATCCACACGTTCACCTGGATTAACATCTGCTTATATATAACAAGTTACATGATCATCGCCAAACACACAGAGATAGGGTGAACTCAATTACAAAAAACAAATACAACATGACATAATTAAAGCATCTCATAACCATGACCCGTGTTAGCATCCCCAATCCTCAACCCTCCATTTCCAAACACTTTGTTAGATGCATCTTGATTCTACACCCTTTGATGAGTACACTGGTCGATCTTTGCTGCACGAGTGTCTACTCGCCCCTCCGACTACAGGCCACCACCTAATAGTCCACATGCGGGAATAAATTGCCACGGCCACAATCTGCGACACCAAGTGTAGTTCCCCAAAACGAACCGTAATCCATAGTTGTCCCCAGACTAGCAAACTCATCCAGTTACATTTAAGAGGGCAATCTTCTAGAACCTCGTCGTACGAGCCACGATCTCGCACACTCCACTGGACTTCCTAAACCACCAAGCTACAATCTCGAGTGACCACGTGCTACCCCAATACAAGTTACACTCGTAACTGGGCCCCCAGCCAAAGCATCACATCATGGCCTTCATCCAAAGCCGTGTAGAAATCATCCTCGCGATCCAACTCTACACCCAAAACCGTCTAGCGCACCTCTCGCGTCGCTAGGCAGAACCTTGTTCCAGACCGCTTGGCGATCTCCTCATGTCGCTAAGCGACACGCCTTTCCCAATACCTCTGCTAGCCAAACTCTGCCTTGAGAAGCCTCCCCTGCCGCCAGGTGCTACGCGAATCCAGTGGCCACTACCACTGTTTTGGTTCTTATCGCCTGGTGGCCCGTCGCCGTCGCCAGGCGCTATACCAATAACGCAATGCTACTAGTTTTTGGCACATTGGGACATGTTCTAATGAACCTCAAACACACAACACACATTACATAGCACCCTTGAAATTATTTAGTCATAACATTATGATTAAATTATCATGCCACACAATCTATAGCTTCCAAATTGAGGGCATACTACTATTCACCCCTTATGCACTCCATTATATCCTCATTCATAAACTGAATGGAACAGGCCTTACCCCACTTCAATCAACATCCCAACTGATATATAAAACAGTCCCAGCAGGCAGTATCAACATCACAGTTAAACACCAAGCATTTCTTTACATGCATATTATCCCAATTATTGTCCTTTCACACATATCATTAATTATTAATCGTGTAAGGTTTCTTCCCCACATTTTATGTTCATTTCCTAAAATCATGTACTAGATGTCCTGATAATCAACCCCAGAACACGACGCGAGCAAAATCCCCATGGTTGCCTGAGTTTGATGTGTCGCCTGGCGGTAGTGCATGACCCGCCAAGCGATGCATACAAATCCTGGGAAAAATCCTAGATTTTTCAAGCAAAATGAAAATTATTTACAGATATCCAATCATATCAAAGTACACTCGAGCATACATCAAGGATTCATCCAAACAACCTCAACCACACAGAAAACTCAAGAAAGCTTCATGAGCCGCCAGGCGATTTGTGATAATTTTTATAAATTTATTTTGCTTAAGCCAAAATTCGAACCCATGACCCTCCAATATCAATTTTGCAATTGCACAACCAATTCATATTTCGTGATAATTTTTATAAATTTAGAAATTTATACACTACAAAAAAAATTACATTTAACGGGAGTTATTTAGCGAAGGTTAATATAACCTTAGCAATTGATTAACTTAACTAAGGTTTTTAAAATTTTCGTTAAATTCCAAAGGTTTAGTGTTAAACCTCTATAAAATAGTATAGATTTTTAAAACTTCCGTTAAATTACAAAGGTTTAACTTTAAACCTCTAAAAAATAGTGTAGGTTTTTAAAACCTCCCTTAAATTACAAAAATTTAATGTTAAACCTTTAAAATATAGTATAGGTTTTTAAAACCTTTGCTAAATTACAAAGATTTAATTTTAAACCTCTAGAAAATAGTCTAGATTTCTTTCAAACTCCAAATTCAAACTCCATAAAATATATACCATTATTACTTATAATATTTTTGCCAATTTATTTCTATGAAAATATCTGTAATGTTCTTTAAAAATTATTTATTAAAAAAATACATGTAGATTATTTTCTTTCACGTAAATTTTTTTTATATAAAATTATCCGTAATTATACTTATTATAATTTATTTTTTAATAATTAAATTAAGTATTATTTATTAAAAAAATATTTTATTGAAGTAATGGTTAAATAAACCGCTAAAATTATTTTTATTTCTGATATTTTATTTTAATCGTCACCGATTATATTATTTTAAACTTAGTGAGTCACTAAAAAAAATATAATTTATATTCACAGTATATTTTTAGCGGTTATAATAAATCGTTAAAAATTAAAACAAATTTTGTTAATTATTCAAATCGCTATAAATTTTATACTTAAATTTTCCACTTCAATAAACAATGGTCCTTTTCGTTCAGCGTTGTCTTTTTTAAAACACAATAACGCATTCCGAAAATGGCTATTCTTCTTCCTCATCCACTCCAACCAACGCGTGTCCAGCGGTGGCAACGTTTTTCTCTTCATCGGCGACGACGTTTTTCTCTTCACCGGCGACGACGAGGAATTTACAGTCCTAACCGATGGCGTCTTCCCTTTCTCTGCACCGGCGTTGACGAACTCGTAGCCCTAGCTAGCGGGCGTCTTCCCTCTCACGACGACGAACTCCCAGAAACAATGGCTGCTCATAAGGCACAGAATGATTACTTCTGCAATTCGCCCGAAACTTTTTCTGGAGATGAAAACTTGAATCTCAAATGTTTCATCACCATTATCCTGTGCTATTACAGTTTTTCACTTTTGCTGCTGTATCTTCATGCTATTTAGTAAATTAGTTTCTAATCTAAAGCACTACCTCAGGTTTTGGGCACACATTGTAGTTGCTTATGCATTTACCTTTTGGACATGCTATATTTTATCCAAGGAGTATGAAAAAGTTGCCGCAATGAGATTGCAATTTCTTGCGTTAGAAAAACGTCGTCCTGATCAATTCACGGTAAATTTGATTTTTCTCCATTTTAACAATGAACTTTTCTTTGTTTATTGTTGCGTACTTTGGTTCTGTTTTTGTCTACCACACTCACTTTTTTTGAGTTTGGGCAGCTTTGAGATTGAGACGAAGTAATGAAACTTTAATGTTTTATTTCTTGTGTTAAAGGTGGTAAGCTGCTTAGTCATTTTTTCTAGACCTTACTTTACGACTCTATAGATTACCAGTGAGGAGTTGCTGGTCATAGGCAAGCATATTAACATTCTAGCTATCTATGGAAGGTGTATAAAAAGGGTATAAAAGCATATCGATAATGTAGTGATGACTGTTATGCGACTTTTAGAAGCTATCTTAGTATATGCTTATTGCATCCTTAGTAATGTGTCCTTCATTCAATTCACCAAATTACTGTACATTCCAGAGTTCTGAGAACCAACTAATACTTCATATTAAGTCAAGATATTTTCATGTGGATAAAACCATACGTAATGATATGTATTCAATATTTCAATTACTTAAAAGCTTATGATTAATGATTGGATTTTTTTTTTTTCAATTTTTCTTTGCTATGAATACAGATCACATCAGCAAGGAAAGTGGTGGTGAAACTCATAACACAACACATAAGGATATGAGTTCTATGTATCATCAAGAACAAACAGTTCAACCATGTCAGCTTAGCTCATCAATCCATTATGGTGGCTAGGACATATATTTTCGTCCTAAGAGTACACAAGATTCTGAATTCAATTCTTTGGTGATTACAGTTACTATTGTTTGTGTTATATAGTCATTTTCAAAGTGTATAACCAAAAGACCAGAGTAGATGTGTGTGTACGAAAGCATTCATGTCCTGCTAACCCAAATCAAATGTAAATATGTTGCAAGGGAAAGAAGAATTATTAGATTATGTTGTTAAACTGATCCCTAGATAGAGTTTAAGACAATTTCAGATATCTAACCAAGAGTAAATAGTTATTATTTGTCTATGTTGTATTTTATTTCATTGATACTTTTATCATACTATTAGGAAAGCCTAACATGATTTTTTATTTAGATATACAAGAAAGACGGGGTTGAAGATGATTCAGAAACTGCTTCAAGAGGAAACTGGTGGCAAGGTAATATATATATTAGTATTGATTTCACAATTGGCCTCTAGTGTTCTAGTTGTCTATCACAAGTTTTTTATTCATTTTTTATCAGTTACTTTGATCTAGTGATTCAGTTGCCCAGTGTTTTTAAACTTTGCATCCATAAAGGATACAATAGATATAGGAAACTTGATAGTTACTACAAGAAACGAATATTCATTTCCTAAGGGAAGTGGAAGGGATAAGAGTGGATCTATTAGTTTTGTTGATCGGCTAGTGGCACAAGAAATGACAGAAACTGATTTACATTTCAAGATCTCTCAAAGCCTGTTGGAGCACATGATACAAAACGATTTGAGGTTAGCGTTTAAAATATAAGTCACTGTGATCTATTATCTTTATTATTACCATTATTATGTATGCTTCTTATATTTAGGTATTTGAATATGGTTGAGTTGCAGGCTAGGGATCCAAATGCAGATTTAGCACATTTCTTTGATGTGATAGGAGGGAGTGGCACTAGTGCACTCATAACAGCTTTGTTAGCCACACCAAGCCCTCATGATCCTACTCGTGCTGCCTTTACTCCTGCACAAATTGTAGACTTCTACAAACAAAATGGCCCTCATGTATTCAATTCATCTAGGTATAATAACACCATTAATATTCTTAGAACATCATCAATATTAACAATTAACCACAAATCATAATAACATGCTTTCGTTTTGTGTTTGTGATATTGAAACAACCAACATGCAAACATGGAAAAGATACGCAATTTGACGAGGAGTTTTTACACAACATAACTCGTGAACTGTTGAAGGACACACGACTTAGTCAAACACTGACTAATGTTGTAATCCCAACTTTCGACACCAAGAGACAAAAGCCAGTTATATTCTCAAACTACAAGGTTAGCACCATATGCATTTATTATATTTTTCTTTACTGAAAAAAAATAATATAAAAGTTTTGGTGATGTAGGTTGAGAAGTATCCCTACTTCAATGCCTTGATGTCTGATATAAGCATATCGGCTTCAGCAGCACCCACTCTTCTTCCACCCTACTATTTTCGGAATGATGGTGTTGACTTCAATTTGATTAGTGATGCGGACTTGAGTATGCTTAGTAATGATCTAGTAAATGGAAATCCGGTAAATTAATTTCGCTATTGATTACAATTATGATCAAATTAATTAGATGTAAATTACGATGCATGGATACTTATATATACTGTTGCTTTCCCGTGTTTTGTGCTGTTCTGTTTTCAGGATTTTTAATCCGTCTCTATTATCTTGTTTTTCTGCTATCTGGAGGAACTTTTTTTACCCTATCCAAAAAAAGATAAATAGAACCGTGCACTCACAAAGAAAAGGAATATGTAACTTTTATGCTAGTATAATTAAAGCTATTAAAAAATATTCAAAATTGATCAAATAGATACCAAATTGACTTGTTAAATTTTTTTAACCATTTTTTAACTGAAATTATCATATTTCATGAGCTCTATATACACAGCTGATTAATCTATTTGGAAACATGTTACTAAACCAATTAAGAAGAAGTAAATAATTTTCTGCACTCACAGGGCTTTAAATATGCGAAAGCATTTATACCTTGTGAACATTATAAGTGGTTTCCTGTACTTGAATTGAAAAGTCTGTTGGGATTTGAGGAGCAATGAACCTGCACAAGACCAACTCAGAAAAAGAAACAAAAAGAAAACCAGCACATAAAGGGTTCACTCAAAACATGTTACTGCAGAATTTTTATCTGTCTAATCCATAAAAAAATTGGTATTTTGCAGCTGTACCATGAATGTTCTCCTTTGAAGCTATCAGCTATTGTCGTGAGTTTGTTGGGAATGACAATGGCTTTGTCAGAAAGCTTATCACTTCCATTGGAGTCTCGTTGTAGTTGAAGGGAGTTCATGGTAATAGAGTTCATTCGAAGCCTGTAATGTTTCTCATTCTCTAACTTTATATATATATATATATATATATATATATATATATATATATATATATATCAATGTTATATTCTAATGTGTAATAATTATCATAGCAGAATATTTATTTTGAATATTAATATTATTCTATTATAACATATTTTAACAGAATTCATGCTCCTAGATTTATTTTTTTGGTTACTGATCATGAATATGTGCTTAAATTTGTTTTCTTAGTTTGTGAATGTGAGAGGATGTTTTATTATTAATCTTCAATATACGGTTCAACTTTGAACCCTCATGATTCATTATTTGAATCCTGATTCAACTACCATTTGTATATAATATAGGTTAGTATCTGGACCATAATCCCATTCAAACCTTTATTTAATGCATGAAATTAAAGACCATTAGGAAATCCAAAGTTCCCTCCAAACTGGAACCCTTTGTCTTGGCAACAGGTCTCTTGAAGCTAAGGATATTTCTCACAAAGGAGTCAAAGATGAAAATCGCTTTGTTTTGGGCCAAGTTAAAAAGATATATTTGCCTCATGTTGAAATATTTAGTGGGGCTAAATGGCCAAAGTTTATGTCACGTAGTATAGCCTTTTAAAGGATCAATGGTCAATACTGAAGTTGTTCACCTAATTTTTTATGTTTGTCATGCTATACAGTGAAAATATTTTTTTATGTGACTCATGGTTATTTGGCAAATAGAAGAGGCCTGAACGATAACAAGTTCACATGTTTCCAGTCTCTAGTGTCTACAATTATTTGCATGAGCAATGGAAGATTTGTTAACTAGAAAAATTTGATTTGAAAGTTTAGTTTATCTGTGAATACACCTTATTTTCAGAAGTTAATACTTTTTTTGTGGTAACACTTTACATATTTTCACCATGTGAAATATTTATCCGTGCTGTAGAAGTTATGATATAAAAGTGTACATTAATTAGTGATGTGAAATTAAAGCATGCATTATCAATTCATAAAAATAAAGCTTTTGGTGTGAGACAAAAAGTTGTCCACACTTGAAAGAAATCTGTAGTCTCCCAAACCTTGTATATAACCTTCTCGACCAGTATTGTTTAATATTTTTTACAGTTCCTCTCTGATTCTGATATACCTTTTATACCTTTAGAGAGCAACAAGGAATCTTCTCATCAATATATTTTTTTTTCTAGGCATTTGAATGGAACTGCTCTTGGTTCTTTTGTGCGGCCTGCTGTTCTAATAACTGATGCTTACAATGCTTTGAACAATCAGCCTTACAGACGGCAAAAGGACAAAGAATTTGGAGGTAACCATCTTTTTAATCCTGTAACTTCTGCAATGTGACTGAGCTAAGCAGGGTTTTTCCATTTTTTTTTGTTTTTGCAATAGCCATTAAGAGTAAGCTGTAATATTTTATGTCTGGTACATTCACTTATGAGGCAAACATGTACTTTTAATCTTGACCAAGAAGTGAAAAACAAGAAGTGAAACCATTTATAATGTTTATGTGTTTTTTACGATTTTAATAATAGATTGTGTTCTAATATAGGTCACTGCATTAAAGTCACAATTGGATGAACAAAATAAACGAAATGAAGAACGTGACAAAAGACTTGATGCAATCATGAACTTCTTTTCTCAAAATTATCAAGGTCAATTGCCTCCTGAGTTGACTATGTTCAATCCTACACCGGTAATTTTTAAGATTGCATAACTTCTTTTATTTTTCAGAGTTTATATTTGTAATTATGATTCACATTTATATTGTAGGTTTCTGATCAAGAAAGTGTGAAAACTAATACAACAAGTTCTGGACATGACGAAAATCATATGTGATAGTTCAAGAATATAATATAATGTGGAAGTTAATTTAATCATTTAATGTTTTGAGAACTATTGCAGTACTTCATGATAGTTTTTGCTGACTAATATTGTACTTGAATTTGAATTTGAATTCGTATATTTGTTGTACTTTGATATACATTTAGTCATCTATAAATAATTTGTCAATTTGATGAGTTTATATCTATTTAGGTATAATTTCATTAAATATAGATTAAAAAAATAGAATAAATGTAAATAATTGTGATTGAAAAAATATATATGAATACATAAATGATAAATGATTAAAAAAATATAATAATAATAATTTAAAAATCTATGGTACTTTACGGAGGTTTTGAAATCTATTGTATTTTACGGAGGTTTTGAAACCCAGGGTATTTTATGGGAGTTCTGAAACTTATGTTATTTTATGGAGGTTCTAAAACTCATAGTATTTTATGGAGGTTTCAAAATCCATGATATTTTATGAAGGTTTTAAAATTCATGGTAATTAACCGGGGTTTTAAACTCACAAAACTTAACTGAGATTTTAAAACTTATGTTAAATACAAGAAGATAAAAAACTTTCGTTATTGAATGGTGCTTCCTGGGGTTCATAAAAACCCCGGCTAACACATTCTCCAGAGATGGTTTAGTGGGGGAAATCGAAACTTCGGGTAAAGAACTTAGTAGAGGTTTTAACTCTGGGTAATGTAAAAATAAACTTCCGTTAAAAATATTTTTTCTTGTAGTGATTCTACACATATAATAAAATAATACAATTTAAATAACACACAATTGGCACACATAAGACTACCCAAGTCCTCTCACACAACCAATTACTCTCAATCATTTAAGCTAGTATTATTTCACATCACAAAAATTAGCATTTAATTTTCACTACCCGTATTTATTAAATAATTATTTTATTTAATGATTTAAATTTCGTAGGTCTTACATTTGTCCTACATCAACATATTCAACTACATGTTCCATTGTTTTCTCTTCAAACGGCTTCCCATTGTTGACAAGCCTTTCAAACGTGACATTGCATGAAAATATGAAAAAAAATCCACTTTTCTTTATCCAATTTACTTTTGTTCCAATTCGATTTACTTTTATTCCAATTCAATCCATTTAAAATTCATTTTATAAAAAAATTCAATTCAGATAAAATCCATTTTATTCGATATAGATTACATTTTATATATTTTTTTAATTGGATATCTATTCTTTGAATCTTTTTCAAATATAAAAAATTTAAAATATCCAATTTAAATTTTCATTCTAAATTTTTAGTTGAGTTAGGTCGAAGGTCGAGATACCTATAAATATCTACAATTATTTTTCATTTTTATTTTAAATTTTATTGAATAAAAATGATTTTTTTAAACATAAATTAAATAAAAAATTATTTTTAAAATATAATTCAAATAAGTATACATTAAATTTAATGTAAATAAATTTAATGTTTAAAAAAATAAAAAAATAAATTGAAATCATTTACATCAAAGTATAAACTTTAAGAAAAAACGAATCTTCTAAGATTAATCCACGGTAATCAATGCATGCGTGGTTTGATAATTTTGAAAAAATTAATTTTTCTAAAATTAATTTATCCTAATCTAAGAGCGTTTTGATCATTTTGTGATTCACTATATTTTTTAGCAAGAAAACGGATATTTTGATACTAAATTAGATTCAACTTACAATTCTTATAAATTGTTATTATATTATAATATTTAATTTTATTAGGTTAATATAACATTTTGTTATAAAAGTATGGAAAATAAAAAAATTGGTGTGAAAGAAAGTCTTTTTCAAGCAAAGGCACTCCATGGTTCCGTGAAGTTTCCTCTCTTCTCACTTCTCAGCCCGCTGCCTTTTCTCCCAAGTCTTACACCATCAAGTCATGCTCATGTCATCCTAATTATGATGGTCTATATATACCCCTCTTTCTAAGTTTAATCATATGTGAAGTTTGTATTAACATGTGTTGGTGTTTTGTGGTGGTAATGGAGGGGTAGTGGTGATGGTGGTGGTGGTGTGCTTGTAGTGGTGGTGGTGGTGGTGGTGTTCTGGTTATGGTAGTATTGGTGGTCTAGATTTGGTAGCGGTGGTGGTGGTAGTAGTGGTGGTGGTGGTGTGGGTGGTAGTGGTAGTATGGTGCTCATATTGGTGGTCATGGTTGTGCAAGTGGTGGTGGTGTTGCGGAGATTGTGGGAGAGGTAATAGTGGTGGTGGTGGTGTGGTTGTGGAGGGGTTTAGTGGTGGTGGTGGTTAGGGATGTCAAAATGGGCCCGTTTTGACATCCCTAGTGGTGGTGTGGTAAGGTGGTCGTAGTGGTGGTGATGGTGGTGGTTTAGTGTAGTGTGGGGTGGTTATTTTGGTATTGTATTGTTGGTGGGGGACGAGGAGGAGGTGGTGTGGCTATAATGAGGTGGTTGTAGTGGGGGAAGATGGGTGGTGTGTTGGTGGTGGTTGTGGCTTGGTGGTGTGGTGGTGGTGGTGGTGATTGTGGAGGTGTTTGGTGGTGGTGGTGGTGGTTTAGTGTAGTGTGGTGGTGGTGGTGGTTTGGTAGTTGTACTGCTTATGGTGGGGGTGAGGAGGAGGTGATGTTGTTGTGGTGAGGTGGTCGTAATGGGGAAGATGGGTGGTGTATTGGTTATGGTTGTGGCTGTGGTGGTTGTGGAGGGGTTTGGTGGTGGTGGTGTTTGTGGTTTAGTGGAGTGTGGTGGTGGTGGTTTTAGTAGTTGTACTGCTGGTGGTAGGGGGTGAGGAGGAGGTGGTGTGGTTGTGGTGAGGTGGTCGTAGTGGGGGAAGATGGGTGGTGAGTTGGTGGTGGTGTGCTGGTAGGGATGGTGGTAGTAATAGTGATTATTGTGGAGGTGGTCGTCTTGGTAGTCATAGTGGTAGTGGTTGTTGTGTGGTTGTGGTGTTGATGTTGTTTTGGTTGTGGTTATGGCGATGGTGGTGATGGTATGACGATAATGGTAGTTTTTTTGCAGTTGTAATAGTGGATGTGTGGTGGTTTTATGTTGATTGTGGGGGTGGTCGTGGTGTTATGGGGGTAATGGTTGTGGTGATGGTGTGGTGGTGGTGGTGGTGGTGGTAGTGTAGGGTTGATACTGTGTAGGTGGTGGTCCTAAGGGTAGATATAGTGGTGGTGGTGTGTTGTGGATTGTGATGTAGTTGTTTTGGTAGTGATGGAATTTGTCGTGATGCTAGTGGTATGGGTGGTTATTTTTGTGGTGGTGGTGGTGTGGTTGTGGTGGTGGTCTTGTGGGGTCATGGTGGTGGTGGTCTTGTGGTGTTGGTGGTGGGTAGTTATGGTGGTATTGGTGGTGGTCTTGTGGTGTTGGTGGTGGGTAGTTATGGTGGTATTGGTGGTGGTTGTGTGGTGGTGGTGGTCATAATGGTGGATGTGTTAGTGGTAGTAGTGGCAATGCTAGTTGAGATTGTATGGTGGGGGTAGTAGTGGTGGTAAATGTAAGCTCCATTTTCAGTCTTATGTGTTTGGGCCTGGCCTTTTCGTAGGCCCAAGGCCAGCCCCTTGTAGGACCCAATACTATGTCAAGCCTTCTCACTTTTCACTTGTCTCCTTTTCAGAAACAGCTCCTTCCTCTCCTTCTCATATCTCTAGCAAGGTGCTCTGCTAGGGCACACTACTCTTACGTCTCCAAGCTAAAGATACCCCATTTCTACCTCCGAGTAAGTTGAATCTTAGAGACTTCTGGTCTATTTCTTCTCCTTTACACTATTTGAGCGTGTGGTCGGGTTAGGTTCCATCTCTTAACCTCGTTTTGGGTCCTGGGGTTCTGTTTCAGCTCACTATCTTAGTTCGTGGAGTTGTTGTGCTTGGGTTGCATTCTCTAAGTTGTTGCTCCCTTCTCTTGTGCTTAGAAAGGTAAGGGAAGTTAGGTCCTTTCGTGTTCTTTTTAAAGTGTGTGGTATGTTTCTGCTCTGTGTTATGCTTGGGATGAATTGTATGTGTTCTGGTATGTTATGTTTGAGTATGTGTTTCTGCTGCATGTGCGTGACAATGGCGAGTACTGTCATTCTCGCCCAAGCGAGCTCGTCTCGCCCAAACGAGAGTAGCTGAGACTCGCCCAGGTTCTGCTCGAGCACCTCGCTCAGGCAGAGGGCTCTTGTTTTGAGCGACGCATCGTCTCGCTCAGGCGAGAGTGACTCGTCCAAGTGAGTTCTCGAGGAAGCCTGGTGTTCCTTGCTCGCGTCCTCGTCCAGGCGAGGAACTTTGATTTTTGGGCAAGTAGTGGTCTCGCTCATGCGAGCTGGTTTCGCCCAAGCGAGAGCTTGCAGAGGCTCATTGTTGCAGGACTCGCTCAGGCGACGATGCCTAGCTTAAGCGAGACAGTAGCTGTAGCTTAAGCGAAGGCGTTTAGCCCAAGCGAGAATGGGGCTGGATCTCTGAGCCCATCTAATTGAGCACTCCCAGTACATTCCATTTCCATTTGATAGAATACACTCCTTCTTAGATCTCGAAAATGCAGTGGCAACAAAAGAAGCATTAAGATACTGAAACAGGCAGTAAAAATGTTATAAAAAACTGCACAATAAGATAGATAATCAAATAAGTATACTGAAATTAAAAAAACAGAGTCCAATACCAGCGACGATGCACCAACATCACAAGCACTCAAACATTTAACTAAGGAATGATCACTTTCTTGGTCAGCAACATCTGCAGGAATATTTGCAGTACCAGAAGAAGAGGCAGCATTTGTACTATAGTCAATCTCGATTCCTTCTAATGAAAACAACCTATACAAAAAAACGTTCTTGGAAACATAATTCATATGCAAGTACACTTCATCCTTCATATTATAGCACTTAAACATTTTTCCAATAGGACCACATAAAATCGTTGTAGCATTAGGTTTCACATCAAACTTAAACTTGAAAGTTTTAAAACAAGGATCTATGAACTCTATCTCCTGCCCATGAACGACTTTCTTCTCCCAGAATAGGTGAAAATAAGCATCCAAGCAAATTGTAGATTGTATTCACAAAATTAGACAATATTAGATTGAAAAAATTTTGTTATTTTAACACACAACAAAATTGATAAAGGTTTCGACATTCACCTCTGTGGGACTTAACTTTACCTGAAAAGAAGACAAGAATCTAGACCACACTAAATCTTCCTCTGCAATGTAACTATTTCCTAAACCTGGGTATTCTATTTCAGTCCATTCTAGGTCGAAAATCCTGAGTCAGAAATCTCTATCACCACAAAATAAAGTACAAAGATAGTGCAAATCTTCCAAGTCATAAAATTCTTCAAAATAAGATGGTATGCGAAAAATTCCCTTTCTAATCAAACCCTCCTCAAACTCTAAGTTCAAGACATTCCCCATTGGATCTGTGAAATAGTTTGTTCCAAGAGCTAGTTTGTTTCCCCATTCAACCATAAAACCATCTTCAAAATCCCCAAATCCCTGTAATATCCATATATTTGAGAAGACGACAATATAAGACATGCATGTCAGAAAAATGAACCAAATAATGCATCAATGACATTCTAACAATCAATGGAAACAGAACGCAACTACTGATCAAAACAATCATAGGTAACGAAAATGCTATATAACCATTAATAACGCAAATCAACTGCAAAAGTAAAATATTACTTACATCACCCGAATATAGCAAACAGATAGAGTTTTGGAACAGATTTTTGAAATTGTATCTACCCGAAAATGACATCTTCTCCCAGACCCACACAGCGTACCAAAGAAGGAAAAAAACACTAATACTGGATATGAGAATGAAAACGAAAAGTCTAATGCACTTTCAAACACATAAAACTGAATATAATAGTGTGTACCTGATAAATTTAAGAATATATTAATTATCTGAATTAAATTATTTACCAACAATACCAAAAAGAATAAAAAAAACTACGTCCCTGTATTATTTTTATTTAATTTTAATAGTAAGTTATGCAAAATTATACTCTGAAATAAAATTTCATTATTTATAATTATATTAACTTTCTTAATATAATTTTAAAAAATAATAACAATCTTGACCACATGATATGTTTCAATATTAGCACTAATTATTATCAATAATTATATTAACTTTCTTAATATAATTTTAAAAAATAATAACAATCTTGACCACATGATATGTTTCAATATTAGCACTACTTATTATTATCAGTTGTAATTCATTAGTTATTATTATTATTATTATTATTATTATTATTATTATTATTATTATTATTATTATTATTATTATTATTATTATTTTTCCGAAATAAATATTAGATAATTATTATTTTTATACAGTTATTATTATTGCTAATCTGATAGAACACATTTTTATATTATATATAAACAAATTTATTTTTGGCGAATCAAAGCAAGGTAACAAAATTTTGGTATTCTTTAGTATACAATCTTATTGATATAGTCATGAAGTTCTCTTATCTTTTTACCTAGGGTGAAACTTTGACTTAGAATGTAAATAAATCTACCAAACAATTTTTTTCCTCTTTAAACATCCATTTCCATCTATTACTTTCAATATTTGTAATTTTGCACTCGAAATATTAAAAAAGGACAATTCCTCACATTTGCAACTATATTTAAAATTTTAATTAATATATCCGTCCAAAGATTAAAATAACCAATAACCATGTTTCATTTTAATATTTAAATAGCATAATCAAAATAACCATTAGTAACCAATTTATTTATTAGTAAGCAATTAAAAAACATAATATTTTGTTATTCAACTAACAAGATATTTATGATTATTTGTAAGCAATTTTAAAGAAATCCATTAAAAAATACAATATAAACTTATTTGGAGTAAAAAAATATCGAAATTTGTATTTAACCAAATTTGAATTACTCCATTCAAAAATATAACTACAAAAGTTAAAGTAATATTGATGTATACTAATATGTAACTACAATATTTATTGCTATTATTTGTATGAACAATAATATTGTATAATATATATATATATATATATATATATATATATATATATATATATATAAATGATTAATTATAAAAGAAAATTAATATTTTTTATTTTAATAATACAAAATTGAAAGAAAAAAAAAACAACACACCACCCGTGCGTACGCACGGGTGTAGCACCGGTTCTTAAAGAAAAAGTAGTATATTTACCACATAAATGAACAAGTTAACATAATTATTGAAGCATTCATATCAGAACATCCTTCAGAACCTAAATTTATATAATGGTGAGATCCACTATGACTGATAATACCATTGATGACACCTAGCAACTAATCCTTTCCGACAGAAACAAAGAAAAGTTTGAGAGGGAAAAAAAAAAAGAAAAGGAAAAAAGAAATGGAATAATAAGGTCTATAATATCGATTAAGGGTTAAATAAACTAAGCAACATAGTAGGTTTCTTTTCCCACACTGGTGTAATTTATTTGTGCATTTACCAAAGTGATGCAATTTTTTTTTTTTAAATTCCAGCGAAGGGTAAATCGTGCCAAGATGGTGTGATTTCAATATAAAAAAATCGTGTCAAAATCAGACGATTTTAATTAAAATTAGTTGAAATCGTGCCAACATGGAGAGACTTCTATATTTTTGAGAAGTCGTGTCATATCGAGATGACTTTAATTAACAATTTAAGCAAAGTCATGCCAATATGGCAAGACTTCAGTATTAAATTGTTAATGAATAAATCGTCCCATATTAAAAAGACTTCGGTGTTATACTGATAATAAAAAAGTTGTACTATATTGAAACGAATTTAGTTCGAATAAAAATTAAATATTTTTTAATCATATTAATTAGTTAAATAATAATGTATATAAGTAATTAAAAATCTCATACCCAATTTTTTACTTCAGACAATTTACTATCAAACTCTTTATTCTTTTTCATCGGTTCACGATAACAAAGTATTAGAGTCCATAGACCTAATATTTTTAAAAATGATATTTTATATTAAATTATTTTTAAAATTTTATTCATAAAGGTATTTTTTAAATATATTAATATCACAAGCTTATCTTATCACGTAAATAAAAAAAAAAAAAAAAAAAACTTATAAATTTCATTCTTTCCACGTAGGTCCAGCTCTCTACCCCATAGTTTAGTCTATGACAAACGGTCATTTTATGACATCTGCGAAAACCCATGCTAATAATTCTACAATGCTTTGGAGTTTTTATATTCAAACTTTTTGGTTGGTTTGGAGTTTTTATATTGAAACTTTTTGGTTGGTTCGGTGTTGAGCAGAGTGAGCCAATCCGCCAATCCGATGACAAACACCATTAGTAATATTTTTAATTATCATTCAAATTATATTATATTATGACTAAAATAAATGTTATTACTTTTGTATAATAATATATTATTGTTAAATCATATTATAAAAATATAATTATCAATAATAATTTGTATTATAATAACTAAAATACATTATTGCATATACAAAATAATAATAAAAATAAATTAATAGTTATTAGTATCTTATATAATAATAATAGTATTCAATTGTTTCGTATTTCAATTATATTATATTTTAACGATGTTTAAAAATTTTGATTACAGTTTCAAGTATTTTAAAATAATGATTAATTATGTTTATAATAAATATCTAATTTATCATAACCAAGATTTTAAATTAAGTAGAATAGATAGATTTTCTCACTGAAATAATAGTTAATTCTACAAATATCTTATTTACCCAATATCCTATGACAAATAACATGTTAATTAAAACGATAAAATTATGTAAGCGAAAATATTTTTAAATTAGGAATTCCTCATTAATATTATAATGTAATATTAACATTATAAATTAATAAATGATATTTATCTAATGAAAATTATTACATATTTTAATTAATTTATTATTATTATAATAATAATTTTATAGATTATTTATAGTTATAAAAAATTTATATTTTATTATTGTAATAATAAATCTTAAATTATAATAAGAAGTAGAAAATATAAAAATATAACTATAATAAATGAAAATATTTTTATTGTAAATTTTATGAAGGAATCCCTTTCACAAACAGTTTCCACAAAGCTTTTATTTATATATATATATATATATATATATATATATATATATATATATATATATATATGAAAAAATTACTTTTGACAAAATGATATTATTTGAATAAAATATTAATTTATATAAGTGTGTAGTATTAGTGCCAAAGTATCACATATGCACCCCCTTAGGTTCGGAGAGTTTCCACGAAGCTTTCTAGGACCCACCTGACATGAAATTAAAGTCAGACATTCCTAAATCAGTCAAGTAACATCTATATGTATACCCTTTCTTCTCCCTTTCTCTATATATACCCCCCTCTCTAACTTCAATTGCCATCTCACTCTTCTCTCTTCTTTCTCTGTGCATCATTCCCTCTATTTTTGTTCTCTCTATTCACAAAAACTATGAAGAACAAAGCTTATGCTATTCTCATGGCTATGATGTTGACTTCAATAGGGATTAAGTATGAAGGTTCAAACATCAACCCCTTCCAACATTCAACACCAACTGCGTTGCTTTTCCTTACAGCAGCATGCTCTCACGTACTTGCTTCCACAGCTCAAACCACCTGCCCAACTATTTTCATATTCCACGTCTCTGGTGCAGTTGGATGTGAAGTACTACTGTGGATTCTCATTGCTCCCCAGTTTTTATGGTGGTACATCATCAACGTCCTTCTTTTACTTGTCGCCTCATTCTGCTTCAACTACAACCTTATCAATCAACTCAATCGTGCCACCATTCATCACCACCCAAATTTGGCCTCCCCTGTGTAACATATGACGGCGTCATCCTTTGTAGCATGTTGAATCCGTGTCCCTAGGGAAACTTTGTTATTTTGTTTTCCTATGTTTCTGTTCTTTTCTAAGTTTGAAGGGCTTTATGTTCTAGTTGTTATGTTTGTTCATCATAAATTATTTTTGCACTAGTGAGAATTGCAGAAGTAATATCGTGAAAATTGTTTGCTAAATTCGAACTATAATTATATATTTATCACACGTTTCTAATACGATGTTGAAAACAAATTGTTTATTCATAACGTTCATCAATAAATGTGGACCGGTCGAAATCTGCAGGGAGTTCACTAAAAGCACGTAGTTTTTTGTTTGTTGAACCATTTACTTTTCAAAGATTATCTCTCTCCTACTCTTCTCTAAGCTGAGTTCTAAACAGAAAGAATTTTAATACATTTGTTACATCTTCTACCAAAAACGTCTAATCTACCAATCATCCGTGAAAACTTTTCCAAACATAGTTCATTTCAAAAAATTCATCAACAAGCACAATAGAAAGTAAGCGTTTCTCTTTTTAAGAACATCGTAATAAGTTAAGAGATAACATTTTCCTAAAATAAATTAATAACACAAGGATGGTATACAACAAATCACATATCTCAACCAAAATCTCAGTATATTACACTAGATAGGATACAATTCTCAACTACTCCAACATCCATCAATGCCACATATACAGTAATAATAACATTTCACTCAAACAGTTATAACTCTTAACACACCCTTTGGATGTCAATATACATATCTATGGTTAGTAATTCTGTCTATACTATTGTTAGCCTCAGCTGCAAAATGTGCTGTTGAACTTATTGTGGTTGGTCATAATGATATTTGCTCACTCATCACAGTATTTTTATTCAGTGCCATTTGTCTTCCTCTCGTACCTTATCCATTGTACCATTTGGTGATACATGGGGAAGAACCACATCTGAATTACTGAGAAGGTAAGGTATGGTATAAGTGTTGAGATCGCCACAAAGAATGTCACAGCCCAAAAGGAAGGAGATGCTGCGAGAGTTTCAATGAAGACTTGATAAACATTTGTAGAAAATTTTGGAGGCATTGCTCCATATGCCAGGAGGAAAAGATACCAGAAAGCGATGGAACCCCAGATAAAAACATGTTGTATCAAGGTGAAGTAACGTATAGCAAGTGCCATCTGCAAGTTCACAACCCAAACCACACAAGTATACATTGTCACACCCAGCATGTCTCTTCCGGCTGTTCTTCCCTCCTCATCAAAGGCCTGAGGCTCAATTGCTTTGGTGCAGAAGAAGAATATCATTGTAGCATTAATAAATCCATTAAGCATCCAACTAAGTACTATACGCCAGCTGAAGAGAACATTTTGCACCCCTTCTTGGTATAAGATGGGAAACTGCAAAATTAAACAGAAATAACCATGAATGATCAATCACTCAGCAGAGAAAACAAGTTGACGCTCGTTTATTTTACTTCAGATATAGTAACCAAGGGGGATTTATCTATTATGCAGCATACAAGAGACTACTGTGTTTAAACAGTATTACTAACTTTTGAAATGGGATTCCTAGGTGCTGTTAATGTCAGGACAAAATCGCAACATGAAGGTGAAAAGCTAAGTTGGTCTAGCAGAAATCAATGCATAGCAATTATATAAATTGACGCAAGAGTTTTGCTGTCTTTTCTTTCCTTTTATTTGGTGAGTTTTATTGTTTTTTATTTAAATCGATAAACAACTTTTTAACAGTACAACAATGAAATTTATGTTTCTCAGATATTGATACAAACATGCCAGCATATTAATGCCCGTTTGGATCTTATTTTTGTCACCATAAAAGCGACAACTGTGTTTGAGGCAAGAAAAGAGGAAGGAAGGAGAAATGTTCTCCAGTTTGAAAATGGCCATTTGAAGGGCTTGAGAGTTTGAAACAAACCATGCTAAACAACACAACTTACCTTCAGGCAGTACCTGGCAGATACATCCTGGTCAAGGACCCCAAGGGCAATTACAGGAAGTGACGAAAAGAAGACACTATAGAGAGACAAAAACCAGTCATTGTATGCAGGCTCTCCAGAGAATGATGCATACACCTCATACAAGAATAGGGTGAATCCAAATGTGATATTCTTAAAGAAAAAATAGCATATCTGCCACAAGAATAAACAAGTTAATATTAAAGCTTTCAGATCAGAAAATCCTTCAGAGCCTAAATCTGTAGAATGCTGAGATTCAGTTTGAGTGGCAATACCATTGATGACATCCTCCGGTAACACCAATGTCCATGTACAAGAAGTAATCTTTCCAAATACTGGAACTGTGCAATTGCAATATCACTAGACATGACGGCCTAGGGGAGAAAGGATACAAATCGAAAACTTTTACTAAAACAGGATATGAACGTGAAAAATCAATTTTAAAAAATTTAATAGTATGTCAATTTTGGGGTACCTGCATTCCTTCGACACCACTGATTCCAATCCCTACGTCTGCTTCTTGAAGCATTCCGACATCATTAGCTCCATCACCAATAGCCAATGTTGTTTTACCAGTTCCAGATTTGACCAGTCTAGTAACCTTGAGATGAACCAATAATAATAAAATACTTTTAAGAGCTAACTAGAATAATCATCAGTATTAACCAAAAAAACTCTAACATGCTAAATAGATGCAGAACAGGCTTAAAAATACCAGAGCCTTCTGCTTTGGCGACGAGCGGCAGCAAATAACAGATGCACAATGACTTGCAAGCTCTAGAAACATGTTTTTCATATTATCCTCTAAAGCATAAGTAAGTGATTTTCCATCAATGATCAGTGCAAATGTCTGCTGGCAGGTCCCTTTGGATGCAAAAAGCAGTTGAGCACCTTCATATAGCTGATGATGCACACTTTCCCTTGATACCTAAAAAACAGGAGTCAGCCTATAAATATCAGCACTCAAATTTCAATTACACAGGTTCTCTAAGATACTTTAAGCTAAAATGTGTTGATTTTTTTTTACTAGTCATAGGAGGTAAAGTATGACAATTGATTTTGAGGAACACCACACATGCTCTAGAAATCCTGTTTCTTAATCTCTAAATCAGTAGATCCAAGGTTGTTCATGTTGTGACTTGTGAACTTAAGGAAAGAATTCAAGGAGAAACATATGTATGGGTATTCCAGTATTTGAAAGAAATAACATGCATGGGAAGCTTATTCATGCCAAGCAACACTTCAACAAAAAGCAAATTACGTAGCTCAACTTGCAACTGAACATGGAAACATGGAAGCATGTGCCTAAAAGCTGTGGGAGGATAGTATTCCTAAGGCAGCATGGGAAATTTTCTAAAGGGGAGCACTAGAGCAGTTTCAAATTTAGTATGGTCTGACTATACAGACGGGGAGAGAATACTGCAACTATTTAGTTTAGTGGAGGTTGGTTTTGGTAGAGATCTCATGCACTCACAATCCTAGAAAATAACACCTGTGTTCATTCTCTCTCTAATTTCTAACTGGGTACCTAGCAGTAACTTTGACACCATGCAACCAACCCGTTCCAACATAGACAAAGAAAAGTTTGAGAGGGAAAGAAAGAAGAAAAGGAAAGAAACAGAATAACAAAAACTATAATCTCGATTAAGGGTTAAATAAACTAAGCAACAGAATACAAGCATGCATTGTCTTTTTCCATCTTCTGGAAGGAAAAATGAAAATTCCATATAAATGTAGTTATTGCAATTACTATATCCCACTATAAAGCCACTTTATTCACAACTTGAATGGACTAATCCATGAATTGTAAATTTAATTGTCAGCATTGTAAAGCACATTCACCGAAAATAAACTCGATGAAATATCTCATGAGGATTTAGAATATTTTAAGAGAACCATCCTGTCATATGTCCAATGTAATACGTGTGGAATCTTCGATATGCAAACTATATCTATACATTTAGTTTTACCTTCGCAATAGCCATCTTGTCTCCAACCTTTTCTAATGCTTGAATTTCTGGAATCTCCAAATGAATTATAATTTGTTTCATTCCTTGTCTAAGCAAGCGACAAGAGAAACTGCATTTGTAAATTATATCAAACATTGTGAGAAATTATTCTCACATAAAATCTAACATAAAGAGAAGAAAAAGCATAATCACAATATTATACCCAATATTGATGGCAGTCTCCATTTTATCTCCAGTCAAAACCCAAATCTTAATCTTAGCTTGGGCAAGCTTGTCGATACAATCAGGAACCTAGCAAAACAATATAGTTAGGCTTATTATTGGAGTCGTGTTCCACTGGATATATCTTCATATGTTAACTTTTTTTCTAAACTACCCCATTTTGGAGCTTGTCCTCTACAGCAGTGGCACCAAGAAGGATTAGATTCCTCTCAACTGTATCCAATAATTCTTCGATCAGTGTTTCGCGGTCTTCCGAAACTGAATTTTTTACTTCAGACAATTTACCATCAAACACCTTGTATTCTTCTTCATCAAGTTCGCGATAAGCAAGTATTAGGGTCCTTAGACCTGCATCAGCGTATTCATGCACATGTTCCATTGTTTTCTCTTCAAACTTCCTCCCATTGTTGGCAAGCCTTTCAAACATTACACTGCATGAAAATATGAGTTAAGGCATGTTAATAGGTTGAATGCTCAGATAAGAACTCCAAAGTATTGAAGGCTATAAATAATTTAATCACAGACCTGTCAGCACCTTTAGAGAGTAGTAAAATTCTCCCTTCTTCATCTTTCGCTATCACTGACATTCGCTTCCTTGAACTACTAAACTCTAAAACATTGAGAAGCTTGTATGTCCTGTTAATTGAAATTAATCTGAACCAGTCAAAATTAATTACTTCACATGAATAAAGTAAACTAAAAAACACAAATAATTATAAATAATAATTGAATTAGGAATAATCTGTTTTAAGTAGTCAAGCAATTGTTAGTTCTCACATCCTCACTTCTGTAGCTTATAAAGACTAATTTATTAGTAATTGTGGTAGTAAGTAAAACATACTAAGAAATGCTAAGATAATTAAAGCATATCATCTAATTGGGGATAAGTAACAGGTAAGTTAAATTTACTCATTGTGGTTTTACGAATCCCATATTATTGCTGGAATTTGGAATTTGGTTCATCCTTCGTTCAACTATCAGTTATCCTAAAATTCTATAACCAATCTCATCTGAATTTGTTAGAAATTTAAGTCCCTATAATTCATAGTTGTTGCTCACCATTTGCCTTTTCCTTCGAGACCTTTGCCACTTTTATCAGATGCATGGCCCTTAGCTTTTACCGGACACACGGCCCCCAGATTTCCAAATGCACTTGGCTTTGGTGTTTTCCAAGATGTACCAACTCCAGCTTCTCCCGAATGCATTTTCCCCCGACTATTTTCAGATGACTGGTCAACTTTTTCTCAATTTCATGTTTTTTATTTTTAATTTGTGGGGAAGTTTTATTTTCTTGTAACAAGATAAAAGCTTAGTAACCTTCTTAAGGACAAGTTTTAGAAATATAAGAAATATTTGAAGGTATTATATCTTATAATATTTTAGAGTATCTAAGAAGATCTGATACGGTTATTCTTCTTGTATGTTTTGATTTGCTTGCTTATTTAATTAGAATCTCTATTAAGAATATCTTGTCCGAATCAGATTAATCAGAATATCAAATTATGTGTATGGGAATAAAATCTACTACAATTATTTGTATTTATTGCAATCATGAAATGGACTTTGTTATGTAGTCCATACACACAATGTTCAGCATTTCTTCCATCTATTTTGTCTCTTTCAACAACCACAATTAAGCTAACTTTCCAATACTCTCCCTCATGCTCGTGACTGTCAAACTGAAGTGTAGCAATGCAGGTAACAATGGATCTTGGATAAATTCTAATATCATCTAAGAGCTTGGGATTGAGCCTTACTTAACCTCAAAAACTTGCTCGAGTGGTCAAGGTGTCCACCACATATACACTCTATTTTATTTAAGTCATATCTCTAGTCAATGTAAACTAAACATCTCCCTTGAGCCTAAAAATAAGACAACCCCCCAATTGACCGCAATTAAAGCAGGCTGGGAGTGACTGCAATTAAGACAGTTTTCCAACAATCCCCTCCCGCCCAAGGCTACCAGCCTAGAGTGTTGCAATGCAGATGGCCAAACCATAGATCTGGGATAATTCTAACACCATCTTAAAATTTGGGCTTAGGACCAGAACATAAGCATTACATTATTTTTGGTCAACAAAAATACCCACTCATTTTCAGCTAATTAAGTTACACACTTGGTAATTAATGTAGTTGTAATAGTAAGAGTGTACAAAGTAAAATATTCAAAGCCCGGGAAAACTTGCTAAATTTTACAATTTTTATATGATACAATTAGCAGCCATCAAAATAATAACGAGACATTGAGAGGCATTATTTTTTCAATATACCATATTTTAAGCAAACTACCTAAACATTAGAAAAAGAATATTTCTATTACAATACTAGTGTCCTTGAAGTTCAGTTTTAAGTTTAAGTGTCAAAGTATACAACAGACTCAGGTCAAGTGTTTAAGCCAACAATTCTTTTATAGGACAATTAGTGAGAGAGAAGTATCTAACACCAGTTGGATATTTTCAAGTGAGGTGTCAATGGCAAAAAAGTGTCGACATTCTAACAACTCAAGTAGGAAGAGTTTCCACGTTTTGTAGCTTCTTCACTAACACCCACACACACATCGAATTCACTTGAATTCACAACAAAATCCTTAATTTCAAACACCATAGTCAATAATAAATAAACATGCAGAAAGGAAAAAATTGCTTTGGACCACAGTACCATATGAGCAAGGTAACACTTTAGGATCCACATACATAATTGTAAGCCAAGGTTACAAATCACCTAAGCTGTACGCAACTTTACAATAGTAGGTGAATAGTACATAGCAACACAAACTAACACTTCATCTTACACAACACCTTTTTAAGCCTTATGATTATTTATATTCTTTATAAGTATTACTCTACAGTGTATTCCGTAGATTCCTGCCTTTTATCTCCTGCTACTGCTTTTCCGCTTTGCCTACTATTTTTCAGTCACTACACTGCTATTTTATATATTCTGTTTTTAAAATTTTTTATGGATCACATACAGCCATTCCTAGGCTCTGACTACAAATCAGCCTTAACGGCTGTAGAAAAAATTACAAACTCTCCTCCGGTAGGTTATAAAAAACCTACTTCAGAGGTAGATCATGTACACACAGTTATTATAGGACAAAATAACACTATAATAGCTCTTATAGAAGAAGTCTCTAGAAGATTGAATCATATAATTGATTCTACTAAAGGGTCTAACTTGTCCAAAGACATAAAAGGCCTTACAAAACAAGTATCAAAATTATCTTTAGGAACACATACACATATGAAAACAACTTCTCAAAAATTCATTAAGGTTACAACTAAAAAAGACACAAAAGCTGCAAGTACCAACACAGCACCTCCTACAAACAATAATAATAATTTGTAATGATTACACAAACTAATACGTCTACACAAACACAAGCTGATAGTGTTAATATGAATAGTACAATAGAACCTAGCAGCACACAAAGATTCCCCGGAATCCCCAAAAGATTAAGAGAACACCAGACTAGAAGTCAAAATCTTATACAACACCCAGGAATCTTAGATAGATTCTTAAATAGACAAAGAACAACTAATATCAGAAGATTAGAAGACTTAGTTGATATACAACAAAATACAGATATAGGATCTAACTCGAGGATAGATTCTCTAAATCCCCGACAGTTATATAACATAGGATGGTTAAGTTCTGAACGAACTAGCCTCTATCGATATAGGAGAATAGAAGATTTTCATCTCCCTGACAACACCTATAAGATTATTCCTCTAATATCTCCCCAAACAGGTAGACAATTACAAAATCTACAAGCAAGATATGTCCACATGGGATTAATCACTATTGGTGTCAGATCCTTAGCAAGACATATGATTGGAGCAAGAGCTTTGATAGTTCTACACGATTCTAGATTTCAAAATAATGATTCACAAAGTGTAATAGGGATTTTAGAAGTAGATCTAAATCAACCCTTTTCCCTTATTTATCTTGCACCAAATTTCACATTAACTTTACAAGATTTTATAAATCATATAAATTTAGAAGTACAAATGATAGGTTTTGGACCCAA
Source organism: Vigna unguiculata (assembly GCF_037176805.1). Taxonomy (NCBI): domain Eukaryota; kingdom Viridiplantae; phylum Streptophyta; class Magnoliopsida; order Fabales; family Fabaceae; genus Vigna; species Vigna unguiculata. The sequence goes on from NC_140800.1 coordinate 8,783,745, forward strand.
TTGGATGGGTGAAAATCTACATTTAGACATAACCTTCATAGGAAGAATAAGTAATCATATTTCTTCTATGTATAGAATAAACACTAGACCATTAGAAGAAGCCATTAGCTCTTATGGTACACAATTCTTACCAGCCCAAGCCTTCACAAGAAGAAATGAAGGACATTTGTGGCAAACACATTTACCCAGAGAAGAAAATAACCCAATTACAGCCCCTTCATCTGCTATTTTACACAACAGGTCTAGAGGACTTAGTCTAAGTTTTGTAGACTACACAAACATACCACAACTTGACCTAGAACAAGATAGGTTAACCGAAAATAGGCATAGCACTTCAGCTATTCCTGATAACGAAAACATATCCATGATGAATATCATACAATACGAAGAAGATGAAGATGATGATATGACTGATGAAGAATGGAATCATCATCAGGCAATTATAGCTATGTACAGACAAGGATCTTTGGATTCCTCTAAAAATACAAATTATGAAAATATTTATTATGAAACAGAAAACATTATAAATGATTTTCTCGATAACCTACAATTAGATGAAGAACATAACTCTTCAGTAATATCAAAACCTATGTCTGCATTAGGTTTTGTCAATACAAGCGTAGGATCAGTAAACCCCAACAGTTACCAGGAATAAAAGAGGGGGGGAGGAGGGAGAACAAATAAAATGAGATTATGAACAAAGGAGTTGTATAAGATTATGAGAATATAAATCTGGCAGAGCCGGTTAGATATTCTCTCATAAGTTTACCTCTCCAAAAGGGAAAAATTAAGTTCTATACATAAATTGTTTTTAAGCCTTTAAATGATTATCGCATCTTTAATAAATATTACTCAAGACATCCATAGATGCCTAAAAAGAAAACTACTCCATATAACTTACTTGTGATCCACACAGAGAGGGGGAAGATCTAAATTTCCTCGTTTATTTATGTTCTGAGAATCAATTTACAAAAAGGAAGGTAGAGGGAGGGAAGAGAGAAGGGAGAGCAGGATTAAGAGAGAGGGGGATTCAGGGTTTTCTTGTATCCGAGTTTCTTGCCCAGCATAAGGGTCTTACAGACTCTTTTATAGAAGAATTTTAAAACCTGTAACCTGTTGAACCGGTTTTTAAATGACCGGTTACTTGTAGTGTAGGTCATGTGATAACTGTGTTGTTTTACCCTTCAGTCTATTACTCAGATAAGAGTAAAATTACTGTGTCACAGGTAAAACGTTATTTATTGTCCTTTTCTGGAGACCATAGTGGACGTCAAGTCTTCATGATCTTCTTCGAGGATTTGATCAGAGTCTTCATTGTCTGAAGGAAAGGAAGATCCAGGTGTTCCTTGTCCATGGCTTTGTGTTTCTTCGTAGATTTCTCTGTATATTCTTTCCTTTTCAAATCTTTTTACCAGTATTGGACTGGCTTCGATGGGGAAAGGATGGAATTTATTTCCCATAAACTTTTTCCAATATATCTTGGTGTTTACGGTTTCTTTCAAAAGGATATATTCTGAGTTATCATTTCTAGAGAAATTCCAGTTTGATCCTTCAGTATATGCCTTCCAGAGCTGGTACTGGTACAGCTTTTCTTTATTTAAAGATAATCCTTTCAAGGTTCCGTGTTGCAGATGGACATGGGCCTCAGGATTTGACTCTGTGTACAGTTTTATCACATGGGTTGTAACGCTGTCAAGATTCGTGGCGCTCTTGGGAGAAGAGGTAATTTGTAGGCAGATATTGGTCATATATTCTGCCTGTATCTCATTCACTACAGAATTTATCTCTTGGGTAAGAGAGTTGAACTTCTCGGTAGGTGGGATGATAAGTGTCTGGAGACATCCTGCCTCTAATAATAGAGAAGGACATATGACCACGTCTCTGTATAGTTGGTTTTTGAAGGTCTTCAAATCAATTTGAGCCTTCCTAAAGATAAACTTTATCTGGCAAGTACACTTTGTGGACACTGTTTTACAATAGTCGGAGGACTCTTGACACGGTGTCTTTGTATCAAAATATGTTTGGGGTTTAACAAACAAACCATTGTAATTTTGTGTTTCAGAATGTACCTCAAACAAGAATTCCTGTATGACTTCAAATTTTGCGAGGAAAATGTTTAGGTTTATCTGTGGTGAAAAACTGCAAGAGGCAACATAGGTTTGTGTTTGGGTTTTGGGTTCGAATGTCATCCCAGTCTTTATCTTTTCTTTATCGATTGTTCCTAGTTTTAAAGCCATCTGGGCTTCTTCTAGGGAATTGAAACCTTTATATGTGGACCAGAATTGGTTCTGTTTAGCCTCAGAGAGGTCTTTGAATGAAGTATAAACTCCTTTGTTTGGCCCTGTGATCAAGGCATAATGTGTAAATCCTTTCCCAGAGGGAGAGGATGGTGAAGTTAACAAAACTCCTTTGTTATCTGCATTGCAAAAATTGTATAATGCACTAATGATGCTTTGTTTCACCTTAGTGACTTGTTGTTCATTCTGAACTGTGTATTTTGGAATATTCCAAATGTTGTCAATTAAAACATTTAATTTGACATTTGTATTATCTCTACCAGGAAAATGGTAGGTATTTGTAAGTATTGGCAACTCTTGTTTGCCATATTTTGTGTATTGGTCCACCACAAAAGGGGACTTTACTAATTTAGGACCCGAAAGTCCTTTCTTTGTATTTTGTGTTTATTCCATTCTGGAATATTTGTACCTGCAACAAAAACAAAGAGGTTAGGCAATAAAATGTCTAATCCTATAAAGGTGTCGTTCCAGGATCATGATGTTGCCTTTGTACTGGGCGAGTGTATATGTATATTGAAAAGGGTTGTATGGGAATAATTCATTTCTCCTTCGCCTTAGTTTGGCTAATTTTTTTTTAAACCTTTTTATTTGTTTCGATATTTCAATGGCAGGATTAGGATTAAAACTACCACTAATCCCTCGTGGCCATAATGGGTGTATTCTACCTATGACCTGGAATCCAGGGGAAATTTCAGGATCTTCGATATGTAAATTATTCATGTATATGATTGTCTTTCTTTTGTATAATGTACCTGGAAAGGATATCAGCAAACATGTTGTCAGATCCTTTAATGTGTTCAAAATTTATTATTTTTCCTGAATTCATGTATTCTCTAAAAAGTAACCATCGTCTATGAGGTTTTCTGTCGTTATTTATTTGGTTTTTTCCATAAGAGACGATTGCTTCACAATCAGTTCTAATGGTTATTTCTGGTTTATTTATTAAAAATAATTTAAAAGCTTCCAAAGCGTGTATAATTGCATTGACCTCGTAGTCAGTGCTAGTTTGATAAACTTGTGGTTTTACTGTATATTTTCCAGAAGCATATCTGCAAATTTGTTTATTTTCTTTAGAAAGATATTTATTTTTCTTTCTTTTTAAGATGGCTCCCCATCCAGTTTCACATCCATCACATTCGATTACTAAGAAATCTGAATCTAATGGTAATTGTAGGGTGGGTAATTTATTTACCTTTTGTTTTATATTTTGGACTAATTTTATATCTTCAGAATTGAATTTTCTTTCTCCTTTTAGAGAAGTTTTGTTGTATAAAGGAGCAGTGTATTTTCCCAAATCTGGGATAAAATTCCTAGCATAATTTAAAAGTCCTAAAAAGGATCTTAGTGTTTTTATATCTTCCATTTTGTCTTTGGACAAGTTAGACCCTTTAGTAGAATCAATTATATGATTCAATCTTCTAGAGACTTCTTCTAGAAGAGCTATTATAGTGTTATTTTGTCCTATAATAACTGTGTGTACATGATCTACCTCTGAAGTAGGTTTTTTATAACCTATCGGAGGAGAGTTTGTAATTTTTTCTACAGCCGTTAAGGCTGATTTGTAGTCAGAGCCTAGGAATGGCTGTATGTGATCCATAAAAAATTTTAAAAACAGAATATATAAAATAGCAGTGTAGTGACTGAAAAATAGTAGGCAAAGCGGAAAAGCAGTAGCAGGAGATAAAAGGCAGGAATCTACGGAATACACTGTAGAGTAATACTTATAAAGAATATAAATAATCATAAGGCTTAAAAACCTCTTTTTTTTTTTTTTTTTTTTTAGATATCTGGCATCGTATACCTCAACTGCGAGCTAAGGGGTTGTTATACCCAAGTACTGTTTAGCACTCCTCTTAATATATACCCCGAAGTTATATGCCCACTACAAGCAATATAACCCAGAATACGCGCAGTGTTTGATTGTTTCTAGTCAGATCTAAAACAAAATTTACAAAAACATATTAACAAGAAAATATTCATGTAAAGAGTGTCGCAATATGCAAAGTATTCCTCAACCCACAAAGGCAGATCATTTGGGACTTATGGCTCTGTTGGCTCTCCTGGCCTTAACCTGCCCGATCTACAAAGGGTATCCTAGCGAATACAAGCCACTTCAATTACAAAGAAATATTCATAAGGCATCCAAGGAAAACCTTGCTCTGATACCAGGAATAAAAGAGGGGGGAGGAGGGAGAACAAATAAAATGAGATTATGAACAAAGGAGTTGTGTAAGATTATAAGAATATAAATCTGGCAGAGCCGGTTAGATATTCTCTCATAAGTTTACCTCGAGGGGGGGAGGAGGGAGAACAAATAAAATGAGATTATGAACAAAGGAGTTGTGTAAGATTATGAGAATATAAATCTGGCAGAGCCGGTTAGATATTCTCTCATAAGTTTACCTCTCTCCTTTGTCATTTTAAGATTCAAGTGAATTTCAACCAATTAGAAAGATTGTGCCACTGTAACATTACTAATATTTTTCATGATAGGTTGGCCAATCCATGAACTGAAAAGTATCAATATCAGACTCCACATTCCTGGATAGCCAAATGATTATGCAAACAGAATATAGAATTGCTACTTTCAAATTTTTGTATTGAAAATTAACCATTAGCATCACATGACAGGTTACTAGGTACCTGCATGTGCCTCTCCCAATGAAAATTAATCCTAAAATATTTTAAGTAGATTGGGATAGGAAAAATGCAGCAGTCAAAGCAATTGAAAACAACTGACCTTTCAACTTGATGGCCAGAAACAGGATCCAACTCATACGTTGACAAACAATTCTGGGTCCTTTTGTAGAATTTAAAACCAACTTCTCTTGCAGCAATCACAAATGCTGCTTCATCTGGAGATTCAGCCTCATATGAGACATTTCCTGTTTCTTCATCCACTTCTGGTATGGCAGTATGACAAATTGCCAATAAGCGAAAAAAAAATTGTATAATATCTGCATAAGGCTCATTAACCCAGTTTCCATTCATTATCCTTTCATCTGTAAAGTTAAAACCTTTGATAGGCTCTTTTCTATCAGGAGAGTCCCCAATTTCATTAGATTTTGATTTTAGACCATTAATGTGCTCATGAAGAATAGGTGAACCATTACTTCTTCCCATGGCTTGCTCAACCTCTGTAACACCATGACCATAAGGTACCCCAGCAATAGAACATTTGATGAACGCCATTGAGTTGCAGGTCAGAGTTCCAGTTTTATCAGAAAGTATTGTGTCAACTTGGCCTAGTTCCTCATTCAAGTTTGAAGTTCGGGCACGAGCTGGTTTGTCTGCTTCTTCATAGTACATGTGGATATCTTGATTGATGAAGATGCTTTGAAGGACTTTGACAATCTCTATTGAGAAATAAAGAGAGATAGGAATAAAGAAGTTATATAACATTAAGGCTGTTAAAGAATGAAATATGGCAGCTGCAGCTGCTCTCTCTGGATCAAAGAAAATTGTGGAACGATCTGGTCTTAGATACCATCTTTTCATCAACCCATTGTTCAGGTCTCCTTTGGTTATGATGCCAAAGATAATAGATCCAACAAATGCAATTAGAAATAAAACACAAAACAAGAAGTAGATAATCTTATCCATCTTCTTCTCAATTTTGCTTCTTTTTGAAGGAGGATCAGTGGAGTTTTGAATAACCTTTGTGTCATGACCAGTAAAGACGACGACTCCAAACACATAGTCTGTGTTGCGAAGTTTGGAGTCTCTCAAAAGAAGTTGCTGAGCAGAAAGAGGGTACTTTTGCTCTTCAAACTCCATGCTCCCGACAAATGAATACAGATTTGCATTTGGGTCTTCACATTTGATGACAGCTCTAAAATCACGTATTTTGAAGTCCTCCTGTAAGGAAGAAGTTACATCCAACCCTTGTTTTAACTTCAAATTTGTTTCACCATCCAAGTTCATGGTCTCAACATAGCATACTGCATCTTCATAACTGGAGGAAAGCAGTAGGAGGTCAGCAGGGAAGAATTCATCCTTCATTATCTTCACTATATTCCCTACTCTCAGATTCTTCCATTCAGTATATTCAAAATTGCCATCACCTTTATGCAATATAACTCTTCTATTGTTCACCTCAATATCCTGTAGAAGTATGCCGTTAGCCAAAATATATACCCTGAATTGATAGCTTGCCATATATAGGAAATATCGTGGTAGAATTTAGAATAAATAGACACTGTTTTGGAATTTTATATATCTGACTGTACTGTCATTATATAAAACTATTAAATACAAGTCTAGCTAGAAATTGACATATCTAGGAGTCTGAGAGATTATTTTCCAACAACTGATTCCATTGGTTTAAACGCATAACTAGAATAGAGATGTCTGTTGTAGGTCATGAAAATTGAGATTCAATTTCTGTCCTCAATTTTAATAAAGCTACTGTCAAATAGAATCTTCCTTAAATTTTTCTAAAACCCATGCATAAGCTCAGGAAAAATTATTGACATCATTTAAGCTATTAAAAATTATATGTCTCACTGATTTCATGGGTAGTTTTAAATCCTGGACAGCTACGCCCAGTGGATGGCACCAGAAATGCTATAGCAGCATAGCTACTATTTTGAATTTTCTAATCGTTTGTATAATGTATGCTACATACATATAAATTCTAAAAATTCATAAAAAACGTCTAAAAAATAATGGTATTCATAATTAACAACAAAATATAATAGGTGTTTCAAACAAAACATTCAAGTAAATATATAAAAAATATATATATACAAGTTTCCTAGAAATGAATCGTCAATTATCAATCGTGAACTTTCAAATTCAAGTATTCTTTACCATTTTCATTACTATTACAGCTGTCAATTTCATTTCTACAATTGAAGTCCTTAAAAAAGCTCCCAAAAAAGCATTAATGTATCTCTTCAGAGAGCTTTAGCACAGCTATAGCCATGCTATTCGGTCTGCTAAGACCAATTTGCTAAGGCAGCCCCTGTAGCAAGCCCGGGCCTCTTTGCACCATTATGCAGCTATGGTGGCACTATAGCTCTCTATTAAAAAACCCTGATTTCATAGACAGTAAGTTGCAAAATAAATGTAAGTAAATTCAAACAAAAGAGGAGACCACAGACCAATGTTAAGAAGAGAAGACCAGTATAATTCAATTAGACTCTACATACTCACGCTGCATAGTTGAAGAAATTTACTTTATAAAACAAAATTACCTGCTTTTTCCTGCGCCAGTCTTCAATACCCTCTTTCACCATAGTTGCCCCAACGATGATAGAGAGTGGAAGGATAGCACTGACAGCAGTATAAGGAGTAAGCTTTGTGAAGGCCAAGATCCCAGCCACCAAGAAATAGAAATTAGCCACCCTCCTAAACTGCTCAAAAAGTGACTTTGGCAAGAAAGTGGCAACCGTGTATTTTGTGGACCTAACAGAATTATCAGCATAATTGAAAACCCCTCCCTCGAACCTATCAGGTTCATTGCAGAAAACCACCCTGGAATGACCATGGCCCCCAATCCGCGAATGTTCTCTCTTCAAGGTTGTTTTACCACAAGCAAATGAGTAGATCTTGCTAAACTTAAGCTTTATCATACTCCTCTTTCTCCCACCCCTCATCTTCTTCTATCTAAATGGTATAAGTGATTGATCCAAATTCCAAAATGATAGCAATAATAAAAGGCATCAAGGGTCAATAAGGTGGACTAAGTACTCTTCCCAATCCCTGAAGCAAAGTCCAACACTAGCAGACAAATCGGTAACCTTACCTAGTCTTAAAAAGCAACTTCCCTAACCACTGTGCTTGAAAGGGAACTGAGTGTCACTAGTCAACAAACAAAACCATCACAACCACACAAAAACTCGGAACCCCTTTTGGCCTTTTGCCACAAAATTACGCAATCTTGGCCACGAAGGAACGGAAAGTGGAGAATGGAAGAGAAACAAAAAGATGAAGTTTAAAGGATAAAACCTGTGTTCTGTTGGGAACAAGCAATGTGAAGTGTACTTCGAAAAGTTTGGGGTGGTTTACGTAACTGGGTCACGAAAAGAAGGAGCCTTGGAATTTGGCATGTTAGGAAGGTGCATTCCATATCAAATGCTGTTACTTTGTAACTTTATCCTACAGCACCGTGCCAAGAGAAAATTGAGGTAATATCGTTGTTGTGTCGGCAAAGAAGCAAACACAGAGAGAGAGAGAGAGTAGTAACCAATTTCTAGATTTTGATACACACGGGCCGTTTTTGTTTTTAAATGTTATTTTAATTATGAAATAATTTTGTGATTAATTTTAATAGCTTTTAAATTAATTTGATTTTAGTTTGTCGTTGCTTAATTTTAATTTCTAATCAACAACTTAATATGTGTTAATAATTAAAATGTAAGTATTAAAATTAAATAAATGAAGGTTTCGTAGAAATTAAAAAAAAATTGTCGTATTTTTAAAATGTAAAACATATTCAATATTTTCCACTCAAATTATTCCTCACGACAACTTTATGTATATATACGTATTTCTCGGAACTAATTTTATACATTTGGATAAATCTGAACTCATTTAATGTTATGGAATAATAGATACCTAGGATATGGCCAAAAAATGTATGCGACGGCGATATTTCTTCCCCATGATTCAATTGGAAGTACATTTTTCAAGATAGTTTGTCAATACAATAATAAATCATGAGCAGTAATGTGTCAAAATTATTGAAACATTATTATTTGAAATATATAGCATTACGTTATAATCTTATAGCTATGTCTTAAAACTCTATAAGCACTTTGTTTCACCTATAGTAAATTTTTATAGTTTATCTATCTTTATTAATATATATATATATATATATATATATATAACATTACTTAAAAAAAATTAAGTTGAACAATATATATTATGGCTTAAATATCTTTTTCGTTCTCATTTTTGTAGTGTTTACTACGGATGGTCCTTATTTTTACCAAATATTTAAAATAGTCATCATTTTCGCAATTCGTGTTTAATTTAGTCCTTTTGTGTGACGTCGTTTAAATCGGTAATGGAGCATTGTACAAATGACATTGTTTGTATTACGTTTAATTGTGGTATATTAGGTGTATAATACAACTGTAGATATTATAAAATTTGGGATAAATAGGTGAGTTAGGGTTTTGAAAATGAATTATGTAAGGCCCACTATTTGTACTGCCCTAATTTTAAAGGGGTTGTCCCAAATCAGTTGGGCCTAAGGCTAGCCCATAAAGAGCCAAAGACCCTTTACCATCTAACACCCTCATTTCGGCCACTTTAAAGAAACACAGCCACCTGTTAGTGGGAGTTCATGGTGGTGCCTCAGTTGGTCGAGACGTAATTCCATGACCCCTATTAGTGGGAGTTAATGGTGATGCCCCATCTATATAATTTAGTAAGGACTCAAGGTAAGGTTGCATCTAACACTCTAAAGAGTCAGTTAGTCTCACATAAAGCGTACTGACTCTAGTGTTGAGAGTAACAAGAGGCCTAGAACTCATTAAGGGCTAACCTTGTGGGGGATGAGACATTGTAACATTTTAGCTCGGTAGAGTAGGGAAGTCCACCACAAGTGCAAGCATCCGCTGAATCCGACTAATTATATGTATCCGGATGAATCGAGTCTGAGTCTTAGTGTATTGTTTGAAAAGTCATAGCATGTTTGGTTGACATATACTTCTTGGACTGTGAAATAGCATGTAACTGTATGATAAACCGTTTTCTACTCTAGCTTACCCTTCTGTTTATTGTTTGTTCTCTTTGTGTAGTTTTCTTTCTTGCGATGATCGTCAATTCATTAATGTGAGCAGATGCAAGAAATGCTCGTGGTCAACAGGGAAATGGTGATTCCGATGCGTAGTTATTTGGGCTGGATTCTGTTCATTTGAGTTTCTTTTAGGGCTATGGCCAATGTATTTCTTTGTCTTTGGGCTTTATTTTGAAATATTGTTGGTCTACTATTATACTTTGTTACTGGCATCGTGGTGTGCCTTAGGTCAATTCTTGTTTTCTTTTGGAAAATTGTAAGGAGTAGTGTTCATACTCCAGGACCTTGCTTTTAATATTATTATGTGTGACATTTCCTTTAATTAGCGTTATTAATTAAATGGGGTGTTACAAATTGTTGGGCAAAAGAAATTTTGGCAGTATTCATTCCTCCATTCCCAATTCGTGTCGGTGCCTTCTTGCAATCTTCTTTCAACAATCCAATTATCTAGGTATGTCACGGGGTCTCAATCTTCTTCCTTGACCTCTGGTTGTAATCGTTGCAGGAAACAGTGTTGTAGCACTTCCTGCAATGTTGGTGGTTCAACAAACACTATGAAAATGAGGACAAAAAAGGTATTTAAGCCATATATTATCAAAAGTGGTATATGATGCACTGATACTTCATTTTGAATCACGTATCCATGTCCAACACATATTTGTATATGATTCTTTAGGATATTATACAGATCCTTATCAATGAAGTATTAAATCTATAAAGTTGTAATACTTTTATGATGACAATAATTTATAAATTCTTATGTTAACGATGTTTACTACAAATTATATTTTAATTTGGATTCACACAATAATAATCATATATTTATCATATTTTTAGAAATTATTTTACATTTTTCAATAAACATATATCAAGTATTGCATCTTATTATTTTCAAAATAAATGTATCAATTTATTGAATATATGTCGTATCGTATGCACATATCATATTTGTGCATCATAGAAAGTGATAATGCCATAAGTGTGTTATTGAGAAATAACTAATATATCACATCATGCATCACTAACACATTTAACCAAAAAACACATTTTAACAAAAAAAAAACTAAATTGTTAATATTAAAAGTAATGAAACCATATTAAAATAAAACTTAAAAATAATAATGGGATAAAACAAGTTATCTAATCTATTATACTAATATGAACTACCAAATGGCAAATTTTTCAATATTTTAATCTTTCTGAACGAATAAAATTCAAAATTTTCTTTCTACAATAAGAAAATATGTTTACGTGTCATCTTCTCAAAATTTTGAAGATTAAAAAATAAATCAAAATAAAATCTTTTCATCTCTTCGTATCCCACACACAATATCAATTCTTTCAAACTTCTCTCTCTTTCTCAAACATCTTCATCTTCTTCTTTGTCTTCCTCAAACCTTTTCATTCTCTTTTCTCTCTTTCTCAAACCTCTTCAGAGCTTATTCTCTCTCTTTCTCAAACCTCTCAGCTTCTTCATCTGTCTCTGGATCACCCACACACCACACCATGGCGAACACCAAATCTTCAGCTTCATCTCTCTCTTTCTCACTCTGATTCAGATCTGTGAACTCTATTTTCTTTTTTACGAATCTTCATCGATTACGACCAAGAATGCTTTAGAAAAACCAAGCTTTATCTGGTCTAAATGGTTCAGATGAAAAGGTCGAAGACAGATTTGAATCTCAAACAGCGAAAGCTTTCAACAAGATTTGATTTTTTTGTTGCAGATTGACCACGGTATGTAAAGTATTTATTTTTACTCAACTTTCGGTTATTTTCATCCTTTTCATCCTCACCATTTTTAATAAACTTCATCTCTATGAACTCTCTTTTCTTTTTTTACGAATCTTCATCAGTTATGGCCAAGAATGCTCCAGAAAAACCAAGATTTTTTTGGTCTAAATGGTTCAGATGAAAAGGTCGAAGACAATTTTAAATCTCAAACAGCAGAAGATTTCAGCAAGATTTGATTTTTTTTTATTGGAGAATGACCACGGTATGTAAAAAAAGGAATTTTGCTCTGATATTCTTGATGACCTTCACGAATAAAACAAGGTAACAAATTCTTATTTTTTTTTTCGTTCTTCTACCATCTTCTCATATCTACTTTTTTTTTTCATCATTTTTGTGTTTGATGGATATTTTTCTCTGAGATCTACTTATTTTTGTTCTATTTTTTTGTTTGATGAATGTTTTACTTTCAGATCTACTTTTCTTTGTTGACAAGATTGGTTGGATCGAGGTTTTTTTCTCAGATCTGTTGTTCGATGTATATTTTCTTCTCATATCTACTTTTCTTTTGGTTGATGTTTTGCTCTCAGATTCTTCAGCACCTTTACAAATACAAAGAAGGTAACAACTTCTCATTTTCATTATTTTCGTTCTTCTACCATCTTCTCAGATATAATTTTTTATTGTTGATGAGATGTGTTGGATTGAGATTTTTGTCTCAGATCTACTGTTGGATGTATTTTTTCTTCTCAGATATACTTTACTGTGGAGATTTATTTTTTGCTCTGATATTCTTGATGACCTTCACGAATAAAAAATGGTAACAAATTCTTATTTTTTTCATTCTTCTACCATCTTTTCAGATCTACTTTTTTTTCTATCATTTTTATGTTTGATGAATATTTTTTTCTAAGATCTACTTATTTTTATGCTTTTTTTTGTTTGATGAATCTTTTGCTTTCATATCTTCTTTTCTTTGTTGACTAGATTGGTTGGATCAAGTTTTTTGTCTCAGATTTGTTGTTCGATGGATTTTTTATTCTCAGATTTACTTTTCTTTTGGTTGATGTTTTGCTTTGAGATTCTTCAGCACCTTGACAAATACGAAAAATGTAACAACTTCTCATTTTCATTTTTTTCATTCTTCTACCATCTTCTCAGATCTTTTTTTTTTGTTGACAAGATGTGTTCGATCAAGATTTTTGACTTAGATCTACTATTGGATGTATTTTTTCTTCTCATATGTACTTTTCTGTGGAGATTTATTTTTTGCTCTAAGATTGTTGATGACCTTCACGAATGAAAAAAGGTAACAAATTCTTATTTTTTTTCGTTCTTCTACCATCTTCTCATATCATCTTTTTTTTCTATCATTTTTGTGTTTGATGGATATTTTTCTCTGAGATCTACTTAGCTATTTTTTATCAATGTTTTGCTTTCAGTTCTACTTTTCTTTATTAACGAAATGTGTTGGATCTAGGTTTTTCAATTTGAACCATCATGAGAAGCAATTCTACTTTTCTTTTGTTCTTTTTCAATTTTGTTCTTATTTTCCTCTATTTTGTTTACTTATCAAAAAGGTAGCTACTATTCTTTGTTGTATTTATCTTTTGGATGATATTTTATTCTCAGATGAATCAATATGGTTTAGAACACCATAAATGTAATAACTTTTCAATATTATAAATACTATCCTTTTTTTAATGACTTTTCACTATTTTTCAACATTTTGTATATATAATACTTAATTTAATTATTTACTTTGCAAGTACATGCAATTAATTTGAACCATCATGATCTACAGGTGGGTCTGACTTTTGTCATAGCTATACCTATTTTCTGATATAATTTTTTTTATATAATATTAAATGAACCTTTTTAGTTTCTAATGACATGCATTAAATTTGAACCATCATGAGAAACAGTTCTACTTTTCTTTTGGTCTTTTTCAATTTTGTTCTTATTTTCCTCTATTTTGTTTACTTATAAAAAAGGTATCTACTATTTTTTGTTGTATTTATCTGTTGGATGATATTTTGTTCTCAGATGAATCAATATGGTTTAGAACAATATAAATGTAATAAATTTTCAATATTTTAAATACTCTCTTTTTTTTAATGACTTTTCACTATTTTTCAACATTTTGTATATATAATACTTAATTTAATTATTTACTTTGCAAGTACATGCAATTAATTTGAACCATCAATGTTTACGGGGTGGGTCTAACTTTTGGCATAGCTATACCTACTTTCTAATATAATTTTTTTTATATAATATTAAATGAGATTTTTTTAGTTTCCAATGACATGCATTAAATTTGAACCATCATGAGAAGCAATTTTGACTTTTGGAATACCTATCTTTATCATTTTGTGTTTGTATTATATATACTCCTGATGTTTATCAAATTTTCTACTTCTGTCAGCCTAATCTTCTTCTCTCTTACCAATCTTCTTATATTATAAGTCATCTTCTCTAACCAATATTCTTCTGCTACTACTAATCGTTTTGTAACACTATATTCAACATGGAATCAATCTAATCTCCACAATCCATACGTTATGGTGAAGTTATTGCAGGATTTATTATTATGTTCATCCAAGGCCAGGTGCTTATATTTTTTAATTACATTATCATTTCTTACCATCAATATGCTTTTGATTATTTTTTAACCTTCTTTTCTTTACACAGTATTTGAGAAAAGACTTTACAAATTATTATCATATTAATGGACTTTCAAGTATTGTGCTTCATGAACCGTTTGGAAAAGTCCAATGTATTTTCTCATAACACCATCATCTATCAAGATAGGAGTTGGGTGGAAGAATTTTTGTTCGCTTCATCATCTATTAGTGGAGTTCTCTTTTGATTTGTTCTTCGAAGTTGAAACTGAAAGACCTGGTGCTCATGTCAAAGTCCTATATAATTTAGATATATTTTAATATATATACTTTTTAAATCCAACTTCTAATGTATGTACATATTTTAATATATGTACTTTATTCTCATGTATATATTAATATATTCTGTTTTCTTTGATGTCATATAAAGATCGTATAGTACATGATTTAAATTGTTAAGTTATTTAATTTAATTTAATCAGTTTATTTAAAATGTCAAATATTAGATAGTTTTAAAAAATTTAAAAAAACATTTAAATATCTTTTAATCATTGTAAAATCTGGATTAAGATCTTTTTGTATTCTTATAAAAATTTGACGATATTCGATTTCCAATAGTAATTGTATAATTGACTGTGCAATGTAATGTAACATATTTTATTTCAAAAACTAAATTTTATAAGATTTTCTTTACTAATTTGCTAACATATTAATCATCAGACTCTGAACAAAGTTTCATCATTTTAATGCTTGACCATTCCAACAAGAAATCCTAATTACCTGTTCTCGCATTTCCAAACCATTTTATTTTAAGTTGACACTGAAATGTCATTTCCTTGAAATCTCTAGATTATTTGAAGTTGACACTGAAACGTCATTTTATTTAAATATAGTATTACATGTTTTATTTTAATAATTGTTTTACTATTTTATATTGAATTTATATTTATTTAATTTTTTAACAAAATTATTAAATTTTATTTTAAAAAAATGTATTCTCTCTTATGTTGCATTTGTTCTCAGTGTTCTCAAAACCAAACCATGTCTTACCTCTTTCTCTTCCTTTCCTCTCGGTCTTCTTTCTCTCTCTCAAACTTTTATTCTTCTTTCTTTCACCATCAATATCCGTCCTCTATCTCTCATACTGAAATTTTTTTCTCAAAATGGTAACAACTTTTCTTCATTTTTTTCGTCATTCTACCATATTTCTATGTTGGATGTATTTTAGCTCACAACAATAACAAATCATTCTTCAACAACAATAATTCATTCTTCAACAACAATAATAGATGAGAGTAATTCACAAATTTAATTCAAAATTCAGACATGTAATAATTACATAAATTGGATCATTTGTAACGTGAAGCAAAATTATTGTCAAAATGGAAGGCTTAGAAAGAAGAGGGTGGTACAAGAAAGGTTGCATGCAAAAAGTAATAAACATTAATGTAAGTTTGTAACATCTCAATGTACAAATGTAGTTTGAAAACAACTTGAACAAAGAGGTATAATTTGGTAATACTTCTTTATAAAGTGCTCTTTTGTATGAGTTATTTTTTTTTTTTGTTATTGCAGATAAAAAAAGAGACAACAGAAGAAAAAAATGAAATAGTACAATGTTTCTAAAAGTACCAACAATATGTTTTTTATTAGGTTCTTAATTGATTACATAACATGAATGACATTTTCTTTTATGGATTATACACTTGACAATTTTTTAAAGACATCATATTTTCATCATATATATTATTTGATAGCACTCATTGTTTATTGCCATTACCAAAAAAATTACATCTAAAAAACTTCGCGCGTTGCACAGGTAGAAAAACTAGTTTATCTATATTTGTATATAAAAATTTCCTTTTGTATATTTGTTTTCAATTTTAATCTTTAAATAAAAAATTAAACTAAATTTTATCCTTAGTTATGTTTTTTTATAAAAAAATTAATCGTTTTTTAAATTTAATTATTTTTTTAATTATAAAATCACCTATAAAATAAATAAAAACTATTTACAACAAAACTGTAAAAATTAATTTTTTATTATCATAACAATCGAAAGTGAACACACATGAAGTAAATTTAATATCAAATAGTTATTTTTTTTATTTAAAAAGAGTGTGAGTTACATCTAAATACACGCAAAATAGAGTAATCAGGACATGACCATATATTTTTTCAAGAGGAGACAAATCAAAATTATGTGAAGTTGGGACCTGATTCACAACATGAGTTGTTGTAAGAATAACTTCTCACAGAAGATACTTTGAACATAAGTAGATAATAATAATGATCTTGTAGTCTCAACAAGATGACGATGTTTTTTTTCAACAACGCCATTTTGTGGAGGAGTGTCAATGCAAAGGACACATGTATAGTTTCATTAGAGGCAAATAGAGTGATAAAATCATTAGAAGTGTATTCACCCTCCAAGTCACAACGAAAGGTTTTTGTAGTAGTAGAGTGTTGGGTCTTTACAAGAACATTAAAATTTTTGAAAAGTGTGAGATAATCAAATTGATGTTTCGTACAATATATCCAAGTTAAACGAGTAAAATCATCAATGAAAGAGACATAATATCTAGAACATTTTTTTGTGGATACAAGAGAATGTCCTCACACATCAAAATGCAAAAGATCAAAGGAGCAAGAGAAGAAATATTTTTATTAAAAGATAAAGCGGAAAATTTTGTCAATTTATAACCACTGCAATCAGAAATATCATGATTGTCCAACGTACTCAAAACTCCAGTAGACGTTAAGAACTGTGAATGAGATGCAAAAACATGACCCAAACGAGAATGCTACAAATAAAAAGGTGGAGAAGGAGAAGACAAACAAACAAAGATAAATCCACACTAGAGGCTGCAACTATTGACTCCTTGAACTGATTCCAAACATAGAGTTTATCCTGCCTATGACCTATCTCAATCACCTTCTAAGATATGTGGTGTTGTACAAAACATTCAGATGGAGAGAAATACAGATTATATCTAGAATCACATATTTTCCCAACATAAGCAAGGTTCATAACAAGACCAAGTATGTAGTAGACATTAGACAAAGACAAAGATGGTGTGACAATAGTACCAATATTAGAAGGCAAATGATATGGCATATGATTAGTGCCAGCTGAGTCAATGATCTATTTGTCAGAAGATATATTTGGTGATGATGTACCTTGAGATTGCTAGGCTATGTTGGCATGCGGTTGAGAATAAAGTCTAATTTCCTCTGCTAATAATTCATTAACAACATCATCAACAAAAGGTAGATGGCTACGATGCAAAGTTAAACCATGCAAACTTTCAAAATCACTACGCAAGGCCATAAGAAATTGAATCAAAGCGTTGTGAATCCCTATGAGTAATATATGGTGTAAAAGCACTCAATTCTACAAGATCAATTGAGGCAATTTGATCCAATAGGTTTGTCATGATAGAATAAAAGTCTTGAATGCTCATGTCATTTTGCTTCAATGCACGAATATTTGTCTCAAGTTGATATTATTTGGCAAAATTAGACTGTGTATACAATCAAGATAAAGTGGCATAAAGAATATGTTGTAGAACCTCAAAAAATGCCTCAAAGCAGAAAACGAAATTGCGATAGGATGAAACGAAATCTGTAGAAAACTAACGAAACCTGGTGAAACACTTAAAAAATTACAAAAGAGGTTTAGGGTTTAAGAAAGAGGAATTATTGCAATAATCTCTTCTCAATCATGAATCGTTTGAGACTCTTGATACCATATAGAAATCAAAGAAATATATGAAAAAAGAAATTGTGTATTATTGATTGTATAGAAATTGTTACAAGTAAATAGACTTAAAACACGAACATATGCTAACAAGAATTAAATGTAGTAATGTTGTAATTTATCTTATCGGTATTTGTCACAAAAAAATAACATACTTAAATGGGTTTGAGGGATGCCTTTAAGCTTAAGTTTGTCATTGTCATACTAATGTCAATGTCGAATGTAGCAAATAACTAACAAAGAAGAAGACATATGCTTTATTATGTTGGGAAAGAGATGACAATTAGGAGTTACAAAAAATATTTACAATTCATTATTAGTAAAATGAGAAAGAGTGATTGTCCCATTGTTCAATGGTATACAACATATAATGAGTGGTCATTCAAAGACATCACAAAAGATAGATGAAAAGACCATCAAACCGTTATATACATATCAATATTGGTGCATCACACATATTAAAAAATGTAAATACTTACAAGTTTTAAGTCAAATCTAACAAAAAAATATATGAGATTCACCCAAATAACTTACTTGCTTACCTGATAAATATAAGTTGTAAGTTTTCTTATGTCACCTTTCATTACAGACAAACAACGAACCTTTGTCTATCATAAAATATAAATATAATTTGGTATAATTATTCGCAACGTACCCAGTTTCGTTCCAATGTGTCTAAATGATACCCGCTTTTAACTTTGCATTTATTTAGTACCCAAATTAGTTAATTTGCATCAATTTGGTCTATCCCGTTAAATTTTCAGAAACGACGTTAACGGAACAGTGATCTGGCATTGTAGAACGGATACGTGTCAATCAGAAAAATTGTACAGTGGCAATGGCTGGGTAACGTGTCATGCCCTATTTCAATTCATTTTCCCCACCGAAAAAACCCTAATTTCCCACTCCCATGTTTATCTTCTTCTACGTTGCTCCATTATTGCAGTGACCGTGAAGCTGAGTTGCTGCAGTGGTGAAGTCGCTTGCGAATAGGGAAATGTCGCATGGTTTTAGTCATCCATTGTCGTCTTGTTCGTGTGGGTCACGTAATCACAGTGTTTCTTCTCCTGGTACTGTATCTGGGTCAGTGAGTGGAACACTACATTGCCATTGCGGGGAGATTGCAGTGTTAAGAGTTGCAAGAACAACGAAGAATTGTTGGAAACAATTTTGGGGGTGCCCTCACTACAAGGTTTGATATGTGACTTTTATTTTTGTTTGGGCTGAGTTTTGTTGTGGAAAATCATGTTTGCTTATTTTTTTGTGAATAGCGGAGTGTTGGTGAAGATTTCAAAGCCTGCAACTACTTCAAATGGTGCACAGAAGATAATGGGGATGAAAGAGATGCAACCATTGCTAGACAGAGTCAAAGAATACGTCAACTGGAGAAAGATTTGATTGATTCCGAGAAGTGGATGATGTACTTGTTTAGGATAATAGGGTTGTTGGGTTTAATTGTGATCCTTCTTCTGTTTTTATTGTTAAAAAAATAGGATGGTTTAACTTTTTGGTTTGATCCGTGAAGGTTTAACTGTTTCAATGGTTAAATATGGTTTGTATTTGGCTATGTACTTTGTGTTCGATGAAGTTGTAATGAATGATTATTAAATGAATTGGAAGTGAAATTGTTGGTGATGAAAAGTGTGTTCAAATTGTGGTCATACATTTTTAAAGTTAATCTGCTGTAAATAATTGGATGAATATACATGCTGAACCATAACAGTAAAGATGGATGAAAATGCATTCATTAAAATAGAATTGAATACCATGTGCTGAGTACATATCAAAATAATATGTCTTTCAAAATAAGCCCAAATATAAACCAACTAGTCAATTACAAATTATAGTTTAAAAAACAAAAAGAAGGTCCAAATTGTTGAAGACAAAACATTCACTTTCTGGATCATGGCTTCCATACTGGGCCCCTTTTAAAAGCCAATTTTGGTGTCTGATTTGTACGTGGAGGTGGTGCCTGAATTGGTTGTTGTGGTCCACGAGGAGCATGTGTTGGGGGCTGAATTGGAGTCTCATTTGGTGCTTCAGCTGTGGACTGAGTTGGTTCTTGTGTTTTAGCTGGAGCTTCTGTTTGTGGCAGAAATGGAGTCTCATTTGGTGGTTCAGGTGTGGACTGGATTGGGTCTTGCGTTCCAGGTCCTTGTGTTGGCTGTGATTGCTGAATTGGTTGTTCTGTTCCAGGTCCTTGTGTTGGCTGTGATTGCTGAATTGGTTGTTCTGTTTTAGGTCCTTGTGTTGGTGGCTGGGATTGCTCACTGGTCCCAGTTGGTGGCTGAGTTTGGGGATTAGTTGGTGGTTGAGTTGGTGGCTCCTTTGAGGCGTGGGGACACCCATTTCTTCTATGACCTATTTGCCTGCATATCCCACACCTTTTTCTAGTCCCACCCTGTCTCAGTTGTGTAGAATCCTTGCGCAATTCCCAACTCTCAAGTCTTCTCTTTTTTTTAGGTCTCCCTGGCAATATCCTCTTTGGTGGGGGCAGAACATCAATATCTAAATTCATCTCCCAAACCTTAGGTCCATTGACTGGATATATGAGTGGAATATATGTTTCCTCATATGTTGATGTCAAAAACCAGTGAGGTATATGTTGTTCTATATTGATATTGAGGAACCTCATAGTAGTCAGTGAGTGGCAGCAGGGTATTCCTGTGATTGTCCACTTTCTACATGTACACTCTAATTTGTCTAGGTTCACCACAAACTTATCACCAATCATGGACACGTGGTTCACCTCGAACAATTTCTCTCCAGCCCAACTACCAAAAGAAAATATAACAGTTAAAATCTGAAATTTACACATTAAACAACATCATATTGTATGGAAACATAACTAACCAAGGCATCCAATACTTTGTCTTCTCTAATTCGTTATCCAATCTGTTTTTGATCTTGGGGCAGATGGAACCTTCAACCTTTTTTATGCTGACTCTATTTTTGGCCCATCTCTTCATAAGATAAATCCTAATATCTTCCATCATGGTGATGATTGGCTTACTTCTTGCATTGATGATGATACTGTTAAATGCCTCGCTCATATTGTTCACTAGTGTGTCACATACTGCCTGCCCTGTGAACCTGGACCTAGACCAAAATCTGTCACACCAAAGCAAAATGAGTACATAAAACTCAATACTGTATGACTTAATATTGTTCAATAATACTGTATGACTTGCCTTGGAGGAATGGCAATAAGATGTTTAAAGGCATCTTCATTCAAGTCTTTCATGTCTCTCATTGTGGCCTCCCATGCTTGAGGGTGAGTTGCTGCAGCTGCCTTCCATAACAGTCCTTACAAGCCTTTAAACACACATATAGTCTTTTGAAAGTTTTCTGTCCATCGTTATCATCTACACTGACTTTCACAGTAGATCCTGGATTAGACCTTAACAGTTCTTGGGCATAGTCATAAATAATTTTATATTGTTCCCTAAATGACCCTTCCACATTCTTGTATGCCATTTTTTTTGCTCTATGGGCAGTTGCCCTGGAGATTCCAATATTCCATTTTCTTCCAACTCTGTTTTTAATATTTGTAAGTTTAATATCAGGATTATCTCTTATGTTTTTTTCTAATCTCTGACTTAACCATTTAGATGTTATCATCCTGATATTGAACTCCTTGCTGCAGGTATGTTCATTTATAATTCGCCTTAACTGCCAAGTACTTTGAGCAGCCTTGTATGCACAATAAGCATACCACTTACAAGTTCCTTTTGCTCCAAGACACTTCACATAGATCCTTCGTTTGTCATTTCTAAATATTTTTAATTTCCTTCCATTGTGCACACCATAAGTTCTTATTGCTTCCACAAACTCCTCTTTTTTTGTGAAGTATGTCCCCACCTCCCATTTGTAGCCTTCCATACTTTTAGGCATTGAAAAAATCCCAAAGTTTCCATAACTATCTCTGTCATCTCCAGAACAGTCACTGTACTCAACACTATTCAAACTTTCAGATGCCCAGTCAGTGTCAGATAAGCCTCTATCAGCTGCATGATTATTTTGACCACTAACTCCACCAAAATCGACTAAACTACGACCATCACCGTCCCAAGAATCATCTTCATCTTCATAAGTATGGATACTGACATCCAGTAGATCCTCTTCAACAAAACTATCCCCTATGGAATCACTACAGCTACTTACATCATCCTTATCTACATCTTCTTCACCTCCATCTTTGTCTTCTTCATTTTGAACACCTCCATCATGTTTAACTTCCACCTGCCCACCAACCTCACCTCCATCTTTGTCTAATTCATTCTGAACACCTCCATCATTTTCAACTTCCACCTGCCCACCAACCTCACCTCCATCTTTTTCTACTTCATTCTGAACACCTCCATCATTTTCAACATCCACCTGCACATGAACCTCACCTCCATGTTCATCAATTACAATTTCTACAGGTACATGAACCTCACCTCCATGTTCCTCAATTACAACTTCTACAGGCACATCAACCTGACCTCCATCCTCTTCACTTTGAACCTGTACGCCCTCATCAACCTCTCCTCCATCATCCTCATTTTGAACCTGGACACCCTCCCTCACATCACCCTCTTCCACAACAGGATGATATTCTAACAGATTCACTACCTCAGCTTCATCTACTTTGTGAACCACATACACATGTACTTGACCATTAAGAGTGACAATATTCACCATATGACATGCCCCTCGGTCATCAGACAACAACTCCAATCTACCCTCCAAAACAGATCCTCCACCCACTGCATACCACATCTCCTTCACATTTGCATAACCTATCTCCTTCAGAATACCCAAAATCTCGAAATAGCTCCATCTATCTGGGTCACATGCCAAAGTACGTAATTGTCCAACATATTGCAGTGACCCATTGCTCTCAAACCTCCCACCATGATGAAAAACAACTTCGAAATGGTCGTCCATACCAACAATAACATATAAATACTACCCTGCGAAATCCCATTTGACCCAAACAAAGCAACACAAATTACAATTTCATACCACTATAAGACCGACAAAACCATTAAAATAGACAAAAGCGTGAAAATAGACAAAAGCATAATGGGGGACCACTGCTCGTGCCCACAAACACACTTCATGGACCACCACCGTCAACGGAATCATAAAAAAGGACAACCACCGTCAAACAGATAATAAAAAATTGAAACAGCACCGCATAAAACAATTAAATAAACCAAACCCTAAACCCCACCATTCCAAAAACAATTAATTCAATGAAACACAAAATTAACATGATTCGCGCACCTGGAATCCAAAATACTTGTCACTTTGATGTTAATTTCAGCTTCAATTTCCTCTGCAACGCTCGAAGGAACCAATTCGATTTGAACCCTAAGTTCACCACGTTGCCTCTCACTCGAACACACTCTTCTAATTCGTTCCCAAATCACGTCCCCTTTTAATTTTCAATTTCATTTTTCTAACCACTGTTCCACATCACACACCTGATAATGCCACATAATTTTTTTTTTCCCCACTTAAGTAGTCAACATGGTCAGACGTTAAGTCATTTAACTGAGTCAACTAAAATGGACCAAATTGATGCAAATAAACTAATTTGGGTACTAAATAGATGCAAAGTTAAAAGCGAGTACCATTTAGACACATTGGAACGAAACTGGGTACGTTGTGAATAATTATACCATATAATTTCAAGATATAATAATATGCTAATTATAAATTTCATCAAATATGATGTCTTACCAATGAGTATATATATTAGGAGGCATGTGACCTCCATACATACATAGTTAAAAATGAGGTATCACCCAATTCCTATAAAAATACAGTGTCAATGTGTTTTTACCTATACATTTTTTATACACATTACGTCCATTTTATCAATGGCATTATTACGTCTTACTTTTAAAATGTATTTCTAGCCAAGGATCCTCTTCATGCATATTGTGTTGATTTTGATCGATAACATTTTACATCCCATTCATCCTCTTCCATGATAATGAACTATGCATAGCAGAAAAATAGAATATAATTGTTTGTAATTACTTTAAATGTTTAGCTTTTACATCCTGCACTATACATAATGTCTTCGTATACCACTTCAAATTTTCAAAATGATTATTTTACGTTCAGTAAAAATGATTTTTGAAATATATGTTCTGAAAACTTTCCGAAATAAGCTTCTCGGAATTTTTGAAATGAAATTTTCGAAACAAAATCTTTAGAATAAAATTTCCAGAATAAATTTCTTACAACAGAATTTCCAAAATGCATATCGAAAGTTTTTCGGAATGAGATTTATAGAACAAACCTTTAAAGATGCATATAATATCTTTCGAAATGGGTTTTTCAGTATGTTTGAATCTTTTTTCTATTATTATAGAGATGCATTCAGTAATTGTGGGGGTGAAGGAAGCAATGGCCTAAATCTTTTATGCGAAACCAACTTTCGTTATGGGTTTGAAGGTGTAAATAAAGAAGGCCCGTAATCAACCAGCCTTGTTAGTTCGTTACTAGGGATGGCAACGGGGCGGGGATGGGTTTTGTTATCCCATACCCATTCTTGCATGAAAAATTCATTTCCATTCCCGTACCCAAATTCAACGGGTATCAAACTTTTGTCTCATTCCCATCTCCATTGGGTAACGGGTATAATCTCGTACCCATACCCGTACCTGTGTTCTAACTACTTCAATATTAATTTTTATAAAAGAAAAAAATTACGGTAAAAAAAATATAATATTATCAAATATTCAATATTAGGAGGATGATTGTTTCTTCCATATCAAATACTTTGAAATAAATTATAATTGTCAACATTTTATATTAGAATACCAAATAAAATTTCATGAGAATCAGAACATTTATTAAATTTGCAAACTACAACATTGATGACATTAGTTGATA
This sequence comes from Vigna unguiculata, assembly GCF_037176805.1. Taxonomy (NCBI): domain Eukaryota; kingdom Viridiplantae; phylum Streptophyta; class Magnoliopsida; order Fabales; family Fabaceae; genus Vigna; species Vigna unguiculata. The sequence goes on from NC_140800.1 coordinate 8,808,807, forward strand.
AAATTAAAAAATATTTCAAAAAAAATATAAAAGGAAAACAAATATTCAAATTAAAATATATTTTAAATGTTTGTTTACCTCAATTTTTTAAATTTTAATGAATCTCTTTGTTATACACTGATAAAAGTTATAATACATCAAAATGACACAAAGAACAAATAATAAACATAATAATAAAATTTTGACATAGATTTTGTATCTTTTGAACTTCAATATATGTTGGATAGTGACAAAAAAATATTCATAGCAATTACATTAAATTTTTATATTGTAGTAAATAAAAGTTATTTATACATGAAAAAATTACAGTATGATTAATAATGAGTTATAAAATAACAAATAATTAGATAGAATATATCGAAATATTATTCTATATGATGAAAATAAACAATAAATAAAAATATTAAAAAACTAACAAATGTGTGTTTTAGAAATAATTTGAGAGACTATTGAAAGAAATCGCACAAAGGAAATTAAATGTATAATTAAGGTATGATAAGATGAAAAATAGCTTAGAGAACTAATTATTAAATTATGTTTGAAGTGGTTAAAATAAAATAGAAATATCATTAGTGACCAAAAAATTTGTCATTAAATTACAAATAAATTAGTAATTAAATTGGTCACAAATCAAGTACCGATTCGATCATTGTATCGGTCACTAATTTAATCATCGATTAAGATAATAAATCAACTACTACCACCAATGACAAAAAATAATAACTGATATGTTACTAACTAAATCAGTCACTATTTCATGTTTTTCTTGTAGTGAATTATCATATATTATTCCTAAATATCATTATATATATATATATATATATATATATATATATATATATATAAAATTTTAACGACTTCAAACATAATTTAAAGTGAAAAAATTATAGTATGATTAATAATGAGTTATAAAATAAAAAATAATTAGATAGAATATATCAAAATATTATTTTACATGATGAAAATAAAAAAAATAAATAAAAATATTAAAAAAACTAACAAATATGTGTTTTAAAAATAATTTGAGAGACTATCAAAAGAAAATGCACAAAGGAAATTAAATTTATAATTAAAGTATGATAAGATGAAAAATATCTTAGAGAACTAAAAAAACTTTTCAAATATCAACATATATACTCAATGATTGAAAAATAACGAAAATTATTTTAATGAAACAAAAGAGTTCTTCAAATTAAACAAAAATTAATAATAATAATAATAATAATAAGTAAAGAATTTTTTTTATATTACCTTAAATTGAGATATAAGCATTTTCGTGTGAAAGGAAAATATATAATAAATAAAAATATTAAAAAATAATAGAAATATTCAAATGTGAGACATAAATTTTTTTTAATTAACATACATCATTTTAACATAATTACATAAAGATTATGATAAGATAATAAATATATTGGAGATGCGAATGAGTTTCATGACAAACCAAATAATTAAAAAAAATAAAAAATAGAATATATATATATATATATATATATATTTATAGAGGGTTACTTAATTAATTGTGAATATTTTAATAATTTAAACGATAATAGAGATATGACGGGGACGAGTATTATGGCGGAGATATGTACATTCCGATATCCATCCCCATACCCAACTGAAAAAGTCGGGGATTCCCCATACTCATATCCATACCCAATCAATGCGGGGATTTCCCGTCAAAACGGGAACGAATTCGGACAATATCCCCGAAAACGAGTTTATTTGACATTTCTATTCATTACTAGTTAATTTTGCATGCGTGTGTCAGAGTTTAGTTCGAATATATTTTTAGTATAATTATTAATGATTGAATAATAACTTCAGCATAATTTTAAAAATAGGTAAAATGAAACTTAACAATTTCTAACGATTTAATAATTTAAGATAGATTGGTAACATAAATTGCATTTTAATATCGCTATATTTTATTTAAATTATTTAAAAAATTTAGTTATTTTACTTTTATTTAATTGTTTAATCCTAAAAAAGCATTCATTATATTTACGAAAACTAGTTCTCGATTGATTATGGACGACTTTTTATTCATTTTTAAAATAAAGTACGTAGTTCTGTGATTCATTTCTTTTTTTCAAATAAATTATTTTAAAATATTTACTATAAAATACTTATTTTTAATTTAGAAATGTCTAATATCCGATTGAAGAATAATGTAAGAAATAAATTAAGTTGACAAACAATTTTTCCCGGTGCTTCAAATAAAACTCCTTTTTTAAAGAAGGTTACTTGTCTTTTGTATTTCTTTTATTAATCTTTACTTTTACGTAATTATCGTCGCTTTAATTTGTATAAACTTAAAAAAAAATTGTGTAATGTTTGAATTTTCTTGTTTTGGAAATATTAAATAAATTTAACAAAATTTAATTAAAAAGTTAAATTTTTATAATTTAAAATTTAGGAATTAAATTAAAAAAAATTAATTTTAATTTTTATTAAAAGTTAAGGAGTTAAAAATATATTTAATATATATATATATATATATATAAAATATAAAGAGGATTTTTACTTTTGTGTTCATATTTCAAAATATTAATTTTATCATTTAAAATATAATTATTTATAAAAATTTTGAAAATTTACCGTTATTTTTACAAACTTTTTTATAAAATTATTTATCTCTGTTATTCTTTTTTTCTATATTTATTAACAGTTATTCTCTTTTCTTTTTTGATATATTTTACTTTAATTTTAATAAATATAATTTTATTTTATATATTATAACTTAATAATATTATATTATCATTATTTTGATAAACAACTTTCTCTTTATCTGAACATTGCACTGCGAAATCATTTTACAGACTTTTATTATTTCTATTAAAATATATTTGTCTATGTGGATTAGTGTCTTAATTTAAGAAATGAGTTTTTAGCATCGGAAAAGTAAATTACTAACTATAATATAAATCCATTAGAGTATGTATAATACCTAATATATAATATATAATACAACCTAAAAATATAACAAATATATCTATAAATACAAATTATATAAACGGAAATTAAAATAAAAGCAAAATTGTATGCGCTTAACGTTTTTCCTGCCCGTACAATTATTACATTTTATAAAATAAAACAATATATAAAGATAAAAGATATTTAACAAATTAAAAATGTCAGTTGATACATTTCGAAAAACTCGTATTAAGTATGGCTTATCATATACTAATATCTTATACAATATAAGCCATGGATTTATAAGCAAACCCAATAATAATATATCATGATAATAATAATATATCATGGTAAGTTCATTACAACCCATGTCACACATTTACACATTTTGCAATACTTCTCAGCTTCCCTCAACTTCTTATTATTTGATATTATAGTATATATGTTAAACTATATGCGTCAATACTTAATGCACAAAAGCAAAACAGTAATTCTCATATCATCTTATATATATCTTATATATGTGACCGAAAATTCATACAAGTTTCATCATTCACAATAATAATATTCACATAACATGATTCTTTAAACAAAATCACGAATAAGTTAAATATACAAAATACTATTCATTTTTCATTTATAATATAAATGCAAATTTAATTCATCAAATAGACAATGAAAACATCATTCGAACCAACCTTGGTCCCTTAGGTCAACATATGCATATTTCTACACACCAAATTCATGATTTATTATAAGGAAGGTTATAAATTTACTCTACTTATATAATCCAAAACTTGATTTAAGGATATGAATAACATAGTCACTAAATTAACTCATCACTATCAAAATCCAATTTAGAACATTTTAGAAATCATTTTTTAAATGATTTTTACAATATCGATCGGGCACTCCTAATTTCTTGATGTTTCACTCTTCAGACCCACTTATTCAATGTTGGAGTTTCTAACTGTCCAAACTATTTTGATTACCTATAAAAGGTACTTTGATGCTTAAGTTAGTAGGTGTCCGAACACATGGTGTATTGAATGTTATACCTAACTATCTAATTTGGACCCTATACTTATACTATTTGTTATGAATTTTTACTTTCCACGAACCTAATTCTGGTCCAATCATATCTTAAAATCTTTGTTTAGTTTACTTATGCTAAACCACTTTTAAGTTGGTTAATTGTGTTGAACTGCTATCCAATCGGTCATCTCCGATGTGGTCAATCATCCTAATTGATCAGTCATCTCTGGTGTGGTCGATCATCCTAATTGATCAATCTTACGTTAATCAATTATCACTTATTCTTAATCAAGAAGTTTATACTATATACAAACCAAATCCAACAACACTCAACTTCAAACTATGTTCGCGTAAATTTTCAATCAATCACAATTCATAAAAAAAAACAAAAAATCTAATGAATAAGTCACATTTGCATGGAGATAATTTATCATATAGTTATATTAAAATAATAAACAACTAAATGATAAGAAAAAAAAAGAGAAAGAAAAAAAAAACCTTTAGAATTAATAAGAACTTAATTTGTTTAAAAATTTAATTAAATATAACTGTTATTGATCTCTCAACTGCTATGAAGTGATTTTAAAAGAGATAAGATACGAAAAAGAAGAAAAAAAGAGAGATAAAATAGGCGAGAAAGTGAAGAAAGGAGAAAACTGGGAGGAGATATTGGCTATATACAATGGCATAATTGAATTGAGTAGTTGAAATAAAATATTTTTACTCCTTTAACTTTAAAATAAAGTAAATTAATGTTAAACTAGAAATCATAAATATGTTTTTCAACCCAGTGATTTCAAGAAAGCATGTGTCATGAAATATTTTCTTGTAGTGTTATGTATAAAATGAAATATTTGCGCATAATATTTATAAAACAATGTTATTACCTATATTAAACTAATAATGTTTTATTACATAATTGAGTGAATTTGAAACTCTTTGAACTTGTTCATAATCAAATTATAATTTCAATTATAACTAAAAATATTAAATAAAACTCAACTTAATTTAACTAAATTAGTCAAAGTGTAACTGGATTATATTAGATTTAGTGGATTAATAGATTTGTTTAAATATATTTATCCTAATTGTAGTATTTAACATATCTAACGCAAATACTTATTTATTTTCAATGGATAAATAATTGATTCAATAATATAAGTGTTATTATATTTTATTTTTAATACATAACTTTAATTTTATTAGTTTTTTTCAAGATTGTTATTAATAATAATAATAATATAATTGAGGACAAATTTTTATCTTTAATAATTGTGTATTTTTATTTTTATTTTCTAATAAACACATGTAATGATTATTAAAGATTAAACAATTGTTTAATTACCTCAATCATTATTAAAGACTAAATAAACTTGAAATATTTTTTTATTATACTAAAATTTAGATATACGATGAATTGACATTTTTGAAATCTTGTATTTCTTTAGTTTATTTAAAGGGGATTCCTATTAAAACCCTTGTGAAAATTTTCATTGTTCCTACATTCTTTTAGTTTGTTTTTTTCTTATAAATTATATATTAGATTAGATGGTATGTCTGAATCAAACCTGGGTTTGACCTTTCAATCCACTTCAACGTCACGTTCCATAAAACCCAAACACCTATTGAACTTTTCAACGAGTTTAGTTAAAAAAATGAGCGAAGCATAATCTCCAATGGAGTTTCTCTGTTTTTCAATTCCCTGAAAATCCAAAACCAACTTTGTCTGACTTCGTATTTTTTTGTCTTCGATTCATCTGGGTCATAGTAGATTCTCCCATTGAAATAGACACAAGGGATGCAATTTATTAAGTTTCTACAACTGGATGAGTATTTAATGGTGAACTGGTTTGACTTAGGAGCATGAAAGTGCTAACAAAATTAAACAATGAAGAGAATACTTCAAGTGTTGGCCACAACTGAAACTCATCTAAGATCTCAAAATAGGTCGATTCAACGCAATAGACGAAGAAAAAAGATCCCTGCGGCCTAATTAACAATACTATAATGGCACACGTCATTGTTGAGTTTTATTGAAGAAGTTTTAGTGATACAATTCGGCTATGAAATATGCTGAGGACGAAGAACAAGTGGGTTTGAGCACCGTACAATTTGCCGTTTTCTGCAGTTTAATTAAATTACTTGATTACATGTATATGGAATAGCCGAAGTTCAAGTACACAGACAAAAGCTTGCATCCACTTTGTGAATGATCTACTTTGCACAAGAGATATTCAAGAATTTATCAAGATTTGACTCATGCTTTCGAAATTTGCTGATAAAAATATATGTGTCCACAGATATTTGTGGATAAAGTCTATAATGGATACTTGATATCTATAAATATTTATTAGAAATGTTAAATTTGTTGTTGATTCTTCATCTTTTAGTGAAAATTGGAATTAATTCATTTTGAAAATCTCAGAACTAATTTAGTCTCTCATATTTAAAAATATGTGGATTTAATCATTTAAACCAAATTTTGTTAACTGTATTTGACGTTTCAAACACATTTTTCAGCTACCATTGAAGTGAACATGTATCAAACGGTGTAAACAACTAAAATACTATAATAAAATGTGTTTGAAACATTAAATAAATTTAATAAAATTGGTTCAAGGTTTCCAAGAGGAACTAATTCCAATTTTCACTAAAATTGAAGGATCAAAAACATATTTAATCATTTATTAAATAATATATTTTAAATAATGTGACATCTCATTTCAATAGAATAAATCTACTAAAATAAAACATCACATAATATATAATATAAATAGAGCACGCGACAAAGTATATCAGTCTCAACCATTACAATTATCCATAATATACTAAAAGGAGAAGCCAAGGCTTAAATAGATGTCATAAAAGATGATTCGAAAAGGAACAATTGTCCCAACAGGTTTCCCATAAAGCAAGGAATTGACAAAATAACAGTACATGAGCTGTATTCCCAACTCAAGGAAAAAAACATAATGGGACCAAGCCTAGACAGTTGCATCTCCATCACCTGAACGACCACCAGAAGATTCCACGTCTGCTCACACCAATTAATTTGTGATAATTGCAAAAGGAAAAGCCAAACAGAGAACAGACAACAACAACAACAACAACAAAAAGGGTAAGCTAGAATAAAATATTTTTGATCATGTCATTGAACAATTAAATTATTAAATCAGGTTATAAATATATCAACAGTAGGCACCCAAACCATGCAATAGCAACCAAATACAAGACCCTCTTACTCAATTATCCGGATTATACTCTTGATATAAAATTCTAAAGGAAGTACGCACCTGCCATGGTTTCTAAACTCTACAGAGTCTAGACACAATGGGTTATCACCCAACCACACACAAGGTTAATCCTCTAATGTCTTAGGCCCAATACGTCCCAACACTAGGACCTCCTGTCACTCTCACCACATAATTCATTCTGCTCTACGTGAGCATGAACTATCATTAGAGTTCATGATATCTTCCTTTATCTAGACATCTCCTATATCAAGGTATACACTAACCACACCATCACCAAGAGTTTCCCTTGAAACTCTTTTGCCAACAAATTCTACATGCCATCTCAAGCATTCAATTCTCATGCCAATCCAACACCAACCAAACAATTCATGTTTTCCATTTCATACTCAATATAATGAAATCTCATTCTCCTTTAATCTCATACAACATACATGGCATCATACTTCATGCGTTTACTAGAACACGATCCTGCACCAGTTTCGCTCAGGTTGGAAGTCCTTGCTCAAGCAAGCCCTGTTCACCTAGGCGAGAGCTCGAGTAGTGGAATAATGGGTTTCTGTGATTTCTCGCTTAGGCGAGACCTCATCGCTTGAGCGAGATTACTCATTGCTCAAAACGAAGGCTCGTTGCCTAAGCGACAGTTCGAGCAAAAACCAGGGAAAGTTCCTGATATTGTCGCTTGGGTGAGACTCGCTTGCTTGGGCAAAAACACTAGGTTCCTCCACTGTTCACGCATGCAACAACCAGGCATTTGAAACCAAACAACATTTAACATTTTTCCAGGCAACCAGAACAATACACAAGCATCATAAACACGAAACAAAGCTAAAAATAGTCAGATATAAAGAAAATACAAAAACCCTAGTTTCCCTTACATGAAAAAATGCTAGCCAATAGAGTAGTGACATTAGGGAGAGCACCACAGTTCCATTGTAGCTTATGAAAACTGAGGGAGAACGCTCAACAAGCTTGGTGGAAGCACTTTCTGCGATGAAAAGAGACAAAAGGGTTGAGGGTTTCAACTTTGAGAGACAAATGAAAGTGAGTGGGATTGAGTGGGGTTTCTAAGGTCTCTAATGGACTGGTCTTTGACCCTCGAAAAAGGTTAGGCCCAAACCTTTTTAGACAAAAAAAAGGACTTATAAATAATATATTGACTTTATTTCTAATCAAAATTTTAACATTTTTTATTTATTTTGAAAAATAGATACTCGTGAGTTTATCCGCGAATGATACGATAAATTTATAAATTTCATTGAATAAACTTTAATATCATATTAGAAAATAAATTTAAGTGTAATTCATTCTTATAAAATAATTTATAATATATCTATAAATAAAATAAATTTAAGTGTAATTCATTCTTATAAAATAATTTATAATATATCTATAAATAAGTAACTCCAAATATTGTTTTTTATTATAAGTGAGTTTACCACATTAAATAGTCCATTTAAGGGATGATTTATGTAATAAAAAACATGTAATAAATTTCTATCGGATGTGAAAAGTAGTAGACCAAGAAAATCATAATATTATCAACATGATTAATCTATAGACTACGAAAAACCTAGACAAGACAAAAAAAAAAAACACATTGTGAATCCAAATAATGGTACTTCCTCCATTTCACTTTATTTGTTGTTTATAGCTTTTTTCACACTTTAAGAAAGGTAATAAATAAGTTAGTGAATATAAACTTTTTATTAAAATAACCTTACACCCTTATTCGTTTCATCTTCATAATTGGTTCGCATTTAAACAAGCAACGATTACATTTTTCTACAACCACGTCTAAGAATAGATGTTACAAGGGATGTTGTCGCACATAATTGGTTTTGCAGCTTGGAATGTTCCAATAATTGTTGAGAAATACTCCCACCTTCTTGGTGTGTAACTACCAATGTACCAATGCATTAAAGAGCTACATTTATATGTGTAAGTCCCCTATCCATTATGAATTAGCTATTAACAGTTTCACAAAACAACACATGGAAATAAAATATATTAGTATCAATATTTATTAATTGGAATAAAATTTTAACTATTGCATTAAATGAAGTGAAGGACAATTATTTGAGAATTCATCAAGCTTAAACAATACAAAACATAAAGTGAGATTGAGAGAGTATTTGTTAGACTAGGATGTTCTAGTTTCCAACAATTTAAGTATTTAGAAAATAAGTTAAATGTTAACATTGAATATTATACTTTATAAAAGAAATAAAAATCTATCCAATTTAATTTCTATCAATAATATATATATATATATATATATATATATATATATATATATATTTATAATAAATAATAATAATATATATAATAATAATTAATAATAATATATAAAAATTAATAATATATATAATAATTATTATGATTAATAATATTTGTATATACTAAGTAATAATAAAATAATATGTATAACTATGTATCATAATAATAATTAAAATATTTTTAAAATTTAATATTTTTAACTCATTCAAAATCATTTAATTTTATTTTTATCATCAAAGATATTTTAGTAATTTTAAAATTTTATCTATTATAATTTTTTTTTAGTTTACTACATCACTCAAATCACTCAAATCACTCACTAATTTTCATATTTAAATTCACTCACTTTATATTCTAAATTCACTAAAAAAACACACATATCTCCACTCAAATATATCTAAGTTCATCTTCACACTCTTTTTCAAATTAATTTCTTCAAAGAAACACACCTTAATGTTTAAATGATTTTTTAATGCAAAATACTAAAATCTATGTGATATTATAACATTTACAAAACAGGATAAAAACACATCATTTAAGTAACTATAAATGCTCTTAGGGAAATATTATAATAACACAATCTATAACATTTTCTTAAATACATTTTTTTATTATTTACTAAACTTTATTAGAAACCACAACTTTAAGTGATCTCATAGCTTATTTAATAACCCGGTCCTTATTTTGTTGCTGATTAAGTGTGTTTGAAATATTTTTGATGATGTCCATAATAGTATGACAATGGTTAACATGACATGTATGTGATAATCTGAAAATGTTAATCTGCTGCCCCGATAATCGACTAGCCAACTAATGTAGTCGACTAGGTTCGTGCCTGATAGCAGCTGTTATATAAAAACAGTTTCTGCACTTCCCGATAGTCGACTAGCCAACTAATGTAGTCGACTAGGTTCGTGCCTAATTGCAGCTGTTATATAAAAACAGATTCTACATTTTCTCAAGAATAACCTGTTGAATCAAAAGAAAGAAAGAGAAGTGTGAAACAGGTTCTTGGAGCTATCTTGGAAGGTCTTCTTGAAGAATTCTATCAAGACATATTCAATTTTGATTTGGCAAGAAGAAGAAATTTCAGTCTTGGAAAAGGTGTACTCAATCCATTTTGTAGGCTTTGTTCTTGTGTTTTGATATAGTTTGAAACTGTTTGTTTTTGTTGTTTTCTGTCTAAAGCAAGTGTGTGTGATAGCTTTGTTGTTGTGTGGTTGTGCAAGTGTGTGGATGCCTTGCGTTTGTGTTCCTTTATCTTAGAATTTAGATTTATCAAGTGTATTTGTAAATCTTGAAATTCTTGGGATATAGTGAATATATCTAGTTGTGGTTTGCTAGATGAACTGGATGTAGATTCTTAAGAATCGAACCAGTATAAAAATTCTGTGTGCTTTATCTCTTTCTCTCTTTATCTTGTCATAGTATAAATGCTTCATACATTAAGCATCAAACTATATTATTTCAATTGATTCAAAAGCAAAGGTTTTTATCAAAACAATTTCAAAAGTGCTAAAACTGGGCAAAATTTGTTAATACCAATTCACCCCTCTTGGTTGTGAAATATTGGAGCATCAATTCTAATATATTTTATAACTTTTAATATTTATTATCAATAAAGAAATGTTGGAATGAGTGTTTTGCTAACACTCCAATTCTTACTCTTTCAACTATAATAACTAACTATTATCTTTTCCTATATCTTTAGATGTTTAAAGTTAATACATATATAGGAAAATATTCAGTGGGTTGTATATTTCAACTAAACTTCCCTTCATATAATAATATCTCATTAAAACTAATAAATTATATTATGAATTTTTACTTATCTCAGCTATAGCAACTATTAATAAGGATATAATCAAAATAATAATTAAACCTTTAAATTATAAATAACTGTTAGAAATAGAAAAAAAGCCTGAAATATATAGATATATGAAGGGACACAATATTAAATACGACTATATTTGAAAAAAAAAGTTAAGATTTTAAATTCTAAAACATCAATAATTTTAAAATTTAAATTATTCTATCATGATGGCAATGCTCTTATCAGGTTGTTGGCAGTGATAAATATAGTAATTAATTTCTCCTTTTTTTTTAAAGAGAATTAAATCGTATCCACCAATGAGTCAAACTTAGAAAATTTGTGGACAGTATGAAATGAACATGGTTTAAAATTAACACAAAAACAAAAATGGATAATATATGCACACATTTGATCCATAAAGCATATAACAACCACATATGGTGACATCCATGCATCATTTTCTACTCTCTTTTATTAGGCACATTAAAGTTTATATCATAGATTAGGTAAGAAGTTACTTTATCCTAAAAACTTAATCTGTTAGATCTTATCAATAAATTAATGTTTGCTATGATAGATACGAAAACAGTGATCATGACAATAAAAAAAATTGACATTAAAATAGTTTATGAACATCTTTTAACTTATTAATATGTGTTTTTCAACAATTAATTATTTTTTTACCTTAATTAACTATTTCCAAGTTTATCAATAGAATTTATAAAATAAATATACATATTTATCCGATTAGAAATAATTTATGTAATCCATTTTTCATTATTAACAATTTCACATATTTATTCGATTAGAATTCTGTAATCCATTTTTCATTATTAACAATTTCATGATTTAAGTGTGAAATGTAAAACCTCATAAAATGGTATTTTAGAAGTGATAGTACTTTAAAAATAGCGAGACTCAATTATTTTAATATTAAAATATTTAAGTATAAATAAAATTATTATAAATGAGTTTCATTATTTTAAAACACACCATTTCTTAAAACCATTTTTCTTGAGTTCTCTGACTTCTCTCTAATGGTTCTCCTCCTCTGTTCACCTTATTGAAAGTCTAAGACGGTAGGAGTGATCCTCATGGTGTCATGGTGAGCTCTTCAATTTGGATCAATCAGTTTCTTCACTCGCGTAAGTTAAGTTTTAGTCTTTTTTCTTTGTTCTTTTGTTTTTTTTTTGCATGTGAGACTTTTTATGCTTGCATGTGAGGTTTTCAGCTTCTATATGAGTCTCTGTTGATCAGTGACCATAACAACATGTTTTGATCGTTCTTGTGAAGTTTTTATGTGTAGATAAAGTATCTTGTGGAGTTAGGAGCATTTGGTGTTCGTAAAGTTGTTTAGGTCTGTGCAATCGCTTTGTCAGGTAAGGGAAGCTAGTTTTTCGTTGAATTGATCATCTTGATGGTTAATTGTGATGTGATTTTATTGAATTTATGAGTTGTATGTTGAACTCCTTGATGTGGTTTGTTGAATTGATGAGTTGTATGTTGAACTATTTGATTTTGATTTGTGTTTGATTTTGATATGGAAAAAAAGTTTGGATTTATGTCTTGAGTGATTGAGTATCAGTTCTAAAAACCATTTGGAATCAAAAGTACTAAAAGGAAAGGTACCCAATTAGGCAACTACACAGGATCAATTTTTCCAAATTGTTGTTTCTAATACACTGTCGGATGTTGTTATAGTGCCGCCGAGCACTAGGCCCCTGACTTGGTGTTGTCGGGCACCACTTTTGGACTACCGAGTGCTAGAATTAAGTGGATTCCAGGGGATGGGCGTCGAGCGCCACTTTTCCAGCTCAGACTCTACCTTGTTTTCTGGTCTACGTCCTCTTGGTAAAACGAAGATTCTCATTTCGTTAATCGTTGGGTCGAGCTGAAATTTTGACAGCTGATCCTAGACACAAGAATCTTCACTTTGACTAGTGAGATCTTTGTTTTGAAGTATGTGGCTAGATAAATGATTTTCACCGTTTGAATGTACTTTGTGTATGTATATGTTTGAGATTGTAATTGATTGAGATTGAGTTATTGATATACGAATATGAAAAGGAGATTAAGATTGTATATGATAAGGTATGTTTAAGATTGTGGATATGAGGGTCTTGTGAAGATTTTATTAGGATAATTGTAACAATGTGAGGGTATTCATAGGGAGGAGATCCCATTGAATGCTTAAATCTTTAGGGTGTTCACTGATGTTAAAATTACTACATCTTGAGGAGCTAATCCTAAAACTCTACTAGTAATTCATACTCATGTAGAGAATTATAATTAGGTAGGAGAATAATGTTTCGAAAATGATGATAAAGAAAATCAAGTAAATGAGATTTTGGTTTTGCCAAGTTAAAATGAACAATTAATAAAAAATTAAGTGTGTTTTAAAGCAATCAAATTTATGGTGAACGATAAATCTCTTTACTGGGATCATGTTACTGATCTGCATCAAAACCATAAATAACAAATCCACACTCTAGGGAAAGAATAAACTGGCCATAGCATGCACGAAAGTAATTGAATTCATCTAAAACGTGTGCCTTTAGTTGTAACAAATGTTGATACTGTATCAAGTGTTCCATTCCATCCAATCATAACTAAACGAACAAGACCTTTAAACATTGAATAATATTGGGATTGGAAAGTGTTGGCAATGCCCGTTTTTCAGGGAAGGAGGATAATATGAAACAAACAAGAACCTAGAGAAGGTGTTTGTGATTATGAAATCATGCAATGAATCGAGGAAAATGAAGTTGTCTTTTTAATTTCTTTTATTTGATAGAATAAAGGTTTTCTGTTCTGACTTTGGTAAACGTTGTCGGATTTGTCACACAATGCTTCTCTCATCTTCGACGGTTGCCGTTCCAACTTCCATAGTCAAAGAGTGTAAAAGACGGCTTGCGCTGTATCCTTCTCATCCACAAAATACCAAGATTGTCTTTTTCTTAATCGTGCTCCACTCAAATTTAACCCATTCCACTTTTCAATCTCATTTTTATTGCAACGTAAAACTTCTAATTTTTCTTGGTATAATGTCACGTGTATCTTTTACAATTGGTGCAGGTAGCACTACAATGAACTACTCAATTAAAAACATTTAATAAAATTATGGAATTTCAATTCAAAACTATTAGACAGAAATAATCTTGTAGCAATTAATCATGGTATCCGAAACTCACTGGAATGAAATATAAAATATACTATATGAAATATAAAACCTTTCACATTTTTATTTAAAAATGGAAAGAATTGTAATTGTATATTTAATATTCCTTAGAGAATTCGGTGAAGTTTGAAATTTTTTATCTGGTTGACCAATTTCATTGTTATTTATTATTCATTACTTTTATTTTTACGGATATGGTTGATAAAAAAATGAGCATTGTTTAAAACTTTTAAAATGAAAAAAGTTAAAATTTTTTCAGGGCTGTAAAGGAAAAACAGGTCAGAGACTTAATTATGGGATTAACATGCAAAACAAGATTAGAAAATTATTGAGTGTTATTAAGCTGTCATTAAGGTAAGATAAAAAAAATTAAATCTGAATTTTTATTTTTGTGATCCAAACATTGGTGAAAAAAATATAGTATTAAAGAGTAGAGTAGACTAGAGGCGTGGGTCAAAGTGATAGAAACTATGCATAAAAATTGAGGTCCAGACACAAGGTCCCAACACACCCCCAATCTCCACACATGACACGGGGTATATATATTTCCACGTATAACTTTAATTTTGAATGCCAAAGCAGTGTTGAAAAAACACAAACCAAACCAACCACCCTATCCCATTGCTTCTCTTCTCTCATTTTCAACTTTCAATTGCCCTTCGCTTCCCACCAACACTAGTAGACGTAGTGGATTTTGGTCCGTGTATGCAACGAAGGAGCCACGCTCGAACACGATGCCCCTAACCACCATCATCATCATCATACCATTACATAACACATAAACATAACATCACTTTTCCATTTCTCACTCTCTCTTCTCTAACGCTCTCTCAATGGCTTCGTCTCTTTCCCCTTCTCCCTCTTCCCTCGACCAAACCCTCCGCGACGTCGACGACTACGTTTTGGTCAGTTCCTCTTCCTCTCTCTCACACGCGCATTGCTTCTCCGCGATCACTTCTCCTCTTCGCTCTTTTCACTTTTAGGTCACGTTTTACGAATGTCCTTTCATCAATGTCTGCGTCCGTCTGTGCCTGTCTTTTCCTTTTAGTGTTCCTGATTTTAGGAATTCGATTGAACTCGAGTGGAGGATTGGTGATTTTTCTTTTTATTTTGCTCGCTTGTTTTTACTTCACTGTGTAGCTGTGCACAGCTTTTTTTCTTCCGACTTGTTTCTTTCGTTTGCCTCTTTCCTCTTTTCGTGTCCACTTGCTCCCAAGGACATGCCAAAAGACAAGTCCTCTTGTTTCCTCAATTTACTTTTTTCCCTTTAACTCTTAACTCTCAGGTGGTGAATCCGAGGACAGGAAAAGACACTCAAAATCTGTTTCCGTTTTTATTCTTTTAACACCGTTTATGTATCTCATTCGGTTTTATTAACGTACTTAATTTTCTGTTTTCAAAGACATCGGTTCCTTCCTTGCACTCTTGGTGTGTGGCAATCACAGTGTTTTGAATATAACTTTTTGATAATCAAATGAGATTTTTTGTCTTCTTTGTTTGATATTGGCCTGTTTTGATTGAGCACTTGTAGGAGTAGAAAATAAGAACTAAGAGGAAATCGACCTATAATTTCTGTTATTTTTTGAAGGAAGTTAAATTGGAGAATTCGGAGTCCATAAGTTGATTTTAACTCATAAGCGAAACTTAGTTCATTTTTATTGTTTTATCTCTTCTGTGAATTCTTTTGGAGAAATTCATCTAACTAGGGCCATAGGCTCATTTGAGCATTTGGTAGCTCCACTCTTTTAAGTTTGATTGTGAACTCTGAACTTTGGTTGGGTTGCAGGAAAATAAATCAGAAGATTTGTCATGGGACACACTACATTACGTGTACGAGCTTGTGCAGAATGGCAATGCTGCGTTTCGAGAGAACAGAATGGAAGAGGTTCGTTTGCTAATATATACACTTTTTTTAGGGTGAGTTGGGTGGGGGGTTTCATTGATATTCTCTCGACTGCACATATTACATGGTTTCAGTAAGCACTTTTCTGGAGTTTGATTCTCATGTATGCTGGTTTCTTAGATGGAAGTTAATTGAATTGGTGTTGGCAACAAGCCCTGCATAATATAATATAATTAGTCCATTATCATGACAATCAGTCAATTCACGGCTTTTTCTTCATGCTTTGCTTGAGAAACATTAAGTGTCATGCTTAAGTCTGTTCCTCTTTTTGCCGTTCTTTAAGTTTTCCCACTTTATAGATGCTTTATTTCTGAAAAAGTCTACTCAAATTTGGACAAAGATGCAATTCTCATGCATTACTAGCCTTATTGCAGAACATAATAAGGGATGTTGTGGAAGTATTCCACACTCAATGAAATTTGATGCTTATACAATGTCTTTACAATGTTGCCTTCGTCATTATTTCAGGCAATCAATTTTTACTCAAGAGCCAATAACATCAAATCAGGTGATCCAATCATCCTCAGCAATCGAAGTGCAGCTTATATTAGGTTAAGCACAGTGTAACAATTTTCTTTTGAATTGCTCATTTACAAACGTGATTGCTTGATCATCCAAATAATTTTGCTTCAGTTCCATATATAGTTCAGTGGTCTCATGGCAATCATGATATTTTTCAATCAGGATTAGCCAATATTTCATGCGCAGAACACCATCATCGTCAGAATGTAGGCCATTGAGTGGGCTTGAACCCACCACACTTGCTGAAGTATGTCTATTTTGCATAATGTTTATCGAGTGGATATATGATAGTATTTCTAAATTAATATGCTCATATGAAGTTGATTCGTGACAACCATTTCCAGTTGGCTTTGAAGGATGCTGAGAAGCTTGTTGAACTCCAAAGTAATGCAGCAAAATCATATCTTTTAAAGGCTAATGCTCTTCTCCTGGTAAGGCTCTCATGCTACGTTACCATTTAATGTCTCTTTTGAATTTGTTGGGGTAGCCCCTGATGTTTTAAATGAAGTATGTTATCCTGTAATTGTTATTTCCTTCCTATGCGTTGGTGTTTTAACTCATATTAGGGTTCAGGAGTGTTCTCCCACCTTTTGACTGTACTTACTTCATGGGGAACTCAAGTGAAGGGCAAGTGTAAAGATGGACATGCTAATGTTATGGTGAATAAAATGAACAAGGGACATTCCCAAATGTTTTTGGTTATAACTTATAGCCTGTGATTCTGGGAAATTCTTTGAAATAGAAGGAACCTTTACAGTATGCAGTTAGTTATTTCAGAAACCTACCAGAAAGAAAGTAATTCAAATTATTTGGGTTTTTCTTCAAATAAACCAAATAAACTGGGCTATTTTGATTCTAAAGATGCCTCTTTACGTTTTATACATTTATCAATGTACTTTTGTTAAGTTCTAGGTTTTTTATGGTTTATATGGACGACTTTAATTAGAGTCGTTATTATTATGCTTCATTGATCTGAGTTTAAACTTTGGAGGTGTGGAAATGGAACTGACATAGTTTGTATAAATCCAGATATCATAAGTGACTTCTAATGTGTATGTGCTTTAGGATTTTTAAGTTTCTATATAAAACACTAAGGTATGTCAATTTGTGTGTTTGCCCATGGTCAATTGCATATCGTTTTCTCAAGTTCTAACATATCTCTCTCTTCCCTACTTTTATGTTATGTTATGATGTTCATTTTGATGTAACATTATTTGATATTGTATTAAATTCACAGTTAGAGAAATACGAAAAGGCCCGGGATGTTATTCTTTCAGGCCTTCAAGTTGATCCTTTTAGGTATTATACATTTGCAAGTCTTGCCTTCTTTTATATATGTGTGTTTGTGTGTGTGTATTTCTATTGTGTAAACCTGTTTTCTAAATTTAGATGGAATATCTAAATATAGAGCTTTTGCAATAGTCATTTATCGTACTATATCATCAGTCACTAATTTTTTTATTTTGCATTTCTTTCAATATCATGTAGCAATTCTCTTCGGGATTCTCTTCAACATTTAGAAAGAGTTTCATCTAGTTCAACAGGGATGAGTACACATGGACAACCTGAGCGTAATGATGATTTTGATTGCACTCTCTGCTTGAAGTTACTGTACGAACCTGTCACAACCCCTTGTGGACATTCTTTCTGTCGTTCATGTCTATTTCAGTCAATGGATCGTGGTTAGTGATATCTTCTGTTGATTATATTTTCTACAGTGATCGATATATTCTATGCTGTGTTGATTCTTGTCCTGATGTGTTAGGAAACAGATGCCCATTGTGCAGGACAGTTCTGTTTATTAGTCCCAGAACATGTTCCATCAGGTGAGTTGTCTATAGTCTCTACAATGCCCTAATATTATATGGAAACTACATGAAAGCTTTGGGTTACTTTATTTTTCTTGTAGTTTATAGTGGGATTTTTAGTCACTGTTATAACTATAATAGGTTGAAAGCCAGCCAAACACATGGCAGTAGGAAGTTACTTAATGAAATTGAGACAATGTTTGCCCCCAACTTTATAGGACAAAAAAAAATGCGTGATTTGAACACCATTCTGGTTATTAGTGAAGGTCTTTGGTACCTATAACATGCATTCTTCTGGGCTTATTAGTATGTGTTAGTCAGTTTAATCTTCCGATATTTTGGTCAAATAAAAATTCTAACAGATTTCACTTACTCTTTTCCAATATATCTTGTCAATTGTTTCAGTGTGACACTGAAAAACATCATACAAAAGAACTTTCCTGAGGAATATGCTGAAAGGAAGCAAGAGCAGGATGGATTAATCAACGCTGGTGTTGATTTACTTCCCCTTTTTGTCATGGATGTTGTCATACCATGTCAAAGGTTTCCGCTCAATATATTTGAACCTCGATATAGACTCATGGTGAGTTGGTAACGGATGTTGATAGTTACTAGAAAATATTGAAATATAATATATCTTGAATGTGCTAGTTGGTGATTAGTTTTCCTGTGGTTTGTCATTAAGAAACAGTAGGGTCTTTTCAGGTGGATCTGCCTAATGTTCGTTAGTAGTTGGGACTTGGGAGGGAGGAAATACCAATTAAACTCTTTGCTTTATTATAAATATTCAAAAAGCATATACTAGTTATTTTTCTTGAGTATTGATCAACTCACTCTTTGGAATTCTCCTACCTGTGTCCACCTATCACGCATGGTTTTATCTACAAGTGTAAATATGGTAACTACTTTTCCTTAAAATGGTTACTCTGCTTTTGTATAAAATTATCGAAATGTGCTTGACTAATTATGGAACTAATTGTTAAATGTCTAAAAGTGGTTAATAGTGTCATGAGGTTACTGATTTATCTAATTGTAATTAACTGTCTTCCAAGTGGTTAAGAGTAGATTAATGTGGGAATACAGTTATCTCACTGTACTTGTGGAATAAGGTCTTGAGGTTTTTAAAATGTCTGGGGGTGGCTAACTTTGCCTCAGAAGTAGTTACAAGTAAATGAATGCAAGACAAAACCAATAAATAACTCATTTGCAAAACCATAGAAGGCCCCCTTTATTATCAAACAATTTCATTAAATCGAGTACAATTGTATGCATGATAGCATTTACTGTACTAGGAATGTCAATGAACCCTATCATTGGAATTGTTCACGATGCCCTTTTCACACTCTAGAATCTATTTTTTAGGTCAACTCTTATCTAACTAACAGAAATCAAAGAATTAGTAGATTTGTTTTACCCAAAATGGGTATGGGCTAGGGATATGAACTTATATAATCTAACATCTAATGATCAAGTTTAGTTCATTCATACCCAACCTGATTGTATGCAATTTACCAATTTGTATTTGGGGCAGTAGTAGTTAAATATGCCTCCCAAGTGTTTAGTAGTGTTATCAGTTTATTGAAATGTTTAATGGTGTTTAGCTATGCTAGGTGGATGCTGGTGGACATTTTCAATGGGACGTTCTTTTTTTCTTTTATTTTCTTTTATTGTTAGATATCAAATTTGAAAAACTGTTGCTCTTGACAAAATGTATGAAGAAAATTAACATTTTTCTTTGAAAATACTGAAAATATTCTTATTTGTATACAAGAAGTTTTCATGAACAGTTTCTTATAATGAATTACAAATATTGTTTTGTGGATTGACTACTGTGAAGCATTTAAAAAAGTTGGAACATAGTTACATAGGGCTTTCTGCACTAGTTAAAATAAGGGTAAATAACACTAATATTTAGTAATTTCACACTTTCTCTACTTCATATACCTTTTTTTTTAAATTGAAAATCAAATTCTCTTATCTTTGCTTTATTTACCTATTAGTTTAGGCCTGTTAACCATGGTTTTAATTGTGAATATAACAATTTTCACTTTAACCCAAATCTTTGAGGAGTTCAGTTGTGCAAATAGTATTGGAGGGTAAGTTGAACCTGTAAAACTATTAGGGGATAAAGTGTAATTTACACTTTAATAAGTGTACAGTAGTGGACAAATTGTGCTCTTAATATATTATCCTTCTACTCTTGTACGAACATCAGTGCAAGATTGCAACACTTGGAGGGCAGTGAATGGACTGATAACTGGTTATATGTTGTCTGTGAGCTATATTTATCATTTTCAAATTTTCACCGAAGCTGTTAGTGAATACTAATCTGGGATTTATTTGGCATATTTAATCCATCAACTTAATTATAGATTGTGCTATACTACTAGTATCAGATAGTATGAAACTCTGAATGTCATCATATCTCTGATTTATTTATCATATATTTTTAAATAAAACAGGTAAGAAGAATAATGGAAGGCAATCATCGGATGGGAATGGTAAATTATTCACTAGTCCCTTTTTTTCTATACAGCACTGGCCATTTCTGTCTGTTACTGTGTGACTTTTCTTTTGATCTTGTAGGCTATACTTGATTCTTCATCAGGTTCTTTAGCTGAGTTTGCCTGTGAAGTGGAAATCACCGAGTAGGTGCTTGGCATTGTTTTTATGTGAAAATAAAAAAATCTCAAATGCATATCCCCTTCCTCTTATGAATTCCATTCTCATGTATGTCACTTGCTTGAAATAATATTTTTTATGATGCTGTAGGTGTGAACCACTTCCAGATGGTCGTTTTTATATAGAGGTGAAAATTTAACTGATTTCTAAATGTATTTTTTATACTTCAGCCTATATCTCACAAGCTGCCGTAATTATTGTAATCCCTTGCTTGCTGTAGTTGTGGACTCTTTTGGGGCAGTATTAATTGTAGCCTCAAGGGTAGTCATTTAGTCTCACATTGACTCAATACATGAAAGAAATAGAGCGTATAAGGCTTGGGTAGTCTAACTTACAAGTCTTTTGTCGGTTGAGTTAGATTTTGAGTCCAAATTCTAAGAGTTGGAATGATTTTGTTGATTGTAAAATTATTAACTATTGATTACAAAGCAAAAAATCTTGATTTTGTCGTGATACTTCTGACTGTCTACACTGTTCTCACCTTGTAAAATTTTGAAAGAATTTTGACAAAGACTGAAAGCAATTTAGTGAAATCTACAACTGTTCTTGTTTATACATGCTTGCCAGAAGGACTCGAGTATATTGTGGTTAATTGACTAGTTGTAATTCACTCTAACAGTCAGTAGTAGTCGTTTCTCATTTTATTTTGTCACTGCTGGACTGGTGTTAGTTGTCCTAGCATACTGGAGGCTCCTAAGAATTTTCTATCCCAACCTTGATTCTATTACAATAGACTTGTTTTTTTTTTTTTTTTAATTTTATTTGTAAATATTCAAAAGTGAATAAAGTATTGCTACATGCAGATTGAAAGTCGTAGGAGATTTCGAATCATCCGATCATGGGATCAAGATGGGTGAGTTGTCTCTGGGTGTTATGATTCACAAATTCTCGCTGTTGATATGACTGTTTCTCTTTCATGGAAACATGGCCTTATTCCTTAATGTTTTATGCAGGTATCGGGTTGCAGAGGTCGAGTGGATACAGGATATTTTGCCACCAGAAGGAACTAGTGAGAGAGAGAATGTAAGTTCACTTAAATTTTGGTATAAATGTGTTTATAAGCTCACTGTTATGTTGATAGCATGCTAGATTATTGGACTATAAGCATATGTGTGTAAAGCTTGAAGTGAACAGGCTTCATAGGTAGAGTGGTGGATAATACTCCTGTTAATATACTGGTAAATTTAACAGTTCAGTAAAGAATGGTGCCACAAGTTATTGTGGATGAAATGTAAAATTTCATTCTTGAGTTTATAAATTTAATTTAATTAATGAATTATTTGTAATTTGATTGACTTTGGCTTTGCTGCAACAAAGTAGTTTTCTTTCTGTTCTGATCAAATTGTGAAATAATTCGAATGATAGATCTATTTGTTTTTTGGGTATACAATGGAGGAAATGGTGTTTGAACTTAAGATCGTGCAAACTAGCCATATTGGTTTGAATTAAGAGATCTTTGATTTTCCCACAAAATTTATATTTCTTGATGCTTTATTTTTTAATGTTAAGGCTTAACCATAATTTTGATGACTCTATATTGAATGCATTGTAATGCAACAAATGGATCCACCATTCTAAGTAATAACTTCTTATGTGGTCCCAGTTACTGGAATTGACATGTACTGCAGCTGAAACTGCTCGATCATGGATAGCAAGAGCTAAAGAAGTAGCAAGACATGGTATTTCCTAAACTATATGATGTTTACACAGGACTTCTTTGTACTTTGGTTATATTAGTTAAAACCAAGATATACTGGTCATCATCCTTTCCTTTTGACAAAATTTGGGGTGGGGCCAGAAGCTGAGCCATTATTTCCTGCACCGTCACAGAATTTTTTTTTTTTTTTTCTGGTGATGCTATAGTTTTTGTTATGCTAATTTTATTGAGTGGGAGTGACCTTATTTTTCCTTTTTGCACTTTTACAAATGACAATGAACTGTTGCAATACTAAACTACTGAAATATGATACAGATCAAAGAAAACTTGAGAGACTCTCCAGTTTTGAAGTAATGATGCCCTCATTAAAAGACCCTGAGCGCTTTAGTTTTTGGGTAACTGTTTTTTCTTTGTCGGTGAAAACATCACCTTTTCACTATTTTTATTGTTTTGTACACTAATGTAGGCTCTGATTGCAGCTTTGTACCCTCTCCAATAGGAGGCCTGCGGAGAGATTGGATCTCCTACGCATCAGAGATACCACGGAGGTATTATACTTTTTTAACATACAGGAATAAATCTGAGGGGGTGGTTGAATTTGATCTTATGATGGATTTTATTTATTCTGCAGCTTCATTCTATGTTTCTGAATGTAGTTATAAAAAATATTTCTTGATCCTTTTCTTTGTAGAGGATTAGACGGGGCCTGATATTTCTCCGACAAGAAGAACAAGGCTGCAGAATTCAGTAAGACAAGGTTTGAAGGGCTACCATTATTATTGCGATTGAATATTTGTTAATTGTAAATGAACATTTGTTCATTGCAAATTCATTTACAAGTCACTCAATATTCTTCGGCCTCGTAAATAACTGTTAATGAGGTCATTTTTGTGTAACATAGGGCTGAACCCAGTTTTTCTAGTATATATAGTTAATCAATCCTCTACAACGCATTCTTTTGTCGGTCATCTAGTTCTTGCTAATGGTTGGGTTATTATGCTGGCGGAATACTGACGTAACAAACTAAAGGGGGGTTTTACTGTCTTTTAAATTACCTTAGTTTACTAGTGGTATTTCGGTCTTGTATAGATTTACAAACCTATATAATTTAGGCTTAGCTAGTTTTTTCAAGGCATAGGTTAAGAAATAAATAATGAAATATTTTATGGAAAAATTCAAATTATATGCTCTTATATTCTATTTATTTATTTATTCTTCAGAACAATTGGAAGTTAAATACAAAAGTCTTTTTGTACCAAATATACTTCAGTTAAATACAAAAGTTTTATTGTGCAGTTGAAAAGAAATATCCGTCTACTGACGTTTTTGAGATTCTGCCTCGATGAGAATTTGTTATATTTGATGCAAATTTTTTAAATTCAATAACTAAATGTTATGGGTTATTTTGTTTAAGGTATGAATATCATAAATATCAATTTAAATTGGTTAAATTTCTTATATATATATATATATATATATATATATATTAACAAAATGCATTCTCATAACATAATCAATTTCTAAAACTAAATTAAATTATACAAGTTTAATTTTCTATAATTATAAAAACATAAACTTTATTCATAAGTAAAGAAGAAAACACCATATAATTGAGTCACAAATTCGGTGTTTAAGATATTTTAATATAATTAAAATAGAATTTAAATGCTTTTCTAAATAAAATTTTTTAAGAAATTAAAAAAATGAAGAACTAAAACACTTAAAAAAAGCGAATAATTGGTAAGATATTTATGTTTTTTGGTTAATTTTCTAATTTGCTTCTTGGTTAATTTGTTTCTTGGTTTGTTGGTTGAGATTTTTTTTTTTTTTTTTTATGTTCTTAAAGTGTAATTGATGTTGTTTGGTGAAACTGTTTCAATTACATATATAATGAATTGAATTTAGGATTATATGCCATTACTTTTCTTGAATTAAACTATTAACTGTAATTTGAATTGAAGACATTGGATAAATTCTTATTATCTATTCGAAATTTGAGTGTTTAGAAATTCATATAGACACTGTTCTCATGCTTCACATAGTCATAACATTTAATAATACACAATGCACTGAGGAGAAAATTAAATAATCCACTGTTGTTTTTCATAGATTTTAATCCTATACATTATAATAACATTTATCACACAATACCTAATTTCTTCGATTTTCAAAAATAAAAAAAATATATAAATATTAATTACATCGTCAGAGTACTTAAAATATGATGGATAATATTTTTGTTTTATTCCTAGCCCATACATAAACATACTAGTCCCATATTGAACTATAATATCTTTTTAAAAGAGAATATCCGTAACAAGAAAAGAAAAAACATAAATACACTAAGTCCATTGAAATGAATGCCAAAATGACATAAACAAGAAGAAAGTTATCGACGTTTTAATTTGTAATGCCGAAAGATGTACCCTTACGTGTTAGGTAATCCCCACTTTATTTATTCAAAAAGTTATTCCATTATTTGTACCACAACATCAAATTCCGTTAGAATCTTCGAAAGTTAGGATTAAAATTTTGATTAAAAATTAGAAGAAAAAATGACGTTGAAGTTGTGTAATATATGTATATATACACAATAAATATTAAATATTGGCTACATCAATTATATGTAACCACTATGAAAACTCATTAAGTTATATTTAAAATAAGATTTGATTGAATTAATTTCAACCATATTATAATTAAGAAAATGAACCGACACTTATATATGTATGTATGTACACAATTTTTTTTTTTAATTTTTTTATAATTCTCCAATTATTTTTTTTTTGTCTTCTTACGTTTTCTCTCTTCTACGGCATGAAGAAGGGGAAAAAGAAAAAGAGAATTCTTGATAACTAAACCTTCCATAATGGTCATTGTCTTCGATCACCTAATTACAATTAAATTTTAGTTAGAATGTCACCAAATTTGTTGTCACCTATCCCCAAGGGAATAAGGTGGTAGAACACCAAAATAAAAATACTAATAAAACTTGTTTAATTACACAATTTTATTATTATTTATTATTATTATTGTACCCTACCAAATCAATTGAAACCATATTATGATAAGGTCTTATCCCAAATGGAAAACCCTCTAACTACCCAAGTCAAACTACATTACTACATAGTTCACCAACTGAATGATACTTGCACCAGAAATCAACAATTCATCACCATGCTTTTTCCTCATTGGTTACGCTTTTTCCTCATTGGTTACCCATAGAGTTCAACTTCTTCCATCAATCACATCACATCGGTCCATAATGTTGTTTCATGTAATTGACGGTCATGATTTTATGTGTTATTAGATTTTTTTTTTATTTCTAATAATAATTGTTGATGGGAGTAGAAGTTACACCATTTTTGTTACCTTTTCTTGCTTCTGTCGTATTTGCTATTTTCATATTTGTTATTATATCTTGCAATTCACGTTCACTTCTTATACCACGTGGAAGAAAAGTGCTCAAGAGGATTGCAATATTAGTGCTTTATAGTTTATAATATGAAAAGTCAAATAATATCTCATTGTTTAAGAGAATAGATGTAAAATAGTTTTATAATACCAAAATAAATTAATATTAAATATCACAGTCATTACATAAATATTTTATTTTAAAAAAATCAACCCAAATAAATTTATGATCAAATTATATTATACACGTAGCTAGAAAAATAATTATTATGAAAAAACAAATTTCACGAAAATTATTCCATACATAATTTTTTTTCTAACGTATTAAAAGATTTATCATTACTCAATCCTACTATATTTCGAAAAATAGTTTTATAATATAAATCAATTATAAATTATTATAAAAAGTAATTAACTTTTTATACAATTGTCTAAAAAGTTATATTAATAATGATTTTTATTAATTAATAGTGTAAAATGTCACTGCATAATAACTGTTGAATAATTTCTTTAATATTTGCACTCAAGTATTAAGTTTGCAAAACGCATATACTATTTGTCTTTATTTTTGCAATCAAGCCTTTTGAGTTGTACTAAAAAAATTTAAAAATCACACTTGAATTAGAAGATAAGGGGGGCAAAATTGAATGATTCAATTTGGTATATGATTTAAATATATTACTTAGAGTTGCAAAAAAGTATTCTAGGCATCAATAATAAGGTAGCGACTGAATTATGTGGAATTGAAGTAAGGAGACATTTCATAATCAAGACAAAGACTTAAAGGCTGTCATACCAAATCACTTATTGCTAAATGCTAATATATCAACTCACTGACGCCATGGATATGGTGCTCTGCTTTGCCCTCTAATCAAACTTTTGGTGGGGCTTTTGAACAGAGAAGACTCAAAAATATAAATCTTCTGCAGAAACCAATAACAAAGTCTCAGATTTCTGAACAACTCCACCTTGGTAGGAGTTAGTTTATCTTTTGTTGGCCTATCTGTTCCTTAAAAACACCAACCTTTTAAACTCTCCAACCAACCCTTCCAAAAATCAAGAGCAGAATCAAAAGAAAAAACTTGGAAGAAAAGAAACAAACACCATCCCTTTTGGTGAGAATTGAGTCACCTTCTCTCTCTTTCTCTCCTAGGAGCAAGGAAAAGATCAATCATTCCAATGGAGGTTTCATGCAAAATTCTGAGAAGATCAATTCACAGTTTTCTTCAAAACTACCATTTTTTCTCATCAACTGTGGCTTTTCTAGCACTTCCTTTCTCAGCATCAATACTCCTGTCACAGGCTTTTGTTCCAGCTTCTTCATCCCTTTTGCCTCAAATACACACTCACCTAAAGTCTCTCTTTGATGCTGCTGGTTTTCCTTCCTCATCAAAGTTGTTTGCCATTCTCAACCTTAAGGTTTCTCAAACAATCACTTCTTCAATCTTCACCCTTCCTTTCACTCTCACATTTCTCCTCATTGCAAAAGCATCAGTTATTCAAGCTCTGAATCAACACAAACCGAGTTTTCCACCTTCCTTCACTTCCACTCTATACCATTACAAGCCTCTCCTCCTCACCTATATCTACAATTCTTTCTTTATTCTCTCGGCAAATGCATCTTGCTTTTTCCTCCTGTTTCTGGCCTTCACCTTTGCTGAAGGATTTGGATACTCTTCACCAAGCAGCACAGGTTTGATGTCAGTTGCAGCTGCAGTTCTCTTTTCTGTGATCCTTGCCAATGCATTAGTGATCTGCAACATGGCACTCACTGTATCTGGCATGGAGAAACATAAGGGGTTCATGGCAATTCTGAAGGCCTGTGTTATGCTAAGGGGAAAGACATCAATGGCTTTGTTCCTGGCACTTCCTGCCAATGTAGGCCTTGCAGCCATTGAGGCCTTGTTCCAGTTCAGGATTGTAAGAACCTATCACAGTTATGGAATGTCATCATGGCCTTTTATGGTTCTAGAGGGCATTTTCATTGCTTACTTGTACTCACTTTTCATCATCATTGACACAATTGTGAGCTGCATGTTTTATAAATGCTGCAAGATGGGGTTGAGGGGTGATCATGAAGACAACATTTTTTTGAAGATTGATTTCCCGGCAGAGGAAGACAATTGTGGTTATGTGGTGTCCAAGAATTTTGAAGAACTACCTTGAGTAACATAAGGTAGCATATCGTTGTAATAAATTTGGCCAAGGCTTTTCTTCTTTTATGCTTCACAAAAGAGAAGGAACTACAAGTTATTTAAACCATCTTTCATGCTTTTTAGAAATTCATCATTCATGTTACTCGAACCAAGTCGAGCAACTTCTGAAGGCATAAAGGTTTTCAACAGAGAAACCTCAGCTCAGCTATGTGCAAAAGCTAGAAGCTGAAGATTGATTCACCATTTTATTTTTATGTCTTTCTTTATGCTGTTAAAATCTGTCTTCCTTTTATTCCATAACCTTGTATATGTATTGGTAATATATTACTTGTGAATAATACAAAGGCTGCTGTTTGTTTCCTTGCGTTTTGTAACGTGTTTGATTTGATAGATGAATATGAATACTCACATCTTAAAGGGTCACACATTTTCTTATTGCTGGTTTTTCCAGCATAATTACATTCAGAATCCCATGAAAGACAAATTATGGTGTAACTGTTTAGGATTTGCATGAGTTGTGGATCCCATGAAGAATATGTTCATTTTACATTAGCTCAAGCCTCTAAATTATTTCTCAAAATGTATGCATGACAGCATATCAGTGTAAACCAATGAATGATAGGGTGCTGGTATTAGTATATTGTTTTCCCAAGTACATGTGATCATTGAATGGAAGCAAGCCCCGACAAATCATGATATATGGACACCAAAACACGGAACCTACATTTAATTATAGAAAAAAAAAAACTGAATTGCTTCTATAAAGTTCAACTGGAATTTAGTGTTTTTAAACCAAATTTTATAGATATTTACAATTTTTTGTCACCAGTTGGTCATGGCAACAATGTTGAGAAACAGAGGAAATGCTAGTGCTGGGGTAATTTTCTATACCATTGGAAAGCGAGAATTAAAAAGTTATAACTCATTCAATGAGTAATCTTTCTGAACAATAGAATGAGAAATTTGTTGCATTCCATTATAAAATATTCAAACAATGGCATGCCATTTTTATTCAATTCAATCCCATTCCATTGTATTTCGCTGAATTTGATTCCATGTCATTCTCCACCCCTAACTCACACAAAGTAAACTAGGATAACAAAGTTAATACTCACCTTTTCCACCTTTCCTATTTATGTGCACAAGTTGAAGTTAACTAGGATATCAGGGAAGTTAAAGCGTCGAAGTCACTACTAAGATTATAATCTGTGCAACATTTGAATTTGATAAGCATACTTTTAGTGACTCTAGCAGCACCTATTGTTCAATAACTTAATTTTTTTTTTTTTTTCTGGATGGATGACAACTATTAGTTGTTAAAATGTTAATTTTAGTTTGCAAGAAGGGGATGTAAAGCAACTAACTATCCAACAATCAAGTTCTTTTAGCAAATTTTATTCTGCTATATCTCAAGTAAAAGATTCTGAATGTCCACACCAAATAAAATCTCAATATGTATGACAAAATGGCGTTACAAATGTAAAATATCTCTCAGCAGATGCAAATTTGATTTCGGTGAGGTACCTTCCCAGGCAAGACCATTAAAGAGCTATCGTATCAGTGAATTTGAAGAGTGTTTTTCTACTGTCAAATGGGATAACTGAATGCAACAAAAGATTTTTTTTTTCACTAATATGTATTGCATTACAAAAGATAACGGAAACTAGGATTCCTATCTCAGGCTTGTCATACAATTACAGTACAGAGACCTTATTTCTAATTATTTTCTTTTCTTAACCTGACAGTTTACAACATGCTCTTGGGGTGTCCCACTAAAATCTCTATTAAAAGGAAAAAAGGGAAGCTACTTTCTATTTTACATGAGAAGAATTGAATCCCAGAGAAGAGGGTTCAAACTTTGTACAAGGTTTTCTCATGGTACCACATAGGCTTTGGTGATGGACAAATGTCAAATGAGTGATAAAAACCAAAGCCAGTTCTACTCTAGTTGAAGCATGGCCTACATCAAAATTTCACATTACATGGCATTCACTGGATGCCCATGATTCTCAAGTGATCATGAGAAGCATTCATGCTGGGTCTAGATTGGCCTTTCCCGAGTATTCTTCTGTGAATGATCAACAAAAATTTGATTCAACAGGTCATCAATGAATCCACTCCCAGGACTTTTCTTTATGTTCATAGATGGACAGAATGTGCCATTTCACTTCATTAGATCACCTTGAAAGGCTAATTGTCACACCAAGATCTCACAGGTAGATCTCTGCTCTTTGGCTTGAGAATGAAGTTGGTGCAAATGAGCAGAAAACCCAGTTTTCAACTATCTTTGCCCTCTTTCTCCTCAAGTGAATACCCTTAGTCTTCTACGCTTCAACCACCTCAACTTTCTTCTTCTTCATCTTTTCCACTCTTCCTTATGAAGTTAATGCCTTTAGCCTTCTCCATTTCAGCCTCTTTATCAGCTTTCTTTTTCTCTAACACTGTTTGTTTGCAATTCTCTTCATGTGCCTTCAGAAACAACCTTGTGAAATTCAAGAGAGTTGTAGTAACTGCAAAAAAAAAAAAAAAAAAAAAAAATAACAAGTTAGCCTCAGCATTTTAAAATAAATGACAGAACATGTCACTTCTTTTTGCCAAACAAACATGCAAGAATGATGAAACTACAGTGTGTCCTCCTTTCCTTGTCTACTCTCCTTTCTCATCCTCTGCTTTTCTGTCCCACCATCAACAAGAATAAAGTATTAACGCTAAACCAACCTTGCTCGAAAGGACAACGGGCAGGATCCTCACCAAAATATAGGGCAAGTGCATCTGCATTTCTTCCCTGTCCAAAAATAAATTGCACAATCTGTATGTTGCCTTATACATATATATAATCAACCCAAATGATGGCTAAGCATATTACCACCACAGAATACAGGTTTGTTACAGATGCCACCTCGGACCCTGCAACAGCAATGAATTCCTTCGATGTCTGAATTAAAAAAAAAGTGAGTCAAATGAATTGAAAATACACATTAGATATTACGATTGAGAAAGAAGAGAGACATTTTAGAATTTATGTGAGCATAAATTTTGTAATTTCTGAAAGAGTAAACGAGTACAGGAAGTATATAAAGAAATCTAAATAACTGATCTGAAAGACACATAACAGAATGCAAGAGAAAACTTAACTTCCCGTTGTTAGCACACAGATGTATTATTCATGGTCAGACACAAGTCTACATCTGAAAATCTTGCTAAAGACACCCATGATTTTTGATAATAATAATAAATAATATTATGTTTTGGTTGTCTAACAAAGTTACTTGGTGTGTTGTAGATAACTCAAATTCATATAACTGTATGTTTAATCGTAGGTCTTAGACAAAATCTGAAAAAGAGTTAGTCTCATATAAAGATCAAAAGGAAATATCCCAAGACGATAGATCGATGTGATAAACCTAGTTTAAAGAAACATCAGACGCAAGGAAGATAGAAGCAAGTTATACTGAAGATCTGGACTCAACATTTGAAGATCAAACAAAGTCTCTGAAAAGTGTTGGAAGCAAATATTACAAGCCTAGATGTAGCTACAGAGAAAAAAGATTGTCCTTTACCATGTGCACAGAGGGCAAAAGTGGGAGTTTCTAGTGTAAAGTCAAACACACAAGGACAAGCCAAAGCACGCAAGCACACAAGGACACCTTTACGCACTTATTTTGGAAAGACTTTGTGTACTCGATGCTTAATCTGAGAAGGAGATTAGCAGATGGCCAAGAGGTGTTTTGTTTACTAGGGTAAAACGAAAGTGGTAGCGAACAATACCTGGAATCGGTTGGCTCATGACAAGATTCAAAAAGTTGAGATCCAAGTAGTGCAAATTTGATCCTTACCACTCTCTTTCTTGTGATAAAATATCTACTTCTCTAGGTTTATTTGCCAATTATGGAGTTGTTCTTGGAACCACAACTATCAGCCTTTAATCCAGTTGATAACATAAGAGTTATATTTTTAGATTAAACCTTACTTCTATGTCTCTAAAATTAAAATTGTGTTGGCCACTTTATATCAAATGTATAAAGCAAATATTGAGACCAAAACTGCACAAATAAATCCAATGAACAAACAATATTTATGAAAACAATTGCTGGAGCCTTAATCCACACATCTACAGTAGAATTCCTAGGGATTGACTGTAAAATTGAATAAACTGATGATTGAAATAATAGTAAAATTACACTGTCAACTACCTTCATAATGCAGGAAACCAGTATTATGATTCAAGTTTAAATGCATAACTTTCTCTGCATTGAATTGTGATCTTCAAATGATATAATGAAGAATCAAGAATACTAAGCACCTTACGAAAAACTTCAGTCACTGGGCCATCCTTTTCAGATGCAGCAAGCTCCTGTTTAACCTTTTCTAATCCCCTGATGATTGCTTGCATTTCTTCTGCTAATGACTTCAATTGTATCTGCAAGATCATGAATTTATGATCACCATTCATTGCAATCACGTTAACTAATAGTAACAGTTAGCCAGTACAAACATCATTTTATTTTCCTGAATAGCCCTAAGGTTTTCATTTTCAGCAACCAACCTACTTAAACTTTCAACACCTAGTTCTATTGATCAAGGGCATAGAACTAAAAATTAGTACCCATTCAATAGGGACTTTTGTTGATCTTGATTGATTCAACAAGTGTGGCCCTGTGCGAACTTTCTTGATTTTATGAATATGGGAAATTGCAATTTCATCTATGGTTTCTAAATTTGCACACTTTTGCTTGAGCGACTATTTTCTTCACGAAGTTTAAAAGGATTAATTTCCAAATTGAAATTACAGTGGATATTTATCAAAGGGCAAAGTTGAAGGATGCTAATTTAGGACTTTTACATTTTTAGGTCAGTATTTTCCCACCCCAATTTTTCAGTCCAATTGCGTTTCCCCCATAATTTCCAGTCTAAAGTAAAACACTTTGAATTCAACGTGGCATTTGCAAAGTCCAATGTGACTGTTTGGAAAATAAAAAAGGATGAACTGCTAAAAGTGGAGATTTTTGTCTCCTAGTCGTACAGTTGCTTTGACCATGATCGAAACTTTAAACAAGTTACGAAATGGATCGACTCATTTCCCACGTATTACTCACATGGCATGCACGTGCATTTTAAATTATGGAAGGGTGCATTGCGAAATGTAATTGAAAAGGAAGGATTTTTTTTTTTTTTTTTTACAAATAAGGGGTAAAAAGTGAAATTGAACCAATAAATTAGGGTAACAAGGTAGGGAAAAACTTTGTTCTTCTGTATATAAATAACCAAAAGCTAATTGTTACCTTAGTGGCTGCTTCCAAGCTAACAAGGTCAAGGTGAAAATCAAGGAGTCCAGGAAACCTTTCAGCTAGGACCTGGAATTTAAATAGAAGAAACCAGAAAGTTAAACCACCAAATAACATCTTCATCTACATCAAGTGAGACTATTACCTTGCAAAGAAAATGCATTAGTGTCATTTTACTATTTGAAGCACGAGTGTCGGTTAGTTTTAAGAGACTATCTAACTTGAATCCAACAGCAGATCCTGTACAAAGTGGAAACATTTCACACTCAAGTTGTATATGAGAACAGATATAAAAAAAAAATTAAAAAAATTATTTACTGACTTATTATGGGCCAATTATTATCTAATTTTAAAAATACATAGAAGTACGCCATATATATTTCCCCTAACCAGAAGAGAATGATAATAAAAACATTTCTGTTACTAAAAAAAGACATACCCCTTGCTGTTCCTTGATTCAATGTATTACCCAAATAAAGAATTTTCTTCATGATCTCCTTTAGTTTGAATGAATTTCGGACCTCTTCACAAGCAGAGTTGACTGTTTGTAAACTCTTCTTAAACTCTGTAATCTGCAGAGTGAAAATAAGATACTCAAGAAACCAAATCCACAACATAATCAAAAAAAGATTGCAGACAACAGCAAACCTGAGTCCCAAACTGAATTTTGAAAGAGAATACTCTAAGTTTTGACTCCACTCTTGGCACTTTCATCAGCTCTAAAAAATACTGAAATATAACATAACCAATGTATATGAGAATATTACACATACACAGTTGAATTAACAAAGACCAAAAGAATTTGTTTATAATCCATGTCTCAACACCAGAGGAATGTGCCCACAATGTGGTGCCACAGACTAAAAAAAGAACAGTAAAATACTGCGTTTGCTATTTTATGAACAGTGTTCTTCAATTATTTAGTTTCATATATTCGCATTCCATCAATTCTTTCCTTAAAATAAACCTGCTTCTCTTGTTATGGTAGTGTGGCTACTCAATATCTTCACTTTTCACCTTACTTCTAAATTTTAATATAATCAACGACTTCCAAACAAATAACAAATAGCACCAGATAGTTTCATCTTTATCACTTCTAAATTTCCTCTAATCAAATCAGAGTTTGAGTAGTTTATCCTGTCATTACTACACTATAGGAAAGCTCTACTTTTAAGACAGCCCAATTGTGCTTCTTTTAGGAATCTCACATTTAGTAAGATGAGCTGCATGATGTGGTACTTAAGCCTTGAGGCTCTCCCACCTAATGGAGTAGTCTCTTAGGTTGGACTCTTCTCTTGTCTTGAGTCCTAACAATTGGTGTTTTCATTGAGAATTGATACATGTATAGGATATGACTACACCTATTGAGAATTGTCATTACTACACTATGAATCCAAATTAAAATCAAATGTGTTAAAGGTTGTAAAATATATATATATATATATATATATATATATATATATTATTGTCATCATAAAAATATTATTGTTAGATACTTCATTGATAAGTATTGGTAAACTATCTTAAAACATCGAATAAGGATATGTGTCGTACACAGATACATGATGTAAATTGAAGTATAGGTGCATCATAGTGGTTACCTATAGGCTGAATTAAGATGCAAATGGAATATTGATAAATGAAGTCATCTTAAGGGGAAAATAGCTACGTCAGCTGATAGATGAATGAAGTCATCTCAAAGAGAAAAGGGTATCACTAGGTCATTATCAATAGAGTGAAGTCGTCATGAACCTTGACCTTAAAAGGGATGGCAATGTTAGTATTCCAATATCAAGTAGGATGAGCTACTTGATCTGGTACTTAAGCCTTGAGGCTTTCCCACCTAATGGACTAGCCTTTTGGGTTTGGTTCTCCTTTTGTACTTAAGCCATAACTAACAACCACGTCTAAAACATCTGTCTCCTTTAAGTCGGTGATCAAGCATTGTTGGGTAAGATAGACCTTTCAACAGTTTTATTTGAATGGGATGCAGGGATATTGAATGGATTTTCAAGAGTTCTTCAAGGACCTTAAGATTTACCCCCATTTAGAATACATGATCACACCATTGTATTGAAAGAAGAGACTGAAATTCCAAACATTAGACCCTAAAGGTATCCCACTGCCAAATCAAAATATGGAGTAGTTAGTGATAATGTTGAGATTTGGTGTTATTAAGTTTGATTTCCTACTCAAGCCCAATTATTTTGGTTAAGAAAAAAGATGGAGGTTGGTGGTTTGGTTGAATAAAATAACTATACTGGATAAATGCCGTACATTGGTAATTGATAAGTTGTTGGATGACTTGGAGGTGCTGCTATATTTTTAGATGTGAAATTTGTGTACCACCAAAACAGGATGAAGGAAAATGACACTCCTAGAACTACTTTTAGGACTCATGAGGGACATTATGAGTTTATGGTAAGGACATTTGGTCTCACAGATGCACCTTCCACTTTCCAATCATTAATGAATGAGGTGTTAAGACCATATTTAAGGAAAATAGACTTAGTTCTTTGATGATATACTAGTTTATATTAAGATCACAGGAACATAAATTCCATTTATAAAATATTCTCCAAGCTCTGAAGAATCATCAATTGTTTGTCAATAAAAAGAAGTACACTTCCAGGCAAGAGCAAATAAAATATCTTGGGCATGCCATATCCTGCCAAGGAGTAGCAACAGACCCAAGACAGTTAAAAATATGATGAATTGGCCGGTGTTTAAGGACATTAAAGCTTTGAGAGGATTTTTAGGCCGCACGGGATATTATGGAGCCTATGTAAAAGATTATGGGAAAATTGCACAACCTCTCAGTTGCTGCAGAAGGACAATATTTCTTGGCAGCAACAAGATCAAGTTGCCTTTGATTCACTTAGGAAAAGAATGGAAGAGTTACCCATCTTACCAGTTCCAGAAATTTTAAGCATTTGTTGATGAAACAAAAACGCTACTAGTAAAGATTTAGGTGCAGTCCTGCTGAGAATCCAAGTATAAGTCTAAATTTCATATTGAGTAAAAATGAGAAAGTTAAGCACTATATAAGAAAGAAGACCTATAAACTTATTCTCTCAAGGTTTTGGGTTGAAAGTGGTGTTAAATCCTTATGTGGGTTGAACTTAGGTCACATTTATGTAAGAGAAAATTTATGGCCATTGTCATGGAAGTACAAAAGTGGAGATCTTATTTGATGAGAAGGCATTTCATCATTAATGCAGTCCAAATAAGCCTCAGATATTTTACTGATCAAAGGGGGACTTATTTGATCTCAGCTTGTTCTAAAGCTTTATAATAAAGCTCAATTTAGTTCTACATATCACCAAACTGAGGTTGTAAACAGGTGTGCCCCAGGACATATTTGTGATGTGTGACTGGGTCTAAGAGGAAACAAGGGCCTAAGTTATTGAGTTGTGCTGAATCCTTGATCAACAACAGTTACAATAGTTCTACTAGGAGTAGTCCTTTTAAAGCTTTATAATAAGTTAATAAAATTCCTGTGACGGAGACACTATCTTAGATGATTTGAAAGAAAATTTATCCATACCTCAAAACAAAACGAAGACCTACGCTGATTAGAAGAGAAGATACGTGAGCTATATGGCCAGTGAATGGATTTATCTCAAATTACAGCCTACAAGTTGAATCATTAGCTAAAAAGAAGAATGGAAAATTGAATCCAAGGTTGTACGATCCTTATCAGGTGGTGAAGATATTGGGGCCAGTGGCATACCAGTTAAAACTAACCCAGAATAGCAAATCCATTAAGTCTTTCATGTATCCCCTCTTGAAGAAAGCTTTAGTTCCTTCAGTTGCTCCAAAACCACTTACAAGTTCAACCAACATCAGTGGTGGCAGCCAGAAACAGTGCCTCTGGAACAGCAGAAGTATTGATTCATTGGCAAGATCTTCCAAACTTTGAAGCCACATGGGGATCAGCAGATGTAATTAAAGAGCAGTTTCCACATTTTCACCTTGAGAACAAGGTGAAACTGTTGGGGGGCAGCTTTGTTCGTTGTAGGCCTCCCATTAAGTGAACCTATACTAGGAGGAAGCTCAATAATACAATTGTGCTGGAGCCTGTAGCTAATAATCTGTAATTAATAAATAGAGAGATAGAAGGAGAGTGGGGACAATTGGATCAGTGGGGACATTGGTTGAGAGAGTCTGGGATCTCGAAATCCTATTGACATGGTACTCTTCGTTCTTTCTTTGTACTTTCTGACTCTTGTTCTTTCATCTCTATTTGGGAACGTTTCCCTGGAGAACATCATCAGTACTATTGGATATTTTTACTGCAACCTTTGCTTAAGATAAAACCAGTCTATATGCTTTATGCAAACTTGAAGACACCAACACATTTATCGGTTATGTATGGATATGCCAAAATAGAAATCCCACATGATTTTCTGAACTCACATTATACTTTTATCAAGTACTACATAATATCATGGCTTAAATAAAGCATTCACAAACCTTTTCACACTTCCCCAAATTCTCCTTATCACCGGTGTATCCCTATATAGGTATAACCAAGATGAATGAAAATTAGAAAAGCAAGAAAATTATAATGAAAGGAAGCAACTCATTGCAAGAGAAATTTCTAGAAATGAAAACCATAATTGTTAATAAAGAGGCAAGAATCACGTATAAATTTGTTAAGCTTCACCTTTAAAAGCTCTATCTCCTCTTTGGTTGGACAAAATTTAATGAGATTTTCCACCTGATCAACATCTAACACTGAATCATCCATAGCCAGTACTGCAGCCTGGATATGAATTTCGTCATGCAAGACAGTAAGTTGAATAAGTTACAGTCAAGAGATTTAGTTTGATACTATTGCAGATATATGATAAGGCAAGAAACTGTTTCCAAGAACATCTATTATCAAAAGCTGTAGTCTTAATCAATAACTACACGCACATAAAAAAATATTTTAAGAAACATCTTAATTCAAATGCATCTTTTTTAATCATCAATAAAGCATTTATCAATTTCATGCACGAAGCTGCGACATGTCTTGCTATACTTGCATTCATAAAATTACATTTTATGTTTCATGGAAAAAGAATACCATTGTTCACTATGATATGCTTTAATGTGAAATCTCAGCTTGCATGATATAGTTTTAAAATTGCTCGCAATGAATTAAGAAATTTTGAACAATCAACTTACCATCATATCAGGAAGAGGCATCTTAACCTTTGTGAGCATAATTTCAGTATTATTGGCCCTCCTTAGGTCAATCTACAATCAATCAGAAAAAAACTTATTGGTATGATAGTAGGAAAATACTAAATGAAAATTATATCAACGATTTTGAATAAATGCTTTAATTTAACAGCCAAAGAAATGCACACTGCACTTGTGCAGTATTTGAATTGGAATTTCAAGAAAATGGAAGAGACAGTAATGACAACATCACAGTCATGATCCCAAGATAGTCATTCATTCTTGATACTTTATGCACTAAGATATGTTTGATATTTTTCCTGACATAACAAAACTATAGTAAAAGTATGTATTTGTTCCCTTCACAGTTAAGGAGCAATTACCTAATGACTCAAAAGTCAGACCAGAATGAAAACGATTTCTTTGTGAACAAATTACTGAGCATAAAAACAATGGAACTAAATTTCAATTGTAATATAATGACTCCATGAACATCAGCAATCCTTGTTGTGAAGTACAAAGGCAAGACTACCTTAGCCAACGTTTATCTCAAAAATCAAATTTCAAGAACATTCATATCGAAGAATACCAAGTGGATTTTGTCAGCTTTGGATCCAACAGATTTGCGCCGCCCACCAGATTTACCATCTGAATCAGCAGGTTTCGGAACATTTGCAGAAAAAAGCTTCTCTATCTCTGAAACGTCAAACTCTTGTGTTCTAAGATAGAATGTAAAACCAATCATTAAAACATGAAGGGTTGAAAGCAGGCATATACTTATAGAGAATTGAAATGAATCAATAAAATCTTTCAATAATAGGCAAGTTAAATTACATTTGAAGCTCTCCACGTCTTTGTAGTTCATCCCATAAACTTCCTTGCAATGCTCTTGTTACCTTACTCCAATGCAGAGGCTTTAAGGAGGATTTCCGAGTTCCCATGGCACCAGACCCTGTAGGACGTCCAAGTCCACGACCTTTCCCTCTTGTATCAGTTCCAATTGCTGAAGGAAAAGTAGCACCACCAAGAGGTACATGAGGAGAATGAGCAAGAGGAGCTCGTGTTCCAGTAGGAGGTTGTCCTCGACCACCTGGAGGTGGTGGAGGAGCTGTGCCTCCAGGCATTGTTGGTGGTGGTGGTCCACGATTTGGTGGAGGTGGAGGAGGTGGAGCTCTGGACAGTGAAGAAGATGATGGTGGAGGTGGTGCTCCACTTGATGGAGGAAGAGGTGGTGGGGGAGGTGAACCTCTGGATAAAGAAGGAGGAGGAAGTGGCGGTGGTGGAGCAGTACTTAAAGGAGGAGGAGGAAGTGGTGTAGATTTGCTTAAAGGAGGTGGAGGATAATGTGGTGGTCGGGGTGCAGGAGGTGGAGCTTTAAACGTTGTTGGAGATATTGAGGGAGAAGGGAGGGAGGGTTCATTTGTAGACTGCAAAGGAGGGGGAGGAGGAGGAGGGGGAGGAGGTGGTGGTGGTGGTAGTGAAACTTTTGGTGGAATTACACCATTTGCAATGGGAGGAGAATGAGGAGAAGTAGGTAAAGCTCCATTGTTTTGTCCAACAGATTTCCAATGGGTATTTTGCCCAAAACCTGGAGGTGGAGGAGGAGGTGGAGGTGGATGAAGTTGTAACATTTGACCATAGCTCTGTTGTGGTGCTTGATTAGCTAACTGAAGAGATGTCTCTTTGACTGACAGTAATGATAATAGTGGAGAGTTTGAGCCTATTTCAGGTACAATGTTTGAAGATTTTGAGTTATCACCATGACAGCTTTTCGGGTCATTTATCGTGTCCGTAAAAGCAATTGCTTCAGAGACATGAGAACTAGAAGTAGATTTTCCTTTGGCAATAATTTCCTCCTTTTCAGAGGTAACATATGACAATCTAAGTGGTGAACTATTGTTCCTTGATAGTGGATATGAGACATGCATGGAATCTTGAGAAGCACCCTTACTAGAAGGAACCGACCTAGTTGTTACATTGGGTTTTGCATAATGTGCCTGAAAACCATGTGGTTCTTGCATGGGCTTTGAGTTTGAAGGAAGATGTTTCTTTTGAGAAGAAATAAGTAATTTATCAGATTTTGGTCTGGAAATATCAAGCACCTGCAGCCCTGCTTCTGAATCTAACTCTTCTTCCGTTTTGTTGTTCTCTTCGCCATATTTGTTTTGCTTAACTGCCAACTTATCAAGAGCATTCACAGTGACTTCCTTTGTCATGAAAGTTACTCCATAATCCACTCCAATATCTTTGACAGCATGAGTATCTAAAACCACCCTCTTGTCAAGCTTGTACCTCGTATCATCAACCTGTTGGTGAATCCCATCATCTAACATGGAATCCAGAAAAGTATGAGGATCTGAATACTCTTTCCAGATCTCTGTATGACTTCCATCATCCACTCCACTGTCATGAACCATTGGAAAATCATAATCTCCCTTACCTTCCAGTACATCAATTACATTGCTGAAGATCTCTTCTGCTTCATAGAACTCCTCAGCCTCAGGTGAAGCACATTCTGTGTCACTAGCATCTTCACTCGCATCGACTGTGTTTAGATTAGGCATAACAGCATCAGCGTCCAAAAAAAGCACCTGATATACAGATACAACTATGTGTTCAACTCCTATTGCTTCAGAAAACAACTGACATAAGGAAAACAACAACTTACCTCAAATTTGAAGTCCTTGGGGAAGTGATCCTTTGCATCCCACTGAATATCAATTTCATCGCGGCTCAGCGTCAGTATATTTGACCGTACAAACGCAGTATGAAACATGACTCTGAACATCACCTCCTCACCAACAAAATCATCACTTAAATGTATGCACTCAAGAACCACATCCCCTTGAACATGACAACGGATGTCAATTTTCACGAGCATACATTCTGCCTGTGGTTGAAACTTCTTAATAAGACATTCTCTCTAATCAATTCACAATTAATCATGAATACCACTGATTAACAACTTTAAATTTAAGTCACCTGCATGTAGTGACGAACATGATTTTGGCCCATTGAAGTTGAGGAAAGAAGCTTAGAACTTCGGTTGGAAGGTTTTGAAGGGTCTGGACCATAGACACGCACAACCGGTCTGCATCCTTTTCCACCGTCAAGCAATGGAAGGACCCTCAGAATAATGCAATCCAAATATAAGGGTGTTTCTGAAGGAGGCCACTGAGAACCCAAATGCCTCCTTGAAATGTACTGAAGATATCTCAAATGAGAGGGTTGTGGATTCAAAGGGGATAGGAGATGGAGAAGTTCTCTAGGTGCTTGCTTGTACACCATTTCAAGAGTTTTGTGTTCCCCATTGTACTGTTTCCTGTACAACAGAAGACCAGCTAGCATAAACGCAAGCACAGGCCAACCACCCCTTTCACAGTGCATCAAAAGCACGTTTTGTTGGCCCTCCAAAGACAACCAGCTCTCACTTGACCGAAGGAAGTGGTGAATCATCTCCAGAGGCAAAAGGGGACAACCCTCATATTGCCGAGGGTACTCCATAACTGTCATCTCATACTGAGACATTATGTCTGAAATTCGACTGCGCCTATCCCCTTCTCTGAAATTGAACACCATGAAAGAAGCATCCGGATAGTGATCCTGTAGCTGACCCAAAACCCCCCCAATATAAACCTTGTACTCCTCTTCCTCCAACACATTCTTGGAGAAGCAACAATCAAAAACTGCATAAACAGTCAAGTATTACACATAAATTCATTCTGACACTAAACAGAAACAACTGTTACAGCAAGCCACAACTACAACTATAATCTCAGTAACAACAAGAAAGGTTCTAAAATAAGGTCTCCAAACACGATTGCAACTGAAGTGGTGACAACATTTGTCTGTAATTTTTCACACTATCAAGAATTCTGATAAAACTATGACTGCAACTACATTACAAAACCTTCAGTACGAGTACAAAAGTCTCACTCAAAACATATCTTGCACACAAAATCAACCTTCCTTTCTGGGGTTTCCAGCCAACAATCCTCAACTGACGAATCACTACAGAGACTACTATTTTATTCCAGTCACTCCAAATCGAACCCTCTCGTTCCACATTTTTGTTACACCTTGAATAACCCCTTTCCCAACCCGGAAAAACATGGACCAACTGGAATAGCCCAAACCCAATGGCACAGAAAACCCAGAAACAGAAACAAAGAAAGTCCACATTTTCACTCCATTACATAAACCCACTTGAAAAAAATTTCAGTAACCGAGGTCAAAATTCAGCCACCAGTCACAAGAGCTATGCTTCAATTCCCAAGAACAAAAATTTCAGAAAAGAATGTACAAAACTAAAGTAGACATAGTTAAAGAAAAGGTGTAAGTAAGTAGGTAAAGTAAGAAAAAAGGAAGTGAATGTGAGCGAGGAAGAGAGAGAGACCATAGAGTCTGTCGGAGATCTCGAGGAGGTGATCGGGTGGTTTCCGGTAAAAGAACCTTCGGAAGAGAGCCATGGGAATGGAATGTACTTCTGAGTATGAAAAAAGTGTTACTTTCGACTTGGTTGGGTTGGAACTGGGCCATGCATGCGGCTTTGCTTTTGGTTTCGGTAAGTTATAGTTAAATTAAAGGAAGGATTTTTTTTATAGTAAGTAAACTCATCTATCATCATCATCATCAACAACAACACCATTACAATATCATTCATCAACGTCAAATCACTTCTTTGAGTCTTTCTCACGAAAACCATCTTCATCCATTTCCCGCATATATGTATATATATATAGATATCCTACGATAATTCTACAGCATCATGCGTTCGTAGTTCCTCGCAAGGTCTTCTCTTTATGGGACAAGGTGATATAAAATCCGTACGTATGGCTAAAATGCTTTTTTTTTTTAAATAATATTTACGTACTTTTTCTTTGCATGAAATATTTGGATAAACTTGCCCTTTTGTTTAGAAATAATTTGATACAGTGAAGACTTTTTTATTATCAAAGTAGTGTAATGTAATGTAATGTTTTCACAAAATATATGGAAGTAGAGAAATATTCTTTACAAAAACTTCGAGATATAAAAATTGTGTTTCGAAACTTTTACAGATTGTTTTAAAAAAATTATGCAGCTAAACAATTGTCGTAAATTACATCTTTAACCACATGGAAGAATTTCTTTTGTGTTTACTTATGAACAAAATTATGACAGTTTATAAGAAATTTGTGACAGTTTTTAGCTATTTTTTAAGAAAATGATAATATGCATTCGTGCTTTGAATTTTGGTTGTTAAATTTCTGAATTTTCTAAAAGCTATTCTAGATAACTTACCATGTTCGTAATTTATTTAAAGTTCATACATTTGTTAATAAAAATAAAATAAAATTGTACCACTTCAATAAAAGAGCCGTAAATGTAAGTACTCTCTTTCTCTCTCTCTCTTAAAAGTCATAACTTTAACAAACTACAAGTACTTTTCACGGGAAATAATAAAGTTTGAATTTAATGAAAATTAACAGTGGCGAAATTTCTTAAAATATTCAACGCAATTAAAACACAAGACTAATTCAATTAAAATAACTCATAACAAATTTTCATTGTACTATTATATGATAAAAAAGTCCTTTCCTTGCGTCTAGTGACTTAATTTTATTCATATCTCTCCAATAACGATACTTATATTTAGTAATTTAATTTAAACTTTTAAATTTTGATATATCATATATTGAGAGATAATTAGTACGAAGTGAATGACAAATATTGGTCTATTAAATGGCAGATGACTTTTTATTTTTTATTTTTCATGATGAGAGAATAAGTATAAGTATTAATGCTTTAATTCAGTGATCAATATACATTTTTAATTTTTTTTATATATTGTGTATATTAAAGACACTTATATTAAGGAGAATGGGTA
This sequence comes from Vigna unguiculata, assembly GCF_037176805.1. Classification (NCBI taxonomy): domain Eukaryota; kingdom Viridiplantae; phylum Streptophyta; class Magnoliopsida; order Fabales; family Fabaceae; genus Vigna; species Vigna unguiculata. The sequence continues at coordinate 8,853,748 of NC_140800.1, forward strand.
TCTGTTGTTAGAATTATTTATAATACGTGGGATAATTATCCATGATGTAAATTTATATACATAAATATATAGTTATAATAAATAAAAAGTAAATTGTATTTATAAATTTGGGTTAAATATGATTTTGATCCCTTAACTTTCAACTTTCAGTCATTTTTGAAATTAGTTCATTTTGAAACTTTGAACCAGTTTAGTCCTTCATCTTTCGAAATATGTGGATTTAGTCATTTTAATCAAATTTTGTTAAGTTTATTTGACATTTCAAACACCTTTCATTATAGTATTTGACTTAACATTAAAGAAAAAATGTGTCAAACAGTATAAACAACTCAAATACAATCCTGAAATACGTACGGAACATCAAATAAACCTAACAAAATTTGATTAAAATGACTAAATCCATGTATTTCGAAAGACGAAGGACTAAATTGGTTTAAAGTTTCGAAATGGACTAATTTCAAAATTCACTTAAAGTTAAGGGACCAAAAACATATTTACTCTATAAATTTATATACATAAATATCTTAATGTCATGTTCATATAGTGCCACGAATCATATTATTGTCACATGACCATGCTTCTTTTCAATTTACTCCCTTTTTTTATAATTTTGATTCAATTTGGTCCTCACTTTTTTTAAAATGAAGAAATTTGATCCTCTCCAATTTGTGACCAAATTTATTATCTTTTTTTATAATTTTGATTCAATTTAGTCCCACTTTTTTTTAAATGAAAAAAAAAATTGATCTCTCTCCAATTTGAGACCAAATTAGTAATTAAACTTAATTACAACTTATATATTGCAGTGGACAAAGGATGGACTAACCTTTGGTTGGAGTTTGATTCGTCACTAGTGAATTTTGTAAGACCCGTAGAATTTAATTAATTAAATAAATAATTAATTAATAAATACGGGTGGGGTAATAATTATGACATTAAATTATGGTTGGTATGATGTGGAAAAGTGCTAGCTCATATGGGTGAGAGCACTTTGATTGTGCGAGAGGACTTGGGTTCGAGTCCTATGTATGCTAACTTTTGATGTTATGGTTTTGTTATTTAAATTTATGAAAACATGTTCTTGTATATTATGATAATTGAATTGTGATTCCTAGCATAAAATATGGATTGGTTAAATGGTTTGTTATTGATTGGGCAATTGCATGGTTATGGGTTCAAGTCTTGGAGAACTTACATTAAACTTTATATTTTTGGCATTTTTGGTTTTGACGTGAATATGGAAAGGTGGGGAGGAAACCTAAGTGAGTGGGCAGCCAAAGGAGGCTGGAAGGGCAGCCAAGGGAGGGATTGAATGGCACATTATGTCTTATTCAATGCCATTTTCGTTTTAGTAATTAATCCCTTAGTTTAGGCACACTTTAAAAAGGAAAATTAGGTTAAGGGCTAAGGTTTGATAAGCTGATAAACTATACCTAAAGAGAGAGCTAAAATCTGAGAGAGTGTGAGAGGTTCTGGGTGAATTTACGTGGCTGAATAGGGAGGAAGCAAGGAAGGTGGGTGATCAAGGTGGATCCTACAAATTGTCAAGTTTAAGCGAAGGAGAACCAGGTTAGGGGAGCTGGACTCCGCGATTTTTGTTTGAAAAAGAATAATTACATGTGATGTTTGATAATTGAATGTCTATCTGCTGTTGTGTGCTTGAATTTCTGCATTTCTGGAAATTTTCCAGAAACCGCCTGGCGGGTGATGAATCACCGCCAGGCGACTCATCTGTTTATGTGAGTTTTTGGGACTCTGGGAGGGGAACCGCCTGGCGGCACATTCCCGGCCGCCAGGCGACGCTTGAAGTTACACTAAATTTCTGGGTTTCAGATGAAGCGCCTGGCGGGGTTAGTTGAACCGCCAGGCAGCGCGAGGCCATTTTTCCTGATTTGGGGTTTTCTGGAGTTCTGGGTTAAATCTAATCGGTGGAAAAGCTGTTGGTGATTAACAATAGATGAATTGGACATTACATGGTGTGCAGTTTACGCGATAGTAGGTAGGAATGAATGAAACAGTGATTTAAGGTGACGGAGATGAAATCGGAGTGCTCTTGGGATGAAATTGTCGTGATCCTTGCGAGGTAGGGTGGTAGTGAGATGGGGGGGGGACTGAAATTGTTGGAGTTGTTATGCCAAAATAGGAGGAATTGTATTGAGATATATGATAGGTGATGGTTGTGAGGGTTAACAGTGGCGAAAGAGAACAGGATGGCTCTCGGGTCTGGCACATCGCCTGGCGGGAGATTAGTTACCGCCAAGCGGCAGCGTTACAGCATTGGTAGACTGAAGTTTTGGTTGGATTGGTTCGGGCTGAAGGAGTGGGAATTCGTGCGGTGGGGTAATACTATATTGGGTGTGAACAAATTTAACTACGAGATGAATTGGAAAATTTGGAGAGTGTAGACTTAAGTATGTCTAATAAGATGGGGTCAATTATGGGGTGGACAATGAGAAGAGAATGTTGACAGATAGGTCTTAAGGCTGAAAAATACCATAGGGAAGGGAGTGCTTTTGGTCAGACTGGGTACCAAATAGAGGAGGATTTCATGTGAGCATAATGGAAGGATTAATCATGTTGTGGTCAGACTAGGGGAAAATGTGTACTTGGATAATATGTGGTTGAAGGGGGGGATCTTCTAAATAACCTTAATTAGTGTAATGCATAGGCAAGATAGGATGAGAGGACTTGAATGAATAAAACTAGTATTGGGGTAACATATTCATCAAAAACGAGTGATTCAGGTAGTACAGAGCAAGTATGGGGAATAACCTAGGGGTGGAGTGTAGGTAAACCAGCACGTGACGACGTTCTGAGATGGCGCCTGGCGGTGGGATTCAACCCGCCAGGCGGTAGCAGCAGTATAGTGGGTCTGATTATCAGGAGGCGCCTGGCGGTGAGAGGTATTCCGCCAGGCGGTAGTGAGAACAGTGGTAGGTATGAAGCGGTGGCGCCTGGCGGTGTGGCTTGACCCGCCAGGCGGTAGCTGATAAGTCTGTATAATTGAGGCGCTTTGCGCCTGGCAGTACGCGACACCCGCCAGGCGGTCTGGAAGCTGTGGCGCCTAGCGGTACGTGTCCCCCGCTAGGCGATTTAGCTGCTGTGAGTCCTAGTTGATGGACTTCGTAGGGTGTTCTACAAGGTTTCTGGTAGTGCTTCAAAGGTGAGGTTGCTGGAGTTCCTTGAGTTGTGGCTCGGAACGTATCCCTTGAGTTGTGGCTCGGGATAGGGGTTAAGCACGTGGTATTCCTTGAGTTGTGGCTCGGAATAGCATCTCTTGAGTTGTGGCTCGGGATGGCGGATGAACACGAGAAACCTTTGAGTTGTGGCTCAGGTTGGCGAGTGTGGCCGGTATGAGTGTGCTGGTTGTGGCCAGTACGGATGGGTCCAGATAGATTGCTCTCCTCAGTTGTTGGCTGACGAGTTTGGTAGTCTTGGGACGATACGGGCTTTGTTCGTATGTGGGAACTCTACCTGGCGTTGCGGTGTATGATCCGTAGCATGTATTCCCGCACGTGCTCTATCGGTTGTGGCCGATAGGTATGGCAGCAAGTCACCTTGAAGTAATTAGCAGACGAAGTAGAACACGAATAAACGTATTGGAGATTGAATTGAGGGAATAAAAATATAGGACAATGTGGAAAGTTAATTTAAGTTATGTGATGTGTATGAATACTGATTTATATATATATATATATATATATATATATATATATATATATATATATATATATATATATGTTTATAGCTTTGTATATATATGTGTTTTATCTGCTAAGCTCACCCTATCTGCGTGTGTGTGGCGATGATCGTGTACGCGGTACACGGGAGCAGATGCTGGTGATGCAGGTGGCTTAGGTGCAGCTTAGGCGCGGAGAGGGGATTGATTTGGGGAAACTTTTACTTGTATTACTCTGTTTTGGAAATATTTGTAAACCCGGATGGGTGACTTAATAACATTGGATTTGAATTATGTAATGGACGTTCTAAGTTTTTATCAGCTCAATTAATTAAATTTTCCCGCGTTTTGGGAAAATGAGGTATTATTAAACATGTTGTCTTGTTTATTCCATTTATTTATTTTTAAATTAGTAATATCCTGACGGGATGTTACAAATTTAGCTTTTGCTAAACCGGAAATGGCCCCTTGGGATATTAGAAATAGATGAAAAACTTGTATAGCATTAACACAAAACATGCAACTAACAATAACACACATCTACAGAGAAGGCAACAAATGTGCAGACAGGTTAGCTAATCTTGGATTACATGCAGAACATGATTTTTTGTGGTATTCCTTTTTACCCTTATCTTGTGGGGAAGATTTCTTAAGAAACCAATTGGAGTTACCTGAATTTAGATTTAGCTAAAAAAAAAAAACTTATATAAACATGTTAAAATATTTAAAAAAAATTATATATCAAATTACTCCATCTAAATATTCAATTTTTTTTTTACATTTTTACATAAAAAACAATCCATATTTAAACTTATCATTTTTTTAAAATATTAAAAATGTAAATGTGAAGTGACATTTGTAATTTTTAAATGTTTAACGTGACAAATATTTTGAATGTGACAAGTGTCACTTTATATTTACATTTTTAATATTTCTAAAATATTATAAGTTTAAATAGGAATTTTTTTAATGTAAAAAATAATAATTTAAATATTTAGGTGGAGTAATTTAATATATAACGAAAATGATGAATTGAACACTTTTAAAAAAATTGAAGAACTAAATTGAAAAGATATAAAATTAGGGTTTTTTTGAAAATTCAAATAAAATTATAAGATCAAATTAAGTACTAAGCCTATATTAAATTATATTTAATATAACTATAATATATATTTTTCTTTTAATAATTACATGTCTCAATTTTTTATTAGATTATGATAAATTATTTTTTAATATTATTTACAAAAAAAGTATATTGATAAAGAATAAAAAAATAAATTCATTGTTTAAAAATAATGAAAAGGAAATTATTAATGAAAATGAGATAGATTCTACTTCTTCATATATCTTGAAACATTATATTATTGACCAAAATGTTTCGTTAGAGAAACCATTTTTTTGAAGTATTATACTAATGATCGAATCTAATGATCTCAAAATTATATTATTGACCCCTCCGACACTTTTAGTCAAAATCCGCTAGTAAGTACAAATAAATTTGATATACATGAAGAACTACCAATACATCTCTTCTTTGCGTTAAATTCACATCCTTTAATATATATATATATATATATATATATATATATATTAATATTTATATCCACGAGTATAAATTTCTTGCTTTAGTATTTAATTTTTACTTTATAAAAAATATTTATCTTTGTTGATGATGTGTGATGATCACCAATTTATTAAAAATTATGATACATTTTGTAACGAAGTTATAAAGTGTGTGATAAATTGTGTTTCAAGTCATAATTTTACGTTTTTATGTCCTTTTTAAATTGTAAAAATTATTTTTCAAATGAGAATATAATCCTCTATCATACTTGAATCGGAATATAATCTTAATTTTTTATGACTTAAACTGTATTTTCTTTTAAATTGAAAAATTTATTGTCATTTACAGAAAAATTATCTATTTCAAACGATATGTAAATGGTTAAAGCACTTATTTGTTTCAACAAACCTTATTCTTATTAAGAAATGCTACTTTTTTACAAATTAATCATCATATCACAACTTCATAATGAATATTTTTTTTTCATTGAATGCAATGACTATCATTATTTTGTGGCAAAAATAAAGAACTGAAAAGATGTTTTATTTTGTCTTTATATCACAGAGAAGTACATTATTCCCTTACTAATATCACCTTTATGATAAATTTCATCATTAATACTTTCGTGGCTGAATTATTGTGCAGAATGTTTTCATCATAAATGTTTTCTTAATGAATTACTTATTTATTAAAGTGTAGAAAAAAAATAGTGTAAAACTGTAGATATATTTTAGTGTTTGTATAAAAAATTGAAAAAACAAATGAAACGAACAAAATTGTAAAAACCTTTTCATATTATAATTTATTATATATACCAACATTTCAATAATTATTTATATTATAATATTTTTTTAATAATAAACATACAATCTGAGACAATAAATATATTTTAGTAAATAGTGACGAGACTCGTTACTCAAATTAATTACAAAGATTATGATTAAATTTATCCAGTGTAACTTAGTTGTTAAAGATATTTTGGTTATGATTTTAACTAAAATAAATTTAATAATTATTTAGCATTTTCTTAAAAAGTTATTAATTATTTTAAAAACTATATTCTATGTGTACGTATATGTAAGTATCAATCTTGAAAACACATAATTCATTTAAAAGATATTAAATGATATAACATTTAATAAAAATTATACTAACATAAATTAATATATATAATAAATGTGTAACTTTGACTTGTAGTTGAAAAGAAATATAATTGTGTGAAAGTAGGAAATTAAATGAACTTGGCTAATCCCATAAATGGAGGGATGCGACTCTTTTATCCACAAATACAAATCAACTTCAACTTTCTATCATTTCCCCAATCCAACAATGTAAAACAAAACAAATTTCAAACCTTTTCTTTTCAAATTTCTTACAACTCATTATTTTTAGAAGATGAATGATAAGGTTGCAAAAGGACACATCCAATGTACCAAACCACAAACTCTTCATACTCTACAATATAACAATTAACTAAAACTAGATTAAATTTCATTCAATTCTCAACTAATTTATTTAAAAACTTTTTATAAATGGATTATTCAATTCTTTTATATTTTATTTTGAGCTTTTTACATATTTGGTTGTAGTTTCCTTTATTGGTTTTAAATCTCATCATTTAAATGTTAGTTCTTGTTGTCTCCTCACATTTTTGTACCTTGATGGCATTGTTATTGCTAAAATTGATTATGTTTCACTAATTCTCTTTTACCATTCAAAAATTTGTCTTAAGGTGAAGTTAATTCTACAAATCTAAGACCCTATAATAATTTTTTTAATTACTTTTGGTTGTGGTCCCTTCTATACTTTGATGATGATGGTCACATACCCCATCTTAGAATCCTCATCTACAAAGAAAACACAATCATTCATAATTTTTGCTACTACCCAATTGTCTTTGTACTCGACATCTCAACAATTTCATGCAAATCCCAAAACTGCATACTTGTCCAAAATCAATGTCCTCTTCCATTGACATTGCCTCGTTAACAACCCCATTTTTATTGGCAATCATAAACTTCAACTCATTGTAGGATCATCTGTTTGGATCACCATGTATCCAAGATAACCCTAAAACAAAGGCATGCTTTGTTAGGAACAACTAAATTTAAACAACACATGCACATGTAGCAGTAATAAAGATTCTACATTACTTGTATCTGTATGATGGTTTAGTGATAAAGTTAGAGGAGAGGGTGACAGAGATTGTAGATTCAAATTTTGATGGATTTTTCGAAAAAGGATCACTGGAGAGATTTAATACTAATGAGATATGAGTTTAACTCACACATAAGGGATAACCACCATTCTTACCCCAAAACCTTAAGACGATAGGTTTATGGAATACTCAACTCTCATTTTTATTCAATATGGACTTAGACTCACACTTGGATTTTCAACAATTTTTTCACTAACATTTAAGAGTTATAAAGATGATTTGATGAGTTTGAGAAGAATGGTAAAAAAGATTGTGAGTACACTATTAAAATACTAATAACTAACATTTACCAATAAAAAAAATTATACATTATACACATTTTAAGAATTTGATGAAAATTAAGATTTTGCTTCTTATAAATATGAACTTTAAACCTTCACATATTTCTTTGGGATGAAGTAAATATAATTTCTTTTTTAAGTTTACTAGTATGCTCTGAAAATTAATAAAGACCTTTTCTTCTCTGAACTGTGAACAATTCTCCTTTTTAAAATTGCCATGATCAAAATAATTGTACATGATCTAGTAGGTTAAGAAAAAGTCTTGGCGGGACAATAAATAATGAAAAGAACTTTATATTATTTATTTTTTTTACCTTTAAAAGGAGATCAAAGCAGCTTTTTTGAAGTATAAAAAATAGGTAAAATCTATTATCGATCCGATTTAAATATTGAATTAGGTTCAAAGCATGTGGCTTGCAGTGTAGTTTATCTTCAAAGCATGTGACTAGGGTTCAAAAACACTTTATAGCAATCACACATCAACTCAAATTATAATAAAAAGAAGTTGCTTTACATGGGTTAACAGGTCATATGAAGTTCAATTCAATCTCATTAAGCTTTTAAAAAAAAGTAAAAACTCAAATTAATTGACTGTAGTAATACATCTCTTAAAGAGTTAAATGGACTATAACTTGTCTAAACTTTTCTTTTTAATTTTTTAAGTATAAGTTTATATATATTAAATTATATTTTGCTCTACTAAACTTTATTTTAAACTTATACTTCTTCTAAAAGTATTTGAAATTTTTAGTTTCATAAAAATTTTCAATCAACTTTGGAAGCGTCAACAATGGGGCACAATTATCTTTCAGTGTAATGTGTTTTTGTTATTTATTTATTTGATTATTTATGGTTTAATCGGTTGTGGGTACAAGACTAGCTTATAGTGAAGTATCGGCAATTGATGAAAGATTTAAGTCCAATCAGAAGGCGACAAATGGGCCTTATCAACCCAATTGTTCCTAACTTTTCTCCTTGGATTCATAATGATTTTGGACATAATCAAATTGTGTTTTTCTAATAGTGACTTTGGATCCCTCTATCTATTATTTTCCTCACAAATGCTACGTCATACTAATACAATTCTGTGATATCTCATGGGAATAATACACTATATTAGGTTTTACATCAAGTGTATTTAGTTTTGACATAATACCTTTTTTTTTAATGAGTATTTGTATAAATTGTTTAATACTTTTTCTAATTTTTTTTATTCAAAGTGGTTTCCATATTCATTATAAGAGTTTATGTTTTTTCTCGTCATTAATTGTTATTATTTTTTTATTGAGGGAGTCGAACTCACAACCTCTTTCATCATTCTTTCCAAACTCATTAAGTCAACTTTATATATAACTCTTAATTGTTAGTGGGAAAGTTGAACCTACGACTTTCTCTTACCCTCCCTTCCAACTTTATCACTAAATCATCCTTATATCTACATGTGTCAATTTGGTCAATGGCCCATGGGTTAGCCCTAACCCACTCCTTGCTAAGTCTCCTTTGAGGGGATCCCCCAAAATGAAGGGGCCAAAAAAAGCCGAAGCCCTCAAATCCTCCTCTAAAGTGGGTTAGGGCTAGGGTCAAGGTGGGTTTGGCCCACTAAAATACTTTAACTAATTTTTAAAAACAATATTTTGAGCTTGAGTCAAAGATGAAGTCAAGTCGTCTCAGGCCGACCCGAATTGAAGGTCGAGACTAGACGACCGAGCTAGGTTGGACCAAAGACCGAGACAGGTTGGCTCGGGCCAAAGACGAAAATGGGAAGTACCGGGCCAATGGTCGAGACGAGCAGGAACAATTTGGACAAACAGTCGAGAAATGTCAGGTTGAGGTGATGGCCGAGACGATCCAACCCTATTTTCTCTCACTTTGAAGTGAACATGTTTATCACCCTCAAGTCATGCCTCCCTAATTTCTCTGAATAATAAATTTTCACAAGTGAACAGAGTGTTAGTCTCACATCTACTTCAACATAAGTGCAATGAGAGTTATATAATAATTTATAAAATTTCTTGCCTCATGTAACAATTTGAATTGAATGAGAATTGAATTGCTCGTATAAAAATCATTTTTCTTGTTTTTAGGTCATTAAATAACTAATTTTCCTATTTTTTATTTAAAAAATCTTCCTTTGAAAAGAACCAAACCAAGTTTCTAGCACTTATAGAAAAAATATAATTCTTCTAATTGAATGTATTGTGAATTTCTTTATCAACATTCTCTCTCGTTTTTTGTTTATAGTTTTTGTATTTTCTTATTACATTTCTTCCTTTTATAATTATACGTTTTTTATTCCCTCAAATATAACCAATATTTGTTTATATAATGATTTATGTAAAACAGTAAATGCATTGATCAGACTATTTATGAAAACGTGAATGTGATAATTTGTTTAAACTTAGAAATGTGCACTATTTCTGAAATATCAATTTAATTGAGTTTTAAAAGCAAAATCATAAATAAAAAGAAAAAAAATTCTAACAATATTTAAGGAACGAAATAATGTATTTAAGAAAAATAAATATTTTTCGTTTTCATTGAATAGTTAGATATTATTTCTTTTTGAATAGTAAGATATCATTATAATGGATTTAGGTTTTTTTTAAATGATTTAAATACTGGTTTCGTAAATATATAATTTTAGTTCGTTTGATTTTTTAATTATAAATTTAGCCCTCTAATTTTTATATATATCATTTACTTGTTAATAAGAAAAAGTTATTATATAAAAAATATGTAGTTAATTTTCAGATTTACTATTAATCGTCCCTATTATCATTGATAGACATATAACATTTTCTATTATATAATATTCTAATGGCTAATTAAAATTACTTAAATTTGAAACACTAGAGATGATCATATTTACGATTAAAAATTTATAAGATCAAAATTATGCACCATAAAACTATAGGGTTAAAAGTGAATGTAAGTCTAATTTTTTTTTTGCATATTAGTAGAAATCAAAACCCCTACCAAGAAGTTGTAATGTAGCTATTTGGCATAGTAACCTCATCTCATTATTAGGTAACAACACTCTTAGGCTAATGAGTAAATTAATTAATTTAATAATATATTAGTTTATTAATAATGTCTTTCACTATATGAAGAACATATCTTCTTAGAGTACCTAGAAAGAATATGCGATTTTAATTAGGTTAAAATTTCCTACATTTCATCAAATTTTACCTCTCATCTTATTAAAAGTTAATGAAAAATATTTTTGGTAAAAAAAAAAGGTGATTTATTTTCAAAATTATTTATTATATTCTTAAAAATAAATTCTAAAAGTGATAGGAGAAGCGATAGGGCATAGGAAAAAAATAATAACAAAATACATAAAGTAATTACTCTGGTTGTGGTGGTGGTGACATCACACTGTAGTTGTGATGGTTGTGGCATGGTCAGCGTTGCTACTCCAATTGTGGTGATTGTAGAAAAATAAACAATGAATTAGGGCATGAGTAAATTAAATCTAAAGAGGGAAACAAAATTGTACGCAGTAAAATCGAACTCGAAATCAAACGCAGTGAAATCAAAATCAAACGTAATGAAATCAAAAATTGAAATTGAAATCAAACACAGTAAAATCGAAATCGAAGGCAATGAAATCATACGTAGGATAATCGAAATCTTAACGCAGGAAAATGAAAACGAAATCGAAATTGAAAGTAAGAGATGAAATCGAAAGCGAAAAAGTGATAAGAAGTAAAGAGACGAGATTGGAAGCAAAGAGAACGATCTTGATTACAGTAAACTTCAAACATTGAGGCATTGCAGGAGAACGGTGGAGGCATTGAATGAGAACAACGGAGAAGGTGTTCTTCTTCCTACGTTGAAATTACCACACGACAAACATGAGAGACTCTCTTTAACTGAAAATTTTAAAAATTATAAAAAAAAAGAAATGATATACAGTCCTCATAAAAAAAATATGAGATGTAAATTCGCTTGCATTATCAAGATGAATTTTCTTAATTGGATAATCTGGAAAGTGAACTTTTAATTGTGCTAATAATTTTGCACACGTTTGATTACGAGTTGATAAACAAATATGTGACCATCTAATTGATTCATCAATTAAAATCATGAAATATCTAAATAATTCACACGATGGGTGTATTGGATCACAAATATCACCTTGTAGTCGTTTTAAAAATGAGATTGACTCATTTCTAATTTTTCTAGTAATAGTCTTATTATCAACTTTCCTTTTTGAACATACAGTACATGGAAAATCATTGAATTGAAGAAGTTTTTGACTCTTAAGTGAGTGTTCACATGAGTTTTTTAACTATTTTTTGCATCATAATAGATCTAGGATGACCCAACTGATCATGTCAATTAAGGAATTCATTTTGATTCATAAGCTTCTCGCTTACAATGACATGTGTTTCAATTGCACTAACATATGTGTAGTACAAGCCATAAGAGAAGCTTGATAATTTTTCCAATACACATTTTTTAATTCAATCAATTCTAGTGATATAAAGATATTTCATATCTCATTCATTGTTTGTCTCAATATGATATCCATTTAGACAACTATCCTTAGAATAAGTTTCTATTAAATTTCGTGGTAAAAGTATAGTAGCTCTTCTAAAGCCTTCAAATATATTTAAAGTAGAAATAATGTTAATATTGACTTCTGGCGTAATCAAACAAGAGAAAAACAAATATTACTCTTGAAAATTATATGAATTGTTGCACTATCAACATGACACAATATATTTATTAATTAATACAACATTACTCCATACTAAACGATCATACATATAATAACATTTTGATAAACTTAATAACCTTAACTCATTGAAGGTACCACCCAAAAATTATCAATTCTGCAAATCAAATAATATCAAATAAAATTAAGTATAAAACATCATCTCCAAAATAAAAATTGAACCTTTATATATGTATATGTATAGTATAACAAAATAAAAACCAGAAATCTATATCAAAACCCCAATTTTAGATTCTTACACATAATACGTACATTTTAATATATCATTGACTTAAAAGATAACCATTTGTAATATATGTATAATGTATAATATTGATAATTATCTGTAATATATAATTGCAAAATTAGATTGTCTTAAAATTAAGAACATAATATGTGAAAATCTATTTCTTAACACTCACATCAATAAGGTGATCAATGCTTTCATATGGTTTAGCAAAGAAAATAACAAATCAAAATGAATGACATCCATATGGTCATAATCAAAATCATCATCTTCATAAGCAAAGTGTGTTTCTAGATTCTTCTCCTTATTTTTTAAGATGCTTTAGTGTACAATAAGTACAACTCAAATAGTCTTTATCACCGCAATAATTATTTATATTTTCATCTTATTTGCCATTATTTTCACCTTTTTTACAACTATGACCATGAAAATATGAATTAAAGATATTGTTACATTCACTTATGGGAATGGAACAAAATCAGTTGGGCATATTTCATGATTTTTCATTAAAAACTTCATAGTTTTGTTTAACCACAAAAGTCATGAAATAAATTCAAAATATTTGTGAAATCTCTTTTCACGATATTGTTCTTCCGAGAGCAAATTAGTTGCCCAGATGTTTTATTCTCTCTTTAATGGCATCACCAAGACTCATTGCATCCAAATGTATTCCAACATTCAATATCCAATATAAGTAATTCTTTATTGTAATATAAGAATCACAAATTCAAATTTTGTAAGATTTGACATATTTAGAACTAGCACATAAAATAATAATAATAATAATAATAATAATAATCAAAACAATAATAATAATCATCATAATAACAATAATAAGACAAAGATGAAAATTGATAAAGTCAAACAATTCTTATCACAAAAAAAAAAATACAAGATAAAATTGTAATTGAAGAAAATGATTAGAAAGGACATGAATTGAGACACACAAAGTATTGTCTTTAAAGAGAAGAAGCTCTCACTAGCCCTAAGGTGATTGAAGCATGGTGTTGATAAGATAACATGTTATAAAATAAAGCTAATCATAAAGAAAAAGAAAAGAAAGAAGAAGAGAGAATAAAGAACAATTTTTCTAAGTCTTATTATTGACAGAAAGAGTCTATACAAAATGTAACTCATAAATAATACAAATCAAATAGTTGATACAAATATTTAAATTTCATAACGAACAATTAATCATATAAATAATTGTATCAAATTAATCAATCATTAATTCATAATTAATATATATATATATATATATATATATATATATATATATATATATATATATATATATATATATATATATATATATATATATATAAAAGCCAAGTGTGAAGTGAAGAGGATAAACACAACTATAATTACTCCAAAATTTATTCTCTTTACCTATTCTCACCCAAAATTATTTATTTGTATTCAAATATTGTAATTACTTCTATCCTTCAAACTTCAAGTTTTCACTTTAGGAAATTAAATTTATTATATTTTTATTTGTTATTATATCTTTAACTTGTATTTATCACCGGTAGTAACTTTGATCGTACTTAAATACTCTTAATATGTATGATGAAAATGATAAATATATACATATCTCATTGTACTACGATAGAAACTGTTATCACTCTCGAATTCTCTAAATATCCCTAACGAAGATCCATACAAAATTAAAGATCTAACATTTCACATCTCAATTCTTTCTTCTCTCATCTTCTATTTCTTTTTGGACTCTACTTTTGAAGAATGTACGTTTTACATTCTAAGAAATCTATTCCGAAATGAATCCAAGCTTGCAAAGAAATCAAGGAATGTATGAAGAAATACCCGCAAATTTAATGTCTTCATACTTTTACGAAACAATTTTATTGTATTACCACACGTGTCCACATCTTTATTGTATTATTTTTTAACTTAAAATTTAATTGTATTATTGTTAATATATTCTTTTAATTTTGGATTATTATGATTATCAATTTATAACTTCAAAATACTTCTAATTCTTTTTCAACCCACAGAACTAATCTAACAATGTTCTACAATTAAGGACAAAAGTGACAGTTTACCTTATTTATGTACACACTAAAGTGCTCTGACATTTTATTGGATTTTTATGGTTGAATTGTGTGATGAATATGCATGACGCGTTTGACTTTCAACAAGTCGATCAAGAATGAAAAGTGAGAGAATTCAAAACTCTGGACCAAAAAATGAAGCAGTAGAAATTGGAAGATAGTATAATGCCGAATTAGGCACCTTCCTTTCCAGAAAATATGTATATATATATATATATATATATATATATATATATATATATATATATATATATATATAAATCGGGAACGCTGGTTCATTAAAACCATAAAAAATGATCAAATAATGATGACTACACTATATTCTGAAGTCAGTCACGGCATATGAAATATATACAATTGCCGGACGAGACTTGCATGTAGATAACAATTAGCAAAGGCTTGTAGAGGGAGGGAGTTTAGATCATACAAAAACGAATTATTATCTATAATTACCCGAAATGGGGAACTCAAACCTTTTTCTTTGCATTGGTCACCAGATTTCTGTAGATTGAAATTGTTGAGTGAGTTCCCAGCTTAACTTCAGTATACCGGATCAAGCCGTTAGACAGTGTCATTGTACAAGTCTGATTGATCAAAGGAGTGTGCTTGAGGAATGAGAATAGGCTTCTCAGTAGGACTTGGATCATTTTGATATTATCTCAACATGCAATTTCATGATTTACTTTCTCGCCTTCTTACCTGCAATCCAGAGCTCACAAGTTAAGAAGAAATGTCATCTCAACATTCTTATTGAGAGATAGGGCAGGGAATTCCTTAGTGCCTAATCTATGGTTAACTTCAGAGTGGTGTACGTTCTTTCATGATTTCAAGGCTGAGCACAAAAGTCAGGGAGAAAAGAGATAACAGTAATGCAATTGGGACAGTCATGAGCTTGATTTAATATGGCCCTCATACCTCTCTGAAACCATGATCTCCGGACAGTTCGCCGTATGTGACGCTCATGCCTTTCCAAGAGCTCATCGACAGTGTGCATTTGAGATAGCAGGGGCCCAGAAAATTCAACCCTTTCTCCTTGATCTTGAAAACTCTGCATGGATAGTAATGAATGATACTCAAGTCAATGCAAGGAGTCAGAGACTATTGCATAGTTTACATTTGGTCCAAGAATTTGATACAGGTAGGGCAGAGCACAGTAAAGTAAATAAATTTCTTAACAAAAACTGAAGAGTATGAGCTCTTATCATGTACTGATTCATTTATGATCATATGATAGGAAATGCAAAACACAATGTGGTAGGAGTTTGCTCTAGGACTCACCTATGGTCTCTGTTTTTTATTTGTTTTATTTTTTTAAAGTATTATTTTAGTTTTAAGAATCAGTTTGGAGAAGTTATATGTTGACTTATAGGAGGTTGGTTAATTGCAAGTTATGTTTTCTATATTTTGAAAAAGTTATGTTTTTTAGTGTTTTAATATTGTAATTATGTGTTGTAAGAGTTAATGAACTTCTTCTCAGGTGTCGAAGATCAGTTACTGTACCATTACAATACTGTACAATATTGTTGACATTATTGAAATATATATTGCTTTTCAAGATTGAAATCGGTCCCAAGTCCTATTAGCCCAAATTTCTGACACAAAAATGTCAACAAAATAAATCAATTCATTGAAAAAAAAATCAGAAATCTTAAGTTTAAACAGTGTCATCATCTCAACCATGGTTCATAAAACCAGACCAAACTGACCGTTTCGACCAGCAATCGGTTCCCGATCCAGTATGATTGTGGTGGTGCAAATTTGATGATGCTTAGAAGTAATATCAAAGCGATAAAACTAGTCAAAACAGTTCAATAAAAATTAAAAAGTCACAATTTTACTTTTTTTCTTTTAAAGATAAAAAAAAAATACTGATCATTTTCTTTTTTATTCTCTATATAAACTCGTTATTATTAATTAATATTGGTGTATATTTTTAAATTTTTATAATTTTAATTTATGTAGACATATTATTTAAACTGTTATATATATTTCAAAAGTTAAGAACCTATAAATTTATATTTTTTTTAGTTTTTATCATTACAAATTATGACTATATTTTTTTTAATCTAATGTTTATTTATTTTAATTAACCATTAAACTTTTGGATTGATTTAAAAAATAAAGTGTCATTCTTCTTTACATATTTTAATGTTCCAATTAATTCTCTACATCATAATAAATTCCTAATTCCGACTTTCTCACAGTAAATTAATCTCTACAAACAAAATTAATATGCTAGCGAGTTAACTTAGATTTCATCTCACGGCAGATGGCCAACTTACCAGGTTATTTCTCTTGGATGCTGAATCTTCTCGGTGATATATGGCCATAGACAGCTCTTGTGAATGGTACTCATCCGAAGCATCAAATGAATCTGGGCGATCAAACTTACTCCACTGATTCTGCACTGAAAGCTTAGAAATTTCAAGCAGCTGATGGCCCCTAGAATTGACGCATCCCCCACAAAACTCTTTATTTTCCTGGTTTGTGGAGTCCAAATTATTCCTTGAATTTAATGTAGATGGTTCTGATGGATTGAAAATATGTCCTCTTGAAATAGTTCGACAATGGGATCGAAATGAAGCGTCATCTTTTCGGGTTTTTGCCCATGCAAATCCACTTGATGTTGAAACTTGTAACGGTCCAGAAAGGGGAATATCTCCTTGAGAAGCATTCTTCGTATGGGAAGCATCTTCAGCTTTACCACTGGATGACTTCTGTGCTTTGCCACCTATTATAATCTTCTCTTCTTCATGGTTGCGGAAAGATCTACCATTGACCTTCTGGGAAGTCTGAGTTTGACTTGCTAATTCCTGCAAGTGCAACAAGTGAGAATTATTTTAAGCTAATTAGCCCATTACTGTAAACCAATGTGCATGCGCATAAGAAGAAATGCTAAGATGCAGAATTGAAAGTAAAGACAGACCTCTGCTGGGGCTAGTTTACTGAATCCCACTGGCTTTCTGGATGGTTTTCTTGTTTCAGTTCCACGAACTCGTCCACTAATCTTTTTCCTAAAAGTCCATTATAATTTCATGAAAAAAATCAAGAACAATATACAAATAATGCTAATGAAAATGGAATTGTGAATAATAGATTTTGTTCGATTTAATTTGTTAAAGACTGTTGATTCACTGAATTTTTCTGTTTCAAATCCTTTAAAGATATATATAAAAAAGACAACATAGCATTAGGATCCAGCTAGTGGGGTCTGGGGATGTTAGAAGTAATAGTTTTGCCGCGGCCGTGCAGAGAGACTATTTTTGAGGGCAGATATGCTAGAAAACATAGTTGGCAGCCTAAAGGAAAATCTATTGGCTACCCGAAATTTTATTCTCTTCGTTTTTTTTTTTTGTAAATGCTTTAATATTGACAAATTGAACTTCTTGAACATTGTTACGATTTCATTTTTTTTGTATTTTCATAAATCATAAAGTTTGGATATCACTCTAAATATTTTCTAATTCCGTTACTCTGGTGTCTAGGTTCTCCTTAAAAACATCTCAATAAAATAATCCATGGAAAAATCTAGAAGTTGAAGAGAAGAAATATGGACGTTATAAAACAGTAAGAACTATTCCCTTCTCATTTTAATCTCTCCCTGAGGCCAAAACTAGACCCTGATCAAGTTTTCAAACTAAAACAAACCTTCTATCACAGATTGGTTAAAACTAAGTGAAATGCAAATGCAGGCATTTTCTTGATTTCACCAGCCAAATAAGAGGTAATCCAGAGACATCAGTTGAATATGTAACAACTAAAGCATTACTTTCGAATAACTCTGCATAAAATGTGAAGTGAATATTTGTCTCACCTTGACTCTTCCCTGTGTTTTGCATCGATTTCCTTGCTAGGTGGGTATATCGGCAAGCTTGATGGGTCACACGCATAAGGTTTTGTTTTGAAATACTGAAAGTGATAAAGGCCGTTGTATCAGAGTACAGTTTTAGAAAAGAGTTCATATCATATTTCAATGACTCACATAATCATAAATTTTGCAGATAAATGATGAATGGCTTTGTATCTAGGAATAATGTCATAAAAACGAATTGATTCACATGATGGATATCCACCAAAAATATTGGCAAGAGAAATCAACAGATAATGCAAGAAAGATTAATGCTATGCATAACTAATGATATGCACAAAATTAACCTACTTCCGATGAAAGAGCAGATGTAGCAGTCCCACGTTTGTATGGTTCTACAGAAAGAAGAGTTTGTAGTAGATGTATACTGGTAGCTGGCAAATCTTTAAAGGATTGTCGAAGGCAACTATCATATGGTTGTTGTGGCTTAAATAACGTTGCATGAGGAAGTTTAGTCTTTTTCCAGTATTCATCAGGTGGTGAGCCACAGAGCTTAAAAATTTTGTGCAATTGTTCAACCTGCATACGTAACAAAAATGAATTTAGAAGAGTTTCAAAACAACAAATCAAACAGTGTCAATTTTCATTTCCAACTGATTCATTTATTAACCACAAAACTGACTAGCATCCGGTCTAACATTTTGAAAATTAATGCTAATAGGTATCATACATATTCTTTAGTTTGAGTACATTCTCCACTTTACCTTTTGAAAATATAGAATGGGGGAAACCCTAAAC
Source organism: Vigna unguiculata (assembly GCF_037176805.1). NCBI lineage: Eukaryota > Viridiplantae > Streptophyta > Magnoliopsida > Fabales > Fabaceae > Vigna > Vigna unguiculata. The sequence goes on from NC_140800.1 coordinate 8,873,138, forward strand.
TACCGAGCAGGCAATGATAGCAATCTAAATGAACCTATTGATAGATTGCAGTGAAACCTCTTGCAATAGGTATGGGAACTAAACTTCTGCTCTGTTAAATATTTGACTGCAAAAGTATGGAATTATAAAAGCTTCTACCATGTAAACATGAAGGCATGTTGGAAAATAAAACATCTCTATTCTGAAAAAGAAAAAGGAACCTTTGTCATAGGAAGAAAGAGGATATCAAAATTACAGTATCATTTCCATATCAGTTGTTTCCTTATGTGTTGAGGCATTATCAAATTTCTTCATTCTTGTACATTATCATATCAGAGTTATTTAAGATTTACCTTTGACTCATATCAATAGATTAGCCATCTTTTTCTAACAAAAATGTAACAACTTCACTACATTAACATGCACCATAACAGGGCAATTCATACATTTTGGTAAGGCTAATACCTCCGTTCTCCCCTGAAGTATAGGCTTCCCAACAAGCAGCTCCGCATAAACACAGCCAACACTCCAGAGATCCACAGCCGGACCATAGTCCGTCGAACCAAGCAAAAGCTCTGGCGGCCGGTACCACAAGGTAACAACACGACTAGTCAGAGGTTGCCTGTGCCCAGAATTGACATAATTCGCCAAGCCAAAATCCGCTACCTTCAAAACCCCTTCATTATTTACCAAAAGATTCGACCCCTTAATATCCCTATGCATGACTCCCCGCAAGTGACAGTGCTCAAGACCAGCCAACAACTGCTTCATGTAGCACTTAATCTGCTCCCACAACAAAATTATTCCACCCATTCAACAATAGAATCACCAATCATATCACACCCCACGACAATACATTAATTACTTGTATTACTATTACTAAAAAAAAACTTGGATAAAGTATCCTAGTTACTTTTGGTACTTTAGTTAAAACTAAAGTGTCACTGTATTCTAAATTAATATTACTGAACTGTTAAAACTAGTTCACAGGATAAAAGTTGTCTTCTATTTATATCACTAATGAATATAGAATCTCCATCGTACATCCTCATTTCAAAGATTAAACAGCTTGAACAGTAAAATTTGTAAAAGTGAACATCACAACTACGAGTGATCTGACAACGAACTACAAATTTAGCAACAATTACCAAAATAAACTGCTGCAATCTTAAGAATTTTAGATTTTGATTTAACGGAAAAACTAATCGGCAGAGTCATAATCATAATGAATCCTGCTTATATAAATATATACATATATTCTTTTGCCCGTATTCACAGGTGGATATGAGATGGAAACGAGATGCACAAAAGAAACCTGCTTCTGTGTTTCTTTGAAAAATGTGATTAGTTTAGTAGTACCTGTGGTTCAGTGAATTTGATATCAGGGGAAGACAAGAGCCCTGTGATGTCATGCTCCATGTACTCAAAGACGAGGTAAATGCTACACGACAGCCTCGAAGTAATCAAGCCCTCAAGCTTTATTATATTGGGATGATCAAGGCGTCGCAGAATCAATATCTCACGCGCCATGAACCGCACACTCTCTGGTTCGAAATTGTCGAACCGCACCTTCTTCAATGCCACTATCTTCCCCGTCTCAAGCTCCCTCGCCCGAAACACACTGCTATACGTTCCCTGCCCTATCTGTCGACATCAACCATCACCCACAAATTACTTCATCATCATCATCATCTTAATAATAATAATAATTACTATTACAATAATAATAAACATAACAAGTAATAATAATAAATTAACAATAAGGTTAGTTTAACTTTTGTTTATTAGGTGACGGTTCACCTTCTCGAGTTTTTCGAAGGCATCGGCGCAGAGGGGGACCCAGCCGTGAATGGCTTCGCCGGCGACGGCGCTGAGCCACGCTGGCCAGCCGGCGGCCACGTGTTCTCCCTGAACATACTTGTGAAGGTTCCCCAACCTGAAGCTCAACGAGTCGCAATTGGAACTCGTTCTCCCCGACTCACCGACCTCGCTCTGACTCGCTCCCCCCGACTCGGTCCTCTTCTTGCTCCTCTTCTTCTCCTTCCTCTCCGACTCGCCCAGGACCGCAGCATTGCTCCGAAACGCGCCCGAGTGGTCAATCGCCGGCGTCACGGACACCGCCTGCTTCGAGCTCACACACCCCATGGATCCCGGTCGGATCCTCGGCCCAATTCAAACTGCCACACGCAGTCTATGCCACGCGTCTTTTATACTTGTGCGAAGAAACAAAGAAACAAAGCAAGAAACACAAAGCGAAGCTGAGCAAAGCAAAGCGATTCAATTAGCAAAACGCAGAAAGTGTTGCTTTGTGTTTCTCAGTCTGACTGCTGCGGCAATTGCGGGAGACCGGGGAAAAGAGATTTAATGAGGAAGGAGGATTATAAATTTTAATTTTTTTTTTAAATAAATAAATTGAAACACTACAAAGTGGATCCACTGGTAGTACCTATAAGCAGAGGCTTCAATATGCATTAAAAAATGGAGAAAATTTGGATAAAGTTAACCAACAATAGTTAGGCAATCTTACTAGATCACAGGTAAAATATTTTTGGATACGCAATTATATTTCATAAGCTATTTTATTGTATACATTGATAAATAAAGGTAAAAATTTAGTTTTACTTAAAAAAAGGTATATTTTCTTGCAACAGTATTAATCACCAGAAATAATAACTTTTTGGGATAAAACTGCTTCATTTAACACTGGTCAATCCATATTTTTAATAATTTTGTAGAAATTAAAAGAAAAAAACATGGGATGAAAAAGCCTGAATCAACGGAGGGAGGGACCTATAATGGAAAAACGGTGAGTGCGTGCAAAAAATGGTGTTTGAAAGAGCTTATATATTCTCTGCATTTGTTTGCATTCGTGTTTTGTTTTTTGTTTTGTTTTCGTGTTGTGTTCTTTGGTTGTGTTGGGTTGTTCCGAAATAGCCAAGGGAGGCGAGAATCCATGCATGGCAGAGATTTGGCTTGCAGTAGCTGTGATGTGTTGTGGGCAGCTTCTTCTTCCGTTTACTTTGGATTTTGTGAAGCGCGTGGCACGTGATCGTGTAACTCACTGATTCGTCTGCAAATGATTTGATTAATTATTTAATTAATATTCTGTTTTGCTTTTCACACTGGTTGGTGTTGACTTGAAGGGTACTTGATTTGTCTCCTAATTCTTAATTTCGGTTTCCTTAATTTTAAATTTAGAGGTTTTACCACTTCACGCCATGGTGGGGATGTGAAAGAGAAACATTCAGAAACATCCAATTGATTTTTGTTAATTGGGAAGAATGGTTAAATTGGTAATTTGGTTTTGTTTATAGAGAAAGATGAGAAAGAAAAAAAAAAAGATGGATGAGGTGTAGACTTTACATTTCTAGATCTTCTTTTCTTCCTCTCCCACCTCTGACAATTCCTCTTTACTTTCATCACTCTCATGGCCCACACATTACTGAGTTCATCTTGAAAGGTAAAATAATAATAACAACACCAACAATGGTGGGCCAAACATTTCTCTGCTACCAAATTCTCCATGGTGTGGTGCCACTCTGGAAATGCAACTTCCACCATGTTCACATTCACCTTACTTGTACTTAATCAAATTCACACTTCAACTTGGAATTGAATTTATTATATACGAAACTAATTTGTAAGACTCTCTGAGCCTTGTGATGTGGGACTTGGGAATTTTCAAAAGTGGGTGTGAAGGGTAGTGATTAGGGTTGGAAGATTAAAGCGCACTGAATCAGTAGTTTGGGTCCATCATGTCACCCAGCAGGAAATTAGTCCAATTCATCTCATTCCAATTTGATTATCACAAATTAAGGTTCTAACTATTGCCATTGCCACCCCCATTCAACCCTCCTCACACGAACCAGAGCAATGAATGGTGTTAAAGTTCAACACCTAAATCAACTCTTTTATTTGTTGCGTGTTTGGTGGAGGGGGTGCATTTATTTTTAATAATGAAATTTTATTATAGAAATATTTTGGTGGTTATAGAAAATTCAAAGTTATATTTATTTTAAAACTAATAGCAGCAAATAATATGTGCCCTATTGTACATACTTTTAACATTTTATTATTTTATTATTACTATTCAAGAAGTACACAATGAACTGTGCATGTTGCTTAAATAAGCTGTGTACTACTTTAAACCTTACCATTGTTACACATGTTTAAATACTTTGCACAAAATAATTACTTCCATGCTAAGATTACCGATGTGAGCTTAATTTAAGTATATGAATGTCATAGTTAACCTGTATATTATAATGTTTAAAATAATTTCTTCATTGATATTTTTTCTTTACAAACATAAACAAGATATACGTAATGTGATATAACAATCAATTTTATTAAGCAATGTTTCTTTCTTAGTTTGAAATACATTCTCAATAAAAAAAATAGAGAAAATAACAATAAGTATCTTGAAAGTACCAATAATAATTTTAAGTTGGGTTGATATATAAGGATTTTATACATACAATTGATAGATATTAAATTCTTAAAGTAAAGTTTGAGTAAGAATTGTGTTACTTTACATTGAAATCAATTTGACACTCATCGCAAACTTGATAGTTTCTTGCAGCTAAAGTACATATTTTTTTTTTATCTTTTATTTATTTGTCAAATTGTTCATACAGATTTTTCCTTGGAAACTTGGGAAACGACATGCCGACCAGCCGGTTTCATGACTAAGTCAAACAACTGAAAAGCAACTTTTAAATCCGGTGCATGCTAATTAATTCTCTATAGTTGAACATTAATTATTATAATAAGAGTTTGCACTTCAATTATTATTTTGGTCATTAGTTACTCTCGATATTGTTAATTTAGAATGGTGAATATCTGTTATGGAAGCTTTAGAAATGATTAAGCATGGTGAATCTATAGATTTACAGGGAAAGATGAAAAACATAATGATTTTCAGTATTTTTTGGTACTCACAGGGCACTCACTGCACTATATTTCTGTAACAATTTAGTGTCACAAGGTATGTTAACCGATGTTCGGTCAAAAATAATTAAAGAAAATCATTAAATTTTTAAGAATTCATTAATATTAAATAAATTTTAAAATTAACTATTAATACAATTTTCTTTTATTTAAAGAAAAAAATATCCACAAATATTATAAATATTATATGATTGAGCTTTAGTGATTTTAATCGATTAAAGATAATATTTAATCAATTTAAATAAAGTTTTTCAGCATGGTTTCAACTCTTATTATAGTGATTAACATTTGAGGTTTTCTATGGATGATTTTCTTTTTTTTTTTGTTGTGAAGGTTTCCTTATATGATTTCAGCACCAACATTGTTGTTCAGTTTAAAAAATTAAATTTGAATTTTGTCTTAATCACCCTTCAATGCTCAATAACAACTATGTCACTCAAGCTATTCATTCTTCATTTCTTTCCAAAAGTGTTGTAATTCACCAAAAATGCATTAGTTTTACAATTATTTGATATTCAATACATTATCATGTAATTTCTAAGTAAAAAAGTTGATTCATTTTCGGTCAAAATAATCATATGCAACTCAAGTGTAAAAAACATATATAAAATCAACTAATCACACACTTATGAAGAGGTATTTAGAGTTTTATCATACTAAAATTACGTTTTAATTTGTTAATATTAACATTAACATATTAAAACATAGTATGTTAAGAATGATTTTAACATTATTAACTTATTGAAACATAATGGTTCATAATGCACCTAAGATTTAGTGATTTTAATAAATTAAAGGAACAATTTAATTGATTAAAACAACATTAACTTGAAGTGTGAGAACCCTTTTTTTGCTTTTCTCTTTCTATGTACTCTCCCTCTCTCTGCTACCATCCGCACATAAACATCACTCCACTCACCTTGCACTTTTCTTCCTTACCATTTTCTCTTCCCTCTCTCTAACAAACAAGGGGGTTTGGGCTCCAATTCAGTTTCTGAATTTGCTTTCTTCTTTCTGTAACAGCAATCCAATCTGAGACTAGCACAGAATCTCCTCCCCAAGTTGTTCATTCCATCCCTACGCGTAAGTTGGTCTCAATTTCTCAGTTTGCCTCCAAATTTTCTAAAATTTTTGGGTGCTTCAATCTTTTTGAGTTGAACTAGGATTTATACTTACGTTTAGAAATTCCTTTCCAGCTCCTTAGGTGCTGAAATCGAATCATCTTCCGATTGAGAGCTGAATTTTCTTATGATCATTGAAAAGGTAAAGGAAGCTAACATTTTTACTCAAATTCGTATAGAAATATGTTTGATGAGTCTGAATTGCATGTTTAAGTGTTGAAATGATATTTGAATTGCATGAATTGGTGAGTGATTAATTTGTGTATGAAGAATCTGGGCTACTGCATGTGGGAACAGGTTCGTAATCTGGTATTTTCGCCTAGGCGAGTGACTCTCGCCTGAGCGAAAACACCAGGAAACCCACCCATGTTCCTACGCGAAGCCTCGCCTATGCGAGCTGAGGTCGCTTGAGCGAGAGACACTCTCGTCTAAGCGAACCAGCTTAGCCTGAGCGAGAGTTCGCCCAGGTTTTTATTTCTTGCCACTGTTAGGGTCTCGCTCAGGCGAGACTGACTCGCCTAAGCGAGATGGCCTCTCGCCTGGGCTAGATTGTCTAGCTTGAGCGAGAGCCACTGCAGTGGGGTGCTTCAGTTGCTGTTTTTATCAGTGAGATTATATGTTTTAATGTGGTTTTGTGCAACTAGTCTCTTATATGCTTGGAATGTCATTATCAATGTATTGCGTGATGAAATTGGATAAATATGAATTATGAGGAGTTGTGGTTGGAATAGAATTTCAAGGGAAATTCAGGTGAACTTGTTAGTGTGTGTAAGGACGTGAGAAATTCATATCGGTTGGTATCCTGAAACTCCAATAATCATTCACGCTCAGATAGAGCAGAATGGATTATGTCGTGAGAAGTAGCAGGAGGTCCTAGTCTTTTGGACTTGATCAAGTCCTAGACGTGAAAGGGACTTACCTTGGGAACGGTCGGGTGAATACTCCTTGTGTCCAGACTCTGCAGAATCTGGAAACCGTTACAGGTGCAAGCCACCAAGAGCTCTAATGTCGCTTACACAATCTGGATATCGAGTCTAGAATTATATAATCGAGCTATATGTTATGAATGATATTTATATTGTGAATTGTATCATTTTCTCTTATTTCAGTTAGCTTACCCTTCTTGTTTATGTTTGCTTGCCCCTGTGTGTTCTCCTTGCAATGATCACCTACGGTTGGTGTTAGCAGAGCTGAATCCAGATGAAGATAAACCTCTTCTGAGCAGGAGTTGATGCTTTTACCGAGATTTTCCGCGGTAGTTTTTGGGTTTGATGCTGTGCAGTTTTGGAATGTGCAGTTTAGCCTTTTTCTTGTACCTAAACTTGCCATGAGTGTTTCATGTAGTTGTTGGATGACTGTACCAGCTATATATATATATATATATATATATATATATATATATATATATATATATATATGTATGTATGTATAAAATTTTATATGACAGTTATATCTCACTATCTGCTTTGCTTGATCATAATATAAGGTTTGATTTGGTAGTGTGAAAGCTATTAAATGGGGTGTTACATGAAGAACTTATAGATTTAAGTTATTATGATAGTTAAATCACTAATCTAATTAATTAAAATGTTTTTTTTCAATCTTTCTAGATCAACCAAGATCATTTTAAATTATTAAAAACACTTTTTAATGAATTAAAAAAAATCACGAAGACAGGTTCTAAGATATTTGGAGAAGTTTTTTATATGTATAATAATATCAAATCAAAAGAAAAATTACAATGATATCCTAGTCAACACAAATTGAGCAAAACCACTTATAAATTTTCTCATATTATTTAATTATTCAATTCTCATATTATTTAATTATTCAAAGTGTTCTAGAGAGTAAAAAAAAGAATTAAATTCATCAAATACTTAAATAATATATCAATGCATCTAATAATTTTATGAGGTGACTATTAAAAATGACAATTGATCACGTCGTATATGGGTAATGTTTATCTATTACCAAACTCGTTATCTACCGGATATCCTTAAAAACATATCCACAATTTTTTTTTATATTATTGGATATTTATAAATACCGTGAATATATATATATATATATATATATATATATATATATATATATATATATTTACTTAGACAAATTATAGTATAAAATTATATATAATATTAAATTTTTTTTAAGTAATTCTTTACAATATTTACTTAGACAAAAAAATATAATTTTATACTACAATTCAAATAAAATTTCACACTAAAATGTTAATGCAAATAAATTAAGTATTTCTAAAAAGTAAATTTCAGTGATTTTAATCAAAATATAAATTTGAAAAATTATCTTTTAAAAAAATAGCTTTAATTTCATAGATGAAAATGAAAAAAATATAAATATATAAAATCAAATTCTAACAAAATTTCACTTATTAATATTTTTTTTTCCAATAATAACTTTATTTTGATCACTTAATTGATAAAAATAATATTCAAATTCAATAATAATTATTAATGGGTAGTAGGTATCCATGGATTGGATACCGTGATATTATCCATTAAAGATCTTTATTTAATACCCATTAAATATTTTATCCATGAGTATTTCATGATACAAAATATTTTGTCTCTCTAGTTTAGGTGCAACATTGATAATAATATTTGATATTTATGTAAAAACATGCTTTAATTGCTTAAATGGTTAAATACATTCTTTTTATCTCTTAATCTTGAGTGAAAATTGGTATTAGTCTTTCTTCGAAACTTTGATCTAATTTAGTGTCTCAACATAAAATGCGTTAATTTAGTCATTTTAACCAAATTTTGTTAAGTTTATTTAATATTTAAAATGCGTTTCATGGTGACATTTGAGTTGTTTACACCGTTTTATACATTTTCACTTCAATGTTAATTTAGAAACGCAATTGAAACGTCAAATATACTTAACCAAATTTGGTTAAAAGAACTAAATTCATGCATTTCTAAAGACGAAGGAGTAAATTGGTTCAAAGTTCCAAAGAATGACTAATTTTAGTTTTTACTAAAAGTTAAGGGACTAAGAACATATCTAACCCTGGCTTAAATTACTCATTTTACTAACTTATCAAATTGGTATTTTAAGAGCAGTAGTGGTTTAAAATAGCGAGACTCGATTATTTTAATATTAAAATATTTTAGTATAAATAGAATTGTTATAAAAGAGTTTCATTATTTTAAAACACAATCTCTCTAAGAGTTTTATCTTTCTGGTCATCTGATTGAAGATCCGAGACCGTATGATTGATCCTCTCGGCAAACTCTTCAAGTTAGATTGATTAGTTTCTCTATTCGCGTAAGTTGAGTTTATGCTCTCTTTTTGGTATATTTCTGTTTTTTGTTGCATGTGAGCCATCTTCTACTTGCATGTATCATTTTAATCATCGATATGAGTCTTTGCTGATCAGTGATCATAATAGTATGTTTTGATCGTTCTTGTGATGTTTCTATGTGTAGATAGAGTATCATGTGGAATTAGAAATGTTTGACATTTGAAAATTTGTTTAAGCATGATATCAAGTAAAGGAAGTTAATTTCACTATTTTTAAGTTACAAACATGTTAGAATTATAGATTGCATGGTTGTACTATGCTTGGTTGTTTTATCTGAACTGTTAAATGATTTGTTATATGTGAAAGCTATGAAATCTAAGTGTTTAAATTATGTTCGTATAAAAATGTTAATGTCTAGTATTGTAATTGGGGTTAATTTGTATTGATGTTTGTGATATACTTGAGTTTGATATATGATTGACATTTGCAAAAGTTTTTGGGTTGTTTGGATTGGCTTGAGTATGCATAATTATGCAAAAAAAAGATTCTGCATAATTATGTAGACTTGTTGGGCGAGTTTTTGAGTTAGAGGCTTAGTGATTTGGGAGTCGCTGGATGATCATTTCTTGTTGGGCGAGCAATCTCATCGCTAGTCGATAGTGAACTATTCGCCCATCGAGAATATGTGTTCACTAAGCGAGTGGATCAGAACCTTAGTAGTTGTTGACTAATTTGTTTTAGAAACTTTTGTAACTTTTATGAATGATTGATTTATAAATGATTAATATATGAGATGTAATATGGGATTGTTATATGAGGTTAAGTTGAGATTGGTTGATGGTAATCCAATGAGGATTAGTAATGGTTGTTGTAGTGTAAGCATTGATGTGGGAGTTCAGTTGGAAGTTATTCTGACACACTAATGACATTTCTCAAGTAGAGAAAGGTGGGACATGTGGTGAGAGGAACAAGAGGTCTTAGCCTAGGGGTTTTACCTTGACCAAAAGTGTTAACAGACTAACCTTGTGTGTGGTACTATTTACCACTCAATAAAGCATCGGATGCCACCACAAGTGCACAACTTACCAAGACTCGACATCAATGCTTGTATTCAGATAATTGAGTTGTAGCTTTTAATCTTTATATGAAATAGAGTGATGGATGTTGTATGATCAATATAACTGTATTTCTAAATTATTTGATCTTTTAAAATCCTTTGTACATCGGCTTACCCTTCTTCTGTGTTTCTATCTTGTGTTTTTTTTTTGCGATGATCACCTATTCGGTGGGAGCATATGTGGTTGCAGTTTCATAGGCACCTTAAGGATGAGGAGCCATCTTTTAGTGTGGTAAAAGGTTTTAGAGAAAGTTGTTGTAAGTGGGTAGTTTGTGCTTATATCTATATTTGGTTTTTAGTTGGTTTGTTGTATTAATATACTTTATATATTGGACTATCTGTTTTGACCCTTATAGTGAGACATCATATTTTATTAGTTTTTAAGCTGCTAAAAAAATTGGGACGTTACAAAAAGTAAATATTTGTTAAAGATTAATTAATTTTTTGTTTAATAAACATAATAAAAATTAAATACATGCTCAATTATCTTAATTATAAATAAAATTCAAATAAAATTAAAGGAATTAATGTATGATCTTGGAAATTGGTTTTAAAGACTAGTAGTAGTTTTATATTGACACTTGATTATTTTAATATTAAAAACCTTTAATATGAATAAAATAATGTATAATTGAGTTTCATTATATAAAAACTAAATATCTCTCTAGAAAACACTTTTCTAGAGTTTTCTCTATTCTCTCTAAGTTTTTTATCTTCTAACTCTGTTTGACAATCAAAGACAGCCTCTATGATCAGAGCATCGAGTTCCACAAGGGTAGCCGATCAGAATCTCAAATAGAGTATGTTGGTCTTTTACCCTTTCTCTTTTATATTTATGTGCATGTGATTATCAGTTGGTTGCATGTAGTGTTTTTATGCCCTTTTTGATTTTGTATTGATCAATGATCATAAAGGTATGATCTAATCGTTTTGTGTTGTTCCTGTGTGTAAAAAGAGTACCATGTGAGAGTGATGGTCAATCTGTGATTCAAGAGTCTTATAGAGAGTTTCTTCAATTAGGTAAGGGAAGCTAATTTTAGTTGTTACTTGATTTGTTGTTTTGATTGTTGATTTTACAATTTAAAACTGTGTTGAGTGACCAAATTGAAATGTTTGATCATTGTTACTAATGAAAATGAGAGGAAGCATTGTTCATTTGCATGGTTGTGTTGTGTCTTGGAGTTAGATTTTTATATGGTAAGTAGTGTTGAATGTGGAATTTGTCTTAGTATGCCTAAATTGAATTTAGAATTTACAATGAGAATTGAATTTGTGAATTTGATGATATTGACTAATAAATTTTAAAGGTGTTTAACTATTAGTTTAATGTGTGTAACTATTTGTATGAATATGTGTGAATTGGGTGAGCATGGTATGCTCATATCCAAGGTGGATTTCACATATAATTCTTTAGGGTATGCATTGAAGTAAGGATTCAAAAATGGAGGTTATATTGACACTTTACTAATCATTCAAACTCATGTATAGAATAACGAGTTAGTTGGTAAGAGTAGCAGAAAGTCCTAGTTTAAGAATAGTTCCAAGGTTCTTATGACGGGAAGAGAGTAAAACCCATTGACAATGCCTCCATTGGCGGAACTTAGTTCTGACTAAGGGGAGTCATGGCTCCCTCAAAAGTTTTTTATTTTATTTTTTATATATAACTTATATATTTTAAAATTATACTATATATGTATTTTATATATTATTATATTATATATATATATATATATATATATTTATATGTTAAGTTTTGAAAAGTTTTTTATCATTTCATTTATATATTATTTATTTATGTATTTTTATTGTTTAAAAAATAAAATAAAAATTAATTTGATGGATGTTCGTTAATAAAAAGGAATAGGATTTTGTCTATGTACATAAAAAGTATGATAGTAGAAAAAAAGATAAAAAGATATTGAAGAACAAAGAGATTGAGAGATGCATTATCATAATATATTTCATAAATCAATATTAATATTCTGTTATGATTTATGTATCTTAAATTTATGATTATCCTATTCTTATTACAATGTTTCTCCCAAATTAAGTTTTTCCCAAATTAGTATAAACTCTAATCAAGATTTTATGAATTCTTTTATGAAATTGGCATGAATTCCGATTATAGTTTTCCTCATATTAGTAGAATTCTAAATTATGAAACTTAGGGATTTTGTGTTTTGGGTTTAAATTTGTAAAATTTTATGAATGTATCTGGATTGCATTATGAATTTTGTTACACATAATAAATTAATTGAATAGTATTAAATTGGAATAGATTGAATTAATGTGAAAAAATGAATTAAGTAGATGAAATGAAAAGTTTATTTATTTAATTAAAAAAATATATCTAAAAAAATTTAATTTGGCACCCCTTAAATTTATGTCACTGAATGTCTCTGCATAGCATTAGAGACCACTGTAAGTGCATAATTTCCAATGAATTTGACATGACATCAATGCATGTTATGTTATCCAAATGATTGAGTCTGGATAAGTCTTTGATGTGTGATTTATAGATTTATATCTATTTTTAACGTAGTATGATATGCTAACATAATTATTGATAATATACTTTTTTGTAAATTAGTATACCATGTTGTATTTGTTGCTTTTGTTATGTCTTTATCTTTTTTATTTTTGCAATGATCACATTTTTAGTATGACCAATGAAAGATACATGTGTTAATCTATCATTAGGGGATAAGGAACCAACCGTATGAGCAGATAAGAAATCGTATCTTATCTGATGTATAATTTTGTGATATAGTAATGTAGTAGTTTAAAATGTATATATTATGTTTATTATGTTAATTATATTAATATAATTATATCTTTTTGGATAATTTTACTAATTGTAAACCCTAAACTAATATATAATATATTGTGGTTTATATGAATTATTAATTATGAAATGTCTTATTTAATATAAAAATAGGATGTTACAATTAATTTTTTTGTATTAAGATTTTAATTGTATTAAAAATGAAATTTAAGTGTCGAAGCTTTTGACTGAATTTTCATTGTGAGAAAGTTATCTAGGATCGTTTTAATCCTTTTAACATGTGGGGTCTGTGTGACATGTGCCATAACTATATTAAGCCTCCTTAATTATAGAATACCTTTTGCAGCACTCACCCAAACAACAAAAATTATAGTAAGCCATAATTGTTGCTTCCCATGAGTTAGTCAAAATCGAAACCAATTGCACCCATAAAAATCACAAAATGTTTGAATACCAAAACATAATTTTTATTTGGATATAAAAAGTACCATTTCATCATCAATGTGACTTTTGAGACTCTCATGCTTTTAATCATTTTTTGTTAGGCATTAAAGGGTCTAAATGTCATCAATTATTTTACAGCTCATGTATTTAAGGTAACTTTGATAAGATAAAAATAATGAGTTATTTATTTATTTGATTAAATATATAAACTTGATTACTATAAAATATTTAATAAGTATTTTAAATTAGTTTATTTTTGGAGTCTGTTTAAATTTTTTCATTATTTTTACTTTATTTTTTAATATTTTTTATTACTTTTAATATATTATGTTCAGTGTTTGTAATGAGATTTTCATGTTTAAAATACTGAATATTAGATATTTATTTTAATTACTTTACTATTTTAATATTTGATATATGTAATTTAAATTGTTTAAAATAAATAGAAATCTAATTTAAGTAACACTCATTAGATCAATTTGTTTCAATGAAATGAATCATTAACCAAAAAATAGATATGATTTAAAGAAAATAAATTCAACCACTAACAATTAAATAAAATAATATTTACTTTTAAAAAGTAAAATTTACAATTACACAATAAATTTTAAAAAAAATATATAAATTTTATTTACATAATAATATTATTGTAATTATATATTTTTTATATTATTTTAAAATGTGTTACAATTTATTTTTTTTCATTAGTACAGTACTAGATTATATTTACTTATATATTACGTGTTAATTCATGATTTTTTTAATTTTTTTTAGTTTAACTTTTTTATTTTTTGAAAAAAATATGCTTGATGTGAAAAATCTACATTAACCATTATAATAAATTATAACAATATCAATTAGCTTATCAAATACCTTTTTTTTTTCAAATATATCCTGACAATTGCATATATGATTATGCACTTTAGGAGGGAAAAAAAACGCCAAACAAATTATTCAACCAGAAGTAAAAAGTACATTAAAATGCTAAAATCTTTTATTTTTATTTTTTTTATAAAGAAATGGATTCAATTGTTGAGATGAAGTATTGGTGTGTATTAAGTGTTATTAGATGACATTGTTGATAACAACCTACCACAATTACTTAATTTAAACATGCAATATAATTGTTATAAACATGAAGTGAAACTATGATAATTAATTATAATATATTTAAGTATATTTAGTGTCACATTTCTTTATATTAGTGTTATATAAAGAAATATAAAATCAATACACTAACTTACAATAAATTGGCAATTGTTTAGTCCATGTCATTCATAAAAAGTTACATTAAATAATTTATCCTCTTAACCAAATCATAATCAATTTAATCCTAATTATAGAGATTCCATTAACATTGTTTTCGTAATTGTTACAAGTTAACTACTTTCTTCATAGACCTCTCAAAGCTGAGAGACACAAACCCCTAATTAGTCGTATCAATACTAATACTTTCAAAAATACACTTATGGATTTCATAATCTAAAAGTCATTCTTTAATTCTAACATCTGAAATTTTTCTATCACATATTTTGCATTATGTGCAGAACTTATAAAAACAAGGGTTAAATATGTTTTTGTCCCTTAATTTTGAATCAATTTAATTTTTCATCTTTTGAAATACGTAAATTTAGTTATTTTAATAAAATTTTGTTAAGTTTATTTGACATTTGAAATGTGTTTCATAATAATATTTGACTTAACATTAAAGCAAAAATATGTCAAATAATATAAACAACTTAAATACAATCTTAAAATGCGTACGAAACATTAAATAAACCTAACAAAATTTGATTAAAAAAATTAAATCCAAGTATTTTGAAAAATAAAGAATTAAATTGGTCAAAAGTTTCGAAATGAACTAATTACAAAATTTAGTGAAAATCAAGGGACCAAAAACATATTTAACCTTAAAAACAAAAGAGTCAATATAATTTACACATTTTCATGGGGGTGCAGGAGAGAATCATGGGGATGTAAAAAGTAATTCCCAGGTGACAAAACTAGGTTGGACAGACTTGGGCTTATTTATGAAGCTGCATAAAAAACTACAATAAGGCCATCCTTTTATGGACAAAAAGCACACTCTTCCATCATCCACGAGAACGTATCTTCAAATCTTCAAACATTGAAGAGTTAGTAGAACTCTTTTGAAGGTCATAGATATCAAAATATAAATGCTGTTTTACGTTTTTTTTTTTCGCCTTAACTTTTGTTGTGCAAATTTAATGTTAAATCTCTTAATCTTTTTAGAATAGGCTTAATAATAGCAACAATTTAGGGATATTTTTATTTTTGAACTCTTTGTATTTTCGTTAGAAATTGTATCGCATATTCCTTTCCGCAATTAGAAGTTATTGTTTACAATAACTTTATTCTCACTACATTCTTCTATTTTGTTATCAAATATTATTTTAAATTACTAAATGTAAACCAAATACATGAATAGACTTTAGAAAATGGACATCTCGGTTCACTAGAATTAGATCCCACAAATCAAATGAAAAGATGTTTCAACTCAACCTCACTTAAAATGAATTTTTTTTTGGGGGATACAACTTGACTTTATATCAAATCAACAAGTCATTTTGATCTGATTAAGAGAAAATTAAAAAATTCAAAACATATAAATAAAAAATTAGTTATTTTTCAAATTTTAAATTACATAAATGAAACTTATATGTGCAAATATTTTGATAAAAATGATAATAGTTTTTAATTTCTTTAAAATTAATTATTAAAAATTTAAAATGGGTCACACTACTAAAAATTCTTATATTACATGAGAATTTTCTTGCAAATTTGTTAAAAAAATTTACAAAAAAAAAATCTTGCTATTTTTCTAAGAATTTAATTGACAAGTAATTTTTTCTGGTAATTATTTTCTACAAAATTATAAAATTCATAAGTATTTTCAACAAAATTCGTTGTGAAAAGTATTTTATACAAAATATTTTGCAAAAAAATTGACAGTAATTTCCTACAAAGTTTTTTCCATAAAAAAATTTATAAGTATTTTTTAAAAAAAATTAAAACAAAATTGGCAAAAAAATATAAGTTTTTTTAGTAATATTACAATTTAAATTCAATTGGCAAAAAAATATAAGTTTTTTTAGTAATATTACAATTTAAATTCATTAGACTATCGAGTTAAATGGATCAAACTAAAATCTGTTTACTTCAACATAGATTCATTATTCTCATTGTATGAACTAGTTAAGTCAATCCATCATTCTAAAGAAAACAAGTTAGACATGGTTATAGAAAGTGCCAAAAACAAGAATATGATAATAAAAATAAATAAATAAATAAAGAAGAAATTTGAATTTATTTTTGATTTATAGGAAATTGTTTGGTGGCAATAATTATTATGTTTGGCAAGTTAGACACTCCACTTGTGTTGGAAGTCTTTGGTCCCCCTTTGACGGGGTAAAGCAAAATATTCGTAGGTTTGAGATTAGTTAATGGGAATGAATGAATGAATGAAAGTGTGTGGTTTTCAACTTCCACAAACGTGTGCCGGTGAAGTGCTAAAAATAGACTAATCTTTTCTTCTCAAATCTCATTTTACCATACATTGTTCAGATAAAGAGGAACAAAATGAAGGTTAAAGTCAACATTTGCATATTCACATTTTCAATGCATTTCCAAGTGTTTGTCTCCATCTCAAAACTCGTTTATTCAAATTTACGCACCATTTACTCTTCCATTCTCAAATCAAAGCAATGGCAAATTTTTTCTTCTATTTTTTATATTAATTACATATCCTTACATATACACGCGAACAAGATAAGCAAGTAAAACGAGTAAATAAGATATTAATCACAAAATTCGATTAATTTTAAAAAAAATAGAAGATAATATTCAATTTAAAAAAAAATAAAAGATTTAATTACTCTTTTTGATTCATGTCTAGATTTAAAAATGTTAAGTTGGTTCTCCAATTTTTTGTAGTCTCAATTTAGTCTTGATTTTTGAAAAACTTATGCAATTTGATTTTTTTCGTTAAATTTATTAGGATTAAATATGTTTTTGGTCCTTCAACTTTCAGTGAATATTGGAATTAGTCCTTCTTGAAAACTTTGAACCAATTTAATTCATCAACTCTGTAAATACGTGAATTTAATCATTTTAACCAAATTTTATTAAATTTATTTGACCTTTCAAACACATTTCATTATACTATTTTAGTTTGTTTCTATTGTTTGACATATCTTCGTTTCTAATGTTAGCTGAGAAAGACATTTGAAACGTCAAATAAACTTAAAAAAAAATTGGTTTAAAGGATGAAATTTACACATTTCTAAAGATAAGAGACTAAATTAGTTCAAAATTTTCAAGAGGGACTAATTTTAATTTTCACTCAAAGTTGAAGGACTAAAAACATATTTAACCCAATCTATTAAATTGGATTGATAAATTTTTAATAAATTTAATATTAGGATTATGTTAATTATACCAACAAAACAAACTACTTATTAACAATTTCAATTTTAATATAAAATTCTTGTTCTGTTAAAGAAAAATTAATAAAAATAACTAAATTACATTCATTTCCTAAAAATTAGGGCAAAATTGATAAATAAAAAAAAAACTAGATAATTAAGATAATATTTTTGAATGAAAACAAGGACTAGAAAATTAATTAAATCATATAAAAATTATGAATATTCAATAAATAGAAAACATCCAAAAGTTTATCAAAACATTCAAACTGAACTAAACATTTGTTATTTTATATATGAAGCCAAAATATGTAGTGATTTGATTTGGTTGGGGATTTTACATGATAAGGCGAGTATTGTATGGGTGTGATGTGATCTGGTCAAATTTTTATGTTTATTAAATGAGTGGGTAGTTAATGGTACCAACAACAATTGTCATACCTACGTATATGTTCCTCGCAACCCAATTTGTGTAATTTTTGTACACGTGTGAATCAATTGACCATGGAGCTTACTTTTCTCAGAAGGAGGAATATTTTTACAAGTAGGGGTGTTTTATTAGTTAGTTAGGAATTATAATTTGTATAATCAACATATTAAATGATACAAAACATATTTTGCATTCTGACGTTTACACTTTAATTCAAGGAAGACTTTAATAAGTATTTTTGAATAATAAATTTTAAATATTGTTTTCTGTGAAATTCAATATTTTATTTTATTTTATTTTTCAAATTAGTTCATTTTATCATTTTCAATTATTTCATCTATATATCTGTGATTTTCATGTTTCTATTTTTTTAGTATCTTATATTAAAAATCAACATTTTAATAGGACATTCGTTTTTCATAGGAAAAATAATATTGTTTTGTTACGCTTAGGAGTTTTAAAATTATTTATATAATTGTTATATTTACTATTATGTTTTTATTCAAACCTCAAATTTAATTTTTTTAATCTTTCACATACGAAGTAATGAGTTAGTTCCAGAAAAGAGAGATAGAGTAGAGTTTTGTTTTTTTTTCTTTAACAAAACTAGTTTATATAGATGTTAAAAGAAAAAGAATCAAATCAAAAGTCACAACAGCACAATCAAGCTTGCAGCCCCTACAGCCATAACGGTTTCTTTTGTCTGTTTCTACAGCTCTATTTTGTAGTACATAGGAGATGATTCTTAAAACAAATGAGGTGTACCACCTATGTGTTGTATATATTCACTGTCATTGCTATTGTCAAGATCACAAAATAAGAAAAATCATTCTCTCTTTTTCTCTCTGTTCAAGCCTTTACTGCTTTTGGCTATTTTTCTTTTATGGTATCAAAGCTCCTCTTGGAGCTCTGCTAATACCTTCCCCTTTTATCATGTCCGAAGTTCACTTTCTGTCTTCGAATACTACACTTCTCTCAAATCTCATTGGGAAGAACTTGATAATTATCGCCCATTCCCTGAATGCGAATGTTCTGCCAAGACCTATCACCAACAGGATTTTATTATTCGTTTTCTCAAAGGACTGGCGGATGGGTTTTCTGTCGTTCGTTCCCAAATCTTACTCATGGACCCTTTGCCTCCGATTTCTCGCGTGTTTTCCATGGTTGTGCAACAAGAGCGCTAACACTCTCTTCCCCCTATCGCAGAAGAATCAAATATTTTTGTCAACTCGGGGTCCACGTCTTCTGGAAAGGGACGCGGTGGTGGCGGTGGTGGCCCTCTCGGCGTTTCCCCAAGTGCTCACATGCGCAATACTTCCAACAAGAAGTGTGCGTACTGTCACCGCACTGGTCACACCGTTGAGACGTGTTATGCTAAACACGATTATCCACCAGGTCATCCACGATACCCAGGTCATCCTCGCTTCAATCCACGTGATGGTACTGTCTCTGTGAATAATGTCGCTCAAGAGGTCAGCAATCATGGCTCCAATACTTTCGCTGGATCTTCCTCTGGTTTTGGATTTCACATGACCCAGGCCCAATATCAAACCCTAATCAACCTCCTGCAGTCACAACCTCTTGATACTGATGGTACAAGCTCTGTCCAACCATCACGGGCCAACCTCACTCAAGTCACTCAACAAAGCCCACAACAATTTTATAACCCTAAGTCTGGTACTTCGTTTGTTTTTTACACCACCTCACTCACACAACCACATAATTATCACTTTTTGTCCAACACACACACCGTCCCTGTCACAGACTCACCTGTCACACACTCACCAAACAACATTTCATGGATTATTGATTCTAGGGCAACTGATCATATTGCCTCCTCTTTGAACCTTTTTCTTCATTACTCTAAAATCAAACCTGTCCAAATAGAATTACCCAATGGAAATGTTGTTTTTTCACATTTCTCTGGTTCAGTTCAATTCTCCCCTGAATTTGTTCTTCATGATGTCCTTTACGTTTCTGATTTTACTTTTAATTTACTATCAATTTCCAAACTCATTTCTTGTCTCAATTGTTTTTTAACCTTTTCTGATGTCAATTGTTACATACAGGAGATGAGATCTTTGAAGATGATTGGTTTGGGTAAATTAAAACAAGGCCTTTATCACTTGGACATTATCAAGAGTCAGACATCTCCTAAAGTCTCCTCCATCAATAATTTCACCATCCCTCCAATTACCAACACCAACCTTTGGCATTATAGACTAGGATACCTTTCCGAAAATCGTCTCAATATTTTGCATATGAACTTTCCTTTCATTTCTAAGCATGTTGATGACAATTGTGATATTTGCCATTTAGCTAAACAAAAACGTTTGTCATATTCTCCAAGTTTTAATAGATCTTGCAAATCCTTTGATTTAGTGCATATGGATATTTGGGGACCATTTGCCAAACTCTCTATTCATGACCATAAATATTTTTTAACTATTTTTGATGACTTTAGCCGCTAAACATGGGTTGTTTTGTTAAAATCAAAAGGGGAGGTCCAAATGCACATCCAAAATGTTGTTACTTTGATTAAAAACCAATTCCAAACCACCATAAAGTGTATTCGGTCTGACAATGGACCAGAATTTCTCCAAAAAGATTTTTTTTCAGCAAAAGGAATTTTACATCAAACAAGTTGTGTTTATACCCCTCAACAAAATGGACGTGTTGAAAGAAAACATCAACACATTCTTAATGTGGCCAGGGCACTCATGTTTCAATCTAATATCCCAAAGCATTTTTGGTCTGATGCTATAAAACATGTTGTCTTCCTAATAAATCGTGTTCCTTCTCCTGTTATAAAAAATAAAACCCCTTTCGAATTATTATACCAAGAACCTCCTGATTTTTCCATGATTAAAATTTTTGGTTGTCTTTGTTATGCATCCACAAATTCTCCACGTCAAAAATTTGATGCCCGCTTTAGAAGTGAGATTTTTTTGGGTTTTCAAACAGGCACTAAAGGCTATGTCATTTTTGACATCAACAGCAAAGAAATATGCGTGTCAAGAAATGTTCAATTTAATGAGACGTGTTTCCCTTTTCTACCATCCAGCCAAACTCCTTAATCTAATCCCAAATATTTCAGCCCAAAACCAACCTTTGACTATGACACCAGCCCAACAAGCACCGCCCCACCTTTCTTTGAGTCACCTACTTTTCACATACCCCCAAACTCACCTACTCCCAATTGCAATCCCATCTTGCCTTCCCCATCACAAACTAGTAAATCTCCATCTCTCTCACCGCACCACCAACTCTCTTTCTCACAAAATTCTGATGCTCCAAACCTAGATCCAATATCACCTCTACCACGCCATTCTAACCGCGTCACCAATCACCCAAGATATCTTGATGATTATTATTGCAATATTTCTTCAAGTGATTCGACTCTTGTTCCCCACCAATCATCTTCAACGATCTTTTATCCCATCCAAAATTTTGTTGATTATTCGCACTTGTCTTCTTCTCACTCCCATTTTTTGATGTGTCTCAATTCTGAGCAAGAACCAAAAACATATCAAGAGGCAATGACTCAACCTCACTGGCAGGAGGCGGTGCAACTTGAAATTTTTGCCTTAATGGAGAACCAAACTTGGGAGGTCATTCCTACACCTCCCTCTGTCAAACCCATCGGGTGCAAATGGGTTTTCAAAATAAAAAGAAGACCAGATGGATCTGTTGAGCGCTACAAAGCCCGTCTAGTGGCTAAAGGATATTCACAAATTGAATGGATTGACTATCTGGAAACTTTCTCCCCTATTGTAAAAATGGCTACTGTAAGAGTTGTTTTAGCTTTGGCATCCATTCACGGTTGGGACTTGCAACAACTAGACGTAAGTAATGCTTTTCTTCATGGAGAACTTTCAGAGGATGTGTATATGGTGATTCCTAAGGGGCTTTCTGGTCATCCATCGAACCATTGCTGCAAATTGAAAAAATCTCTCTACGGTTTGAAACAAGCAAGTCGCACATGGTATGAAAAATTATCTCTTTTACTATTGTCATCTGGTTATGTTCAAGCTCATGTTGATCATAGTTTATTCATCAAAGTTATTGGATTTGCTTTCACTGCTCTCATTATTTATGTTGATGACATTGTACTTACTGGCAACTGTACTTCTGAGCTTATTAAAATTAAAGCCATACTTCACTCTCACTTTCATATAAAGGACCTTGGTAAGTTGAAATATTTTTTAGGAATAGAAGTGGCTCATTCCAGCAAAGGAGTTTCTCTTTGTCAACGCAAATATTGTCTAAACTTGATCAAGGATTGTGATTTGATGGGTTGCAAGCCCTCTTTAACTCCAATGGATGATTCCTTGCGTCTCCATCAGGATTCTAGTGAACCTCTAGTTGACCCATTGTCATATAGATGATTAATAGGCCGTCTCATTTATTTGACCAACACAAGACCTGATATAACTTTTGCCACACAACAACTTAGTCAATTCATGGTAGCACCAACTTAGATTCATCTGCAAGCTGCTTTCAAAGTGATTCGTTATCTAAAGGGATGTCTTGGAAAAGGTCTATTTTTTAGTCAGAAGTCTTCAACACAACTTTTTGGATTCAGTGATGCCGATTGGGCCACATGTGTTGACACACGACGTTCCATCACCGACTATTGTTTTTTTATTGGTAATTCTTTGGTGTCTTGGAAAGCTAAGAAGCAATCTACTGTATCTCGATCTTCTGTAGAAGCAGAGTACAAGGCTCTTGCATCAGCCACCTGTGAACTTCAATGGCTCTCTTTCCTCTTTGAAGATTTGAGAATTCCTACTACTAAACGTCTTGTCCTCTACTGTGATAGCCAAAGTGCACTGCACATTGCTGCCAACCCAGTTTTTCATGAAAGGACGAAGCATTTAGAAATTGACTGCCATATTGTCCGTAAAAAATTACTTGCTGGTCTCATGCATCTCTTACCAATTTCATCATCACATCAATTAGCAGACATCTTCACTAAAGCTCTTCCTCCACGTCTATTTCACTCCAATTTATCCAAGCTTGAGCTTCTTGATATCTTCAAATCTCCAGCTTGTGAGGGGCTAAAAGAAAAAGAATCAAATCAAAAGCCCACAACAGCACAATCAAGCTTGCAACCCATATAGAAATATTTAGCCCTATGCATAACGGTTTGTTTTGTCCGTTTCTACAGCTGTATTTTGTAGTACATAGGAGATGATTCTTAAAACAAACGAGGTGTACCACCTCTGTGCTGTATATATTCATTGTCATTGCTTTTGTCAAGATCACAAAATAAGAAAAATCATTCTCTCTTTTTCTCTTTGTTCAAGCCTTTACTGCTTTTGGCTATTTTTCTTTTAGATGTGTCTTTTTTAAATGTATATTTAATAAAAAGTATGTATGGAAAATATATATTAAAAAGAGTTTACAACAACAACAAAAATGTAAAAATTTATTTTATATTTGTAATATATTATTATGCGCACTTAAACGATAGTTTTATGTGACATGTTTATCAAAAGTTTTTTTAAGAAATTTGGTTAGTAAAATTCTCATTCTTTTGTTAGTATAAAATGATAGAATAAGAGATAAAAGAAAATAAATATTTATGTTTAAAATTTTTATACTAGTTCAAATTACATTTAGTTTTCAACAAATAAATGAATTTCACTATGTAAACAATTATTGCAAATTACAACATAATATTTGAACCCCACTGAGTCTTGACTAAAAATAATCATCTAAGTAATATTTATAACTCAATCAATTCTAGCTCGTAACTTGTGTATTTGTTGGAATGCAACCAATCATGAGTAAACAATGTAAAGTATTTTTTTTGGAACATAAACATTTTTAGTAAAGAGTATTTTTTGGATAACAACCATTTTTGGCTAAACAAATAGTGTTGGTGTCATATACATTATTACAAGTTTGCTCAATAGAAAGAGGATTAGTGTCTTTCGACATACATAGATTATTAAAACTCTTCTAAGTTGCTAACGAACACAACAATATTCTTATAATGCTTTTACAGCACAAAAAGGATTTTAGTTTTGATTTTAGTTGTGTTTCAACGGGGACAAATTCAATGACTTTTTTTTGGAAAAAGTTACATAACTTTAGTTAATTTTCACGTGTTGAATGACCAACTTTAATTAAAAAAAAATTGAGAAAAGATAACTAAGGTTACGTGATTTTTTCTAGAAAAAAGGCAATGAATCTATTTCAATGTTTCAACACTTCATGTTTGTTATCCTAATTCTTTTAATAAATGGGTGATTTTATACGTAAAGTGTAGAAGAAAGAGTAATTGCAAATCATTTTCTCATCATTAGAGATGACAACGAAGCAAGACAAGATAAGATTCATTATCTCATCCCTAAAATAAAAATTCATACCCATATTCATCCTCATACCCAACGGGTATAAAATATTTGTCTTGTTCCCATCTTTACTGGTTAACGGATATATCCATACCTATGCTTATAACCACTTTCTTATTTTTTAATATCAATTAATTAATTTTTATAAAAAAAAAAATCATAGAAAGGAAAATATCATATTATCAAATATTCAGTATCAAAAGAACAATGTAAAATATTTATTAAAAAATGACAATTGTATAAACTTTAAATTAAAGTACCAAATAATAATTAGATAAAAATGAAAGAATTATATAAAATATTACACAATTACACAAATAAATTTTGATAACCACATCATTTGATTTTGATAATGTTAATGAAAAGTTGATAAAGTTAATTTTCTTTTCAAATATTGTAAGCCTCATTTTTCTGGTCTAAAGAGGTTTGGGCCTGGCCTTTTCGTGGGCCCAAGGCCAACCCATTAGGGGACCTCCAAAAAGCCCCCAACCAGTCCCACTCATTCTTAGTCTGACCTTTTTCTAGAAAAATTGTTCTCCTCCCCCTCATTGTAGAAACTAAAGAGCTCCACTAGGGCACAATATCCTTCCGTCTCCGAGCTAACGGAGCCCATTCTACCTCCAAGTAAGTTGAGCTTCAACTTTATTCTTTCTCTTTTTCGGTTCAGATGCTCTATTTCTGTCTTGGGTTCTCCCTACTACCTCATTCTCGACTTTGTGTGTGTTTGGTTTCAGCTCCTTAGCTTGCTCAAGTGCCTTATTGCTCTTCCTTGGGTTACTATTCTATTTGCTAGCATTTTCCAAGTAAGGGAAGCTAGGTTCTTTTTCGTGTTTTTGAAGTATGTGGTTTGTTCCCGATTCTGTTTTATGCTTAAAATGATTAGAAAATGCTTGTATTCGTATATGAATGATTCAAGTAAGGATTGCATCCCGAAACTCTAAAGAATCAGCTAGTCTCACGTAGAGCAGACTGATTCAAGTGGTGAGAGTAGCGGGAGGCCTTAGTCTTTGGCAGGATAATGGACTTAGATGTTTGAAGGCTAACCTTATGTATGGTAGGGTGAAACCTATTGGCAATGACTTTGAAGAGCAGTAGAGGCTACCACAAGTGCAAGCGTATAGTGAATCTGATCTTATTATATGTATCCGGATAATTGAGTCATAGTGTCCTACTTGTTTGCTATAACATGATTTTGTGCCTACTTTGTTGCATGCTTGCGAACTATTTTAAGTACTTGCTTGCTATAACATGTTAAAATTATTTTATACTAGCTTATCCTTTTCTTTGTGTTTGTTTCTTGTTTTGCTTTGTCTTTTGCGATGATCACCTTATTGGTGGAACAGATGGAAGAATTCCTGATGATAGATCTTATGGTGGTGACGTTGTTGTCTAGGCCTATGTAATTCCTTGCTTTAGGAGTAAGCTTTTTCAAAACTGTCAAAAGTCTTTAATTATGTTTTGTTTATGGCATTGTGACATGCCTAAGTTTCCTTTCTAAGTGTATCCATGGATGACTGTAATGGTGAATCCTTCCATATATAATGTTCATCTGGTTACTCTTTTAATATTATAATTATGTGATGTTTTATTAAGTAGATTTAGTCTATTTAAATGAGATGTCACAAATATTATTAAAAGAAAACAAAATATTTAAATTTTACAAATATTTCAAATGTTTACTTTCTTTCTATAAATTATAATGAAATATCTTTTTTTTTATTAATTAATAAAGGTTATAATACACGACTAAATGAAATCACATATAAAAAAAAGCTAACAATAAGTAAATGAAACATCTTTGTACAATTGGGATGGTAAAATTACATTTATGAAGATGAGTTAGAAAATAAAAATAATCATATAAAAATAATTATATAAAAAATAACAAATAATAATATTAAAAAGAAATAAAAGTGATCATACATATATTATAGAAACGATTTGATACATTACAAAGAAAAAAAATGTATGATTAAAAATATAATAAAATAGAAAGCATATTAAAGATTAAAAAGTTTTTCAGATATTAAACTAGTTAAACCATAAACAGATAATTAAAATGATGTGAGTGAAACAAAAATTCTTCAAACTTAACAAAATTCAAAAAAATAAAAAAATAATTTTTTTTATATTATCTAAAGTTCAGGTGATAACAATTAAAATTGAAAATCAAACATATCAATAACATAACATGACATGACTCTATGTCAGCAGAAGTTATATAATAAAGGTAAAATATCTAAGTCCAATTCAACTTATCTAAAAATAGAATGATTTAGAATAATTTGTCGGTAATAATAAATATTTAATAGGAATGGTAACTGTGTGATATAATGTGAAAGGAATGGTTTTTGAAATGCTTAAATTATGTATAGCAGAAAGATATTACTCAATAGTAAGAAATCAGAAACTGTTAATATATATATATATATATATATATATATATATATATATATATATATATATATATATATATATATATATATAATATGGAGGACCTTCATAGCAGTGGGGAGAGGCCATGACCCCCAAATGATTTTTGATTTTTTTTTTAAATTATATATATTCTTAAAAAATTTTGAAATTTTGAAATTTTGAAATTTTGAAAATTATAGATAGTATATTTTAAAAATTGATGAAAATTAAATTGTGTCTTTCTATTTTTTTTATAGAATATAACATGTAATGTTAATATATAATAAAACATAAAATAAAATATAATAAAAAATAAAAATATTTAGGTTTAATTACTTTTTGGTCTCTCTTTTCGTCTAAAAATATCAAATTGTGACTAAAATATTGAAACTAAATTGAGACTAAAAAATTGGTGGCCAACTTGACATTTTTAGTAATAGTAACCAAAAGAGTAATTAAATCAAATATTTATTAAGATATTTTATATTTTTTTTGTCATTTTTCATTGTCTTCTTAATTTTTCACAAAATTGTACTAATGTCTTCCTCTCATATTTTGTTTTTGAAAGAAGAAATTAAGTTAAACACATACTAATTATTTTTGCTCTCATTTGTTTCCTTCATTCCTCGAGGAAAAATAATGATTTGATGATGAAATATTAGTTTAATAGTTATTAAAAAAAATTATCTTAGGAACCTTTTGAATACTCATTTTTTATGATTATAGAAGAAAAAATAATGTATTATGTGTTTTTTATAACTGATTTTTAATTATGACTTTATTATAATATATATTCATTTGGTAAAAGTTATAACTATACGTGAAGATGAAAACAACAAGATAAATTATACTTTTTATTGTTGGGAAATCACGCACTAAAAATAATAATATCTTCAAACACAAAAACACACCTACAAATAAGAGCAGAAAAATCAATAAAAACACTCAGAAAATTTAACGTGGTTCAACATCTCAAGGCCTACATCCACAAACACTCAACAAGAAGTATTATCACCCAAGTGCAATTTTTCTAGCAAAATTTACAAACCTTCATACAATTTTTTTATGGACCAAAACTACAAACCCTTCTTAGTGCAATTTTTCTGGCAAAAATTGCAAACCTTCCCATGACACACAACTACCCAAGTCCCCCATAAGAGAACTATTGAGTTGTGGTGACAACTCCAAAATCAACTCTTTATTTTTATAGTATTTTTCTGCCACTCTCCTCTTCATATTACTTAATGTGGGACTTTGGTGAATACCCACTTGAGAACCAATACTTCTTATCATTCTTCACATCATTAAAGCATTTAAAACATGATATTAATGATCTAATATGACATCTAACATCTAATTGTTTGATGGAAGAATCATTCTTTAAAGCGTTATACTAATGATTCAATCAAATGATCAAAAAATTATATTATTTTGACTCCTCCAAATCTCTCTTGATCAAGATCCGCCACTATATATATATATATAATTATTTGTTTGTTTGAGATATTTATTGAAAAGTTTAGTATAATATAAGTTACAACATATCGCGAACATTATTTTTAACCGAATATTTAACAATGATTTTCAAATGTTTCGTTTAAAAAACAATTGCCCAACTTTTCGATGTAACATAGCATGCAAAGTAATCAGACATATGTTTTATGGGCTAAAGATAACATGCACGTCCATGTCATTAACTTTTGAAGTTTATATTTCTAATGCAAATTGAAAATATTAGATTACAAGAAACAAATACTAAACCAGTTTTCAAATATAAATAATAACATGTAGTTTGACCAGGTTTCCGTTTTCCCAGTTTTTTTAAACAAAAATTAGCATAATGATCTCAGCTAATACATCATAACCATAAAAAAAAAATATTTCAACAGCAATCTTGGTTCTCTTATATTAGTTTTCAAATCTTCAAGTTCTAGAAACTAATAAGAAACATAAAAGTTAATTTAAAGGAACTTACACAGATCACTCTACTCTTTTTTTTTTTTTTTTTTACAAGTGAGAAGATTCAAATCCTAAATTAAATTATAAGGAATAATATAATTAGGCTGTCAATGTCACACGTTCATAATATCAATAATATCAGATTCATATCATTAGCCAAGACTGTGCAGACATTGATATCATTTCTTAGTAACAATTTTTGTTTTTTTTTTTAGTTTTGAGGACTGCGAAAGGGACCCTCCAATACATTATTAATTATGTATAGATTTAATTGTATATTTTTAGTTTCCAAAATGTCTTTTGGAGTTATTTTCAGTTATAAGTTCCAAAACTTTTAATAACTACAGGGTAAGTTTTTTTTTTAAATAAAAAATTTAATATGTGAAAGTTAATTTAACGATGTATTTATATACTAATAAACAACAATAATAATGTTATTTTAGTGATAAGAGTAATATTATTAATAAGAATAGGTGTAATAACGACAAATAATCGGGTTAAATATGTTTCTACTCCCTTAATTTGCAGTGAATTTTGGAATCAGTCCATTTTGAAACTTTGGATTAATCTAGTCATTCATCTTTCGAAATACGTGAATTTAGTCATTTTAATCAAATTTTGTTTGGTTTACTTTATGTTTCGTACGCATTTCAGGATTATATTTGAGTTGTTTATACTGTTTGACACCACATATTTGTTTTAATATTAAGTCAAATAATATTATGAAACGCACTTGAAATGTCAAATAAATTTAATAAAATTTGATTAAAAAGATTAAATCTACGTATTTCAAAAGATGAAAAATTAAATTGATCTAAAATTTTGAAATAGACTAACTTCAAAATTCACTGAAAATTAAGAGACAAAAACATATTTAACTCTACATAATATAATTACCAGTGATCATAGTATAAAAATAACTGGTGGTAATCTAAAAATAACAATTTAGTGGTATAACAACGATAATAATATTGATCGTAACAAATATTATTATTAAATAACAAATATAATATTTTTTAAAACTCAAAATTAAGCATACAGATAGTTTTTTGTTGATTTGGAAATGAAATAAAAGTATTTTAAAATTTAATAGAAAACCATTTAGCCCAATTTTTGTTGAACGTGTTTTAATTTTCATATTCCAATTATGTATATACTAAGATTTTTCAAGTATCATAAATATACAATTTTCGTTTCTTATTTAGCTAATACAACACCTATCAGATGACGTGAGAATATACATATTTTTCACTTATGCTGACCAACTTAATTAGACTTTTGTCTCTCATAATTGCCATAAAAAAATATAATTAACAATTAAGTTACAGGCAATATATTACCTTCATAATACCTTTTAATATCATGTTATTATTCAATTTTTAACAGACCGGAAGAATAAAAATGTTCAATTTGGATAACCTAATTAATACAATCAAAATTGAGACGGAGAATAAACAAATATAGTAAATAGGAAAGTAAAAATACAATTAATTTTTATTCATTCAAATTTTCTTTTGGAATTTTTGTTCAAATACAATTTTATTGAACCTGGTGAAGATAATAATCATATATTAGTAACTGTAATTAACAATGGCGTAAAGTGAAATTGAAGAATGTGACGTGAGGACATCACGTGTGGCATTTTTGTTGAACGGGGAAATTTGAATTTTTTTTTGAATTAACCTCTTTGAAAAGGGATAATGAGAGTGACAAATTCACATATACAAAGCAACTAGTTATTGGTTTTGGACCACATATTATTGGAGAAGAAGATTAAAAGATTCCCTACCCATCATATCTTCCGTAAATTCAATCTTTTACATTAATTCAACTTGGAATTCCTTGGAACTTGAATTTTTACTTGAGAACAAAATAGATACAAATTTTAATAGTTAGTAAAAGAAATTGATAGTGAATAATATTATAAAACTTTAAGAGTCTTTAATTATCAATTGTAATATATTTTCTTTTTTAATTTCGTCTCATTATTTTAAATATTACTTGGTTTTATTTTTTTTAAACAAATAAATATAATTCATACCGTAAATTCACAATATTACAATAATAACATAAGACACAAATAATGAATAACAAATACGAAGTCACTAAGACTTTGTTTGTTTGTGTGAATTTACTATTAGAAGAGAATAACTAGTGCAATTTATCCATGATTTATTGTATTTGTTTAGGTAGATTTGGATGGAAGGATAAGTCTCTTATCCCATCCCCTTCATTTGATGAGATTTGCGAGTGAATCATGATATTTTACAGAATTAACCTTGCAAAAACATCACATGATGCAGTATGTTCTTATGCTCTTTTAATAGAGGCAATGTGAGATTCCTGACATGCAGAAATATGTGGGAGCTATTCCTGGTTCATGGTGAAGAACTCGACAAAGGGTAGTTTGAGTTGTGTAGTGAAGATGGTGAGAAAATGGAGTTTGAGAATGACAAGAATGGTGAACTGGAATGACATGGATGGAGGCAACCATGAAGTAGAAAAACCATGGAATCAGTTCTAGGAGCTTTTGGAACCGAATATATGACTTGTTGAAACGTGATGGAATCAGTTATGAATATGTTGAAACCGATTCCATGATATATGTTGGGCAATGGGTTCTGTTGCACCTTGGAATTGATTCACAAAGGGGTGTTGGTTGATTAAGACAGTAGCACGATGGTTATAGAAGTTGAAATCTTCTAAGGAGTGTGTAACAACTCACCTACCAAATCAACTAGTCTCGAAAATGGATAACGCTAAAGTGTGCGACATATACCCAGCCGTCGAGACAAGTATCGTACTCTTAGCTTTAACTGGTGGTCGGGTCATGCCTCCGATGTTGTTACTTTGGAAGAATTAGAATGCTCATCATGCTATAACACCAGAAGATTCTGAATAATGATTAACAAGGACAGTCGGTGACATTCGTATTATAATCAGAGGTGAAATTCTTGGATTTATGAAAGACGAACAATCTTCTTGAAAATGACTTATTTGTGTGCACAATAATTATTAATTATTAATGATGTTTAAGAATAATAATAATTTTCATACATAAAAAGTCTAACTTTTACAATTATTTTGAATGACAAAAATGAAGATTAATGTTTCAACAAACTTTTATCAATGATAACAATTAATGTTTAAATATTTAATTTTTTTATACTAAAAATGACATGTATTATTTATTTATTAACATTATTAATTATTTTTTAGAATTTATTAAATAAAAGTCTTTTAAGAAAATAATTTTCACTCATCTAAATATCAGTTTGTTACTTTTATCGTAAGGTACTTTGATAATCTTTGTTTACTATCTATAAAAACTTTTTTTTTATCAATCATACAAGTCAAATCTCCTACAAACTCTCGTAAACTTCACCTTTAAATTTACTTACTTCTTCCTTCAAATTCATTAAAAAAAACAATACAAACTTTACTTTCAAATTCATCCACTCGCTCTCCCTCAAATTCATTTTTACAAAAGAACACACCCTAAATTTAATTTATTTGGTTAATTTCATGATATTACAATAATAAAATATCACAATATGAATAATACATTCATAAGTTAAAAAAAAAAGTAATACATTACATTAATTAATCTATTAAAAAATTTATTTATGAAAAACTAAATCAGATTAATAATATTCAAAATAATATAATGAAAATAGAAAAAGTCACCGTAATAAAAAGAATAAAAGTGATTAAACCTATTATAAACTTATTGTAAAAGTTATTAAACTTATTTAGACCAATTTAATTATTTTTGTTAGGATTCAGTACTTTTTCTCGCATAAAATTAAGATGACCATTTTTTCACAAATGTTTAGATTAAAATAAACTATGTTTAATAAATCCTCTTAAATTTTATGATATTGTCTTGCTAATGCTCATTATGTATATCAAATTTCACATAACTTAATCTTTATAAATGCACTGCCTAAAGATAAATATTTACACATTTAAAAATAACATATCATAAGTTAAAATTAAGTAATAAAATAAGTTTCTAAATAATTTTGAAGTGTTTTTTAACCTTAATTTTCGGTGAACATTGGAATTAATGAAACTTTAGACCAATTTAGTCCTTCAACTTTAAAAATGCGTGAATTTAATCCATTTAACTAAATTTTAAATTTTGTTGAATTTAAGTGACATTTCAAATGCGTTTCATGATAACATTTGAGGTGTTTACAACGTTTGATACGTTTTTGTTTCAAATAAACTTAACAATTAAAAAACTAAATTCACGCATTTCTAAAGTTGATGAACTAAATTGGACCAAAGTTTTGAAGAGAGACTAATTCCAATTTTTACTAAAAGTTAAGAAATCAAAAACATATTTAATCCTAAGTTTTAAATTATATGAAATTTGTACGCAAAATATAATTAATAAAAATATGAATTTAAATATTTGAATTGATTTAATTTTGTTATAAAGTAGTTAATGTTATAAAATTAATGGATGTATATTGACTTGCTAGTCAGTCATGATTGAGTACTAGTGGGAGCGTTTTAGGGTAGTGTGCTCTATATGTCTCAGTCCAGACTCTTTTTAATCCTTTCTTCATTTACAATTGTATATTATATTCTTATTTTTGTGATAAAAATTATTTGGCTTTATCAATTTTCATCTTGTGTTATTATTATTATTATTTTATGTGCTAGTTCTAAATATGTCAAATCTTGCAAAATTTGAATTTGTGATTATTGATATCACAAGGAAGAACTACTTATGTTGGATATTAAATGGTGAAATAAATTTATGTAATGGGTCTTGGTGATGTTATTAAAGGAAGAAATAAAAGATATGAGCAAATAATTTCCTCTCACAACAACAATATCGTGAGAAAGATTTTACAAATATTCTGAATTGATTTCATGTCCTTAGTGGTTGAACAAAACAACGAAATTTTTAATGAAAATTCATGAGACTTGTTCTGTTCCGTTTCCAGAAGTGAATGCAACCATATCTCATTCCTTTTCTTATTTTCTCTCTTATTAATTTTATTTCATAACATGTTATCAACAATATTTATTATTCATATCTTCATGATCATAGTTGTGATTTTGGTCGTGGTTATAATCGTCCTAGTGATTATGGTTGTGGACATGATCATAAAAGAAATTTCAAACATTTTATCACAAAAAGTAAAACAATAATATAAAAAAGAGAAAATAATGAAGACAATAAAAAAATATATTATGTAATATTGACCGTATATAAAATGTTACAAAAAATATGTTATAGATACACATAAAACTAACCTTATAAGATGCGATATGTGTTATGTATACCTTAAAAGACAAGTAAATGGGCAAAAACATAAACTTAACTAAAAATACAAACCTCCAATATCAACAATTAGCCTAATTAAAATTACAAACCTCCAATGTCCACGTGTCTACGGTCAAGCTAGATTAGCAGTCTTTTTTCTATTTAATAATAATTACTTTGCTTTTTAACGTTTTCTTTTTCTAGTTTACATTTTCTTTTTGTACTTCGTTTTATTACTTTTTATTTTATCTTTTGTATATTTTCTTTATTACTTTTCACCTTTATCTCATCTTCTTTTTTTTCGGCACTTTCCTTTGAGAACAAATAAATCTCCAAACCCCTCCCCAACAAATATCATGTTAAAAAATACATACAAATTTAATTCTTATATAAAATAAAATATTAATTTATTAATTCTACTATCAATTTTAATATATTAAAGCTGAGTCCTCGTGCACGTGGCACTTGTTATTTTTTGGTTTTTTTTTTTCACTCTTAAGACTCTTGACAATTTTAATACAATTTTTTATTTGTTTAATTTTTTTTTCTTTAATTTTAACTAATTGTAGTTTAACTCTAAAAGTTTATATTTCTATAAATTCATAGTTAATTTGACAAATCATATTAACACAAGTTATTAAATTGCTTTCAATTTTTAAATATTTTATCTCTTTACTTTATTTACATGAAATTTTACAAATACTTAATTGTATTTCTTTATTTTTTATAAAATATAATTTTAATATTTAAAAAAGAGATATATTTTGTTATACTTTGATTTTATTTTTGTTTTAGTGATGACATGTTATACTTAAAAATAATTAAGAGTTGTAATAATATAGTTTGGTTTATAAAAATGTATAATAGTTTTGTTAATAGGTACCTTATCTTCAAATAAGATAAGATAATTAAGTATATTTGTTTATGCAAGGATTGCATCATCTAGATAAAATGTGTTAACAATATATTTTATTTAGCTGATGCAATACATAAATAAATATAGTCAATTATATAGACATTTAAATTAATTGTGAGAAGATTTAGCGTATAATTATATATATACTTATTTGGATTTGTTGGATAATTAGAATATTATTATGAAATTGAAAAGGGGATTATAATCATTGTGAGTGTGATGTTATAGACAATTAAATGAAGTATAATGAGTATATAATAACATAAAATTTTGTTATTTTGGAGAAATATCGTTTTAAGTGAATTATTGTGACACCCCGACTACTATACTAAATAATAATTATTATTATTTGATAAAAAGATATGGAATTAATTGTTTTTTTTTACTATAAGATTAACCTTGAGAGAACATTAATAATAACATAACTTCATATTTATATATATAGTTTACATCTCTATAATTGTTCAGGAAATATTACAAAAATATATATTTGTAAAATATTAAGAGTTCTACATCAGAATAGAAAATTATCTATATTTTTAATATCTCCTAAATAGAAATTATCCATGAGTCAATCTTCAGAAGATCCACCAATAATATCCCGAACAACTCTCACTGAGCAGGTTCCTCTTCTGCTCATGCAACAAGTACATATGAAAGAAAAATATGAAAGGAGTGAGGTCTTTATAAGCCTTAAATATCAATCTTAATAAACTCAACAAACAATGCATTTGGGAAGTGATTAAGTAGTTGAGTATTTCTCATAAAATATTGGTACAATCATAATTATTTCTTTCTCGAGAATATTAGCCATTCATCGGCTCACAAAAGAGATATATACTCACTACCTAACCTTGGCGATGCCGAGCAGGTATCGGATAGTCCCAAGTTTGGCCTATGAATATCCTAGTCCAGTGCGTTATTCTGAACTATCCAGATATTCACCTACTTGGTAAAACTTCCTTAGACCCCACCATGGTCCCTGCCTTTCATCCCGCAGTGTACCAAACTGTGACTTCCCAAATACAACCACTTTGACACTGGTTTAATCTCAACTTATTGAAACCAGACTTAACTCTTACTTAACTGACATACTCTTGGATATTTTCAAAGGTCATAAAATGTGATGACTATCAAATCATGTCATTGTATAAACTATACACAAAGAATATAAAATAATGATAAAATGTACATGCAATTTTCTTTTGTCCAAGCTCACTGAATAAAATAATATTTACTTTCACTTTACATTTATTTTTATTTTTTAATTATAAAATAATGATAAAATAAGAATCAAAGCAAGAACTTTAAATAAATAATTATATAAGGATTAGAACGTTATAAATAAATATAATAACAAAAATATAAATTAAACAAGACTAGTGCGTAACTGAAAATATATTAATTGAAATAAATAAATAGAACCAGTGCATAACTGGATATAAATAAAATAAAATAAATAAATAGGACCAGTGCGTAATTGGAGGTAAATAAAATAAATAAAGAAATAAGACCAGTGCGTAACTGGAGATAAATAAAATAAAATAAATAAATAGGACCAGTGCGTAACTGGAGATAAATAAAAAATAAAATAAATAAATAGGACGTAACTGGAGATAAAAATAAAATAAAATAAATAAATAGAACCAGTGCGTGACTGGAGATAAATAAAATAAAATAAATAAATAGGACCAGTGCGTAACTGGAGATAAATAAAAATAAAATAAATAAATAGGACCACTGGAGATAAATAAAAAATAAAATAAATAAATAGAATCAATACATATTTGGAGATTAAATAAAATAAATAAATAAACAGGATCAGTATATAATTGGAGATTAAATAAAATAAATATAAGAGGATAATAAATGAAAATAAGTTAAATGAAAGTAAAAAGAATAATATATGAGTCAAAATAAATAAAAGATTAATATAAAACCCATGAGCTTATCAAGATTAATATATAAGAGCTTAACCTCACTCCCCCTTACCTTATTGATTGAAGAACACACTAATAATATTTGTAGAGGACTATGATCTTTTCGAATCTTTGCTCTAAACTTTTTTTCCCTGTTTTCTCTTTATCTCTCTTATTTCTCTTTCTCTTTCTCTCTCTTCTTTCTTCTTTCTTTCTCTCTCTTCTTTCTCTCTTTCTCACTTTCTCACCACCGTAACTTCCCCTTCATCTATATATATATATATATATATATATATATATATGTATATATATATATATATATACATATATATATATATATATACATATATATATATATATATATATATATATATAAATAAGCAAGTCAAGTCATGTGGCATCATGACTTTCATTAATGTAAAAGATAATGTTTATCTTTTTTTTTTCTTTTCCTTCTTATCTTTTCTCATAATCTTATCTTCTTCTTCTTCTTTTTTTTCTTTTCTTCTTATCTTTTCTTCTTACCTTTTCTTCTTATCTCTTCTTCTTCTTCTTCTTTTTTTCTTTTCTTTTTTCTATATTATTATTATTATTTTTATCTCTTTTAGAAAATTCTTCATATATTTTTTTTTACACACACCTATTTAATTAAAATATTTTTACCTAATATATATATATATATATATATATATATATATATATATATATATATATTATATTTGTTTTGTTTTATTCTTATTGTTATTTTCAATAAGTAAAATTTACATCATGATAAAATATATTTTTAATGTTTAAACTACATCATAATAAAATACGAAACATTAGTAAAAAAAATTTAATTTTTCTAAGCATTTTATTTAAAATAAATAATACGGTATATTAAAAATAGGGATGTTACAATTATCGCTCAAGCAACACTCAAGCGATGAGTAACTATTGCATGCACCACTTAATGTTGCTTAAGCACTAACACAAATGCTCAAGTCACGAGCATGTTACTCATTTCATGGCTTAAGAATTCTCTCTCTTTCAAGATACTTGACACCAGTGGCGGATCTTGACAAAAAATGTTGGAGGGGACAAAGTAATATAATTTTGAGATCATTAGATTTGATCATTAGTACAATGCCTCAAAAAATGACTTATCTACTCAACAATTTGATCATTAGTATAATGCTTCAAAACATGTGAAAAAGTATAATTATCTTGTTTTCATCAATAGTTTCTTTTTTTTATCACTT
The DNA here is from genome assembly GCF_037176805.1 of Vigna unguiculata. NCBI lineage: Eukaryota > Viridiplantae > Streptophyta > Magnoliopsida > Fabales > Fabaceae > Vigna > Vigna unguiculata. Next base: position 8,911,773 of record NC_140800.1, read on the forward strand.
TTAAACAATGAATTTATTCTTTTACTCTTTATCAATATTTTTCTTTTCGTAAATAATATTAAAAAATAATTTATCATAATCTAAGAAAAAATTAAGGCACATAATTATTAAAAGAAAAATATATTATAGTCAAATCACAATTAAAAATAAGTTATAAAAAAGACATGATACATTTTTTTCTATATTCATAAAAAAAATGAATAGACAAAAAGCTAATGAGTTAAAAAATAATGTTTTCATTATCAAGTGAGACAGGAAACAAGAAAAGAATAAATGAGAAATGAAAGCAAAAATAATGAGTTTGTGTCTAACTTTTTTTTCTTAAAAAAAAAGAAGAAGAAAACATACAAGAGTGTGAGAGATGATCACAATTTGTGAAAAAAAAAAACTAAAAAGACAATAAGAAGGAAAATAAAAATTATCTTAATAAATATTTGGTTTAATTACTCTTTTAATTCATGTTTTCTTATAAAAATGTTAAGTTGGTCCTCTAATTTTTTAGTCTCAATTTGGTCCCAATTTTTTTTAAAAACTAATGCAATTTGGTCTTTAACGTTAAACTTCTTGAAAAGAATCAATGATTGTTTCATTAAAGTTGGAATGGTTTGCTTTGTTGATGTAGTTAATATAATCCTAGTGTTAATTTTTTTTTACAAAAACTGGGACAAAAAAAATTAAACCTAAATATTTTTATTCTTTATTATCTATTAACATATAATATTGTGCTTTATAAAAACAATAAAAAAATACACAATTTAATTTTTATCAATTCCTAAAATATACTACTTACAATTTAAAAAATTTAATAAATATTTAATACATTTAAATTATATATATATATATATATATATATATATATATATATATAAAATTAAAAAAAAAATTCAAAATTGTGAGGGGGGGCCATGGCCCCTGCCTGCCCCATTATCATCCGCCTCTACTTGACACTCAAGCACGAATTGATCGTTTAAGTATTAGTGTGTAACATTGTTGTATCATTATAGGATAAACATAAACAACTGATGGATTTAGACCCGTTAGTAAGTAACCATTACCGACGAAATTACCGATGGGTATCCTTGCTTAATTTACCAGTAAAAATATCCATCGGTAAGGTTGTATTTGTTGACGTAATTATCGACGAAAATTACATAGTTATTGACGAATCAAATCCTTCAATAAAGTTACTCGATGAAATCAAAATTACATTTCACTTTCCCCCTGTCCCAATTTCAGTTTCGTCCAAAAATGCAAACCAAACTCATAACAAAGCGAAAATCCAACCCTTGTACGATGACGCTGCACTAGCCCGCATTGATGCTATTGTGACCTTGTCGATGCCCATCGTGACCCTGTCGTGACGTTCGTGGCTTGAGCAAGACAACTTCTTGTTCGTGGGTTGAGGGAGCTCAGCAATCTCACTATGTCTCCTAAGCTGCCGTCGTTCTCCCCCAATCTCACCGTCGTCGACCGTTTGTGGTAAGTCTCTATCTCACCGATCGTCATTGTTCTTTGATTTCTTTATCCCTCCATCGTTACACACTCTCATTGGATTGCGTTTTTCAGGCTAGTGGTCACGTGCGTTGAACCATTGCTAGGTGTGTCCATTTTTCCCTTTCTCACTTGAGCCCTAATTGAGTGATGGGTTTTTGTTTTTGGTTCGATTAAGTTTTTTGATTAGGGATTTGGATTTTTATTTCGGTAATACTCCATTATGTGCATTTAATCTACAATTCATCTGTTATGGAACTTAGGAAAATGTTTTAAGTTGATGCATTGTCCAACTTGTGAACAAATGGATAAGTTCGTATAAGCTTGGATGACATTTACATGTGTTTAAGGTTAAATGTCTTAACTCAATATTGGTATTGTAGTCATCAATATTCACTAGGACCTGAATTTTATAACGTGGAAGTATGTAAGCCTGATATAGGAATAATCTTTTTGTTAGAAAAATAGTGAAATAAAAAGAAGAGAGCAAAGTCCAAGTATAAAGGTCAACCAGATTCACACCCACTACTGCGTAGTTCTGAACCAAATGTGTTCATGTTGGTGTGTTTACTTTCTTTTTTCCTAGTATACATAGAGTTTTTAGAACTTATATGATTATATAACAAGTCTTATTGGCCAAGCGTTGATATTAAGGTTCAATAGTATAAGAGAATGATAGTCATTCATACAATGAGAGAACACTCGAGTAATAGAGAAAACACATTAATTTTCTCTCCTTTCGGATTAGTGTCACTTAAGTAACATGAGGTCATTCAAGCAAGAAAATATTCATCACTTAGAGGGAATAAGGTCACTCAAGTGGAAGATTATGACATTGTAGTTAATATGTGAAGCAAATGTGTGATTTAATATTTATATGCTTATATATATGATGACATGGTGATGAAGATAAGATGTATGCACTACTATGATATACTTATCGATATACATTGTATGTTGATATTTGTATGATATTGTGGCCTAATATATTATGCCCTTTTATGAGTGTGTGGTGAGAAATACTTTGAATGATATTGGATAATGTTCTTACCATGTCCAATAGTTCCACGTTGCTTAAAAATCGAGACCTAAGACAGTTTAAATATTTTTTCCTCCTTCCACTGTCCAAAGTGATTTTTAAAGACAAAACTGTGACAGAGCATACACTCAAAAGTGAACAATATCTCAAATGTATGGTGATTGACAATAACTCTATCATCAGACTTGCGATCGAAAGAAATAATATTAAGTATAAAAGTCATTGTTTAAATGAGTTTCACCAACGGTTTAAGTAGAATAAGATTTCCATATCGAGCTATTACAAATAGGTGCAATGAACCACCCAATTATAAAAGGATACAAATGAATTTTTCAATACATTTATGATGAGTCAAAGTGTTAGTTTTTTGTGTGACATGCTTAATGTGATTCTTATTTATAAAATTTTCCAAATATTACTCTCCCTTGTATTTTTCCACAACAATAATAAAAGATGACTTGTGAAACATTGGTAGTTTTATTTTAATTTAAGATTTATGTTTTTTTTTGTTACTATCCCTCGTGTTTTTCCACAATAATAGGCAAAGACGACTTGTGAAACCTTGATGTTTCTATTTTAATTTAAGATTTATTTATATTTATTTTTACTATATATTAATTCACGTGTTACATGTCTCATAACTTTTGAACTCTATCTTCATTGTGATTGTTTTGCATCTTTAACTAATTTATGGTGTGTGTATGTGTATAAATAAATAGTTGTGACAGAAGAGTGAGTTACGAATGGTTGAGCAAAGAAGAGAGATAATAGTCTTTGCGTGGTGGCAACGTAGTTAAATCCGTACGAGCCAATCTTCGTCAAACCGGTCAACAATGGCGGCTCCCACCCCCCCTTTCCCACCAAATCCAAAACTCTCTTCTTTGCTTTTCTCACTCTCAAATTCATTAATACACAATTATTTATACAATATTTTTCATGTGAGAAATAATTTTATGCAATATCTTAAAAATCAAAGAGAAAAAAAACTAGAAAATAAATATTAATTTAAATGTGACATCATTGCCACAAAAATGACTAAACTTAATAGTTTTACGATATTATATATTCATTTAATATTAGAAATAATTAATTGTAGTGATTAATGCAATATTTTGAACATATATAACGAGTATTTAATTTTAAAGATGTTAGAAAAATGTGTATGAATGATAATGAACCATGTATAGCTATGAGAAATAGCCGGATTAGAAACACACACATGATTTGACATTCACATTCACATTCGGGGACAAACCACATCAACCACACTTTCTTTTTTATTAATTACAACGACAATCGTTGGTTCATTCTTCACTCATATATTGAATTGAATAAAATAAACCCCTCAGCGTGATATCACAAGACGTGAAAATGGAAAACAAAGACACGAGCCACTGTGTTGTTCAGAGTTCAATTGTTTTTTTGTCCACCACCACCACCTGGCACTGGTAGACCATTCCAACTCCCAACAACACAACATACCCAATGGCTTCAACGTCCTCACACCAGTTCTGAGTCCCTCAAGATTCCCTCTTGTTCTATTCTATTCCCTGCCACAACCATCAAGTACATGAGTTTTGCCAAAACAACAAAAAGTACACAGAGCACAAGAAAAGAACCAGGGTCATCATTAATGTCAGAGCAGGAAACCGATTCATGGGGCTTCCTGTTTGTCTGTTTCTTGATCCTTTTCTCAGGTACTAACCTAAAACTCTGTCGCTGATCTTGTCCACAAAAGACAAGTTTTTGCCTCAAACTCCTTTCTGGGTTTATAATAATAGTTGTTTTTCTGATAATGAGTGAACCTCGTGATTGTTTTCGATCGTACACCTCAATACGGAGCAGTGTTTATTATTAAGTATTAAAAGCACCAAGCTTTGTGGTGGGGTGTTGTTAGATTCTCTATTTATTTTTGTTTATTAAGATTTTCCTGGGCTGATCGTTGATTCTGTTTTGTTAGCTGTCTTTCACGCTTACCGAGGTTGTGGTGATTGAACAGGTAAATTAGTTGTTGGGGATTCGTTGGCGACTGACGCAGAAGTTCTGCTGAAGCTGAAATCTTATTTGCTGAACCAAACTCGAACAAACAGAGGAGGGTACATAAACTGGAACAAGAACAGTTCAAATCCTTGTTATTGGTCAGGAATCGCTTGCAGCCTCCTGAACGGGACAACAACGAGGGTTGTGAAAGTGGATATCTCTTACAGTGAAATATATGGTAACATATTCGATGGGTTCTCTAATCTCACTGAGCTCAGACACCTTGACATGTCTTGGAACTCTCTCTCTGGGGGGATTCCTGAGGACTTGAGGATGAGCCAGAAGCTTGTGTATCTCAATCTCTCGCATAACACTCTCGAGGGGGAGTTGAATCTAAAGGGATTGACTCAGTTGCAAACCGTGGACTTGTCTGTTAATAGGTTCCGTGGGGAACTTGGGCTGAGTTTCCCTGCAATTTGTGACAGTTTGGTGACTTTAAATGTTTCAGAGAATCACTTGAGTGGTGGAATTCATGGATTCTTTGATCAATGCTTGAGTCTGCAGCACTTGGATTTGAGCACCAACCATCTAAATGGGACTTTGTGGACTGGATTTTCCAGGCTGAGAGAGTTTTCAATCTCAGAGAATTTTCTCACTGGGGTTGTTCCTCCACAGGCTTTTCCAGTGAACTGTAGCACCGAAAATTTGGACCTTTCAGTGAATTTATTTGTTGGTAAGGTCCCGAAGGAGGTGTCCAACTGCAAGAACTTAGTGGTTCTCAACCTTTCTAGTAACAATTTCACCGGAGATATTCCCCGTGAAATTGGTTCCATTTCTGGTCTTGAGGGATTGTTCTTGGCGAACAATACTTTCTCAAGGGATGTCCCAGAGACCCTTTTGACCTTGAACAATTTGTTCATCTTGGATTTGAGCAGAAACAAATTTGGTCGGGAAGTGCAGGAGATTTTTGGGAAATTCAAGCAAGTGAAGTTTCTTGTGCTGCACTCAAATTCCTACACTGGAGGGTTGAACTCATCAGGCATTTTTACATTGACAAACCTTAGACGTTTGGACTTGAGCTTCAATAATTTTTCTGGTCCATTACCTGTTGAAATCTCAGAAATGTCTTCACTCGCTTTCTTAACCTTAACCTACAACCAGTTCTCTGGATCTATTCCTCCTGAATTGGGAAAGTTGAATCGCCTTATGGCACTTGATCTTGCCTTCAACAGTTTCAGTGGAACGATCCCACCAAGCCTTGGAAACTTGACTACTCTGTTGTGGCTAACCCTTTCAGATAATTCATTAACCGGAGAAATCCCACCAGAGTTGGGAAACTGCTCAAGCATGTTATGGCTAAACCTTGCAAACAACAAACTATATGGAAAAATTCCTCCCGATCTTACAAGAATTGGAAGGAATGCAAGGGCCACATTTGAATCAAATGAAAAGAATCTTGGGGGTGTTGTTGCTGGCAATAGTGAGTGCTTAGCAATGAAGAGATGGATACCTGCTGATTACCCTCCGTTCAGCTTTGTGTATACCATCCTGACAAGGAAGAATTGTAGGGCCCTTTGGGACAGGTTGCTCAAAGGATATGGTATCTTCCCCATGTGTACTTCTGAGCCCTCTGCTAGATCATCACACATAGCAGGGTATATTCAGCTAAGTGGGAACGATTTGAGTGGTGAGATTCCTTCAGAAATTGGAACCATGGTAAACTTTAGCATGTTGCATTTGGGAGATAACAAGTTCACTGGGAAATTCCCTATAGGGATGACAGGTTTACCACTCGTAGTCTTGAACATGACCAGAAACAATTTTTCTGGTGAAATTCCAAGTGAAATTGGCGACATGAAGTGTCTACAGGATCTTGATTTGTCTAGGAACAACTTCTCTGGAACATTTCCCATAAGTCTGGTACACTTGGATGAGCTTAGCAGGTTCAACATCTCGTACAATCCCCTCATATCTGGTACAGTCCCACCATCCGGACACTTACTCACTTTTGACAAGGATTCATATTTGGGTGACCCCTTCTTGAAACTCCCAAAGTTCTTTAACATCTCTGATGATAGAAATAGCACATTACAAAGAGTCTTGAAGAATCCCACAAAATGGTCTTTGGTTTTGGCTCTAGGATTAGCTATAGTGGTATTTGGACTTCTTTTCCTTGTAATATGCTTCTTGGTGAAAAGTCCATCTGTGGAACCAGGAAACCTGATGAAGAATATGAAGAATATAAAGAAAAAGAAAGCACATGATTCAGGCAGCTCCGGATCCTCACCGTGGTATTCTGACACAGTTAAGATATTCCACCTGAACAAGACAGTTTTCACACATGCAGACATCTTGAAAGCAACCTCAAACTTCACAGAGGAGAGAGTGATAGGAAGGGGTGGGTATGGAACAGTATATAGAGGGTCGTTTCCGGATGGGAGAGAGGTGGCAGTGAAGAAGCTCCAAAGGGAAGGAACTGAGGGTGAAAAAGAATTCAGAGCTGAAATGAAGGTTCTAAGTGGTCATGGATTTAGCTGGCCTCATCCAAACCTTGTCACACTCTATGGTTGGTGCCTCTACGGTTCAGAGAAGATACTTGTTTATGAGTACATAGGAGGTGGAAGCTTGGAGGAGCTTGTGACTGATACAAAACGGTTGAAATGGAAGAGGCGCCTAGAAGTGGCAATTGATGTGGCTAGAGCACTTGTCTATTTGCACCATGAGTGCTACCCTTCTATTGTGCATAGAGATGTTAAGGCCAGTAATGTGTTGCTAGATAAAAATGGGAAGGCCAAAGTCACAGACTTTGGACTTGCTAGGATTGTTGATGTTGGAGACAGTCATGTGAGCACAATAGTGGCTGGCACAGTGGGGTATGTTGCACCAGAATATGGACAAACATGGAAAGCCACTACAAAAGGGGATGTGTATAGCTTTGGGGTGCTGGTTATGGAGCTTGCAACTGGGAGAAGAGCAGTGGATGGAGGAGAAGAGTGTTTGGTGGAATGGACTAGGCGTGTTATGATGGATTGTGGAAGACAAGGGTTAGGTGAATCTGTGCAAGTTTTGTTGAAGGGAAGTGGGGTGGTTGAGGGTGCTAAGGAGATGGGTGAGTTGCTTCAAGTTGGGGTGAAATGCACACATGATGCACCACAGGCTAGGCCTAACATGAAGGAGGTTCTAGCCATGCTTATTAAGATATACGATCCTATTGGGGACTCAAATTATGGACACCTTGTGTAGCCTTTTGTGACTCAAGATAGAAAAATTGTGCATAGTGTAAGTTCCAATACAGTTTACATAGAAAACACATATCATACACAGTTCATTCTTCTTGTGTAAAGAAACTCATTATTCATGTTGCAGAAGTTGCTCAATTTTGTTCTGTATCTGAGACTTTACTTTTGTTTAACACCTTTCGTGCATACTAAGCACCTCTGTTCAATTTGTCTTAATCAGTGGCAATGTAAAATATTTCTTTTATCAATCAGTCCCTAAGATTTCTAATTCTTAATAAAAGGTAACTGAAGTTATGAAGAATATCAGAGCTCAAACTACAGTAAACAGGGAGTGCATTCTCCTGCTACAGGAGTGTTAATTTAATATAAAATCAATGAATAGGGAAAAACTATACGTGAGTTTGGGGAACTAATATAAAATTTGTTTATGTTGTTTTGTATTGTTTGTGTGGTCTATGTGTGAAAAGAGTTTAAACTTCATTCAACTCCTTTTCAAGAGTACCTTGTCCAAACATTGTTCAAGAGTTAATCTTTAATCTTCTCCTAGTTCTTCACAAAGTAACCTTCCTCGGAAAGGGAACAATCTAATTTTCTTTTTGAAAACTTGAAAAGTTTTAAGAATTTTCAATCTTTCACTCCTTGGAAGAGAAGAAGCTCCATCATTTTGGCTTCAAAAGCTAGGCTTGAGGTCTTCAAGAGATAAGTTCTAGTTTGTTGTCATGTTCATATTTCCTTTGAGTTTAGTTTAGTTTAGTTTCCTTACATGTTCCATTCCATTTTTTTTCTTCTAATGGTTCATTTACTTATTTCAATATTCCTGAATCATTTGCATTTGGTCTACGAACTTGTAACATTTTTATTCTTGACTTCTTTTTTTACTTTGTTTGAAGTCAATCATATTCATATAATCATTTATCTTTGATTTTCTGAATCTTATAACTTGTTCAGAGTCAAACTATTCGTGAGTTTGGGGAACTAATATAAAATTCAGAACTAGTTCTAAATTTTTTGAAAAATTTTCTAAGTGCAAATAAATACATGAAAACCAAACTAGTTCAAAACTTGTTCCGTCTTATAAAAAAGAAAAAATGCAAACAAAATATGAGAAAACAAATAAAATAAGTAAGGTTGAGACGCATACAAGAAAAAAGGAAAAAGAATATTGCAAATGCTTTTACATTTAGTTATTCTTATGACTTAACTTGTGTTATGAATATCTTATTCTACATGATTTATTAGATTTAGTAACATTTTTCTGTTACATTTATAGTAAATGTTACCTTATTACCTTATGAATAACTATAATAATATTTTTTTAGAAAATGTTACTATAAGTAATTAAAAATGTTACTATTAACATTGTTACTATGATATTGTAACATTTTTAAATAAAGTTACTGTAAATAAGTAATTAATTTTCATGTATTTACCTTAATTGTAAAATTTTAAAATGATAACAATAAATTTATAATTAATTAATTTTATTAATATTAATTTAAAGTTTAATATTTTAAAGTAATACTTTAATTTATTTAAAAGTAAATTTAAAGTAATATTATAATTTATTTAATAATAAATTTAAATTAACAACAACCTTAAACATTGTTTTTAAATATTTAGATTTTACGTAGTTTCAAATCAATTTTAAATTAATATTTTAATTTATTTAAAAATAAATTTAAAGTAATATTATAATTTATTTAAAAACAAACGTTAAAAAATGTTTTTAGATCTTTAGGATATACAACGTTTTCGATCAAATCCCGTGTTCTTGTTTATCAAACTCTCCAACATCATTTTTTACTTCAAACTCTTGATCATACTCTGTCTCATTGTTTTCCTTCTTTCTTAAAATCCTATGAGGTGCGATTCTGTCGTCGTTGATTCATCTTGTTGTCATTGCCTTTTTCAGGTAATATCATTATGTGTGTAAAAATTTTCTTTCCATGCGTCTCTTTTTAGTTTCGAAAATTCTAATGCTTCTTCGTAAGTTTATCTCAGATCTCTTCCTTTTAATTTTAATATATCTCTTTATTACTAATAAATTACGGATTCATTGGTTTTAATTTCACATTAGGGAAAATCGGTGAAAACATCGCAGACTAGGGAGGTGTTCTATGCATTCTTGAAGATATTGTGAAGGTGAGTGAAAAATAAGCCCGTGTGTGCTTTGTCTGCTAGTTTAATTTTAGTTTGAGTGGACTGTTAAATCAATTATTGTTATATAGTTGTACTTCAATGAGAAACTTTGTATAATTTTTGTTTTAGCTAGCATCTTTAATCATATATTTATATTCCCAGAACTTTCTTAATTAAGAAAGTTAGAGATAGAGAATCATTCCGTCTCATAGCTTTCCGATTGAATACAGACTGGATTTACTTCAATTTTTCTTAGTTTTATGTCTTAATTATGATGATTAGGGATTTGTTCTTATATGTTGGTCGATTTAGATATTTTTCAATGATAAACAACTTTATTAAGTGTTTTAATTATTAAGAGTTTATTATTCTTGTTCTTAGTACTACAACTATACTTCAAATTGTGAGATCCAGGAAATTCATAAAAATAAATAATTAAAAGAGTATAAGAGATGAAGGGTTGAGACTACCTTAGGAGAGTTCTTTGATAAATCCCAGACAAGAAACAATGTGAACCTAAGTGGTTTAGAGCACTTAATTAGGTTGAAGGGACTTGGGTTCAAGTCTCGAGCATGTCATTAGTAGATTTATTTAATTTTGCTACTATATTGTGAATGTGAAAGCATGATTTAAGTTCATACGAATGGGTAAATTGACAAGAAACATGGATTAGTTTGGTGGTTGTGCATGAACTTGGTAATTGAGAGGTCATGGGTTCAAACCTTGGGTTAAAGGAAATAGACATTATCTATATTTTTGTTTTTTTCAGGGGTGGTGTTAGTTTAGGTGCACTAAACAAGAATAATGGTTATAAAACTTAAAAATATAAAATTAATTCATTTTTCTTTTAATTTTATTTAATTGGGCTGAATTGGTGAGAGGGAATTAAAGGAAATGGACTCTATCTATATTTTTGTTTTTTTCAGGGGTGGTGTCAGTTTAGGCGCACTAAACAAGAATAATGGTTATAAAACTTAAAAATATAAAATTAATTCGTTTTTCTTTTAATTTTATTTAATTGGGCTGAATTGGTGAGAGGGAAAGGAGTGTGTGAGAAAGTAAAGAGTTAGAGTGAGTGATAGCAAAGGAAAACAGAGAGGAGTCTGGGAATTTTCGTGGTCTAGAGGGAGAGGGTGAGGGTTGAAGGGAGTTGAAGAAGATACCTTTGGAGGGGGCTTTGAACAACAAGCACTAATCGTTAAATTGCAATTGGAGCGAGGATCCGAGGTAAGGGAAGTTGTTCATATGTGTTATTAGTATTTTTTTCTCTGTTCTGGAATGTCTTTGTGGCTTGATGATTGTGTTTTACCCTTTTTCGCGTTCAAACCCGTAAGTTCTGGGCAAAAATTTCCAGAACCGCCTGGCGGCTAAGAGTGCTCTGCCAGGCGACGCAACATTTTTTTAGCGTTTTCTGGGTTTTGTGATGAACCGCCTGGCGGCCTTGGAAGACCCGCCAAGCGGCGCGCACTGGTGATAATGTTAATTTTTACCATTATCCAAGCTATATTTCATTAGCAAAATCATCTCTTCCAAAGCTTTTAACCTACTTAATCCTCAATTTTACCTTACTTTTGTAAATAAATACATTTTGGGTTACATTTATCTAAATATACCACTAATCCCCATTTTTTGTGTCCTTTTTGTAGATGGGAAGCTTTGTCCAAAAATCCAGATTAATGAGTGACCCGAAATAGCAAGGAGAAGGAGAAAAATGTCAACAGGAAGCGCCAGGCGGAACAGACCGCCAGTCAAGCGCCAACCAAGCGCCAGCCAGGCGCCCCTGTTATGAACCGCCTGGCGGTAACTGGACACCGCCGGGCGGTAGCTGCCAGTTTTGCCCCCTGTTTGCTCGATACCGCCTGGCGGTGAGACCCTTCCGCCAGGCGCCAATGTTCGCTGATGTGGCAAGTTGGCTCTTTTTCTTCTGTTTTCGCGAGGGGAAATGGATCTTTGGCATTTTGGAGGCACGAAGAACACATTTGGAGAGCTTGGAGGAGTGCTAGGGCTTGTGGGAACAGCTCCATCTTCCTCTTTGTATCTCTTTCTCTTCCATCTCTTCCATTTTTAAGCTTGAGCTCTCCATGGCAATGGAGAGCTAAACCCATTTTTTGTTGGGGTTAGATGTAGCCACGAAACTCTTGTGTAAATGCAAATGTTTTGATTTTATATATGACTCTTTCATTAATTGCTAGTCTTCTTATTTCTTCACTTAAAGCTTGCATTGATTTAGCCATCTCTTGCATGATTTTTGGTTCATTGGGTGTGGAAATATCTTTTGAAACCTAGATTTGAAATAAGAAAACTCAATGGAGCTTGTACCTAGGAATGGGGCTTGACCCATTGGTTGCATTAAAACCTTCGTGCATAAAGCAAATTTGCTTATTAAGAGTTCAAGGAATTGACCTTTAATAAGGAAATTTAGGCTCAATTCATTAAGGAATTAGGGTTTGAGTAATATTGTGGGTTAGCATTAGCATATTAATGAAGAGGATGTTAAATTGTAGTTGCATGAGAGCATAGTTGGTGAATTCTAACCCCGGCAATATCAAGTCATATCATTTCTAATCTTTTCCATTCACTAAGTGCCTTTAACTTCCAAAGTTCAATTTTAATTATTTATGCAAAGTTTAACTTCATACGTTGAAACTCAAAATATGGATTTATTCATTAGTTTAAATTAGTCACTAATTACACAATTAATTAGTATACACGAGTCTCTTGGGAAACGATATTCCGGTCTTACCGGTTACTACTTGCACGACTTGGTACACTTGCCAAAGTCTTAACAAGTTTTTGGCGCCGTTGCCGGGGAACCGTGTCTAATACTAGACTATTGTGTGATTTTTGACTTATTTAGACTTAAATTCTTTTGTGCATATTTACTGTTTTTGTTTACTTATATACGCACATTATTTTTGGGCTAACTTGTAGTTCGAGCTTGTTTTTGTTGTTGCTCTATAGTTTATGCAGGGTAGGATCCGTACAAGGAGAACTGCATCTTCAGAACCACTCCTTGTTGATCCCGAGATAGAGAAAACTGCCCGCAGAAACAATAGTGCCACAAGGAGAAGACGAGCTCAAGCACAACAAGTTGCCCATCACTCTTCTGATTCAGACACTCTTCCGTCTACTTCTCAGAATCTTGATTCTTTGCCAGAAGAAGAAATGGCTGAAAATCCTCATGGTGATGGTAGGGGTCGTGAAAGACGCACTTTGGAAGATTATGCAGCGTTCACAGGCCATATCAACTTCAACAGTATTGCTAGGCCAACCGTCAATGCCACCAACATGGAGATGAAGCCAGCTCTTATTCATTTGGTGCAGAGTAATCAGTTTAACGGCCTGTCTCATGAGAATCCTTACACTCATCTGGCCACATTCTTAGAGATATACAATACTGTGAAGATCCATCAAGTTCCTGATGAAGCCATACGACTGAGTCTCTTTCCATTCTCACTAGCAGGACCCGCAAAAGCCTGGTTGAATTCCTTTCCTGAAAATAGCCTCACTAACTGGGATGATGTGGTTGTAAAGTTCTTGAGCAAATATTTTCCCCAGTCCAAGGTTAATAAGGGAAAGCAGGAAATCTCGGCATTTCAACAAGATATGGATGAGTCCTTGGGCCAAGCATGGGATAGATTCAAGGGACTGCTGAGGAAGACCCCCATTCATGGGTTTGATCAACCTACACAGCTTACTCTTTTCTTGGCAGGTCTTAAGTCCCAGTCAAAGTTGATGTTAGATGCCTCTGCCGGTGGGAGTATCAAGTGGAAGACGCCAAAGGAAGCTTATGAGTTAATAGAGAATATGGCCGCCAATGATAATGAAGCTTACACTGAGAGAGCCCATTCTCAAAAGAAGGGTATTCTAGAGCTTCAATCTCAAGATGCTCTATTGGCTCAAAACAAGATTATGACTCAGCAGCTGGAGACCCTGATGAAGAAATTGTCACAACTTCCTCAAGAGCTTCAAAATGCCTCTGTAGCTCAACTCCAACAAGTGCAAAGTTGTGAGTTATGTGGAGGAAACCATACTAATGGGCAATGTGCTATGCCAAGCACATCTCAAGAGGAAGTTAGTTATATGGGCAATCAAGGCCGACCAGGGAATTATAACCAAGGATGGAGACCTCATCAAAACATGGGCCAAGCTGGACCTTCCAATAGGCCCCCACATCAACAAACTTACCAACATCCTTCTTTGTCTGACAGAACATCCAAGCTTGAAGACATGATGCAGCAATTCATGCAAATGTCAATTCAGAATCAGAAGAACACCGATGCCTCAATTAAAAACTTGGAGGTGCAAGTGGGGCAATTGGCCAAGCAAGTGGCGAATCAACAAAGTAGTTCATTTTCCGCCAACACCGAAGCCAATCCCAAAGAGCAATGCAAAGCGGTGGTCACAAGAAGTGGTAAAGAAGTGGGGTTGAATGCTAAAGGAAGTGATGAAGTTAAAGCCAAGCCCAACGATAAAGGAGAAGAAAAAGATGAGGAAGAGATAGATGAGGAAATTGTTGTAGAAGAGGAAGAGAATAAAATTGAAAATAGAGAAAATGAGAAAAAGAAGGAAGTGGCATTAAAACCACCACCAGTGAAAATTCTCCCATATCCTCTCAAGCCTTCAAAGAAAGACAAAGAAAGACAATTTGCAAGGTTTTTGGACATTTTCAAGAGGCTTCAAATCAATATTCCCTTCTCAGAAGCCTTGGAGCAAATGCCAACCTATGCAAAGTTTATGAAGGAAATCCTCACAAAGAAGAGAAGATTTATTGAAGAGGAAACCATAGAACTAGAGGTTGGATGCAGTGCTATCATTCAGAAGATGTTGCCTCCAAAGTTTAAGGATCCTGGCAGCTTTACACTTCCAGTCACAATTGGGAGCCTAGCTGTGGGGAAGGCCTTACTTGATTTGGGTGCTAGCATCAACTTGATGCCTCTTTCTATGCTTAAGAAGATTGGGGAGTTGGAAATCAAGCCCACTCGAATGACATTGCAACTGGCGGATAGGTCAATCAAGTACCCTCACGGAGTAGTGGAGGATGTGCTAGTTAAAGTTGACAAGTTCCTATTTCCAGTGGACTTTGTTATAATGGAGATGGAGGAGGATGTTGAAGTTCCTCTCATATTGGGGAGGCCATTTATGAAGACTGCAAGAGTGCTAATTGATGTTGATGATGGCAAACTCACAGTGAGAGTTCAAGATGAAGAAGTGAACTTCAATGTCTTTGAAGCCATGTCTCACCCAAAAGATATTGGAGGATGCTTCAGAGTTGATATGCTTGATGAAGTGCTCATGAGCTCCAAGAAAGATTTACATGCCTCATCTCCTCTAGAGAAAGCTCTACTTGATGCCTTTGAGACTCTCAATGATGAGGAGGAGAAAAGATTGATGAGTGCTTAGCCAATCTTGACGCTTTGAAGGAAATCCCTCCTCATGAGGCAAAGATGGAAGACTTGAAGGGTGAGAATGAAGTCACAGAGCCAAAAGTGGAGTTGAAGATGTTGCCCCAACATTTGAAGTATGTGTTTCTTGAAGGGGGTAGCAACAAACCTGTGATTATCAGTAGCTCCTTATCACCCTCAGAAGAAGAAAAGTTGATTAAGGTGTTAAAAGTCAACTCAGGAGCCATTGGTTGGTCCATATCTGATCTGAAGGGAATCAGTCCCTCCTACTGTATGCATAGAATCTTCATGGAGGAGGATTTCAAGCCAGTGGCACAACCTCAGAGAAGGTTGAATCCTGTGATGAAAGAGGAGGTGAGAAAGGAGGTATTGAAACTCCTAGATGCTGGGATTATCTACCCAATCTCTGATAGTGCATGGGTGAGTCCAGTGCAAGTGGTTCCCAAGAAGGACGGCATGACAGTGGTTCGTAATGACAAGAATGAGTTGATACCCACACGAACCGTGACCGGCTGGAGGATGTGCATAGACTACAGGAAGCTGAACAAGGCCACAAGGAAGGATCACTTCCCTCTTCCTTTCATGGATCAAATGTTAGAGAGATTGGCGGGTCAAGCTTTCTATTGCTTTTTGGATGGCTATTCTGGTTATAACCAGATTGTGGTGGACCCTAAAGACCAAGAGAAGACCGCCTTCACTTGCCCTTTTGGTATCTATGCCTACAGAAAGATGCCATTTGGGCTTTGTAATGCACCAGCCACGTTTCAACGATGCATGTTGGCTATTTTCTCCGACCTTGTGGAGAAGTGCATAGAGGTCTTCATGGATGACTTTTCGGTGTTTGGAAGTTCATTCGATCTTTGCTTGGCAAATCTGGAAGTTGTGCTCAAGAGATGTGTTGAAACCAATCTCATTCTCAATTGGGAGAAATGCCATTTCATGGTGACTGAAGGGATTGTCTTGGGCCACAAAATATCTTCCAAGGGCATTGAAGTGGACAAAGCAAAGGTGGATGTCATTGAGAAACTCCCACCACCAACAAATGTGAAGGGAATCCGGAGCTTTCTTGGACATGCGGGTTTCTACCGACGCTTCATCAAGGATTTCTCCAAGATAGCCAAGCCATTGAGCAACTTGCTCAATAAGGATATCTCCTTTAATTTTGATGTTGAATGTTTAAATGCTTTCAATCTTTTGAAAATCAGCCTAGTCTCCGCACCCATAATCATTGCACCTAATTGGGAACTTGATTTTGAACTTATGTGTGATGCAAGTGATTATGCGGTGGGGGCGGTTTTGGGGCAAAGAAAGAATAAAATTTTTCATTCCATACACTATGCTAGTAAAGTCCTTAATGAACATCAAGTGAATTATGCAACTACTGAAAAGGAGTTACTAGCAATAGTGTATGCCTTGGAAAAATTTCGTTCTTATCTCATTGGTTCTAAAGTAGTGGTTTACACTGATCATGCTGCAATCAAATACTTGCTTACTAAACCTGATTCTAAACCTAGACTCATTAGGTGGATTTTGTTGTTGCAGGAATTTGATCTTGAGATTAAAGACAAGAAGGGTTGTGAAAATCAAGTGGCAGACCATCTGTCAAGACTGGTGAATGAAGAGGTGACCACACTAGAGCAGGAAGTGTTAGAAGAATTCCCTGATGAAAAGCTGCTCCTAGTATCTAATAGACCTTGGTTTGCAGAAATGGCAAACTTTAAGGCTGCTCAAGTTGTTCCTGAGGATATGAGTTGGCATCAGCAACAGAAGTTGTTCAGGGAAGCAAAATACTATGTGTGGGATGATCCTCATCTTTTCAAGATTGGGGCAGACAATCTGTTGAGGAGATGTGTGTCTGAAGAGGAGACAAGAGATATCTTGTGGCACTGCCACAATTCACCCTATGGAGGACACTACAGTGGAGAAAGAACAGCTGCAAAGGTTCTACAATCTGGGTTCTATTGGCCGAGCATTTTCAAGGATTCTCATGCACACGTGAAACACTGTGACAAGTGCCAAAGAACAGGGAGTATCTCCAGAAGGAATGAAATGCCTTTGCAGAACATACTCGAGGTTGAAGTGTTCGATTGCTGGGGTATTGACTTCATTGGCCCCTTGCCTTCCTCATTTTCTAAGGAGTATATCTTGTTGGTTGTGGACTATGTCAGCAAATGGGTGGAAGCTATTGCCACACCCACAAATGATGCTAAGACAGTCATCAAGTTTCTCAAGAAGAACATATTCTCCAGATTTGGTGTCCCAAGAGTCTTGATAAGTGATGGAGGTTCTCACTTTTGCAACACTCAGTTGAAGAAAGTCTTGGAGCACTACAATGTCAGACACAGAGTTGCCTCTCCCTACCATCCTCAGTTAAATGGACAAGCAGAGGTGTCAAATAGAGAAATCAAGAGGATCCTTGAGAAGACAACTTCTTCCTCAAGAAAGGATTGGTTTATTAAGTTAGACGATGCTCTGCGGGCTTATAGGACTGCATTCAAGACTCCAATTGGGTTGACTCCATTCCAATTGGCATATGGGAAGGCTTGTCATCTATCGGTGGAGTTGGAGCACAAAGCCTATTGGGCCATGAAGTTCTTGAATTTTGATCCATCCTTGTCAGGGGAGAAGAGGAAGCTACAACTCCATGAGTTGGGAGAGATGCGACTCAATGCCTATGAGTCCTCCAAGAGCTATAAAGAGAAAGTGAAGGCCTACCATGATAGGAAGTTGGTAAAAAGGGATTTCAAACCCGGTCAACAAGTGCTTCTGTTCAACTCAAGATTCAAATTATTCCCAGGAAAGTTGAAATCCAAGTGGTCAGGCCCATTTACCATCAAAGAGGTGAAAGCTTATGGGGCAATTGAAATTGAAGACCCTTCCTCACAAAGGAGTTGGGTAGTGAATGGCCAAAGGCTCAAGCCTTATTTGGGTGGTGAAGTTTTGAGGATGACCACCGTCATGCACCTCAGTGAAGCCTAAAGTCCTTACCCGTCAGGCTCGTGACGTTAAACAAGCACTTCCTGGGAGGCAACCCAGTGCTCTAAACTCATTCTAGCTTTTAATTTTCGTTTTTAAGATAGCTTTGTGTTTTTATGCATGTGTGAAGTGTGTTAGCATAGATTGTTGTGTTTAATTTGATGTTTGAACTTTGTGCTAATTTTGTTGCATGCATTTGTGAATTTGTGGAAGCATAGCCTAGAATGTTGTTAAGCATGTTTAGTTTTAGGATGGTGTTAGCATGTGCTAGTTGTAGCATTTTGAATTGAGTTTAGCCTTTGTGCATCATAGAATGTGGTAGTGTAAAATTGGTTGTTTATGAGAATAATAGTAGCATAGCTTGTGTAGTGAATTTGTGTTTTAAGTTAAGTGTGCATGTGTTAAGTGAATTGAATGTTTTGCTTGAGTGTGAATGTTTAGTTTGAAGTTGAAAAGCTTGAAAAAGTATGTTGCAAGAGTGAAAGGTTGGTGGGAGCACAATAAAGTCAAAACTAACCCAACCATAGCCCAAAAAAAAAAAACAACCCTGCAGCTTAACCGCCTGGCGGTGCACACTCTCCCGCCAGGCGCAGTCTGCAAATTCAGCCCTTGGGAGCATTCCAGGAGCTAGCCGCCTGGCGGCCCCCTAGCGCCCGCCTGGCGCCACACCAGAAAAATTAGTGCAGATGCATTTCACTGATATGCCGCCTGGCGGCTCGTGACCTCCCGCCAGGCGGTACCACGGCGTCAGCGCTGTTGGGCCTTTTTAACGTGTTTTTCAACTGGCCCAACCCCTCACCTTAACTTCCACTCACGCCTGGCGCCGCTGCCCTCACACTCTCACTTTGCAAAAACCCTAGCCCCCATTTTCTCTCTCAAATCCCTAACTCTCTAATTCCTAATTCCTTTCCTAATTCCAAAATCCTAGCCTCCAATTGTAACCCATTCTTGTGCCCTTACTCACACTCACTCACACTCTCGCCAGGCGAAACCCTGCTCTTCGCCCTTTCCACGCACCAACCACTCTTCACTCTCATCCAACCAACAACTCTTGCATTCCTCTTGTGCATTCAACTCAAGTAAACTTCTTCCTTGTGCTATTTTCATTTTAGTATCTTTGATGTTTGTTTTGTTACTCCATTGTTGATTGATTAGCTTAGGGTTTACGTTGCTTTCATATACATGATTTTTCTAATGCCTTTTCTGATGATAAACTCGTGTCTGTTGTTTCTGGGGTGTCTTTATGTTAATCCCATGCTGTTTTGTGCTCGTAGACCACAATCCTTCGCTGTCCTGTTATGTACCGCCTGGCGGTGGCCATTTTGGCCTGTTTTACCGCCAGGCGGTGGCGCCTAGCAGTGCCCACTGCTGCAAGCTGGCGCCTGGCGGCTGTTTTGGAGGGGCCAGGCGGTGGCCCCTGTTTTTGCTCTCTTTTTCCCATTTTCATTCAATTGCTTTTTAGATTGTCAAACTTTAGAGCTGCAATAGTTTTTGGCATCTGAATGAATCTATGTTTTGTTGTCTAGTTTAGTCTTTAGATGCAATTAACTCTCTTTTTGATTGAATCTCTCACTCCAATGCTAACTTTAAATTGCCTCTTTGTACCAATGTTTATTTTGCAGATGGCATCCTCTTCAAATCCCAAAAGAATGAAGACCATCGTTGGCAACCCTTCAAAAGGGCAAAAGCGAAAGGAGAGAATTTACTCTCACTACTTCCTCACAAAGGATAATGAGGACCGCTTCCAAGTGGTCATGCAACGGAAGTTGGTGGCAGAGAGGAAAGTGATTCTCAAGCCTGGGGAGGTCAACGAATTTCAGCTGGAGTTGATCAGGCGTGGCTGGGAAAGGCTAGGTAGCTATCCTAGCACTTTTAGTGTAACCTTGGTGAAGGAATTCTATGCTAATGCCAAGGTTACCACCTCAGCAGCCCCCACTTTTCTCAGCTATGTGCGGGGGAAAAGGGTGCCCTTTGATGCTGACACGATCAACGAGTTCTTGGGCACCCAGCTGGCTGATGATGTGGAGTGCCAGTTTTCAGTGTTGGATGATGAGGGCGTGGCGCCTGGAGAGCTGCTCCAAGCACTCTGCTTGGCGGGTGAAGGATTTCACAAGGGTACGATTCAGAGAGGTTCCTTTCACCCCTTGGCCCGCTTCTGGTCAGCATTTGTGCACGCCAACATCTCCCCGTGCTCCCATGTGTCTGACCTTACGGAGGGATGCGCCACCATTCTATATACCATCCTGACAGGTCGGGTGATGGATGTAGGGCAGTTTATTGCAAATGAGATCCACCGGTGTGCCAACGCCGCTGGCAAGGCCGCTCTTGGCCATCCCTCTCTCATCACCCATCTTTGCAGCCTGGCAGGGGTGGATATTTCTGTACCCCCGTTGGAGAAAGCAACGCAGGACCTGGACTTTTCATATTTTCAGAGGTTCTGCTCAGTTGCTCCCAGACCCAGGAGGCGCCATCAGCCACAGCCAGAACCTGCGCCAGAGCCCGAGCCCGAGGCAACACCCACCATTGACATGCGGTTGCAGGCTTTGGAGGCCAAGCTCGACCACCTTCAGCTCCTGGAACCCCAGATGCAAGCCTTATACCGGATGGGGATGGCCAATGTTGACATGCTTAGGGGCATCTCCCTAACTATTCCTGAGTTGTACACCCCATCAGCTGAGGAATTTGCTGCCACTGTTGCTTGGCCTGGGGCCCAGGCCACTACTACTGGGGGAGGTGGAGCCTCAGCTGCTGGTGATGATGACGAGGAGGAGCTAGACGAAGAGGGCGAGGATGACGCCTGAGCACTTGGAGAGAATGATTCACTTTTTGCAGGACTTGTTTTGTTGATAGTCCTTATTTATTTTATACTTTTAGATTTCAGTTTTTTTTTAACTTTCTTTTGATAGTATTGAACTTTTTAGCTTAGTGTAGAACTTTATAACTTGGTTGTGGTGAACTAATCTTGTGCATTGAATTAGTACTTTTCATGATCATCTTTTGTGCTTGTTATGAAATGATGTTGAATTAGCTTGTGAGCATGAACTTGTGGTTGTTCTCATTTTGATATAGTGATGCTTGAGTTTAATTATGATCAATGATTTTGGCATATGTTGACAATTGTGGAACCCAAATACCCTGTGAGAGGTTGTGCCCCAGAGTTGATTTGTGTGAATGCTATCACTGTGGACTCATAATTGACTTTGCTTGAGTTCAATTGTTATTCATTTACTTGCATGCTACAGGTGATCAAGGCCATCTTTCTTTTTCTTGTTACATAATTGAGCCAATCCTTTTTAAGTTGATTTTTTGTGCAAATCCTTTGAGTCTTCTTTGAGCCTTAAAGATAATATGTGCCATTCCTTGAACCTTGAGCATAGTGAAGATTTTGACTACCTTACTTTGAGCTTGAGAGAGCAAATGATTGTTAGTCATGAGTATGGTTCAAGTTTGGGGGAATTATTGCTAATACAAGGGAGCATGGGAAAATTTGTAAAGTTTTTGGTTCAATTCAATTCAAAAAAAAAAAAAAGAAAAGAAAAGAAAATTGGTGCAAGCAAGTTGGGAATTGGTTTCATTGGTTCAATAGAGAAGGGAGAAAAATACTTTCATGATTTGATTAGTTGCTCTCTTAGCTCAAGGTACTTTTGTTATCCTGAAAAACCAAATTTCCTTCTTAGCCTAGCCACGATACAAACCATAAAAGACCTTGTGATGATAGCATGCTTGTGAAAGTCTTAGACATTTTGAACAAAAAGCAAAGTTAAATTGTGTGACATTGTGATGGTAGAGAGAATGTTGTTTATATCCATATACTAGTGGGCTTGAGTGAAACACTTGTTCTTGTGAGAAGTGGTTTCCATTGATCAAGGAAACATTTTGCCATGATTGTTGATCCCTTATAAACTCTTGCATGCACTTGTGATATTTTTATTTTGTGAACACCATAGCTTTAGTTTGCCTTGCTAATGAAACACATGTGCCACACAATCTTTCAAATAAGAGCAAGCACAATTGACATATGTTTTCTTGATTTGCTAGATCATTGCACTTGTGTTGTTCATCTAGGCCAAGTTACCTTTTTGCTTGAGGACAAGCAAGGTTTTAAGTTTGGGGGAGTTGATAATGTTAATTTTTACCATTATCCAAACTATATTTCATTAGCAAAATCATCTCTTCCAAAGCTTTTAACCTACTTAATCCTCAATTTTACCTTACTTTTGTAAATAAATACATTTTGGGTTACATTTATCTAAATATACCACTAATCCCCATTTTTTGTGTCCTTTTTGTAGATGGAAAGCTTTGTCCAAAAATCCAGATTAATGAGTGACCCGAAATAGCAAGGAGAAGGAGAAAAATGTCAACAGGAAGCGCCTGGCGACACGAAGCAAGCGCCAGGCGGAACAGACCGCCAGTCAAGCGCCAACCAAGCGCCAGCCAGGCGCCCCTGTTATGAACCGCCTGGCGGTAACTGGACACCGCCGGGCGGTAGCTGCCAGTTTTGCCCCCTGTTTGCTCGATACCGCCTGGCGGTGAGACCCTTCCGCCAGGCGCCAATGTTCGCTGATGTGGCAAGTTGGCTCTTTTTCTTCTGTTTTCGCGAGGGGAAATGGATCTTTGGCATTTTGGAGGCACGAAGAACACATTTGGAGAGCTTGGAGGAGTGCTAGGGCTTGTGGGAACAGCTCCATCTTCCTCTTTGTATCTCTTTCTCTTCCATCTCTTCCATTTTTAAGCTTGAGCTCTCCATGGCAATGGAGAGCTAAACCCATTTTTTGTTGGGGTTAGATGTAGCCACGAAACTCTTGTGTAAATGCAAATGTTTTGATTTTATATATGACTCTTTCATTAATTGCTAGTCTTCTTATTTCTTCACTTAAAGCTTGCATTGATTTAGCCATCTCTTGCATGATTTTTGGTTCATTGGGTGTGGAAATATCTTTTGAAACCTAGATTTGAAATAAGAAAACTCAATGGAGCTTGTACCTAGGAATGGGGCTTGACCCATTGGTTGCATTAAAACCTTCGTGCATAAAGCAAATTTGCTTATTAAGAGTTCAAGGAATTGACCTTTAATAAGGAAATTTAGGCTCAATTCATTAAGGAATTAGGGTTTGAGTAATATTGTGGGTTAGCATTAGCATATTAATGAAGAGGATGTTAAATTGTAGTTGCATGAGAGCATAGTTGGTGAATTCTAACCCCGGCAATATCAAGTCATATCATTTCTAATCTTTTCCATTCACTAAGTGCCTTTAACTTCCAAAGTTCAATTTTAATTATTTATGCAAAGTTTAACTTCATACGTTGAAACTCAAAATATGGATTTATTCATTAGTTTAAATTAGTCACTAATTACACAATTAATTAGTATACACGAGTCTCTTGGGAAACGATATTCCGGTCTTACCGGTTACTACTTGCACGACTTGGTACACTTGCCAAAGTCTTAACAAGTTTTTGGCGCCGTTGCCGGGGAACCGTGTCTAATACTAGACTATTGTGTGATTTTTGACTTATTTAGACTTAAATTCTTTTGTGCATATTTACTGTTTTTGTTTACTTATATACGCACATTATTTTTGGGCTAACTTGTAGTTCGAGCTTGTTTTTGTTGTTGCTCTATAGTTTATGCAGGGTAGGATCCGTACAAGGAGAACTGCATCTTCAGAACCACTCCTTGTTGATCCCGAGATAGAGAAAACTGCCCGCAGAAACAATAGTGCCACAAGGAGAAGACGAGCTCAAGCACAACAAGTTGCCCATCACTCTTCTGATTCAGACACTCTTCCGTCTACTTCTCAGAATCTTGATTCTTTGCCAGAAGAAGAAATGGCTGAAAATCCTCATGGTGATGGTAGGGGTCGTGAAAGACGCACTTTGGAAGATTATGCAGCGTTCACAGGCCATATCAACTTCAACAGTATTGCTAGGCCAACCGTCAATGCCACCAACATGGAGATGAAGCCAGCTCTTATTCATTTGGTGCAGAGTAATCAGTTTAACGGCCTGTCTCATGAGAATCCTTACACTCATCTGGCCACATTCTTAGAGATATACAATACTGTGAAGATCCATCAAGTTCCTGATGAAGCCATACGACTGAGTCTCTTTCCATTCTCACTAGCAGGACCCGCAAAAGCCTGGTTGAATTCCTTTCCTGAAAATAGCCTCACTAACTGGGATGATGTGGTTGTAAAGTTCTTGAGCAAATATTTTCCCCAGTCCAAGGTTAATAAGGGAAAGCAGGAAATCTCGGCATTTCAACAAGATATGGATGAGTCCTTGGGCCAAGCATGGGATAGATTCAAGGGACTGCTGAGGAAGACCCCCATTCATGGGTTTGATCAACCTACACAGCTTACTCTTTTCTTGGCAGGTCTTAAGTCCCAGTCAAAGTTGATGTTAGATGCCTCTGCCGGTGGGAGTATCAAGTGGAAGACGCCAAAGGAAGCTTATGAGTTAATAGAGAATATGGCCGCCAATGATAATGAAGCTTACACTGAGAGAGCCCATTCTCAAAAGAAGGGTATTCTAGAGCTTCAATCTCAAGATGCTCTATTGGCTCAAAACAAGATTATGACTCAGCAGCTGGAGACCCTGATGAAGAAATTGTCACAACTTCCTCAAGAGCTTCAAAATGCCTCTGTAGCTCAACTCCAACAAGTGCAAAGTTGTGAGTTATGTGGAGGAAACCATACTAATGGGCAATGTGCTATGCCAAGCACATCTCAAGAGGAAGTTAGTTATATGGGCAATCAAGGCCGACCAGGGAATTATAACCAAGGATGGAGACCTCATCAAAACATGGGCCAAGCTGGACCTTCCAATAGGCCCCCACATCAACAAACTTACCAACATCCTTCTTTGTCTGACAGAACATCCAAGCTTGAAGACATGATGCAGCAATTCATGCAAATGTCAATTCAGAATCAGAAGAACACCGATGCCTCAATTAAAAACTTGGAGGTGCAAGTGGGGCAATTGGCCAAGCAAGTGGCGAATCAACAAAGTAGTTCATTTTCCGCCAACACCGAAGCCAATCCCAAAGAGCAATGCAAAGCGGTGGTCACAAGAAGTGGTAAAGAAGTGGGGTTGAATGCTAAAGGAAGTGATGAAGTTAAAGCCAAGCCCAACGATAAAGGAGAAGAAAAAGATGAGGAAGAGATAGATGAGGAAATTGTTGTAGAAGAGGAAGAGAATAAAATTGAAAATAGAGAAAATGAGAAAAAGAAGGAAGTGGCATTAAAACCACCACCAGTGAAAATTCTCCCATATCCTCTCAAGCCTTCAAAGAAAGACAAAGAAAGACAATTTGCAAGGTTTTTGGACATTTTCAAGAGGCTTCAAATCAATATTCCCTTCTCAGAAGCCTTGGAGCAAATGCCAACCTATGCAAAGTTTATGAAGGAAATCCTCACAAAGAAGAGAAGATTTATTGAAGAGGAAACCATAGAACTAGAGGTTGGATGCAGTGCTATCATTCAGAAGATGTTGCCTCCAAAGTTTAAGGATCCTGGCAGCTTTACACTTCCAGTCACAATTGGGAGCCTAGCTGTGGGGAAGGCCTTACTTGATTTGGGTGCTAGCATCAACTTGATGCCTCTTTCTATGCTTAAGAAGATTGGGGAGTTGGAAATCAAGCCCACTCGAATGACATTGCAACTGGCGGATAGGTCAATCAAGTACCCTCACGGAGTAGTGGAGGATGTGCTAGTTAAAGTTGACAAGTTCCTATTTCCAGTGGACTTTGTTATAATGGAGATGGAGGAGGATGTTGAAGTTCCTCTCATATTGGGGAGGCCATTTATGAAGACTGCAAGAGTGCTAATTGATGTTGATGATGGCAAACTCACAGTGAGAGTTCAAGATGAAGAAGTGAACTTCAATGTCTTTGAAGCCATGTCTCACCCAAAAGATATTGGAGGATGCTTCAGAGTTGATATGCTTGATGAAGTGCTCATGAGCTCCAAGAAAGATTTACATGCCTCATCTCCTCTAGAGAAAGCTCTACTTGATGCCTTTGAGACTCTCAATGATGAGGAGGAGAAAAGATTGATGAGTGCTTAGCCAATCTTGACGCTTTGAAGGAAATCCCTCCTCATGAGGCAAAGATGGAAGACTTGAAGGGTGAGAATGAAGTCACAGAGCCAAAAGTGGAGTTGAAGATGTTGCCCCAACATTTGAAGTATGTGTTTCTTGAAGGGGGTAGCAACAAACCTGTGATTATCAGTAGCTCCTTATCACCCTCAGAAGAAGAAAAGTTGATTAAGGTGTTAAAAGTCAACTCAGGAGCCATTGGTTGGTCCATATCTGATCTGAAGGGAATCAGTCCCTCCTACTGTATGCATAGAATCTTCATGGAGGAGGATTTCAAGCCAGTGGCACAACCTCAGAGAAGGTTGAATCCTGTGATGAAAGAGGAGGTGAGAAAGGAGGTATTGAAACTCCTAGATGCTGGGATTATCTACCCAATCTCTGATAGTGCATGGGTGAGTCCAGTGCAAGTGGTTCCCAAGAAGGACGGCATGACAGTGGTTCGTAATGACAAGAATGAGTTGATACCCACACGAACCGTGACCGGCTGGAGGATGTGCATAGACTACAGGAAGCTGAACAAGGCCACAAGGAAGGATCACTTCCCTCTTCCTTTCATGGATCAAATGTTAGAGAGATTGGCGGGTCAAGCTTTCTATTGCTTTTTGGATGGCTATTCTGGTTATAACCAGATTGTGGTGGACCCTAAAGACCAAGAGAAGACCGCCTTCACTTGCCCTTTTGGTATCTATGCCTACAGAAAGATGCCATTTGGGCTTTGTAATGCACCAGCCACGTTTCAACGATGCATGTTGGCTATTTTCTCCGACCTTGTGGAGAAGTGCATAGAGGTCTTCATGGATGACTTTTCGGTGTTTGGAAGTTCATTCGATCTTTGCTTGGCAAATCTGGAAGTTGTGCTCAAGAGATGTGTTGAAACCAATCTCATTCTCAATTGGGAGAAATGCCATTTCATGGTGACTGAAGGGATTGTCTTGGGCCACAAAATATCTTCCAAGGGCATTGAAGTGGACAAAGCAAAGGTGGATGTCATTGAGAAACTCCCACCACCAACAAATGTGAAGGGAATCCGGAGCTTTCTTGGACATGCGGGTTTCTACCGACGCTTCATCAAGGATTTCTCCAAGATAGCCAAGCCATTGAGCAACTTGCTCAATAAGGATATCTCCTTTAATTTTGATGTTGAATGTTTAAATGCTTTCAATCTTTTGAAAATCAGCCTAGTCTCCGCACCCATAATCATTGCACCTAATTGGGAACTTGATTTTGAACTTATGTGTGATGCAAGTGATTATGCGGTGGGGGCGGTTTTGGGGCAAAGAAAGAATAAAATTTTTCATTCCATACACTATGCTAGTAAAGTCCTTAATGAACATCAAGTGAATTATGCAACTACTGAAAAGGAGTTACTAGCAATAGTGTATGCCTTGGAAAAATTTCGTTCTTATCTCATTGGTTCTAAAGTAGTGGTTTACACTGATCATGCTGCAATCAAATACTTGCTTACTAAACCTGATTCTAAACCTAGACTCATTAGGTGGATTTTGTTGTTGCAGGAATTTGATCTTGAGATTAAAGACAAGAAGGGTTGTGAAAATCAAGTGGCAGACCATCTGTCAAGACTGGTGAATGAAGAGGTGACCACACTAGAGCAGGAAGTGTTAGAAGAATTCCCTGATGAAAAGCTGCTCCTAGTATCTAATAGACCTTGGTTTGCAGAAATGGCAAACTTTAAGGCTGCTCAAGTTGTTCCTGAGGATATGAGTTGGCATCAGCAACAGAAGTTGTTCAGGGAAGCAAAATACTATGTGTGGGATGATCCTCATCTTTTCAAGATTGGGGCAGACAATCTGTTGAGGAGATGTGTGTCTGAAGAGGAGACAAGAGATATCTTGTGGCACTGCCACAATTCACCCTATGGAGGACACTACAGTGGAGAAAGAACAGCTGCAAAGGTTCTACAATCTGGGTTCTATTGGCCGAGCATTTTCAAGGATTCTCATGCACACGTGAAACACTGTGACAAGTGCCAAAGAACAGGGAGTATCTCCAGAAGGAATGAAATGCCTTTGCAGAACATACTCGAGGTTGAAGTGTTCGATTGCTGGGGTATTGACTTCATTGGCCCCTTGCCTTCCTCATTTTCTAAGGAGTATATCTTGTTGGTTGTGGACTATGTCAGCAAATGGGTGGAAGCTATTGCCACACCCACAAATGATGCTAAGACAGTCATCAAGTTTCTCAAGAAGAACATATTCTCCAGATTTGGTGTCCCAAGAGTCTTGATAAGTGATGGAGGTTCTCACTTTTGCAACACTCAGTTGAAGAAAGTCTTGGAGCACTACAATGTCAGACACAGAGTTGCCTCTCCCTACCATCCTCAGTTAAATGGACAAGCAGAGGTGTCAAATAGAGAAATCAAGAGGATCCTTGAGAAGACAACTTCTTCCTCAAGAAAGGATTGGTTTATTAAGTTAGACGATGCTCTGCGGGCTTATAGGACTGCATTCAAGACTCCAATTGGGTTGACTCCATTCCAATTGGCATATGGGAAGGCTTGTCATCTATCGGTGGAGTTGGAGCACAAAGCCTATTGGGCCATGAAGTTCTTGAATTTTGATCCATCCTTGTCAGGGGAGAAGAGGAAGCTACAACTCCATGAGTTGGGAGAGATGCGACTCAATGCCTATGAGTCCTCCAAGAGCTATAAAGAGAAAGTGAAGGCCTACCATGATAGGAAGTTGGTAAAAAGGGATTTCAAACCCGGTCAACAAGTGCTTCTGTTCAACTCAAGATTCAAATTATTCCCAGGAAAGTTGAAATCCAAGTGGTCAGGCCCATTTACCATCAAAGAGGTGAAAGCTTATGGGGCAATTGAAATTGAAGACCCTTCCTCACAAAGGAGTTGGGTAGTGAATGGCCAAAGGCTCAAGCCTTATTTGGGTGGTGAAGTTTTGAGGATGACCACCGTCATGCACCTCAGTGAAGCCTAAAGTCCTTACCCGTCAGGCTCGTGACGTTAAACAAGCACTTCCTGGGAGGCAACCCAGTGCTCTAAACTCATTCTAGCTTTTAATTTTCGTTTTTAAGATAGCTTTGTGTTTTTATGCATGTGTGAAGTGTGTTAGCATAGATTGTTGTGTTTAATTTGATGTTTGAACTTTGTGCTAATTTTGTTGCATGCATTTGTGAATTTGTGGAAGCATAGCCTAGAATGTTGTTAAGCATGTTTAGTTTTAGGATGGTGTTAGCATGTGCTAGTTGTAGCATTTTGAATTGAGTTTAGCCTTTGTGCATCATAGAATGTGGTAGTGTAAAATTGGTTGTTTATGAGAATAATAGTAGCATAGCTTGTGTAGTGAATTTGTGTTTTAAGTTAAGTGTGCATGTGTTAAGTGAATTGAATGTTTTGCTTGAGTGTGAATGTTTAGTTTGAAGTTGAAAAGCTTGAAAAAGTATGTTGCAAGAGTGAAAGGTTGGTGGGAGCACAATAAAGTCAAAACTAACCCAACCATAGCCCAAAAAAAAAAAACAACCCTGCAGCTTAACCGCCTGGCGGTGCACACTCTCCCGCCAGGCGCAGTCTGCAAATTCAGCCCTTGGGAGCATTCCAGGAGCTAGCCGCCTGGCGGCCCCCTAGCGCCCGCCTGGCGCCACACCAGAAAAATTAGTGCAGATGCATTTCACTGATATGCCGCCTGGCGGCTCGTGACCTCCCGCCAGGCGGTACCACGGCGTCAGCGCTGTTGGGCCTTTTTAACGTGTTTTTCAACTGGCCCAACCCCTCACCTTAACTTCCACTCACGCCTGGCGCCGCTGCCCTCACACTCTCACTTTGCAAAAACCCTAGCCCCCATTTTCTCTCTCAAATCCCTAACTCTCTAATTCCTAATTCCTTTCCTAATTCCAAAATCCTAGCCTCCAATTGTAACCCATTCTTGTGCCCTTACTCACACTCACTCACACTCTCGCCAGGCGAAACCCTGCTCTTCGCCCTTTCCACGCACCAACCACTCTTCACTCTCATCCAACCAACAACTCTTGCATTCCTCTTGTGCATTCAACTCAAGTAAACTTCTTCCTTGTGCTATTTTCATTTTAGTATCTTTGATGTTTGTTTTGTTACTCCATTGTTGATTGATTAGCTTAGGGTTTACGTTGCTTTCATATACATGATTTTTCTAATGCCTTTTCTGATGATAAACTCGTGTCTGTTGTTTCTGGGGTGTCTTTATGTTAATCCCATGCTGTTTTGTGCTCGTAGACCACAATCCTTCGCTGTCCTGTTATGTACCGCCTGGCGGTGGCCATTTTGGCCTGTTTTACCGCCAGGCGGTGGCGCCTAGCAGTGCCCACTGCTGCAAGCTGGCGCCTGGCGGCTGTTTTGGAGGGGCCAGGCGGTGGCCCCTGTTTTTGCTCTCTTTTTCCCATTTTCATTCAATTGCTTTTTAGATTGTCAAACTTTAGAGCTGCAATAGTTTTTGGCATCTGAATGAATCTATGTTTTGTTGTCTAGTTTAGTCTTTAGATGCAATTAACTCTCTTTTTGATTGAATCTCTCACTCCAATGCTAACTTTAAATTGCCTCTTTGTACCAATGTTTATTTTGCAGATGGCATCCTCTTCAAATCCCAAAAGAATGAAGACCATCGTTGGCAACCCTTCAAAAGGGCAAAAGCGAAAGGAGAGAATTTACTCTCACTACTTCCTCACAAAGGATAATGAGGACCGCTTCCAAGTGGTCATGCAACGGAAGTTGGTGGCAGAGAGGAAAGTGATTCTCAAGCCTGGGGAGGTCAACGAATTTCAGCTGGAGTTGATCAGGCGTGGCTGGGAAAGGCTAGGTAGCTATCCTAGCACTTTTAGTGTAACCTTGGTGAAGGAATTCTATGCTAATGCCAAGGTTACCACCTCAGCAGCCCCCACTTTTCTCAGCTATGTGCGGGGGAAAAGGGTGCCCTTTGATGCTGACACGATCAACGAGTTCTTGGGCACCCAGCTGGCTGATGATGTGGAGTGCCAGTTTTCAGTGTTGGATGATGAGGGCGTGGCGCCTGGAGAGCTGCTCCAAGCACTCTGCTTGGCGGGTGAAGGATTTCACAAGGGTACGATTCAGAGAGGTTCCTTTCACCCCTTGGCCCGCTTCTGGTCAGCATTTGTGCACGCCAACATCTCCCCGTGCTCCCATGTGTCTGACCTTACGGAGGGATGCGCCACCATTCTATATACCATCCTGACAGGTCGGGTGATGGATGTAGGGCAGTTTATTGCAAATGAGATCCACCGGTGTGCCAACGCCGCTGGCAAGGCCGCTCTTGGCCATCCCTCTCTCATCACCCATCTTTGCAGCCTGGCAGGGGTGGATATTTCTGTACCCCCGTTGGAGAAAGCAACGCAGGACCTGGACTTTTCATATTTTCAGAGGTTCTGCTCAGTTGCTCCCAGACCCAGGAGGCGCCATCAGCCACAGCCAGAACCTGCGCCAGAGCCCGAGCCCGAGGCAACACCCACCATTGACATGCGGTTGCAGGCTTTGGAGGCCAAGCTCGACCACCTTCAGCTCCTGGAACCCCAGATGCAAGCCTTATACCGGATGGGGATGGCCAATGTTGACATGCTTAGGGGCATCTCCCTAACTATTCCTGAGTTGTACACCCCATCAGCTGAGGAATTTGCTGCCACTGTTGCTTGGCCTGGGGCCCAGGCCACTACTACTGGGGGAGGTGGAGCCTCAGCTGCTGGTGATGATGACGAGGAGGAGCTAGACGAAGAGGGCGAGGATGACGCCTGAGCACTTGGAGAGAATGATTCACTTTTTGCAGGACTTGTTTTGTTGATAGTCCTTATTTATTTTATACTTTTAGATTTCAGTTTTTTTTTAACTTTCTTTTGATAGTATTGAACTTTTTAGCTTAGTGTAGAACTTTATAACTTGGTTGTGGTGAACTAATCTTGTGCATTGAATTAGTACTTTTCATGATCATCTTTTGTGCTTGTTATGAAATGATGTTGAATTAGCTTGTGAGCATGAACTTGTGGTTGTTCTCATTTTGATATAGTGATGCTTGAGTTTAATTATGATCAATGATTTTGGCATATGTTGACAATTGTGGAACCCAAATACCCTGTGAGAGGTTGTGCCCCAGAGTTGATTTGTGTGAATGCTATCACTGTGGACTCATAATTGACTTTGCTTGAGTTCAATTGTTATTCATTTACTTGCATGCTACAGGTGATCAAGGCCATCTTTCTTTTTCTTGTTACATAATTGAGCCAATCCTTTTTAAGTTGATTTTTTGTGCAAATCCTTTGAGTCTTCTTTGAGCCTTAAAGATAATATGTGCCATTCCTTGAACCTTGAGCATAGTGAAGATTTTGACTACCTTACTTTGAGCTTGAGAGAGCAAATGATTGTTAGTCATGAGTATGGTTCAAGTTTGGGGGAATTATTGCTAATACAAGGGAGCATGGGAAAATTTGTAAAGTTTTTGGTTCAATTCAATTCAAAAAAAAAAAAAAGAAAAGAAAAGAAAATTGGTGCAAGCAAGTTGGGAATTGGTTTCATTGGTTCAATAGAGAAGGGAGAAAAATACTTTCATGATTTGATTAGTTGCTCTCTTAGCTCAAGGTACTTTTGTTATCCTGAAAAACCAAATTTCCTTCTTAGCCTAGCCACGATACAAACCATAAAAGACCTTGTGATGATAGCATGCTTGTGAAAGTCTTAGACATTTTGAACAAAAAGCAAAGTTAAATTGTGTGACATTGTGATGGTAGAGAGAATGTTGTTTATATCCATATACTAGTGGGCTTGAGTGAAACACTTGTTCTTGTGAGAAGTGGTTTCCATTGATCAAGGAAACATTTTGCCATGATTGTTGATCCCTTATAAACTCTTGCATGCACTTGTGATATTTTTATTTTGTGAACACCATAGCTTTAGTTTGCCTTGCTAATGAAACACATGTGCCACACAATCTTTCAAATAAGAGCAAGCACAATTGACATATGTTTTCTTGATTTGCTAGATCATTGCACTTGTGTTGTTCATCTAGGCCAAGTTACCTTTTTGCTTGAGGACAAGCAAGGTTTTAAGTTTGGGGGAGTTGATAATGTTAATTTTTACCATTATCCAAACTATATTTCATTAGCAAAA
Organism: Vigna unguiculata; assembly: GCF_037176805.1. Lineage (NCBI taxonomy): Eukaryota > Viridiplantae > Streptophyta > Magnoliopsida > Fabales > Fabaceae > Vigna > Vigna unguiculata. Next base: position 8,945,256 of record NC_140800.1, read on the forward strand.
TCATCTCTTCCAAAGCTTTTAACCTACTTAATCCTCAATTTTACCTTACTTTTGTAAATAAATACATTTTGGGTTACATTTATCTAAATATACCACTAATCCCCATTTTTTGTGTCCTTTTTGTAGATGGAAAGCTTTGTCCAAAAATCCAGATTAATGAGTGACCCGAAATAGCAAGGAGAAGGAGAAAAATGTCAACAGGAAGCGCCTGGCGACACGAAGCAAGCGCCAGGCGGAACAGACCGCCAGTCAAGCGCCAACCAAGCGCCAGCCAGGCGCCCCTGTTATGAACCGCCTGGCGGTAACTGGACACCGCCGGGCGGTAGCTGCCAGTTTTGCCCCCTGTTTGCTCGATACCGCCTGGCGGTGAGACCCTTCCGCCAGGCGCCAATGTTCGCTGATGTGGCAAGTTGGCTCTTTTTCTTCTGTTTTCGCGAGGGGAAATGGATCTTTGGCATTTTGGAGGCACGAAGAACACATTTGGAGAGCTTGGAGGAGTGCTAGGGCTTGTGGGAACAGCTCCATCTTCCTCTTTGTATCTCTTTCTCTTCCATCTCTTCCATTTTTAAGCTTGAGCTCTCCATGGCAATGGAGAGCTAAACCCATTTTTTGTTGGGGTTAGATGTAGCCACGAAACTCTTGTGTAAATGCAAATGTTTTGATTTTATATATGACTCTTTCATTAATTGCTAGTCTTCTTATTTCTTCACTTAAAGCTTGCATTGATTTAGCCATCTCTTGCATGATTTTTGGTTCATTGGGTGTGGAAATATCTTTTGAAACCTAGATTTGAAATAAGAAAACTCAATGGAGCTTGTACCTAGGAATGGGGCTTGACCCATTGGTTGCATTAAAACCTTCGTGCATAAAGCAAATTTGCTTATTAAGAGTTCAAGGAATTGACCTTTAATAAGGAAATTTAGGCTCAATTCATTAAGGAATTAGGGTTTGAGTAATATTGTGGGTTAGCATTAGCATATTAATGAAGAGGATGTTAAATTGTAGTTGCATGAGAGCATAGTTGGTGAATTCTAACCCCGGCAATATCAAGTCATATCATTTCTAATCTTTTCCATTCACTAAGTGCCTTTAACTTCCAAAGTTCAATTTTAATTATTTATGCAAAGTTTAACTTCATACGTTGAAACTCAAAATATGGATTTATTCATTAGTTTAAATTAGTCACTAATTACGCAATTAATTAGTATACACGAGTCTCTTGGGAAACGATATTCCGGTCTTACCGGTTACTACTTGCACGACTTGGTACACTTGCCAAAGTCTTAACAACTGGGACTGCGTAAATTGACGTGTTTTTGGATATTTTGTGATATGGTTAAACTAATGCACTTATATAATATTGATGATACTTTCATTTGACGTGATTGGATGATGATTAGCGGGTGTGTAGAAATCTGATAATTATGGGGTTGAGTACAGACTCGTAAACCTTTATGAGTTACTTGCGATTGCTATATGTGATGTATGGAATGGGCAATATGTTAATAATAAGCCTCAAACAGTTGGTGTGGAATTGATCTCTGTGTGTTAAATGTATGAATACCTGTGACTGAATCCGTGAGGAGAAGATGAATTGGGAAAATTGGGAATAATAGCTTTCTACAGACGTGAAGGAACCTAAATGGTTCTGGAATCACTGTCACGCCGCCCGGCGACACCTGATATACCGCCAGGCGATCCCGAGCTGCCAGCAGCGTTTTGGCATGTCCAGTGGGTGGTGTGCACATAGGGGAATCAAAGATTTAAGCGATGGGTGTTAGGATGATTGTTAGTATAAAAGGAGGGTACTTGTGTGAGGTTAGAATTATCAAAATAGGGTTGGGATTATGTATGAACTCTAGTTAAGGAGGCATGAGAAAAACTTGGGATGAGTATTTTTGTATGATGCATTTGGTGTGGCTACACGGGTGTCTTGATTGCTGGCATGAAAAGGTGTTTAGATGAAGTGGTTGTTATTTAAACTGTCAAGGTGACATATTAGTATTTAGGAAGAATGTGTGCTTAAACTCCAACACCTAAACACATGAGTGCTTGCCTTGATTGTTTGTTGATGATTTGATGACTTGAGGTATTACATATATATACTTGTATTTGAGGAATATGAATGTATGATTGTATGATCTGGTGAGGCTTAGCAGCGAAGCGGGGAAAACTCATGGGAACATTTTTATAGAGTTTTATCATTTATGGTTTTGGAATAAAGATGTAATCTATTATGAGACTGTTTTGGTATTTTATTAAATTTTGAGAAGATTTAAACTTAGAGTTATATTTATTATGAAATAAATTCTTTGAAATTCCTGCATTTTTGGGAAATGGATTTATAATAAATGTGATTTTATTTTCTTATTTTATATTATATTTTTAAATCCGTAATATCTGGTCGGGATGTTACACAAATTAAAGAATTAGAGGTTGCAAAACATACTTAGAATTGTACTTTAAGTAGGGGTGCTTCTTCTTTCTTTAGATTTCCTCCCTTATCATTTATTTTAGAAAATGGTAAACTTCACACAATTTCTCTCCCATTTGAGATTATGTGTGTTCTATTTACTTCGTATAAAGTATGTGTTCCGATTGGAGTACTACATGTTTATAATTTTCTGCATTTTGGTAGTAAAGAGAGAGGAAAAACATGGTGGTGGTGTTTTTCAGAAGTAAACATGCATTTCAAATTGAAATTGCAATGGTGTATTTTAATTGTTCTTGATTCAACTTATATGTAATCTATCTATGATATCCAAATTCTAGACCGAACCATTTTCATTTAAATGGAGGATTAATCCCATTGACACTATGAGTTGGTGGAATAATTGTGAGGTGTTGAACATGTCACATGCCATATGGTAAGGACAATATGTCAAGTCCGATGAAATATACATCATTAAAGTTTAAGGATGAACCTAAATGAAGAACTACAATACACCTTTGGGGAGCAGTCATTTGCTGCACCTATGACAGACACAACAACGACAATCGCAACAACGATAGAGTGAGGCAACTACAACTTGCTTTTGGTGACTTTCAAAAAAGTTTAAATGGAATATGAATGAAAGAGGAAATGGATTAGAGACAGGAGGGAATACGGGAATAGAAGGTGGAGGGAACGAGGAGCTTAGGCAAGTAAGCATAATACAAAATAAAAAAAGTCAGGAGATGGGAGAACAACCAAAAGAACAAACACACAACTTCTTGGCACAAGTTCTCATACGCTCTTTGCCAGAGAAAAAATGGAGATTCCAAATATACATCCAGTAGAAGGACAGGAACGGAGGCACAAAAAATCAGAGGAAGGAGAAGAACCCATTAGAGGAAGCCAAGAAGGGCAGCTCACTCGGTAGGAGAAAGAAATTTGCAGTTTCAAAATACACATACAACAGAAGGGAGAGAAATAGAGGAAGGAAGAGCAAAGAAAAGAAAAAGGAAGTGAGCAGCATAAGATAAGGGAGCTCCAAGAGGTAAGTGTCGTGCCTTGAGTCTTTGAGTACTTGCGTGAATATTATGTGAATATGATCTGAAGTGTGTGTGACTTGTTGTGCTTGTTAAATGCTATAACGAATATAATGTTCTATTGTGCTATGTTCTATTGGTTGTTGATTCATGATTTTGTGGGAGTTGTTACCATCTCCATTAACATGTGCTCATACTACTTGTGCCTTACACCTGAATAAAAAACAAAGAAACAAAACTCAACCACAACAACTATCATAAATAACCTTCACTGTCTCTCCATCTTCCATCTTCACTAGCAAAACCACCCATAATCTCGATCCAGTGTCACTGTACACCCCCAAAATCCCAACCACCAGTTTTCATTATTGTCAACCTTCATCTTTAGCCCCTGCATTTGTCATCGATTATCTTTTTTCATTTGCATTTTTTGTTCATCAACATCTTCATCGTTCACCTGCATAAAAGCCAAAGAAAACACAGAGACCCAAAATCAGCACCTTCACCCTCACAATTTCAACACCCAAAACCACACTCGTCGAGCCATGGTACTAGCACCATTCATACTAAACCTTAAACCCCACATTCATTGACCTTCAATCCCTATTCATAAAACCATCACCTTCAACCTGCACTCAAAAAAATCAAGCAGTCATGTTTCACCATCACTCTTCATTTTCTGTTAAATCCATAATAGCATTGAACCAACATCGAACCAACACCACTCGTACCTTTCACACCCAAGGCAGAAAACAGAGAAACCACAAGAGGAAGAGGAATAAACCCTTTAGGGTTCTCTAATTTGAAAAGGGAAGAAGTTGGGTTTGGGATGGCAAGCTCCCAGGTCCATTTCCACTTTCAGCACCCACAATGTTAATTTTTACACTCCCACGAGTTCATCGCACTGGGTCAGTTATATCTACTTGCTGCACACCCATACCATTTTATTTCTTACACCTATGTCTCACTTCACGCACCCCACCTGTTTACTTCACGCATGTCCACATGCGATAATCCCGCACTTTCATATTATTATTTGCTTGGGCTTGTTTGTTGTGTTACTCCTGCACCCCCACATTCAATATAGACACCTCCCACTAATTACTCACTACACCACTCATTGCCCTCTTTTTTTCCTAAATAAATTTAATAAAATAAAATCAAAAATAATTTTCTCTTTCACTTTATTGTGTCTGTTCGGTCATCCACATCGTGTGACACTCATTTTCAAAAAAATATCAATAGTTTTGTTTCACTTTTAGTGATTGTTAGGCCACTCACGTCGTGTGACACCTATTTTCAAGTAATTCAAAAATAAAAAAAAATACAAAATTCTCAATATATAAAAATATCAACACTTTCTGACAAACAATTTCTAAAGAACTATGTGACTCTGATTTCTTATTTTGAATGAGAATACGTAGGACCAAGGTCAATCCTTATCGGGCTAAAAAAATAAAATAAAAATATTTTGTTTCTTTTGTATATTCTTTCTTCTTCTTATTTTTAGGGAAATTAACATTTTGAAAACCACATCAATTTCACATTTCTAATTAAAGGTACTACGTCCGAGCGGATGCTGTGGGGTGCTAATATCTTCCCTACATGTAACTGACTCCCAGACCCAAAATCTAGATTTCCACATACTTGTCTTATCTTCAGGGTTTTCCATAGTTTTCCATAATAAACTATGGTGGACTCCAAAATCTCTTTTCAAACCTGTTTGCTTTTTGGTTCGTGGTCTCATCATGATTTTGGTTGCGAAACCTGCAAATTGTAAGACCCGCTAAATTTAAATAATTAAATAATCAATTATTTAATTAAAGTGAGGGAGAGAAGCCTTTATGGCATTAAATGTTAACCTTCATGACGTGGAAAAGTACTAGTTCAAGTGGTTGAGAGTACTTTGGTTGTGTGAGAGGACTTGGGTTCAAGTCCTATGTATGCCATTTGTGCAGGATTTAATTCTATTTATTTCTTTTTCTAATATGTATTGTGCGTGTGAGTAAGAAGATGGCAATTGAGTTATACTAGTTGGCATGAAACATGAATTGGCATGATGGTTTGATATTGATTTTGCGATTTCATGGTTATGGGTTCTAGCCTTGGGGAACACCTAAATTAAACTTATTATATTTTTTTGGTAGATGTGGACGGAATGGGAAGGGTTAGGGGAAACCCTAGGGTTAGGGGAGTTCCTTATGCATGTTTTATTTTCAATCGTATGAAAATTGTGTTCTGAGCATGCTTGAACTGTGAAATATCTCAATTCTGATTTGGATCGCGTTTTCGAGGTTTTCTCCATGAACCACCTGGCGGCAGAGGATGAACCGCCTGGCGGCAGAGGATGAACCGCTAGGCGGTACATGCGCTGTGACGCTGTTTTTGGTTGTTTTGGACCTATTTGGGATACCTATGATGTCGTCGTAATGTTTATATGTTGAAAGTGAAATTTTACGAATATAATCGACTGTGAATATTGTGGTTACGTTGGAATGCATGAACTTTATCTAAAATTGGGGGTTAGGATTATGATGGCCTCAGTGATAAACAACATACATCATGTAAATGCTTGGTGGGGTTGGCTTTGCATAATTGAGATTAACATATTTGATGTATGAATTCGGGATGATGCTTTGATATAAAATTATGTCTGTATGAAGGGGAAAATTGGATAGGCACGTTTGGGTGTGTTTCGGTGCAGGAAAATAATCTGGAGATTTCCAGATATGTATGCACCACCTGGCGGTACGTGATCTGCCGCCAGGCGGTCTGGCAGTGCAGTGGGCATTGTACAGTTCTAAATGGGCGTCATTTCATTGGGGTTTAAGAGGCAAGTTATAAGGATATTATTTAAAGAAAATTTAATAGAAAAGGAAAAATTTGAGTTAAATGGGACTGAGGGGAGATTTAGATAAATGAAGATGTGAAGTATGATATAAATAGTAATGTTCTTTTAAACGTGTGGCTGTATGTGGTAAGACAGATTCAGATGGTATGTTAATTTGATAATAAGAGTGAGATAGGGGTATATGAAATGGTATGGTTGGTGTAATTTTTCCTTAGGCATGTTTTGTGGTTGTGAACTGTTGGTATGGTACATATGTAATATGGATTAAAGTGTGGTGTCATGCTTTATATAAATTCCAGAATGTATGGTTTTATGATTGGGAGTATGCAGAATGTATGAGACATATTTGAAAGGGGTAAACGGGGGTGAGTATGGATGCATGATAATATTGGATTGGTTGGCATGTCTAAATGAGTGTGATGTAATTTGGTATAGATATATGTCTGGTAAATCATAATTGTGTTATACTTGGGTGATTGGTTTGTTTGGAGATCCTTTGGGATCTGTTTAGGTGCTCAAAAACCAGTAGCATTGTGTTATTGGTATAGCGCTTGGCGGCATGAGCAAGCCGCCAGGCGGACAGGAAAATAAACCAATGACAGTGGTCACAGCGGGAGCAGAGCGCCTGGCGGTGGGCGATGGATGCGCCAGGCGGTGACGACGAGGCAGGGCGCCTGGCGATGTGGTGGTGTCTGCCAGGCGGTGGTAGTACTGAGAGGGTACTGTAGGCGCGTGGTGACTGGCGACGTGTGATGACCGCCAGGCGGTCTGGAGCTAAGTTCTGCCTAGCGACGTGTGATGCGCGCTAGGCGATTTTGGTCTAGTGATGATGCGCGAGGAAAGTTTTCTACACCGCTTTAAGGGATGATCATGATGCGATGCTTTGACTAGGGGCCCAGTTACGAGTGTATCTTGTATTGGGGTAACACGTGACCACTCTAGGTTGAAGCCTGGTGGTTTAGGAAGTCTAGTGGAGTGTGCGAGTTGTGGCTCGTACGGTGAGGTTCGGGTGATTGCCCTCTTTAGAGTGATTCTGATAGAGTTTTGGTAGTCTGGAACAGCTACAAACTTTATGTTTGTTCGGGGAGATCCACTTGGTGTCACGGTGAGATGTTGTGGCAATGTTATTCCCACGTGTGGACTATCAGGTGGTGGCCTGTAGTTGGAGGGGCGTGTGGAGACTCGTGTAACGAAGATCGATCATTGTTCTCACTTAAAGGGTATAGAATTGATAGACATCTAAAGGCAAGTGATGGATGTGAAAGGGAAAAAAGGAAAAGTGTATTAAACTGGGTTTACTTTTGTTAGTATGGTATTTAATATGATATTGTTGTTTTTATTTAAATGAGCTCACCCTATTTTTGTGTGTGTGGCGATGATCATGTGACTTGTTACATGGGAGCAGATGTTGGTGCAGGTGAGCAGACTGGCACTTAGAGACGGAGTGGGGATCTTCCAGGGATTTTGTTATCACTAGTTTTCATGTTGGACCATGGTTTTCTTTGTAATAATTGCACAAACAATTTTAATCGTATTACGCATTTTACGACTATTTTTATTCATGTTAGCGCGTTGAACATCGATATTTAAATTTTTCCCGCGTGTTTTTGGGAAATCGAGGTTAATAAATGAGGTTGTGACATATTTATCTTTCTTATTTATTTTAAAAAAGTAATTTCCGACTAGGACGTTACATTTGGTATCAGAGCCGTGATTTCAATGATTTCATGGGACTTTTGGGGAGTGAGCCTAGCGTGACGTGTGTGTGTGTGTATATATATATATATATATATATGTTGTTTGTTTTGTTATGGAATTGAAATATAAATGGTTTGATTTACCAGTTAATATGGGGCGCATCCAGGCTATGGCTAATAGGAGGAGGAGAAGCGATGCGGGCGCTGATGAGATTGCACAGGCAATCCACAGGATGGTAGATGCCATGCAGCCGGTTGCGGCACAGCCGAGAGCTTTGGTGCCACCTACTAGAGCGGTGACCATGGAAGATGTCCTAAAACATAAGCCGTCAAAGTTCAACGGCAAAACTACTCCGGATGAGGCCGATGCTTGGCTCAGGGAGTGCGAGAAAATATTTAGAGTGCTTGCGTGTACTGAAGCACAACAGCTGAGCTTTGCCACGTTCCTGTTGGTGGGTGATGCGGAGTACTGGTGGACGGGAATGCAGCAGCAGATGCAGACCCGTCAGGAGGAGGTGAGCTGGACGAGTTTCGGAACCAGATTTCTGGAAAAGTATTTTCCAGATTCAGTTAAGCATGCACTAGAGGCGGAGTTTCTCACATTACAGCAGGGGAATCAACTAGTGCAGACCTATATCGACCGCTTTGAGTACTTGGCGAGGTTTTACTCGCAGGCGAGCATAGAGGAATGGCGCTGTCGCAAGTTTGAGGAAGGCTTGAGGCATGAGCTGCGCAGAGTCTTGGTGCCGTTGCGGATCCGGGAGTTTCCAATTCTGGTGGAGCAGGCCAGGACCGTGGAGAAGCTAGAGATGGGACCTAGTCGGGTCGGGAGAGCACAGAAAAATACTCCTAAGGCTTGACAGCAGAAGACACCATACAGCAGGCCGCAGCCTTCCTCCTCAGGGCTGCGAAGTTATAATTATGGTGGCCCACACCTTCGTAGGAACTGCACGAAGGCGGCAGGAGTTCGGGTGCTAGTACGGAGCACGTGAAATGTTACAAATGTGAGAAGATGGGCCACTATGCCAGTCAGTGTCCCACTAAGAAGATCGCTGGAGGGGCCACACCACAGCAGAAACCCCATAAGGCGTTAGCCGATCGACCCCAAGCTGCGGGGAGAGTGTTTGCACTTACCAATACTGAGGCCACTCAGTCAGGTAACCTTATCCTGGACCGTTGTATATTGTTTAATAACAGTGTTTTGGTCCTGTTCGATTCAGGTGCTACTCACTCATTCATCTCTCAAGAGTGTGTGAGTAGGCTTGGACTTGTAGCTCGTGATTTGGGTTGTGAGCTGGCAGTCTCGACACCTGCATCAGGGCAAGTATCCACCAATCTGGCATGTCCCGGTTGTGTTATTGAGGTGGCAGGGCACAAGTTCAAGGTGAACCTCATTTGCTTGCCATTGGAGGGACTGGACGTGATACTCGGGATGGACTGGCTGTCGGACAATTGCGTCATGATTGATTGCGAACGGCGCAATGTGGTATTTCTTGAGAATGATGGGCTACCTTTAATCTCCATCCGTGAGGTGGTACATGAGGCGACTGGTGGAGCTTCTTGTTATGTGATAATGGTGCAGCCGGAGAAGTGAAGTGCAATTGATCTAGTCAGAAGCATACCGATAGTGGGAGAATACGCCGATTTGTTTCCAGATGAGGTGCCTAGATTACCACCCAGCAGGGATGTAGATTTTGCTATAGATCTCGTCCTTGGAGCTGGGCCAGTATCAATGGCTCCATATAGAATGGCCCTGGCGAAGTTAGCTGAATTGAAGAGGCAGATTGAGGATTTATTGGAAAAGAAGTTCATACGACCGAGCGCATCCCTGTGGGGGGCCCTAGTGCTGCTAGTTAAGAAAAAGGATAAGAGCTCCCGACTTTGTGTGGACTATCGTCAACTGAATAAATTGACGATTAAAAATAAATATTCGTTGCCCAGAATTGATGACTTACTGGACCAGTTGAGAGGAGCAGGGGTATTTTCCAAGATTGATCTGCGATCTAGGTATCATCAAATCCTGGTTAAACTAGAAGATGTTCAGAAGACTGCGTTCAGGTCGCGTTATGGGCATTATGAATATGTAGTGATGCCCTTTGGAGTGACCAATGCCCCTGCGATATTCATGGATTACATGAATAGGATTTTCAGACCTTGGTTAGATAAGTTTGTCGTTGTATTCATAGACGACATTCTTATTTACTCCAAGAACCTAGAGGACCATGAACATCATCTGCGTGTAGTGTTAGATGTGCTCAGGGAGCATCAACTGTATGGGAAATTGTCCAAATGTGAGTTTTGGATGAAAGAGGTGCAGTTCCTTGGCCATGTGATCTCGGCGCAGGGTATTGCGGTGGACCCGGCAAAGGTAGAGACAGTGATGAATTGGGAGAGACCTCAAACAGTATTAGAGATGAGGAGCTTTCTAGGGTTGGCTGGGTATTATCGGAGATTCGTGGAGGGATTTTTGAAACAGGTGAATCCTATGACGCAACTCACACGTAAAGATCAGCCTTTCGCCTGGACAGACAGTTGTGAGAGGTGTTTTGAAGAAATGAAGGTAAGGTTGACCATAACTCCTGTCTTGGCCATTCCTGATACAGCTAAGACTTTCGAAGTATACTGTGATGCTTCATATCAGGGGTTGGGTTGTGTATTGATGCAAGAGAAGCGCCCATGACTTATGTGTCTCGACAGTTGAAAGTGCATGAGAAGAACTACCCGACGCATGACCTGGAGCTAGCTGCAATAGTGTTCGCTCTGAAAACTTGGCGACACTATTTGTATGGTTTCCAGTTTCAAGTTTTCAGCGACCACAAGAGCTTGAAGTACTTGTTCGATTAGAAAGAATTGAACATGAGGCAACGCAGTTGGATGGAGTATCTAAAAGATTATGACTTTGAGCTGATGTATCATCCTGGTAAAGCAAATTGGTTGCGGATGCTTTGAGCAGAAAGAGGGTGCACGTATCAGCCATGATGATAAAAGAGCTAGAGCTTATTGAGCAGTTGCGGGACATGAACTTGGGGTTACACACCGGGGTGGATTATATACAGTGCAGTATGCTACAAATCACTAATGAGTTTCTGGATGAGGTTAGGGTGGAACAGGGGAAGGATTCAGAGCTGCAGCAGATAATCAGTGAGTTAGGCACTAAGAAGAGGAAAGAGTTCAGGATGGGTAATGAAGGCATCCTACGGTTTAAGGAGAGGGTCTGTGTACCCAGGAGTCGGGTACTCAGGAAGATGCTTTTGGAGGAAGGGCATAAGAGTCGTCTTAGCATACATCCGGGTATGACTAAGATGTATAAAGATTTGAAAGCAAGATTCTGGTGGGCGGGCATGAAGACGGACGTGGCGGATTTTGTAACATCATGTCTGGTATGCCAAAAAGCAAAGATAGAACACCAGAGGCCGGGGGTACCTTGGAACCCTTAGATATTCCTCAGTGGAAGTGGGACAGTGTAGCGATGGATTTCGTAATCCACTTACCTAAGTCTACCAGGGGTTATGATGCGATCTGGATGATTGTGGATCGACTGACGAAATGCGCTCACTTCTTGCCGATAAATCAAAAACTGTCAATGGATAAATTGGCAGCATTATATGTGAGGGAGGTGGTTAGACTGCATGGGGTGCCAGCCAGTATAGTGTCAGATCGGGATCCGAGGTTTACATCGAGGTTTTGACAGTCACTGCAAATAGCACTGGGTACGCATAAGGATGTCAACGGGGCGGGTAGGGTACGGGTAGTAGCTCCCCCGTACCCTACCCACTGAATAAATATTCGCCCCGTACCCGTACCCATATCCGTCGGGTATCCGTTATGCGGGTACCCGTCTATTTTTTTCATATTTGCGGGTATCCACGGGTAACCGCGGGTATTTAAAAAAATATTTTAAAAAATAAATATTTAACCATAATTAGTGCTTGGATCAAGAAGTCTCTTTTCTCGATTGATTCTTGAAAAACAAACAAATAAAAAATCATGACCAATTTATATTGTAGTTTATTTTTGAATAAAATATTAAAGAAATTACTAACTTCATCAAGGTACACCTCTTGCAACATTTTAAAAAGTTTCATGTTGTCCAATTTTAATCTAGAAGAGCCTGAAAACATAAGAAGTTCATTAAAAATTTCTAACAATCACTTAATTAAAATATCTAAATAAAAGTGTTAATTTCATTACCTTCCATGTTGGTCCATAACCAGTCTTGGAGACACATCAATGCCTCCACAATATCTGAAAGTAATTTACTCGGTTGTGGGGTAAGAATCTGACCACCATTATTGAATGAAGACTCATAATGTTTTTTACTAATATATATATATAAGGGTATTTTTCTAAATTAAAGTTTAGCGAGTACGGGTATCCACGGGTACGGATACTATGATACCCATACTCGCCCCGTTAACATGCGGGTATCAAAAATATTCATACCCGCGGATAGCGGGTATCCATTTTTAATATCTGTTTCCTACCCGTTGCGGGTTTTATCCACGGATACCCGCGGGTACAGATTTTTTTGACATCCCTAGGTACGCAATTAAGGATGAGTTCAGCCTATCATCCCCAGACTAACGGACAGTCAGAAAGGACTATTCAGTCCTTGGAGGACCTCTTGCGAGCTTGTGTGTTGGATCATCTGGAGAGCTGGAGTGAGGTACTTCCTCTGGTAGAGTTTACTTATAACAATAGTTATCACTCCAGTATAGGGATGGCTCCTTATGAGGCACTATATGGGCGGAGATGTCGGACTCCATTGTGCTGGAATCAGGATGGTGAAATAGTGGTGCTTGGTCCTGAATTTTTACAGATGACCACAGAGAAAGTGAAGATAATCCACGAGAGGATGCGAGCTACCCAGAGTCGGCAGAAGTCTTATGCTGACAAAAGACGACGACCATTGGAGTTTGAGGTTAGAGATCATGTGTTCCTTCGTGTGACTCCAACCACTGGTGTTGGAAGGGTTCTCAAGTCAAGGAAATTGACTCCCAGATTCATTGGGTCGTATCAGATCACTCGGAGGATAGGTCCGGTGGCATATGAGATTGCGTTGCCACCCCATTTGACGAATATGCATAATGTATTCCATGTGTCACAGTTAAGAAAGTACATTGCAGATCCGTCACATGTGTTGGAAGCGGACGACATCCAGGTTCGGGAGGATCTGACGATGGAGGCTGGACTTGTACGAATCTTAGATTTCCATATCAAACAGTTAAGGGGCAAGGAGATTAGAACTGTGAAAGTCCTTTGGGACGAGGCTACACAGGAGATGACCTGGGAGATGGAGGACATGATGAGGCGGTCCTATCCACACCTACTTCCTGGTAAGTTATAATTTTCGAGGACGAAAATTTTATAAGATGGGGGGAATGTAAGAACCGTTAAATTTAAATAATTAAATAATCAATTATTTAATTAAAGTGAGTGAGAGAAGCCTTTATGGCATTAAATGCTAACCGTCATGACGTGGAAAAGTACTTGCTCAAGTGGTTGAGAGTACTTTGGTTGTGTGAGAGGACTTGGGTTCAAGTCCTATGTATGCCATTTGTGCAGGATTTAATTCTATTTATTTAATTCTGTTTATTTCTTTTTCTAATATGTATTCTGCGTGTGAGTAAGAAGATGGCAATTGAGTTATACTAGTTGGCATGAAACATGAATTGGCATGATGGTTTGATATTGATTTGGCGATTTCATGGTTATGGGTTCTAGCCTTGGGGAACACCTAAATTAAACTTATTATTTTTTTTTTGGTAGATGTGGACGGAATGGGAAGGGTTAGGGGAAACCCTAACTAATCTAGCAGCCAAGGAAGGCTGAAAAACAAAGGGGTCATGAATGGCCATTAACCATTAATTAAGGAAGAAACCCGTTTTTGCCTCATTAACCTAAATTTAAGAATTGTTTAAAAGATGAAAGTGGAGTATTAAGAAGGGTTTTGCCAAGGCTGAGTATATACCAAAAAGAGAGCACGAAAAGAGAGTGATTGGGAGTGTTGGGAGAGATTTGAGTCTGAATTGGTAGAAGGGCAAGAGGGAGATTGGCAAACAAGGAAGAAGTAGCACATTTAACAAATTGAGCAAGGAATCCAGGTTAGGGGAGTTCCTTATGCATGTTTTATTTTGAATCATATGAAAATTGTGTTCTGAGCATGCTTGAACTATGAAATATCTCAATTCTGCTTTGGATCGCGTTTTCTGGATTTTTCCAAAAATCGCCTGGCGGGAGTTCATACGCCGCCAGGCGGCACATGCGATTTCACTTGTTTCTCGGTTTTCTCCATGAACTGCCTGGCGCCAGAGGATGAATCGCCAGGCGGCACAAGCATTGTGACGTTTTTTTTGGTTGTTTTGGACTTGTTTGGGATACCTATGATGTCGTCGTAATGTTTATATGTTGAAAGTGAAATTTTACGATATAATTGATTGTGTATATTGTGGTTGCATTGGAATGCATGAACTTTATATGAAATTGGGGGTTAGGATTATGATGGCCTCAGTGATAAACAACATAAATCATGTAAATGCTTGGTGGGGTTGGCTTTGTAGAATTGAGATTAATATATTTGATGTATGAATTCGGGATGATGCTTTGATATAAAATTATGTCTATATGAAGGGGAAAATTGGATAGGCAGGTTTGGGTGCGTTTCTGTGCAGGAAAATAATCTGGAGATTTCCAGATATGTATGCACCGCCTGGCGGTACGTGATCTGTCGCCAAGCGGTCTGGCAGTGTAGTGGGCGTTGTACAGTTCTAAATGGGCGTCATGTCATTGGGGTTTAACAAGCAAGTTATAAGGATATGATTTAAAGAAAATTTAATAGAAAAGGAAAAATTTGAGTTAAATGGGACTGAGGGGAGATTTAGATAAATGAAGATGTGAAGTATGATATAAATAGTAATGTTCTTTTAAACGTGTGGGTGTAGGTGGTAAGACAGATTCAGATGGTATGTTAATTTGATAATAAGAGTGAGATGGGGGTATATGAAATGGTATGGTTGGTGTAATTTTTCCTTAGGCATGTTTTGTGGTTGTGAACTGTTGGTATGGTACATATGTAATATGGATTAAAGTGTGGTGTCATGCTTTATATAAATTGCAGAATGTATGGTTTTATGATTGGGAGTATGCGGAATGTATGAGACATATTTAAAAGGGGTAAACGGGGGTGAGTATGGATGCATGATAATATTGGATTGGTTGGCATGTCTAAATGAGTGTGATGTAATTTGGTATAGATATATGTCTAGTAAATCATAATTGTGTTATACTTGGGTGATTGGTTTGTTTGGAGATCCTTTGGGATCTGTTTAGGTGCTCAAAAACCAGTAGCATTGTGCTACTGTTATAGCGCCTAGCGGCGTGAGCGAGCCGCCATACGGACGGGAAAATAAATCAATGATAGTGGTCACAGCGGGAGCAGAGCGCCTGGTGGTGGGCGATGGATGCGCCAGGCGGTGACGACGAGGCAGGGCGCCTGGCGGTGTCGTGGTGTCCGCCAGGCGGTGGCAGTACTGAGAGGGTACTGCAGGCGCGTGGCGCCTGGCAGCGTGTGATGCCCGCGAAGCGATTTGGAGCTAAGTTCCGCCTAGCGGCGTGTGATGCGCGCTAGGCGGTTTTGGTCCAGTGATGATGCGCGAGGAAAGTTTTCTACACCGCTTTAAGGGATGATCATGATACGATGCTTTGGCTAAGGGCCCAGTTACGAGTGTATCTTGTATTAGGGTGACACGTGACCACTCTAGGTTGTAGCCTGGTGGTTTAGGAAGTCCAGTGGAGTGTGCGAGTTGTGGCTCGTACGGCGAGGTTCGGGTGATTGCCCTCTTCAGAGTGATTTTGATAGAGTTTTGGTAGTCTGGAATAGCTACAAACTTTATGTTTGTTCGGGGAGCTCCACTTGGTGTCACTGTGAGATGTTGTGGCAATGTTATTCCCACGTGTGGACTACTGAACAAGTACATGTTGTTTGTCTTTTGGCAGATTTTGAAAATATAACCTTTGAGGAAACGGTGCAAGATGAGAATTGGAGACTTGCAATGGATGAGGAGATCGATGCAATTGAGCGTAATAACACGTGGGAGTTGTCCAATCCCCCAACAGGAGCTCGACCTATTGGTGTGAAATAGGTATACAAGAAGAAGATGAATGTTCAAGGTGAAATAGAGCGTCACAAAGCCCGACTTGTTGCTAAGGGCTATAAACAAAAGGAGGGAATTGACTATGCTGAGGTGTTTGCGCCAATTACTAGAATGGAGACAGTTTGACTACTAATTTCAATGGCAGCTCAGCACAAATGGTTGATCTATCAGATGGACGTGAAGTTGGCATTTCTAAATGGAATCCTAGAGGAAGAAGTTTATGTTGAACAACCACTGGGATACATGAGAAGAGGAGAAGAGAATAAAATACTAAGATTGAAGAAAACGCTTTATGGGTTGAAGCAAGCTCCTCAGGATTGGAATTACTGCATTGACAAGTACTTCAAGAAGAAAAGATATGAGCAATGTCCATATGAACATGCTCTGTACATAAAGAAAAGTAAAGGTGATGTAATGTTTGTTGCTCTTTATGTAGATGACCTTATATTCATGGGGAACAATGCTGAGATGATTCAAGAATTCAAGGACATAATGATAAAGGAGTTTCAGATGACAAACATGGGATTGATGGAGTACTTCCTTGGCTTGGAAGTCAAACAGGGTGAGAAAGGCATTTTTGTGTCCCAAGAAAGATATGTCGAGGAGATCTTGAACAAGTTCAAGATGACAAACTGTAACTCGGTTTTAACCCCAATGGAACCGGATACAAAACTCTCGAAGTTTGATGGAGGAGACCGAGTTGATGCCAACAAGTACCGAAGCTTGGTTGGAAGCCTTCGCTATCTGACGAGTACAAGGCCAGACTTACTACTAAGTGTTGGAATAGTAAGTTGGTATATGGAGGAGCCGAGCTACAGTCGTTGGAAGGTTTTAAAGCGAATACTAAGATATATTTGGGGAACGATATCACTCGGACTATACTATACTAAGTCGGACAACTACTAACTAGTAGGGTACTCAGATAGTGATTGGTGCGGAGATGTAGATAACTGGAAAAGCATATTCGGGTATGTATTTTTCATGGGCCACAGAACGTTCACTTGGCTCTCAAAGAAGCAACCCATTGTAACATTGTCAACGTGTGAAGCCGAGTATGTTGCAGCATCATGGTGTGTATGTCGTGCGATATGGCTTAGAAATCTTCTAAGCAAATTAGAGATGAAACAAGAAGAAGGTATTGTGATACGAATGGACAACAAGTCGACCATTGAGTTGGCAAAGAATCCGGTCAACCATGAAAGGAGCAAGCACATTGATGTGCGCTTTCATTTCATCCGAGAATAGGTAAAGGAAGGCAATGTGGAGCTGGTGCACGTGGGAAGCCGAGATCAAGTTGCAGATTTGTTTACAAAGCCACTACCCACTGTGTTGTTCAATAACTGCAAGAAACTGATCGAGATGGAGGATAAAAGAAACATTTAAATTTACGGGGGAGTTTTGTTGGGTTTTAGTAAACTTAAATGTACTAGTCGTTGTGGGTAACTAACTATTGTAAGAAACTAGCCCTTGGGTGGTTAATGTACTAGTAGTTGGATAGTTAATGCACTAGTTGTTGGGTAGTTAATGTACTAGTCGTTTATAGTCGTTGGGAGTACAACAGACAAAAATTGTAAGCTTATAAATTGTATTGTTGATGGCATGAATAAACACAACGAAAAAGTGAATAAGTTTCCATCCAAGAGCCTCTTTTTCTTAACATTTTCACCGTGGTTGATTCAAACATAAAGAGCATAAATATATTTAACAAACTGTAATACCAATATACTCATCCAAAAACTAGAGACCTACACAAAAACTTGGTGATAATATAAACAATAAAAAATCAAAGAGTAATTGATTTTAGTATTAATTAGCTTCTAACTTAGCTTATAAGTTTATCTCCTTTAGTTTATATACCTTTTCTAATAATATTTATATATCAACTTTCTTACATATATAAGATACGAAATCATCGTAACAGAGAGAAACCATCACTTATAAATCATTATTAAATTGAACTCATGGAAGAATCCAAGAAAATAAACCTTAATTTGGTAAACATTAAGAATGTGCTTTCAAAAATAAGAGCAGGAAGAAAAATAGCTAACGTAAGGTTTGGATCAATCTTTGACCCTGCATATAAAACATGCATTAAAAGCAATATGCACTGTAGTTTGATTATCGCAAAACAAATAACTAGTTGGTTGGAAGCTACTATGAAGTAAAATATCACTAGAAACAAGTACATTCAGTTATCTTTAAACAAGTTAAATCATTCTTATAAGAAAAATCCGTAAAGGGCACTAAAACTAATTAAGCTTGGGAAGGCATACACAGATTCAATATTATAATTGATATGGCATGAAACTAATTAAGCTTCAAGAGAGGTCGTTCTTACCGCTCTGTATTATCATGTTGGAATTATTGAATCTCTCTTCATGTCAAAGGGATTTGGCTACGGGTGAATGGCTTTTAGCAACTCAAATACTCTAAGATGAAAGTGTTTCTTTCATGTCAAATATAGTTAAAACAACATTTGTTGCGTTATCAAATTCAAAAAAAAAATTGGATAGGGATAAGAAAAATCAAACCTTAGTATTAATATTTCTCCTTAAACATCAAAACCCTTTCCTGTTTTCGTTCAAGCAAAACAGAGGTTGTTCAACCAAATAGGGCCACCTTTTGCTAGACTTCTTCATCTTAATCTAACAACACACAAACACTTGAATAACCTTTGAGATTACAGACACACTATCATGTTAACATCAAGACTTTCGATTACAGAGTTTTTAAGAAAAATAAAAACCCTAAATAAGAGATTTTTTTATTAAACTTACATTCACTCTGAAACCAATTTCGATTCGGCTTCTGAAAGGTTGGCTACCAATTTCGATTGAACCCAATCACGAAAATCCAACCGCGAGTCTGAAACAATTTAACAATGCAAGGGAATATAGGAATGGCAGTGAGAATGGTCTGAAGTGCAACAACAATGTTCTTGTACCACAATTGAGCCTTTCCGAGAGGGTCTCCAACGTCGAGAGATGTTGTACCCTCAAAGTGGAGATTTAAGTTGTCTAAAGGGAATTTAGGGTTACGAAAGGGGCATTCGGGGAGGGCATTAAGAGAAGAGAAAGATAAAACCTAAACCAAGGGAGTGAAACGAAAATGAGGAGGAAGAAAAGAGGAGGTTGACAAGGGTAGGGAAACACATTTGGAGATGGGGTAGACAGGATTGGAGAGTTTTACGGAAGGAAGGTGAGACAGAGGGATGGGAAAATGAGAAGGTTTCAGAGATGAGAGGGAGAGTTAACTAGTGATTTTTTATTTTTTTTCAAGGCGGGAAAGGGTTTGGAAAAATAAAAAAGAGAGAGATTTAGAAATTAATTTAATAATAAATAATTATTGTAGAAATTAATTTAATGATTAATTTTTTATATATATTTGGTGATTACATTTCTTTAATTGTAATTTAAATATAATAATAATAATAATAAATTTAATATTTAAAAAAATGCATTTAAAGTTTTTTTATACATTTATCAAATTTTAAATAGTTTTATGTATTTAAAAAAATAATTATCTTCAAAATTATTAAAATAATATATCAATATTTAAAATTTTTGGATTAAATTTGATTGAAGTTAAATAAAATTTAAGTAAATTTTAAATAAATATTTTTTATGATCATTAATTAATTACTATAAATCTGATTTCTAATTATTATCATATTAATAATAAAAACAATTTTAAATAAGCAATCTGATAATAAATATACATAAAGAGAGCAACTTACATAAATATATTAATGTTAAAATTAATACTTAATCATAAATATTTTTCAAACATTATTATAATTGTTACGACACTTGTTATGACTATTTTTTTCATGACAATAACAATAATCAACCTCTTAAGATTGATAAAATAAAAACTTAATTCCATATTGAACAATTAGAAATTCTCAAATTACAATTTTATTTTTGAATAAAAAAAAGATTTTAGTATTTTATAATTTGGAAACAAAACTTTTATTTTGAATTATATAGTCACCGGAGTAGATATTTTTGTTAGTAATATTATCGATTTTTGTTTCAGTTGTTACACAAATTAATATCATTACACATTTGTTTAGTTACTAATTAAAACTTGAAATTAGCGACTAAAACCTTTTGGTCGCTAATTCGGTCACTAAAAATACTATATTTAGCGATTAAAAATGTTTGGTCACTAATTACCACATCATGCATATTTTGTAACCACCGGTTTTCGGTTGCTAGTAAAATATTTAATTCGGCCGCTAATTCGGCTGCTAAAAACATTACATTTAGTGACCAAACGATTTCGGTCGCTAATAAGGATTTTGTACATATTTAGTGACCACCAAATATTCAGTCGCTAATACAAAACACATATTGATTGCTAATTTGGTCGCTAAAAATATTACTTCCAAATTGAATAAATAGCAACCGATTTAACGACTATATTTTCGCTACTAAAATTTTTGGTCCCTATTTCCGTCGCTAACCATATTACTGTCACTAAAAGGTAATCAATTATTATTTCAGTGACATATTTGTCATTCGGTAGCTATTCCGGTCGCAAATAGCTAAAAAACATGTTTTGCATTATCAAATTCAGAGAAAAATTTGGACAGGATATGAAAAATAAAAACCTTAGTATTAATATTTCTCTTTAAACATCAAAACCCTTTCCTCTTTTCGTTCAAGCGAAATGGAGGTTGTTCAGCCAAATAAGGTCACCTTTTGCTAGACTTCTTCCTCTTAACCTAACAGCACACAAACACTTGAATAACCTTTGAGATTACAGACACACTATCATGTTAACATCAAGACTTTCGATTCTGAGTTTTTAAGAAAAATAAAAACCCTAAATAAGAGATTTTTTTATTAAACTTACATTCACTCCGAAACCAATTTCGATTCGAATTCTCAAAGGTTGGCTACCAATTCCGATTGAACCCAATCACGAAAATCCAACCGCGAGTCCGAAACAATTTGACAATGCAAGGGAGTATAGGAATGGCAGTGAGAATGGTCTGAAGCGCAACAATGATGTTCTTGTACCGCAATTGAGCCTTTCCGAGAGCGCCTCCAACATCGAGAGATGTTGTACCCTCAAAGTGGAGATTTAAGTTGTCTAAAGGGAATTTAGGGTTACGGAGAGGGCATTCGGGGAGGGAGATTAAGAGAAGAGAAAGATAAAACCTAAACCAAGGGAATTAAATGAAAATGAGGAGGAAGAAAAGAGAATGTTGACAAGGGTAGGGAAACACATTTGGAGATGGGGTAGACAAGATTGGAGAGTTTTTCGGAAGGAAGGCGAGACAAAGGGATGGGGAAATGAGAAGGTTTCAGAGATGAGAGGGAGAGTTAACTAGTGATTGTTTAATTTTTTTCAAGGCAAGAAAGGGTTTGAAAAAAATAAAAAAAAAGAGGAATTTAAAAAATAATTTAGTAATAAATAATTATTATGTAGATATTAATTTAGTGATTAATTTTTTATATATATATTTGATGATTACATTTCTTTAATTTTAATTTAAATATAATAATAATAAGTTTAATATTTTAAAAAAATACATTTAAAGTTTTTTATACATTTATTAAATTTTAAATAGTTTTATGTATTTTAAAAAATAACTATCTTCAAAATTATTAAAATAATATATCAATATTTAAAATTTTTGGATTAAAGTTGATTAAGTTAAATAAAAGTGAAGTAAATTTTAAATAAATATTTTTTATGATCATTAATTAATTACTATAAATCTAATTTCTAATTATATTATCATATTAAAAATACTATATTTAGCGACTAAAAATGTTTAGTCGCTAATTACCACATCATGCATATTTTGCGGCCACCATTTTTCGGCTGTTAGTAAAATATTTAATTCGGTCACTAATTCGATTGTTAAAAACATTACATTTAGGGACCAAATGATTTCGATCGCTAATAAGGATTTTGTACATATTTAATGACCATCAAATATTCAGTAATACAAGACACATATCGGTCACTAATTTGGTCGCTAATTGAAAAAATAGCAACTGATTTAACAACTATATTTCTGCTACTGAAATTTTTGATCCCTACTTCCGTCGCTAACCATATTATTGTCACTAAAAAGTAATCAGGTATTATTTCAGTGACATATTTGTCATTTGATAACTATTTCAGTCGCAAATAACAACCTACTTTTTTTCGATCGTCGATAGTTAAAAAAGTTATTTCTAGTATAATATAAAATTTAAGTGATAAAAATTATCAAATTTCGATATTTGTGAAGAGTTATAGTATTACCATGATCCTCAAATTTAGGATCACGATCTTAGAAATACAAGTAGTTTGAATATTAATAAAAAAAATTTAACATTATGTGCATGTGCGCCTGCAATTTTGCATAATTATCACATACAAAAAAATTTATGTTATGGGTCATAAAAAGTAACATTTCAATTAATTGACATTTTCATATATTAAAACACATGATCAAATATGACCGCAACAAGATGTCTCTTGTAATATTATGTTCACTAACTCTATCGTGATAGTTTATTCAACCTTCTTGTTTTTACAAATGATTTAAAAACTATGAAATCGAGATTATCAAATAATTAAGAATATTTTTGAAATAAACTAAAAATAATTAGAACTAATTATGAAATCGAGATTAGCAAATAAATTTAAAAAAAAACCATAAATTTTTATTTATTTTATACATTTACTCAAAAATCTTATTCCATTTTTGTTTTAAAAAACAATTATACAATATGTATTCCTAAATATTATAAAAAATATATCAAGATCAATAAAATCAATTATAAATTTCTCTTGTATTAATTCAGTTTCGAACATTTTTCTCTTAATCTCTAGCCATCTCACTTGTATTCCATAGTCCAAAGACACTCATAATTTAAACAATATCATTTTTCACTTTTCTTTCTTTATTTTTTTTTTAAGTCTCAAATCCCCTATGAAATTCAAATTTTGAAATATTAGAATATAAATCGTAAAGGTTTCAAATTAATTGGGTTTTGTAATAAAAATGGTGGTGTTTCAAACCCAAAGCGACTTAATATAGAATCCAACAACCATATCTGAGTATGATAAGACAGAATTAACTTGGAACAGTGATTTTATATTTAATTGAGGGTTTGATTATAATGGGTCACCTTCCATTCCATCAATTAACATACTTTTTAATTATTTAGTGGTGAATCGATACAACTTTGATCGCTGAATATATGAATTTTGTTTTCTTCTTTTAATTTATTATTACCAATAATAATAAGCAAATATTTTGATTTTTAAAAATATGAAAATCTCAGAAATATCAAAAGAAAAAACTTTAAACTTAAATATTTATTATAATCTTTTTACTTTTAATTCTTTTAAAAGATGGAGTGGTAGAACTAATCCATAGAGTGGCTAGTTGTCCTATTAGATTAATCAGATGAATTAATAGAATAAAATTATGATTCATTTATGTTTATTTGGTAGGGGACTAGTGTGATAGAGTTTGCCTTGTTATTCTTATCCCAATCTAATTTATTTAAATATATGATTTGATTAGAAATTTGTTTTCTATAGATTGATTGATTTGATTTATTTATATATATATATATATATATATATATATATATATTTATTTAATTGAGTTTTTTTTTAATTTAACGTGTTTCCTTCCATTAAACCTTAACATCGTTTTAAAAGTCACACTTCAAAATTTAAATTTAATTTAAATTTATCGTGTGTTAAAATTTGAATCATGGTTGGTAATGGAAAACAAATCCAATGTTCTTATCTTTGTCTAGAACTGTCAAAACGGATCACCCGACCTAATCTGGCTCGGCCCGCGACGGGTTGGTTACTTAGTGGGTCAACCCAACCCGGCTCACTTATTAGCAAGTCAACAAAATTAGAACCCGACCCGACCCACCACGGGTTGGCGGGTTAAACGGGTTGGCTCACTCGCTTAATTAAAAAAAAACACAATTTTTTTTCTTCAATCTTAAGAAAACTAAATTATAATTCCGATTAAAATCTAAATAAACTTCAATACAATCCAAATAAAATCCCAAATTATGTTAAACTCCAAATACAAACCAAAAATCACAAAAATATAAATTACCATCTAACATCAAATCATTATTGTCACTTATCAAACTACAATATTAGAATCTTGAATGAATAAATCCACAACATTTTCATCTCTTGAAGCATCTTCTTTATCCCCATCTATAATAAAACAAGACAAAAATAATATTAACTAATAATATTAAAAGATTAAGTATTAAATAATTAAATTAATTTTACAACATTAACAATAATGTTACCTGTTAGTTCAAAACCATACAATCAATTTTGTGTTAAAATGAGTGTCTCAACATTCTCTAAAAAAATAAAAAAACAATATTTAGTTAGCGCATGAGAACCAAAACTAAAAACAGACTCACTAACAAAAAAAAAATATATATATATATATATAATATATAATATAATATAATATACCTATATATAATATATATATATATATATAATATAATATATACATATATAATCTATATATATATATAATATATATTATAATATAATATATATGTATATATATATATATATATAATATAATATATACATATATAATCTATATATAATATATATATATATATATATATTATAATATAATATATATATATATATATAATATACATATATAATATATATAATATATATAATATATGCATATATATATATATATATATATATAAATTTAATATTTAAAATTTATTGAGGTTGGTGAGCCAACCCGGCTCATCACGGGTTCAACCCGAATGAGCCAGGTTCTTAGTGGGTTGGGTTCATTTTTAACCTGTACTGAAATTTGTAATTTTTTTTTAACTCAACCCGATCCGAACCCGTGATGAGCCAGGTTAGCTCACGAGTTATAACTCATTTTGACGACTCTATCTTTGTCCTAATATTTTGATTTCTATCCAAACACATACTTTACATATTTTCTTCTATCTCCTTCTCATTGAAGGAGCTTACGTGATTTTTGGTATGGATTGTTTATGCCCTTTTACAAGCCAACTTTTTCATCTCTCAACTTTGCTTTACACATTCATATCACCCTAAACAACAATTTCTAGGCTTAAATATATATTTGGTCCTATTTTTGTTGTTTTTATTCAATTTAGTTTTCATTTTCATTTTGTGTTCAATTAGATATTTATTTTCGTCAAATTTTGGTTAATTTGGTCCTTTTAACTAACAGTATTTAAATAATTAATTTTTCTGAACAGTATATGCTATGTGTCAACTCTTGATTTTTTTTTTAATTTTTTTTAATTTCACATTAATAACAAAAATAATGATACACAACAATTATTTATATTAACAACAAAAGTAATTTCACATTAATAACAAAAATAATGATATACAACCCGAATAAAGTTTAAATACAGCAAATAACAAATAGTTTTTATAATAAATTTTATTTTATTTATAAAAAAAATAACATAATCAAATATATCATATAATTTATTATTTTCTTAAAATAAATTACATTTAAATGATTAGAATTACTTTTTTAATTCAAAAACCTATGTAATTTATTATAAAAAGAAATCTACAAATATAATATATATATATATATATATATATATATATATATATATATATATATATATAAATATCTTTTTTTTGCATATCTAAGAAATATTTTCTCTTAAACTATAAGAAAAATATTAATTAATAATCAATTTTAGACTAAAATAATTAATTACTGTATAATTAAGTTAAATGTTATTTTATAAATTAAAAATTATTAATATCTAAAGTAGTCTCCATTATCAACAAAAAATTATAATTGGTATGTAAATTAGAGTTTAAATTAATATATAGCATTAGTTAAAGTTTTAACTATTTGGTTCTAAATTAGTTTCTAAATTTAAATTATTTGGATAATTTTTTATTTTAAAACATCCAAGGAATTAAATTATTATATCTACATAAAGAATCTAGTTAAAAAAATTTAAAAATACTAAATGTTATTTAAAAAATGAAAAAAAAAAGATTTTTAATATTTTACGAGAAAGAGAAGAAGGTTATTTGATTTTGATGGCGTGAGGGAGAAAGAATATGGTTGCAATAATGGTTGGAAGTGTAGGAGCGTTTATAATAGGCGGTTATATTCCAAACATCAAAATTAGTATAAGGGACCCACTCCTCACTCCTGCACTTCCCACACATCAAAATAACAATATTCCAAACAGAATGTAACAATCCAAACTCAATTAAAATATTGAATTGGAAACATCAAGGTAGTTTTAGAAACATTGTTTCTCAATCATTCCTTCTTGCAATAACTAGGACTCTACAAAACAACTTTAAATAATGCTATTACCTTTTTCTATTATTATCACGCTTAAATTTAATTTACCTTATTTTAAACAAACAATCTTTATTAACAAAATTTAAAGAAAATTATCATTTATAAAAAGGTTCTAATTATGCTTAAAAATGTCTGTAAAATTGATGAAAAAATTATTATTTTCCACAAAATAGATAACATCTATCATTAATATTTGCATATTTTTATCACGACAACACACGTCTTTCAATTAAATTTAACTTCATTTTGATGGTTTTCATCCTTTTTATTAAGAACTAGTGTAAACACAGGCGCTATCGCGCCTGTGTGTACAAATTTTTTTGAATTATATTAATAATTGATGATGTTGTAATGTTATTAAGTTAATAAATAAAATAAAAGTATATTTATAAAAAATAAAATAAAATGTACGGAAAAAATAAGAGAAAAATAACTGTTGATGAATAGTAAGAGAAAAAAAGAAAAAGGAGATAAGTAAATAATTTTATAAAAACTTGTACAAATAACCATTAATTTTTAAAAATTTAATAAATAATTAAATTATAAAGGGTAAAGTTGAAATTATAAAATGTGGACAGGGAATCCCCTTTATATATAGTTATAGATAAATAATAAACTTTTTATGTTTTTATTTAGTAATAACGGTTTTATGTAAATAATTTGTTAAACGACATCCAAACTTGTTGGTTTATTCTTTTCTCGTATCATATTGCGTTGAACACTAAAAAGTAAAATATTTTCAAAATATTGTGATCACTGATTAATTAAAAAAAATGTCCAATCATTTAGATAAAACTACATCTGATAAATGTTTTTTCGTGAGTTGTTTGGATAGAAACAACACATTCTTTACTATCTACTCTTTAAATTTTTATAATGGTTGTTTTAATATTTATCTTTTCATTGATTTTTCAGTTTTTCATAATTTATATTTCAATTTTGTTCCCAAATAAATATTATTCTCTCATAATAGTTAGTGACATATTAATAAGAATTATGAAATAGAATAGAACTATGTTAATAAAATTGACCATAAAAGATGTTATTATTATGTTGGAGTAATTGTTTTTCTTAATCTAAAGACTTTAAACTCAAATAAATAAAAAATGGAGGGAGTATTAAAGAAAAACAACTTGTAATAAGCAAAAACATTAATGAGAAAGAGACGGAGAAGAGAGAGACAAGTTATTGACAACTTTAATTTCCAATTTGATGTAAATTTCGTTTGTTTTGTGGGTTTCATTTTGAGGTTTTTCCTCTTTCTCTCTCTCTCTGAGTGAAAGCAAAATCTTCATTGAGAGAATGGCCCAGCACTGCGGATCCAAATCCCCATTCTTTTCTGCTTTTCTAAGGCATCTCAAAAAGCAAAAGATCACTTTTTGATTCCCAACCTCTTCTGGGTCGCTCTCTTTTCGCTTCAACATTAATGCCTTTCTTCTCCTTCATCTTTTTCTCCAACGTTTCCACTACCTTCAAACAATGACTCATCGGGTGAGTGAGTCACTTCATTTTTTTTTCTCTATAATGATGTCATGTTTCTTCAACATTTTCTTCTTCAATTTCCCATTTGTTTTGTTATAAAATTTTCTTCTCTGTACTACTTTTCAGTGGCTTCTTCCTTCAAGTGTTGAATTTGACTGTATTTTTTGTTCTTTTCACACTGAGCTATGTGTTTTAGTGATTAATGTAATCGGGTTAAGTTGTCTACCTTCCTTGCAAGTTTTTTGTGTTTTTTTGTGAATGGGTTACTCTTAAGTATTCTTCCTGTTACTTTTTTCGTACATGAAATGTTTTGATGGACTTCTTTCAGTTTTTGAGAATAAATACTTGTTTATTTTATTTCGTTTTGTTTGTTTTTTTTTGTGTCGTTGGCTGGGTCATCTGATGGATGGATTTGATACCCTTGTCTGGAGCATCTGATTCTGATTGCAAAAGATGATTTGCCTGTGAGATTTGTCTCAGAATTTTCTGATTGACTTGATACCATAACATTTGGCCTAACTCTATCTCGTTCAGAAAAATCTTTTGATCGCTCTTGGTGCTTCTGTGCTTGTCCTGTAGTTTATGCTGTGCTTATCATTATATGTTCTTTTTGATTATCATTAATAGTGTAGGCACAGTGCTCTTCTTCCCCTGTTCAATGATACTTGTGAGTGTTGATTTCAGGTTTTTTTAATTTCTGGTTAGGAAACATTTGCACTCTTTTGTGGATTGTTGACGTAAAAACATTTGATATCTATCATAACTTAAAAGTACCAATTCCCTTTTTGAGCCAATTGTGACAAAATTGGTTATTTGTTTCTGGGTCTTGTGCTTATCAACTTCAATTTTAAATGCTTCTCCAAGCAAGGTAGTTTTGTATTTCTTTCTGTTGTCCGTTTAGAAAATGCTTTTACCGGAACCAAATTCTTTCTTAACAGTTCAAACGTTTTCTTTTTGAGGGACATGATGAAAGAAATTTAATTTCTGCCCCTCTTGCATAGTATTACATGTGTTCACCATTTCTCTTTGTGAAGACGGTTATAGACTCTTGTCTATTATTCACCTGTTTGTCATGTAACCTATATATTTTCATTTTTAGGTGGAGAGGATTGTTTGGGGCCAAATTATTCTCTGACAATATATACTGCTTGACGAGATTGATTTCTTTTGGTGACGTTTAGTAATCTGTTGTCGATAGATTTATGTAAAATAATACTATATTAGCTTAAATGTGTGCAATGTATATTCCTCACGAGTGCTTAAAATTTGATGTCAAAGTGAAAAATAGTGTAGAAGACTATGATTAAAGTTGGCTTGTGGTAATTTTTATTTTCTTGTTGTGCAGATGGACTCACATTTCTTTGCAGGTCTTCATTACTATGACATCATATGGAAATGTCATGATCTAGAATTATTCCGTCTTCACAATTTTTTGTCAGATAAATTTATCTGTAGAATGGAATTCCCTTGTGGGTCATGTGAGCAGTTTACAAAACAGTCCAATTAAATCTAATTATTCTATTTTTGGGTGCACATTACATATATATTAGTTGGAGCAATCAGTTTTCTCCTTAGTGAACAATCTTGTATTCTCAATAAATAAAAACCTATATAAGGCAGAGTAAAGAAGGTGTCTGGGCTTAAACTGTATTTTTTTATTATTTATCAAATATTTCTCTTAAATTATTATTTAAGTAATAATCAATTTATTTTTGTTTTGATTGCAGGTTTTCATTCCCTTAAAAATGAGGATACTTTATAATATCTTGTGTCATTGAAATCTCTGCATTGTCATCTATGGCACTTTTGGGCATGAGTGCAAACAGGCAAAACAATGGTTTTATCCAAGGATATCATTCCCCGAGGGATCTTGTCTTCAGTGCAGAAGGCAGCACATGGACCTCATCTAATTATACTGGTGAACGTGAGGATGACTGTTATGGACTTGGATCCTCGCCGTTGTCATCAACATGTCATCTTTTAGGTTACAACAAGGAACTTCTGAAACAGACAATACTCAAGCATGAGGCCATATTCAGGGACCAAGTATGTTAGCTTCATGGTTTCATTGTGTTTATCTTTTCTGCATATAGCTGCCAAAAATAATTTTTTTGTATTTTTATTATAAGTATAATTAGTGTTGAAGGGCAAACATCTTCATGTGAGAAAGTATGACCCATTATCTACACAAATTAATAATTTTCATAAGCTTTCCTATTTCAGTCTTCGTCAAACACAAGATTAAACATTTATCATCTGCTGGTACCTGAAGTCCTGAAGTTGTGTAACTCTAGCTAGACTCTGAGGCGTTTTGAAATGGCAGTAAGAGGTTCCATTGTAATTTGTAACATGTTTGGGTCAGTATTAGGTTCTATGAGAAGAATGTTAATCATATTTGTTTTTTTATTGATAAAAGTGGGGAGCAAAATAAGAATCTTATTTGGAAAAGCAAATTATTCTAAAAATTTTGTCAAATTCATTCATTTCACCATGTATATTTATAAAAGATTTTACTTCCATCCTTATTTCATCCAAAATAAAGATAACATTGTGGAGGTTTGTTGTTTGTGGTAAACTGTTCTTGAATATTCTTGGATATTCATAAAGATTTAGCTGTATTTTTTAATAACTCTGGCCTGTGCCTTGCTGTTCAGATTCATGAGCTTCACCGTATTTACCAGAAACAAAGAGAATTAATGGATGAAATTAAAAGGATCGAGTTACATAAACATACTATAAGGTTGGAGACATCATCGTCAAGTTCCTCTTTATATTACTCACAAAACTTGCATGGGTTCACTAGTCAATCATCTATTTTAAATGCTGAAGGCATCCAGTTACCATTGGCTTCTATGCAAGAAAAGAGCAGGCAATTACGTCCTACTCCTCTTTCTGCTCCTGCCCCAGCTGCAATCATAGAATCTCCGAAAGATCCTACACTGTCAGTATCAGCTTACAGAAAAGTTGGTAAGAAAATATTGGATCTTCAACTTCCAGCTGATGTATACATTGATAGTGAATCTTGTGAAAATGAAAGGGTTATCAAAGAGCTTGCACTGTCAACTTATACTTTAAATGGAATTTCTAAGGCTGTTTATAACACTGTTGAGAAACCATTTAACTTTAATGGTTTTTCTGACTTAAATGTGCCATTTAAGCTTGAAGAAGAGACAGGTGTGAAGTCTGATGATTTTGGTGCGTCAATCCATCACAAAAACTATACCTTTCATGATATGACCAGGAGAATTAGACCGGGTTCTCATAGTTTTCCCAATGATGTGATCCAGAATTTGGAAAGAAAACAGGATCTCCAAGCTTGTTCAGATCCCCCACTACTAAACCAGGGGACAAAACATGGACGGCTGACCTTGGGTACTGGTTCTGGTGAGAACTTGTCTCTGAGATTGCCTTGTAATTATTGTAATACATATCTTGTTTTGATATACATTTTTCTGATATAATTAATTGTTAATTTTACAGGGAAAAACTGTAGTGACTTGGGTTCCCTTGCTATATTTAATGATACAGAAAGCCAATTTGTTTCAATTGAATCCATAAGTAAGAAGCTGAAACAAGTTAACAACTCTTCATGTTTTCATTCCACACATCAAATTGTCCCGGGACTGAGAACGGATAGGGATAGCTTTACTGGAACGCATAATCCCACCAGTGGTGTCTGGCTTGGACCAAGCTATTCTTCATGCCCATGTTCTTCACATCAGCTTGTTTCTGAGTCTGACCTGAAAAGTTCTAGGATTTCACCATCAGTCTTATGGAAAAGTATTGCATCTGGCTCTAATTCAGATTCTCAAAACTGTCTTCACAGCAAATTTTGCAACAGGTCCAATCTGTTGGGTCCACCATCAATTAATGCTGATGATCCAAACTACTGTGATAATCGTGGTCCATCGTCAGCTGGCCAGGAGCTTTGGAAGTATGTTAAGGATTCAGAATATGCGGAGACTGTCGGCATAAACCTGAATGTTATGCCTGTTGGTTCTTCTGAAACAAAAACTGCAGAATTTCAAAGCATTCGGATTACAGGTGAATATGATAAATTTCAGGATTCAAGGTTGTCTTGGCTTAAAGAAAAGCCTGTACCCAAGGTCAACCCCACTGATGAATGTCAAGCCTCAACCCTTATTGATTCTTCCTTTCTGAATCCTTTGGAGTTGAATAAGGTTCAGAAAAGTGACCTGTTTAGAGACAGGACTCTTGCATTTGACCTTAATGGAAAACCTCAGACACCCAAAGTCGTCCAGAGCCTGTCCACAGATCATAGGATTGAAGAAATTAATAAGATATCCAATGTAAATTTTCCTTCTGATGGTTATCCTGACATGGGCGAACAAGCATCTGTCAGTGAATACATGAAGAATGAAAAGAAGCACAAGCATTCATCAGGTATTCTTGACCTAAATTCATGCACAAATGAAGATGAAAATATGCCAATTGATATTGATTTACAAGCTCCTTCAAGTCCGGAAAACAAGGAATGTTCTCCACCCAGAGGAGAATCTGATGAAAACCAGTTTGAGATGTTGCCATTGGCAGGGCAGGAGCAGGAGGTTCCAGAAGCACGAGAAGAGCAAACCAGAATTGCAGCCAAGGCTTTGATTTCCATATCAGAAGCTTTGACCTATGATGGTATCCAAATAACAAATTGCCCATCATCTGAACCTTCTATAACTGGTTCTCTCCACTGGTTTGCTGGAATTGTTTCTACAGTAGTCAATCATCCAGAGTATGAGGTTAAGGAGGATTTGAATTGTGCCATTAAGGATCTTGAGGACTTTCTGCCTGCTGACTTTGATTACTTTGAGTTCATGTCCTTAAATTTGTCTGACACCAAGGACCTAGATTATTGCCACTACAAGAGTAGTGGCCAAAATGAGCAAGAAGGTGTATCTACTTCACCAAGTCAACCAAGAAAGTGCCGAACAAACAGGAGGAGGCGGGGGAATGACTTCCAAAGTGACATTCTCCCAAGCCTTGCTTCTTTGTCTCGGTATGAGGTGACCGAAGATCTTCAAACCATTGGAGGTCTCGTGGAAGCTGCCAGAAGAACTCCCTCAGCATCAGGCTGTCTTAGAAGTGCAGGCAGAAATGTAGTAGCACGGGGTAAGAGAAGGTCTTGTGGTTCATCCTCTAACATCACAGACTTGCTTTTGAACTTGAAGGAACTAGATATTGACACTGAAATTGCCATTGAGAAAATGGGGTACATAAGCTGGGGAAAGATTTGTAGAAAGCCAAGGGGAAAGAGATTTCCTTCCAGTAAATCCCACTTAATATTTAGCCAAGTACATAACTAATTCCAAAGTTAAGTTCATGGACTTTTGGATGAGGTTTCTATGAACTATAGTATCCTCTTGTAAATGTCGTCATAGACACTTCATAGTATATGAGATTATGTTAGAAGAATAGAAAAGGAACCCATATGTATGTTCAAGTTGCTTATTGGAATCAAATTCATTCTCTCCTGTATTGGGGATGCAATGACTTCTACTTATTTGTTTGTTGTATTTTGGATCTTTTCCCTCCTTCATGTCAAGCAAATATATAAACAGGAAACATCATTCTAAGACATATATTATTGTTCAATTACTTCTTTCCTTGTTTGTTGCATTTTTTATCTTTTGCCTTAAAAAGCCAAACAAATATAAAACAAGGAACATCAGGTTCAGACATATAATATTATAATACTAGAGTTTTATTGTTCAATGATTTTGTCTTGAATGTCTTTTGAACTCTTTAGTTCATGTAATTAGGGGGGGCTAACAAAAGGTTAAATGCTCTTAATATCCCAGAATCCTTAATCTATTAGAAAAATGATGACATACATTTCAAGATTGATTTCGAAAGTGTTTGGCACTGAAATAATAATGGTGTTGCTTTAGTGAACTAATTTAGTGAAAATGACATGGTATGATATTTAATTCAAGAAAAAAAATGATATGATAACTTAAAAGTTTGGTGGTTTCATTTCATAGACTTCACTTTTTATGGTTGAAGTAGGTAAGATGACTTTCTTGAGAAGAACGTTTTCCTCTCAAAGATTTGCTACTTTCTAAAGTCGCTCTTTTACACTTTGGAGTTTATTTCCAACCTGTTGGTCTTTAGTAACCGTTTAATTCATTTATCATCTTGTTCATTTTGAAATACATTTTTTTTAATTAAAAGTAGGGCAAATAATCGACTATATAACAGGTATGATCATATTTTAATTTTAGAACTATGAGAAAAAATAATTAAGGTATTTGTATAAAAATTTTAATGGTTTAATTAAATTTTAAGTGTTTGATAAATTTAAACATGTTCAATTGAATTCATAATAAATTCATCGTCTATTAAGTATTAAAAATTATATTAACTTTAGTTTTCAGGATTAATTTTTCTATTAACTATTACGGGACATCGTCATCTTCCTTTAACAACTATTGTAAACTGAAAGGACAAAATAATAGTTACTTCTGATTAATAGAAAACTCAAATATAAAGACTCAATTATTGAAAAATATAAAATTTGTTAGTATTTTATATACTGTAAAAATTTATTAAAGACACAATTGAATGTATCAAAATTTGTGATGCAATTAAAATTTAATTAAGTTAAAATTTTCACTTTATGAGGAGATAATTAAATATTTGTCTGATATTTTTCATCAAATTCCTTGATTTTTTCACCTTTCAACCTACATTAAGACCAATTTAATAAAAAAGTTACATTAACTCTTTTAATAAATATTAGAAAAAATATAAAAATTAAAATAAATCATAAATTTTAATATATGAACTAAATTAGTAATTAAGTATCTTATAAATATTTCCCTATGTCTATGAACAATTGAGTACGCATTTTCAAAGTTGATTTACCCCGTGACATGCTCATTTTTTCTTTCTCTTACTTTCACTTGGTTGGTATTTAAGAGGAGCAATCAAGATATCTTTGATTTTTTTACCTGTGTTGCTATGATAAAGCTCATCACACTGTATTGTTGTGTTGAGAATACGGGTGATTATGGATTAATTTTTAATAATCTAATTCACGTCCATTTTAGATTTAAATAATTAAATTAGATTTTTGATCCAAATCTATTTTTTTCAAGAGAACTAGTTTGGATTTTTTAAAATCCAAATATTTGAATCAAAATTTAAATATTTGGATCAATTTCAAAATTCATAATCCATTTTTTATAAAAGAAATTTAAATTGAATGTTCTAAAAATTTCGATCGAGGATGGTGTGGTCGAATACGATCAAATTTGGATTAGGGCCAACTCGAAAAAATTTCGGTTGGGATCGACTTGACTGGATTTGGCAGAATTTCTGGCACGGCCGATTTAACCTAATATGACCAAATTTTGGCCAAACCTGACTAGACCAAATATGGCAAATTTGCGTCAGGGGCTACTCGACCAAATTTTTGTCACGACTAATTTCGTTGAATACAACCAAATATCAATTTCGGGGCTGACTCGACCAAATATGGCCAAATTTAGGTCAAGACCGACTTGGCTAAATTTTGGTCGGGGCCAATGTGATTGAATTTCGACTGAGGTCGACACAACTAAATATGGCCAAATTTCAGTCTCAACTGACTTGGCCGAATACAGCCAAATTTTGTCTAGGGTTAACTCGACTGAATATAGCCAAATTTGGGCTAGTTTCGACTTGGCCAAATTTCAGTCAGGGCCTACTCGACTAACTTTGGCCAAATTTCAATGAAAGCCTACTCGACTGAATACTACTAAATTCCAGTTGCAAGTCGGCTATACCAAAATGGCCAAATTTCGTTCCGATTGAAAAATTTAGATTGAAAATTTGGAATGAATTTTTCGGATTATCCATATTTGAAATCTGGATTTAGAGAATAGATATCAAATTCATAAAATATGTAAAATGTAGATCAAATTGAAATCTAAATCCAATAAAATGAATTTTAAGTGGATTGGATCAAGAAAATTGTATTTTTTGCCTACATTTTTAGAAGATAAAAAGTGATGCCGGTAAATGAAAACAAATATATAGAAAAAAAATGAAAATATATACAAAATACACACACACACACATACACACACACACACACATATATATATATATATATATATATATATATATATATATATTATTAATATTTTTTATTTTTTTATTTTTATTTTTTATTGTAATAAAATACACATTTTATTTTCAATTATGTTAAAAACATAATTGAAAATAATAATATAATATAATTGATTATATTTTCAATTATGTAATTTAAATATTACCAAAATATTTATAACATAAATTATGATAAAAGATATAAATGTTATGTAACTTTTTTTTTCTTTACTTTTTTTCACATTTAAGTGAAAAATTAGATCGGTCTTATCATCTTACTTTTATTACTATTATATTTATATGGTTTCTCATATTTTCCATTCCTTTTCATGGTTCGTGTCCACGCATGAAGCAATGAAGTAAAGACGCACAAATTACAGAGGGTACAAGTAACATTATAATTTGCACAAATATCTAACTATATTCAAATATTTTGATCATTTGTGCACTTATTTTGGTCAAACTTATTTTCCTTTAACAAGATTCTTAATAGTGTACCACTCTTTATAAAGATTAAAAGATGATTTTTGAAGTAAAATAATGTCTTGCAAACATAAATTGTCAAATATTCTTCAGTAGAATTCATTTTATTACATTTGGTAAGTGCTCACAAACAAGTCATGGTACAATATCAGAAAATAATGAAAAAACAAGAACCATTAGATACAGACTCTTGATCAGTTAATGAAAAAGTAAGAAACGAAAATGAATTCATAACTAAATTACACAATAAAAATAGAAAAACAAACAAAATGCCACAATAAGAGAGCCTGTTACATGACAGTGCTGCCTGATATCTATAATAATCTCACAAGCTGTATGGTCTGTTACGGCTGAAGCAAGTCTTAGGTTGCGTTTTCCAATTATTTGTTACTGCTATTCAAACCTTGAATGCCACATCTGTACAACTTATTTAACCTTTTTTATTTGTTTTCTCAAATTGTTCTATGCATTGTAATTTGTCACATTCCAAAAGCAATATCAGCTAGCAATTGTCTGTCAGATAGAAATGAAATGAGTTAAAAATGTTGCAGTTTGAAGCATATAACTCAATTCAGTTCAGTGAGTTGTGCTCTCCTTTCTGCAGCTTTTTTTCTGATAAAAATGCCCCACCTTAAAGCAGCTTTGAGCTTAAGCCACCCCACTACAGCTTTCCCTGAAGGCTTTCCCTGATCCTCACCGAATGAATGATACATCTGAGGCTCATACTGAAGGCTATAGGTGTAACAACCCTCATTAGAATGACCACCATTGATTGTCTTAAGTAACCTCTGCATATCATCACTCTCCAACATCTCTGAACTCCTCAGACGGAGTTCTTCTGCCACAATGTCTTCCAACCCTTGTCCACTTCTTGGTCGGGACCAATCTCCAGCGAAATAAGCACCACCATTGTCATGATTTTCACCTGTTATGTAGTTCATGCTGCCATTCAATGATATCTGAGAGTCAGTTAAAGATGTGCCTACCATCTGATTGTCAGATCTCCCGAATAGATAGTCTGCCAAACCGGGACTTGCTGAGTAGTTATTTGTTATCTGCGAGTGTTGGTTTGGTTCAGAGGAGACATATGAGACCTTGTTCTTTGCTGAGGAATACTGCTGCTCTGGGAAACTGTTATGGTTCATTATCTGAGTGGCTAAAGCTCTTGATCCCTTTTTTGAATTAGTGAGCGAATTTAAAACTTTTCCATCATATTCTACAACTTGCTCCCAATTGTCATATGCTTTCTTCACCAGGGAATCCACAGACATCTGTAAATCAAACTCTGAATGAATGAGCTGATGTAGTTACAAGACATGTCAATCACATACTAGAAATTGTGTTTTCAGTTAACGAAAAATTAACCTTCTGATTTGGAGTGAGTGATTCCAAAGAGAAGAATTGGCCATCTGCAATGAGGCCTCTCAGCTGGTATATATGGTCGAATACAATGCCAGCGGCATTGGTTTCGTCGGTGTAGTAAACAAAGAGCTTGCCACCCAAGACACATGTCTTGGCATGCTCCACAGTACTCTCCCACATTCTGTTGGACATTCCACTACCGAGTATCTGCAACAAAGATGGAAAATAGTGAAGTTTGTAGAAATGAGTACTTGGAAATTTTGGACAAGAGAACAATGATATTGAGTTCTTACACTTCTTAACTTCTGTGGCTCGCGGACAAGAAGTCGTAGGAAATCTTCTACAGTTACTATTTTTGCTTGAATCAACTTTTTGTGAAGTGCCCCATCCTTAGCTATCCGATCCAATCTCCAAACTTCATCATTCAAAGCAGGTGGATAATGTTTCTTGTATACTGCAAGTTGAAGAAAACAATTTGTTTAGTTGCCTTAAAAAACTATGCAAGGAAACAAACAACCTATACAGAGACAAATTTTATATGTTCATTATGTATTTAGCTGGATACAGAAGGTTAACATTCATGAACATGTTATCTGGCTAAAATATCAAAGTTTGAATAGTCATAAGCAAAAAACATGAACTAGTAGAAAACTCACGTTCTCCTCTGTGATCTTTAACTGCAAAGGCTTCAGTCTTTCCCTCACGAATACGAATCTCCTCGCAATAACCAGGAGCAACCTTAACACCAAGCCGGAATTTTCTGCTTCTTATCCAGCTAGAATTGTCAGTGAAAGTAAGATCACCTAAGGTTCCTACCCCTTCCTTCAGAGTAACCTGCAAATCTCCAGTTAGAAGTGGCCTTTTCCCATCACGCTCCTTTACTTCATGCCCTTCAAAGTGCTCTTTTGTCCAATCATCATCCACTTCCTCATTGAAGTCACCTTCAAGTACCACCACATTCAATTTCGCAACAGATTCTGGTCCAACATGAACCACACTGCCACTGTTGGGATCCATTAACACAACATGGATTGCAGATCCTTGCTCTCCCTCAACCTTTCCCCCAGTGAACAAATGAGGCGGCATTTTTGTTCTGAACTGAAGCTGCAGATTCTTCGGCACTGGTCCTTCTAATCTCGGTGGCTGAGATCTGACAATCACAACGTAATTGATTAAATCATGGATAAGGTATGGTATTTTTCAATTCAATATCAGTCATCAGCTATCAGTATCCTGCTAAACAGACACTTATAACTGGAAATCAAGACTTTCCAAGATCCAATTTGACAGGGAAACACACCTTTCAGCCAATTTATCATGGCCCAATTTTGCCAAAGCACGCTCCACTTCTTCACTGACCTACAAGGTCATGGTGTTTGAAGGATTAACATATTAACCTTATAACACATTTATATATCTTGGTTAATAGGATCTTTACTAATTCAGGTACATATCATGATATCTTTTTCTTTTCTTTTTCACGCAAGAAAATCTAAATCAAAGGCTGCAACTAAATTACATATCACACACTAGTTTAACGTCGCTTCTTCATTGAAGAAGTGCTCAAGGGTCCACTATTGTACAGAAAAGTGCTTCATCATTGCAGGTAAAAAGAAAGAAACGTTAAAATTGTGCTGTATGTAATATAAGGAAAGCAAAAGTAACTCACAATTTTTCTGAGAAGAGGTTCCAAAGATGAGCATAGTCTCTGCAGACTGTCCACCTTTAATGCTTCCACAATCACACTAAACACGATTCGAGTAATATATTGGTGTGAGTGTCACTTAATTTGTATTTAAAGGCAGAAAAAGTAACTACCAACTAGCGTACGGCAAATCGAAGATAACCAACATTGAGAAACAGATTGGGAAATTCATCAAATTAGTCGAAACACTAAAATGCTACATCCAATGTCATCTTCACTTCCAATAAAAGTTCGATATTCCTCTCAAAGTCTCAATGACAAATCTTACATTAATTAGTTTCGCAATTAAGAGGCGCAAAACATTAATCTGGGAACTGATATCATGATATCGAAGATCTAGTAATAATCTTAACGATACCACCCAAATGGAAATCAATTCAAACAAGAAACAGGAGTTTGAAGCAAAATAACCTAATTAAAAGAATGCAACTGATGATGAGCGATGAAATATTAGTAAACTGAATATACCTGGCTAAACCGGGTAGTTTTGGTTTCTTTGGATGTGTAAGACGGTGCTGTGAATCGTCATCCTCATCAACTAGCTCGTGCCCTCTTTTCTCCACTCTGTTGTTCTTGGAACTTTCCATTTCTAGAAACTTATCCAATACCAATGATATCTCTAGACACTATCTAAATTTAGAAACCTGGTCTTTTCTTAGGGATCCGTAGGACAGGTGCACCCAAGAACCTTCCCAGAAGAAGTGGAGAGAAAAAATCTTGGAACCAA
The DNA here is from genome assembly GCF_037176805.1 of Vigna unguiculata. NCBI lineage: Eukaryota > Viridiplantae > Streptophyta > Magnoliopsida > Fabales > Fabaceae > Vigna > Vigna unguiculata. The sequence goes on from NC_140800.1 coordinate 8,985,650, forward strand.
AACAAAAACTAAAACTTGAGTTCACAAAGACATAGGAAGAAGAGGATGTTTATTTTTTTTTGTTTGACATCTGAGGATCTAAGATTACGACAAGTAAAATGTGAAGACTGTAGCATAGATCTACATTAATTTACACTTAATTTATGTTGAATAAAAAAGTATAAAGGTTCCTTAGATTAGAATATATAATTGATATTATTGATGATCACAGCTGTATTGGATGTGTGCATGAACATTGGAAAATGAAAATGAAACCGCGTTTTTTGTGTCTCATTTGTCTTTGACTTTGCAATGGGTGTCGGTGATAAGACAGAATCAGCCCTTTGTGTGTATCTCAATTACATTTTTCTATTGGCTAGCCCTCCATAAATACTAGTCATGTTTTGTCAGCAGAAACACTTGAATACGTTATGCTGATCTTCGAAGATTTTGGAGTGTTAAATTTTTTAGTAAATTGTTATATTAAAAATGTAATTATTTTATTATACTAAAAGTAAAATATATCAATAAATTAATATTTATCTTTTTTTTATATATATACAAATATTTTGGATACCAAATATATAAAATATACTAAAATTAAAAAACATTTTTATTTATAATTCTATTTTATAGATAAAGGTCTTTTATACAACACTAATGTCGTGTTTTTCTAAAAGGAAGGATTTAAGGAAGAAGATTAGATGAATTTGGTTGGATATGAGTTGAGATGTCTCTTGTTTTTCTAAGGGATTTGGAGGTGATGACAAAGTGAATTTGCGAGTAAAATTTATAAAAATTTGTAGGAAAGTTGATTGATGTGACAGATTAAAAAAAATTAATAGATTAAAATATAAGATTATCAAATTGTTCTTAACGATAAAATTAAAATAAAGTGATATTATGAGTTAGAAATATTTTAATAAAATTATTTTTCAATAATAGTTAAAAAAATTATTAATCAAAATAAAAAGAAGGAAATATATTTGACATAAAAAATTAAATATTTTAATTTTAAACACTAAAAATGAAAAAAAAATAAAAATATTGGAATCGGTTCCAACCACAACAAAACTGATTCTATCTCTCTTCAACCACAATAGAATCTGTTCCCAAAAAACAAATTTGATTCCCCCAAAGCATTATGTCCATGGTGGCTGCATCATGCGTGATAATATGAAAATAAAGCAAGGCTACTTGTGTAAAATGACTTTGTCCACTCTGAAAGCTCTTTAACCTAGTGGTATCTCCTTAAGACATTAATCCTGCAATTATGTGTTTCACATTGCTTCCAACTCGGTCCAAAAGAACACATCTCACATCACAAATCAGTGCCTGATAATCTCTTTAAATAGTAAATGAATGCAAAAGTACACAGTCTAAGCTCCGCCTTTGGTGATATAGATGTGATGGAGTTATGCATAGTATATTTAAATTATAATATATACATGGTACAAATATCATTTTACGATATTAACATAAATTTAAAGTGACTTTTACAATATGATATTAAAGTATATAAATAGTCTATTTTATCGAGTTTGTGGACCTATTGTTTCACCTATTACGGGACTCTGTTTTTTTAATGTTCTTTGCATGAGGGGTTGTATTGAAGATTCCACTAGAGATATGATCAAATTATAATATATATATATATATATATATATATATATATATATATATATATATATATATATATATATATATATATATATATATATATATATAGGTAAATTTAAACCTTACTAAGCTATTTTTGCACTATAAGATTTAGGATAATGATATTTTGACCCGCTTTTAACCCACCCTTTAATTATCTGTTTTAATTTTTTTTAGTAACGTGATGTGATGATCTAAGAGTGATTGAAGTGGTAGGTTAAAAGTAGGTCAAAATATCATTATCCATAAAGTTTATTGACCTTATCATATCATCTACAATCACCCTCTATTATTGTTGTTCGAAAGAAAAGTCTAATATTCATGATTTTTATTAAGTGTTAAAAACAACAAAGCATAAAAGATGTTCATGCTTCATTTGTAAGATGCAAGTGTTTGTTCAAGTGTTTTGTTTATTAGACAATAGTCTTGTATTTTTGTCTAATAAGCATCGTGATGCTTAGATGATATGTGCATAGACTAAAACTAACATAGTATTTCATGAATATCCATATGTTTCTTACGTCTAACCAAGAAGATTCAAAAAAGCTTACATCACATCAATGATCTCTTGGAACCTAAGTTAAAGTTGTTTTGCTTTAGCAACTCCCAAGTGAATTCTTTATCAATCTAGAGAAGTCTATTTGCTTCGTATAACTCTACGTTTTTAACAATTTCAAGTAAAAACACTATGTTGTAAAGGCAAATTGTCTAAGGAGAGATAAGTACATCCAACTATCAGGACAATGCCAATTATTGAATTTGGTATGTTGACTATTGCCAACAGAAAAATGAAGAATTTTACAATTCACTGTAGAACGAATTTGCAACCCTAGAAAGAGAAGACAATATTTATGTATGTTAACAAACCCATATTGGTATAAAAAAATAAAATGCAGTGAACACTCTTGTGAAAAAAAAGATTTACTTAAAAACCATAAATAATAGGACTTCACAAAGAGAATATCATTTAATGTATGCATGGAGCACATTTACTACATCTTCCGCGTTCAAAAGCATTAGATGCAAGGAAGAGAGTGTGAAATTGCTTAGCGACTTATATAAAGCCTTTCACCAAGAAGAAAAGTAAAGAAGTTAAATTTGTAAAAATTATAAAATGCTATCAAAATCTTTTTGAGACCTAAAATAGCTTTTTAAGAACATTGTTATGTTTGTTTAACAAACTAGAAGAGAGTGTTCAATCTTGTAAATGTCGAAAGATGCAACCCTTATCTATTGAGAAACCTTGTGATCTTTTGATTACAACTTTAAACAATTTTTTTCTTATTTAGGAGTAACTTTTTATTAAAGAATAATCAAGTTTTAGCTAAAAGTGACTAGTTGTTAAAAAATACTTGACAAGTTGGCCAAAAGTGGTTACGTTGCAAAAGAATACTCATACAAGTTAGTTAAGGGTGGCTACAAGACAAAAGAATACTCATATGTATCTTGTAATGGTAGTCTACATAATGGACCCCAATTAGTTGATTGAGAATGGGAAGTAATTTGTGCTATTAGATGAACCAATATAAAACATCTTGAGTCGCTTCACTAACTTAAGAAGGAGAAGTTTTTGAACTCAGTTTGTGAACATCTTTGTTAGTTCGTCTAAATAATACGAACTTGTCATTCGATTGCACATTTTTCAGATGATACTTGTAAAAATCCATAAAAGAACAAATTTAACACTCTTTTCTTGTGTTTTACCCGAATTTCATAGTTGGTATTAGAGTTCAACCTCTCTAAGGTTGAACACCTTACTACATCTAGAGGAAAAGATCCAATATGGAAAGTATGGAACCATATCTCAACGTTGAATAAGTTTCCCTCTTCAGTCCTCCTATATTCTTAGGAGAATAATTTCCTTATTAGAATGAAAGAATGGAGATGTACATAAAGCCCATGCATTATCAGTTATGGCAAATCATCACTCGTGGTAGATCTCATCCCCTGAAGAGGACTATGAAGAGGAAGAGTTCAACCAGATACAATAGAACAATAAAACAATGTCAACTTTTATTTGTGACTTATCCAAAAATGAGTATGAAAAGATTTGCAATTTGAAGACCAATAAAAATATATAGGACTCTCTGATCATCAACTATTAGAGTAATAATGATGTGCAACTTTGAAAAGTTACCATCTTCACATGTTAAGATAAGTTTGCACAATTTTCAAAATTGTTAGTGAAATGGACCTTTATTGATATAAAACAATCCTTTCCAATTGAAGAAGATATAGAAATGATATATACTTGTGAAATCTTGTCAATATTCTCGCTTAGACCTTTATGTGCCCTAAGCTGAAGAAGAACATTGTTTATGTTCATTTTAGCAAATTAGAAGAGTGTATAACCCTTGTATTTGTTGAAAGATGTTATCTTTGTCCAGTAAGGAAATCTTATAATCCTTTAGATCCTTTTCTTTATAAAACTCTTTTATCTAAGAGTGGTTGCATTCTAAATAATATTAAAATCTTAGTTAAGAATGGTTGTTTCTCAAATAAAGTTTGAGTTGTTTAGCCATGAGTGACGGTTAGTCAATAGTTATTGAGTGTTCAAACAATGCTTGAATTATCTAACAATAAATGATTAAGTTCCGAATAATATTGTGTTAGAACTTCACATTGTTAGCATGATGGTGATCATAGACTAAATTTTAGAAAATCTAATTCAAATTCAGTCCAAATCTAAATATTTAGATCATATTTTGAATACAAATTTATTTTTTATAAAAGCAATTAATATTTGGATTAGCTTTTACCCGAATCCATTTAAAAAAAAATTCTGAATTGGAAATCCATACTTTCTAAAATAATTTAGATTTCTTATAAATCTAATTTTAAACTTAAATCTATATATATTTTTAAATACAATAAGTATTTCATCTAATACATAAATATATAAATATATGTAAAAAAGTTAAATAACATGTAAAATATAAAAAAATATAATAATATTATAATTTAATAATATCAAAGATTAAAGATAAGACATTGTCCCCACCATTTACACGTAAAAACTAGTAATAACATGTGATTAAAGTCCCTCAGTGAAGCAACACATCATTCATTAATGAATTGATTGCAGGCTGTATAAAATCCAAGACGCAAATGCATCTGAGCATCAAACTGTGAAATGAGTGCCTTTGACTTATATGGGACAACACAATAGTTGCCTTGTAGACGAGTCTTTTTCTTTTTGACAAAAAAAAGATATGTTATGATTAGAGTTCAGAACAAAGATAAAACATTAGTGTCGCATTATTGCTACCTTGGTACCAAGGAGACTTCGTTGACTCGGTGCAGCAGTTTTGGTTCCTGTTACCTCAGTGTTACAGAGTTAGATTGTCTTCAACAAAAATTTACAGAAATGTGAGAATGTGGAAAAAAGAAATAGAAAAGTAAAGAAATAAGAAGGGGAACACAATTGAACTTTCAAAGGATAAGTGCAAAGAGAGTTCATCACTTGAAAAAGCTTTTCTGGATAAGAATCACAACCATAATAAAACTTACTCTTAAAATTGTCTCACAAGTGTGATTTTAATCGATCTTCAAAAATAATTTTTACAAGAGGCTTAAAACTTATTTTTTACAAGGAATGTTCAACCCGGGAGCATGAAGAGTTCCAATCATCCGTCCTAAAGAAAGAAATATAAAGTGTGAACATAAGACTAATTAAAATAATGATCACACTTCACTAATTTCAAAATTAAATTAGTACATGAATGGTTCATTGATTTTAGGTGAAATAAATGGACACCTTTTTCATTTGAAGAGAACTCCATACAAGTAGTTACATGAGTCATAAGTAGAGATGTGAAAATGAGTTTCAAGTTAACTTGACTTATCACGGGTTCGAGTCAGGTTAGGCTAAGAAAAATTCAATTTTTTTAAAAGTGGGTTGAACTCAACTAGGTTTACTTAACCCACGAGTTCGAGCTGGGTTGAGGGTGGTGAGTTGATTCACTTAACCCACCAACATTTTTTATAATGTTTTTTTATATTTTTTATAATAATTATTTACTACTTCTAATTATATAGGTTCACAATTTCATATTTTTAAATGTTAGAATATTGCTCAATAATATTTGAATAATTTTAATGTTTAATTAATTTGATTATCAAGTTATATACGTTGATACTTTCATCTTTAACTATAATCTTTATAGTAAATTACTCAGGCAACCGTCTTATAAACAAATTTTTCTAAATTAGTATCACAAAGATGTGTAGTTTTTTTATTTATATTTTATTGAAAAGCATGACAGAAAATGTGTAATATTAGTTATGTTTTCTCGAACTATATGGACAATTTCTTGGAAATAATTCTTCATATATTGGTGGTGAGCATGAAAACATTGGTTCTTGATTTTATTGTGATTATCATCTTATGGATTGTTTAAAAAATTATTTAAATATTTGAATACTTAAAAATAAATACATAAATATTTTTTTTATATGGGTTGGCGCCAACCCACTTAACCCACCAATTCGTGGTGAGTTGAGCTGGGTTGCAAAATTTCTAGTTTACCATAAAGTGAGTCGGGTTGGATTCACTCATTCTCCTTCTTCTCTTTCTTCTTCTCTTTCTTCTCCTTTTTCTTCTTTAACTCGACTCGTGGTGAGCCAATTCAATTTATGTGAGCCAGAATAGCTCACTTTGACATGTGTAATCATATGAGTGTCTCGTAAAGGAGGAAGAGATACTTGAATTAACTATAACCTTCACATATACATATACTTTAGAAATGACATGTAAAAGATAGAAATCATTTTTGTGTCTTCTAACCGTACAAAATTTCATCCAAACATATGGAAGGTACATGTCAAATAGTTACAATCATCACATTCACGTACTTAAAAATAATTTATAAAAATAACCAAAGAATATATATATATATATATATGTATATACTTAAAAGTGACATATAAAAGTAACTACTTATAATACACATATGCTTCTTTTTATATCTAACCAATATCTAAAATTTACAAATTATCTTGCTTTTCTTTATGTCTTCAAACTTCTTTTAACTTTTCTTTTTTACATCTTCCTTTAAATATTTTTATTCTTTTCTTTATCTTTGTTGTATTTATTTTTTTAATATTCATTTTCTCCTATATTCCTCTTAAATCTTACATAGTAAGTATATAATTGATTTGATTACTGATCCAAAGGCTAAAAATTAAAATCAGTGGTTGATCCAGAAACCAAAATTATTGACTAATTTAAAAACTGATACTAATAGCTAATTAAATGATAATTTCAGTTACTAATTATAATAATGAATTTGATGACTTATTTTTTATTACTAAAATTTCGGTAGAAAAAAAAATCATCATGGATAGAGACAACAGTTTTCCGTTACTAAATTTAATCATTATTTATCATTTTCCAGTTATTGATTAAGGTTTGTAGCATTATCAGTGTTGTTTGGTTTTCTTCATTTTTTAAAGAAAGTGACTGTATAGAAGAATTTGTTAGTAATATAGATACAGATAGTAGCGCACCATCCTTTTAGGATATGTTAGTAAAAGCTACTATTATTAATTTTGTAGTTTATTATTCTCAATCTTTTACTCCATACCCAACAATAGCTATAATCATTTCGCTATTTTTTTCCTTTTTAGTATTTGATTTCGATCACAGTGTTATTAATATAACACTTATTCAATTTCCATTGGTGATGGATGTCCTAATTCTCATTTTAAATTCAATATATGGAACTATTGATCTTCTATACAAATTTCTAGAAGTAGATGAGACAATTCTAGTTTTTTTGAGTTATTTTATTTAAAGTGTGTTTGTTTTAGAAGATGGATTTGGAAAAGTGTATTTAAATGAATTTGAGAATAAATAAAAATAAGAGAATTAAGAAAAAGAATAATAAGAAATGAAGATATTTAAGATGAAAGTTTATGAAAATTAATAAATGATGTGTTGCATTTAATAAATTAAAATTTATTATAAATTTTTAATCTATGAAAATATCATATTTTAATGCATAAATATTGTTTTATTTAACTAATATTGATTTCCTTCTAAATCTTTGCTTTCAAAACAAAAAAGAAAATGAATATACAAGTTTTGGCTTGATTGTTGTGTAAATTTTCATTGCTTTATGTGCTTTTGCACATTGAATCTTCACATTTCTTCTCAAATCAAACAAATCCTTAAAGTGATTCTGCTAAAGGTTTTATTAGTATTTTTTTTCCCATTTATTATTTAAACATGTTATGTTAATTTTGGTCAACTAATCTTTTTTTCTTTTCTAGGAATGAATTGTTATCTCTTCCTATTTTTACATCTGTTTATTCCTGAGAATTTAAAAGATTTCAGAGATTCCAAAAATTTAAAATATTTCAATAACGATTTTCTAACTTTTTGGGTATTTGAATTTTTTTCTTTATTGTATTTTGAATTGTTAACTATGAAGTAGTTTACTAGTATAATTAAGTTGAAAGTAAATATTTTTGTATATTTTTATTTTTTTTTTCTAATGCCTTTTGTCATTTTAAAATGGAGTTAATTCACTGTTTTCCAAATTGGAAAATTTTACTTCTTCTAAAAGAGGTTAGAGGTTTTCCATATTTTCTAAATCCATTTAATCGTATGTACATACCAGGTAATTAAAATAAGGGGTGTTTTTAAAGTAATTATAATTATTTGAGAAAGCCAGTTTCTTTTCAATGGAGCAAAAGATGCTTCTGTTGCTCCTGAATAAGATTTAATAATATTTTCTAATTCAACTATATTAGGAATTATTATATATATACAATCAAATGGAGGAAGGTGAGTACATTTATAAACATATTAATAAATTCAACTATCTTATTCTTAATCTAAAAAGTATTTATGTTAACGTGGATGACAAGGACTGAATTATTCCTTTCGTTAGTTCTTTGCTAAGAACTCAAAAAAACATACAAATTGTAGATATAGTAATTTTGGGTAGAAATTCATTATCTATGAAAGAAGTAAAAGTGACCTTTAAATAAAAGTCTTGAGAACTGAAAATACAAAGTATTAACTCATGTGAAGGTTTAATGGTGAGAGAAATATAGAGGAGAGGAAGAAAAGTTTTGAAATGTTTCAGTTTGAGATTCATAACTAATTAAATTTTATTTGAGATTCAATTTTGTTTTAAGTTCTGGGATATCATTGACGATATTTAGTAGTATCATAGAAATAAACTACAGTGTTATAAAATATTAATTATTGAACGAAAATTTTCATATGATTTAATTTAGGGGTTGAGAGCTGTGAAACGAAAAGTTCACTTAAATTACTATAAACATTCAAGCAACAGCAAAAAAACTCTTTTGGAGATGTAGGGGATCGAACCCTGTACCTCCCGCATGCAAAGCGGGCGCTCTACCATTTGAGCTACATCCCCGATTTGAAATAATGATTTACAAAATATAATTTCACAAAAGCTACGTGTTTTAAGAGTTTAATAAAATAATTAGTATCAAATATTATCTAATCTAAAAGCTATCAAAAATTGCTTTATTCAAATTTAATCAGACAACATTTATTAAGTAGTTTTTCGTTATATTCAATAATCATTTTGTTTGATTTTTATTTTACCATAAAATGTTAAAGATAATGACAAGCCCATAAGAATATAATTCATGTTAATGTATAGATGCGAATTGGGTTGTAAATTTAATCATTATTACGTCAAAAAGAATTTATGTTGATTAAAGAAGAAGAAGAATATTTTATTCTTACTCTTAAAGACCAAAAAAAGTTTTGATATGATAATAAATGAAGAAAAATTTAAGATTTAACGATGATAATGATTTATGGAATTAGTCGAAGAGGTAAAGGGATTTATGAGAATCGTTGAAAAGTTAAAAAATGTTTGAATTCAAAAGTTGATATATTTAGTTGTTGAAGTCATGTAATATATGTATTTAATAGTAAAAATATAATGTCACATGTGAAAAGGTAGAACCTAAGCATCACTGTAATGAGAAGCTTTTGAGAGTTTTATTTTTGTAATTTTTGTAATAAACATTAGAATAATCTGTTATTCTTAATGATAATTAATTATTTCAATGAAAAATTATTTATGAAAAAATTTTTATGAAATAATCAATTATTTTTAGTAATAATTAATTATCTAAGGAAAATTTTGTTTTCTATAATATTACAAGAATAATTAATTATTGCTTATAACAATTGATTATTCTAAACATTTTTTAGATTAATTTTTTATTTTCTTAACCTAATTTCAAATTTATAACAATCGATTATTCTAAACATTTTTAATGTGATTTTTTATTTTCTTAATCCAATTTCGAATTGGAGTTCTATAAATGAAATAGTAGGTTATCATTCAAGATACACAAAACTTTGGGAGACAAAAACTTGTTGAGGTTATCATTGAATATATGCACGGATTGATTTTCTATAGAAATTTTTAGAAGTAGAATGATACCATTCTGATCTTTCTATTTTGAGTTATTTTATTTAAAGTGTCTTAGGGTGTGTTTATTTTGGGGATGAATTTGGGGGAGTGTATTTCAATAAATTTGAGAGAAAATGGAGATGAGAGTGAGATTGATTAGATTAAGGAAAAAATTGTGAAAAAAAAGAAGAAGATATTTGAAATGAAAGTTAAAAAATGATGTGATGTATTTGATAAATTAAAAAAGTATTATAAACTTTTAATGCATATAAATATTATATTTTAATACATAAATATTGTTTTATTTAATTAATATCGGTTTCCTTTCAAATTTTTGCTGCATAAAAAGGAAAGTGAAATGCTAGTTTTACTTTGATTGTTCAATTTTTTGTTGCATAACAAGGAAAGTGAATATGCAAGTTTTACTTTGATTGTTGGGTAAATTCCCATTGATTTATGTGCTTTCTTTGTGCACACCAAATCTTTTGGCATTTTCGTCACTCAAATCAAAGAAACCTTTAGTTTGTGTTTGAATAAAACATTTCAACAATTATAAAAAATTAAAATTTACTGTATTTGAATTTTTTATAATTAAATTTTTTTTATTTTCTAAATAATTTGTTTGAATTGAAATATTTTACATTTCAGTTTCTTGTTTGTGTAAAATAATTGAATTTTCCATACCTGATAAAATTTTATTTTAACAATATTTATTTTAATATATATATATATATATATATATAATAGAAATTAAATTTAAAAAATTTATTTGTCAACTTAAACTATTTAAATTCGGTCACAAAAGGTCGATTTGGCCAAATTTAGGTTGAGGTCAATTCGATCGAATTCAACTGGGTCGACTTAGCCAAATTTGTCTAAGGTCGACTCGACCAAATTTGTCCAGGGTCGATAAGGCCAAATTTGGTTGGGTCGCCTCGACCAAATTTGTCCAAAATTATGATGGATCTATCTCGATTGAATTTCATCAAATTTCGACTAGGGCCAACTCTGCCACATTCAACCAATTTTGGTTGGGGACGACTCAATCGAATTCGACCTATTTTCTGCCAGAGTCAACTCAGTCGAATTTAGGTCGATGTCGACTCGACCAAATTTCGATTCGGGCTAACTCAACTAAATTTTGCTAAATTTCAACTAGGGTTAATTCAATCGAATTTTGGATGGCACTATTTGGGACGAATTTTGGTCAAGGTTAACTCGACCAAATTCGGCCAAATTTTGACTGGTGTCCACTCAACCAAATTTGGCAGAATTTCAGGTAGGGCTGTCTCGACCAAATTTGTCTGAATTTCTCTTTGGGCCGACTAGGTTAAATTTGGCCAAAATTTTTATTGAGGCTGATTCAATGGAATACGACCAAGGTTGAATCTGAAGAATTCGACCACAATTCGGCCAGGGTTAACTTGACCCAATTTTGAACATGTCCAACTTAGCGAAATTCGACCAAGTCCAACTTTGGTTGCATTCGACCAAATTTTTGTTAGAGCTGACTTTGTCAAATTTGGATGAATATCATCCAAGGTCAACTCAACCGAATGCAGCCCAATTTTGGACGAGACCGACTTGAATTTCAGTTGGATCAACTAGGCCAAATTTGACTGAATGTGATCGAGTCAGCCCTAGTCAAATTTCGGTCGAGTAGGCCCCAACCGAATAGGTCAAGTCAGCCCTAACCAAAATGTGGTCATAACCAAATTTGAATCGAGTTGGCTCCAGTCAAATTCGATGGAGTTAGTCCTAGTCAAATATTTAGGTCAAACTCAGCTGAGTCGACCCTAACCAAAATTTGGCGAAATTCAGTCGAGTCAGATCGAACCAAATTTCGCCCAAGTCGGGACTAATTGAAAATTGACTGAATTTGGTCGAGTCAATCCTGGTCGATTGTTGGTTGAGTCGACCTTGACCTTTTTTTTATCTTAACCAAGGTGAAATTTCACAACTTGTGAAATTTCAATTTCATTCTTTTTGTAATAAAATTCAAATTATATTATTTTAGCTGTTTGAAATACATCCTTATTAGAAATCTTCAATTTCAATTTATTTTTAATTTTTTCATCCAAACATATTATTTTATTTTAAAAAAATTTAAATCTCCAAATAAATCGAAGAACTAGTGATTTTACTAAAGATTTTATTAGTATTTTTTTCATTTATTATTTAAACATATTATGTTAATTTTTGTCAACTCATCTTTTTTTTTTTCCTAGAAATGAATTGTTATTTCCTCCTATTTTTAAATCTCTTAATTCCGAGAATTTAAAAGATTTCAGTAACGATTTTCAAACTTTTTGATATTTGAAATTTCTTCTTGATTGTATTTTGAACTGTTAATTATGAAGAAGTTTAGTAGTATAATTATGTTGAAAGTAAATATTTTTTTACATTTTATATATTTATTTTTCTAATGACTTTTGTCATTTTAGAATGTAGTTAATTCACTATTTTCCAAATTGGAAAATTTTACTTCTTTCAAGAGAGGCTAGAGGTTTTCCTTATTTTCGTAATCCATTTAATTGTATCACAACTAAAAAAATTCATATTTTCTATCAATTTTATTTTGAATTTTTTTTCAATTTTTGTTGTGAAAAGTTTTTGCAAAAAATTGCTTTGCAAAATATTTTGTATAAAACACTTTTCGCAATAAATTTTGTAAGAAATATTTGCGAATTTTATAATTTTGTAGGAAATAATTACCCAAGAGAAAATTACATACCAATTAAAATTCTTAGAAAAAATGGTAGAATTTTTTTTTCTTGCAAATATTTTTAACAAATTTCAACAAAAAAATCCCAGAAGAATTCTAATAGTGTATGTACAGACCATGTAATTAAAAATAAGGAAAGTTTTTAAAGTAATTATAATTTTTTGTAATAGTTTTCTCTAAATTATCTTAGTTTTTTCTTAGATAAAGATTTGAGAAAGTCACTTTCTTTTCAATGGGCAAAAGATGCTTCTGATGCTCTTGAATAAGATTTAATAATATTATCTAGTTCAACTATATTAGGATTTTATGGTTATGAGGTGTCTTCTACACTAGTACAGATTTTGCTTTTTACCTCGTCTTATATGTCTCAGTTGGTCAGGAACCGAAACATATAATGGCGCGGTGGCATTTTTGCAATTCCAGGCAACTTTTATGCCTCGGTTCAACGAAAACCCGAAGCAAAAGAAGGTTATATGCTTCGGTTCAAAAAAATCGGTGCCAAAAGAGAGTTATATGCTTCGGTTCCATAGACCCGAAGCCAAAAATGTGGCTGGATATTTCAAAAATGCCACTAGCCATTACGTCTTTGGCCTCGGGTGTCACTGAACTGGGGCCAAATAAGGCTATATGCCTCGGTTATTAATTGAACCGAGGCCATATAGTTTAATTAGGGTTCAAAATTGGCGAACCCCTCTTCTTCCCTACGCTGCATTTCTCCTCTTTCTCTCTCTCTCTCTCTCTCTCTCTCTCTCTATATATATATATATATATATAATATATATATATATATATATATCTACAACCTGCTGCTTCAGCCACCCACCACCACCACGCGAAGCTCTGCAACCACGTTGTGCTGCCACTGCGCTGCTCTGGCCATCGTCTCCGCGAGCCATCGCCAGTGGCTCTAGCGAACCGGGAAGCTTGCAAGGTCGTGACTGGGAAGCTTGGTTGAGTGAAGCAGTTAACGATGGATGAGTTTGAAACGTCAGTGGGGAAATTGCGCGTGGTTAACGAGTACATGCGACGCGGTACGAGGAATGAGAGTTTGTCGCGGAAGCTGACTTCGAGTTCGTACATTTCGAGGAGTTTAAGGATGAGCAAGAGAAGAGGGGTTGCGTTTCTGAAGAACATAAAGGGTGTGGCGAGTGGGTTCATTGGGGAGAGAGAGGCTACGACGGCTAACGCAGCGGCCGCCGCCACGGCAGCGGCGGAGAAGGGTCAGTGGGTGCGAGTGCGGCAGAGCGGGAAGTCGCACAAGGAGGTGTCGGCATTGCATCTGTGTCAGGAGCTTTAGGGGCACGAGGGGTCGATTTGGACGATAAGGTTCAATTTGGATGGGAGGTTTCTGGCGAGTGTGGGTGAGGACAGTAGCACAGAAGGTGGACTATGCATACAACTTCTTTGAGAAGAAAATCCCAGTGGATGCAGTTTTTCAGAAAGATGAGATGATTGATATCATTGGTGTGACTAAGGGTAAGGGTTATGAAGGTGTTGTGACTCGTTGGGGTGTTACTCGACTCCCTCGCAAGACTCACAGAGGTCTGAGGAAGGTTACTTGTATTGGTGCCTGGCACCCTGCCCGTGTTTCTTTCACTGTTGCTAGGGCTGGTCAAAATGGTTATCATCATCGAACTGAGTTGGGGGTTGAAGATGTGACTATATGGCTTCGGTTCTTACCATAACTGAGGCCAAAGGCTCTGCAAAATTTTTAATTAAAAAAAAATATTGTAAATCTATGGCTCTGGTCCCTCTGCAATCGAAGCAGAAAAGTGTTTTTATGGCCTCGGGTGATAACTGAAGTCAAAAGACACCCATTTTGACCTCTCCCAATATGCTCGGTTCTAAAACCGAGGCAGAATGACGAAAATAACCGGTTTAATGGTTTTAATGGTTTTGGAATAAACACATTTACCTTTTTGGATTTATTAATAAAATGGTAGTTTTGTCCCTGTGAGATATCAACAAGGCTTATGTGGCTAATTAAGTTTTCATCACTCAATTATTAATTTTATAAATTATATTTATGGGATGATTGAGAATTTCATTCACTTATCATTTATGTATCTGCATAATACATTGAATATATTATGAAGATGTCTATTGAATAATTAGGATAATTGTTTATATATTTCGGTCCAATGTATAAAGTAGTTTTAAATAATATTAGTATTTCATCTTATATCTGTTTAGGTCTATAATCTTTTAAACAATAATAAATAAATAAAAATTGTGTATATATATTTGTCTCAACAATTTTGTTTTGTTATTTTAATTAATTTTTTTTCAGGAAATAATATACTTTTAGTCTCTGAAATTTAATTTTAATCTGAAAATATCCCTGAATTGAGTACTGTTTGATCTCTACACCTTTTAAAATTATTGTTTTTTGACGTCAAAAGTAATAAATGACATGCAACGTGTTATTTTTTTATAAAATAAAAAACTAACTTGAACTAGTCAACACTTTTCACGATTAATTAAAAAAATAAAAAAATTAAAATATTCATGTCACCCTAACCCACTCTTTTTTTTAATTTAATTTATAATATATAATAATATATTATCAATATATATATTAATAATAATAATATCATGTAATTATTAATAGTATTATTATTATATACTGTAATATAATAATAATAATAATATATCATTATTAATATTAGTATTATTATACCAATAATAATATTAATAATATTATCTAATAATAAAAATATTATCATTAATATTAATAATTACATATCAATAATATTATTATATTATTAATAACATTAATATTATTATTATTATATAATCTAATTAATTACAAATATTACTAATACAAATAATAATTAATAATAATATTATTAATATTAATAATACCAGTATTAATAATTATATATCAATAATATTATTATAATTATTAATAAAATTAATATTATTATTATATAATCTTATTAATTACTAATATTACTAATATTAATAATAATTAATAATCAATAATAGTATTAATAATATATAATAATATTATCAATTATTATTAATATTATTGCTGATAAATTAATATTATTATTATATAATTACTAACAATATATTAATACCATTGGTATTATATAATTAGTATAAATATTAGTATTTTTATTATATATTATTAATAATAATATTGTTGTTATTTTTTTTAATATTAGAAATATTAATAATTAATAAGATTATAAAATAATAATATTAATATTAATATTTTTATAATTTATTATTTATTATTATAGTAATAAAACTAATATATAATTATTATTAATACTATTAATAATAAATAATAATAATAATAATAATAATATATAGTAATATTTTAATTTTTTAAAATTTTTATAAATAATTGTGAAAAGCTATACCGATGTTAGTTTTTTATTTTATAACAAAGTTAAATAATGCGTAGCACGTTTATTGCTATTTTTAATATTGTCTAAAAATAAGGATAAAAAATAATAATTTTGAAAGTGCATGGAGCAAATAGTAACCAAATTTCATTTACGGATCATTTCTAAATTAAGGTCAAATTTCAAATACTAAGAACATTTTTTCTTTATTTTGGTATTTCATGCATAGTAAAATACAGAAAGGAGAAAGAAGAATAAGAAAAGAGGAAAGAGACACCAAGATTGTGATATTATATCATAAATAGAGGAAATGGACCGAAAGAGAGTCAAATAGAGAAAGAAAATAGGCAAAAGACAGTCCCATCACAGTCTCAATAGGTTTTAGTCCCTAAGATTTTCTCTTAATTTCGAAATGGTTCCCATATGAAACTTAATCACTCTTTAATTCTTACACTTTCAAAATTCTTATTTTTTGTCCATATTTATTTAAAATCGTTAAAAATAACAAAAAGGAGTATCATGTATTATTTAATTTGTTTTATAAAATAAAAAATTAGCGTTGACTAGATCAACGTTTTACACAATTAATTAAAAAAAATTAAAAAATTAAAATATTACTCTCGGCTTACCATACGTTTTCTTTTAATTTCATTTATAATATATAATAATATATAATTAATATATAATAATAATATATTATTATTATTATTAATATAATGGTAATTAATATATAATTAATTATATATTAATAATAATATATTATTATTTATTAGTAATTATTATTATATAATATATAATACTTCTAATATATAATTAATATTAATATTATTAATAACTAAAAATAATTATATATTGATATATCAGTAATAATATTAATAATAATTAATAATATTATATAATAATACTATTAATAATTATATATCAGTAATATTATTATTATTAATATTATATAATTTTATTAATTACCCAAAATTGCTAATGTTAATAACAATTAATAATAAATAATAATATTAATAATTATTATTAATATTATTACTAATATATTAATATTATTAACTATTATGGATATTATTACTGATATATTAAAATTATTGTTATTATATAATAATTATTTTTATTATTATGTATTATTAATAATATTATTTATTATTAATACTAATAATATTAGTAATTAATAAGATTATATAATAATAATAATATTATTATTATTATTATTTATTATTATGATAATATACATTTATTATTATTATTATTATTATTATTATTATTAATAATATAGAATAATAATAATAATAGTATATAATAATATTTTAACTTTTTTAATTTTCTTTAAGTTAATTGTAAAAAGTGTTAGTTAGGACGACGCTAATTTTTTATTACATGAAAAAATTAAGTAATACAAAGTATGTTGTCTGTTATGTTTAACCGTTCAAAAATAAGGGCAAAAAACAATTTTGAGAGTGTAAGAATCAAATAATGATAAAGTTTCGACCAAAGACTATCTCCAAAATAAGATCAAATTTTAGGGACTAAAAACATTTTTTTAACTTTATTTTTTTATTCCACGCATAATAGAATACTAAAAGGAGAATAAGAAGAGAGGAGAGAGACACAAAGATTGTGGTTTCACATCGTAAACAGAGGAAATGGATCAAAAGATAGTCACCCAGAGGAAATGGACCGAAAGAGAGTCACATCACTGTCTCAATATGTTCTTAGTCCCTAAAGTTTTTCCTTAATTTGGAAATGGTCCTTAGTTAAAATTTGGTCATTGTTTGATCCTTGCACTTACAAAATTATCGCTTTTTTTTTTCTGGATGGCGTTAAAAATAACAAACGATGTGTCATGTGTTATTTAATTTGTTTTATAAATTAAAAAACTAACTTTGACTAGACCAACGCTTTTCACAATTAATTAAAAAAAATTAAACGTTAAAATATTAGAGTATATAATAATTTAATATAATTTATAACTATTATATATTATTCATTGTTATAATAATAATACTAATATATAATAATAATTATTAATAATAATATATAATAATACATACTAATATTTTAACTTTTTAATTTATTTTAATTAATCGTAAAAAAAACGTCGTCTTAGCTGACATTATTTTTTATTCAATATAAAAAATTAAATAACACGTAACACGTCTTTTGCTATTTTTAGCTCTGTTCAGAAATAAAGATAAAAAATAATAATTTTGAAAGTGTAGTGATCAAACACTTAGTGACCAATTTTTGACCATTGACAATTTTTAAATTAATGCCAGATACTAAAAACATATTTTTCCTTTTTTTCAAGGCTGAATAAAGGACATCTTTTATAACAGAATTCATTATGTTTTTATCCTTAAACCATAACATAATTTTGGTTTTCGTTTCTATCTCAAACTTTGATCATGTTAGGTCCTCATACTCAAGAAATGCATCAATATAGTTTTCCTTGTCCAAAAGTGTAACTGTTTTTTGGCGTGACAAACAGGAATCACACTGAACCTTGTAAGATGTTGGTAGGAGGGAGAAACTTGTAGACTATATCTAATGTGATTTGTCATGTATCGCATAAAGTCAACGTGTCGTTGGATAAAAAAAGACTGCATACATATATGTCTTTCTTAAGGAAAATGAATTTTTAACAACTTTCTCTTACAGCATGAGGTGACATCTTCTAAGTGGCTTTCTATTTTTTTTTTCATTTTTTTCATTTCTCTATATTTCAAAACCACTTAGCAAATGTCACTTAGGTTGTAAGAGAAAGTTGTGAAAATTTAATTGTCCAAATATCATTGTCTATTTCTTAACTATAGAAATCTAACAAGATTAAAGTTTGAGAAAGGGACTAAAAACTAAAATCATGTTATAGTTTAAAACTAAAAACATAATTAACCCTTATTTATTTTGTATACGATATTTGGTATGTTAAAATTAGATTAGGATGAGCTGACATACATAAGGCTCTAAGGGTGTATTCTTATTAACGCAATGTTCGTTTCAGGGAATGGTACTGTTTAAAGGTATTTGAGAGAGCGAATTTTCATGTATGAGCGTGTTCGTTTCCAATGATTTTCGCGGATATGGGAGAGTGTTTTTGGGAGATGGATGAATTCATCCATCCCCTCAAAACAACGATGATATTGCAGTGGAGTTAGGCATATCACGAAAATGCCCTTGTTGAGTCCATGGAGGGAGAAGAAGATGAGTTGGTTGAGCGTGGTAGACGAGGAAGAGGATGAAGGGGTGGGTTGTGGTTGCACGGAGGTGGTGGCTGTAATTGTGCTAGGTGGCGTGGTGGTGATATGCATCGGTGCTGCAAGTGTGCAAGTGTGTGTTGTGTGGATGGCACCGGTTACGTAACCGGTGCCTTAACATTGAAGGGGATGACACAGGTTATGACACCAGTGTTGTGTGTGTGTGTGTGTTTTTTTTAACTTTGTATAATTTTTTAAAAATTTAATTGGATAATATTTTTTACATTCATAAAAATTTAATTTTTTTTATTTTAAAATTTCATACAATTTTAATATTTTTTTAATTTGTATTAATTAATTATAATTATTTTTATAACATCAAATTACAAAATTATTCGTTTTTTTCATCAAGGGTATTTTGGTAACTTCCTAATTCAATCTATTTTTACAATTAATTTTATCTATCATATGAATCAAATCTCTCACTAACTTTCATAAAACTTATCTCCAAATCCACTCACTTTACTCTCTAAATCCACTCAAAAAAACACAAAAATCCATCCACCAAAATCTACATAAATCCATCTTCACACTCTCCCCATATCCACCCCCTCAAAGGAACACACCCTAAAGGATTGATTTGAGAAAGAGGGAGATAATTAATTTGAGTGAATTTGAAGGTGCAATTTGTGTTGTTTTTTTAAGGGATTTGGAGGTGATAGTGAAGTAGGTTTAAGAGTAAATTTTGTGAAAATTTGTGTATGATTTGAGTGATGTGACTAATAAAAAATAAAATTTAATGTATGAAAAAATTAGATTACCAAATATTTTAATGTATTTGAATCGAAAAAATAAAATATTTTAATTTTTTTCATTACCAAAAGAATGATTAATTTTTAATCAACACAATCAAAAAATGAAAAAGAGCAACGACCAGAATAGGATACAAGCATGCTGGGATCGGATACAAGCAAGCTGGAATTGGGTACAAAAAAACACAGAACCGGATACATAAATTCTGGTTCTTTATCCAGACCTTGAGCCCATACAATTTCAGCAGCGAAGTATTTTACAATATAATAAGAGGGTAGAATGGTAAATTGGCACAACTATCACACAAATCTCTTTGAAACAACGAGATTGAAAATATGTTGTAATTTCGCAAATCATCGCTCCTTTCACTCAAAATTAGCAACATTTTCTATATTAAATTATCACTCTCCGTTCTTTCACTACAATAAATCTTTCAATGAGAACACGCCCTAAGACTTTAGAATGATATTCCTAACTCATCTTACACATTTCTTGGAGTCCGCATGCATATGAAATTATCTCATAAAAAGGACTTATTGCAAGTATAATAATTAAAAAAAATTAGATTTATTTATTATGAAAAATAATATATTAAAGTATAGCATTACGTAAAATTTAGATTTATACTTGTAAATCTATCGTACTGACAAAATAATGAATAAAATATTTAATTAAATTTAACAATATAATTTATACAATAGCACAAGATTAAGTTAATGAATGTGAACATACAAAATGAAATTGACAATACTTTGACATGTTGTTATAATATGGGAATTACTTGAAAGTGGACATATTGATGATTAAACATGAAAAAAAATCATTATAAAATTTGGAAAAAAGTGAGTCTCAAAACGTTTTATAAGAGTTATTTTATGAAACTTATGACAAGTTGTTATACTACTTATTTTTCGAGAAAAATTTGACTCGAGAATTTGCTCAAAGTAAATTATTTTGACAGTGGAAATCAATTTCAAGACTTAGGTGATTTTGATTCTTGATAAATGGTTTGAAACAAGTAAATAAAGTATTTCAAAAAACAATTATATAGAGGTTGCCAAAAGACAAAAACCGCCTCATTTATGAATAACACAATTAATAGAACTTGATAGGTATATTAGAACTTAAAAATATACATTTCTAACACAAATTATCTTTGTGCATTGAACAAGATTACTTCTATATTATATGATTGGCTTAAGTATCATTTTGGTCCCCTAATTTGTTGGATTAATTCATTTTGGTCCCCTTATTATTTTTTGGTTCAATTTGGTCCTCTAATTCTTTAAAAGGTTCAATTTGGTCTCTGCCGTTAAGTCAACGTTAACATCGTCTCGATACATGTCACGTGTCATTTTGTGGAAATTTTAATTTTTTTTAATTTTTTAATTATTTTAAAAAAAAATTAAACTGCCACATGTCACTTTATGATTGTGACACATTTCAATTTGAGATTTTTTTATTTTAAAAAAATATACTGCCACGTGACAGGTCACGATTGTGCCACGTGTCAAGCTAACATTCGTTGTTTTCAATTTAGTCCTTCTATTTGAAATTTTGATTCAATTTAGTCCCTAATTTTTTAAAATGATTCAATTTTGTCATCTCCAATTTGAGATCAAATTAATAATTAAGCTTAATTACAATTTATATATTCATGTTAAAATAATTTTTTACCATTTATACATCAAATCACTCCTTAAATACTCATGTTATTTCATTTCTTACATTTTTCACTTGTAATTTTTTACACTTGAAATTTTCTATACATGTAAAAAAAAAAATAATTTGAATAGTTAGATGGAGTAATTTAATCTATAAATATAATAAAAAATATTTTAATATTATATAAGTTGTAATTAAGCTTAATTACTAATTTGGTATCAAATTAGAGAGGACAAAATTGAATCATTTTAAAAAATTGGGAGACTAAATTGAATTAAAATTGTAAATAAAGGGATTAAATTGAAAACAACCAATGTTAGCTACACGTGGCACAATCGTGACCTACCACGTGGCAATATATTTTTTAAATAAAAAAATCTCAAATTGACACGTGTCACAACCATAAGGTGACACGTGGCAGTTTAATTTTAAAAAAATAATTAAAAAAATTAAAAAAAATGAAAATTCCACAAAATGACACGTGGCATGTACGAAGACGGTGTTAACGTAGACTTAACGACATAGACTAAATTGAAACTTCTTCAAGAATTAGATGACCAAATTGAACCAAAAAGTAATAAGGGGACCAAAATGAACCAACCTAACAAGTTAGGGGACCAAAATGGTAATTAAACCTATATGATTCGCTGTACCTGTCTCTTTTTAATTTGATGTGTTTCAATGTTTCTTTCTTTTCATTGAATGAGTATACATATATATTATTTTCAAAATTTTAATTTGAGAGTTTAATAATAATAAAAAGAAATTCTTTAATTTAAAAATAATATTATAAATTTGTAAAATATGATCTATAATTAAATTGTAAAAAATATTTATATCAATTTTCAAAATTATAATTTTATTATTTGTTATTATAAAAAAAAACACGCATAAACAAAATAAACTAGTATGCACGAATGTGTTTTCATTAGTATTCGTAAATTATTTTGGTGTATACATTTTCTTATCTAATTTTATTCTTTAAATAACAACATTTCAAATTAAAATGATTATATTTATAATTTTATCATTTAAACAGTTATGAATTTAAATTTAATTATTTTATAACTTAAAATAATTATTTATTATTTAATCTTTATAAGTTACTATTTATTTTCCAATAAAAAATGACAATATGTTTTCACTGGTTAATATTTAAATGATTATTATTTGAATCAATTTTGAATTATATACTAAATGTTAGAATTGATTAAACATAACCAATCTTAAGTTGAAAATTATATATAGATAACCATGGTATAAGAATTCACTTTTAACTTAAAAAATACTTACAGAAGAAGATAAACTATACACAAAAGATTACTCTTCGGAACAACAAATATTCAACCTATTTTGACAAATTTTTACAGCCAAAGGACGCAATAGTGCAAAATAAGTATTGGTATGGTAATGGTACTGATTTGGCCATGGGTGCGTATAACCCAGTTTTCAAACTCCGACCAAACAGAAAAATGAAAAAAAGAAAAAACAACGGTTCACTCTTGCTTTTCTCAATCAAAACGTAACGAAAGCTTAATTTTGAAATTTGAATTTCAAATAACGGAGGGAGCCTCTCATGTTCAACAAAACCAACCCTGTATTGCTTGCAAATGGGTCCATCCAACCCCACCAGTCTCATTTTTTCATCACTCCCCTCTCTGTTTCCTCCCTCATAACCGTTTATCAACAGAGCCTCTGTTTTCCATGTCAGCATTGTCAAGATCAAGGTCCCAAATTTTGAGTTCTTCCCGCCCCAAACCCAAACCAGACAACACAACCTTGTACTATAAATAATTCCAAATGGCATGACCACTCATACACTTCTAATCTAATAACAAGTTGCTTGCTTGCAATCCTCGCAGTTCAGAATCAGACATGGAAGAACCCGTCGTGGAACAGTCCTCTTCTGCTGCTGCTACTGCTTCCTCTGGTACACACCCTCTCACTCTCTTACACCTTTCTTTCTATTTTTTCACAATACAGTAACAACTGAAATGGGTAGTGTTCTGTTTGGGTTATGGTTCAGGGAACACTGTCAGACCCAAGCTTCAAAAGTATGCGCTTCGCTCTGCCAATAAATCCAAGGAAGAGAAGCCAGATAATACACCCAATTGCTCCAATCCTTATGAATCAAAGAGGTAATTGTTCTGTTTTCAGATAATTTAAGTTATGTTCTTTGTCGCTAGAAATGTCAGAAATATAAGAAATTATGATTGGAGGAGTCAATTTTGCCATATTTATGTGTTTTGTTTTCAGGGTCAGAAGTGTGGGTGCTTCAAGTGTAAGTAAAAGTGTGAGTGTTGTAGATTTTTCTGGCAAGGACAAGTCTGGTAGTAGTACCAAGCCACCCAGAAGGCTCTCAATTCCTACCAAAGCACCAGCCACTTCGAGACCGAAGCTGGGTGGCAACATTACCCCAATCTCAGAGACTAGAACTGGGAGGAGTGCTTTAGGTCAAAGCAGAAGCAAAACACCCATTTCTGAAATTTCCAAGACAACAAAGTTAAATCTTTTAACTTCGGCTTCATATTGGCTGAACCAGATTAAGCTCTCTGAAACTGCTACCAACCACTCAATTTCACTTGCCTTCTTCAAACTAGCTTTGGAGGCAGGATGTGAGGTACTGCACAAATCAAATCATCAATACACATGACATATTGGCAAACTTGTGTGCAAATGCAGCAAATTTTTCTAATGATTTATTTTTCTTTGATTATGAATGACAGCCTCTGGGGCCAATGCAAGAAGGGCTAAAATCTTATGTGAGAAGACATCAACTTGACGATGGCCTTGGTGAAACTGTGAAAGCATTGTTTGAGAGCTATAACATCTCAGAAAGCATGGAGCAGTTGCAGTTGTCTGAAACTGTTTCACATGTGCCCGAAGAGGGAACTCGGTCTTCTGATGATGATGTCCATAGCTCGTCTTCTACCACTGAGAGTAGAAAATTGAGACCCAGGAGCTTAAATTCTACCAAACTCACACCTTCAACAGAGTCAACAAAGAAAGAGACATGTCAAAAGAGTAATCCTGGATCCAGATTGAGAGGGAATTTCAGCACCAACACCACAACTCCAAGGCCTTCTCTAGACAAAAGGAATAATAGGTTGGTTAAAAAATGTGATAAGCCAAGCAAGCAAGAATCAAACAAGGTCAAGAAGCAGGAAAAGAAATCCGATGTCAAAGAAGGCAAGTTCCCATACGTGCAAAGCAATATTTATGATCCATTGTAGCAATTCTTTTAGCATAACACTTACCATAATTATTTTTCTGCTCACAGCTGCAGCTACCGCACCAAAGAGCAACAAAGAAAATGTGGTATATATGTCTTGCTAAGTAGCAATTTTAGTTTTCTTTAAAATTGTTGATGTAGTAAAATATATAGCTCATGGTTTTTTTTTTTTGTTCTCTAATCTTGCAGCAAACTCTGGGTGCTGAAGAGATCAGCGTGACAGAAGTGGTGTAAACAATCTCCAGTTTGCATTTCTGAATTTTTGTGATTCTTTGTTGAGCTTGCTTCTGTATAGGCTGCATTTCTCTTTGCTTGGTCACTTGCCATATTTTTGTGTTTGTGTCATGTTACTTATACACTTGTTAATCAAACCATACTGCATCGAATGTTGTTGTTGGTGTCTATAAATGTTTCCATACTGTATGTTGTGAAGGGTGGAGATTTTTTCCACAGAAACAATATTTTTCTTCTGTATTAATTATTTTGATAATGTCAAAGTGAGTATATTTTGTGATCCTTTATGTGAATTAATGTGAAATGTTAAATGATTTATGCTTATGACCCTGGTTAGGTGACATTTACATGCTATAACAACAGCCAGCGCCGGGAAAATCATTGTAATTATGCTAAATATTTGTAACATGAATAAAGATTCCTAAAATATAATTTGGAAATTTAAGAGTTAACCCCTTTCGAGTTTGAATTTGAATCGAATTGGACCCATTCCTGCTTATGTGGGCATTATGAATATCAACTATGAAAATGAAAATATTCATGAGCACCTAAATTATTGATCATTACCTTAGGTGTAAAGACATGGCAAACAATTTCGCTGATTCATATTCATTTTTAGAAAAAATATCATTTTCATTTTTGTAATTAAATCGAAAGGGTATTAAATTTTTGTTTCATCTACGTCTCTACGGGATAACGAATTTATATTTGTATTTATTTTCTTACTATTTCAATATTAATTAATTAATTTTTATAAAATAATAAAAAATTATGATAAATAAATGTAATATTATTAAATACTCAATATGGATATTTTCATTTTTTCAATATTAAATATTTAGAAAAAGATTATAATTCAATACACTTCTAGACTTTCCTGATAAAATGGAAGACATAAAAACCCTAAGATCCTTTTTAGGACTTTTAAATTATGCCAGGAGTTTTATCCCAGACTTGGGAAAATACACTGCTCCTTTATACAATAAAACTTCTTTAAAAGGAGAAAGAAAGTTTAATTCTGAAGATATAAAATTAGTTCAAAACATAAAACAAAAGGTAAATAAATTACCTACCCTACAATTATCATTAGATTCAGATTATTTAGTACTTGAATGTGATGGATGTGAATCAGGATGCCATCCTAAAAAGAAAGAAAAATAAATATCTGTCAAAAGAAAATGAACAAATATGCAGGTACGCTTCTGGAAAATATACTGTGAAACCACAAATTTATCAGACCAGCACTGATTATGAAGTCAATGCAATTATACACGCCTTAGAAGCATTTAAATTATTTTTGATAAACAAACCAGAAATAACCATTAGAACTGATTGTGAAGCAATCGTTTCTTATGGGAAAAACCAAATAAATAATGACAAAAAACCTCACAGGCAATGGTTACTTTTTAGAGACTATATAAATTCCGGAAAAATTATAAATTTTGAACATATTAAGAGATCTGACAATATGTTTGCTGATATCCTTTCCAGGTACATCATATAAAAGTAAGACTCAAAGAGTCTTCTATACAATCATATACATGAATATGTTACACATCGAAGATCCTGAAATCCCTCCTGGATTCCGGGTCAGGATCAGAATACAAACATTATGGCCACGAGGAATTAGTCCTAATTTTAGTCCTAATCCTGCCATCGAAATATCTAAACTAATAAAAAGGTTTAAGAGAAAGTTAACCAAATTAAGGAGAAGAAGAAATGAATTATTCCCCCACAATCCTTTCCAATATGCTTTTACACTTGCCTCGTACAAGGGCAACATCTTGGTTTTGGAGCAACACCTACAAAGGCTTACACATTTTATTGCTTAACCTGTTTACTTCTATATTGCAGGTACAAATATTCCAAAATGGAATTTATACAAAACACAAAGAAAGGGCCTTCAGGCCCTAAATTAGTAAAGTCCCCCTTCGTGGTGGAACAATACACAAAGTATGGCAAACAAGAATTGCCAATACTCACAAATACCTACCATTATCCTGGTAGAGAAAATACAAATGTCAAATTAAATGTTTTAATTGACAACATATGGAATATTCCAAAATACACAGTTCAAAATGAACACCAAGTCACTAAGGTGAAACAAAGCATCATTAGTGCACTATACAATTTCTGCAATGCAGATAACAAAGGAGTTTTGTTAACTTCACCAGCCTCTCCCTCTGGGAAAGGATTTACACATTATGCCCTAATTACAGGGCCAAACAAAGGAGTTTATACTTCCTTCAAAGACCTCTCTGAGGCAAAACAAGACCAATTTTGGTCTACTTACAAAGGCTTTAATTCTTTAGAAGAAGCCCAAATGGCGTTAAGACTGGAAACCATTGATGAAGAAAAAATAAAAACAGGGCTGACATTTGAACCAAAAACCCAAACACATACCTATGTTGCCTCTTGTAGCCTCTCACCACAAATGAACCCAAACATTTTTCTTGCAAAATTTGAAGTCATACAAGAATTCTTGTTTGAAGTTCATTCTGAAACACAAAATTACAATGGATTATTTGTAAAACCTCAGACATATTTCGACACAAAAACACCATGTCAAGAGTCTTCTGACTATTGCAAAACAGTTACCACAAAATGTACATGCCAAATAAAATTCATTTTTAGAAAGGCTTTAATTGATTTAAAAACCTTCAAAAATCAATTATATAGAGACATAGTCATATGTCCATCACTACTATTAGAAGCAGGATGCCTCCAAACACTTCTTATCCCACCTACCGAAAAATTCAGCTCTCTAACCCAAGAGATAAACTCGGTAGTAAACGAAATACAGGCAGAATATATGACTAATATCTGCTTACAGATCACCTCTTCTCCAAAAAGCGCCACAACCCCTGATAGTGTGGCAACACATGTCATAAAATTATTCACAAAATCAAACCCAGAGGCACATGTCCATCTAGAACATGGGCCCTTGAAAGGATTATCACTCAACAAAGAAAAGCTATACCAGTACCAACTCTGAAAAGCTTACGTTGAAGGGTCAAATTGGAATTTCTCTAGAAAGGATAATACTGAATATATCCTTTTAAAAGAAACTATAAATACCAAGATATATTGGAAGAAGTTTATGGGAAACAAATTTCATCCTTTCCCTATAGAAGCCAGTCCTATACTGGTTAAAAGATTTGAAAAAGAAAGAATATACAGAGAAATTTATGAAGAAACAGGAAGCCACGGTCAAGGAACTCCTGGATCTTCTTTCCCTTCTGATAATGAAGACTCAGACCAGATACTTGAGGAAGATCCCGAAGACATGATCTCTACGGTAGTCTCCAAAAGAGGACAGTAAAGTGATCTTACCTGTGACACAGTAATTTTACTCATAACTGGGTAATAAACTGAAGGGTAAAAACACATAACGTCCAAATACAGACACGTCACCAGGTGACCCAGACTCTAGGTAACCGGTCATTTGAAAACCGGTTCAACAAGTTACAGGTTTCAAACTTTTTCTATAAAAGAGTCTTTAAGTCCCTTATGCTGGGCAAGAACTCTGAACCACTCTCTCTCTAATAACTCTTTTCCCTCTGCCTTCTCTCTACTTGTATTCCGCTTGTCTCTTCTCACCCTTCCTCTCCTGTATACTTGCAAACATAAATAAACAGGGAATTTCAGATCTCTCCCCCTTCCCACTGGAATCTAAGTAAGTTTTTATGGAGTAATTTTTCTTTAGGCATCTACGGATGCCCTGAGTAATATTTATTAAAAGATGCGATAATCATTTAAAGGCTTAAAAACGAATTATTTTCATACAGAATTTTATCTTTCTGTTTATCTTTCTGTTTATATTTTCTGCATGCTGAGATTAAAGTTTATGAGAGAATATCTAACCGGCTCTGCCAGATTTATATTCTCATAAATTTTACCTCTTATATTTTCTCTCTTTTATGTTCATATTTTCCTTTTCCTTTATTTTCCTCTAACCACTCAAATCTGTTTATATTTTCTGCATGCTGAGATTAAAGTTTATGAGAGAATATCTAACCGGCTCTGCCAGATTTATATTCTCATAAATTTTACCTCTTATATTTTCTCTCTTTTATGTTCATATTTTCCTTTTCCTTTATTTTCCTCTAACCACTCAAATGGTATCAGAGCCATTTGTATTAGAATACACTTTAAATTAGAATACTAAATAAAGTTTTATAAGAGTCAAAACATTTATTAAATTTGTATACTTTAATGAAACAAAAAGGAAAACAAGTATTCAAATTAAAAAATATTTTAAAGATCTATTTACTTCAATTTTTTTTAATTCTAATGAATTTTCTTTTTTTATACATTAATAAAAATTATAATACATCACTTGACCAAAATTAGAAAAGAACAAAGATCAAATTAATAGTAATTGAAATTTAACATAGATCTTTAATATTCTTTTGAACTTCAATCTATGTTATATAGTGATAACAAGATTTATGACAATTATATTAAATTATTATATTATAGTAAATAAAATTTATTTATACAATTGTAGTGATACAATTATATTTATGATAATGAATTATAAAACAAAAATAATTATATAAAAATATCACTATAGAATTCTACAAGATAAAAATAAACAACAAATAAAAATATTAATAAAATGATCAAATGTGTGTCTTAGAAACAATTTGATAACCATTATATATGAAATTGCACAAAGTAAAACAAATTTATAATTAAGGATATGAATAAGATGAAAAATACCTTATAGATTTGAGAAAACGTTTCAAATATCAACCTAGTTGAACGGTTGAAAAATAACAAAAATTATTTTAGGGGAACAAAATAGTTATTCAAATGAAAAAAGAATTATTAATGGGATAATAAAGATGAAAAGTTTTTTATATTACTTGTTAAATGAAATATTTATGTTACTGAATACTTAAATTGAGAGCTAAACATTCTTATTTAAAAAACATACACAATAATTAAAAATATAAAAAAATAGTAAAAATATTTAAATGTGAGACATAAAAAATATTTAATTGATATACATCATTTGAACATAATTACACAAAACTTATAATAAAAGAAAAAGTATCTTAGAAATGTGAATGAATTACGTAACAAGCAACAAGCAAAACGATTAGAAGAAATAAAAAATAAAAAGTAGGTAGTATATATATATATATATATATATATATATATATATATATATATATATATATATATATATATATATATATCCCGAGCAGGACCACTATGATTTGAGAGGATTTCTAGGAGGTTCCTAGGATACTTCTTTGTTGACTGACTATGTTGATCATGTTGCATGTGCTATTTGGGAGGGTCAGGTTAGTAAAGTACTTGAATAATTTTTTTGCTAAAAATGGTGGATGAATTTAATTTTTTTATGTAGTTTTTTTTACTGTGACCGAGGGGATATGAAGTTGGTCTCTCACGGTAAGAAGTTAAATAAATTTGGAGCATGCCATGTGGTTGCTGAGCCATTTGTCATAAATTATGGTTTGATGCCTCTATGTCATATTTTGTATGATTACGCCTACAAGGGCCTCATATTGGCGTTTGTTGAGAGGTGACACAGAGAGACAAATACCTTTCATATCACTGTTGGAGAGGTGATCGTCACACTAGACGATGTATCTGCCTTGCTACATTTTCCTATAATGAGACAATTTTGTCCAAATGAAACACTAGACTTCGATGCTACATTGAAAATTGTGATGGATCTTTTAGGCGTTCAACGGATAAGGGTGTCATTTGAGCTTATGCAATGTCGTGGTCCCCACGTAAGACTAAGTTGGTTGAAAACCTTTACAGTAAGTGTTATCAGAACCAACAGTGGGAGTTTTTCGCAAGGGTGTATCTGGTGCGTCTTGTTGGATGCACCATTTTTGTGGATAAGAGTGCTACCTACATTCGTGTCATACCTCCATTTGTTTACAGATCTACAGTCATGTGGGAGGTATGCTCAGGGAGTTGTTGCACTTTCACATCTTTATCAGCAACTTAGAGATGTGAGCTTTGCACAAACAAAGCAATTAGCTAAATATCTGACTCTTTTATAGGTAAAAAAATATCTTTAACTTGTCTTTAACTTGTATTTTCTTTATTGTTTCAATGTTGAGATGCATTTGAATTGTTTTTGTAGAGTAAGATATATCAGCACTCCCCTAGGATGAGAAGGAAGCAAATGATCAAAGTTGGATTTGGAAATCTAAAAATTATCAAAATCAGATTTCGAATTCTCATGTGTTTCCGAAATACATTTTCATATCCGTTAAGATTCCTAGTCGGATTTACAAATCCAGTGCATTCTTAACTTAGACATATTTACAAATCCGGGTGTTATCTAAACCAGATTTTGAAAGCCAATGTGTTCTTGATTGGCTTGTTTACTAGTATGAATTTAAAAATTTGAGGTTTATCTAAACCGGATTTACAAATGCAGTATTTTCTTTAACTGGATTTCTAAATCCAGTGGATACAAAAATAAGAAAAAGAATACTAGCCTTAAAAATTAAATAAATAAAACAGGATAATCAAGAGGAAGAAGGAAATAAATTCTTAAATGTGGCTTGAAATAGAGATGAACAAAAAGAAGAACAACTCACAAGAAGAAGATCACTGTTGAGAGGAGAAGAGGAAGAAAGTCGTGGAAGAAGAACGTTGTAGAAGAAATGTTGTTCTGAAAGTGACTTGGGGGTACTACTTCATTGAATATAAAGAGACACAGTAAATACGAGTTTGGTAAGGAGTAATTACTACTTACCTACTTAAGTGAGAAGGGTGATGAAGCTAAAATTTGGAGTGGAAAAGAAATCTTCTTCAAGGTATAAGAAGAAACATCCTAAAATGAGTATGTATATGTGTATCATTGCTTTAATGTGTATCATTGCTCTAATAGATAACACATGTCATAAAAGGAAGGAACCCTTTTTAAAATTTAAAAGGTGACTTTTACTTTAATAATGTTTAATTTAAAAGCTTAAATTTTAATGTTATTGTCTTGACATAATTGTGTTTGTTCTTTGAATCACATTTTTTTTGGGATAAGTATGTTTTTCGTCCTTGTACTTTCATGCAAAAGTGGAATTGGTCCCTCTCTAGAACTTCATACAAAAAACATCATTATACTTTTAAAATGCTTGGAATTCGTCCTTCATCTTGGACGACATTAAGTGATTGATGACGTGTCTAACGGAGTTGATGATGTGGATATAAGTAAATGATACGTGTTAACTAAAATTTAAAACACTAAATAACTTAAAAATCAAATAATGTGTTAATTAAATTTTAAAATAAGAAAGAGATTAAAATGGACATGTTTTATGTTTGCCAGAGAAAACCCCTTATTATCACAGCCAAGCACATCCAAGTTACGTTTTGCGTTTTTGTTCGGTCAATGGTTTTCGAGCAACCAAAGCATCAAGGTCACTGAAGTTGGATTGTGAGCTCGAGGTTGGTTCGTGGGTGTGATTGTGAGTTCGAAATCAAAGTGGGTTTGAGGTGGTGTGATTGCGAATCTTAGGGTTTTTCACTTATGACAACAAAGGTTCGTTTTGGAGACTCAAATTTACGGTTTAGGTTTTTTTTTTTCTAGGAAAGTCTCAAATTTTTGGGGATAAATGTTAAACCGTTCTCAGGTATTGATTTAATGATGAAATCACATGGTGAAGGTTGTGCATCTATTCGCAGAAGCTATGGGTCGAATAGTACAACTTCATCAACACAATTTTGGGCTTAAGAGGAAAAGGAAAAGTATGTGGTTGTGGGAAAACAATAATACTTCTCAAAGCAAACATTGTGAAGAACAAAGTAAGGTTATTCTAGAGATGCAGGAATTGGAGAGTAAGTAATGAATTATAATTTTTGCATTAAATTATGTTGTGACTATTTTTGTTTATGGGTTGTGGTTTTCATTGTAAAGTGATTGTCACTGCAATTTCTTTCAATAGGTTGATGAAGCAGAATGTGAAATGGAAGAGAAGCCAGAAATAAAACAAAAGGAAATTGGTGACGTCAATGACAAATTGGTGATGGAGTTGGTAAGGAATAATGCAAAGTTGAAGATGAAATTAGAGTCAGAAAGAAAATAAGGAAAAATGAAGTTCTTGTATTTTGTTGTGTCTTGGGCATTTACAATTATATTTTGTATAATTTTTGTGTTAAAGAGCAATTGTAATTGATAATTAAGTTTAGGTTGAAAAGTTTCCTTTTGGACTAGTTTGTAGGTGAAGTAGGGGTGACAAAACGGGCCTCTTTTGGCCTAGCCTCCTTTTAACCCGCTAAAAATGGTTTAGGTCGGGCTGGCCCGCCATATAAAAATAGGTTGCGAACTTGGATCCGTCCCGCCAATGACCAAGCTAGCGGGTTGGCGGGTTGACCCGTTCCATTTTTCTTTTTAAACATTCATCTTGTTAAATTGTGTAAATATGGGTGTGCAAAACTAAAAACATGGATTGAGCTTCTGATACATTTATTTTATCAATTATTTTTTTACGTGAATCTTAGAAAACCCTAGATAGAAGCTTCAGAGAGCATACAAGCTAAAATGTGATATGCATATATAATAATAATCAAAGAGTGAAAATATTTACTTTTGTACATTCTCTAAATTACATATCCACATATTATAAAATTGCAACCTAGCTAGTAAAATGGGTATCTAAAATAATATACCATTAATAAAAATATATAATTAATTTGTAAATTAATCTTTAATATTAACTTTCAAGATTCTAGCTATTTTTTATTATTGATTTTAAATTATTTTCTATTTTTAAATTAGAGACTAATTTAAAATTAATAATAATAAGTAACTAATGTCAAAAGTCATTTTAAAGTTTAATTCAAAAATTTATTATAATTTTTTTATTAATAATATAAATTATTTTAGATATCAATAATTTTTAATTTATAAAATAATATCTAACTTAACTAATGTAATAACTAATTTTATCTTGTCTTATTTCATAATTATCTTAGAGTGTATATCATATTATTGTTGTTTGTTACAAGAATAATTTTTTGTGATCATTTTCATTTATTTTTTTCTAAAGTTCTTAAAGATAAAGCCCTTTATTATATTCAATTATTGAAAAAATAAAAAATAATATTATATTATATTTCTATTATATATTTAAGTAAATATCAAAAAAATATAGAAAATATATGGAACTTTTTTTTCTGACAGCAACAAATCATAAAGAGAATGAGAAAGAGTGACAAAATCATTAAAATGAATATAAAAGTTATTATAATTTAAAGAATAACAATTTTTGAGCTGTATTGTTTTAAATCTTATAAATATGAATGTATTATAATTTAAATTTTCATCACCGATAAATTAAATTTTAAAAGAGTGCTATTTAATATTATAAGCAGTGACCTCTCAATTCATCTAATTAGATAGAGAATAAGTTAAGATATCATGTTACAATGCCATTTGTTTTTATCATTTTTAAGAGGTTAGGTCAAAACAAAATGAATAATACCATTTTCTCTCTCCTATAAAAAAAACTCATGTTCTTAAAAGAAAAGTCATTAAAGTTATTCATAATAATTTATTCTTTTATATTATGTATAAAATTTTAAAAATTCATGAATAATGCAATGAAGATAACTTTTGCTAAGTACGTTTTCTTTTAAAAAAAAATACACACAAACTTATTAAATGAAAGAAGGGATGAAAAATCAAAATGGAGATGCAGGGGATCGAACCCTGTACCTCCCGCATGCAAAGCGGGCGCTCTACCATTTGAGCTACATCCCCATTTGTTGCTAGGATATGTAAAGTTTTATATAATGAAAAACGGCATAAAGAAAGATATATTTTTCTTAAAGGTGTGCTGAATGAAACATATAGAAACCTTTTTGATAAAATAGAATTTATAAAACTGTTTTCTGTTGAATATATTTTTCTAAAATCAATTTTTATGGTGACATGATATATTTGAATATTTTTATTCTAAAAGATAGTCAATATTAAAGTAAAGTACAGCATTAAAATTTCTCTTTCTCAAAATTAGTTTCTCTTTAATGAAGTTAATCAAATTTCAAATCCATGTAAACTTAGGTTATTTTCAATTATTTTTTTATAAAATAATTATGTTTTATTAAATATTTAAAATTATTATATTTTTAATTGATATTTGATGTTTATTTATCACAAAAATTGATTATATATATATATATATATATATATATATATATATATATATATATATATATAAGTATATTTCACCCATGTGAAGTGATATATTCAATCTTATGTTATACAATGATTAATATCCATAAAAGATGAACTGAATTATATGATACGATGAAGAGCTTCGAAAAGTATTTTTCTTAGCTTAAATATACAAGCTAATATACATATATAATATTCCACAATCACTAAATGAAAAATAATAATATTTATTTTTGTACATTCTCTAAATTATTTTCCATATTAATTATACAATTGCAAGCCAACTTGCAAGCTAGCTACTAAAATTTTAATAAGATCATAACAAAATCACATCTACAAAATTAAATAAACTAACACACGGTTTAAACAGAAGCTTTTGAATCTTGTTTTGACATGGCCTTCCCATGTAGGAGGAGAGGGTTCATTCTTCAAACGTCCCCCATAACTAATTTTTCTTGTCTCGGTGATCTCCGGGAGACCCAGAAGCGCTTTTGGGGCTAGAAAGTGGCAGAGGTGGTTGAAGAAACATCAAACTTCCAGGTTGTGAATTAGCTGGGGATTTGTTCAAGAAGCTTGAAGCACACCCATTGACTTTTGAAGACGAAGGTAAGGCAAAAGATGGTGGAAACAATTCACCCCATTTTATTTTCTGAATCAGATTTTCTGCAGCACCTTGGTTTCCCTGAATGTTTGCCGAGCCAATAACCGAGGAAAGTGCCGCTGCCAAAGCTGACTGAAAATTAGGGTCTGCTGTGATTACTTTTGTTGCTGCAGCTATGGTGTCTGGCAGAGAATGTTGTGGTGGAGGGATCGGATTGTTGTTTCTTTGCATGAAGGAAGTGTAGATGTTGTCATTCGGTTGTTGCTCCGGTTGTTGTCTTCCGAGGTTTATGTTGGCATTGGCATTCCTGTTGTAGGTGAAGAAGCCGTTGGTCCAAGAAGTTGCATTGGATGGGGAGGAAGTGAAGCTGAGGCTTGTGGAAGGAGGGTACCTGTGAGGGTTGTAGTTTGAGTTTGAAGTGAATTTGACAAAAGGAGGTGAAGATGATGATGATGATGATGATGGATTGGAAGTGAGGTCGAGAGTGATGGTGGGGTGTGAAGGTGAAGATGAGAGTGAAGGATGGGAAAGGTAGTATTGGTTTGGTTGGGGAGAATCTGAGAGGGAAAAGTTGATTCCGTGAAGATCTGCAGCCGTGGTGGTGATGGTTGGGGAAGGTCTTGATGCAGAGAGTGAGGTTGATGATCCAGATAAAAGCATGGAAGCAGCTGCGGAAGTGGTGGAAGCCATGGCTGTTGCTGAAAGAGGAAGAGGGTGGTTGTGGATTCCTTCGTAGGTCGTGATTAATATGGACATGTCTTGAGCACATCTTTGCACCTGAAGTGTTGCATTCAGAGGACCCGTTAGGCTAATAGACAAGCAATTAAATTTTGATAAATTTTTATTACAACTTTACTTCATATATTTTAAGTGGATTTGAAACAGGGATAGCAAAATTAACTGCGTCCGCGAATATCTATAGATAAAATTTGTGGCGGATAATTATTACTCACGGGTATTTATTATCTACTGGGTAGCGGATATTTTAATATCCGCTTATAAACGGGTCGGGTACAGGTATCATATTATTCGTACTCACGGGTACCCGTTACCCGCAAAAAATTAAAATTAAAATTTAATTTATATTTTATTAAGTTAAATTTAATTAAAATTAAAATTAACAGTACTTTTTATTGTGTCAAATTTAACTATAATTAAAATTTAATTTAATTTATATTCCATTTTATAATTTTATATTAAAAAATTTATAAAATATATATTTTTTTTAAATATTTGCAGATATTGGGTATCCACGGGTTTTAAAAAATATCCATAAATATTTTTTAAACGAATATCCGGCGGGTAAACGAGCGGGTAGCAGACAGATTTTTTTTTTTTGCGGGTCAGGTAACGGATAGGCACTATCCGTATTCGACCCGACCCGTTTTCATCCCTAATTTTAAATATATGAAAATAAGAAAATGAAAGAATGAAAAATTATTTAAAAAACGACAACTCAGATTATAAAAAAAAAAAATTGTTAAAATTTAGTCATAGTATAATTTTCTAATATATAAATATCACAATAAAAATTAAATTTTGATAATTTTTTTTACACGATATCTTAGAA
Source organism: Vigna unguiculata (assembly GCF_037176805.1). Classification (NCBI taxonomy): domain Eukaryota; kingdom Viridiplantae; phylum Streptophyta; class Magnoliopsida; order Fabales; family Fabaceae; genus Vigna; species Vigna unguiculata. The sequence goes on from NC_140800.1 coordinate 9,023,269, forward strand.
TATAAAAAAAAATAAAACTCACTTATAATTCATTTATTTTCAAACTATCTCATTTATTATTTATTATTTTATTAATTAAACATTTATATAAGAAAAGGTGAACAGGCTAATGATTTGACAATTTTTCATTGGAGTTGAATCAAAATAATTTTAAATAAAAACCTTTTTATTTTGGTTTATCCTATACTGTAATAATATCATGAGGTATACAAAAATTACTTGATATATCTACCATACAATCATTAACTAAAACATGTTTATAATTTATAAATGGATAGACTTGAGGAATAGTGGTAACCATATCCAATAAAAAAAATATATGTTATTCAAACATATTTCAAACAGTTACAATAAAACCTGACCGGTTATCATATTATAAAAAAAATTGTTAAAATTTAATTATAAAAAAAAAAAAACCATTTTTCATATAAATTTGTTCTGCGAGTAACAAAAGACCGAAAACCCAGTGTGTCAAACTTCTATCTTTACTGATTAAAAAGATAAATAATATATGAATTCCTTAACACCCAGATGATACTCAAGGAAAGAATATATGTTTTGCAGTCTTAAATTTGATCCGAAATTCAAATTTCTCTCTCTTTTTTAAAATTTGATATATTTTATTTTGGTTATTAATTTTAACAATAAATAAATAGATATAATTTATTTTAATTCAATAACACATTAAATTTCTTTATGTATTAAATATAAATAGTTTAGACGTCGGTTTGAAACGTAATTTAATATATAAAAAAATTAAAGTATTTAAATTAAAAAGACTATATATATTTTTTAAAGTATGAGGCCTATCAAAATTTATATTACTGCAATAAATTAATAATAATATTTACAGTAAAATTAATATTAAAATTATTATCATGATTAGTTACAATCATTGTAATTAACACATTTTGTAAAAGTATTTTTTATCTAATATTAATATAAAACTTTTATTATTTTAATAATTTTTATAATTATTAGAGAAAACACATGTGTTTGTTTTTTTTAATTTTCATAAAAATTTAAGTTTTGATCGATAGTATTTATTTTTGCAATATATAATTAATTTTTAAAATAGTTGTTAAATTGTTAAAAGCAAAAGAGATTTTTAAAATAACAATTAAAATAATAAGTAAAATTAGAAAAGTAATATATATATATATATATATATATATAAAAGAAGTTTTTAAAATAATTTTTAAAAATAAAAGAGATTTTTAAAATAACGGTTAAAAATAAATTATTTAAAAAGATAAATTACTTTTAAAATAATTATTAAGGGTATGAAAAAATAAAATGTGAATACAAAAGAGAAAATCATTTTTATATATTTTTTATAGATAATTACTATATTTTTGTTATAGTAGAAAAATAAATAATGTTAATTCTAATATTATAAGAATAATAATATTAGTTTTATTGTCTTAATTATTATATTATTAATTATTTCTAATATATTGAAACTTTTTTAATATTTAACTTGTAAGGAATATAAAAATTAAATAAATAAAAAATTACTAAAAGAGACAATTAGAAGAAGAGAAAAGAATTTGACAAATGTGATCATAACTGACTATATATACACCATTAATTATTTTAACATTAATTAACCTCTAGACATATAATAAAATATATTATATACAACATACTTCTATAAAGTATTATATGTTAGTGTTTGGTATATATAATTAAAGACGTGTATGTATCATCACTCAAAAATTATATTTAAAATAAAATGATTTTCTGTAAAATTATGCTACATATAATAAAAAGAAACTCATACACCGTTTTTATCATACATATTTTTTCCTTCTATATATATATATATATTCCTTCTTTTTATTTGATTTAAGAGAACGAGAAAAAAGTTATTTTTCCTTGTTTAGTTACGGAAGAGGAAGAAAATAACGTGAGTCCACCCACTTTTTTCTCCTTTTATTTCAAGAAAAAAAAATAAATATGTTTATTTAATTACACATTATGGAAGATAAACAAGATAACATCAAACCCTTTTTTTTTCTCCTTCCACTTTGAAAAGAATAAGAAAAATAATTGATTAGACTAAAAATATATATATAGCATCTCTATTAATTATATATATTTTTTATTTGAATTGTTTGTGTCATTCTGTGTACACATTTTTTCCCTTTTTACTGTATGAAACTGCAAATACTATCTTAATTTGTAAGACCATGATTTATTGACTATTTTTTCCTAATTTGTATTATCTTTTAACTGTTGTTTTCTTAAAGGAAAATAGAATGTTTTGACATCACTGTTTTTCTTTCACATTCATATAATAACATAAATAATAATATATTAAGTTAATATATTTAATTAAAATATAAACTAGTGAATTTAAAATCAATAGAGTGAGTTGTAGATATGAGATGTGAAAGAATCACTCTCTTTTATCAAACCAAACAAAAACACAAGTATTAGGTTTCCATGAATCGTTTTTCATAAAAAGTAAAAGAAAAGAGGTGAACAAAACTCAAATGAATTCGAATATGAAAACTATTATGATTGATTCGTACCTGCTTCCTCACTGGGCATGATGGTGCAACTGTGCAACGATAATAAGCTCGAGGGCAAGGATTTCCCTTTGAAATCTTCTGTCCATATTTCCTCCATTGACATCCATCGTTCAACTGTTTCAACCAAACATTATCCATTTTTACAACAAAAGTAAAAACAAAAAGTTTAATTCATGGAATAATGAGCAATGGTAAGAGGTATTTACAGTTGGGGTGTCACATCTTGCTCTCACACAAACTCTTGTTTTCTTCGCAGGGTTTTGTTCACCAATTAATTCATCTCTATTTGTCTTCTGTCCCTTGCTTTCTCCACCACCACCTTCTTCTTTTCCCACTTCTTCAACACTATTACTAGGGCTTCCATTTCCCACACGTTCACTTATTGTGCTTCCAGATTTTGATGTCTCAAACTTGCACTCCAATCCAAGGGACAACCCTTCTTTATCTTCTTCCTCTTTCAATCTTTTAGGGACTTTCCCTTTCTCGTTGCTTCTTGGATTTGGAATTCTTCCCAGACTCAGACAAACTAGTTCTGATTCCTCCATCGCTTCATCATTCTTCTGTTTCTCAGAACAATCTTTTCTCTCTTCTTCAACTATACTGTGGAATTGCATTTCCAGTGTTCGGTAATCATTTAGTATTCTGTTCAAACGCATCTTTAATCTTTGATTTTCTTCTATCACTTCACCCATTTCGGCTTTCGCATTTTCAAGTTCATCAACCTGCAACCATGTATATATAGATCAGACCAATCATCCTTAAAAAAATGTTTATAACATAAGATTAACCCAACTGTAAAAACTGTGATTATAATTACTGTCCTTAAAAACTATACCTAAAATCTGACCAATTCAAAATTCAAAAAATATGAATATTCTAATTATTGAAAAATCTAACCTCTTCCTTTTTGGATATGCAAGAACCATTTGGCCCAGTCTCGACGGTGGATCTTTCGGGAGTAGCCTGTGAACATCCCAAAGAATTAAAAAGTCAATATATGCATACAAAAATGCAATTTAATTTCTCATTATTTTTCCTTTTTTTTTCTTTACCTAACTAGGGTTACCAAGCCTTGTATATTGGAAGTGTACATGTAATGATGATGAACTGAGATCTCAAGATTTTTTACCCTTCTTTTGATATAAGAAGAAACTGAGAATCTTTCGGGTTTGCATGTGCAATGAATTGTCATATTTTAGATATCGATAACATGATTGCTAGCTTTCCGGCACATGCAGGAGTCAACTTAAAGACGCAGATAAACTATTAAAATTCTTTTCAAAACCTATGAAAGCCATTAAAATGGTGTATATGCTGAATTATATACGTGCATGGACATGTGTTTTACTTTCAACAGAGTTCAATTTTTCCTCAAACCAAACAATTTTCAAATATTAGTATGTGTGTGTCAAGGATAAGCAAGCACTTTGTTGAACCAGATCGATTGAGTATTAAGATATTTATGTAGAAACTCATTCTATGTATATCTTTAATAGAATAAAGATCACTATAGATCTCTTGTAAGTATATCAAATTATTGGAACCTCTTATAAGCTAATTAAGCCGCTTTAATGCAACCTCAAACGCTTATTTTATGTTCCTAATTTGATATATATAAACTATGTTTTAGTTTATTCAAAATTTATGGTAGAGAGAAACCAAAAAAAAAAAACAAGAAAATGAAAGAGAAATACTATATATATATAGCCATAGCGAATTATCTAACCATATCAGTAAATCACAACAAGGATTTATAGTCTTCCATCAATTTCTTTTTTTTTTGTCAATATGCCCAATTCAATACACTACTACAAATTATAATATTACATGGGAATTTTCTTGCAAATTTGTTAAAAAAATTTGCAAGAAAAGGCTTTTTCCTGCTATTTTTTTAAGAATTTTAATTGGTAGGTAATTCCTTCGTGGGTAATTATTTCCTACAAAATTATAAAATTTGCAAGTATTTCCTACAAAATTTGTTGCGAAAAGTATTTTATACAAAATATTTTACAAAAAAATTGGCAGCAATTTCCTGCAAATTGTTTTTTCATAATAAAATTTATAAGTATTTCTTACAAAAAAAAATTCAAAACAAAATTGGCAGGAAATATGAATTTTTTTAGTAGTGATAATTTCAACAATTAACTAGTTTTTATTTGTAGACCTAATAATTGAACATGAGCACACAATTAAAAACCAGATTCATTTAAACTAAATATTGCATAAATAAAAAGGTTTATTGAGAAAATCGATTATCGGTGTGCTAACAAGATGCAAGTGTTGAGAAAGAAGAAGAATTTGGAGATCAGAAGAGTTGACTGTTCTTTTAAACCTTTTGACTAAATGAACAAATATGAAACACCATATACAGAGAAAGTTAAAACATAAATATCAGATAATAGCATAGAATCATTTTCACCTGCATAACAATCTCATGTTCACGAGGATGTTCTTCATCTCCATGACTTGATTCAGTTCTCTTCTCTTCCTTGACCTGGTGACCAGATCTTTGAGAGCGAAACTCCATATTGAGAAAAGAGGTTTTGTTTGTGTGTTTCTGCGTTGGATGAGCAAGGAGGTGTTAATATAGAGAGAGAAGGTGCATGAAGTATTTGACTAATGAAAATTAAAGGGAATAAAATGAAAAAGAAAAAAGAAATAAAAATAATAATGGGAGGTGGAGGTAGCCAACACGGATACAGACGTAGAAGTAAAATGTCAAACATAGAGCAATCCAGTTGCACTAAAAGAAAAGAAGAAAGAAAGACGTTGGAAGAGTAAAGTATTATTTGAATGAGGAGAATATATGTATATAATAAGTGGAAGAATTCAACTTCAACGTTTGAGAAAAGATGTCAGAGAAAGTGAAAGAGGGGTTGAAGCCGCAATGGTCGGACACCGCCTACTATACAAGTGGCATCGTTGAAGTTTCGAACATAGCATGACTCACATGGGGCCGAATTGCCCTTTCACATGGTCAAACTTTTGCCACTCACGATCACCAATTTAACCCTTTCGTTTTACACAAACATTTCTCCCCCCTTTCTAACCACCATCTTATTACAATTTTAGGTTAACTTTGTGGGAACATCTTTGCCTTCTCTTGCCAATTTTTATTTTGGTATTTCATATGTAATTAACTTAAAAATTCCTTTGAAAATTTCACCTTAATTAGAAATTAGGTTAAATTGTATTATACAAATGTGATATTTTACAGATTTTGAAAAATTGACTTAAGACAATTTTTTTTGGGTTAAATATGTTTTTGATTCCCGATCTTTCAGTAAATTTTAGAATTAGTCCATTTCGAAACTTCGAACCAATTTAGTCATTCATCTTTTGAAATACATGAATTTAGTCTTTTTAATCAAATTTTGTTAAGTTTATTTGACATTTCAAGCGTATTTCATAATAATATTTGACTTAACATTAAAGTAAAAATGTATCAAACCGTATAAACAACTCAAATACAATCATGAAATGCATACGAAATGTCAAATAAACCTAACAAAATTTGATTAAAAGGACTAAATACACATATTTCGAAAGATGAAGGACTAAATTGGTCCAAAATTTCAAAATGAACTAATTTCAAAATTCACTAAAAGTTAAGAGACCAAAAACATATTTAACCCATATTTTTTTTTTTTGAAAAGAAAGTAGAACTATATTACTATTTTTTGTTAAAGGTTTCACATCAACTAGAGATAGGACAATTTTATTTTATATATATATATATATATATATATATATATATATATATATATATATATATATGAGAGCAAATTTCACCTTATAAGCTATTTTTTGGAGTTGAATTAGGCTTAAAGTTCACTTATTAACACTCTTATCAAAATTTTTATTAGACTCTATGAATTTCTTTTTTTGAAGTTAAATTAAACATAAATCTATATAGTTACCAAAATCAATAATACTTTAAATCAATATATAAATCTAAGAGGTGACAAAGTGGATCATGACTTATGAAGTTCATAAAATTTGATGAATTAGGTGCTATTAGCCTGTTTTAATCCTCTTAGTCTATCAAATTGGTAGACCAAAGATAGAATAGAATGAACTAGCTCACTAACATATTTTTTTAAATTTAAAAATAATTTAAAATAATGATGACTTTATATTATTACACTAAAATTGCATAATGATGACTTTATATTATTACACTAAAATTGCAAAATATCAATAATATAAATTAAATTTTAATGATTATTTATAACAAAATAATTAAAATATAAACATTTAATAAATATTTTAATTTATTTAATTATAGGTATTAAACTAATGATTTTATCAATACATGAAGGTAAAACAAACCGAGCTAATCCGTTGTGATGCCCTAATTGAAGTTGATGTGGGAGATAGCTATGAGAGTCGTTATATGTGCTGACTTTAAAAGTATTTAACTAATAGCAACTCTAAAAGTTTTCTACTACCAAAAGCACGCTATCCCCTTTTACTTTTCTGTTTTTGTTTTACTTTGTCTTTTGTGGCAAAGAGTGCAATACACGTCCACATGTACACAGAGCATTGGGTCAATAGTAGGTTGTACCAGAATAACGCTTCCTCATTGGTGCATGTTAAGGATACCTATCTAGGGTTTCAAACCACTGCCCTTATAGTACCGGGATAGAGTCAAAATTAAAAAGTCAAATCAAACTTCATTTCTTTATTGTTTTTATTATATCTATATATAACAAAATTCATATTTTTATTACTTATATATTTTTAAACAATAACTACCTCATGAATATCTACACGATAACTAATACGCTACTTTTTAAATAAGATTACAAATGTTAATCATTTGTTTTATTTTCAACTATCTATATATACAATGAGTTTAAGTATCATATTAACTAAAAATAACATAAACACTTTATAAGAAAGATGATTTATAATTTTATTATCTTAATCTTTTAAGTTGTAAAGGTGTGAATTTATTAAGTACGTTGAACCTCGATCATATTTATATAATCTTTTCTTAATGAATCTTTATAGAAAAAAAGTTTAATTAGTTGAATCATACATACTTTTATCTGGATGTGTCAGTTTGGGATTCGTATTAATATAGGTGTCACTTGAGTCCCAACTTTTGAAAATATACTTCAATTAGGTCTCTTTTGTAACGTCCCATTTAATTAATACACGTAATTAAAAGAAACGCCACACATAAATAGTACAACAGTGCAGTCTTGGGGTCCTTAACCCAACCCCTACAAAACCAGGCACACCACGATGCCAAAAGAAAATAGTTAAAAAGTCTAGCAAATACAGGTAATACAGGTAGAGTAATAAAGCATATCGAAATACATGGGACAAAGTCCTAAAGAAAGCCCAAAGAAACTAAGATCTAGCCCATGCAGATTATGCAGCGGAACCATCACCTCCCTATTGTCCGCGGGTATTCCTCGCATTTGTTCACATTAACAAATTGATGATCATCGCAAGAGAGAGTATCACACAGCAGAACACACAACAATAAAAGTAGGGTAAGTTAGAGCACAAAATACTTCATCCATACAATCAGATATATTTTCACGATTTCATATACACATATCAATCAAGCATGTTATGACTCCTAGACAATACACTAAGACACTACTTGACTCATCCGGATACATATAACCTGGTTGGATTCAGCGGATGCTTGCACTTGTGGTGGATACCTCTGCTCACCCCCGAGCTATGTGTTACAAGTGTTACGATGAATCATTTTCCCTCACCACAAGGTTAGCCCTTAATGAATTTTAGGCCTCCTGCTACTCTCACCGCAAGAGTCAGTCTGCTCTAGGTGAGACTAACTGACTCCTTAGAGTGTCAGGATGCAACCTTACATTGAATCCTTACCTAGTTATACAGATGAGGCACCACCATAGTCACCCACTAACAGGGGTCATGAAATTACGTCCCGACTACTGAAGCACAACCCTGAAAGTCTCACCTAGAGACCCCAAGGAATTACGCACTGACACGGACCAACATAATCACACAGCCAAATAACATTCACCATGCAAGTACACATTCATTTTGCCCACCTTTAAAGCCAATAACTTTTATGTTCCAGGTCCAACTCCTTCCAACTCATCATAACCTTTCAATGTACAAAGGATCCCCATCGCATCTCATTATTATGCCTCTTTAATGCCAACCATTTCATTAAAATCTCATGCTAGGTTCATATCAACCCATTATTCACAACTCATGACTTACTTCACATATGCATACTCATTTATCTCATACTCTCATCACAATACTTAAATCCAAGCAAAACATTTACCATTCAAGTCAAGAAAACAATCACACAGTGCACTGCCTCGCCCAGCACCTCGCTCAGGCTGAAGGGTCTCGCTCAGGCGAGGGACTCTCGCTCAGGAGAGCCCATCTTCGCCTAGGCGAGGGCTCGAAAAGGGGAACAATGGCTTCTTGCGCCCTCTCGCTTAGGCGAGTCCTCCTCGCCTGAGCGAGAACGTGGCTCGCTCAAACAAAAGGAATGTGTCGCCCAGGTGACACCTCGCGCAGAAAAACCCAAGCGAGCTCCCGATAGTCTCACATAGGCGAGATGTGCTCGCTTGGGCGAGAAAACCTGTGCTCGCCACTGTTCTCTCGTGCACAGATTCACAATAGATCCAAACAGCCCAAAAATCATATACTCCGCAGATTCACAACACATACAATACATCCCATGACAGATACAACTACTCAAACAGAAAAGACCCAACAACAGAGTAAGGTCTAGCTTCCCTTACCTGGACAAAGCTAGCTGGAAACTTTGACACCCAAACAGTGGAGCACAAACAGCTTCTAGGAACAGACTCAGAGCTGGAAAATAGTGAGTAAGAGTGGGTCATTACGGAACCCTGGCAACAACTACGAAAACAGACCAAAGAGGGAAACTACGAGTCGGAGAGCACTTACATGAGCTAAGGACGGGGCCAAGCTGAATGCGAACTGAAAGTACAGCGGAACCCTAACAGGGAAAACGGCTGCGGCTCTAAGCACCAAGGTAGCAAAAATCTGAAAGTGTGAAATTAGGTCAGACTTGGGTGGCTTTATCTTTTGGGCCAACCCTTCGGCCCAATAGCTCAAGGGCAGCCCTTAAAGCTTTAGGGCATGAAAACTGGGCATTACATCTTTCAGAAAAAAATTATTAATATCGTTAACGGTATTAATATTTAAAATAACTTACAAAATTAAGTATTGATATTTATATTAAAATTTAGTAGTAAAAGTCATGAATAAAGTTAATGACATTAATATTTTTTTTCTGAAAAGTTTAGACACTTTTCAAAAGTTGGGACTCAAATGAAATTTATTATAAAAGTGAGTACCAAACTAACACATCTGAACAAAAGTGAGTATCATCTGACTAATTAAACAAAAAAAAATAGATTCATAAAATGGTATCCGAAACGATAGTTTGTCTTGGTGACAAACTTAGACCATTATGACAAGAATAACATAACACTATAATTTCACAACCACAATAACGACGATAGAAGTAAATTTCTACATACACTCGAGAAAAATATACTCATATACAATGACTCTATCTTGAGGTGAAGATTTTTGAAAATAATACAAGTGTGAGTCTAAGTCTTAAGATAGAAATAACAAAGTTAAATATCATATAAAGTAGAAAAACTCATAAATTGATTTAAAGTTTTAAATTGAAAATGATGTCTAGACTTAAATCACATTTATTTATGTAATATCTCTTTAATTAACCATTTAAAAAAATCATCAAAACTTAATAAAATATTTATTAATATAATTACATAATTTTCGAACTTTATCCTTGATCCCATTCTTCTATCTTTGACTTCTTGTTTCCCATCAATTCCCAAACATTAGAAGGTCTATGAAACTGTTTAGTTTATATAAATTTAAATTTTAAGTTAAAAATGCAATTAAACCAATGACCTATATTAAATTTAATCCATTTAAATACGAATGAAAATGAAATAAACAAACCAACCTTTCAAACTAAGCTCCGATAGGTGTTGAGTCACCCTTTGTAATATTACACCATTTCCTACAGCCTGATTTATCTTTATTATGTTCCTCTTTATCTAAGGATTTTGAAAAGTCCAATTTCATTTAATGTTTTCCAAACGTTACACAATATTACTTTTTCAATTACCATTTTAAAAAATACAACATGTTTATAATTAATTAATATAAGTTAAAAATCTTACCATGCAAATAATATATAGAGAAAGAGAACATCGAAATCAAACAAGTCAATAAAGTCAGAAAATTAACCCTAACCGTTAGATAACTACGACATAAAACTTCAAGATTGGAAGAAGAGTAATGGTCTGGTCATAAAAATTATAAATAACTTGTTTTAATTTAACTTCGAGTTTGAGGCGATAAACTAACCCAAAATTAATGATCAAAGTCAAAATATGAAATGTAAAAAGTAAATTCAGAATATACTTGGAAATTATATTAAAATACAATGTCCTTGAATAGGACAAATACTTTTACACGATTCTCTTCTACACAACTGCGTTTACTACACAAACAGTAAAACAAAATAAAACAAAAAAACATAAACATGGGGCAGGCGCGGTAGCATGGACATGTGGGTAAAGGAAAAAATTATATGCTATTGTATCAATTTCACTCTAACCCTAATATTACTTACATTGTCCTTGTCCAAAAAAATATATTAAGAATTTACTATATTTCAACAACCAAATAATTATTTTTTATTAAATAATTGTCTGTTATTTATCCCATTATTTACCAGATATTCGCTAAAAAATACTCCCATATTCTTTTTATATCTGCAGTACTATAGATATTTACGAATACTTTTATATTTTAAGTTTTACAATTTTTAAATAAAATTATTTAGAAAATAATTAAAATATAAATACAAATAAAAAAAATATTTTTTTAAGTAAAACTCAAATCAAATTACTCCATAAAATATTAATGACAATTAATTTGATCTTTTTAGAAAATAAATTTAAATTAATTGTTCCAAAATAGAGATTTTAACAAATTAATCTTCTATAAAAATAACTTCAATTTAATATGTATAACCAAAAATACATAAATATATGAAGTCAAATATTAAATGATTATACCATGGTTAATATTGTTTTCATTAATAATTTTATTTTGATCACGTGAATTTAAAAGAAAAATTTTTTGAATAAAATTTACTAAAAATTATTAGCTTGTAGCGGGTATCTTTGGGTCAGATATCATGATATTCGTACATGTCTCATTAGCAAATAGATAATAAAATAACGATATCAACTACTCATGTATATCCATTTAGTATTTGACATTATAAAGAGCTCTCATGTAACGAAGAATGTTAGAAGTGGGCTTTAAGTCTAACTCAACCCCACAAAACCGGCTTGTAAGGTGAGGTTTGCACCTCACTTATATACTATGAATTGGCCTTATCTTTAGTCGATGTGGGACTTCCAACACACCCCCTCACGCCGAGGTATATTCATCTCGTGCGTGGGACAAGAAATTAGTGGATGGTCCGTTAGCGGCCCGATATCGGGTGGAACAAAATGTTCAAGAAATCTCGCTAGGATAGACGCTAACCTGGCTCTGATACCATGTTAGAAGTGGGCTTTAAGCCTAACTCAACCCCACAAAACCGGCTTCTAACATGGTATCAGATTTAAATCGCCTCCCGCATTTTTTTTCCTTTGTTGTTGATTTCCTACCATGGCCAATCTCATGGTAAAAATTTTCGCGGTGGTTTCTCTAGCAATCGTGGACGAGGCCACTTTCCTTGGTTTGGTGGCCGCAATCCTAGATATTTTGACCATTGTCACCGAACCAATCATACCTCTGATTCTTGTTGGATTAAGCATGGTGTGCCTCAAGGCTCTAACCTACACACTAAAGTCCAACCTCCTCCTTCGAAGCCCTTTGCTCATGCTAGTATGGTTGATATCGTCTCCTCTACTGCCGATCTTCGTGCCGAGAAGGATAACAAAGCTGAAGCTCAGTTTGGTTTCTCTAGAGAGCAGTATGAAGCTCTTCTCGCCTTGTTCAGTAGTCTCCCAATGATTCTTCTTCCACAGCTACTGTTATTCATCAATGTACTACCAAACCCACAGGTTTTGTTTTTCCCTTTTCTTCTTGAATTTTAGATAGTGGTGCTACTGACCATATTTGTCCTTTTAAATCTTTATTTCAAAATCTCAAACCTATTTCTCCTATTTCTATACAATTACCCAACCAAAACTCTGTCATTGCTAAATTCTCGGGTACCATTGTCTTGGGCAATCTTATCCTTCACAACACTCTTTTTGTCCCTGAATTTTCTGTTCAACTCATCTTCTATTCCAAAATTGCTTAATTCTACTAATTTTCTTATGGTTTTCTCCTAAAATACTTGTCTTATTGTGTAGACAGATACCTTCCAGACAATTGGAACAGTTAGGAAACATCAAGGCCTATTTTATCTCTTAGATAGTTCTCAAGACAGACGTAACTTGAGTATATCTAACACAAATATTTCTTTACCACATTCTACTCTCATTAATAATGTTAGTCCTTGTAACTTATGGCATATGAAACTTGGTCATCCATCTGATAAAATTTTACAGCTACTTGTTTCTGATCATTCTGATATTTTTTCTCCTTCTATTATTGCTTGTGATGCTTGTGCTTTTACGAAACAAAAATGCCTGAAATATTCTTCCAGCACGAGTAAATCTCTTCAATTTTTTGAACTTATCCATGTTGATATTTGGGACCCGATTTTCGTCTGTTCCATTGATGGATACAAGTATTTCTTGACTATAGTTGATGATTATAGTAGATTTACTTGGATTCTTTTTCTTAAAAATAAAACAGAAGTTAGATATCTTCTTCAAGATTTTATTATTTTGACAGAAAATCAGTTTTCTTGCAAGCTTAAGAAAATACGTTCTGATAATGGCAAAGAGTTTCTTCTTAATGATTTTTATAATAGCAAGGGTATTTTTCATGAAACTTCTTGTATTGCAACTCCTCAACAAAACGAGATTGTTGAGAGGAAGCATCAACATCTTCTTAATGTGTGTCGTGCTCTTCTTTTTCAAGCAAAAATACCCAACATTTTCTGGTCCTATTCCCTTAAATTGGTTGTTCATCTAATTAATAGGTTACCCACTCCTTTTCTCAGTAATCAATCTCCTTATGAATTGGTCTATTCTACTAAACCCAATTTTTCTAATCTAAAAGTTTTTGGTTGTCTGGCTTACGCTAGTTCTGCCAATACTGGAAGAACTAAATTGGATTCTCGAAGCTTAAAATGTGTTTTCCTTGGTTGTAAATCTGGAACAAAGGGATATGTTTTGTATGATCTTCACTCCAAGTCTATTTTTGTGACTCGAAATGTTATCTTTCATGAAAATATTTTTCCTTACTCATTCTCTTTGCCTTCTGATAACTCTATTGCTTCAATTGATGATTCTCATAATTGTGATATTAGCATGTATGATTTTTCAGCTTTACCTGTTTCACATGTCACTGACCTTACTACGGACCCTGTTACTAGTATTGTTTTTGATAATGCTGAAGTTACTGATCTTGATCTTAGAACATCTCATAGAGTGAAAAACATACCTCGATACTTAGATCAATATTATTGTGATGTTGCTTCCACTTCATGCTCTACTTTTTCCACACCTTATCCAATGCATTCTTTTGTTTCTTATGATAATTGTTCTTCTGACCATACTGCTTTTTGTCATAATATTTCTGCCCAAGCTGAACCTTTCTCCTTTAAAGAAGCTGCTCAACATGACTGCTGGAAACAGGCTATGGATGCTGATTTACATGCTCTTGACAGAAACCAGACTTGGACATTAGTTCCTCCTCCTTCTGACATCAAGCCAATTGGTTGTCGCTGGGTTTACAAACTCAAACATAAACCAGATGGCACAGTCGATAGGTTTAAAGCACAATTGGTGGCTAAGGGTTTTACTCAAATCGAGGGGATTGATTATTTCGAAACTTTCTCTGCTGTTGTTAAACTTACTATTGCCCGCATCTTTTTAGCCTTGGCCTCTGCTAGTGATTGGTTTATTCATCAATTGGATGTTGACAATGCTTTCCTCCATGGAGACTTACATGAAGAGATCTATATGAAGCCTTCACCTTGTCTTTCACTTCCCCAGCCAAATCTTGTTTATAAGCTTAACAAGTCTCTATATGGTTTGAAACAAGTCAGTCATAATTGGAATCAAAAATTAACTTCAGATCTACTTCTTCTTGGTTACACACAAAGCTCTGTTGATCACTCTCTCTTTGTGAAGAAATCTGCCTCTGATATTACTGCTTTATTGGTTTATGTCGATGATGTGGTTCTCATTGGCAATAGCATTGCTGAAATTAATGATGTAAAAGCTCATCTTCATTCTAGATTTCATATTAAAGATCTTGGCCCTATCAAGTATTTTTTGGGCCTTGAAGTTTCTCGTTCTCTTGATGGATTAATTTTGAATCAAAGGAAATATTGTTTGGACCTCATTTCAGAGACAGAGATGCTTGGATGTAAACCTGCACCAACACCATCTAATCCTTCTATCAAACTTCATGTCGACGAGGGAGCTCTTCTACCAGATCCTTCTTCCTTTCGGCATCTGATTAGACGATTACTTTACTTGACTAACACCAAGCCTAATATTAGTTTTGCTGTCCAACAACTTAGCCAGTTTGTTTCTTCTTCGCGTGAACCACATATGCAGCAAGCTTTACGGATCATTCGGTACTTGAAAAATGCTCCTGGATATGGCATTTTGTATAAATCCAACACCTCTTTTAAAATTCAGGCGTTTTCTGATTCTGATTGGGCAACATGTGCCACTACCCGACGCTCTGTTTCTGGATATTGTGTTTTCTTAGGCACCTCTTTGGTTGCTTGGAAGTCTAAGAAACAAACCACTGTTTCACGGTCTTCTTCTGAGGCTGAGTATCGCGCCTTGGCATCCCTGGCATGTGAACTACAATGGATTCAATACCTTTTTCAGGATTTGCATTTTTCTGTTCCCACTCCCTACACTGCCTTTTGTGACAACAATTCTGCTATTCACATTGCCAAGAATCCCACTTTTCATGAGAGAACCAAGCCGTTTTGTGGGGTTGAGTTAGGCTTAAAGCCCACTTCTAATAAAGAACACAAAGGTTTTTAGTAGACTTTGAGGTTTATCCTATTAATGCAGTGACTAGTGAAGGTGATTTGGTCCATTTTGCATTATTGATTGAGGTTGAGCAAATGAATAATGAAGAAGCTACGAAGCATGATCTATGGAAGGTTGCCATGTTGGAAGAATTACATTCAATTGTCAAAACCTAGACCTGGAAATTGATTGAGTTGCCACTGAATAAAACACCAATTGATTTGAGGTGGTGTTCCAACTAAAGATGAATCCAAAAGGTTGGTGGCTCTTAAGGAAGAGGTTTATGTCACACAACCACTTGGGTTTATGATAGAAGGAAGTGAAGAGATGGTTTATAGGCTGAAAAAGGCTTTGTATGGCCAAAAATAAGACCCAAGAGCTTGGAACAAGCGAATAGATGCATTCATGCTGGAACATGAGTTTTAAAAAATGCTCAGTAAACATGGAGTGTGTGAGACTTCACGACAAGGCTAATATGTTATTAATGTGTACATATGTTGATGATTTGCTCATCATAGAGTGCAATATCAAAGAGATTGAACAATTTAATAAGCTTTTGATGATTGAATTTGAGATGACTAATCTTGGCAGATTGAAGTATTTTCTTGGGATGAAGTTTGTGGAAAATGAGAAAAACTTGGTACTACATCAGAAGAAGTATGTTGCAGAAATGCTAGAAAATTTTGATATGAGAGAATGTAACATTGTAGCAACTCCATCAAAGGTAAAGGTTACTACACCAGAAAATTGTAGCAACCACAAAAGAAACATGTGTTGGCTGCAAAGAAGGTGTTAAGGTATATAAAGGGAACTTTGGATTTTGCAATTTTGTTTCCTAAATTTGGTCATGTGCAGAACAAGTTGTTGGGTTATTCTAATGCAGACTGATGCAATGATAACCTTGACAAAAGAAGCACCACTGGTTGTGTGTTTATGTTCATGGGAGCAATTTCTTGGTAGAGTAAGAAGCAATATATGGTGGCATTGTCTAGTTGTAAGGCTAGATATATAGCAAGGTAAAGTATTGCATGTCAAGTTGTATGTTTGGATTCTATAATGAGTGAAATAGGTGTTAAGATTGAGAAACTTATTCAATTGCTTGTAGACAACAAGTCAGCTATAAATCTAGCCAATAATAATGTATCACCTGGAAGGAGCAAGCTCATAAAGACTATATTTCACTTCCTGAGAAACAAGTCAGTAATGGGAAGTTGAAGCTTATTTATTGCCCTACTCAGATGCAATTGGCTGATTTCCTAACCAAACCTTTGAAGAAGGAGAGGTTTAAGATGTTAAGAGATGAGATAGGAATTATTAGTGTTAATACTTGAATTAAGGGGGAATGTTGTATTAATTCAAGTATAAGACAATTACAATTTTAGTTCAGTTTTCTGTTAGTATGTTATGAGACAACACTCTACATAAGAGTTGTTTCTTTTCTAATGTGAGTTTCTTGATTCAATAATAATACTCTCATAAACATTTATACAATCACATAGTGTGCATATCAGAGTGTTTTCTGCCTTCCTCCCTTTACCAATATATTTTACCAACAAATTTATTGATGAATGTTAAAAATCTTAAATTCGTTAGTAATTAAAATCCTAAAATATGTTAGTAAATTCTATTTTATCTAAGAAATTTCTTTCATTAGTAAAATTATGTTGGTAATTTAACATTTTCTTGTAGTGATTAAGCACACAAGTTACAATCCAAATCAAACTCAAGAACAAACATAATGTCAATATATTCCATAGTTGCATAATTATTAATATAGCATATTAAGATTGGAAGAAGCATTAAATCTTTAAATTTCAAGCTTATCATCACTTTGTGATGAAATCTTTTGAAGGAAAAAATCATTAGGGAGATTCAACGATAACGAACCAAAGTCCAGTCCACACAAGGGATTGAAACTATCCATAATCCAAAACTTTAAGATAATAGATCTTCTACCTTATAAAGTGTTCAACTTTCACATATCTACTTAATGTGTAATTTAGATTCACACTTGGATTCTTAATACGTCATACCAGTACCAACAACTGAACTCACTAAAAGACTCTAACACTTAAATTTAGACGAGTCCATAAAATCACTCTAACAATTTAATTAGACGAGTTATTGATAAAATAATATATGTATAATTAATACTTTCAAAATCCTTACATATTTATAGTTTTCATAAATTTTTATTTGAATACCTTATTTGACAATGTCCATTACAATCTTAATACTTAGTTGGTGCATAATCATTAAATTATTCGTCCAAACATAGTTAATGTAAGAACAATGAAAGGTATAAACTATATAGAACTTTAAATTGATATTAACTACAATTTCATGTAGAACATGTTTACACAGGAGGACCATTGTTATGACATATGGGAGTCACGACTCCTTAAAAGAAATTTAATTTAATATATATATATATATATATATATATATATATTGAATTATATTTATATTATATTATATTATTTATGTTAAATTTAGTAAAAATATGAATAATAATTATATTTATTTTAAAATTATATATATATATATATATATATATATATATATATTTTGTTTGAAATATTATAAATATTAAATATTAAATAATAATCCAAATTTGTATCACAAATAAATTAAAATTTAATTAAATAATGTTTAATATTATAAGTAGCCTTTTTTCAATTTATCTATTTAGATAGAGAATAAGTTGAGATGTTACCATACAACTTGTCTTGATCATGTTACAATGCCAATTTTCTTGATATTTTTAAGAGGTTAGGTAAAAACATAATGCATTGTACCATTTTACCTCTCTTATACCAAACTTATTAGATGAGAAAAGATTAAAAAAAAAAGATAAAAAAACATAATGTATTGTTGTTTGTTACAAGAATAATTTTGTGTCATCATTTTCATTTTTTTTTCTTTATTTTTTTCTAAAGTTCTTAAAGATAAAGCACTTTATTCTATTCAATTATTGTAAAAATAAAAAAATAATATTATATTATATTTCTATTATATATTTAAGTAAACATCAAACAAATATAAAAAATGTATGGAAATTTTTTTTTCTGACAGCAACAAATCATAAAGAGAATGCTAAAGAGTGACAAAATAATTAAAATGAATATAAAACTTATTATAATTTAAAGAATAACAATTTTTGAGCTGTATTGTTTTAAATCTTATAAATATGAATGTATTATAATTTAAATTTTCATCACCGATAAATTAAATTTTAAAAGAGTGCTATTTAATATTATAAGCAGTGACCTCTCAATTCATCTAATTAGATAGAGAATAAGTTAAGATATCATGTTACAATGCCATTTGTTTTTATCATTTTTAAGAGGTTAGTTAGGTCAAAACAAAATGAATTATACCATTTTATCTCTCCTATAAAAAAAACTAACGTTCTTAAAAGAAGAGTCATTAAAGTTATTCATAATAATTTATTCTTTTATATTATGTATAAAATTTTAAAAATTCATGAATAATGCAATGAAGATAATTTTTGCTAATTACGTTTTCTTTTCCAAAAAAAATACACACAAACTTGTTGAATGAAAGAAGGGATGAAAAATCAAAAATTAAAATGGAGATGCAGGGGATCGAACCCTGTACCTCCCGCATGCAAAGCGGGCGCTCTACCATTTGAGCTACATCCCCAATTGTAAATTTTTAACATTGCAACTATTTATATCGTGAAACATATATGTTCTTTTTGATAAATTAGAATTTATAAAACTATTTTCCGTTGAATATATTTTTCTAAAATCAATTTTATAGTGACGTGATATCTTTGAATGCTTATATTCTAAAATTAAGTTAATATTAAACTAAAGTATAACATTAAAATTTTTCTTTTTCAAAATTAGTTTATCAATTTGGAAGGATTAAGTATTTATTCAAACAAAAAAAAATAGAGAATCGTACCAGGATTCAATAGAATAAATTTTCTCTAATACAAAATAAAAAAAATATTCCATTTATAAGAATATTGAATCTTAATTAAGCATTATTATAATTTTTTGACTTTATATACATGATAGGAGTAATAAAGTGAGTTTTGACTTATCGGTTAATGTTTAATTATTGATTTAGTGCTCGTTGTTTTGGTTTATTTTTGTTCCCTTATTATTTTTAAGTTCAATTTAGACCTTTAATTTGTTGTTTTGATTTATTTATGTTCCCTTATTGTTTTTAAGTTCAATTTAGACCTCCAATTTTTTAAAAAGAATCAATTTAGTCCTCAATTTTTGTTTGAACGATTCAATTTTATCTTCTCTAATGTGAGACCAAATTAGTAATTAAGCTTAATTACAATTTATATGCACATGTTAAAATGAGTAATTAAACTTAATTACTAATTTGGTCTCAAATTGAAAAAGACAATATTGAAACGTTTAAAAAAAAAACTAAATTGAATAAAAATTAATAAGGGACTGAATTGAACATTTTAAAAAAATTAGAGGACTAAATTAAACCAAAAAATAACAAAAAGACCAAAATAAACCAAAGTAACAAATTAGAAAACTAAATCACTAATTAAGCATTAATTAATCTACCCGTCTATCAAAATCTGGTATGTCGAATAGAGTTTTCAATCTATAGTCTGTTTACTATGCCAAATTAGCATATTAGAGACAAGGTGAGTTAAGTTGATTTGTTAATATTTTTTTCTAAAATAAAATTTAATTAAAAAATAATTTAAAAGATTGATTTTTCTGTATTATATCATTTGAAGATACATTTATACTTATAATATTATAACTTAAGTTGATGATAATTTTAAATTAAGTTTCAATTATTAATTATAATAAAATAATCTAACATAATTAGAAACATTAATTAATTATATAAAATTTTAAAAATATTTATATGATTAAATGTGTCATTAATATATATATATATATATATATATATATATATATATATATATATATATATATATATATATATATATATATATATATAAAACAAATTAGACAAGTTAATAAAAACATTCTAATCTAACTCTTAAATTAGACAAGTTATTGATAAAATAATAGATGTATAATTAATAAACTTTCAAAATCTTTACATATTTATAATTTTTATAAATGATTACTTGAATACCTTATTTGAGAGTTTCCATCACAATCTTGATACTTAATTGGTGCATAATCATTTAAATTATTCGTTCAAACATTAGGTAATGTAAAAACAATGAAAGGTATAAACTATGGATAATGATATTTTTATAAATTATATTATCTATTTTGATTTTTTTTTTGTGATGTGATATGATGATCTAAGAGTGATTGGAATGACGAGTTAAAAGTGAATAAAAAAAAGTGGATCAAAATATCATTATCTGTAAACTATATAGGACTTTAAATTGATATGAACTGCAATTTTATATAGAACATGTTGACACATGTAATCAATTGTTATGACATAGGAGAGTCACTAAAATTTTTGTAATTTTATTTTTTATATATATTTATATGGAAAAAGTTATTTTGACACCACCATTCCCAAATAACTACTATTGGCACCAACTTTTCTTAATAAAATATTATTATTTGAATAAAATATTAATTTATATGAGTGTCAAATGGTAGTATTGGTGTCAAACTACCACCGTCCTATTTATATATTTTTTAAAATTATTATATTATTTATATTAAATTTAGTAAAAAAAACTATCGTCTCACCCATTTTATTTATATACTATTTATATATATATATATATATATATATATATATATATATATATATATATTGTTTAAAAAATAAAATAAAAACTAACTTGATAAACTTGGTTAATAAAACGAGCAAGGTTCTCTCCCTAGTCATAAGGTTTTTTCACTCTAATGTTGTGTTTGGATCCGCATAAGTACTGTTCATACATATGAAAAGTGAGTTGCGAATGTGTTTGGTTCCACTGATTTGTGCTGATTTGAGAGAACAAATTTGCACATGAGTTGCAGATTTTAGCATTCTCTAAAATGAAGAAAAATACAGAAAAGACAACTCATCACATTCAAATTACTTCATTATCCATGCGTTTAACATTTTAATTTACTTATTATAATTATTATAATAATTAGTATTATGTAATATATATATATATATATATATATATATATATATATATTCTATTACATAATACTAATTATTATAATAATTATAATTATAGTATTTATTAATATATATATATATATATATATATTATAATAATTATACGTATATATTTAATTACTATTTTTTAAATATTAATAATAATTATTATTATAATTATTATAATAATTAGTATTATATAATAATAATATTATTATTATTATTCAAATAAATATATTTTGTAAATGAATTAATTATATAAAATAATCTAAATTTAAATGAATGTGGAGATATAAATTAAATACTCTATATTATCAATTATTTTAAGTTATCATCGAGAATAATAATATTTTATTTTAACTTATTAATGATAATATCAATAAATTATATTTTTCTAATTTTAAATAACATTTTTAATTTTATTTTAATATAATTTCTTCTATTTACATTGAAGGGTAAAATAATAATCATATAATTTACTCTATTAAAAATTATAATTTATTAAATTTTATCAATCACATCATACATAAACTTTCATAAATTTTTCACTCAAATCATATCATATTTCTCTTAATCCAAATAACTCATATTTACTTATTTACTTACAAATAAACTCAAATCAACGTAAATCCACTCTCCCAACTCCACATCCCAATCCAAACACAACATAAGTCATGAAGAAAGTTAAATAGATAAATTGAGAAACAAAGATTGATGAAAGAGATTAAAGAACACATTATCACAATATCTCTCATGAATCGGGGTTAATACTCTATTATGATTATGTATTCATGATTCTTTGATATTTCTCTCAAATTAAGTTTTTTCCGTTATGAGTTTAGGGATTCTTTTATGAAAATGGTACGAACTCTATTTATATTTTTCTTCAAATTAGTGTAACTCTACATTATGAAATTTAGAAATTTTGTATTCTGCATGAGATAAATTTTGTAAAATTTTATGAATGTATGAATGGGTCACGTTATGATTCTGTTGCACATAATAAATTAGTTAAATAACTTTGAATTGAAATAGAAATTAGAACGAGGAGTGCATACGAGAATTCTGGGTAAGAAAGTGGTTTAAAAAGAGAAACAAAAAATTTTATAATTAAAAAAATAATTTATATATAAAACATCTAATTTAAAATAATTTACATATTACAACTCTAACTTAACACACTTGAATTTTTTTTTTGTCCAAATCATTGTATATTGAAGCTTATTCATGTTACAAGTCATTATCAACTTGCATATCTTGTCACTAATTAAGGCTCTGCCTTACAGTTCTTTATAATGTGTAACTTTTACCATTGATATTTACTTCTCACCTTATATATTAGGAATATGTAACTAACTTTGTTTAAGTATTTAGTTTTGTTATTGACAAACAAGATTAATTAGTTTCGAGTTATTTAAGTATTTTTCGCATGCATCTATATACTTTTTTATTTTCGAAATTTCAAATAGTTATGCGTCAACAATAGCGAACTTTACGCACCAAACAAAAAATAAATCAAAATTCAAAGTTAATTAATGTAATTTTTTTACAATTAGACGAGTTAGGTAGGTACCGTTTATGTTCTAACGTATTTATTAGCTTATAAAATTGTGTTAGTCCCCAGAAATTTCATATGAACGATTAAACAAAAAATAAACTCCGTATGAAGCTTTACACAATTAATGAATATTAGTTATATTACATACAAAATTAAATAATATTATGTGGCATGTGTCAGATATTTGTTATAGATAAAAAAAAGTCTTATGCAATGTTGTAGAATTATTAATGGCATAGAAAATGAGAATGGCACGATTATAGGTTTGAAAGCGTTACACTTTCGTCTAAATTTATCTAACATACAAGGTTGCCCACTTGTAAGCTTTGGACTTCATATGAACACTTTGTTAAATTAAATTATAATAAGGTAAGGATCAACCCCATTGACGTATAATAAATTTCCTTTGTCAACTTTCTTAAAAATATCACTTCACATCATTTAAGTAAATAACGACAACAATGTGATACATATGTTAGAGAAAAGATAAATTAGAAAATATTTACATAACATGTTTGTGTTAGTACATAAATAAATAATTTAAGATCTTAACTTTTCTCAAACATTGTTTCAAATAGCATTTGCCTAATAATCATAATATTACCTTATCAATTATTTAGTAAAACTCATCATTTTATGTTATATTTTTGTTTTCGTAAATTACTATATTTATTTTAATTATTATACTACTTACACTATCTATTTTTTGGTATTAGTAGTAAACTAGTTACCATATCTGTCTTGCATAATTGTTTTTTTTTTTTTTGTAAAACTAAAAATAAATAAAATAAAAGTATGTTATTTTATGTTCGTGTAAATTTATTTATTAATTCAATATATTTCGAAAACACTTTTAATTCAATAAATTATTTTAATCGTTTTTAATTAATATTTTTAACTAAACTAACTTGTTATCTGTTAGATTGTAATAATTGTCTCGTCTAGAAAAAAAAAATGAAAGAAAAACGTTTTTCTTTTCATTTTTTCCATTAGGTTAAGTTTTATCAAAGGAATTAGAGTTTCTTTAAAAAGAAAATATGATTCCATTTTTAAAAGCTATAATGCACCGATATTTTAATTTGGGTTACGTATCCGTGTCGGTGTCAGACACGGATCCATATATGATATTTTAGGATACTTCATTGATACTTATTAATGAAGCATCTAATTTAAAAAATAATAATACTTTTATGATAACAATAATTTATAATTTTTTAGGTTGACAAATTTTTATTACATATAATTTTAATTTGAATTTACATAATAACAATTATATATTTATCATGTTTTTAAGAATTATTTTACTCTTTTCAATATACGTATATTACGTATCGTATCGTATTGTTTTAAAAATAAATATATTGACGTATTAAATACGTGTCATATCCGATACATGTATAATATCCATACATTATAGTTTAGAGGAGAGAAAAAATGAGAAGAAACTCTACTTTTATTCGTAAAAGCACATACATTCAGATGTGTGTTCCCAGTTTTATATGATAATAAAAAATAAAAAATTTATTATTATTAGTATAATTGTAAAATTAAAATATTTTTTAATTTTATTATAAATATTTTTATTTATTTTGTTGATAGTTTTATAAGTTGGTAAGATTAAAAAAATGGCAAAATCAAAAACATGGTGTAAATTTGGAAAAAACAATTTAAAAAGTAAATTTTATAAAATAATTATTTTGATTTAAAAAAATATTTATTTAAAGGATAAAATTGAAAACCAAATTTAAACATTAAAAAGAAAAATCTATTTATATATAGATATAACTTTCTTTCTCAAAAAACAATATTTAAATATTAGAAAAATAATATTATTTATCTGAAATTAAAATTCTTCTCTTTTTCTTAAAAAATAAAAATGAAAATATTATCTCCCTTGTTAAAATATTTCTCTTCCTTCCTCTAAAAAAAATTAAACAATGTTCCTACACTTCTCTTATCCTTCTTTTGTTAAGACATTTTTAAATTTCTTATATTATTTTTTTAATATTGTTTTATGTTTTATTTATTATTTTTATGATTTTCACGTGTCACACTATTCCTAATTTTTGTTCGTAATTTAAAAAGATAAAAACATTTATTTTTTACTTAATTATTTTCGAATAATTTTTCTTTAAAAAATTGTGTAAAATGTTTTAAAATTCGTATTATGTACTATGAATGAACATTATTTATATTAATGAAAATACATATTATGCGTATGTATTTACGAAACAAAAGATATTATTATTATCATAATTATAAAAATAAATATAAACAATATTTATGATTTTATTATAGATAATTATATAATTTGGAAAAATAGTTAAATTTAAAAAAAGAATCAAATAAAAATATGAACTGACAAAATTTAATTTTAAAGGATAAAAATAAAAAAATGAATGCATACGGGAATCTCTTTAATAACATAGAATCTCTTTAATAATAGATTTTCTTAAAAAAGAAATTATTTCTCCAAGTTAATAAATTTATTAAAAAATCAGTACTCAAAATGATATCTTACATATAAACTAGTATTTTATTTTTCTTTAATTACTATTATTATTTCAAGTAATATGAAGTATACAAATGATTGAATATATTTTTCATTTCTTCAAACTATTATCAAAAAATGTGTTATATTCTTATGAAGTATGTTATTCTTGCATTTTGTAAAACTGATGTAAAATTTGGAAATTATATCATAATTTATTGTAAAACTCGTTTGTTATATGAAAAATTTACGTATGTCATTTGTTAGGAATAGTATTTTACATGATTTAGTAAAACACAAATTTTCTAAATAATTCGGAAACAACAAACATATTTAATCTTATTATAAAATTTTCCTTGCTTTTAATATTGTTTTATATATTTTTAAAATACATTTTAAATTTGTATTTATATAATCTTATATGATTTTACAAACACTCAAATTATACGGGATGCTTTTTCTTAATTTAAAAATACGGGTATTAAAATATGATGTTAAAATTTCGACTAATATATTATACTTGCTTGAAATTTATGAATGTGGGATCTAATATTAATATTAACAAACCTTATTATATTTACCTGAATAGAATTAAAAGAAAGAGTGTAGTTAATATGAAACCCCATTACCCTGTGTCATTCACTTTTCTGTTATTGCATGTAATTAGAATTCTACAAACTTGAGACTTTTAAAATTGAATAACATTTTCAACTTGATGGTATAATATATAATTTAAAATATAGCTAAAAAAGGGGGAGATAGATAGTAATAAATAAATAAATAAAAAAGGAACGAATTTACCTTTATTTCCTTGACAAATAAAAAAGATAACAAAATTTATATTATTGAAAGTTGAAAGTTGATAGAGACAATTCAAACCTTGTATTGACTTTTTGGGCGTTTCATTTTATATTAAACTACTATTTAATTCAACTCTAAAATGCAATTAAAAACAGGTAGATGATAAACTCGATGAGATCTATCTAGTGACCAGAAAAGTATCTTTGTTTATTCATGACACTGTGTGAACATATAGTTAATAGTTCTCGTCAATTTTCACTTCTAATAGCTTAAGTATATCATAATACAAATAATTATCAGAAAATTAAATTTAAATTTATTTTATTTTTCAAAAATTAATTTTTAATATGAAATATTTTTATTTATATATTATAAATTGATTATATGTCTAATTCATTTTTTTAAGAGTAATTTCAAAATTTTTGTATATATAATCACTTTTAGATAATTCGTTAAATTATGTTTGTTTGTTTTATAATCTTGAGGTTAATATTTTTAGAGTTAAATATTTTTTGTGATGAAAATTATTTTGTTTCTGCTTCGTAAATTTCATCTTTATACTAATGTAAAATTTTCTTAGAAGCAAACTATAATTTTCTTAGAAACCTATAACTTTCTCTTTCCTCATTGTAATTCTCTCTCTTCGTCACCAATTGTATTATAATCTAATTATTTTGGGTAGTTTACCGATATCAGTAATTATACAATTTGAACAATTGAAATAAAATGATCTCAATATCCCTCCTTATTTCATCATGTTGTCCATCCATGTGATTCAGAAAACCCACTTTCCACCCATTATCGAGGGAGAAAAACTCACTTTTAAGAAAAGATTTTGGGAAAAACACATAAGAGAAATTGAGAAAGATCATGATGCATCAAATGGTTGTATCGGGGGATTTGTAGGAAAGAGTTGAGAGTGAGACTGTAAGAGGATAGAGAGAGACATGAGCTCTTTTTATCACCCAAGATATTTTAAATTCTTTTCTGACATATAAAAATAAATTTGATATTGTTTAGAACGAGACTTTAGTCTAATTTAATCCTGTAAAATTGATAAGTATCGGGTGAGATTTGTATTCATTTATATATTTTAAATTGACATTATCTCTAATTGATGTTGATATGAGGCTTTCAACACACACCCCTCATACTGAGGTATATGCATTATGAGCCTGAAACTTAATATTAACGAATGATCCGATAACGGACTTTAATGAAACAACAAATTTAGTGAAATAATATGTCCAACAAACAATAAATCTTGCTATGATAGACTCTAACAAGGACTATATATGATATCATGTTAAGAAGTGAACTTTAAACTTAATTCAACCTTACAAAATTGGGTTGTAAGGTGGGATTTTCACTCACTTATATACTTTGAGTTGATTTTATCTCTAGTTAATGTGAGATTTCGTATATTTTAAAAAGGAATAAATAATATACACATCTTTATCTTTAAGAACGAAAAACATGTTAACCCATATTTAATTGCGAATATAATATTTTCATGTTCTGTATGAGTTTGATGAAAATGGTATTATCCACAATTTGAATTCTTTGCTGATTTTTCTGTGTTGTTCTTCTGATCAAAATACATTAATGATCACTAATTTTGAACTTTTAAAATATATTAATAATATTAAAAATATATTAAAAATATCAATACAATATATCAATATTTTAATGCATAGTAGAGGAAAAGAAAAACCTCAGTATGAAATAGAAAATGACTGCCAAGACAGAAAATAATAATTTTCTCATGGAAAGCAAAAGGTTATTTCTTTAAATCAGTTAATTTTTTTTTCTATTTCATTTTAATTTCTTAAAAATATAGTGTCGAGTTTTAAATACACTCACGAATAACCTTTTTATTTGTAATATTTTCATTAGTTCAACTCTATTTTGTAAAGTTATAATGTGAATTTACGAAGCTTTGGTCATTTTATTTTTAAACTTTTATAAATAATTAAATTGATAATCGTTTAACATATTATAGGCAAAAAGAAGTTGTTTTATAATTACTGGGTCTAACTAATTTACTATATTATTCGTTTTTTCATTACATAGTAAAAAAGGATGACATCATCCATCACGTCAATTATTAAGCAAAGTAAACAACATTTGGTCAGCAATTTAGGAATACTTGCATACTTATTTGTCAGCTGAAAACGAAGGGAGTTTAACATATAACCTTGTGATCCAAAATAAAAAATTTTATTAACATAGTTTGGTTGAACTGTATATGCGACTTATTTTAAACTTTCTAATAGCATCTATTATGTAAGTTTAAATGAGTTATTTATTTTAATTTTATGGTAATTAAATGTTATATATATAGGTTTAAGTATCTACATAACACAAATACTTAAATATTAAGGTAGGTAAAGTAAATGTTTTATTTACTTTTGTAAATCTTACCATTAACTAAATATTAATGTTAAGGTATTCTATTCATTAATTTTTCATATTCAAAAAATAATTTTCTTAAAACCTTTTTTATAATCTTTTTATATACAATATTATTTTTTGTTAAATAATATTATTTAATTTTAAATAACTTTTGAAAAAACTTTTGAAAATAACCTTATACACGTATTAATAACCTCATACACATAAATTAAGCAAAGTAAACCTTGTTTGATCAACAATTAGTCAATGATAAAGAAAAATCAAATTTAATGTGAAAACAAATTCGCCACACAACAAGAATCATAAAAAAAAAAAGCAAAATCTCATCGTAAAATAGTCAATAGAATTTATGATAAAAAAAAAACATTTATCACAAATTTGACATAACAAACCTTGTTTTTTACGAACACTTTTTTATTTCATCAGGATAAAGTAGAATAGTATTCCTCACAGCTCATAAAATAAAATATTTAATATGTTTTTTCTTCACTAATTATCACCAAATATTTCTCCTAAATTATATAAAATATTAATTCCTTCACAAAATATAACTTATTTTTGGTAACAAATTCGATCAAAATAATTATATATTTATTATTTATTATATACACTTTTAACATTAATAAAACGTTCAAAAGATAACTTGTGCAAAACAATTTTCAAGAAATCTTTAAATATTGTGTTTCCTGTGATGTTTTCTTGTCGTTAAATGAAAGAACATTCTTCGCATAATATTTTATAAGCATATGGTAAGAAAAAATGTACTATAAAATTTGAAAGACAATATCTTCCCCTTTTTTTCTTAAGCATGAGCAGTTATCGTATCCGAGTAAGTCCTACTTTGTTTGTTGTCATTTGAAGAATCATGATACTAAAAAATATTTTAATATTTTATTGTAAAATACTTAATTAAATTAGGTATGTTAATATTTTCTCTAAAATGAATAGTATGAAATCTCTCCGTGCAAACATGCAAACAACTTGTGAAATACAAAGCATGGACATTTGAGATTAAAAACCGTTGGATATCAAAGTACTAGCATAAGTACTCACAACTAAAATAAAAGATGAAAATAAAAAGACAACAACAGATAATAGGCAATGAATTTAATTTATTTAATGAATTTAATTTATTCAATCAAATTAAACTTTATTTTTGCTGTTTTTAGTTTTGACTTGAAGGAAACCCTAGTAAACCTAGCAGCCAAGGGTGGCTGGAAAACAATCCATTAAGAGTGCTTGAATGATAATTAACACCATTAATAGGACATTTTCGTTTTAGGATTTGAATCCACCATTAAAACACCATTAAAAAGCAAATTAAGGGAAAGAAGAAAGGTTTATGCAGTTGTCATTGTGGGATAGGTAGAGAAGTGTGAAAATCAGTGAGTATTGAGAGTGTGAGTGGACTTTTGAGGCTGAATTGAGAGAAGTCCAGGAAGGCTAGTGGTGAAGCAAGGGAGAACCAAGGGATACTCAAAGCTTTACGCAAAGGAAACCAGGTTAGGGGAGTTTTATTCTGTGTTTGTATGTTTAATATATGATTTCGTGCTATACTTGATGAATGAGGTGCGATTTTTGCGTTGTTGTTGAATTTTGTCGCGTTTTTGGAAAATTCCAGAAACTGCCTGGCAGTGTTGAAGGCCCGCCAGACGACTCATGCCTTCAGAACCCATTTATGGGTTTTCTTCTATGCACCGCCTGGTGGCTAGGGGCTGCCCGCCAGGCGATACGAACTAGCTTGCCCAGTTCTCTCAGGTTTTTGGGTGTTTCAGTGAAGCTGGAATGTTTGGGGTTGATTTCTATGATGTATGTATGATTGGTATGTTGTGTGATTACCTATAATTGCTTAACTGGTGGAAGATGGTAAGAACTGCACATGAAATTGGGATTTAGTATTCAGTTTGGAAATGTGAATGAATGACATAGGTGACGTTTGGAAGTGGTACATTATTTGTGTGGAATTGATGATCACTTAATTATATTCTGAATCTTGGGTGTGGTGTGCATGTGAAATTACGCCAGTTTGAGAGTGAGCTTTGAAACCATGGGGTTTGTGAGTCACGCATAATGTGGAAGGAATCTGGGCAAAACCCAGTTTTCACACACCGCCTGGCGGCGCTGAGGTTGCCGTCAAGCGACCTGTCAGTATACCAGCAAGTGTGATTTGGTTAGTGTTATTGTCATGGGGGGCGCTGAATTGAGTCATTATTAAAAGTGTTTTGATGTGTGATAGACTGGATTTTGTTATTTGTGTTATATAAGTAATAAATGAATAATTAAATGTGCGAATTGGGTGTTTACTACATATTGGTTGTGTAGTAACAGTTTGGTGATCCAAGTATATGTACAACACTGATCAGATTGGAGTGGCATGATTAATATGAATAATAGACTATAAGATTATAGAACCAGGAGTATATTGAATGTGGGAATAGGTGTAAGGTAATAACTGATGAAAAGGATGTGTGCATGATAGAATTGATTTGGCATAGATTGTGTATGATGCTGTAATTTGGGTATGGTATTGTAAACTAAAATAACTTGTGTTGTGGTAAATGGGGGGTATAATATTGATATTTTGTGGTATGTTCCTTTAATAAATCAAGTGAGGCATGTTAAGGCATGTTAATATTTGATTTGGACATGAGCTAATTGTATATATTGTGTTTTATTATGATGTTATGTATTGAATACTATGATTGATGTGTGAGAGACGCATTTCGCAATTGGGGTCTATTAAGACCTGAGAAAAATGCCAAAATACCAGTAGCATTGCGCTACTGGTATGGCGCCTGGCAGTGCGGGGCTAGCCGCCAGGCGATAGAGTTCTAAAGTAAGGAAAGCTTATATATGTCATTAAATTTAAAAAAGTAAACATCAAAGAATCAGTTTTGTCCATGATCAAAGTGCAAGATATAATCAGAACCTCGTAATACAATTTCTACATATATCAATTCAACAAAAACTAGTTAAAGACATCGTAATTGCAAGATCCATACATATTTAACCTATAGTTAATCACTCGATTTAACACAAATGTCAATTCAACACCACTGGATTCTTGTAAAAAAAAGAAGAAGGAAATTCAGCTGTGGAAAATATATGTGTGGATACAACAAATATATTATGAAATATCTCTAAGATATTTAAATTTAGTATGTATATTATAAATTATTATCAAATTTTATTATATCTCCAAAATATTATAATATAATATCTCATGGTATAATAATTGATTATTTCATATCTCCAATATAATACTCATCTTAAAGTAATTGAGGTTAACAAGCGTACCAAATCGCACAAGTAATAAAGTGGAAAGTCCAAGTATTGTTTTCTAAAAGACTTGTGGAATACTTGACAACTTTTGCAGTTTATAACTCAATTAGATAACAAATTCACAAAAAAAAAATTAAAACTCTTTTTTGTATTTTTATCAAACATGGTATGCAAGAGTATATGATTAGGATTAGGTTTCATGATTCAATTCAAAGTAAAAATATCAAATAATATACTTCTAATCCCTTTTTCTAACATTCAGACATTTTGTACCAAATCGTAATGTCTTACTGACAAGTCTAAACTTGAATAACAAAAACTCTATGTCTAGCGATTTTTATTATAGGTTTGCATTAATGATCAAGATTCTGATGTTATGAATGACTAAATATTCCACATCTATGCTAGCATGTGAAACATGTTAGTTATCCTAGTTAGGTTTCCTAAACTATATTTCAATCCGTAGTGCTCCTATGTATGCAATCAATCTAGAATATGCATCTAAAATAATAATAAAACACAAGAGTGATATAAAAGAATTATATTAAATAGTATAATTCACAAAGAGTTAAAAATAAATTACACCTAACCCCATGAATAAAGAAGTTAACTACTCATCAACATTGTCAATATACTAACATAAGAATAAAGATGAATGTCTTCGGTCTTCAAAATGCACCTCTAGCTTCTCTATGTTTAAGTCAAGTGTCATTCTCTCCAAAAGAATTATTTTTTCCTCTCTCCCCCAAAATGGGTGTTTATTTCCTATAAGGGTTGTTCTTTCGAACCTCTGGCAAGCTTCTTATTTGTCGATTTTTTGAATTGAATTGGGATTCCACCTTTATGCTTGATTTTTTATTACAGTAACCCACTTTATCAATATCTCCTTTGCTAATAACTTTGATAATTAAATTATGTTGATATTCTTATGAATTTCTTTGATATTTCCATTTATCTGCAAAATATTAAATATGTAGTGGCAAATCTTGGCAAATAATTTTTGGGGAGCCAAAATAATACACTCAAAATTTATAAAGTTGTATTTGATATGAAATCCATTTTAAATAAGTTTTTCTATTTTTTTTTACTGATTGGATATTCTCATATTTAAGGATGTTGTTGTATATCACGTTACAAAGAATTAATATCAAACTCATCGCCTCTAATTCTTTGAATATTAATTCTGTTTTTGTTTTATTTTCATCTACACGGTTAGTTTCCCTTTTATTACTTTTAAAATATAAATCTATTCTTTTACTTTTCATCAATCTACTTTTTTTTAAGAAAAAAATTTAAAATTCAAAAATAATTTATCATAATCTAATAAAAAATTCAAAGACATTACTACAAAAAGAAAATTGTATGATAATCAAGCACCACAATTAAAAACCAGTTATGAAAAAACACCCATTCAATTACTTTTTCTTCTACATTCATAAAAAAGAACATATAAATGCTTATGAGATAAAAAAAAGTAATGTTAACTATTAAACAAATATTTCATTACGACAAAAAAGAGTTATTTTCTTTCTTCAAGAATGGAAGAGAACATAAGAAATGAGAGCAAAAATAATGAGTTTGCATTTAACTTTCTTTTTTCTTCAAAAATAAAAGGAAAGAAAATATGTAACATCCTACAATTTTTAAGCTCTTACAACATTAATTAGTGGTACATAAAATTCATAATTTATCTATAACGAGATTTAATATCATAATTACATTCCATTCAAACATAAATGATTAATTTCTCCTAATAAACTATTATTTACATTGTCACCTAAGATCCTTCTATTCTAGGCCTTTAGTGACCTTTCCCCAACTCGTGTGCTACTATCACTATTTTCTCCTATCTTTGCTTACGTATAACGTATAATTATATGATCATTGCAAAAAAGAAAACAAGCACAAAGAGAAAGAAGACAAGGATAAGCTAATGCATTTAAAATAAGAAAACTCAAAATAAAAGCAAAATAATAACTTATATAAATTGTTGAAAATATTTTAATATATAATTAGAATATTATGTTACAATTACTAATATCTTTATGGAATTTTAATTTTATGGGTAAATACTATTTATGGTTAACGATTATGTTTTCTATTACGAATTAATATTTTATTTAATCAAAATTATTACAATTGAGTTTTAAGTCTCTCTCTACTACCTATAAATACCCTCTATTTGTATGAGAATAAACACAACAAGCACTATAGCTCGTATAAGAGTGTTTTACATTCTTCTCTATATTATCTTTGAAGAAATTTGTGTTCATAAGGTTCAAAGATCCTTCACTACACTCGATCAATATATTGGGTTGTTATATCTCGGGAGAGAAGCGCATATGAGTTTGTTTTGCCCTATGCATTATTTATAAGGATAATGTTATGCATGCCTCAACTCAAACTATTTCTACTCATTTCCTCATTTATTTAATATTTATCTCTCATTAGTATTCGTTGATTTATATACGTCTTAGTGTTATTATTGCTCTAATTATTATTATTATATTATTTTATATTTTTAGTATTAATAGTATTATTTGTTTAATCATTTTTCTAACATAAAGATTATGAAAACATATTTTGAAAATAAAATTCATTTCTTAGCTTAGCCTTTCTTAGTATTTCTTTACTAACAATTCTCAAAATATTTCATTCAATGAACATTATCCATAAAACCAACAAAAAAATAGTCCACATTCATCAAAATCGGTTATCAACAATTAATCCCTACAACTTTATCTAACCAGCTCATTCAAATCTTAGCTCAAATGGCTCAAACAACAACTTACGTATAGACGTTGCTTCTTGAAGACTAATGTATTAAATGGACTCGTGAAACTCTGCACCTGTCATGCTTGCTTCCAAATCCTTCAGTGATGTTACAACATTTAAGACCAATGTCCCAACAAAGCCATGACAAGGTTAACCCCACTAGCTCCATAAGTATGATCTTCTTTCATATCATACCGTCTGCCATGTGGAGCCTCATTTGACTCACACCACCAAGATACCTGACTATGTGAGTAAGATACTAGTTAAGTCAAGATAGTCTCACTCTCGGAATTCCCTTTCAATAATACACTTGGACTCACCCTATATTAGAATTTTCCCTTGGAAATAACTAATTTGATGACCAATACATACTAGATTTTTCTTAAATAATCCTATGTTATCAAACATAACTCAATACAATCATGGATAAAATTCGTGGCATTCAAAGGTAACTTAGTCATATAATTCATAGAATCATAGGTATTCCTAAGATTTTCTACCATACCAACTCTTCAATCACACATCCTTGTTAATTTCAAGGCATATACCAATCAAAAATTCAAATGACATGATATTTAAACCCAACATAACCCATCCTCGCAATACCTTACTATCATTATTCACAACACAATTGCAATTCAATATAAATGTTCAATTATACCAATCAAAACAATTCAAACTAACCAATAACTCAAATAACATGATATTTAAATCCAGCATAACCCACCCTCTTAATACCTTATTATCATTATTCACAACACAATCTCAATTCAATATAAATTCTAAGCACTATCACATTCAACAACGAGATTTCTTTATTAATTTCGGATAACCCATTCAAGATAAACCATCCTTACTATCAAGTTCAACAATGATTATGAAGTAATAAGTTGCTAGTCTCTATCTTTCTCAATGCTCTCAATCCACTAAACATATTAAATTAAAAAAAAAAAAAGACGACATGCAAAAGCATCAATTCTATTTCTAAAAGATTAGCTTCCCCTACCTTAAAACTTTCACCATAATCACCCTCACAACTCAACCAACTGAGAGAAAGAAAGAATCAAGCCTTGCACCCGAAAAACCCCAAATTCCACGTCTACAATGACATGCTCGACTTCTCCATAGTGTCCTACCACAACATCGACGCGCATATCACTAAAAACACCATGTACCACGGGACATCCTTCATCAACCGCTAGCACTCCAAATCCCTTTCCCCAATTTCTTTTTTTGTTCCGTTGTTGTTCATCGGAGACGACGACATGATGCCAAAGAAGCAAAAACAGGAATCATAGATAAGAAAGAGAGATCACGTCGGTCGGTGAGGGAAGATAGATAGTTATCGACTACAACGATTCGCAGTCACGATGACCAATGGTGGATGTGCAATGCCTTTTAAGATATTGAGTTCAGCAACGATTTTAGATACATAGGGAAGGCTCTGATATGCCTTCTCATAAGCGAATTTCACAACAACATATTCTAGGAACGAAACAAAATCCAATATATGTGGCCTTCAGTTGCC
Organism: Vigna unguiculata; assembly: GCF_037176805.1. NCBI lineage: Eukaryota > Viridiplantae > Streptophyta > Magnoliopsida > Fabales > Fabaceae > Vigna > Vigna unguiculata. Next base: position 9,059,927 of record NC_140800.1, read on the forward strand.
GCTCGCAAGCTTCCATTGCATTAGATTGGAGAGTGAGGAAATGGTGAGAAAGGGGTTAAGGTTTCATCGGTGAATGAATAAAAGAAATCAAATTGGATTTTAATGAAAAGTGGGGTTCTCACAAAATATGTGAAAAATTTAAAAAACAATGTGAAAGAAAATAAAAACAAAACTTAATAGATATTTTTATTCTTTATAATATTTAAATCTATATTTTATTATTTATTAACATTAAATATTGTACTTCATAAAAGTAATAAAAAATGCCTAATTTAATTTCCATACATTTTCAATATCTTTGTAAATTTAAATATTTTTTTGTTGAATTCGTATTAATTTTTTTTATTCTATTGAATCCTCCTACGATTTCATGAATCTTTTGTTACTATGCTAATATACAAATTAAACAAAAAAATACAAATTAAAAATATAATTTTTAAGAATTTAATAAAATAAAATAATTTTATAAAAGATTAATTGAAAATACGGATTTAAAATTTCATTAAACTTCATTAAAATATAAACCAACACTTGAATACATACTTAAATCCTTCCAAGTTGATAAACTAATTTTGAAAAAGAGAAATTTTAATGTTATACTTAATTTTAACTAAGTTTTTGATAAACTAAGTTTAATATTAACTTAATTTTAGAAAAATATATTCAACAGAAAAAAGTTTTATAAATTCTATTTTATCAAAAAGGTTTCTATATGTTTCACTCAGCATACCTTTAAGGAAAATATATCTTTCTTTATGTACCTTTAATTAAATAAATGCTTATATATTACATAATCAAACGGGGATGTAGCTCAAATGGTAGAGCGCCCGCTTTGCATGCGGGAGGTACAGGGTTCGATCCCCTGCATCTCCATTATTATGTTTTATTAATGTTTCCAACGTTGATCTTCATGATAACATTATTATGATTAACTTTAATGACTTTTTTATAAGAACATCAGTTTTTATTTTATTTTTTTTTATTTTTTATAAGAGATAAAATGGTATAATTAATTATGTTTTGATCTAACTTCTAAAAATTATTAAGAAAAGTGGCATGGTAGATTGATCAAGACAAGTTGCATAATAACATTACTTAATTAAAATTTAATTTATTAATAATGCACCATGATATTGGAAATTCTTATTTTATTAGAATAACTTAAAAACACGGGTGTTTTATTTGGATTAAAGCTAATTGGTTAGCACTTGATGATGGTTATTGTGTTTCTCATATACATATATTTTGGTTTGTAAAAGATATATAATGCAGGTAAAGTGCGTCCGTTTTTGGTTGGAGAACCCTTGATTATTTTACCATTTTAAATTTAACTACGAATTTTGTAGTATTAAATATGTATTTTATCTCTTAATTTTTGGTTAAAATTATAATTAATTTCTCTTTAAAAATTTAATTTAAATTAGTGTCTAATTTCAGAAATATGTAGATTTAACATTTTTAACTTTTTTATTAAATTTATTCGACATTCAAATATATTTGATAAATATTTAAATTATTTATTTAATTTAACACATTTTTAATTTTCACAAAATTAAAAAATCAAAATCATATTTATTCCTATATTATAATACATTTAAATTAAAAGATTAGTTTATATTGTTAAGAAATTGCGCTGTGATGAATTTTACTTCTATTATAGTATTCACAAATAATAAGCTTTAATATATAATATAGGAAGTTGGCATAAAATTATTATTATTATTATTATATATATATATATATATATATATATATATATATATATATATATATATATATATATATATATATATATATGTGTGTGTGTATGTATGTGTGTGTGTGTTTCGGATGTAGGGACCAAACAAATACTAAGAACCACTTCAATTTTACTCATTTTTCCTCTACGTCTCCTCTCTTCGCAATCTGCTATAACTTCTTTGCCAAGAAATCTTTCTCCTTACTCGATCGGTTGAACAGAAGATCGGGGTACCTGTCTAAAAGGCTCCGATGCTTAAGTCAGTTGATGGACCGATCGGTGTATAAGTATAACTGTTGTAATAAATGCAAATTAAAGATCCTCACCAACCTACCTTTGGGCTCTATTTATAGTTTCCGGTGTGGGCCTATAATTAGGGTTCCTTAATCACGGCCCAATGATCCTTTAATCAAGATTACTGACTTGTTTAATGTTAATTCATCCGGCTGACTGGTTTCGTTTGGCCGATCGACCGATGGTCGCTTGACTAGGTGGGTTATCTTCTATGAGTTTAACAACCTTAGGAGAATATTTAATTTATATGGCCGATCGATTGATGATCATATGTAAGACACTACGCGAATCACCTATGGGGCTGATCGACTGATGGACCTTTATAGGGTAACGCGTGGTCTATCTGGGGACCGATCGACCGGTGGTCCCTTGTGACGTTCATACGTAGTTTATTTAAGTGACCGATCGATCAACGGTCAATGGGTTCGCATGGTTTCTGTGGACCGATCGACCGATGGTTCTGTTTCATATGTAAGCCCTCCCAGCCTTGTTCGATGGATTGAAGGACTGTGCGTTGTCGATGGTCAGATGGGACATACAGTACACATGGCGCCAAAATGTTTCGGGTGTATGGACCAAGCACCTACTGAGAACCACTTCAATTTTACTCATTTTTCCTCTACGTCTCCTTTCTTCGCAATCTGCTATAACTTCTTCGCTAAGAAATCTTCCTCCTTGCTCGATCGGTTGAACAGACGATCGGGGGTACCTGTCTAAAAGGCTCTGATGGGAAGATCAGAACAACTAACCATAAACCGCCCTCGGCAAGTCCGGAGAGCGGAGACATTGGATCAGCGGTCTCAATGGGATCTTGTTAGGGAGAGTCTTAAGGACGGCAAGGTCAGCCCGCTCGACGGGGGTCAATCGGTCCTCCACCCAAGGATCGACTGGTGGGGGCAACGCCGTCCAGTAGAGGGGGAATTTCGGCCGATCCTCCTCATCAAAAATGTATTTTCTGCCCCGACCGAGAATTGAGATCTTGAAAAAACCGGTCTTAAAACCCTTGTACGAAGCAAGGTAAAGGCTAAATTTGTTCGCCCCAAGAAAAGAGACCCAACCTTTAGATGTGGTGGGTCGGGTCTTGTAGAAGTGCAGGAATAGCGGCATGGTTGCGGTCAAACCAGCCGCTCGGCAGAGGACGTCGAAGGCCTGCATTGACGCCCAGGCGTTCGGGTGTATCTGGGTAGGAGCACACTTGATCTCCCTTAGCACCGCCATTTGCCAGTCGGCGAACGGCACAGTCAGGCCCAAGTCGTGGAAGAAGCAAGCGTAGACATAGAAAAAATCTAGCTTCGCTCCTTCCTTACCATGGCACACCCTTTCGTTGCCCGTGCAGACCTTCACCCGGAGGAACCCGTCCTCCACTTCGTCTCCAAAGACCTATGTCCGCTCCACCAGGTCCCCAAGGTCGTTCCCCCATCGAAACCTTATCTCATACGTACGCGGCTCATATGGTGCCCACTCATATCCCTGCACCACCGGTAGATTGGCCCGTTCCCCCTTGTCGGCGACGTCGATACTAATCACGTCTCCACTCTCCGCTGGAGCGTTGGTCTGTTCTACAGCTGCATCGGCCGGCTCCTCGGTTGGACGACCATCGTTACTTTGGATGGGAGAATTTGCTGAAGACGACACTCCATCGAGTGACGTCCCTACGTCGGACGAACTAAATAGGGCGGAGACCGTCCCGCCGCCCCCAGATACCTCGATCGCCCCACCGGAGGACCCGTCTGAACTCGACGCACTAGAAGCCATTACTACATGTAGAAAGAGAAGGACGATCGGTGACTCGGGTAGAAAGAGAGAAGAAAGCGTGAAAATAACGACAACCACACACACCTATTTATAGAAAGGTCTGGGGACACGTGGCAACACCTAAGCCAAACGATCATGTGACGATCAACGGTCCAAACATCGCAACGCTTCACATCCCAACTGACAGACACGATTTACGAGGCCAAATAACTGTCAGGGAACCACTTCGGCACATCGGCGCAACGGTCTTTGAAAAAACCTTCTCGCTTCACCTTCGTCATCGCTCAAGGCTGGGAGGGCTTGTGTACTGTATGTCCCATCGGACCATTGGCAACGCACAGTCCTCTAGTCCATCGAACAAGACTGGGAGGGCTTACATATGAAACAGAACCATCGATCGATCGGCCCACAGAAACCATGCGAACCTATTGACCGTCGATCGATCAGTCACTTAAATAAACTACGTATGAACGTCACAAGGGACCATCGGTCGATCGGTCCCTCAGATGAATCGCGTCACCTCATAAAGGACCACCGGTCGATCGGTCCCCAGATAGACCACGCGTTACCCTATAAAGGTCCATCAGTCGATCGACCCCATAGGTGATTCGCGTAGTATCTTACATATGATCATCAATCGATCAACCATATAAATTAAATATTTACTTAAGGTTGTTAAACTCAGAGAAGATAACCCACCTAGTCAAGCGGCCATCGGTCGATCGGCCAAACGGAACCAGTCAGTCGGATGAATTAACATTAAACAAGTCAGTAATCTTGATTAAAAGATCATTGGACCGTGATTAAGGAATCCTAATTATAGGCCCACACCGGAAACTATAAATAGGGCTCAAAGGTAGGTTGGTGAGGATCTTTAATTTGCATTTATTACAGCAGTTATACTTCTACACCGATCGGTCCATCAACTGACTTAAGCATCAGAGCCTTTTAGACAAGTACCTCGATCGTCTGTTCAACCGATCGAGCAAGGAGGAAGATTTCTTGGCGAAGAAGTTATAGCAGATTGCGAAGAGAGGAGACGTAGAGAAAAAAGGAGTAAAATTGAAGTGGTTCTCAGTAGGTGCTTGGTCCCTACACCCGAAACAATATATATATATATATATATATATATATATATATATATATAAAGTATTTTTTATACGTATTCCCTAGTACGACCGACTTTGGTAATACTGTAATAGTGCATTATAATATTAAATAATATTATTTGATTTGATATTTATTGGTTAAAGGTACTAGTTAAATTTAGATATATATATATATATATATATATATATATATATATATATATATATATATATATATATATATATATTTTTTATATATGGAAGAGTAGCATACGATTTAAGTTTTTATAATAAAAGCAAAAGATATTTTGCTTTGGTGATTACATAGTTGTTTTAATGCGTAAGCTACTTTTCATGGCATTGGTGGCGGAATTTGGACAAAAAGTTTAGGGGTGGCAAATTCAAATTTGTATATATAAATTATTTTTTTTAATTAAAAAAAAAACTCTTTATTCTCTCAATTCAAAACAATTACACATGATAATAGAAGAAAAAAATGAATATCATTCACTATCACAGCATAAAATAACCATAAAGTAAACACAAAAATTTCTAAATTTCTACATTTATGATTATATTTCTTTGGAGAAAAATATAATTATGATTTATATCAATTTCATAAAAGAATTTCTAAAATCGTAATCGAGATTCATACTAATTTGGGAAAAAACTTAATTTGGGAGAGATCATGTGAGAATGTGTTATTCAATCTCTCTCTAAGAGATAATGTGAGAATGCGTTTTTTAATATCTCTGTTCTTTAATATCCCTTTCTCAATTTATCTATTTATCTTTTTTTCTTCCTCTTACACTTTCTTGATGGTTTACCGTATAACTAAAAATAGAACATTAATTTCTTACATTAACAAAGTCTTTATCAAGTTAATTTTTATTTTATCTTTATTTTATTTTTTATAATATAAACTTAATTTAAATAAAATAATAATGTATAAATATAATTTTAAAAATATATAAATATATATAATAATTAAAATAAAAAACTTTGGGAGTGGCTCCCCTAAGTCATTACCAAGGTCTGCCCTTGATTGGAAGGTCAGGATTGATGGTTTTCAAACGCAAAAGATTAAAATAAAATTAGGGATATAATTTTTAAATATAAATAGTATAAATGTTATTTCAAATGTAAGATAATTTGGGGCTATTGAAATAATTGTTACAGTTTGGGTTAATTACGTAGTTGCTTTATTTAAATAAGGCGGAGGTGAATTGGGCATTGAGGAGATTTGTGTTTTTTTTTTACGTATTGGCAAGTGTAGTGGAATATATATATATATATATATATATATATATATATATATATATATATATATATATATATATATTATAATATATAATTTTTAAGTTTATTTAGCAAACAATTTTGTTTTGTTATTATATTTTATTGCTTGGGAAATTTTATTTAAAGTTAATTATATGATGGTTTATAGAGTTGTAGTGATATGGTATATGCAAGATTAAATTGAATTACATTTGTTATGATTGAAATGAGTAAATTATATGTATTGGTTGTTTGGAATTGTGAAAGTATGTGCGGTGACTCATTAAAAGGTGGTGCACTCTATCAATCTATATTGGTGAGCTTGAGTGTTGACTTCCCTCATAAGACTCTTGGAGAGTAGTGGGGAGTGATCTTCACAATAACTTTATGAGTGATCTTCCCTCGTAAGGCTCTTGGAGAGTAGCAGCAGGCCTTTAAAGCCGTCAAGCAACGCATGCAACCCATAAATCATTTGGCGGGCCTCCCTTACCGCCAGGCACTGCCAGGCGACGCGAGCCTCGTGGTTCAGCTTTATGAGTTTTATGCAGTTTGGGAGAATTAGTGATATCTTGAAATTATTATGCGCGATGCTATTATATGATTTTTATGATCAATTAATGATAAATTGCTAAAGTTGATGCTATTGTGGTGATTGAACAATGTACGTTCATAAGGGTTCTAGGAAGGCTTTTGAGAAATGAATTTGGATATGAGTATGATGTTTGGTGTCAATGTTGGAATTAAAATTGTATGAATGTACTCTAATAGATTGTGTATGAATGTTGGATGCATGATTGATTGAATTTTTGAGCAATTGCATTAGTGGATCACGAATTTGGATGCTTGTGATGTGTGAAATAGGCATATTTTCATAAAAAAATGTTGTTTTTCGTATTTCGCGCAGAAGAGACCGTCAGGTGCCAAGTTCCTGGCTTCTAGGCGTTGGGCGCCACCAATTTTTCTTGTATGCACAGTTTTTGTAAAACTACGTTTACCATTGTTAATCGTCCGATTTAGCTAAAATTTTGACGGCAGATTCATAACATGTTGCTCTTTAGTTTGTACAGTGTGATCTTAATTTGGATGTCTGTAGTTGGAGATATATGATATGCATGATTGCTGGTTTGGAAGTCTTTAAAATGCATGAATAATCTTGTGATAATTTCAAGTAACTACTAATGTGAATATATGTGTGGATACATTATCATGTAGAGTGCTAAATATTGGTTTTAGTGTGATGCATTGGGATAAATGAAGTGTGTAGATACTATTTTGGAGGTAAGTTCAATGTCGCATGAGTTGGAAGCATGATTAGGTTATGTTGTGAGGCATTGTGAATTTCAATGTTCATTTGGATTAGTCACATGTTGAGAATGAGTTTATTGTTGAATGCATGTGTATCAATATAAAGGAAATTTTTGCATAAAAGGTGTGAAGTGCTATATTAATTTGCATTGATGCATAAAATCATGTGCTTAAGTTGTGAGAGTGCTACTACCTTATATTTGATATGAGCATGTATTATTCATAGCTTGAAATTGAATGCTAGCATGGATTTAAATGGTGGAGTATATATATAAATATATAGGGATTGATGCATGTGATATGTGGTGAATTCTATTAATAATTGAGTAATGGTATGATCTCAATTGTGAACGCATTGGGTATATGAATGCATTGAATTGTGATTTAGTCATGCTAATATAATTGGATAAGTGTGTGGTTGATGTTTTGGATTGCCTGTGGATTGTTTGGGTTCACTAAGAACCAATTCCAAAATGCCAAAAACTAGTAGCATTGATGCTACTAGTGTGGTGCCTGGTGGCACGGGATGAGTCACTAAGCGATAGGGGAAAAATAGGGAAGCACTGGGCGTGTGGCGCTTGGCGGCAGGGGTGGTTGTGTTAGGCAGAAATGGTTTGGTAGAGGTACTGGAAGGCGTGTGGCGTCTGGCAGCGTGAGGTGACCGTTAGCCAATCTGGAACCAGTTTTCGCTAAGCGATGTGAATGAGGCATCAAGCGGTTCTAGGTGTTGAATTGGACTGCGGGGAGGATTCTACACAGCTTTGGATGGAAGTCTTGATGCGATACTTTGTTAGTGGCCCAGTTACGAGTGTAACTTGTATTGGGGTAACACATGGGCACTCGAGGTTGTAGCCTAGTGATTTTGGAAGTCTAATGGAGTGTGCGAGATCGTGGCTCGTACGAATGGGTTCCAGAAGATTGCCCTCCTTGGTGATATCCGACGAATTTGGTAGTCTTGGGACAAATACGGACTACGATTCGTATTGAGGAACTTCACTTGGTATTGCGGATTGTGGTCGTGACAAGATTATTCCCACGTGTGGAATATAGGTGGTAGCCTGTAGTCAGAGGGGCGAGTAGACACTTGTGGTAGCAAAAATCGATCAATGTAATAATCAAAGGGTGTAGAATCAAGAGTTGTCTAGGGGAGGATGTGAATATTGGGTTTGAGGGTGGGGTGTCATTGGAGTTATGGGTTTTAAATTATTCAATTATCGTTTATGGTATTTCTTTTTATTTAAGCTCACCCTATCTGTGTGTGTTTGACAATGATCATGTAACTCGTTACATGAGAGCAAATGTTGATACAAGTGAGCATGTGGATACTTAGAGCCGAAGTGGGGCTGACATGGGAGTTTTTACTTGGAAATATTTTTATGGATTATTTTTGTAATCAGTACTATGAATTGTTTTATATTTGTCAGAGTTGAACGTATTTATGAATTTTATCTTTTGGAGCTTATATACTAAAGTTTTAATTTTTCCTGTATTTTTGGGAAAGTACTTCATTAATAAATGAAGTTTATTAATATTTCTATTATTTTAATCTTAAATAAGTAATATACGGCTATGATGTTATACAAGCCCTTGGTGCCTGCTTTAGATTGTATATGACTTTGGACAATTTGCATATGTGATTCAGTTTGGTTGAGTCTATGTAACCTTCAGGTTGATGCATAAAAATAGTTTCCTTCAATTTGCCATTTAAGAAAGCATTACTTATGTCAAGTTGCTTAACCTCCCAATTAAAATGTACCGCAATGGCTAAAATGGTTATGATTGAGCCAAACTTAACCACGAGATTGAAAGTTTCATCAAAGTTTAAGCATGTTGTTTGCTTAAAACCTCTTGCAATAAGTCTTGCTTTTCTTCTTTCAATTGAACCATCTGCCTTGTACTTAGTTTTGAATATCCACTTTGAATCAATGATGATTTCCATCCCCTTGTATGGCACTAATGTCCAGGTTTGGTTAGACATTAGAGCCTTAAACTCTATATCGATGGCTTCTTTCCATTATGGTCTAATATGAGTTTCCTTGACACTCCTTGGTTCTTTGTCATCTTCATTAGCTTTTGATAACCCTGTATATGGTTACTTAGGCTCGTGAATTCCATCTTTGCTTCTAGTAACCGTCTAATGAGTGTTGGTGTTAGTTGGATTGTTTGCAGCTTCAATTTGCCTTCTGTTTTCTATTGATTATGCATATGAGGAACTATCTTCGTCTTTTGTTCTTGCTGTATTGTTATCAACTATTGGTTCATCATGATCTCCTTCATTGGGGTCATCAAGATCTTCTTCATTGGCATCATTGTTGGTGGAACTAGCACTTGAATTCTCTTTTTGAGGCCTTATGGTATTGTTGTCTGGTTCAAGATAATTTTTTGTAATGGTACTTGCAGAATAATTAGGAAGTAAGAAAGATGTAGTGTCATTCAATTCTTTTAAAAAATTTCTTGTGTCAATGATGCCTTCATGGGAAGGGAAGTGATTCTCATAAAAAAATCACATGTCTTGAGATGAAAATTCTCCCATGAGAATTAATGCATTTGTATCCTTTATGCGAATTACTATAACCAAGGAACACACACCTAGTTGTATGAAACTGAAGTTTATTTTGATTGTATGGTTTGAGGTAAGAGTAACAAGTACAACCAAATGGTTTTAGGTTTTCATAGTTAGGTTCTTTCTTGTAGATTAGTGATTATGGGCTTTTATTTGGGTTTATTGATGATGGTAGTCTATTAATAAGATAAACCGCGGTTGAGAAGGCTTCCCACTAGTATTTTCGAGGAATTTTGGCTTATGTTGACAAGGTTAGTCCAAGTTTAGTAATGTGCTTGTGTTTTCTTTTAACTCTGTCATTTTGTTGAGAGGTGTAAGGACAATACATTCTAAATATCATTCCTAATTTTGAGGCAACCTTTTGGACATGTTCTCCACCTCCATCACATTGAATAACTTTGAGTTTCGTGTTAAAATGATTTTCAACCATAGCTTTGAACTGAGTGAAGGCATGTATAGTTTAAGATTTTTGTTTTAAAGGAAAAATCCATGTGAATCTACTAAAATCATCAATAAAATGAACATAATATTTGAAAACAGAAGGAGACATAATAGGGGCAGGACCTTAAACATCAGTATGAATCAAATATAAAATTTCCTTAGCATGTGAGGAAGAGTTTTTGAATGGTAACATATGTGATTTTCCAACACTTTATTGTTAGGATGTCCAAGTTTCCTATGCCAGTTTTCTTTGATAGACATATAGACATAGGAGTCTTTATTGCCACACAGTTGGTATAAACCATTTTTAAGTTCCCATTTTAGAAAAAGTCTTCCTTGTTAACTTGTCCTTCACAAAGCAACAATTTTCACCAAATTCAACTAGTATATTGTTGTCAACAGTCAACTTTAAGATACTCAGTAACTTTTTGGAACATAAAGTACATAATGCAATTTAGATTATTCAATTTGGTGGATCATGAAGCCATTACTTTCAATCTTGCACCATTACCAATTAGTAAAGAATCTGTACCATTATTTTCACCAAGTTTTTGAATTTTGTCACTTTGATGAGTTATGTGATTGCTGGTTCCACTATCAAAGTACCATTTAAAGTCTTGACCTTGATATGGTGAAGCTATGAATGCACTGTGTGTTCCTTGTTTTTCACTTTCAGCAGAGTGAGTCTTTACCGTATATGATTTATCAAATCGATAATAACATTGTAATGCAGTGTTACCAATCCTTCTGCATACCTGACATATTGGTTTTTACATTTTGCCTCTTTCTCTGCCACCTCTCATGCCTCTGAATTTACAACCTCTCCAATCACCTTGAGATCCAAATTTGGTTCCTATAGACTCATTGCCTCTAGACTCATTTTTGGTAGCAAGGTTTGCAGAAGCATTCAGATTGAGGCTGCTGAAATTATTTAGTTGTTCCAATCCGCTTTCAAAAGTTAACAATCGGGTTTGCAACTCAACCCAACTAATGTCAATTTAATCAAACAACTCAACCACCATTGGATTGTAATCAGAGTCCAGACCATTTAGAATCTGAATTGTTAATTCGGAGTTAGAGATATGTGAACCTACCAACTTTAATTTGTCAACAAGATTTTTCATTTTGCCAAGATATTGTTCCATCTTCATGTCTCCTTTTGGTGTGTTGTGAAATTCTGATTTGAGATAAATGATTCTGGATTTGGTGTGTGCACCAGTAAGGCTCTGAGCTTCATCCCAAAGTTGTTTGGAAGGTTCACAATGCAATAATTGAGTTACAATGTCAACTGACAAAGAATTCATTAGCCATCTGAGAATGGCTTAATGTCAATCCTCATACTTAGGATTAATGGTCTTTGTTGTGTTGTTTATAACAAGAAATTATTCTGGACATACAATTGTCCCTAGCATATAACCATCAAGTTTGTAGCCTCGTAGAACAAGGGATTTCCACAGTGGGTAATTGTCTTTGTCCAACTTGACAGAGAGTCAGAAGGAAGGTCAATTTTCTGGTTGGGACCAAAAGACATGGTTGTTTTGACTATGGATCAATAGCTGAAAGCTCTGATACCAAGAAATAGAATGATATTGAACCTGTTTGATTTGCATGATAATGTACTAATTAACTACAACTGTTACAACAAAATCACAATCCTACAATTATGATAATTATGCTAATTGATGCAAATACTTTCCTAAACTAAAGCTAATGGATGATATACAAGAATTGTTGATATTACACAAATAAGGAAAATTAATGTGTGTAATCAACAAATGGAATCACAATCCTACATTTATGATAATTATGCTAATTGATACAAATACTTTCCTAAACTAAAACTAATGGATGATAAACAAAAATTGTTGTGATATTACACAAATAAGGAAAATTAATGTGTGTAATCAACAACTGGAATCAAGGATCATAATTAGTGAATATTTGAATTTTGTCTAACTAGTGAAACCCTGTTTGTAAGGCTTGTGAGAAGCAAGAAGGGTGATTGCTCTATTGATGAGTAATTGTTGGGACGCTACGTGCGAGAGTTACAGTGAAAATATTGTTCCTTATGCTGAGTTCACTAATGGATTGTATTATTTGCATTGATGATGATGCTATGAATTGTTTGTGTGATATATTAATTTCGGTGAGTGGTTGGATGACAAACCGGTAGGTTGCATGATGATTTAAGATCATGTGATCATGCATGGTTGGGTGAGCGGTTATATTTTATTACTAATGGGTGTTGGTCATTATGATGTTTGTTTTTCTTCTGTAACTTACCCTATGTTGTTTGTATTTGTTTGTATTTGACTGCGATGATTGTATCTTTATACAGAAACAAATGTTAATGTAGATGCGGGTGAAGATGCACAATTGTGAGGAGAAGTGTTAAGGTTTAGCAGAGAGGGTCTTTTTGAGAAATACTATAAAATAATATAATAATATTTTTAGTGATATTATAAGGCTCTTAATGGATTTAAGTCTATTGAAGAACTTTTATCAAAAGGGTTCATAAAAATGATTGAAGGAAAAGGGATTGCATGAGAAAATTAGGCACATTGTTAAATAAAAATGCATCTACAATGTTTTAAAAAAATAAATAAAGTTCAAAAAATTTCAATCAACTAAAACGAGAATACTTTCTTAATTTATAATTTTTGTATATATAATTAATATTTTTCAATAAAATATTTACAAATACGAATTTATTAAATATATAACGACTTATCAATTTCTATGATATATATTTTCTAAATATAACATCTTTTCTTATCCTTGTTTCCATGGATAACGACGGAAAAGAACCAAACTTCAATAGTTCTTATTCTCTGCATCATTCTGACCATCCCAGAATGGTCCTTGTTTCAAAATCTTTTGATGAAGACAACTTTTCAACTTGGCGTAGAGAAATGATCATCTCTTTAAATGCAAAAATCCAAATTGGGTTTTGTTGATGAAACTCTCAAGGAACCTTTTGCAGAAGACAAACTAGAAGAATATGCAGCATGGAAAAAATGCAACGACATGGTATTATCTTGAATATTTAATTCTTTGACACCTGATATTGTAGATATTGTTATTTTCTATCACATTGCTTATGATGTTTGGGAAGATATTTAAAATCACTTCTCTCAAAGTCATGCACCACATATTTTTCAGATTGAGAGACACATTGCTTGCTTGGATCAAGATTAATGACAGTCATAGCCCATTACACGAAGTTAAAGAAATTATAGGATGAGTTAGGCTCCTATATTAATGCAACATGCACTTGTGGAGTAGACAATAAAAGGCACAAATTGATGCAATTTCTTATGGGGTTGAATCACTCTTATAGTGCCATTCGTGGCCAACTTCTCTTAATGAATCCATTGCCTGATGTTACACAGGCTTATTCTTCCATCATTCAAGACGAAAAACAACGCCATTTGGGCACCACACGTGACACAATAAAAGCTTCAACCATAGTTGTTCAAAAGAATGAACCAACAACCCTCGTTGTTCGATGCAAACAAGTTCCTCCTTCTCGTTTTAATTTATCTAATCGAAAGTCGTTGCATTGTTCTCATTGTGATAGGATCATCATACAAATGAAACATGTTGGAAGCTACACGATTATCCTCTTGAACACCTAGGCATGGTGTCACCCATAATGTTTATTCTAAGCCCAATGAAAATAGTTAATTTTCAGCAAATAATGTCACCACAACTCTAGTGATGCAATAGTTGCAGTCCACAATGAATGGATTAATTGAACTACAACTCCAACAAATGTTGTCTATTATGCAGGGTATTGCATCATCTCCATCAGTTAATCCTAAGGTCAATAACGTCAATGTTCCTTCAGGTTTGTCACCACTCAAACTTATAATTTATAGTGGGGCCACCGATCACATTCTTTCTTCACCAATCTTGCTTGTCAACAGTAAAGAAAACACTTCTTTACCAATAGTTGTTATACCAAACGGTAACCAAGCTCTATTATCTCTATTGGAACTTTACCTTTACGTCCAATTGTTTCTTTAGCAAATGTGCTTGGGGTACCATCTCGCAAAGTAGATTTGAGAGTTCTTGATATTCACCCTCGAAATCGAAGGGAAATGTTAAAAATTAAATCATAAAGAAATATTTTAATTATTAAAATAACTGAATTAATAAACAATGTTGCATCTTTTTAATTAATTTAATTATTATAAGAATAATAACATAACTATAGGTATTGCATATATTATAGATATTCACTCTTGTATATATTTCTTGTTTTCTTTTCGATACAATACAACACAAAATTCCTTTTTATTTGTTTCCTTCACATAGTTTATTAAATAAAATTAAAATATAGAAACTAATTAGAAATTTGTAGATGAGGTTATGATATAACTCTTTATTTAAATACCTTAGAAATAATATTCAAATTTCTTTAATCAAACTTAATAACAACAAATATTCATTTCAATTATTTATTTATTTATTTAAATATTATATAAAACAATTTCTTAAATTTTTAAATCCATAATTATACACCAATTTAATTATTATCATACATTTTAATATACAAAAAGTATATGCATAAAAATATTTTATATTATATTATCATATAATAATATAATTATAATTATTTTCCTATATTATTAATTTTTTTAATTTTTATAGCATACCTATATATTATATATAATTATAATAATTAAATATATATATATATATATATATCTTAAATTTATTTATACAAATATAACAATAATTATATTACTTTTTTTTTAAAAAATTAAAAAGAAAAACAAAAAAATAAAATGCCTGTGTTTACGCACCCAGGGTACGAGAGACTAGTTAGATTTCATAATTTGGATTTTTGACGCCCCTTTCTCTCTTGCAATTGCTTCCTTCAACCCTGAAATTTCAACTTACACTTATGGGTTTTCAAGTCTAACCCTAATATTCCTTTCGGTGCTTTGTTCTCCCTTCCACTCTTCCTGGCATTTTTTACTTTCATCTCCTCTGTTGGTTGTCTTCAAGCCTGGGTTGTGTTGTGATTTTGCTGCTGCAATTTTGTTTTTCATCCCTTGGTGGTGGGAAATCCAAATAGAGTGAGTATGGGTTCCGGCGGCATGGTAGCCGCGGCGGAAGCCCTAGCGGCGTCCGGTCGGAGCGCAGAGAAGCTGAGTCTTTCGTCACTCCAATCGAAAATGAAGTGCGATCCTGAAGGCTACGAATCGGAGCTACTTCTTATCTATAACCAATTCAATTCCTCCCTGGAACTCTTTCAGAGACAAGCCGCTATGAACTTCACCTCCGTCACTGGCATCGGCAGCGACCCCACTATCGCCAAAGACCTTGGCGACAGGGCCATGTTCCTCTCCCACGTCACTCCTTTTTACCCAAAACACCTCGCCGATTTCCCTCGCAAACTCGCCGACTTGCTTCGCTGCGCGGCGCGCACGTTGCCTTCTGGACTTCGCTGCCAACTCACTCACGCGCTTATCCTCCTCTCTAATAGAAAGGTTTAAATGAAATCGGTTTGTTTCAATTTGAGTTCACGGAAGTTGTATCGTGGTTTGATGTAATGTTGCATTTGTGTAGGTTGTTGATGTTGGAGAAACGCTGTCGTTGTTCATGGAACTTCAAACCTTAGGTGACAGGACGGTGAAGAAGCTGGCGTTTGATCATGTTGTTCATAGTATAAGGCGCATGAACCAAAAGCATAAGAACGAAGCCAAGAACCGCGCTCTTCAGAATATCTTGTTTGCATTGGTTCAGGTTTTTTGTGGATCTTTTTCTCGTCATTTGCCTTTTTTTTTTTTTTTTTTTTTTTTTTTCTGTAAGTAGTTTAAAACATAAAATAAACTAATCCAAAGACTCTCAAGTCTTCTAACTGGTCAGTGAATTTGTGTTTTGTAATAGAAAGAGGAGGAAGAGTCGGCCAAGAGGGCACTTGTGACCCTATGTGAGCTTCACAGGAGAAAAGTGTGGTTTGATGAAAGAACAGCAAATGCAATTTGCACTGCTTCCTTCCATCCATCGTCGAGGTTTTTCTTTTATCTGTTTTTTGTATGTTGTGTTACAGCATGAAATTCTATCACACTAAGGATTATGCCTTTTTATCTCTTTCAGGATTATGATAGCAGCTTTATCATTTCTGCTTGATTACGAGAAGATTCAAGATGATGATGATAGCGATGATTCAGGCAGTGACGATGAGACAAATGAATCGCCTCAAGTTGTTCTCAGCAGGGAGACCCTTTATAAGGTGATGTTTAATGATAACTGTCCTATTAACATTAAATTTTTTGTTGCACTTTTAATCAGGGTATTTCATATATATATTGATGGGCCTCCCATCTTCGTATATAGCAAGAAAAGAGAGAGCCAGGTTAAATGGGAAATGATGTGGGATTAGTCGATAGAAGTCTGTTACTGGTGGATGGAATTGTTATGTTGAATCCTAATCATTGCTTAGGCTAGAGGAGAGGAATGGAAGATATGGAGGGAAAAGTGATTGTGAGAGAGCAGGATTGGGGTAGAGGGGAGGCAATCAATGGGTTAATTTTTGGTACACATTTCATGTTATTTAATGATATCAATCTTAAAACATCCTTTATTAAACTGATTCTATTTTTGTTGACTACTTTCTTCTCTTTTTCTTTTTCATGATATATCATCTTCCAATTATGGGAATTTGAAGAATGGAGTTATTTTCAAGGGACATTAGTGAAATTGAATAGTGTTAATTGACTATCTAAATTAGTGTGTAATTGATTATTTTTTGCTTATATTTGAATATGGTGGTAGTAAAATACGCTTAGTTGTCTATAATTATTGGTTATTCTTACATAATTTAGGCAAGCCACCAAGGTACAGCAGCGAGCAAAAAGAAAAAGAAAGCAAAACTACAACGAGCCATACGCAGCATGAAAAGGCAGCAGCGCATGTCATCTGAAAGAACTAATAACAATTATTATTCACCACTTAACCATCTTAAAGATGCTCAGGTTGGTAAAATTTTTATTTCAACATCCTATATACATTTTGGCTCAAATTTTGTTTTATTACATCAACATCTTGATTCCATATGATCTTCAGGGTTTTGCTGAGAAGCTGTTCTCACGTCTTAAGAATTGTAACGAGCGATTTGAGGTGCGTACTCTTGTAAATCTTAAAAAGCATTCCAATCGTTGTATTACATTAAGACTAGCACTTCCTTTCAAATCTTCTTGTGCTTTTTCAGAAATACACATTGACTTGGTTCTTTAATTACCTGCATAACTTATAGGTTAAGATGATGATCTTGAAATTGATTGCTCGGACAATTGGACTTCACCGGTTATTTTTGCTAGACTTCTATCCTTTTCTTCAGAAATATATTCAGGTATCATTTCATAACTTAAGTGAAATTTGGTATTCTGTTTGTTACTGAAGTGTGACGGTTGTGATGTATGCATCATGTAATCAGCCACATCAACGTGACATAACAAATTTGCTTGCGGCAGTTGTTCAGGCTTGCCATGACATGGTACTGTATAATTGTGATTTATTTTCAATCCATTTTATTTTTATAGTTTTAGTTTTTTCTTTCAGAATTTGATTTTTTGTTAGCTATTGTGTAATATTTTTGTTCTCCTATGATTTTCTGTTTATCCTATCTCATTCAAGGTGTTATTTGGATTCAGGTCCCTCCTGATGCCGTTGAGCCCTTGTTCAAACAAATAGTAAATCAATTTGTACATGACCGATCGCGTCCAGAGGTGTTCTTTTCCGTTTGATTAACATTTTATATATCGCTATATATTTTCATTTTTCTGCAGGGACACTCAAGTTTGCTTTCTTGATGATTTTGGTTCATGTTTTTAGGCTATTACTGTTGGACTAAATGCAGTGAGGGAGATATGCATGCGCATGCCATTGGTAACTACTGCAATCTCATCATCCTAGGGATATAGGCATCTTACTTATTTTTATTTCCGCAAGATAAATTGTCCCACCACTATGGCTGGTTAACTTGTAAATTCAAACTGTCACTAAAATGGTCTAGGGGTTTGTTTCCTACACTATTCCTCCTTCAGTAGATCATCCTTGAGCACCTTGTTATGTTCCCTAACTGCTATTCTGATATTTTTATTTTGGACTGTAGTTAATGAATGAAGACTTGTTACAAGACCTTGCACTATATAAGAAGTCCCGTGAAAAGGCAGTTTCAGTGGCAGCTCGTTCTCTTATTGGGTTATTCAGAGAGGTAGTTAAGGCTCTGTTATGAGTAGGTGTCTCCTTGTGTGCTTAAGCCTAGTAGCACACTCATGTACATTTTCCACAACTTTAACTAATATTGTTCATTTGCAGCTTTGCCCCTCACTGCTAGTTAAGAAGGACCGTGGACGGCCTATTGACCCAAAGGCAAGACCAAAGGCATATGGAGAAGTTACTGTTGCGACTGATGTTTCTGGTGTTGAGTTATTGCAGACTGTTGACAACGATGAGCAGGATGGTGATCATTCTGATGATTCTGCGTGCAGTGTCTCGGACAATGACCAGCAAAATGATATGATGAGTATTAATGATGATGATGATGATGATGAAGAGAGCCAGTTATGCAGTGATGACGACACTGAAAGTGATGATGATGAAGCCAGAGGTACCGATGCTATATCGGAAGATGAAGATGAGAGTTCTGATTTTGAAGCTGGTGACAGTGATACTGCTGAAGATGTTGACGATAAGGGGGATGACAATGATGAAGAGGATGATGTTTCAGATCATGAAGAAGATGGTGAACAGGCTTATTTAAGTGATGGCAGCAATGTGGAGACTAAAAGTAAATTGAAAGTCTCAGCCAAAAAGAGGAAGTTTACTGATTTTGATGGTCAAATTATTGCTGCTGATACAAGTCTTCGGGCTTTGAAGAAATTGGCAGGGGCAAAAGTGGGGGATGTGCTACCAGAATCTCAAGATGGAATTCTTTCTAATGAAGACTTCCAGAGAATAAAAAAATTAAAGGTTTCTTTGGCTTATTCAGTAAGTTCAATTTTTAACGTATGTGGCTTTTGTTGAATTTATTTATGTAAATTGTAGGCAAAAAGAGAAGCAAAAGATGCATTGGCTCAGCAGGGGCTAGCGAAGTCATCAGGCATTAAAGTTCCTAGTTCTGATCAACTAAGTCTAAAGCGAGTGGATGGTGCAATGTTGGAAGTAAGTGGATTTAATTGCTCGGTTGATTATCTCAATCTGCAATCCTTTCCTAAAGGATGAAATACAAGCTTTGTTTAAATGAGATACAGTTCTAGATTCGCTTTAAAAAAAATTTCATCTTATACACGTCAATAATCAGGGCTATCTATTCATGTACCCCATTTTGTAGGTTCATGTAAGGAAAAAGATGAGCAAAGATGAAAGGTTGGCATTGGTTAGAGCAGGGAGGGAGGAAAGAGGAAAATATCATGCTCGAACTGCTGTAAAACAGAATAAGGTATGTTAGTTTCTCTTCCTTGCTTTTTTTCTTTTATTACCTTAATCCAAGACGTACTTGATTGGCCTAGACAAAATGTTTTATTTTATAAGATTGTGTGAATTTGAATTTGAAAGTGGAAAGAACAACTATATCATATAATGGCCGTGCTACTTGATTTGATCGGAAACCAATGGACCTGTATTGTTTCCTGTGAACAGACTGGTGGCCTAAGCAACCGACAAAAGGAGCACAAGAAGAAAATGCCCTTGGCTGCAAAGAGAGATAAGGTATCAAGAACCCGGATAGAGAAAAAGAAAAAAAATCAGCGATCTGGCAAACAGTTCCGTGGACGGAAAGCGTGGAAGCAATAGATATGGTGTCATACAATGACCTGAAATTTTGTTTTGTAATGAACCCGTTCGAGTCTTTTTTTTTTTCCAACCTCATTTATTGTTTAAATTGGTAGATGATTTTTATTTCCCAACCTCAATTGTTACCTTTTTATTCTTTTTGTAGTATTAAAAAGACACCATCTTGACATGTTACTTTTTGAGTAGTTTTGTCTTTTACTTATCTGTTTCATTTGTGACCGGTTTGCTATACTGATAAAATTCTGAGTTTATATGTTTTATATAAAATTAATTGGGTCCTTTAGAACAACCCCATAGCATTGTCAATAATAGCGGTATAAATTTTAAGATGTTTCCATTAGAATTTTCAAGAAGCACTTAAACAACTTTTCTCAAACATGCCAAAGCTTGTGTAAAAGTCTACGATTTGCTCAAGTGGTTCGGATGTGAACAATTTGGCAGTATTCAATAGAGGGGCAAGGAGGAAGGGTATATGTTGTGAAAACAGAGGTTACTGACCAAGTAAGTGTGAGAATAGATGTGGAGTTGCTGGACATGGTACGAGTGATTACTCTTGCACAATGACAATACAATTTAGTATATAATTAAAATTATATATCCGTCCTATTTGAGGGGTAATAAATGGGTTCCATCGCTTACACTTCTCATCCCTTTATTTTTCAATCCGCATAATCTGTTACATTCCATTCTCTCCATTTCATCAATCCTAAACGTAGCCTTGAACATCACCTCTATTTGGCTTTGTAACTATTAAGTTATGAAATTTTTCTGGAGTTTTCTAAATTAGACACAATTGAAGCCTGATAATTGTCTATTCAAGCTTATTATTTAGAAGATTATCAAGCAACAATATTTAACATATTTAGGATTAAATTTTATTCTTGTTTATATCCATACACTAATCTAATCATTGTCTCTTGCAATGTTTTGATAAAAATAGTCAAATCAGAATCCAATAAATGAACCGTTTGACCAAAGTGATCTTCCATTTGGGTTTTGCAAATAGTATATAATCTGTTTGACACCTATTCATTCACATCTTAAAACCATAATGATTAATTAATCAAATATTAATTAAGGTTATTGATTCTCCATTCAAGGTTGTTGAAGTTGCTGTATGCCAAATATAATTCATATTTGAAAGTCGCAAGAGTCTTTTTCCTTGTTTTAGTTCTTATTTTAGAAAGTTTTCTTAAATGCTAAGTCTTCTTGTACTTATCTTTTAATTTCTAATTAAAGGTAACATATATTCTATCTCTAATCTCTTATCTTAATCCATTTTAATTTTTGTTTACTTGTTATTATTTTTCTACTTATTTTGTTGAATGTCGCAAATCATACTTATGGCTTCTCTTGCTTTCATCCAGTGTTATTGAATTTTGACCATGGTAGAAACTAGTAACGATTTCCTAGCTTGTCGCCAAAATAAGACAGGCGAATCGGGATTTTCATGGCGACCCATGGCAGCTGCTTTTAGCATGGCAGGTGATGGTGGCACAACGGTTGTAGCGAAAAAATTGGATCGAAAAACAAAAACCAAGATCTTGAACAAAAGAGAAGAAACGTGCAAAATGGCAGCGATGACATGGTGGGAGAAAGAAGATGACCAAAAACCCTAATTTGATCTTTATCTTTTAGTTTTTAGCAAATTAGGCCTGACCCACTAAATTTTTTATTTAATTAGACCTACGTTGTAGATTTCTGACCACTTTCATTCTTTTACCTTGTCTTTTTCTTTTACTTAAGTTACTATAGCCACACTAGTAAAGTTTTCTTTCCTTTTCTTTAACCTAAAATAAAACAACACAATGCTATTATTCCTTCCTTCACCATGGCACTGCAACTACAGTCACTGCCACTTACTACTATCGTCGCCAGTTGCCGTTAGTCCCCACCATCGGCCACCGTTAAGTTTGTTTTTTTTTTCTACTTCTCTACTTTGACTATACCTATATTCCAGCAACAATAATGGCCAATGATCATGATACTTCGAGAACATCTCATAGAAGTGACCTGGGTTGGAAACATTGTCATCCAATGGATGAATCAAATTTAAATACAACTATTTGCAATTATTATGGGAAAGTTATGAAAGAAGGAGTTACTAGAGCAAAAGAACATCTAATTGAAATGAAGGGCAATATTGATGCTTGCACCAAGACTCCAAAAAATGTGAGAGAAGAACTTTGAAAATTATATAAAGAAAGAACATACAGCTCCTCCATCAATCCTAGATATAATGCTGTCAATAATAATCATGAAAGTGAAGATGAAGTTGAAATTTCCATGGCTAGCAATGATAAAAAGAGAAATAGAGATGGAAGAAAATGACCAATGGATATGTTCTGTAGAAATCCATCTATTGTAATAGATAAGAGAAAAAAGAGAGGAAAAACTAAGGTGAGCTAACATCAAATAGGCATGTGACAAGAATTTAAAGGTTTCGGTTCATCAATATATTGCTCGATTTTAGTACCAAGTAGACTTGTCATTCAACCTTGTGAGGCTGAAAAGTTTTCAAGATATGATTGATGCCATAGGTGCTTGTGGATCTGATTTACCTGTTCCTAGTTATCATGAAATTAGAGTTCCATTTCTCAATAAGGAAGTTCAGTACACCGAGAAGTTTTTACAAGATCATAAATTGCAATGGAGCAAACATGGTTGTTCTATTATGTCATATGCTTGGACTAACCAAAAGCAACAATGCTTGATTAACTTTTTGCTGAGCTCCCCTGTAGGGACAATATTTGTCAAGTCCATTGATGGTTCAAACTTTGTGAAGACAGGAGAAAAAATTCGAGATGCTTGATTCCCTTGTGGAGGAAATTGGAGAAAATGTTGTTCAAGTTATAACATGGGAACAATTATGTGTTGACTAGTAAGTTGTTAGAAGAGAAAAGACCCATCTCTATTGGACTACTTGTGTTGCCTATTGATAGATTTGATGCTTGATACATTGGAAAACTTCCTTTGATAAAAAAGACAATTCAAAGAGGAGTTAGTCTTGTTGGCTTTATCTATAGCCATTCTAGCACCTTGAGTTTATTGAGACAATTTACAAATAAAAGAGAATTAGTAAGACATGTCATTATAAGATTTGCTACCTCTTATTTATCATTACAAAGGTTACATACATGTCGTTATAAGATTTGCTACCTCTTATTTATCATTACAAAGGTTACATCTAAAGAAGAGAAATTTGAGAAAGATGTTCACTTTTGATGAATGGAGCATTAACAAACTATCTAAGGAAGCCAAGGGGAGGGAGGTTACAAAAGTTGTTCTTATGTCTTCATTTTGGAATCAATTAGTAATTACTCTCAAAGTCATGACTCCTCTTGTTCATGTGCTTGGTCTAGTGGATGGGGAAAGAAAAACAGCTATAGGTTATATATATGAATCAATGGAGAAAGCCATGAAAATAATAATGATGTCATTCAACAATGATGAAAGTAAATACAATGATGTATTTACAATCATCGATAACAGATGGACATGTAAACTTCATCTCCCTTTTCATGTTGCTAGGGATGACAACAGGTCGGGTCGGGCACGAATAATACCTACACGCAACCCGACTTGTAGAAAAAAATTTCACCTGCTACCCCTTATTTACTCGTCGAGTATCTGTTTAAAAATTGCTCGCGGGTTTTAAGAAAATTTGCGGGTACTTGTGGATACTCGCATACTTGCATATATTTAAAAAAGATATATATATATATATATATATATATATATATATATATTTTATAAACTATTTAAATAAAATTATAAAAAATATTTAATATAATATAAATTAAATATAAATTAAATTTTAATTTTAATTAAATTTTGATTTTAATCAAATTTAACCAAATAAAATATAAATTTAATTTTAATTTTATTAAATTTAACTTAATAAAATTTAAATTAAATTTTAATTTTAATTTTTTGCGGGTTACAAGTACCTTTGGGCACGGGTAGTATGATACCCGCACCCAACCCATTTATAAGTGGGTATTAAAATAGTCGCTACCCGCGGGTACCAATTATCCACCACATATTTTATCAGCGGATATCCATAGGCACGAGTATTTTAGCCATCCCTACATGTTGTTGGTCACTTCTTGGACCCATAGTTCTTTTATTCTAACCCAGACATGGAATATGATTTAGAACCTACAAATGATAATTGCATCATGAGGTTGGTGCCAAGTAAAGATGTGTAACAATTTTTTTTCACCAAGTTGCCTCTTTATAAGAGTGCAAATGGACTCTTTGGTAATGATTTTGCCAAAGAATCAAGGAAAACCATAGCCCTAGGTGAGACACTAAAACACTTTTTAAATCGCGCTAAGATATAATGGTTACATTCTAAGTTACTTTCTTTACTTGTGTAGCTCAATGGTGGAAGATTTATGGGCATGCAACTCCCAACTTACAAAAGCTAGCAATCAAGATTTTAAACTTGACATTCATCAGGATGTGAGCGCAAATGAAGTATTTTTGAGCAAGTAATAAGACATGACTCATTTCATTATCATCTTATTTGTAAATTGTAGAAAGAAATTAATTCACATATTACTTATTCATAATGTAGATTCATTCAAAGAAAAGGAATAGGCTAGACCATAAAATGTTGCATGATTTGGTTTACATAAAGTATAATCAACAACTTGCTCAAAGATACAGTGTTAGGGATGAAGTAGACCCTATTCTATTGAATGACATTGATGAATGTTATGAGTGGTTAGTGGGAGAAGTTGATGATGATAACGATAATGAAGACATGGGTAATGAGTTGGTTTTTAATGATGATCTCACTCTTAATTGGGCAACTATTTATGAAGCTTCAAGTATTGGAGAAACAATAGTTTATACAAAGGAAACAAGCAATCAATTAAAGAAAGCAACCATCAAGTGGTGGTATTGTTATTGGATTTTCCCATGCTTCTAAGAAAGGTCTAAGTGTAACTCCAACTCCAACACAACCAAAGGGTAAAGAACAAACTCAAATTCAAGTTAAAAATGAATTTTGTGATAGCTCTGATTATGAGTTTGAAAGATTACTTAACTTTGGTAAGAGTCTCTCAGATGGGGAAGAGAAGAAGGGATATGTCCCATTGGATGATGACATTGAAAACAATCATGTTGAAATTAAAAAAGAATCTGATGATTAGAAAGAAACTTAATACATACATTTTATTATTTGTTATTATTTTATGTTTTGAACTTTAATTTGTGGTGTTTTGATATGATATTATTATTAATTGAATTTTTAAACATAATATCATTACTTTTTTATTAAAATTATATGTGCTGATATTATTTCTTTTACTGCAATATTTTTTTCATAATCCCTTATGATTTTTACTATAACTTTATAAAGGTTTTTGGAGATTCCAAATATTTTATTATATCCGATAATATTTTAAAGTCTCGAATTCATCTGAAGATGAAAATTTGTGTAGAATGAAAAAATTTATACAGGATTGAGAATTTCAGCCATGCATTAAGAAATCTGGCTTTGCATAGTTTATTGACTGTGTACATTCTAGTTTTACTATTCTCTTCATCTCCCATCCCAAAAATTACAATCTATGTGGGAAAAGGAAGAAGAAAGCGACAGAACGAAATTGAAAAAACCCAGAAGCATTCGCGTAGGGTCTGTACATGACTTATATATACATAATATATATATATATATACGTATGTGTGTTGCAAGCTCTGTATTTTGAGCGTGCAGTGGTCCATGTTTAGTTCAGCAGGGCTTGTTTACAACACATTTTATAGGACCTGCATCTTGAGTCAGAATAGCCACGGATTTCGCAGATTGTGCAATCACGTCTGTCTTGGGAGTTGCTGTAACTTTCTTCCCAGACTCCACGAAATAGGCTCCATTCACGAATAAATCACCCTCTGATCTCCAATTCCAATCCTTCCACACTTCTTTAGTTGCCTGAGTCCTTTTTGTCACCTGTGTATATATATCATGTGCCACAACCTTGTTAATAATTGAAAAAAAAAAATTGTGTATGGTTTTGTTTGAGAGTTTGTCGTATGAACATGTAACATTGCATACTTCTTTTGCATTTATGTCTTCCGGGGCAACAAAACGGTTCCCCTGGCTGATGATGGTGGGTTGCTGGCTGCCACCTACGGCGTACATTAGCCAGTGAGTGTAGTCGTTGTTAACAATGTGAAAGAAGCCCCATCTGCACCTCGGCATTCTCTGAACCAATCCTTTCCCGAAATGGTTGAAAGCCAAAGTCACCTGCATCACTTTATCTCCCGAGAAGCTATCAGTGGCGCCGAACAACAAAACCTGAAACGAACAACGTTAATTCATGCATGCATATGAAAGAAATGTTTGAAGAGATAGAAAGAAGTGAGTTTTACGTCGTTGTGTCTGACAAAATGGCAGTTGGTGATGGAAACAGCAGTTGACGCAGCAATGACATCGATGAGGCCATCAGAGCAATTGTGCATGGAAACATGATCGATCCAAATATGTGTAGATCCGAAGACGGAAATCCCGTCGCCGTCACTGATGCCGCGAACGCCGTAGTGGGTGACGGAGTCTCTTATAAGGCCACCTTTAGCTTGCTTAATGTCGTGGACGTGCAATCCGTGAATGATAATGTTGTTCACGTACTGGATCGTTATCTGGGCACCATCTTTGATGTGCACATTGGCACCACGTGCATCGATGGTCTTGTTAGATGTCAGCATAAGCTCTGCTTTCAGCTTAATGTTCATGCTTCGCGCAAAAGTGATCCACAGTGGCTCTGGTCGAGTAACCGCGTATCTCAATGTTCCTGGTTTAGGGTTCACTAGTTCGTTGTCGGAATTGTCGGTCACCACGTAGATTTTCC
This sequence comes from Vigna unguiculata, assembly GCF_037176805.1. Classification (NCBI taxonomy): domain Eukaryota; kingdom Viridiplantae; phylum Streptophyta; class Magnoliopsida; order Fabales; family Fabaceae; genus Vigna; species Vigna unguiculata. The sequence continues at coordinate 9,087,056 of NC_140800.1, forward strand.
CCTCTTTGCCTCCGGTTGTGCCGTGGGCAAACCCCATCACACAATCTGCAAGCTTCTTGCGGTTTTCAAACCAGTTTTTGTCACATCTCCAACATTGGTCAATTGGGTTTGTCGGATTGCATCCAGAACTTTTCTTCTTCAAGTCCCTTCTCGTGCTGTTGGACCCTTTCAGCGATCTGTGAAAGAAACCATATATTCATCTGTTGCATGCACTGAAGAAGAGAAAAGAGATTAAGATATAAAGATATTTTATATACCTCGTGACTTGTGCATTGAATTCAGCGGTAACTTTCATGGGGTTTGGCTTGTAAGCCTTTTTTGCAGCTTCCCTTGCTTCCTTCATTCGCCTATGCCAGACATGGTCGAAGTGACCTATGTTGGCCTTAAGGGTGGGGAGTATTGCAAGGAAAATTACGTAAAAGAACAGCAAACTGAACTTGGTAGATTCCATAACTCTTGTTTCTTTGTCTTGAAGATGATTGATAAGCTTATGTTTTGTTGTTTTGTGTTCTTTGCAACCCTAGTTTTATAGCATTTTAAGTTCCCGTAGTTTTGTGGTAGAACCGATAACTATGGTACTTCAATGCTATATCCCTGTGTGTGAGTTGATTTCGGTATGTCTGCTATATATTCGGTGGTGATTGTAGCCTTTTAGTATCATACATCAAAAACTTGGAATTATATAAATAGATACCAAAATTTGAAGCCTGTCCGTGGAAAGAGGATATAGCTAAGGAAGAAAACTTGTTTTTAGGTTTAGGTTATGCTTTCTTTGTCTAATTTTTGGGATATTTTAGTGAAAGAATGATAAGTTAGTTCTAACCCGTTGATCTTTTAAATAAAAATAGATGATACATTAGTAATTAAATTATTTTAAAAAATCATTGAAGTAATCATGCTAAATAATTATTGTGTGGACTGCAGAAGAATTTCGATTTTTAAATTTTTGGAATTGATTATTTTTTAAATGCTTTATCTAGTGTCCTTCAAATAATTAATAACATGTTTTTAACGTCTTTCGTGAAGATGTCTTCATATCTTTAAAATATTTGGTAGTAAATATCTTCCTTTCTTCAATTCATTTAGTAAAAAATAAAAATACTTTTTTCAGACTTAATTTTTATACAATGTGATAAATATTTACGATTTTATTCAAATTCTGTTTTTTTTTTCTTGTTAACTTATATCTCAAGTTCTGGTTGTCACTATCTGTTACCATCACTGGCAAAAAGAAAGCATATATATATATATATATATATATATATATATATATATATATATATATATAATGTGAAAAAATAAACTACCATCACATTGTAATTCTCAAATTATCATCGTCGTCCATTTCCATGTACGATATTCATTGCCTCCAAAACCACCATTAACGCAGAAAAAGGAATATCGTCAAGTGAAATAAAAAAGACAAGGGAAGAAAGGAAAAATGTTCATTTGAAGTGGAAAAGAGCAGAAGGATTAACTATATACGTAGGCAATATGAGCTATGATTAGACTCACAAATATTTTAAAAAAATAATAATTTAATAACACCATTTTATTTCTTTTAGTTGACAAACTTACATTTGTTAGAAAATTCTAAAAAATCCTGTGATGTGTTTTTATACCAAATAAAGAGCTATCAAATAGTTATAATTTAGATATTTCTTAATTTCATGTGTAAAATTTCATTTTCTGTTTGCGTTATTTTACATGCATGTTGTTGTTGCTTCTATTTGATATGACCAAGTTCAATTCGTATGTTTTACTTCCTTTTGATTCGGAGTTCGTTAGATTATATTTTGGATTTTAAACATACCTTTATTAATATAAAAAATAATAAAGGAAGATTAAGATAAACATGCAAATGTCATAGAATGTACAAAACTTTAATGTATATTGAAGTATTATACAACTGAAATCGTGTTACCCTTATATAACTTTAGTTTATCTCACAATTTTTTTTTTTAAATTACAATATTGTCTTACATGCAACGCAAAGCACGACTTCATTTTAGTTAGTTACTTAAACTATAAAATTGGTCAAGATACAAGTTGTCTTCTTTTATAATTTTTTAAAAGTTCGTTCATTTCCGTAACTTTTGTGAAAAATTTCACCAATCTTTTACTTTTTTGCCTTTTAAATATCAAAAGTATTGATTATGTGTTGGGAAAACCCCCAATAATTGTACTAGTAGAGAAATAAAATAAATATAAGACAACATAGACAACTCTCTCATGTCTTTTGACCCTCCTTTGACTCTGAGTACATCCACATTCTCCAAAGCAATAATTTAACCTAATCCTCACAACACTCTTATTCCAAGAATATAAGAAATAAGAAGACGTAAATACAAGTTTCAAGTGTCTTTGACTTGGGACAAGGAACATCATAGACTTAGAGCCCATTATATAGTCACTAAAACTCACCCCTTGGTTATCTTAGGCGATGTGAGACTTTTCAAGACATGTTATTTTCATCAGCCCAACATTCTTCACCCTAATTAAAATAAACACATCTTCATTACCTATACCAACAATCGTACTCCACCATAAGGAGTATCACTTGGAATCAAGTCGTCCCGAGAATTTTCACTTGAAATCAAACTATCCAAAGAATTTCCACTTATAATCAAATCATCCCAAGAATTTTCACTTGGAATCAAACCATCCCAAGAATTTCCACTCGAAATCAAACCATCCAAAGAATTTCCACTCGAAATCAGACCATCCCAAGAATTTCCATTTGGAATTAAACCATTCAAAGAATTTTCACTTGAAATGAAATCATCCCAAGAATTTCTACTTGAAATCAAACCATCCCAAGAATTTCCAATTGGAATTAAACAATTCCAAGAATTTCCACTTCAAATTAAGTCATCCTAAGAATTTCCATGCACGTTGCATAAATGCTAACCAATGCCCGTGTATATCACCACACACCTTATAAATATTAGCCAATGCTAGTGCATAAACACAATACACCTTTCATCATGTTGTAACCCACGACACAAAACCATTGGACATTGCAAAAAGCCACAAATCAAACGTCGACACTTCATAGCCACCGTCACTAATACAGGGAAGGCAAACGACAGCGGTTATTTTGCACTTCTGACTTCGGGTTCGCACCCGAGGCATATACTGCCGAGGTAAAAAGACTCTCGTTTATGCCTCGGTTATTAACCCGAGGCAGAAAAAGTAGTTACTGCCTCAGTTTCCTCCAACCGAGGCCTAATCGTGTATCAGAAATAAAAAAAAAAATTTGACGGAGCAGCGGCGGTGCAGGCGGAATGAAGGGTTGCTGCTCCAAGTCCTTCAACTTCACACCCACCACCTCTTCCCCACTCCCACCCCTTTTCACAAATTCCCCAATCTCCCTCTCCAAACAAACCACCCTCAACCCTTTTGAACCATCTCAACAAAACCTCTCAGAGCACTCTTTGCATAAACACCCATCACAGCTTCGAAACCCTGCTTCCGCGAAAACCCGACTCACGATTGGATCGTCGATGATTGACAAAACGAAGTGCTTCAGAAACGACGCCGTGCCCCCGTGCTGCCTCTGCTGGTACGCATGGAAGCTCTCCGGCTGCCACCGCTGGTTCGCCTGCGACCGCTTGATGGCCGCCATGAGCGAGTTCGACATCGAAGCGAGTTCCTCCTCGCCGCCGCCACCACTCCCCTTGGACGACGAAAGCCGGTCCAGCAATACCCCCACGGAGCGGTGGTGAAGCCGGAACAAAGGCTGGGGTGCAGTGGAAGAAGAAGAAGAAAAGATTTGGATGTGGTGTGGGGATGCTCGGAGAAGAAGAAAATCGTGATGGTTTGCGCGGCTGCAAAAGGATTTAGGGTTTTTTAAACCCTACGAAGTCATACTACCTCGGTTAATTCGAAACCGAGGCATATTGTCTTACTATATGCCTCGGTTGGCAATAGACCCGAAGCAAAAAGGTCCATACTGCCTCGGTTATAAAAGAACCGAGGCATATTCTATCAGTGAATTAAAACAAAAAAAAATACAGCCAAGTAACTGCATCGGGTAAAAAAAACCTGAAGCAAAAAAGCTATTAGGCCTCGGTTCTGTGGTAACCGAGGCATAAAAGCAGTTAAAAAATTTCAAATTTTGTGAACAGCGCGAATTCGCAATTTTTTTTAAGCTATATGCCTCGGTTAGTATAACAACCGAGGCAAAAAAGGTGCATTTAATTACAAAAATGCCACCGCATGTTTATATGCAGCGGGTATGCAGGAACCGAGGCATATACAGCGATGTAAAAACTCTAAAATGCACTAGTGCGTGTTGTTTAATTCCCTCGCTGAAGATGCATTACCTGTCAACGTAACACCTGTTGATGTAGCACCACCATGGCATCACAACATCCCGCCACCAATAAAGCACTGCACAAAACTACGCCACTAGACATTGAACTTCCATAATGCAAAAGGCAAAACACCTCTGCAGATCTAGAAGCATCTCACCACACGCAAACTTCACTACAGATTTAGCATGACTCACAGTCCTTGCACCTCCACGAATCCAACTGCAGATTCACCGCATCAATAGAACATTGACAGTGATCCTTCCATCAAATTTCTCATTGCAACTTCAGCAAACAAGGATGATCTCTAACAACAAGGAATTAATCTTTTCTGATGTGGAAGATTAAACTAAGCTGCAACCACAAAGCACACTAAGAAAAAATCCTACTGAATCATACCTCTTGATACCACTATTGGGAAAACCCCCCGAAAATCACTTTATTAGTAGAGAAATAAAATAAACACAAAAAAACACATAAATAACTCTCCCATGCCCTTTGACCCCGAGTACATCCACACTTTCCAAAGTAATAATTTAACCTAAACCTCACAACGTTCTTATTACAATAGTATAAGAAATAAGAATAAGAAGAGTCAAATACTAGTTTCAAGTGTCTTTGACTCAGGGCAAGGAACATCATGAATTTAGAGCCCATTATATAGTCACTAACACCCACCCCCTTGGTTATCCTAGACGATGTGATACTTTTCAAGACGTGTTATTTTCATCACCCAAACGTTGGATATTGTTGCAAATGACATCAATTGTCCCATGACAGAGGCCAAGTGGATCCGATCACAATCAAAACGTGGTACTTGGGCTGTTACACTCTTAAGTAAAAAGAGTTGCGTTCTGACTAATGGCTATAGCTGTTGACCAAGTGGTAAGCGCTTAATCCTAACAATTAGTATCAGAGCCAAGGTTACAAGTTCCATTTCTTGGTGGGTAATTTGTTAAGGGGGTGATTGTTGCGGGTTGTACAATTGTCCCGTGGCAGAGGCCAAGTGGTCCAAGTCACAATCCAAGTGGAATTTCTAGTAGGACAATTGCTGAGGGGGATATTGTTGCATATGACATTAGTTGTTCGATGACAGAGGCCAAGTGGATCGGGTCACAATCGAAACGTAGTACTTGGTTCTCAATACGAATACAAACTTTATATATAAACTTTAAAATACGATTACAAATAATTTTCATGAATGAGTATAAATAATGGGTCTTAACTTGTATACTTTTCTTTCTTTTAAGATGTGTTGTAGGTTTCTTGACACTACAAGAAAATGTCTTATTAACAATCAATTTTAGTGATTAGTTGTTAGTTATTATAGTCACCAATTTATATATTAAATTATAAAATAAAAAATTATTAGTTACTAAAATAGTCACTATTATAAATAAAAAATTATAATTGGTCTTTAAATTGTTTCTAAAATTTAGATACCAAAGTTTTAATTACCAAAAGAAATTGGTCAAACTAGATATTATCAAGGTTTTTGCTACCTAAGGAATTAGTTTCTGAATTAGTCCCTAATTAATTAGTGACTACTTTAGCGGTCAATTATAATTTTTGATTTATATTAGTAACTTTTTTAGTAATCAATAATTTTTTATTTTATAAATTGATATCTAAATTGGTCGATAACAATTTTTGATGAGTAAAATTGGTTGTCAATGGAACATTTTCTTTGTAGTAGAAGAAAAGATTCAAGACCAAATAAATGAGTTTACCCGAGAGATGAAAAAAAATCAACATTAAGTCAACAAACTGATAAACTAGACCATACTTTCAATTTAAGACCTTAAAAAAAATTTATGGGTCTTTCTCTACTCATTTTTATCCAACTTAATTAAAGACTTATCTGAACTTAAATTCCTAAAATAAATGTTTATTGGTAATCTAAAATTTGATGGAACATTAAATATTATGAGTTATAATAAGCCAAGAAAGGTATTGCTTTTGCATGTCACATTACACGGTCTTGCGGTACAAGCATGGAATAACAATGTGAAGCAAGGCATCCAATTTCGTCATATCAGGGAATTGCTAATAATCGTATAAGAACATTTACCTTTCCTCTGGCTTTCCAACAAATTATTAATCGCTGTCACATCTTTGAGACACAAAAACATCATCGGAATTTGAAGGTTTGAACTCATTCTCAATGGCCAGTGAGACAAGTAGAAGCTCCAGAAGGGTTGGAACAAGAACAAATTCATCATCACAAGCACCAGAGGCTGAAGAGATCGTACCTAATTCAGGATGGACAGACGATGATTCAGGCCATTTTCTTCTCGTAGATCTTCCCGGTATTCAAACAACTCATCATGCTTTTGTTTTCTCATTACATCACAATTACTGAACTAGCAAGAAAAATGATTGTTACATTTGCGATCTTATTTCAGACTTCAAGAAGGAGGAGGTGAGTCTTCAAGTTGATACCTCCGGTGGCTGCATAATTGTGAAAGGCGAAAGGTATACAAATGAACAGAAACGTGTTCACTTTGAGCTGAAATTTGCAGTGCCAGCAGATGCAGATTTGGAGAACGTATCCGGAAACTTTGACAGTGAAATCCTTCACGTGCACGTTCCCAAGCGAGCTTCACAAGAGAATAGAGAAAGTGGCAGAGAGAAAGCTTCAAATAGGGCAGAAGAAACTGAAACTGAGGAACACGATGCTGTGAATGAGGATTATGTTGGCCATGGACATGACAGCGAGAATGAAGAAAGAGGAAATAAAGATACACATAACATATATGATTATTCTCAGAACTTAACAAGGAAGAGGGAGCAAAAACACTTATCAAGAACTCTAATGGAGGTTCTGATGAGAAACAAGGGAGTTGTTACAGCTGCTATTGTGGCTTTTTCCTTTGGTTTGTATGTTTCTCATAAGTTCCATTCATGGAATGAACCATAAGTGAAGTCCCTTAGTTGAAAACTATACATCAATCTATTATATATATACAAAAGTAACAATATGTGTTAGGTTGATATTATATATATATAATCAACAATGCGTGTATTTTATTCCTTTTTTTTTTCAAATATATATATGCAAGCTTAATTATTCAAATTAGGATTCTTTTTTTATAGAATTTACATTTCGTGATTGTGTAATATTATAATAGTCTCTTGAAAAACGTTATGACACATTTGATTACTTACCTATGGATGTTATAATATTCAAAGAGCTAATAATCTCTTCTTTTGGTGGCAACCTTCCAATTGGTTCTAAGGTACGTTTAAATGTTTATTTGATAATAGTTATATTATTTCTTCTGTGTAGGTTCTTACTTAATAATTGCCTAAGTATTCAAGTTCCAGATATATGTATTCGTGTTATACGGAGTGTTTGGAGAATGAGAAGTTTTCAAAAATTTATTAACCCTATCAATATCAACTCTAAAAAGTAAATTTTATTATAGAATGAATACGAATGACTGAGAATATTTCTAAATGTACGATAGAGAATAATATTAAAAAATTTGTAATTTTAAAGACTTTTAGTGTCAATATTGATGTTCGTAAAGCTTTTAAAATTGTGATAATTGTTTGGAAGTCTTCTACGATTGACTATGTTAAATGCAACAAGGATAAGGCTATTTATGGTAATCTATTTGTGTTATTTTTGCGGCTATTTTTGGAAGTAGTAGAAGAGAATATATAGGAAAATTTTCTTTTTATCTTGGTATTAATACAAATTTTGGTTGAAATTCTTGGTGCTATAATTGTTATCGAAACGATTGTGATTATAGGTTGGAACTCTTTACGATTTGAAAGTGATTTCTTCTTTTAAGAACCCTAATATTAATTTTTAGGATTAACATGACAAATGAAATTTGGTGGATTCACACGAAATATTTGAATTTTAAAGTTTCCACACATTTAAAGGAAGAAGTAAATGTGTTAGACGATCCGTTCAACTTGGATAACTCTGACGCAAAATTTGTTGGGACACGTATGTTTTTAATTTCTATACTTACTTTTACACGTGAAATTGAAATTTTTTCTTTCTTCAAAATTTATATAAATTTCGTCTTTATAATTTATAGTTTAGTAATTCATAAAATTCGTTCTCCAAATCAAACGATATTAATTTTTAGATGATATGTCTAATGATCATATTGACTAGAATAATACGTCGGAATACATGCTGCCACATATAATTTCAATAATTTTAACATAGGTTTTCTTAATTATGTATACGGATTTTGGTTTGTTCTCGCATGTTAATATTTTGTTAATGAACATCAGATTTTGATTTTACTTGTTAATATTATGTTATGTTAGAGGGAGTTAAACTCATTATATTTTCTATCCTCTTTTCAAAATTCATTTATCCATAACTAAGGGTGTGTTTTTTGTGGGTGATGATTTGAGGGAGATGAAGATGATTGATTTGGGTTGATTAGAAGGTGATATTTATGTTGTTCTTTCTTAAGGATTTAGAGGTGATATTGGAATGGATTTTGAGAGTAATTTTTGTGAAATTTTGTGAAAGATTTGACTGATGTGACTAAAAAAAATTAAATTTAATAAATAAAAATGTAGAATGATCTAATTGTCCTTGATGTTAAAAAAGTATAATAAAATGATATTTAGATAAGTTGTAATTAGTTTCTCATATATTATTATCATAAATAAAAATATTTTAAATATTTATTAATTAAAAAAAATAACTAAAATTTATTTGGTTTAGACAATTTATTATTTTAATGTAAAAAAACATTTCCAACCACACCATTCATGCTGCTGTGAAGCCCTTCACCAACCAAAATGCGTATCGATTCCTACCACATAAATACAATGAATGGTGTTTTTAACTTTAGCTGTGGATAATGCACTCGGTGGAAGCTCGAGGCATTGTAATGGTCATGCTAATAGTGAAGCTGGAATGGGTTATTAGCAATTCAAATGTGCTACCAGAAGTATAGGTAGCAATTCAAATGTGCTTCGTGATGATGATGACTTTGATAAACATCAACAAGAGTCGTTTTCGTTTATTGGATTGGAAAATGCTTCGTATGGGTCAATGACAGATGATATCAATGATGGGATTCCTCGCCTGTTATAAGGCGTTCATGCATGCATGGAAGGTGAAATGGAACAGGTTCTAAAAACAAACAGAACCGGTTAAACAGAGTTCAAACAGTTTTGGAATCGGTTCCAAAAAAACTTAACAGGTTCCATGCTTGTCTACGAAAACAACAAAAAAATACATCCCATTGTCAGGTTTTACAGAAGGGGTTTCACTGGGGAGAACAACACCAATGAGATCTGAGCCCAACCACATAAGGCATTGACACCACTCTCAACACAAAACCTTAAGACAATGGGTTTATGGGTCTTGATCCTTATATGGTGCTCTACTTTCTCAATTCTGGTCAATGTGGGACTTAGACTCACACTTGGATTCCTAACAATCTCCCCCTCAAGGGTGAGTCCCTTCAACCACATTGGTACACTCCCCCTCCAGCGGAAGCTGCCCAACCATGAGTACTCCTTTTCTGCCATTTTCTGTACCACTCGATACTAGGACCATACTGCACTCGTCTGAGCCAGTTTTTAACCATCCGCTCTAATACCACTTGTTGGGTTTATAAGGAGGGGGGTTTCACTGGGGAGATACAACACCAATGAGACCTGAGCCCAACCACATAAGGCATTAACACCACTCTCAACCCAAAACCTTAAGGCAATGGGTTTATGGGCCTTGATCCTTATATAATGCTCTACTTTCTCATTTCTGGTCAATGTGGGACTTAGACTCATACTTGTATTCCTAACAATCTCCCCCTCAAGAGTGAGTCCCTTCAACCACATTGGTACACTCCCCCTCCAGGGAAAGCATCCCCAACCACGAGTACTCATTTTCTGCCCTTTTTTGTACCGTCGTTCTTCTTAACGGGACACGCTTTACCTGATCCACACTGTCAGGAAGACTTTCGATACTAGGACCATACTGCACTCGTCTGAGCCAGTGTTTAACCATCGGCTCTGATACCACTTGTTAGGTTTTATAGAGGGGGTTTCACTAGGGAGATATAACACCAATGAGACCTGAGTCTAACCACATAAGACATTGACACCACTCTCAACCGAAAACCTTAAAGCAATGGGTTTATAGGCCTTGATCCTTATATGGTGCTTTACTTTCTCAATTCTGGTCAATGTGGGACTTAGACTCACACTTGGATTCCTAACACCCATTCCAACGGATCCACCACGTCAACTCCGCCACACCATGACCTGTCCGGCGAGCCGTCAACCTCTGTCGTGCTTGCCACCGTGCCTCTTCTCAACAAATCGTGGTGGTGGAAAGGTAGCAAGTCCAACAGAGTGTTTAAACGAAGAGAAAGAAAGGAAAATGCATGATAGTGGTATTCAAGTAAAAACAAAGAAAGGAAAAGTGCATCATAGTGGTAGGGAAGAAGCTCTCCTCAAGAATCTGCATTGTGCTCTTCATTTCAATTCCAGAACTCCTCCTCGAAAGGCAGCACCATGCTTAATTTTTTTCAGATAAAATAATGAGGTGAAAGCAGACCCACAATCCCTCAAATCGTCACTTTTCTTCGCTTTTAAATCAATAAAAAGAAACACAAAAATTCCCTACATTCATCGCTTCCCATCATCCATGTACAGTAATCACCTAGATGAGAACACAACCTAAATCTAAAACTTTTTTTCTTCCTTTCCGAACTTTATTATTGATTAAATCTTATACATACTTGAAGTAAACTTCAAATATAAAACCAATAATTAATAATAATAATAATAATAATAATAATAATAATAATAATCATAATAAGTTTAGATGTAGAATTAAAAAAGTAGTAATACTTTATTTTTTTATATTTTTAAAAATTAAAATTATTTATACTTTTAATAATGATTTTCTTAAAAAAAAATTGTTGAATTAATGTTTACTATTTATCGGACTGATTTTACCAAATTCACCTACTAATTAATTTGATACTAGTTTTACACTATAGTCAAATCGGAAACGGGTTAATTCTCGGTCAAATTGGTGAGTCCCACCTGAGAATCATAATTATTACGAACTTGTTACATTATTATTTTTTTTCATTTCATTTTCATCTCCTCTCATCTTCTTTTTATCTATTTAGTTAATTGTTGTGGTGTTTTTTATACATTTTTCTCTGTGGCAGTGCTTTTGTTGCGTGGTTTTTTATGTCACTTTTATTTGTTATAATATTTCTCTTTTGTTGATAAAAAAAAAGTATTTTTTTTTTCTCTTTCTTTTTCTTGTATGAAATATTTTTGGATAAACAAAATGTTGGATGTTAATGTTAGCTTTTATCAGTGAAAGACTCGAACATTTCTTATATGAAATTTGAGGCAACAGTTCTAACTAGAATAGTAGTCCAACGAAAATTCAAAAAGTTGCCCCTACGAAAATTTCCACATTCCTTACCTTGAACTCAATCAATAACTGATCCAAATGTGATCAATTACAATAATAAAAGGTTATGTTTGGAGAAAATTGAAATTTGAAAATGCGAGGGATTTGTACCACTCTAAATGCGACGGAAGTTACGGAGCTTGAATAATGATTTTGGGTTAAATAAATGTTTCCAAAAATGTACCAAAACCCTAATAAGTGAAGTCAGCTTAAGATCGAAGCAATCAATAATGATTTCTTACATAAACAGTTTAAACCCCCTTTCTCTGTTCAGTTGTAAACGATAGTTACAATTTGATGGATGGAAATTTCGCTTTGTGGTGTTCCAATGTTTGTCCTTTCTCACAAGAGGAAACATCGCTTGATGCAGAACCCAAGCGTACTCTTCACCCCTTTCCTTCCCAATAAACAATGACTATAATTGACTTGTATTCACTCTTCATGGCAAAATGAACCAGGGTCCAGGCTTATATTTTGATATTGGAAAGAAGGCCAGAGGTTTTACACACTTCTTTCTGCTAATTGTTTTACTTCTTGTTTTCATTTTAATCTTTCATTAACATTCACTCTGCATTCATGTTAGATGTTCTTCATAAGGACTATTGTCAACAAACACCGATTCACTTCAACTACAGATTCTTCAATTGGAATTTAGATCTCTCTTGTGAAGGTAATATACATCAGCTCAAACCCTCTTGTTTTTTCTTTAAAACCTACTCAAAGATGTAATGTGATGTGAAATTGTGAATATCTCAACCCTGAAAAAGCTATGGAATTTCATATCTGATTACACTGTGTTTGATGGTGTGTGTGTGTGTTGGAGTAGAAGAACTTGTGCATGGACTAAAGGGCCTTTTCGCATGTAACATACCTGACTCTGGGAAGGTACCATAAATAATTTGATCTTCAATAACTGAGTCTTCATTTTTCATTGCAGCTAACTAGTTTTGGGATCAAAATCATTTTGATTGCAGTTGGAACTTCGACACCTGAGTAGATTCAGTGGGTTTAGTGCAAGTATTGGATTATTGGGAGACGCAGAAAAAGGATATAGCCCTGTAGCAAACCTCTCTGGTCTTATAGGAACCAGAATTCTCTCACTGGGAGCTAATCTTGCCTATGACATATCAGCAACAAGGACAACTAACAGTCTCAATGCTGGGTTGAGCCTCAACACTCCCTACCTTGTTGCTTCCGTGACCTTGTGAGTATCCTACAACAGAGGCTAAATTTATCAGAAAATCTCAAGTAATATCAAATTTGTGATTAAAGTTAAAGTAGAGAGGTTTGATATTAACACCTTAAAACATGTCCTGTTTGGATAGGTAAGGTAAATGAGGAACACCACTTACCATCTTTACTTTAGGTACATGTATGCAGTACATTCATTTAGATGAGTATTCCATGATCTCCAAGACAATAAAGATGAAATCTTTCCAACTTATTAAACTTGAGATACCTCTGCAATGTGCAGGGTTAATGGTTTTGTGCTCAGTATTCTTATGTTTCTTTGTTCAGACGAAATGAGTGTGCATGCTGAAGTTTGGGGGGTGCTAATTATGCAGGCATGACTATTTTCAAACGTTGAAAGGTTGCTGTTACTTTGAAGTGAACCCTCTGACGAAGACTGCAATTGCAGCAGAGGTGAAGTATGACCTTGCAGATGATGAGACTACTGGTGTAACGATTGGTGCTCAGCATGCATTGTTTCCTTGGACATTGTTAAAGGCTCGACTCAGCAGTAATTGCAGGGTAGGCGCTCTTATTCAACAGAAGTTGGGAAGGAAGTTTTCCATAACTGTGGCAGGAGAGGTCAATTTGAATGAGAAAGACAAAGAAAAGTGTCCCAAGGTTGGAGTCTACATGGCTATGAAATAGTTTTTCAACAAGAAAAGCTCTTCATGTACCATGAACACTTCCAAAAGAGGTTGTAAACTGCATGCAAATTTTGTTCAACATTGGAGAACTGTATCATATCCTTGTTTAGTGTTTTGCGAGTAATGTTTTTGAGGACCGAAAAGAAGCCATACACAATTGATACGTTATTTTCTCATATATGAATTGCTCATCGAGAGAGATTATGATTCTATATATATATATAACATTAGCCTCACACATATAAGTCATTTGACATGTGGGACTTTGAGTCACACTTAAATTATTTCTTGTTGTCGGTCATCTTCAACCATTAACTTTGATATCATTATTGAGTTTATATATTTCATATAGGAGTCAGTCATCGAAAGATTATATATATATAAATATGTAAACATGATTAACAATCCTAAAGAACAAAATAAAAATTAGAGAACAAACTCAAAACAATGAACGATTATTCCAAAACTCAATTCAACTTATTTAATCTTGATTTTTTGAATTGATCTCAAGGATTTTGTTCTCCATTGATGAATAATACCAAACAAATGTAGGGAAATTCAAAGATGAAGAGAAAGAAATAAAACAAAAAAAAAAAGATGAAATTATGTGTCAGCAATAAGCTTTGGTGGTAACATTTAAGTATCAAATGAAGGTCTACTTACTTAAGGTTTTTGATGTTCAAGTTAGTAAAAGTATAAAATATAAAATAATGATACAAGAGATAGTCATACTTCCTTTAATATATCTTTGAATTTATATGCCTTTGTGTCTCCATAAATTGGTCTAAGTAAACAAAAAAAATATTTTTTCTCAATTGTGCTCTTTACTCTCTCAATGAATCATGTGGTTGAGTATTTGGTTTTGATATTTGTGATAATTACAATATACTTATGCTTGGAGAAGTTTGAAAGTGGATAGATACACACAATCCCTTTGGAAGCCAATTAAAATATTATTTGCTCAAGTCAATGATTAATTCTCCTTTATAAAGATGAACTAGTTTTTCATAGGGTTGGCTTATACCATCAAGTTATAAACTTTCAACCTTTTACAACCATGGATTTGTAGCAATTCTACAATATGATGTGTTTAAACATAACAAACTTATCTTGTTGAGTATATAATAAAGGATGAACCCTTGTATTTATGGGTAATAATGTAAAATATAATTTTAGTGTCTTTCTTTAAGAATAATTATGAGGAGGAATGCCATCAATGTTCTTTCGGTCACAAAAATATTAAAGGTTCAAAATACTTAGGAAAAATTTATTAGTTTTCTAATTAAACTAAAACAGAGGCACTAAAACTAGAGTTGTGAGATCTCTAATATCTTCAACTACCACTTTAGCCAAATCATTCGACATTTGCAAAGTGTGCATGGTTGACCCCCTTGGATATAATCTCCCAATGGCAACTAAACGAGGAGGGACCTCTCCAACATACAACTTACACCTGTTTGAGATATTTGTCTCTGTGACCTCCTCTCCATCGTCTTCTTGTACCACATTATGTTGCTAGGACATGGACTCCCATCGTTGATCAAATCCTTGCCTTAATTCTTCAGCAATTCGTGCCTTTATCGCCCGAGTCAAGTGCTCTATCATCTCAAGTGTGATAGGCCCTATTTGTGTGATCTTTTGCTGTTGATAACTTCCAAAGTATTGTCTCACACCCACATCATAACCAGCAATACGTACACGACCAAGGTGCTCTTCAGTACCTAGAGTAGTGGTCAATATATCTTGACGACCCTAGGGAACAAAATTTCCTTGTGTACTTTGCTCTACACGAGAATCCTGTAAAAATAATATGTTACTCATAACACAAAACAAAATAAATTGTTAAGGCAGAATATGTTACTAACTTATAATTCTTTCAACAATAATTTTTTATTTCTCATATGTCATTTGCCCTCCTAGTTTAGTACGAGCCAACTTCCATTTCTCATGTCGGTTATGAGGGGATGGAGGATTGAGAGGTCCTTCATTCGAACCTGTTGAATCCATTTGTTCTTTTAGCTTTTCTTTCATTATTCTTTGCTCCAGCAAAAGATATCCTCCACGAGAAAGCTTGTGTGGTGTTTCATTTTTGCTTTGTATAGCTTGTACTTTCTTTCTGTTTTCCTGTTGAAATAATAATATGTAAATGGTTAATTTCATTACATATATATATATATGTGTGTGTGTGTGTGTGTGTGTGTGTGTGTTTTTGTGTGTGTATATTTAATATTTGAAGTGTGAATAAAGAAATATACCTCCCAAAAGGGATCCAGTCGACTTTGAACAAATGATTCTCATGTTTGCTCGTCTATGCCATACATCTCACAAGGAGACTTTTCTTTGTATTTTCCAAATACATAGAAGCTTGACAACATCGTCTTGAATTGCTTTTTCAGCTATATACCTCTCAATAATTGATACTTCTGGACGATATGGATTTTTCACATACCTCTTCAATTTTTTATGTATCTCTCAACTGGGTACATTCGTCTTAAAAATACTGGTCCACATATTTTAATTTCCCTTACTAGATGAACTATTAAACGAACCATGATGTCAAAAAATGAAGGAGGAAAATACATCTCAAATTGACACAAGGTAACGATAACTTCATTTTCCAAGTCATCCAATGTGGCAAGCTCAATTACTTTTTGAAAAATACTATTAAAAAACATGCAAAGACGAATGATAACATGTCTAACACTTTTAGGTAACATGCCACGAATAGCCACTAGGAGAAGTTGTTGGATGAGAACATGACAATCATGAGATTTTAAACCAACAAGTTTCAAATCTTTCATTAAGATAAAACTTTTAATATTTGAATAGTATCCTTATAGTACTTTCATTTCTCGTAGACTGTCATAAAAACTTATTTTCTCAAGTTTAGACAGAGTATGATAGGCATAAGCTAAATATGTCCATTTATCACGGGATTTTGGCTGTAACTCCAAACGAAGATCCATCTCAACTAGATCTTTACAAGAATTAACATCATCATTTGTTTTCCCTTTGATATTTAACAATGTTCCAATTATACTATCACAAACATTCTTCTCCACATGCATGACATCTATGCAATATCTGACATCTAA
This sequence comes from Vigna unguiculata, assembly GCF_037176805.1. Taxonomy (NCBI): domain Eukaryota; kingdom Viridiplantae; phylum Streptophyta; class Magnoliopsida; order Fabales; family Fabaceae; genus Vigna; species Vigna unguiculata. The sequence goes on from NC_140800.1 coordinate 9,103,770, forward strand.
TTTTGTCCAATGGGAGATCAAAGAATACATATTTCTTCTTCCAAATGCTTTTGCCAAGAACTTTCTTCTGTTTTCCCAAATGCAACATTTACTTAGCACACACGCTCATAAACTTGTTCTCTAGTTAAGGGTGGTGATTGGATTTTTTCCTCTTGACATCCATTGAAAGCTTTTTTCAGTCGACGATATGGGTGATTACGTCTCAAAAACCTTCGGTGGCCAATGTAACAAGTCTTCCTCCCATGTTTTAGTTGATGATAACTTGTGTTTTCTTCACATATTGGACAAGCATAATGTCATTTCACACTATAACCGCTCAAATTTCCATAAGCTGGAAATTCATTATTGGTGCAAAATAAGAGAGCTTGCAAATTAAAATTCACTTTTCCATATGCATCAAACATTTCAACTCCTTCATCCCATAATAATCTCAAATCTTCTATCAACAGATTTAGATAAACATCAATATCATTTTCAGATTTCTTTGGTCCAAATATCATCATAGATAACATCATGTATTTTCTCTTCATAGCCAACCAATAAGACAAGTTATAAATGATCAGCAAAACTGGCCATGAACTATGCTTGCTACTTAAATTAGCATAAGTAGCAAGCAAAGCGTGAATCAGCTGCATGTCGTAACAATCCATCACTTTTTCTTCCATTTGCATGCCACATAAGGTTTTTAGCATCAACAACATTAGCAAATAAATGCTTAAATTGAGGTATGATTGGAAGATACCATAGTATCTTTTTCACCTCATAATGACGGGTTGGCAATGTATTACCCTCTAGGAGCATTAGATGCAATAGTTCTAGTAACTCACTAAAACTTTTATCAATCCACCCATTTTTGGCTTTAATGTTAAATAATCTTAGTGTCGCTGACAAACGAGTGAAACTCGTACAACCAGGATATAAAGTATTTTCTTAATCATCTTTCAATGAACCATACACGTGTGCTCGTCGAAAATTTTCTTGTCCAATATCTTCAATCATATCTTCCATGCAATCCTCACAATATGGATTAAACTCTTGACTTTCAGATAAGGTTGAAAGGTGTACAACTTCGTTATGCCAGATCCACGTTGTATAACTCTTCAAGATACCATCACATAAAAGATATTCTCGTATCAAACAGGGAAAAGCTCCATTCTGCTATCTCAAAAGAGTTCCATCCACCAAATTATGAGTTCCAATCAATCAATTTAGTGTACATGTCAACAACATAATAAGGTGGTTCTTGTTGGACTCAAATACATACACACACACATATAAATATATATATATATATATATATATATATATATATATATATATATATATAACCTGTATTAGCAAAAAAACTAAAACAATGAAGTAGCATGCACGATTAAACACATGGAATGGTGAAAACATTCAACAATACAATAAAATCACTCAAATTACTATCTTCAATACTTCAGTTCCAGGGGAAATATTGAACATATTATGCTAGAACAAATATAAAGATATCCCTATGAAGTTTCTGATTAAAATAAAGCAAACACTTGTGTTAAAACTATACAAAATATATCAAGTATCTAATTACTAAAACCTAATCCTACTCAAAGTAGTTACGTCGAGTTGATAAATTTACCCGTATAATTCTTGGAGCAGCATAGCCTGCGCACATCCGTATCCGACGATCATAATTGAGCCAAAAAAATTCATGGGAACCTTTCAAATATCTATAGTAGGAGGTGGTAGTTTCCAAAAATTCCAAGAGTAAAAGTCCTCCCTGTAGACAAGGTTCAGAAAAAAGATTGGAAAAAAAGCAATTTACAACAGGCAACTTTTCAAAAGTAACCCTTAATAGAACGAAATTTACATTCAAGTTAAATAATGCAACAAAGATTTAAATCACACGGTAGGAAATTATAAAAAAGGTCCATCCTAGCTCTCTCGCACAACACTCGACATGATTTGCATTGAATTTTAAATGTTCCAAAGACCGCAATACCAACCCCCAATGACATTATGAATAGGAAAATTAAATGATAAAGTTTCTTCAGATTTTCATATAAAGATGCATAGGTTGCAAAATCTTCTTTAGAGAACCACAGAGGTAGGCGAGTAGATGGGTCAAACAAGGTAGCAATTGGAATCTCACTTTTGGAGAAGAAAGTGCAAATGACACCACATTAAAAGGTAGCAAAAGCATAAATCGCCGTTGCCAGGGATCGAAACCGGGCCACCCGCGTGACAGGCGGGAATACTCACCACTATACTACAACGACCAACACATTAAAATTAACTAAAGTCTCTCCTTCATTGCTCTTCCAAAACTTCCTGAAAAGTAATATGATAAAGGAACAAAGACAATAAGAAATTTGAATTATGACCGATTGAGAAGATTGATAACAACAATATTTCCCAAGAACATGAATTATAATCCTAACCTGAAACCAAACTATACACAACCTTGTTTCAAAGATTAAACAAAAATCGCGTATCCATAAAGTCGATTCAAATTTACAAAAAGAATAATCTGAATTCATGGTTTTTTTGGAATCATCCCAACTTGTGAATGTTCACCAAAGAAAAACCATTAGCACCAAAGTCACAAAGAAGTCGCTTTGGCCGAGTGGTTAAGGCGTGTGCCTGCTAAGTACATGGGGTCTCCCAGAGAGTTCGAATCTCTCAGGCGACGTCGATTACTAATTTTTTTTATTTGCTGTCAAAAAAATACCTTCGACAATAATTTTCCTATGCTCATCCTCTCCAAACCGAACATATAAAAATTCCAACACCGAAAGGTGTGGCCTTAAGGTTAGGGAACATACCATGTAAAATGCCTGTCAAGAGGCGATAATAGAAGCTCTAACGTCGACGATGAAGAAACATCGGAACAAAGGCGACGACGAAAATGGCCTCACCACACAATAGGGGGCGATAGAGGAAGTAACAGAGCTGATGACTGAGGCACTACAGAGGCAATAACGAAAGCATGAAAAGGGTTTGGGAGGGAGAAATCTTTACTTATTTTTCGAGGGAATTTCAAGGTGTTTGAAGGTGTTTTTCGTTGTTTGAAGGTGTTTTTCAGGAGTTTCGAAGACCTATTATTAGGTGAAGAAATGGTAATAACTTTCGAGTGTTTTTTTAGTTTCTTCTTCATCTTGCATATGTATTGTTGTTTGTGTTGTTGTTTGAATGTATTTTTTGTGTGTTTCTATTTCGTTTTCATAATTTTTGTTTTGTTTTTCAGGTTCTCAAGTTTTTTCCAGAAGCTTCAGCACCACTCACACACTCACCTACCACTCTGATACACTTCTTGTCTTCGTTCTCTCTCCTCTACTCTTTCTTCCTCACACTCTCAACTTCTCTTTGAAGCTTCTTCTTTTCCTCTATTCTTTCATGTTTTCTTCTATTAAAAAGAAGATCAAAGATTTTTGAAGATCCAAAACGAAGTTCTCAAGCAGAAGGATGAAAAATCATTATTAAGAGGTTTTATTTTTAAAAGGTTTGATTTTTATTATTTTTCCATTTTTTGAGATTGATTCTAATCATTTTTGTTTTGTGAGCCAACCCATCCTCCTGGTGGTGTTCCAATGGTGTTCCTCACATGTGGGTCTACGAGGTTAAACTTGAAGGATCTGTTGTTGGATCTGTACGTTATTCATGAATTTTTTTTTATATGGATTTTGTGTATATATAATTTGTTTGGTTTATATGACGATGTTATTGTTCAATAAATATTATACTTAGGATGCAGATGAGGTTCTGAAGCAAGTTCTTGAAACTGAATACTTTGGATTTTTTTGAAAAGATGAATGATTTGCTTAGTTAAGTTTCTTCAACACTAGATGGTAAAGTTTCTTCAATGAAACCTCTGGATGTTTCGATCTCTTCAAATCAGTAGCATGGAAAACATAAATTATTATTGAAGACCATTTAATAGCATGGGAAACATAAATTACTATTTAAGACCATTTAATGCAACTAGATGGTAAAATTTCATCAATGAAACCTCTGGATGTTTCGATCTCTTCAAATCAGTAGCATGAGAAACATAAATTACTATTCAAGACCATTTAATAGCATGTGAAAAATAAAATTACTATTCAAGACCATTTAATAGCACGGGAAACATAAATTACTATTTAAGAACATTTAATGCAATAACTTACTCTATCAATAAATCTTACGTTCAATGAAACCTGCACAACTTCCAATGAAAATATAAATTTATCACTGCATTGGAAATCTAAATTTATCACTGCTCAAGAAACCCTACACAACTTCCAATGAAATTTTTTTAAATATATTTTCATAACGTCTTATAAATAATGAATACAAAATCTGAATAAATGTTTGTATAAATTTTTGTAATTATTATTTGCACTACTCCAGATAATCATCATTGCACCACTGATCTAGATAATTGAACTGTTCCATTAATTTGAATTGTTCGGAATAAACATTTTGATGATTCAATTGATTGGAATTCACCTATTGACGTAATTCATTAATCTCTCTTGATATCCGAATATGGTGCACGTTTGTATAAATATTTTTCCTTATTATTTGCACTGCTTAAGATAATTATCATTGCACTAGTCCACATATTTCAATTGCTTCATTTATTGTTTCATCACCAATATGCTTTCATGATTCAACTTATTCGGATTAAAATATTCAAAAGATACATTTACTTATCTTCATATTTGACACTTAATTCAAAAGATACATTTACTTCTCTCATCTACATTTCACACTTTCTTTGTTTGATCAACAAGAATTAGTTATTATAAATTAAATGTCTACATTGATAACAATATCTGCATTTATTTTTGTTTAAAAATGTTAACATCAATCTTACATTATGTTTGCATTTTTGTTTAAGTTTATTATTCATGTGTGGACATTAATTTTGCATGAGACCAAAGTTCTCAATATTCCTATATTTTATTTAAACAACAATATGTACACATGCATTTCATTTCAATATAATATATAACTCAATGTACATTTTAAACAAAAACAAAATAAAATGTGTGTACCTATCAACAATTAGTTATTATAAATTTAATGTCTACATTAATAACAATACCTGCATTTATTTTTGTTTCAAAATGTTAACATCAATCTTACATTATGTTTGTATTTTTGTTTAAGTTGATTATGTGTGGACATTACTTTTGCACGAGACCAAAGTTCTCAATATTCCTATATTTTATTTTAACAATAATATATACATATGCATTTCATTTCAATATAATATATAACTCAATGCAATAAAGCTTTTGATGAGAAATCATGAGATCCACTCAATTGGTTCTGCTCCATTCCCATAAGTGAATGTAGCAATCAATATTATGAACTTATTTCATGCCTTTGTGGGGCTGAACAAAGCAATGAGCTTTTGATAGAAAATCATGAAACATGTCCAATTGGTTCTACTTCATTCTCAGAAGTGAATGCAACAATATTTGATCTATATTTTCATGATCATGATATTGATTATGAACATGGTTATAAAGAAAATTTCTTAGACATATTTTGTCACAAGAAGTGGCATAATAATGTGAAAAAGGGAAGAGAAAAATTTGAAAATATTGACAAATAAGATGAAAGTATATATTATCATTACGGTAGTAAAGACCAGTTGAGTTGTATTTGTCGTACACCAAAACATTTTACAAATAATGTGAAGAATATAGAAACACACTTTGCTTATAAAGATGGTGATTCTGATTATGGCCATATGGATGCTACTCATCTTGATATTATTATTTTCTTTGCTAAATCAAATGGAAGCATTGATCACCTAATTGGTTATGAGAGTGTTGAAAAAAAAAACTCATATTGATATTTATGTTTATATGAAAAATGAATGTTGGCACTAACACTAATGATGAGGATATGTGCCTTATTCATAGTGTAACAAGTCATACAATTCTCAAGAGTAATAAATTTTTTCTCTTGTTTGGTAATGCAATAAGTCAATATTATTTCTCGTACTACTAATATAATTGAAGGCTCTAAAAGAGCTATTGTACTTCTACCAAGAGGTACAAGATTACATATTAAAAATGCATTTTATTTTCCTAAATCTAATGGAAACTTATTAAGTTTCAAGGATACTCATCTAAATGGATATCATATTAAGACAAACAATGAAGGAGATATTGAATATTTTTATATCACTCGAAGTAATCCTTAATAGAACGAAATTTACATTCAAGCAAAATAATGCAACAAAGATTTAAATCTCACAGTAGGAAATCGCCGTTGTCGGGGATCGAACCTTGGTCACCCGTGTGACAGGCAGGAATACTCACCACTATACTACAACGACCAACACATTAAAATTAACTAAAGCCTCTCCTTCATAGCCCTTCCCACACTCCCTACAAAAGTAATATGATAAAGGAACAAACTAAGAAATTTGAATTATGACCGAGAGAGAAGATTGATAACAACAATATTGTCCAAGAACATGAATTATAATCCTAACCTGCAACCAAACTATACACAACCTTGTTTCAAAGATTAAACAAAAATTGTGTATCCATAAAGTCGATTCAAATTCACAAAAAGAATAATATAAATTCATGATCTTTTTGGAATCATCCCAACTTGTGGATGTTCACTAAGGAAAAACCATTAACATTAAAGCCACAATGAAGTCGCTTTGGCCGAGTGGTTAAGGCGTGTGCCTGCTAAGTACATGGGGTCTCCCCGCGAGAGTTCGAATCTCTCAGGCGACGTCGATTACTAATTTTTTTTATTTGCTGTCAAAAAAATACCTTCGACAATAATTTTCCTATGCTCATCCTCTCCGAACCGAACATATAAAAATTCCAACACCGAAAGGTGTGGCCTTAAGGTTAGGGAACATACCATGTAAAATGCCTGTCAAGAGGCGATAATAGAAGCTCTAACGTCGACGATGAAGAAACATCGGAACAAAGGCGACGACGAAAATGGCCTCACCACACAATAGGGGGCGATAGAGGAAGTAACAGAGCTGATGACTGAGGCACTACAGAGGCAATAACGAAAGCATGAAAAGGGTTTGGGAGGGAGAAATCTTTACTTATTTTTCGAGGGAATTTCAAAATTGAATTTTCTCTCAAATTCATTAATATTAATTAACCACCTTGTTCCTTGAAAGAGAAATTGATAGTGAAAATATACAAATTATTTTATGAGTATCTTTTTCACCTCATAATGACGGGTTGGCAATGTATTACCCTCTAGGAGCATTAGATGCAATAGTTCTAGTAACTCACTAAAACTTTTATCAATCCACCCATTTTTGGCTTTAATGTTAAATAATCTTAGTGTCGCTGACAAACGAGTGAAACTCGTACAACCAGGATATAAAGTATTTTCTTAATCATCTTTCAATGAACCATACACGTGTGCTCGTCGAAAATTTTCTTGTCCAATATCTTCAATCATATCTTCCATGCAATCCTCACAATATGGATTAAACTCTTGACTTTCAAATAAGGTTGAAAGGTGTACAACTTCGTTATGCCAGGTCCACGTTGTATAACTCTTCAAGATACCATCACATAAAAGATATTCTTGTATCAAACAGGGAAAAGCTCCATTCTGCTATCTCAAAAGAGTTCCATCCACCAAATTATGAGTTCTAATCAATCAATTTAGTGTACATGTCAACAACATAATAAGGTGGTTCTTGTTGGACTCAGATACATACACACACACACACATACACACACACACACACACATATATATATATATATATATATAACCTGTATTAGCAAAAAAAACTAAAATAATGAAGTAGCATGCACGATTAAACACATGGAATGGTGAAAACATTCAACAATACAATAAAATCACTCAAATTACTATCTTCAATACTTCAGTTCCAGGGGAAATATTGAACATATTATGCTAGAACAAATATAAAGATATCCCTATGAAGTTTCTGATTAAAATAAAGCAAACACTTGTGTTAAAACTATACAAAATATATCAAGTATCTAATTACTAAAACCTAATCCTACTCAAAGTAGTTACGTCGAACTGATAAATTTACCCGTATAATTCTTGGAGCAGCATAGCCTGCGCACATCCGTATCCGACGATCATAATTGAGCCAAAAAAATTCATGGGAACCTTTCAAATATCTATAGTAGGAGGTGGTAGTTTCCAAAAATTCCAAGAGTAAAAGTCCTCCCTGTAGACAAGGTTCAGAAAAAAGATTGGCAAAAAAGCAATTTACAACATGCAACTTTTCAAAAGTAACCCTTAATAGAACGAAATTTACATTCAAGTTAAATAATGCAACAAAGATTTAAATCACACGGTAGGAAATTATAAAAAAGGTCCATCCTAGCTCTCTCACACAACACTCGACATGATTTGCATTGAATTTTAAATGTTCCAAAGACCGCAATACCAACCCCCAATGACATTATGAATAAGAAAATTAAATGATAAAGTTTCTTCAGATTTTCATATAAAGATGCATAGGTTGCAAAATCTTCTTTAGAGAACCACAGAGGTAGGCGAGTAGATGGGTCAAACAAGGTAGCAATTGGAATCTCACTTTTGGAGAAGAAAGTGCAAATGACACCACATTAAAAGGTAGCAAAAACATAAATCGCCGTTGCCGGGGATCGAACCCGGGCCACCCGCGTGACAAGCGGGAATACTCACCACTATACTACAACGACTAACACATTAAAATTAACTAAAGTCTCTCCTTCATTGCTCTTCCAAAACTTCCTGAAAAGTAATATGATAAAGGAACAAAGACAATAAGAAATTTGAATTATGACCGATTGAGAAGATTGATAACAACAATATTTCCCAAGAACATGAATTATAATCCTAACCTGAAACCAAACTATACACAACCTTGTTTCAAAGATTAAACAAAAATCGCGTATCCATAAAGTCGATTCAAATTCACAAAAAGAATAATCTGAATTCATGATTTTTTTGGAATCATCCCAACTTGTGAATGTTCACCAAAGAAAAACCATTAGCACCAAAGTCACAACGAAGTCGCTTTGGCCGAGTGGTTAAGGTGTGTGCCTGCTAAGTACATGGGGTCTCCCCGCGAGAGTTTGAATCTCTCAGGCGACGTCAATTACTAATTTTTTTTATTTGCTGTCAAAAAAATACCTTCGACAATAATTTTCCTATGCTCATCCTCTCCGAACCGAACATATAAAAATTCCAGGTGTGGCCTTAAGGTTAGGGAACATACCATGTAAAATGCCTATCAAGAGGCGATAATAGAAGCTCTAACGTGATGAAGAAACATCGGAACAAAGGCGACAACGAAAATGGCCTCACCACACAATAGGGGGCGATAGAGGAAGTAACAGAGCTGATGACTGAGGCACTACAGAGGCAATAACGAAAGCATGAAAAGAGTTTGGGAGGGAGAAATCTTTACTTATTTTTCGAGGGAATTTCAAAATTGAATTTGCTCTCAAATTCATTAATATTAATTAACCACCTTGTTCCTTGAAAGAGAAATTGATAGTGAAAATATACAAATTATTTTTTGAGTAAACTCATTCTTTTCTTAAAAGTACTTCTTACACATAAATTAAAAACAATTCAATAAATTAATACATATTTTCTCTACAAAACAATTATCTATTATAATATATAAAAAAAATACTAGTAAATTTTCATTTTGTTTGGTTGACAAATGTCACCAAAGTTTGTTTCTTTAGTCATTTAATATTTTTTAATTACTCTTTCATTTTTATTTATATTTTTCACATAAAAGTTTTTTTATTTATTTTTTTATTTTCAGATTTATTTTTTATTTATATTTATTTTATCGTTACGTGTGTATAAAATTTATTTTATTTTTTTATCTATTTATTTTATTTTTAAAACAATTTGCCTATACTATTTATTTCTTAATTTAATCTTTTTATAAATTTTAACTAATTGATCATTTAATAAATTATTAAAAACTAACTTATTTTTAAAGTAGTGTTATGAATTAATGATTGTTTATTGATTTTATACAATTACTCGTATGATTGATATGATTGACACTGATATGATTCGTTTATGTAAATATTTGTATTGACTATTTGATTTGTATAATTTATGGGTTATATGTTGTATCCATAAATTAGGATTTTTCCTATCAATAATAAGATACACAGAAAAGTTGCTCCTCATTTTCTGGATCTCTATTCTTCATTTTCTTCTCTCCTCTATTATTAGCTTTATTTTATATCACGTTATCAGCACGATACTCCAACAAACTGAGCGTTAGTGGAAGCATTTTCTCTCTAAGGACAATGTTCTACGTGTCTCAATCCAAGTTTTTTATAATTCTTTATTCCTTTACAATTTTATCTTATATTTTCATTCTTGTGATAAGAATTGTTTGAATTTATCAAATTTCATATCCGTTTTATTATTATTATTATTTATTTTTATTTTTATTATGATGGTGATTTTTGTTGTTGTTGTTGTTGTTATTATTATTATTATTATTATTATTATTATTATTATTATTATATGTGCTAATTCTAAACACGTGCAATGTTGCAAATCTTGAATTTGTGACCCTTGATATTATAAGTAAGAATTACTTGTATTAGATTTTAAATGTTGAAATACATTTAAATGGAATTGGTCTTGGTGATACCATTAAAGAAATAAATAAAGCATATGAGCAACGAATTTGTTGTTGCAACAACAATATTGTGAAAAAAATATTTCACAAATATTATAAATTTATTTCATGCATTTGTATGGCTGAACAAAACAGTGAAGCTTTTGATGAAAAAGCATGAGATCCACTCAATTAGTTTTGCTTCATTCCCAAAAGTGAATGCATAAATAAATATTATAAACTTATTTCATGTCTTTGTGTGGCTGAATAAAGCAATGAGATTTTGATAGAAGATCATGAAACATGTCCAATTAGTTATGCTAAATTCCCAGAAGTGAATGCAACAATATTTGATCTATATTTTCATGATCGTGATATTGATTATGGACATAGTTATAAAGGAAATTTCAAAGACATATTTTTTCACCGAAAGTGGCACAATAATGTGAAAAAGAGGAACATGAAAATTTGAAAATATTGACAAATAAGATGAAAGTATATATTATCATTATGGAGGTCAGTTCAATTGTACTTGTCGTACACCAAAGCATCTTACAAATAATAAGAAGAAGATAGAAACACACTTTACTTATAAAGATGGTGATTCTGATTATGACCATATGGATGCTACTCATCTTGATATTATTATTTTCTCTGCCAAACCAAATGGAAGCATTGATCACCTTAATGTTATGAGAGTGTTGAAAAAAAAAATCTCATTGATATTTATGTTTATATGAAAAATGAATGTTGGCATTAACACTAATGATGAGGATATGTGTCTTACTAATAGTGCAACAACTAATACAATTCTCAAGAGTAATAAATTTTTCTCTTGTTTGGTAATGCGATAAGTTAATGTTAGTACTATTTCTAGTACTACAAATATAATTTAAGGCTCCAAAAGAGCTATTGTACTTCTACTAAGAGGTACAAGATTGCATATTAAAAATGCATTTTATTTTCCTATATTTAATAGAAATTTATTAAGTTTCAATGATATTCATCTAACTGATATCATATTAAGACAAACAATGAATGAGATATTGAATATCTTTATATCACTCGAATTGAGTCGAATAAAAAAATGTGTATTGGAGAAATTATCAGTCTTTCCTTATGGCTTGTACTACACATGTATTAATGCAATTGAGACGCATGTCATTGTAAGCCAGAAGCTTACAAATAGAAATGAATTTCTTGTTTGGCATGATTGGTTGGGTCATCCTAGATATATCATGATACGAAAAATAGTTGAAAACTCATGTGGACATCCATTTAAGAGTTCAAAATATAATTAACAAACTTCTTCAGACCAATGAGTTCTCATGTACTATACGTTCACAAAGGAAAGTTGATATTAAAACCATCACTAGAAAAATTAGAAATGAGTCAATCTCATTTTCAGAACGAATACAAGGTGATATTTGTGGTCCAATACACCCACCATGTTACATTTAGATATTTCATGGTTTTAATTGATGCATCAACTAGATGTTCACATATTTGTTTATTATCAATTCGCAATCAAGTATTTGCAAAGTTAGATATACACATTCATTAGAGAAACTCTATCCCCTGATTCCATAAAGCATGGCTACCACCATGTTTGTCTACATTCTACATCTTTAGATGATAACCTTAAGACATTCTTTGTTGCCATAAGCCACAACTCGTGGTTCTGCCATCTATAAGCCACAACTTTTAGAAACACGTGAAGAAAATCATGCTACGGACCACACTTTGTAGCAACAAGTGGAGTTTTCAATACAAACCTAAGTTTGTAATTTCAACACAAGATTAGGGTCCAATGGTTTGCCTGTGCTCGACTAACTTGGTGCCAAGATTGATGAAAATTTGAAATTCATGATTTTTGAGTTTTATGGATTAGAATGCACTCCAAATATCACCAAATGATTATAGCAAAAGTTTTGATTCATAAAAACCCTTTATTTTCCATAAATATATTAGATATTTATCCAGACCATGTGTCCAATGTATTTTTGTAATTACACCCAAACAATCCTTAAAATTCACTTAACATTACTTTCTTATTTTGTACCTTAATTACATTTTATGTAATTTATATTAAATATCCACCCATATTTCATCTTGTAGTCATCCTCACATTAATTAATTTTTTGTACAATTTTTGAAACTTAAATTTATTCATTAAAACTTCAAATTAACAAAAATATGTAATCCTTGTTATTTAACATGTTCTTCACAAAAATAATAAAAATTAGTTGTCGTTTAGAGACAAGTAAGAAATGATGAAATAAGAAAACCACCACCTTGTCAATGAAAAAAATTAATGATGATAACTCAAATGAAAAATATAAAATTTCTGAATGCTCAATAAAATAAAATATTCAATATAAATTAAATTAAAAATATACAAATTTGTTAAGGCTTGAAATTCAATTAAATTTTAAATAAAATAATTAAGTTAATTTAACATGTCAAGAACATCCATATATTATATAATTAGCTTAACAAATATATTTAAATACTCAAACTATTTAAGAGGTTATAATACATTAACAAATTACAAGGTGACTATAAAATTAAAATCTTTTAGAATGAAAGAACAAAACAAAAATTTAAACCTTGCAAAATGAATATGAAAATGAATCATTTAATAAAAACTAAAGCTAAACACTTTTAAAAGGATGTTAGGATCCCCCACATGAGTTGTCCATTGCACACTGCCTCTCTAACACAGTAATTAGGCAATGTAAACGTGCGAAATGCACGGGATCAAGCAAAATGATGAAGGCTAATTGCACAAGGGCATCATCGTAAACCACCATCGTCGTCATCCCTGTGTTGCTCCATGTGCCTCGTATAAACCCACGATTCCCTCCTCTTCCAGGAACACCCCAACCAAACCATTCTCTCTCTCTGCACCTTCCTACCTCCTTTCCCCTTCCACTCTCTTCCAATAACACTTTTCTTGTTTTTCAATTCCCCATCTTTTGAGAGTCTCAGTGATGGGTGTATGCTGTCGCTGTTCCCACACCTCACACATCACCGCCATCATCATCACCAGCTTCTTCCGCCACAAGCCTTAGATTTTTACAGTTTTACTTCACCCACGTATTTCTACACCGTTGACCACACTCCATGCTCTTCCTCTGAGGATCCAACATGGTGGCTGGGACTGTCTTTTCTGCTGCTTCAAATTTAACCACTTTGCTTCCCAACCAAACACCTCCTTCCGCCTCTCAACCTCTTGATTCTCTTTTCCATTCTTCTTCTTCTTCCCCTTTTCTCGGTACCTTCCTTATCTCTCTTCTCTCTTACAATAAAGGCTTGTAACACCGATAAAAATCAACTCTTTTACAGTCTGAACAAAAATTCATGAATAAAAACTACAACTTGCACTTGCCCAAGTTGTGATTGGGTTGGCTAAGGATCCTACAACAATTTACAAACATGGGTTGATGGAATACGACTCTTAATAGTCTAAATTGTCATTTTTTATACATGGGTAACGGTCTTTTTGTGGTGGTGTTGTTTGTTCAGGTTCAAGATCTATAGTGAGCTTTGGAGATGTTCAAGGGGGGAAGGGGTGCAACGAGTCGTTCTTTCTGCCATATGATGAGAATGGGGATGAGGACACGGACGAGTACTTTCATCAGCCTGAGAAAAAACGCAGGCTTTCCGTTGAGCAAGTGCAGTTTCTTGAGAAGAGCTTTGATGAGGAGAATAAGCTCGAACCCGAGAGGAAGATTCGGCTAGCTAAAGAACTCGGGTTGCAGCCGCGGCAGGTGGCGATTTGGTTTCAGAACCGCCGGGCGCGGTGGAAGACGAAGCGGATGGAGAAGGATTATGATTCCCTGCAGGCATGCTATAATGATCTCAAGGCCAGTTATGATGATCTTCTCAGGGAAAAGGATAAGCTCCAAGCTGAGGTGAGTTCAGTTGATGCCACTTGCTGAATTCTAGAATGCCAAATTCGATGTATAATTTAGCTCTTCACAGTAGTTACTTAATCTAAGTTGATTCCACTTGTTGAATTACAGAATGACAAGCTTTCAGTTAGCATGCAAATTAGCTTTTGAAAGTAGTAACTTGTGTTAAATTGTTGATTTGATAAAGCGTTTGTGTATTCCAATTGGCAATCTGTTAGTAAGTTTACTGGGAAATTGTTTAAACCAGCAATACACGGTGTCTTGGTTAGAATCTCATCGCTGGGTCATTGACTCATTATCCCAAATGCAGAGATTTACCATACCAAGTTGTCAATTTATACATAGTCTTGTCCATCTAAAAGGATTATTTACCACACCATTTTATGATTCATGAAAGTGTTTGTGATTGTGGTGTTTCAAATTAGGTAACAAAGCTCAGTGAGAAGGTGCTTGGAAGAGAAGAACTGGAGGAGGGGAAGTTTTACCGGGTTGAAACCAAGGGATTTGAGGAGCCGCTGCAGAAGTCTATGATTGATTCAACTTCAGAGGGTGAAGGGTCCAAAGTTCACATTAGTTCAGCAAAGAGTGACATGTTTGATTCATCAGAAAGCCCACGTTACACTGATGGAGTGCACTCTGCTCTCCTTGAGACCGGTGACTCTTCTTATGTGTTTGAACCTGATCAGTCTGATGTGTCTCAGGATGAAGGAGATAACTTGAGCAAGACCCTTTTGCCTCATTACATGTTTCCCAAACTTGAAGATGTTGGTTACTCCGACCAATCTCATAATTCATGTCATTTTGGAATTCCCGAGGAAGATCAAGCCATCTGGTCTTGGTCTTACTGAATTTTCTGTTGTAGTAGTAGTAGTACACAGCATGCATCTACCTTGGACTCTCACAGCTTCTTCTGTCAAGAAATGAGATGATGTTGTAGACATGGTTGAGTGAGTGAGAATAATAAGCCAAAGAAAAATGGCACTTTACTTTGCAATGTAACTTTTGGATGAAATGTAATTAAATAATGTCTTCTTGTTGAGTATGTAGCTCTCAGTTTCATTTGAGTTACATAGGTAGTTAGATGAATAATCATGAACACAGAGAGTTTATGTTTTCCATTTGAGGTCAGTTATGATGATTCTATTCTATAGTTTTGTGTTGATTGTGTTGTTGACATTTAATTGGTGGAGGACCTATAGCACTTGCTTGATTCCTCGGTTCACTTGGAACATGGGACCATGTTGTTTGAAATTTGAATAGGTGGCAAAACCTTGCACGAGGAGGTTGACTAGACTGTTTGAAGGATCACTTTCTTAAGTTTGAGGGTATTTTTGTGAGGTATCCTTTCTCCTCTAAGGGTCACTTTCACTGAATTGGCAACAATCATAGTAGTGGCTTCCAACAAATTAAGGAGAACCACCGACTTTTGAGAAAAAAAGTTTTGCAAGTGGTTCTAGATATCAACTTCATTTTTACACTCTATTAACACACATAAACTTAGACATGATGTGTAAAATTTACAGTTACATGTATGAGATTTGTGGTGGAGAGAGGAGAATGATATTTTTGAGTGTGGGGATGGGGTAGGGACCACCACTTTGTTGTTTCCCTTGGAAGTAATCAAAAAATGAATGCTTTTTTTGATAAGTGATTTCAAAGAACTATGCAGGAGACAGATAATAACTTGTCGTCATATGCACTATAGAAATTACATACAAGACGTCATAAGAAACAAAAACAATGTTTTACATATAAATATAAGTAGTAAGCATAGAATATGAATGTGTGTAATCGAATGCAAACAAATTAAACAAAATAGTTCATTTTAGATTAAAAGTAAATCGCATTCTTCCTAACGCTAACATTGTTAATTGTTAATAAAAGGAATAATAATATTTTATTTTATTTTATTGATCTTGCAATTTCCACAACTTGAATATTTTACTTAAGAAATGGACGCACATTCACAAGAAAATTGTTTATAAACATTTTCCAAAGCGCTCATGTTGGTTTTAATGTAACTCAATAAATGCATCAAATAATTGATCATAATTTGACTCAAGTTCAAATTCAAACTTACTTACATCGTTAATAGAAGACTAGAAAGAAACCAACGATGAAACATAAGTTTGACTTTTCATTACTCTCACTTTATGTTTTTCTGGAGAACTTGAAGCATTTTCCTCCAAAAAGAAAAAAAATTGTAGACTTTCTTCTTTTTACAATTTATGTCTTCAACTTGTTTTGTATTAAACAAAGGACAATCAAGTTTAACACAATCACACATACTATATTCAAAACATGTATAAGATGATGTTGACCTTTATGATGTTTACGTTATTGTTTCTAAAATTTGTTTCCGCTAAAATATTTATATTCACACAATCTGCACTATGCAATTGCTTCTCTTATCTAAAGTCTACTTTCATTCTTCTTCTTTCAATCTCTCTAGCTTCAACTTATGCTCTCTTAGTTTAACAAATAATGTAGCCATGTGATGATATTTTCTTATTATGAAATTGTTTGTGACTCTAAGTTGTCACCATCCATTCAAACTTTTTATAATGTTTATATTCAACTCTCTTTTATCGAATTTCTTTCCAAGTGATTCACTATGGTAGAGAGTTGTTCCACACATAAAAAATGTTTTCATTGGGTAACCTCAAAAACATCTCATATTTCCTTTGCATTTATAACAGAAAAGGTAGAGAGAGAAAAGAGAAAGGAGACTTGTGATATTATGAAAAGGAAGTACACTATTATAACATATGCAGAGACGTAACATGGTGTATATAAAGGAATTAGGGGTGGGCAAAAAATCTAATTTTCTTGATCCAATCCACTTTTGCTCCAATCGAATCCATTTATAATCCATTTTATTAAAAATCCAACCCATTTAAAATCCATTTAATGGATCTGGATTTCAATCTAATTTACATTTTATATATCTTATGGATTGGATATCCATTTTATAAATCAAGATTTTTAAATGTGGATAATCCAAAAAATCCAATCCAAATTTTCAATTTAAATTTTTAATTGGGTTAGACTAAAGGTTGAGATGGACTATGCTAAATTCAAACTTGGATGGGCCTTGCTCGACGACCTATACGGATCGGGCAGGCCCGACGACCACAAAAGGTTAGGTGAGTCTAAAGATATGAACGGACTAGGCGGGCCCAATGACCCGAATGGGCCTAACGATTCAAAAAATTCAAGTGAGCCCGATGACCCGAACGGGGCAGGCAGACCCAATGACCAGATGAGCCAGGTGGGCTCGAAGACCCGAACGGGCCAGGCAGGTTCAAAGATCTGAACGGGCCAAGCAGGCCCGATGACCTGAACGGGTCAAGCGGGCTTGAAGAACTGAATGGGTCAGGTAGACCCAAAGACCCGAACAGGTCAAGCATGCCCAAAGACTCGAACGGGTCAGGCGGACCCAAAGACCAGAAAGGGTCACGCGGACCCGAAGACCCGAACGGACCAGACGGGACCACTGACGAAAAAAGGTCAGGCAGCCCAAAGACCCGAACGGGTCAGGCAGGCCTAGAGACCCGAACGGACTCGACGACCCGGACGGGCCCAACGAACCGAACGGGCCCAAAGACCCGAATGGGACGGACGACCTAGATGGGCCCTACGACCCGAACGGGCCCGATGTTCCGGACGGGCCTGACGACCCGGACGAGCCTAACAACCTACACGGGCCTTACGACCTGGATGACACGACGAAACGAAGACCCGGACGGGCATTACGACCCAAACGCTCCCTACGACCCGGACGAGCCCGACGACCCAAACGGGCCTGACGACCCGGCATGCCCGACGACCCGGATCAATCCGATGACCCGGACAGGCCTGACGACCTTGACGTACCTAACGACCCAGACGGGCCCCACGACTCGAACGTGCCCGACTACCTGATTAGGCCTGACTGTTTGGACGGGTCTATCTGGGTCGTCTGGCCTGTTTGGCCCATCCGGGTTGTCGGACCCATTCGGGTCGTTTGGCCCGTTCACGTCGTTGAGCCTATTCGTGTTGTCGGGCCCGTCCGGGTTGTTGGGCCCGTCCGGGTCGTTGAGCCCGTTCGGGTCGTCGAGCCCATCTGGGTCGTCCGGGTCGTCGGGTCCAATCGGGCCTTAATGACACAAGTTTTAAAAAATTCAATTTAAATTTATTTTATAAGAAATGGATTCTGGATTTTGAACTTGATCCAAATATTTGGATTGGATTTAAATCTTGATCCAAATATTTGGATCTGGATTTAAAAAAAATCCAAACTACTTTTACTAAAAATATGGATTTGGGTCAAAAATCTAATCCAATTATTTGGATCTAAAATAAATGTGGATTGGATCATTAAAAATCCAATCCATGCCCACCCCTAAAAGGAACCTAGCATGTGCAAGGCACATGTGTGAGCAGATATAGGTTATTTACGTAATATCCCCCCTTAAACTTATGGTAGGATTGTGCACAACCATAAGTTTAGCACGAAACAGATGAAACATGGATGATGCAAGCGACTTTGTGAAGATATCCACGACCTAAAATTTTGAAGGAAGATAAACAAAACTAATTTTTTCTTTTGAACATGGTCTCTAACAAAGTGGAGATCTACTTCAAAATGTTTAGAACGTGAGTGTTGGATTGGATTTGCCGCTAGTAGCACTGCTCCAAGGTTGTCGCTGTATAATGTTGGTGTGGGTATTGAAACCTGCAGTTTGGTAAGCAACGAAGATACCCAAATGATATATGTGAGAGCATAGGCAACATTTCTATACTCAGCCTTTGTGCTGCTTCGAGAAACAACTTTTTGCTTGTTGCAAAGCTAGGAAACCAGAGTGAAGCCAAAGTAGATGAAGTAACCAATATGGAGCGTCTGTCTGTCATCTACATCAGAACCCCAATCTGAGTCACTGAACCCAACCAAACAAAGATCACGAGCAGATCGAATAAGAATGCCATGAGTGGATGTACTAGCCAAGTATCTAAGTATTTGTTTGACAGCTTTCCAATGATGTTCTTGGGGAGCTTGCATGTATTGGCACACTTTGTTAACGAAAGAAGCTATTTCTAGACGTGTCAAAGTGATATATTGAAGGGCTCCAACAATCACGCGATATGTAGTGGGATCAAAGACATGGGACAAACCATCTTTGCTGAGACGTGAAGAAGAGATCATGGGAGTTTGTGGAGGTTTAGCATGCAGCATATCAGCCTTTGAGAGAAGATCATGGATGTAATTTGTCTAAGAAAGGTGTAAAGCTCCTTCTGGTGTCCACGAGGCCTCAATCCTCAAGAAAAAATGTAATGGGCCTAAGTCTTTAAGCGCTTAGTTAGTGTGAAGAATGTGAATAAGGTGTTGAAGACATGAAAATTATTACCAGTAATTATTATATCATTAAAATAAATTAACACAAGTAAGGTAATATCCTTTTGAAAGCGAATGAATAAAGAGGAATCTGACTTAGCAAAATGAAAACCAAGAGAAAAAAGAGTTGCACTAAGCTTTAAAAACCATGACCTGGGGGCTTGCTTTAAGCCCTGTATTGCTTTGTTTATTCTACACACAAGATTAGAGTTATCAAATAAAATCACATTTATTATAAATCCATTTCCCAAAAACGCAGGAAATTTCAAATAATTTATTTCATAATAAAAATAACTCTAAGTTCAAATCTTCTCAAAATTCAATAAAATACCAAAACAGTCTCACAATAGATTACATCTTTATTCCAAAACCATAAATGATAAAACTCTATAAAATTGTTCCCATGAGTTTTCCCCGCTCCGCTGCTAAGCCTCACCAAATCCACCTGCAACATCATTTGCTCCCATGTACCACGTACACGATCATCGCCAAACACAAGCAGATAGGGTGAGCTAACAAAATAAACACACACACATATATATATGGCACAAATATACAAATCACACAATCACCCCAAAGGAATTCCATCCTTTGATATCACATCACATGGCCACCACTATGTTATTCGTGTTCTACATCTTCTAGTGAGTACCTCTAGGTGTCTTGCTGCCATACCTATCGGCCACAACCGATAGAGCATGTGCGGGAAACCATGCTATGGATCACACACCGTAACGCCAGGTGAAGTTCGCAATCCCAATACGAACATAGTTCGTAATGTCCTAAGACTACCAAACTCGTCAGCTAATTACTGAGGAGGGTAATCTATTTGGACCCATTCGTACTGGTCACAACCAGTACACTCACACCGGCAACACTCGTCAACCCGAGCCACAACTCAAGAGTTCCTCGTGTTCATCCGCCATCCCGAGCCACAACTCAAGAGATGTTATTTCGAGCCACAACTCAAGGAATACCATGTGCTTAACCCCTATCTCGAGCCACAACTCAAGGGATACGTTCCGAACCACAACTCAAGGAACACCAGGAACCGACCTTTAAGATATTCTAGAAGTCTTATAGATCACGCACACAGAATCAACAACCCAAGGCTGCTGCAGTAAAATCTCCTGGCGGGGGACACGTACCGCTAGGCATTGCCCGCTTCCAGATCGCCTGGTGGGGGACACGTGCCGCCAGGCGCCAAGCGCCTCTGATGCTATTGTTTCAGCAAGTATCGCCTGGCGGGACAACCCCTTACCGCCAAGTGCCAAACAATACTCTAATGGTTTTGTAGCTATCGCCTAGCGGTCAAACACCACCGCCAGACGCTACACCAGTACTTACGCAGTACTGGTTTTTAAGTACCCAAAACAAGGTAAAAATCAATCCTACTCTTATAAATAAGCATATCCACAATCAAGAATATAGGCTTCCAAAAATCAACATGACTCACATGCATAATCTCAACTTAGATGGCATCATCATACATGTACACAAGTATCACCATATATCATATGCATAAATGCAATTAATATTGACACACATGCCTTGACCAATAACCAATTCTCCACATGTGACTAACCCAAAGGAACATTCAAATTGATATAGACTTACCATATAACCCAATCATGCTTCATTAGAAGTTACTTGAAATTATCAAGAACTTATTCATGTATTTTAAAGACTCCAAAATCAGTAATATTGAGTAATGTATAACTCTAGCTACTGACCTCCAAATCAAATCTCCACCGTTCAAAGTGAAGAACTACATGTTATGGACCACATGTCAAAATTTCACCTAAATCGGACGATTAAAGAACTAGAAAATGCAGTTTTACGAAAACTGCGCAAACCAAAAAAATGGTAGCCCCTAGTGCCCAGAAGTGAGGAAGGTGGCGCCCGACGGGACTAAACTACCGCCCGACGGGTCTTACATTGAAGACATGCAAATTATTACCAGTAATTATTATATCATCAACATAAGTTAACACAAGTAAGGTAATATCCTTTTGAAAGTGAATGAATAATGAGGAATTTGACTTAGCAAAATGAAGACCAAGAGAAAAAAAGAGTTGCACTAAGCTTTAAAAACCATGACATGGGGGCTTGCTTTAAGCCATATATTGCTTTGTTTATTCTACACATAATATTAGAGTTATCAAAGAAACCTGGAGGTTGAGACATGTAGATAGTTTCATGAAGAAAGCCATAAAGAAACACATTATTAATGTCAACTTGGTGGATTGTCATTTGTTAGCAACGACAAGAATTAATACAACTCGAATGGTAGAATGCTTGATGACAAGACTGAAGGTGTCATTATAATGAAGTCCAAAAGTCAAATGAAATCCTTTTGCAACAAGACGAGCCTTTCGTCTTTGTAGAGATCCATTCGCATTGTACTTGTTCCGAAAAACCCATTTGTATCCAATGATTTTATCATCAACGAGAGGAGAGACAAGAGTCCACATGTTGTTTTGAACGAGAGCTTTATATTCAACTTTTATAGCATCAAGCATTGTGGTTGAGACAAAGCTTCTTTCATTGTGACAAGTTCAGTGTGGATGGTAGTAAGATAGGTATTATAAAGTTTTGGTTTAAAAATACATGCCTTTGATCAGGTTACCATTTTATGAGTGTTAGGCGTGACTTGTGGCGAGGAGGATGCTGAATCTGGTGAAATCTCAGTTAGAACATTGTCCACAAGCGCATCTCTAGAGGAAAAAGGTTGTGATGACATGAATGGAGAGGTTGCACCATGAGTTGTTGATGTAGCAGTAGTGGTATTATTAGATGAAGAATTGTTATCATCTTGAAACGTAGTGTTATGCATATGTTTGTGAGAAACCACAATAAGAGGTAAAAGGAGGAAGATGGCATATCTTTAAAACAAATTATTTTGGAAGGGAAGCATTTGAGGCAAGTTAGAAAGGAAATTGATTTTCATTAAAAACAACATGCCTGGATATATATATATATATATATATATATATATATATATATATATATATATATATATATCTTTTACCTAAAGGATTAACACAAACATAATCTTTATACTATTGATTGTAGCCAAGAAAGATGCATAACGTTGAGCGTAAGGTGAGTTTATTGGAGTGATATGGGCGCAACATAGGATAACAAGAGCATCCAAAAGTGCGTAAAAAGGCATAATTTGGTGTTTTGTGAAATAGTAACTTATATGGGGATTTATGTTTTAAACAAGTGTGGGCAACAAATTGATTATGTAAACATCAGTTTGAAAAGCTTCCCCCCAATATTACATGGGTAAAGATGCAGCAAGCAAAGAAAAGCCAACATCAACTATGTGGCGATGCTTTCTTTCAATTGAACTGTTTTGTTCATGTGTATAAGGACATGTAAAACAATGCATTATGCCACAGTCACGTAACAAAGAAGAGAAACATATGAACTTTTTAGCGTTATCGATTGAAGACATTAAATTTTACACCTTCTTTGAGTTTTGACTAACATTTTAAAGTTTTTAAAGACATATAAAGCCTGAGATTATGAGTTAACAAATGTATCTAAGTATAACGAGAATATGCATATAGAAAAGAAATATAGTACCAAGAGCCACATGATGCAGTCATAGATGAAGGATCCCAAATGTCCATAAACACTAGTTGTAAAGGAGTGTGATAAATTGTAGTAGAATCTTTGAAAGGCAATTTATGGGACTTAGCTATAGTGCATGCATCACAAAAATCATTATTATGTTTACAAGATATGTTGCAAGTTCGTAAAACAAGATTTACAATGGGAGAAGACGCATGTCCGAGTCTAGCATACCAGAGTTTGTATACATGAATAGAAAAGGAAAAAGTAGCATTACAAGTAGTGATAGAAGAAGTATTAAGCAGCGAAGGAAAAACATAAACCATTTCTAAGAAAGCCTTGAAAAATAATCTGGTTGGTGTTATTTGATTTTACATAGCATCTGCCAACATGAAATTCAAAGAAGACGTGATTATCTTAAGCAAATTTGGACACACTGAGAAGATTTATCATGATAGAAGGAACATAAAGAAGGTCATGTAAAATAAAAGGTGATTGTGTGTGTGGAGTAGTGAAACAAATAGAACCAATAGAAGAAATAGAGATACCTACACCATTGCCAAGTTTGATTGAGTCTTTACCAATGTAAGAGCACTTTTGAGTGAGGTTTTGAGCGTCGTGAGTGAGGTGGTGCGTTGCACCACTATCCGGATACCATAATGGCTCATGAACAATTGATGGCATTCCAAGGATAGACGAATTTGCATCTTCAAAAGGAGTTAACTGTATAATTGGATAAAACAAAAGAAGAATATGATTAATCAAATCTAAACCAATAATCCATGGAACTGTGGCTTTGTTTTCTACAAATCTGACATTGTTGTCTAGAGGTGGTGGATGATGAAGATTTGTTTGGAGGTTTGTTATTCCATCGAGGTTGTCAAGAGGAGGTGTTTGGCTGGCGAAACTTGTTAGAACGATTCATAGGAAAATTGTTGTAGTTGTTCTTTGACGCATCATTGGAAAAAGATGATGAAAAGTTAGCATGAACTGAGGGTTGATCAGCAAGCCTGTGCCGTTCAAACCGTTCTTTCTAAGATAAGTGGAGAGACTCAATATCCTCAACAATATAAGGATCCATTCTTGAAATGATGGAGGTTACAAAACTATCATAATCTTTGGATAAGCCGTCAAGGATGCATTCAATGTGTTCTTCGGTTGATATGGAGCACCGATTGCAGTGAGAGTATCCACGACCTTCTTGATATTAAGAAGAAATTGATTTATCGTGCGATCTTTCTTTGGTTGATGAAGGCTGAGATGTAGCTTCTTGATGCACGTGCGGGTTTGCATGGCATATTATGTGCGGAGGCGTTGCCAAACTTGAGCAGAGGTGCGTAACCCAACCATTTTTGTTAAGATGGGAGGAGTCATTGACGCTAGTGTAACATCCCTATTTTTTTTCATAAACTGTATTATTTATTTTAAATAAAACACTTAGAAAATCTTCTATGTTTACTAATGTTTCGTATTTTATTATGATGTAGTTTAAACATTAAAAATATATTTTATCATGATGTAATTTTTACTTATTGAAAATAACAATAAGAACAAAACAAAACAAATAATATATATATATATATATATATATATATATATATTAGGTAAAAATACATTAATTAAAAATATTATTAAATAGGTGTGTGAAAAAAAAATAATATACGAAGAATCTTTTAAAAGAGAAAAAAAATATAGAAAATAAAAAATAACAAAAAAGAAAAGAAGAAGAATAGATAAGAAGATAAGAAGAAAAGATAAGAAGAAAAGAAAAAAAGAAGAAGATAAGATGAGAAAAGATAAGAAGAAAAAAAACCCTAAAGAGATAAACATTATCTCTTAATTAATGAATGCAATGATGATAAGCACATGCAGGCTATATATATATATATATATATATATATATATATATATATATATATATATATATATATATATATATATATATATATATATATATATGAAAGAAGAAGTTACGGGAGAAGGTAAGAAAGTGAGAAAGAGAGAAAGAGAGAAAGAAAGAAGAGAGAGAAAGAGAAAAGAAAGAAAGGAGAAAGAAAGAGAAAGAAGAGAGAGAAAATTTAGAGTAAAGATTCAAAGAAATCCTAGTTCTCTACAAATATTATTAGTGTGTCCTTCAATCAATAAGGTAAGGGGAGAGTAAGGTTAAACTCTTTTTATATTAATCTTGATAAACTCATGGGTTTTATATTGATCTTTTATTTATTTTGACTCATATATTATTCTATTTACTTTTATTTAACTTATTTTCATTTATTATCCTCTTATATTTATTTTATTTAATCTCTAATTATACACGAATCTTGTTTATTTATTTATTTTATTTAATCTCAAAATATGTACTGATCTTGTTTATTTTATTTTATTTATCTCCAGTTACGCACTGGTCCTATTTATTTATTTTATTTTATTTATCTCTAGTTATGCACGGGTCTTGTTCATTTAGTTTATTTTATTTATCTCCAGTTACGCACTGGTCCTGTTTATTTATTTTATTTTATTTATCTCCAGTTACGAATTGGTCCTATTTATTTATTTTATTTAATTTAATTTATCTCCAGTTATGTACTGGTCTTGTTTATTTATTTTATTTAATCTCCAGTTACGCATTGGTTCTGTTTAATTTATATTTTTGTTTATTTATAACGTTCTTATCCTTATCTAATTATTTATTTAAAGTTTTTGCTTTGATTCTTATTTTATCATTATTTTTACAATTAAAAAATAAATAATTCTGAAGTGAAAGTAAATATTATTTTATCATTATTTACATTTTATCGTTGTTTATATTCTTTGTGTATAGTTTATACAATGACATGATTTGATAATCATCATATTTTATGACCTTTGAAAATATCCAAGAGTATGTCAGTTAAGTAAAAGTTAAGTTTGGTTTCAATAAGTTGAGATTAAACCAGTGTCAAAGTGTTTGTATTTGGGAAGTCACAGTTTGGTACACTGCGGGATGAAAGGCAGGGACCATGGTGGGGTCTAAGGAAGTTTTACCAAGTAGGTGAATATCTGGATAGTTCAGAATAGCGCCCTGGACTAGGATATTCATAGGCCAAACTTGGGACTATCCGATACCTGCTCGGCATCGCCAAGGTTAGGTAGTGAGCATATATTTCTTTTGTGAGTCGATGAATGGCTAATATTCTCGAGAAAGAAATAATTATGACTGTACCAATATTTTATGAGAAATACTCAACTACCTAATCACTTCCCAAAGTAACTTTTGATGTTCAGATTGGATCATCAGAAGTGGAATATGGATCCATATGTCTGGTAAAACAAGATCAAGTTTTGTGGTTGTAGGTCCAAATCTAGGCCCCCGGTGTCTGTATTGTTTGTTGAGTTTATTAAGATTGATATTTAAGGCTTATAAAGACCTCACCCCTTTCATATTTTTCTTTCATATGTACCTGTTGCATGAGCAGAAGAGGAACCTGCTCAGTGAGAGTTGTTCGGGATATTATTGGTGGATCTTCTGAAGATTGACTCATGGATAATTTCTATTAATATGTTTAGAAGATATTAAAAATATAGATAATCTTCTATTCTAATGTAGAACTCTTAATATTTTACAAATATATATTTTTGTAATATTTCATGAACAATTATAGAAATGTAAACTATATATATGAATATGAAGCTATGTTATTATTAATGTTCTCTCCTCATCTATTACAACATCACGACTCATAAGTACTTTGTTTGTTACTGGATTAAACAATTTATACCCCTTTATTTTATCATCATATCCAATAAAAACAAGTTTCTTACTTCTATCCTCGAGCTTGGTTCTTTAGTACACTGAAACATAAGCATATGTTACACTTCTAAATACCTTCAAGTGAGATACACATGGTTTCTTTCCACACTCCATGCTTCATGTGGTGTCTGTCCATTGAGCTTTGCATGAGGACACCGGTTCTGCACATATACTATACACTGCACTACTTCAGCCCAAAATTCTTTTAACATATTCTTACCTTTCAGCATTGCTCGAACCATGTTGAGAATGGTCTGATTCTTCCTTTCAACAACTCTAGTCTGTTGTGGTGAGTATGGAGCTGTCAAAAGTCTTCTAATGTCGAGCTCCTCATAGTACCTCATGAACTCGGTTGATATATATATTCACCTCCTCTATCTGACCGAACAACCTTAATTGTTGTGCTCGTTTCATTTTCAACCATTACTTTAAATTTCTTCAACACCCCGAATACTTTATATTTCTCCTTCAAAAAATAAACCCATGTCTTCCGAGAGAAATCATCAATAAATGTTAAAAAATTACCTCTTACCACTGAAAGATACAAGAGTAATTGGTCCACAGACATCTGTATGCACCAAGTCGAGCTGTTCCTTCACCTAATACTTAGTTATATTTGGAAATAGAGTTCTTTGGTGCTTGCCAAGTATAAAATCTTTGCATAAATTCTTTTTAAATTCTATATTTAGCAATCCATGCACCATTTCCTTTTGTACTAGCTCGGTCAACCCTCCAAAATATAGATGGCTAAATCAAAAATGTCACTTCATGGCTTCATCATTGACGTCAAGTTTCAAACACCCCAACTCCAGTTTATACATTCTATTTTCTTTCATTCCGACTCAGGTAATAAGGTGTCTGAGTTTATCCCTCAACTCTAGTACTCGGTCTTTCATGATGACCGAGTACCCCTTTTCCATTAATTGCCCTATACTCAATATGTTACTTTTGAGGTCGGGTACATAGTACATGTCCCAAATTTTCCCAATTCGTCCATTCTTCTAAGAAAAAAATATTGTACCTCGTCCTTTTACCATCACCTTGGAAGCATCTCTAAATGACACATGTTGGACCTCTATTTTGGAGAGCTCGTCAAACATGTTTTCATCTCCACACATATGGTTACTAGTTCCAGCGTCTAGATACCAAACTAAGTTGTTTTGGCAACTCAAACCAAACTCGGCATTTGTGTTATAGCTCGGTATCCGAGCTCCTCATCAGCAACATCTCACACTCATCAATTTCCTCCCTTGCCAAACTCTTCCCACCATGTGCCGAGCTCTTCACATCATGTGTCAAGTTTGCTTCGCTACTAGCCATCAACAATATTCCTACTTGTTCTGCAACCTTTTCTATAAGAAGATTGGTTGATTCATTTCTCCTATTTTAAGATCGACAATCCTTTGCAAAATGACTGACCTTACCACAGTTATAACATTTAGCCGATCTACACTCATTTGCATAGTAACCAGACTTGCCACACTTGTAGCACTCACCACTATTGCCTGACCGAACTCTTCGGCCTCGAACTTGACCTCAACCTCGCCAATTTTGCAGGCCAACAACGCCGTCTTTGTAATAATCTCGGTTTTGACCACTACGTCCTCGACCTCTACTTCCAGGATCTCGATTTTGACTCCCGTGATCTCTTCCTCCTCTACCACGACTGTTTTGAATTTCAAACACCTTTTTCTCCTTGAAATTTGTCATTGCTTAGAGTCTTTGGCCAAAGTAGTCCTCCTTCGTCTTTCTTCTTCTTTGTTCATAGGCTTCCAAGGACCCAACAAGCTCATCGACCATGATTTATAAGAGGTCTTTGGATTCCTCTATGGTACACACAATGTTGTCGAAGCCAATTGTCAATGACTTCAAAATTTTCTCCACAGCTTAGTTTGCAAGTAACGACCCCCCATTCTTACCGAGTTGGTTTGCCATAGTCTCCACCTAAGATATGAACTTAGCCACCCCTTCGTTCTCATTCATCAACAACTTTTCAAACTCTCCTTTGAGAGCTTGAGATGATCCTATTTCACACGGTCATCTCCCTTATATGTTTTCTCCAAGATCTCCCATACCTTTTTTGAAGTCGTAGCATTTGCTAACTTCTCAAGGCATGTATCGTCCATAGCTCGGTACAATGCATACATAATTGTCCTATCTTTGACTCATGTTCTTTTCAATGTAGTAATCTGGGCGACCGTCTATTCATCAAAATTCGTTGGCTCTTCGAAGTCATCTTCAACTACATCCCATACGTCTTGGGATCTGAGGTAGGCCTTCATCTGCATGCTCCACTTATCACAATTGGTTTTTTATGTCAACTGGTGTAAGGACATATTGTTATTGGCCATCACTCTCTCTTACTATTTGCTTCACTTAGACACTCGGACAACTGGCTCTCTTTTTTTTATTGCACACTTAAGAACAACCTAGCTATCTAGCTCCCAAACTGTCTAACTAGCTCTTGATACCACTTTGTTAGGAGAAAGAGGCTCTTGGATGAAAAACTTGTTCACTTTTCGTTGTTATCTTATTCATGTCATCAACAATAGAATTTATAGGCTTATAATTTTTGTCTGTTGTACTCCCAACGGCTATAAACAACTAGTACATTAACTACCCAACGACTATAAATGATTAGTATACTAACTACCAACAGCGGCTATAACATAAACTTTATTCTATTTAAGTTTACCTAACAGGTTTAACTCTCCATGGTGGAGAACCTAGGGTTTACAAATAGAAGAAAGAGGGAAGAGATCGAAACCAAAGAGAAGATGCAAGCTCTGTCCCAAGGTTCTTGGCAACTACTTCATGCTCCATGCTCCATGCTCCATGCTCTATTTGTGTCTCTCATTCGCGTCTCCATCTCCAATTTGCATCTATCTTCCTCTCCAACTCCAAAAGAGGGAAAACCACCATGAATGGAGGAGAAGACCCAAGGAGGAGTAGGAGAGCTTCCCAATATTCCTAGACACCTCCAAGAAGCTCTCTAAGCACCTAAAAGTATTTCTCTATCATGCCAAATGAGGAATCTCTCATGTTTAAATACCCATTTTTGACATGTCGGCGTCGTCATCACTTGGCGCCATCTCAGCATTGCCAAACACTATCAGTCAAATAGGCAACATCAAAGAGTCATCCTTTGGCGGCACTCCTCCACTGCCAGGCGCTATGATGCTCTGCAACTAATTTTCATTTATGACTTTCTAGTAGTGGACGCGATTCCTTAGCGCCTGACTTGGGCATTTGGCTCAAAATCAAACTTTTGTTGTCCAAAACATGCTCTCTTGATTTCTTGCTTGTTTTCCTCTACAACAAATGCTTCTTATTAACTTATTTAACTCACTTAAAATAGATATTAGAGGTAAAACAAACATAAAATAACTAAAACACAAAACAATATAAAACACATTAAACTTAAGAATATAACAAAATAAAAGCTAGAAAATAGTTCTTTTATTAATGACAATAAACGCACAAAAATATGTCAAAATGGACATTATGAATATTATAAAAATAATTGATTATATTTTTTTAATTAAATATAAAAATTCAATTTGAATAATCTAATTGATTAGTTGACTGATAATGAATTATCTTCGCATGTTTATATTTCAAACAAATTCCAAATAAATAATCTATTATTATTTGTAATAATACATTAAGAGAATGAGTCTACTTTTACAATTTACAATATATTCAATTATATTTAATAATAATCAATTAATATATTTTTAATTCTTTTTTTTAAATCAATGTAATGGATAAAGCAAGCAAACTGTTTTGGGTGTAGGGTTGGAACGACTACTAAAACAAACAATTTATTGAGTCTTCTATACTTCACTTCACTTCGGTCTTCCATGGGCCAGCACACAAATTTAAGATAATACCACAAGTAAAATAAAGATTTATTATCAAAACCGGAAAAAGAAAAAAAAAATCTTCTCTTGGATCTTCAAAGTCTTCATTCTACCACCCCAAGTCGTGTTGAAAGAACATATTAAAGATGAATGACAAGATATAATACACAAAGGTACAAAAACTAACAGCATATACATACACTTGTCTGAACAGCAACCAAGTTCGTTAATGACAATTATTTTTCAGACAAACAAACAGAAGAAAAAAGAAAAAGATGACACAAACAATACAATAAACACTCGCGTGTATAAACACCGTCAAAATGAAAAACTACCGTCCACCACAAGATCGTGTCCGGTTACAAACTCGGAGTCACCGGACGCGAGAAACAGCACCACATCCGCAACATGTTTGGTGCTCAAAACAACGCCTTTCAGCCTGGAGCTCTGCGCATACAGTTTCTGCAACTCTTCGATCTCCATCGTCGCGTGCGCCGCACGCGTCAAGGGCGTGGCCAACCCACTCGGTGAGACGCAGTTCACCCTGATACCGTGCACCCCCAGCTGCACACTCGCGCAACGCACCAACCCCTTCACCGCGTGCTTCGACATCACGTAGTCCGTGCGTACCACGCTGCCCTGCGACGCCGCCACGCTCGCTGTGCATACGATGCTGCCCCTCACGCGCCGCTCCACCATCGAGCGCGCGGCGTGCTTCACACACGCCGCCATGCCCCTGGCATTGACCGCGAAGAGACGGTCGAACTGGGAAAAGTCGAGGTCGAGGATTTTCTGGTCGGAGGGACTAACGATGCCGGCATTGCTGAACATCACGTCCAATTGACCATAAGCGTTGACCGTTGAATCCACCAGCTCTTTCACCTGCTCTTCCTCTCTCACGTCACAATGGATATAGGTGCACCTGTAGTATAATATAAATTAATACTCACACTTTTCTTTTATAATTATTTTATACAATACGTTAAATATCAATGATTTTTAGTCAATGAACTTTAATTTCAAAACTTTATAAGCTGGCTGAGTTGGGAGTGGACTCTACAACATTTTGACACGTGCTTGCTTTATTTTTGTTAGCTTTATTATACTTTGGCACGTACCAAAATAATTATTACCAATTTGTGGTTGTTAAATCTGTGGTTGTTATTACTAAAGAAATTGTTATGACTCACAGAGATGCGAACAGGTTTTTCCACCACAAATATTCAAATTAATCAATTTGTAAATCATAATTTGACCTATTGTATATTTTACATTTTAGTCAAAGGATGATTTACTCAGATTTTTATCCTGTATTTCTTTTCTTCCTACTGCTTTAAGTAAAATTTGAGTTAAATATATTTAATACGTTTCTTAAAAATTAAGAAAACTAAATTTTAATATAATAAACTAAGAAAACTATGGTAATTTGATTATAGTGTAATATATTTTCTCTTATTCAATTTATACTCTCTAAATGTTGATGAGAAATTTGATTATAGAGTATGCAAGAATTTGTGTTACCTATGAGAGCCTATGGATGCTGCGACTTGGTTGCCCAGTTGATCTTGGATGTCTGCAATCACCACCATTCGCGCACCGTGGTTGGCGAACAGACGCGCCGTCTCTTCGCCGATGCCGCTAGCTCCGCCGGTGACAATGACAACTTTTCCGGCCAACTTTTGGTCTCTGTTTTGCATTGAGTTAGCTGAGTCAGCCATTTCTTTATTATTTCCTGGGTGAAGCCTAATCTGGTATACTCATATATATACACAGTTCTCGGAGGAGAATGATACTTATTTCACCCACCAATTTCTGGGGTCACGCTCTCACGCCCCTCATTTTGCCCGTCAATTTCTTTTTATGCTTTCTTTGAACCGAAGGGAAAGTAAGTAGATAAGGACAGCAAAATATATATTATTTAGATTGAAAAAAAAACAATTAAGTAAAAGTTATAAATTTGTGATATATTTTTAAAAAATAATTTGTAAAATAATTTTGTTAAAATAATTTGATTTAAAAATAAATTTTAAAATATAAATTAAAATTTATATGCAGCTTTAAATTAATTAATTTATATTTATTATTTTTATATTTTAATTATTATTTATTTTATTACAGTATGAAAACACATATTAATGAAAAAAATGTTTTCTGAATTATTTACTTTTATAATATAAAAAATTCATATTCTAAATGCATGTTATCAATATAATACTTACTAATATAATAGATTATATATATATATATATATATATATATATATATATATATATATATATATATATATATATATAATTTTCTTTAAATTGTAAAAAGTATAATGATAAGATTTATTCACTTTATTTTAAATAATGTCTGTTTTCATGGACATCTTAGTAAAATAATAAAGATTTAATTATTCATTTAATTCTTATATTGTTGAAATATTGCAAGTAGGTTCTCATTTTTATTTTTGTTTCAATCAAGTTATAAGTTTTGAAAAATTAATTCAATTAAATATTTTTGTTAATACTTTACAAACGACATTAAAAGAAAAAAAAATAGCAAACTAACACATGACAACGTACTAACGAACAAGATCTAACTGAGTTAACTTTTAGATTATTTTGACTTGATTGAAATAAAAATAAAAGTGAAAACTTACTTGCAACTTTTCAATGAAAATAAGGATAAAAGGAGTAATTAAATCAATAATAAATAATAATATTTAAATATTTGATTTTAATTTATTTTGGTTCACTTTGAGTTAGTTTCAAAGTTTCAAATTGTAAATCAAATCTAATTGCTTGATTCTAAAAGAGAAGATACAAATCAATCATACAAATTGTTATTTTAATTGGTTATTTGTTTTTTGGATTAATTTTCAAATATCTTTATCAATTAGTTAGGTTCTAAGCACTTTTGTGATGTAGACATGACTAGGAAAAGGGCAATGAAGAGAAGGACATTCAAATCAACCCAACAATCATCGTCCAACGCCAATAGAATGACGCTCAGTGTCATAGTTGCAAGGGCTGCAAGCACGCAACATAAGTAAGAACACCCAACGAGTGCGAGCACGTTTTTGTATTTATGTTTTGTTTAATCTATGTTTAACTTGTTCTATTTTTAGGGCAACTTACTCTCAAACTTTAAATAGATGCTTGCCTTTTATTGTAAGACACATTTGATGAAATTGAGAGTTGCTCTACTCCTTTGAGTGTGTCAATTCTCCTTAGTCTTATCTTGGGTTCTCTCACCCAAGTGGCGGCAATGGTTTTATCTTGAGTTTCCAGCTCAAGTGGCAACCTTCCCTTCACTCATCTTGGCGTTATCCCCGAGTGGCTTCCTCCATTCGCTCCACTCTCCGATCGATTCGTGTTTGGAATTCATCCCCTCCTCCTAATCTACTCGTGTTTGGTTAATTTTTCGTGTTTTCATGTGTATGTGGCTTCGTTCGTCCATCACCTTTTTTTGTTTGTGCATCCAAATTGTTCACATTGCAAGCATGCTCCCCCAATTTTCTAGGGTTCATTCCCATTTTTGTCCACAAGAAATTCCACCCCAAAATCCAAAACAAGACCTACATCATTTGGTAATTAGATCTTCGGTTTTGTGGAAAATTTGTTGATTTGAATTTGGATTTTACTATGCACTAGTCCATAGGTGTTCTGATATGATCCTATCCAAGAAAAAGTACGATCATTTATGAATTTGAATCTTCCAAAGAGATGAAAAAAATAATTCAGAGAGAAGAATGCGAAATAAAACAATGATGACAAGGATGAAGGATGTCATAATCTAGCAGATTGATAAATCAAGTGAAGACTTGCCACAAAAGTGTTAATCTTTGATAAAAACTCGAGGCCTAAACCAAGAACAAAGAGAGAGAATCGTCTCTTAAATGAAATAAAATTCAATATATGACTAAAAGTGTCTACATTAGTTTTTAGTACCTCTATATGTAGGCACATAAGTTTAAGAAAACCTAGAAACTCTAAAAGAAAGAAAAAAAGCCCAAAAACATAAAAACATATTCTAATTTCTGGAAGAAAGCCCAAAGTCCAAAAATATAGAAACCTAAATTAATTTTTCTAAAATCTATTTTTCAAATGTGTTCATGATCTTCATGTTCTTTAAATTTCCTACTTCATGACACATTATAAGCTTTAAAGGGACTTGTTTTGATCTTTGACTTTGTCATAGATCCTTTGAATTGCAAATCTTCTTCCTTTAGTTCTTTTTATATATGTTTAGGAGATAGTTCTCTATCATACCCTCATTCTTGAAGAGAATTTGTCCTCAAATTCATGCCACTTGAAGTTTAGGAGATAGTCCTCTATCATACCTCCCTTACTAAAGAGAATTTGTCCTCAAATTCATCTCACTTGAAGATTCCTTATCATTCTCCCCTATTTAGAGAAAATTTGACTCTAATTTTAAAAGATCCTACGCACAAATGTAACATCCCAATAAATTTTTCATTTTTTTTTACAATTGACCATCTATACACTTTTTCAAAATTAATAACACATCATCATTTAGTTTAACTGCTCCTTTAGGTTTTCACTAACCTTCTCCCAACTCAAGTGCTACTACAATTATCCGTCCCTTTATTTGTTCATGTATTATCATACGATCATTAACTTAGGTCTGACATAGTGTAACTAAACTTGTGGTAGGCCTTACATGATCCAACCTTACATGTCTTAAATTCAATCCAAAACTTGAATAAACTGAGTTCCACCTAAGTTAGTTGTACCTTACCTAAATTTTTCTAACTTGTATTTGTTTCCCATGATAGAAACACAACATGTGTTGACTTAAGAAGAAAGTTAGAAATTCAAGACACAAATGCACATTCTTTGAGATAAGATTTTACTAAAAACTTTCTTCACATGTATACAAAGATTTGCAAAAAAAAAAAATACAGAAAGAAGCTAGATTTAATAAAATACATATATTATACTTTTATAATAAACATGATAAAATATTAACTATTATTATTAAAATAATAATAATAAATAAAATAAATAATAATAATAATAATATAAATTTCACATACTTTCATATCAAATCATACCAAATTTTCCTTTATTCAAACAATTTCTTATTCATCTTCAAATCTAATTCACTTTCTCAATTTCATTTCTCAATCCAAACACAACCTTAGTTTAAAATTTTGAAAACATATAAATTATTCGTTCATATCTAATCAGAGTTTAATTAAGTAGACTGAACTTAAAATCTAAAAATATAAATATAAATTTAAAATAAATTCATTAAAATAGACTTAAATAACATTTTGGATAATTATTAAATTTGAAAACAATTTGAATACATATTTGTTCATTGTACAAAAAAACATATATGATTAGGTCCATATTTTTGGTGCGCTATGATAATTTATAGATTGGGTCATATGAATTAAAGTATACTACTAGACACGTTCTTACGTGATCTAAAAATGAAAGATGAAGCGACTAGATGGTTTTGTAACCTAATGAGTCAGGTGTTTGTAACCTAGTTTGACTTGGGCCCTACCATCATAAATTCCTACATATCTGTGCCAATTGGATAAACATGATGATGATGATTTCGAAAGCAATAAATTAACCCTCGCTTGTTAAACAAGAGATTCATGTATGTCCACCTTCTTAGGCAAAAAAAAAAAAAACCATTAACCATTAAATAATGTTGATTAACTGTTCTGTTTTTGCAATCAACATGAATTTGTTGATTAACCACAATCATTTCAATGGAGGTCTTTTCAAAGAACCAGAACCATTGCAATGTCAAACTACTAAGGTTGCACATTCGTCATTCACTACAACAAATTTACATCGTTGTTAGCGTAGCATCTTGAAGTTGGTCGAGTCATTTATCAGTGATCTGAGTGTGACTCATAAAAATCACTTGGGCAAGGAGACATAACCTCTTGTTCCAGTATCTGTAACACTTGGTTCATGGATGGACGTTCATCCGCATTTGCATCGGTGCAACTTGCTGCTAGTTCAAGAATTACCTCCACAGATTCTACATCTGCATCACTACATCTTTTGTCTAGTACGTCCTCCAATCCATTTTCTTTCAGGAACGTGTTCATCTGCAAACAATCGTTATTAGTTTTCTAACACTAGTTCATGTTTCATTTCTGCAGTTAATGAGTTAGGACTTACCCAACCAACAACGTTTACACCTCTCCTTGCAAATGAAGGATCTGTTGGTCTCTTTCCAGTTACAAGTTCTAGCAACAGAACTCCAAAACTATACACATCAGACTTCTCAGTAGCTCTTCCACTTTGTAGATACTCTAATGTTGACATCAGTAAAATGTTATTTCTCATTAGATTAGCTACTACAATACAAATAAACTGACACCAAAAAATACATAAAAACGTTACATTTATAGAAAATTTCAGTTCAAGAATTTCATTAAACCCTGGAAAGGGTGACAAGAATCTAAATGAAATTCTGCTGGTGTGTGGAACTAAATACATACCTGGTGCAAGATAACCAAAGGTGCCAGCAACCACTGTGGTAACATGGGCATCTTCATCAACCAAAAGCTTTGCAAGACCAAAATCAGAGACACGAGGCTCCATGTTCTCATCAAGAAGGATGTTGCTGGATTTTATGTCGCGGTGCACAATTTTCGGGCAGCAGTCGTGGTGCAAGTAAGCCAAACCCCGGGCAGAACCAAGAGCAATCTTAAGGCGAGTACTCCATTTCAGTGATTGTTCAGTGTTTTCTAAATCAGAAAGGATTCAACAAAAAGTTAGCAACTGCAGAATTGAAGGGCATGTCATCATGAAATGAAATCATAATAAACAAACTCATCCCTTTTCCTAGACCTCATTCTACACAATGCCACAAAAATTTCCATTTCTATCAGTACCAGAAGATCCTCCAAGAGAACAGTTCAGGTTATGGAAAAAAAAGATATAGATGGTTTATACAAAATGTTGCATACCATGCAAGAGATCATCTAAGCTTCCCATGGCCAAATAATCGTAGATTAGAAGCTTGGTAGAAGGAAGTCTGCAGTAACCACGAAGGTTAACTAGATTTATGTGCTTGATGCTACCCAATATCTCTAGTTCCCTCTCAAAAACCTGATCAGAACCTTCACGGCTTCTGTCAATCCTCTTAACAGCAAATGTACCACAATCATTCATCACCATTCGATATACGGTACCAAATCCTCCAGATCCTACCACATCATCTTCGTCGAGAGACTCCAACTTTTCTATGAGCTCACATGATGTGTATGGCAGATCACCATGGAAGGTGATAAGTTTTGTACCTGTTACAATAACATGTGAGCATTTACAAAGAAGAAAAAGACAACTTTTCTTTTTACTTTTTGTAAAGGAGAATGCTATTTTGAAATACCATCATCCTTCCTACTTGATTCTGGGTTGACTTGATCCTTAACTTCTATGTATTTTCTAGCAGCTCTTTCCTTCTTTGACAGCAGGCAAATCCATAGTAACGAAAGAGTTATAACAAGTGCAAGCCCCATTATTGTTATTGCACCAACTAACAGCCACTTCACGTAATGTGGAGATCTTTTAGCAGGAACTGCATCATACAGATTCAACAGTTATTGCTCAATTGGTAAATTTGGTTGTAAGAGATCTAATAAGTCAAAGGGTGCTTAAAAATATAATCTTTTTTACTCTTAGTATAACGTTACCCTATAAAAAATTACGATAATTGATATGTAGATACTGTAGTAGGACATAGCATTATTGCTAAAAATATGAAGTATCGGATTTGACTTGCCTGCAGCTTCATCACTTTCTGCATGTGGTAGCACCACTGGGAAACCAAGTGATGTCCGACATGGTTTCTGAACTTGCCGCCCACAAAGATCTAAGTTCCCAATAAACCTGTTCAAGTGCAATGAATTTATAAATAGAAGCTTAAATTAAATTGTATAAAAAATTAGAAAGCTTAAATTATTTCCTAGAAAATTAAGTGGAATGTTACCATCAGGTAACATGTAATGCAACTCCATCTACTTTACTTCATATATGTTTGAGTTATGCAATTATTTTTAAATTAGTACATGACATTATTGGGAAAGTGTGCTTACGCATTGTTCCTGAAGGTGCTTAGTACTCCAATGTCAGGGATTTCACCGGAAAAGAAATTGGTTGACAAGTTCCTGAGACAAGCACATAAATTAGCATATGCTGAATCCCAAAGCTATTATCTTTATGCAAAAGATACGGTTGAATGGACTTACAGAACACGCAATTGTGTAAGACGACCAATAGAAGATGGTATAGCACCCTTCAATGAGTTACTTGATAAATCCCTGCATTTTAACTTTCTATTAGATTGAGAATTGAGAAAGAAAATGCAAGAGCACAAACAAAGAAACTTCCCAAAGGAAGATAAACACCAATGACTATTATTACTAACAAATTGAACTGAACTTCTTGGAGGCAGAAATAAGAGAGAGGAACTTACAATACATGTAAATAAGAAAGATTTCCAATATCTGATGGAATGCCTCCTTGTAAATAGTTAGCTCTCAAGTACCTATAGATGAAGTCAGATGAAGCATGTCCAAACATTAAAATGAAAGCATGCATGATTATTCACACACAAATCTCAAACAAAACTATACTAATTTTCACTTACAGTGCTCTAAGCTCTGTACAATTGCCAATTTCATTAGGGATAACTCCATGTAAGCCATTCTGATGAAGGGCCCTGATTCATTGCAAACACATTACATCTCTCTACTTTGAGAAGTTAAGGAATTGAAGAGAAACATGTTACTTGTACTACTTACAGTCTATGCAGTCTGCTGAGTTTGCCAATGCTGGGAGATATAATACCTCCCAGTTGCATATAAGGTAGATTTCTGAAGCACAAAAAACAAACAGAGGTGTCAACATATCATTCAAACTCATAATTCTGGAGAGAAATGAAGAAAGTAAGTGCCCTTTAGTTTCAGAAAATAATTATTGATGAAGAAAATTCTCTTTTATTTCTCAAACCGATTTGTAAGAGAAAATGAAGAGTGTGTGTTGCTTACATACATTGAGCGAACTCGTTGTTCCCCAGGATGACAAGTGATACCAGTCCATGAACAATGAGACTCATCAGACTTTATCCAGTTGCTCAGAACATTCCTTGTGTCATTCAAAGTGCTTTTGATCTCCAACAATGTGTGTCCTAAATAGATGAATAAAAAACCAAAAGTTCGAAACTTTAAACGGTGTATTATTTAACCCCATCTTTGAAGAACAGATGT
Source organism: Vigna unguiculata (assembly GCF_037176805.1). NCBI lineage: Eukaryota > Viridiplantae > Streptophyta > Magnoliopsida > Fabales > Fabaceae > Vigna > Vigna unguiculata. Next base: position 9,144,151 of record NC_140800.1, read on the forward strand.
GGTGAAAGCCGAAAGCTAGAAACTTTCCGAGAGGCTCAAATCATTCATCACAAACAACAAACATGAAAACACACTATGATCGATGCCAGTTTATTTTGTGACTCAATGACAACCAAAGACAGTAAATAAAGGAAAGTGAGTAAATAATCAACTAAGAAGCCCCAAACAGAAAAGGATTTAAGTTTAACCCAGAAGCGATTCAAATAAGGTTCTCACCGTCTTGCGTGAGAGCGAGAGAAGAAGGGTATAAATCAATGGTGGAAAAAACCAACAGCATCAACAATAAACGAGCCATTTCCATTCCAGCCTTCAAAATGGAAACTTTTGCTCACAACTTATCTGGGTGGGAGTGGAAAAGTGTCAACAGTGGTGATGATTCCAGTGGGTGGAGTTGTTGTGATGAAAATATGGACCTCAAAGGGTCACCATGATTAAACTTTAAACTAGCAAAGCTAATAATTTGAACTTTTGAAGCATGTAGAGCGAGAAAGCATGTATTAGGAATGCTTCTTTTTCACTCCAATAAATAAAAATTAATATTTACGTGCAAAGGGTGAAGCCAAAATGCAGTCTTTGAAAGTGGCATAAAAAGTGATGCAGAGGGAAGTAGCCGTTCCACTGTGCAAATTCAAACATTCAATTTTAAAGTTATATCATACTCGCGCGTAAGTGGTGAAGAAGAGTACTCGCCAGTGATTATGGAAGATGTGTTACACGTGTGAGGTAGAGGTGGAGTGTATTGGAACTATGAAAACGAGCGCGTGCCCCTGTGCGGTTCGAATTTTAAGAGTAGCTCCGTTTTATAGGGAAAAACGGCGTACAATGTTTGAAAAACATCAACATTTTACATTTTACGAGGTGATTATGGTAAATGGCAGCCTCAAACATGGAGCATCGTTTTGGTGATACACGCCCCGTGAGATGTGACTCTGACCCATCACGTGAGTTTTTCAAATTAAGAACATCGTTTTTTTACCGCTTCACGGTATTATAGGGTAACAATTCATTTGAAAAATATCAAGATAGAAGCTACTTTCTTATGCTAATTAAACTAAAAGCAAATTTATTTTCAATACAATATAATTAAATTAAATTTATTTGCATAAAAGAAGAGTGTTAGAACTCAGAACATATTGAACAGGTAACACATAGCAGGAGAAAATTTTAGTTTGTAACTCTCTTCACTCTGTGTTCTAGAAAAATGCTTGTGAAGTTGGTGTTGAAATGTAAGAGGATATTACAAATGTTATGTTGAAATCATATATTTAAGAAAGAGATTTAATTTAATTGTATTACTTTATTGAATTATTACTGAATTATATGTGGTAGAAACGTGTCTGGTATTTAAGGTACAGGAAAGAAAATAAAATCAAGCAGAAATTGTAATACAAGAAGGCATTTTAAAATGTTCAGCGAGTAGATGGAGGGAAATTTTAATTTGAGTCTCGTTATTCCTAATTCATGAGAATCCACATTGAATTATTCAGTGTTTTTTTTTTTTTTTCTTTTTTTCTAGTGCTAAGCTCTGTTTATATGAAGGTTTTTACTTCCTACATATCCACAATTTCTTCGCACATCCCATCAGATTTTCAAATTATCACTTTTCCTTCTGGAAAAGGTGACTTTTAGATTACATGTTGCAGAAACTTTCCAGAATAAAGTTTTCAGAATTTTCAAAATAAGATTTCTGAAATAAATAAAAAATCCAGAATATAATTTCTGAAATAAAAATTATGGAATATGATTTCTGATACAGAATTTTCGAAAAACATAAATCTATTATTGGAATATATCTTTTGGAATGAGATTTCCAAAATCTATATAATATTTTCTAAAATGAATTGTTTTGGAATACTCATGTATTTCAAAAAGAAAATTCCAAAACACATGAAATATATTTTGAAAAATGCTTTTCAAATGATTTTTTTTTTTTTTTTTGCATTTTCTCTCTTCTTTTCTTGTCTTGTTTTTCCACACTTCTTCTTCTACACCAGCAGGAATATAAGGAAAATAACCAAGTAATAATAGCAACAATATGGTGAAGAGTGTTTGAGTCTTATCTACAATTATTATAGGGATATATAGTTAATAATTAAGAAGATACAGTAGTCTAATATTTTATATAATATTTAACTTTTTATATATTTATATATTAAACGAAATACTTACTTTACTTATAAATAATATATAATTAAATATAAAATTAGATTTAGAAAAAAAATATTAAAAAAATATGTATCTAGAAATTTAATTTAAATTATTTTTATAAAAGAAATGTATTTTTATAAATAGTGATAATATTACATTTTTTCATTATTTTTAGATTTGATCTGAATGAATATTTGCTCCTGCTTGGTTTGACTTAGTTGTAATTGAATCTAAATATTTGTATCTAAATTTACAACTTAATCTAAATATTTAGATTTGGATTTTAAAAAATCTAATCTAGTTTTGCAAAAAAGAAAAGATTTGAGTCTAAAATTTAATCTATAAATTTGGATTTAGACTAAAATTGGATTGGATATTTAAAAATCCAATTCATGTCATCTTTATTGGTGGGATATTTGAATTTAAATGAGTATAATTAAACTTGTTAAAAAGGATTAGGAGTGATAATATAGTCAATTTTTTGTTTTGACCCAATACGTCATTGATTCGCTAAAAATAGGTCGAATCTATCTGATCAGTCACAAGAGAACAGATTAAAGACCAAAGTTCGCCAATTTTTTCAATTTTTTTTTTTTTTGTAATATTTTGCTATGGTTAAATGGACTAATCCAGTTTTGTAATTTTGGCATAGTTTGGCATTTTTAATATTTTGTGTGTTTATATTGTTACATGCCCTACAGTTTTGTGATTATTTTAGACCAGTTTTGTAAATGCATATTCCTAAGCTATTGGCGATGCATGTTTTAGTTTTTGGCCCAATTTTGTGAAGAGAATATTTGCTTTACCGGTGAAATGGGCTTATATTAAAAACTGTATAATCAACGTGACATCATAATCCTTAGTGGGCTCTGTGTGTTTTCTGGTGGTTCACATGCACTATCTAATTATAATTGAGTTAATCCTTTTTAGTTAAAAATTGCATGGTGTGTGTAAAGCCTTACTTACTGAGAAACAAAACAAGGAGTAAAACAAGTTGGTGAGATGCATTTTTCTTTTTCCTATATACAGCCTGCAGGTTGGATTGGTGAGATGCATTTTTTTTTTCCTATACACAGCCTGCAGGTTGGATTTTTTAGTTTGTTTTCAAATTGGGAGCTTCTCCATGCACCCCCAAAGAATCTACGGTACCCCAAAAATGACCAAATTGACCTTAATTAATTTTTCACCTGTCTCGGTGGTTGAGACAATTAAATCGAATTTATTGTGCCTCGCTGGTATTTACAGTGTTGCACCCCCAATTCTTGTATTTTTCCTTCCTCCGTTCTCTTTCTTCTTCCTCTGTTTTCTTTCGTCCGTTGTCATTATTATTCTCAAGTAGTGGTCTAGCTTTCTCTCTTTCATTTTCATTTGAAAGTGCTTTTGCACCGGTAGTGGTCCCTGCTTTCGTTCTGTGTGAACTGGGTTGCTTCAGGTGGTCCAAACTTTGCAAGGTCATCCATACGTGCTTCAAATTCCTTATAGCTTTCTTCGTTCTTTACATGTACCAGGTTAGTATTGTCGTTGATGTTTTTATTAATGGTTCTTTGAAATCTTTCTCTGTTGCATGCAGTTATTTTCATTAGTTATATTTCATTTTGTGATGATAACTGATGTTCAATGAAATCTGAAATGGATGTCGTGGGTTTTTCACTGAATTGGATGCTGAAATCCGTTTTGGAGAACTGTGAAACGGATCTCGACATTCGTTTCACTAAATTTTTTTGAAAAATATAATGAAAGGAATGTCGAGATCCATTTCCCACTTCTCCGAAATGGATTTTAACATTCGTTTTCGTTTTATATTACTTTTTTTACCAAACAAATGTTGAAATCCGTTTCGGAAAAGTGTGAAATGGATCTCGACATCCATTTCATTAAATTTTTTTGAAATCTGTCAATGAAACGGATGTCGAGATCTGTTTCACACTTTTCCGAAACGGATTTCAACATCCGTTTCTGTTTTATAGGGCTTTTTTTTCGAAAACGGGTGTCCAGATCCGTTCCAGAGAAGTGTGAAACGGATCTCGACATCTGTTTCATAAATTTTTTAAAAAAATTTAATAAAATGGATGTCGAGATCCGTTTCACACTTTTCCGGAACGGATTTCAACATCCGTTTATGTTTTCTAGGGCTTTTTTTCCAAACAGATGTCCAAATCCGTTTCAGAGGAGTGGGAAACAGATCTCGACATCCGTTTCATTAAATTTTTAAAGAAATTTAGTGAAACGGATGTCGAGATCCATTTCGCACTCCTCTGAAACAGATCTGAACATCCGTTTCAGAGTTGTTTTTTTTTTTTTGGTTTTGCTTATTTCGTGGTGAGGCACATGAGGGAAATGAATCACTGAGAATAGTTGGAGTGGAGAGGTTGGAGTGCAAGTGGTGAGAGTGTAGGTTGGAGTGGAGGTGGTGACAATATGTAGGTTGGAGTTTCAGGATTGTTTTTTTTTTTTTGCTTTTGTTTATTTCGTGGTGAGACACCGGGGAAATGAATGACTGAGAATAGTTGGAGTGCAGGTGGTGAGAGTGTAGGTTGAAGTGCAGGTGGTGACAATATGTAGGTTGAAGTGCATTCCTTTTTTTTCTCATATAAAACTCTCTTTTTCTCTCCTTTCATGCTCTTTAAAAAGTGCATTCCGATAGTACACAGACAAAAAAAAGGTCTGAAGCATGATTGTTAAGTTGCCAAACCCCTCGCAAAGCAATTGCAAATTCAATTTCACAAATTACCAAATTCAAACCAAGAGAAATTACAATCAATCTTTTGCAAGCGTGCACTTCTCGAGGATATCAAGCCAAATTAGCTGCAACTAATATTGCCAAATTCCTAATCTGCATTCCCTCGTTTGAAGCGTGGATATATTATCACTACCTTCACCACCTTACTTCAACTTCCTTCATTGTTGAATAGAATACTATTATCTGATCATAAATAGTTATATTATGCTTTTTCTAAAGTTTACAATAATCATTTTAAATGTCATATGTTATGCTTGAATGACGGTGTAAAGTAGTGAATATAACATTAAACTATTAATTTAAAGATTTAAATTAATGGTTAAAATACCTTTTTGGTCCCAATTTTCGTCAAGTTTTTTCAAATAAGTCCTAATTTTGGTTTTGTGTTCAAATAGGTCCCAATTTTCGTTAATTATGTTCAATTGGGTCCTTTTTTGCTAACACCGTTTAAATCATTAACGGCCATGAACAGTGACGGTCACATGTCATTTCGTGGTTTTTTTGAATTTTTTTGAATTTTTTTTTGAATTTTTGAATTTTTTTTAAATTTTTTATTTTTTTTAAATGTACACGTGTCAACCCAGGAGTGTGCCACGTGTCACTTTGTGGTTTTTTTGAATTTTATTTTTTATTTTTCAATTATTTTTTAAATGTCCACGTGTCAATCTAGTAGTGTGTCACGTGTCAAAGTCAATATTCTATATTCAATTTGTCCCTATATTTGTTATTTTTGTTCAATTAGGTCCTAATTTTTGTTAAGATTAACCAATTTGGTTCCTATAGAAGATGTGACCAAATTTAATTTTTATATCAAAGTTATAATGATGTGAATTTTAATATATTATATAAAGATATTTAATAAAAAATATGAATTTTAATATAAAAATTAAATTTGGTTTTACTTTGGAGAGGGACCAAATTAGTTAATGTTAACAAAAATTGGGATCTAATTGAACAAAAATAACAAATATAGGGACCAAATTGAATTTAGAATATTGACTTTGACACGAGGCACGCTACTCGATTGACACGTGGACATTTTAACAAAAATTTAAAAAAAATTTAAATTTTTTTTTTAAAAATTCAAAAAATTCAAAAAAACCACGAAGTGACACGTGGCACACTCCTAGGTTGACACGTGTACATTTAAAAAAAATCAACAAAATTTAAAAAAAAATTTAAAAAAATAAAAATAAAAATAAAAAAAATTCAAAAAAACCACGAAATGACAGGTGACACTCACTGTTCATGGCCGTTAATGATTTAAACGGTGTTAGCAAAAAAAGACCCAATTGAACAAAATTGACAAAAATTAGGACCTATTTGAACACAAAACCAAAATTATGACTTATTTGATAAAATTTGACGAAAATTGGGACCAAAAATATATTTTAACCTAAATTAATATATGACAATTTCTTATTTTGAGCATTTCATAAAGTTTTTCTTCGCATATGATAATTTAAAAATTTATAAGATTTTGATGAAATCTTTAAGTAATATTTATTTTGTAGTTTTGCCAGAACTATTATATTAACTTTTCTAATTAATTATTAAAATATTTTTAAATTTCTTTTTTAGTCTTTTTTATCATGAGAGTCAAACATCATCCTTATATACTATTAATAAACATAAAAGTCGTAATGTATATTATCTCAACACTAGAAAGATCATATTACACTATTTGTATTTAACAAACATACAAACATCTGTGGAACAGTATTAACGAAGATAATATCGAATACATAAATCTATTTTTATTTATTTGTTATATAAATAATTTATAAAAAAAATTAAATGCTTAAAATAAAAACTATTAATTTAAACTTATTTTAACCAATTTTAAATATAGGATAGACAAAGGAACTAAAGAATAAATACCACAAATTTTCATTCAATCAGAATAGAATATTTACCTTGACCACGAGCTCCAGGCATTACACTAAATTATTAAATTAATAAAAATAAAAGCAAATTTAAAAAAAAAACATGAAACGGATGTTGAGATTCGTTTCGCAAAAGTCTGAAACGAATTCTGACATTCGTTTCGGTCAAAAAAAAAACTGAAACGGGTCTCGAGTTTCGTTTCAGTCTTCTGCGAAACGGATTTTGAAATCCGTTTCGGTGAAAAACGAATACAAAAATGACGAGATCCGTTTCTGATTTTTATGAAACGGATATGTAAATTCGTATTTCTCATTTGTAGTGAAAAAAAATTGGTTTGCCATAAACCCAATCGAGCAGATAATAACAATCGATCTATTGCACAACCATTCCTAAAATCAATTAAAATATAGATAGATGGTATAGAATTACTTAACTGGATTACACTCATTGGCAACGACAGAGGAGAGGTGCGCGAAAGGAGAAAATGGGAGCTGCGGAGAAGAAGAGTGTGTGAATTTAGGTCTTTTAACTAAATTTTGTTAAGTTTATTTGACATTGCAAACACATTTCATGATAACATTTGAGTTGTTTATACTGTTTGACACATTTTCATTTTAATGTTAGTTGAGAAATATATTTAAAACATCAAATAAACTTAACAATATTTGGTTAAAAAAACTAAATCCACAAATTTCTAGAGACAGAAAACTAAATTTGATCAAAGTTTTGAAAATGGACTAATTCCAATTTTCATTGAAAGTTGAGAGATAAAAAACATATTTAATCCTTAATTTAATCAAAACTCTAGAGGATAAAATGATTTTAGTGACTTTTATTATTATAAAATTATTAAATATGTTTTATAAATAAATTATTAAATCTTTTTTATAGAAAAATTATTAAACATTTTATAAAAAATTATCAAATATTATTATTTTATATACAATTTTTAGGTTGCAGATTTATTTCTAATTTATTGTTTTGTTTTTTGTTATTTTGTTGCTTTGATACTCCTATTAAGTAGGAGGAATAAATCACACGTTCCGAGATATTAGGGATCACATCTAGGCATGTAAATGTGATATGTGCAGTTATTTGTTTTGATGTAGCAACTTTATATAGTCGTATATTTCTCATTTTTTTGAAGACAGAGAGCACTTTCATCTTTTCATTTACTTTTCTAGAATATTCAGATACCCAATTTAACAATTGGTATCAAAGCTCCGCAAAGGGCTTGATAACCTAAAAGAGAGAATCGAAATGGCAAAGCAGTTCGTGCAACCCTCGATTCCAAAGTTTGATGGCCAGTACGACTTCTAGTCCATGACAATGGAAACCTTCCTTCGGAGCAAGAAGCTATAGAGTTTTGTAGAGGATGGAGTACCAACGCCTGTGATTAGCACGAGACCCATCAGTGAGACGCAAAAGAAAGCTCTTAACGAGGCTAAACTCCAAGATTTGAGAGTAAAATGTTTTCTCTTTCAATCTATTGATAGAGAAATTCACGATACCATTCTTGACAAAGAAACATCCAAGGCAATTTGGAATTCCATGAAGCAGAAGTATCAAGGTTCTACAAGGGTCAAGCAGGCACAACTCCAAGCGTTATGAAGAGAATTCGAACTACTCGCCATGAAAGATTGAGAAAAGGTGGATAATGGAGAGATGATGGAGCAAAACATAGTGGTCATTAAAATCTTGCGCTCTCTCATCCCAAAATTCAATTATGTAGTTTGCGTAGTTGAAGAATCCAATGATATTAGCATCTTAACCATTGATGAGTTGCATGGAAGTCTCCTAGTGCATGAGCAAAGGATGCAAGGGGTACATGAGGAGGAGTAAGTGTTGAAAGCAACCCATGACGAAATTCCTAGCAAAAGGAACACTCAAGATGATCGACCTAACAGAGGCAGGGGTCGTGGTGCATTCGGAGGTGGTTGCGATAGAGGGAGAGGAAGACAATTCTTCAACAAAGCCACGATTGAATGTTTCAAGTGTCACAAATTGGGGATTTTTCAATATGAGTGTCCAGTTTGGGAGAAGAAGGCAAATTATGCAAAGGTAGATGAAGAAGACGAGATTTTACTAATGGCTTATGAGGACTTACAACAACAAATAAAAAATTGTTGGTATATTGATTCCGGCTGTAGCAATCACATGATTGGCAATAAAGAGTGGTTTCTAAGTTTAGAGGAAGAGCTTTGCAGAACGGTGAAGCTTGGGAATGATACTCACATGAAAGTGGTAGCTAAGGGTAGTATCAGAATGCAAATTAATCGTATGTCTCAAATTTTAACTAATGTATATAATATTCCGCATCTGAAAAATAATTTGCTAAGTATAGGACAACTACAAGAGAAAGGTTTGACCATTCTGATTTCAAACGGTACGTGCAAAGTATTTCATCCATGGAAAGGATTGATTATGAAAACTAACATGAGTGGAAATAGAATGTTCTATGTGACGACCTCTGTTGTTCCAAAACAGTTTGTCTGTTTAAAAACATAAAGTGCATCAACAAGAGAGGCCTACTTATGGCATTGTCAGTTCGGACATCTTAATTACAAAGCATTAAATACATTGGTTTGTAAAGAGATGGTCGTTAGATTACCAATATTGGAATTTCCTCAATAAAAACATGTAACATATGTTTAATTGGGAAACATACCAGAAGTTCTTTTCCTAGCACGAGTATATGGAGAGCATCCAAACAACTTCAATTGATTCATTCAGACATTTGTGGTCCTGTCAAGCCAAGTTCACATAGTGGTAAGAAGTATTTCTTGAGTTTCATTGATGATTTTAGTTGTAAAACCTATGTGTATTTTTTACATGAAAAATCAGAAGGACTTGCAATGTTTAAAAAGTTTAAAGCTCGTATAGAGAAAGAGATAGAGACAAACATATCATGTCTCAGAACAAATAGAGGAGGTGAATTTGTTTCAAATGAATTTGAGGAGTTCTGGCACTCAGAAGGTATACGAAGACAGTTGACCACCTCTTAACTTCCTCAACAAAATGGCATGACGGAGAGGAAAAATAGGACTATTATGGATGTTGTCCAAGCTATGTTGCATAGAAAACATGTTCCCAAGATGTTTTGGCCAGATGTTGTGAAATGGTGTGTGCACATTCAGAATAGAAGTCTAATTGCAGCTGTAGAAAGCAAGACGTCAGAGGAGGCCTGGAGCGGTGAGAAGCTTGTGGTGGAGTACTTTAAAATCTTTGGTTGCCAAGTGCATGCCCATGTACCAGATCAGAAGAAAGCTAAACTAAATGACAAAAGCAAAACATGTATCTTTCTAGGAGTCAATGACGAATCAAAGGCCTGGAAATTGTATGATTCAATTTCAAAAAATCAATCATCATTAGTAGAGATGTGGTGTTTGAAGAAGAGAAAAGTTGGGACTGGAGCCAATAAAAAATTCAGCAACAGAAACTACATTATGAAGATGCAGATGATCCGGCAAGAGTGATTGATCAAGAAACTGAAACAGTGGCCAATGAGGATGAAGAGGAAGACAATGCAAATGGCATTTCATCTGATATATCTCTAGGGAGGGGTGCATGTGTAAGGAGAGCACCAAGATGGTTGGAAAATTATGAATCTAGGGTAGGTGTTTTCGAAGAAGACTGCTTAAATGCAATGTTGATGATGACTGATAGTGATCCAATCACTTTCAAGGAAGCTATAAAGAGTAAACATTGGAGAGAAGCAATGATGAGTGAAATAGAAGCAATAGAAAGGAATCACACATGGGAACTCACAATATTACCAATTAGAGTTAACTGGTTGTTTAAAACAAAATTGGAAGCTAATGGGCAAGTGGAGAAATACAAAGCAAGGTTGGTAGCAAAAGGATATGCACAGAGGCGTGGGATTGATTATACCGAAGTCTTTGCACCAATTGCTCGACTTGACACGATATGAGTAATATTGGCCACAACTGCTCAATTTAGTTGGATAGTATTTTAGCTTGATGTGAAGAGTGCCTTTCTACATGGGGAACTTAAGGAAGTTGTGTATGTTCTGCAGCCCGAAGGATTTCATAAAAAAGGAGAAAAAGAGAGTTTATCGACTGAAGAAAGCATTGTATGGTCTCAAACAAACACCACGAACCTGGTACAACAAGATTGAAGCCTACTTTGCAAAAAAATAATTCGAAAGGTGTTCTAGTGAGCACACATTGTTCACTAAGTCACAAGGAGGTAAAATAATAATAGTTAGTATTTATGTTGATGATTTAATATTCATTGGCAATGAAGGAAGCATGTGTGATGAGTTTAAGCATTCTATGATGTTGCATTTTGATATGACTGATTTGGGTATATGATGAGTCATTTCCTTGACATTGAAGTCAAGTAGAGTATGAATGGCACATTTATATGTCAAAGAAGATATGCACATAAGGTATTGTCGAGATTTGGAATGTTGGATTGTAATGTTGTGAAAAATCCTATGGTTCCAGGAACGAGGTTATCAATAGATAAAGAAGGAGAGAAAATTGAGGAAACACTCTTTAAACAATTAGTCGGGAGTTTGATGTATTTAACGATTACAAGGCCTGATTTGATTATACAGTGAGTTTAATAAGCAAATTCATGACCAGTCCTACTACAACACATTGGCTTGCTGCAAAAAGAGTCTTAAGGTATGTCAAAGGCACAATCAATTTTGGTATCTGATACAAAAATGGAATTGATAGCCTAAAACTACTAGCCTTTACTGGCAGCGATTATGCTGGAGATTTGAAAGATCGAAGGAGCACTTCGGGTTTTGTGTTCATGATGGGAACATGTGCATTATCGTGGGCATCTAAGAAACAAATTGTGGTTGCATTGTCTACAACTGAGGTTGAATATATTACAACAACCTTATGTGCTTTCCAATGTGTTTGGCTAGGAAGGATACTTCATAAGATTGGAGTTAAAGATGAGACTGGAATTGAAATTATGTGTGATAATAATTCTGCTATACAACTCTCTAAGCATCCCGTGTTCCATGGAAAAAGCAAACACATTGATGTGAGATTCCATTTTCTTCAAGACTTGGTAATAACGGGGTCGTTCAACTCAGTTTTCGTCACTCACAAGACCAAGTTGTCGATATCATGATGAAACCCTTAAAGTTGGAACAGTTTGAGAGATTACAAATTATGCTTGGAGTAACCAGTATAGGAGCATTAGTTTAAGGGAGGGAATGTTAGGTTGCAGATTTATTTTTGATTTATTGTTTTGTTTTTTGTTATTTTGTTGCTTTGATACTCCTATTAAGTAGGAGGAATAAATCACACGTTGCAAGATATTAGGGATCACATCTAGGCATGTAAATGTGATATGTGCAGTTATTTGTTTTAATGTAGCTACTTTATATAGTCGTATAATTCTCATTTTTAAAGACAGAGAGCACTTTCATATTTTCATATATTTTTCTAGAATATTCAGATACCCAATTTAACACAATTATATTTATATGTATAATTTCAACTTACTTTTTTTCATGTTATATAATTTTATAATTAAAAGGTATAATGTGAATTTATTATAAAAGTATAAATATAATAATATAAATAAAATAATTTTCAGGAAATAAAGTATTTATGATTGTTAGTTTTTAATTAACTTTAAATATAACTAGTTTTGAAATCGTATTTATGCACGAGTTGGTGTTTGTTTATATGTTTACGAAAGAAGATTTAGAAATTGAAAGCATAAACAATAAATACTTTTAAGTTTATAATTAAGTTTTGAAGAAACAACATGATAAATTATTTATAGGTTTAGAAAGTTAATATATATGTAAAAATGCAAAGAGTAGATTTTGTAAAAATACAAAAGGATAAAGTATGTGCAAAAATATACAGTAGACTTTAGGGTTTAGGACTCGCCAAAAATACAAATCAATATATGGACAAATTGGTTTAATATGTATTACGAGACTCGTCTAATTAGGTCATCGACAAACTCGTCTAATGTGTATTCAAGACTCATCTAATTAGATAATGGATAGAGTCGTCTAATATGAATATAAACAAAACTCGTCTAATGTGTATTCAAGACTCATCTAATTAGATAATGGATAGAGTCGTCTAATATGAATATAAACAGACTCATCTAATGTGTATCATTAAATCATTTATTTAGTATATAGACAAACTTGTATAATGTGTGTTGCAAGACTTGACTAACCTCTGATTGGATAAACTTGTATAATGTGTGTTGAACAAAGTCTAGATAAAAAAACATATTAAGCAACACAACCAGTTTTATACTAATTCACGCTAAACACTTGGGTTATGTCTAATTCTCCCTAAGCAAGTTGCTCAAGCGATTCCACTAATCAACTAAAAAAATTAGAAGTCGGATACACAAACCACTCTTAAACAAGTATACAAACCACTTCGGGTTCTCACGAGTACACAAACCGTTCCTAGTTTCACCTTCTTAATCTCTCATTGATATTAAAAAAACCTATAACAAATAAAAAACACTTGAAAAGCACAAAATCCACTCACAAGGATAACTTCAGAGGATGAAGAATTTACAATAGATTTCTCTCACCCACAAAGAGCATTATACGATCACTAAAGGAATAAAAGAGTTGTTTATAGTAAATGTGTTCTTTATATAGCCACTTAAAGAACTCTTTTCTCATATTTTTCTGTTAAAGCAAAATGAATAACAAAAGAATAAAAAATGTTAGTTTATTAGAAAATTTAGGGTGTGTGTAAAGATGGTGTTGGGAAGTAAAGAACTTTAATGATGAAGAAGCTTGGAGTACAAGAATCATCACCAAAGTAGTACAAATAATTTCTATTTTCGGTTTCCTTTACTCATTTGTTTCTCTATTCCTTGGTCTAGCTTTTAGTTTTCCTAATAGTTTTCTTTAGTATTTTTTATGGAAAACTAACCCCGAATAAAGATCATTCCAACAATTTCCACCCAAAATTGACAAAATAGAAAATACATAAGAGATGGATAAACTCCAACATATATTTATTGATGACCAATTAAAAGAAATTGATCACCAGAGTAAAACCTAACACTTTGAATTGGAAATTTAAATATAAGAAAAAAATAAAGAAGAATTCTCGGTCTAGAAAATTATTTAAGTTTCACAATAAACAATTTCCTTAGTTCTTTATATAACTTTTGGTCCTTATTGTTGAAATTCAAATTTAAAGTAGCGGATTTTTCCCTCTCTTTGTAGTGTCAATCAATTTTGATTATAGCTCCTTCATCTTTAATATTTTCATATTTTATGTTTTGTCAAATTTTTTTAGTAGAAATTGTTAGAATAATCTTATGATATTAGTTTTCATCACTTTAACTTTCTTTTTATTTTTTATTCAATTAAAAAATTAAATATATCACCTCAACAAAATTAGAATTATTAATTTTGAATAGTAGTATGGAAAGTCCAAAAGAAATAAATAAAAGTGGATTGGACATTGACCAGGCTTTCCTTTACTTCTACTCATTCAAAATTGCTCTTCACTTTGGTCTTTCCTTGAAATAAATTGCAGCGGTTGCTTTCTCATCATATATTGCAGCGATTGCGACTCATTACCTATTTCCTCGGTCATTAGCCAAAATCCTTAACTTTTCTTTGGACACAAAATTTCAAGTTTTTTAAATATTTAAACATTATTTTAAATTATTTTTTAGAATATTTTATTTTGATAAAAAAATTCAGACGTTAAAGTTTAAATTTCTCTTTCGGACAAAAATATTAATTACTACCAAATGCAAAAAAAGCTATTTAAATATTAAACTATTATTAATGGTTCAAAAATATTGATGATCTTGTTTTAGTCGATCGTGGTTAATGATACTTTTTACTCAGATTTTTTTTAAGAAAATTCAATTAATATAACAAACAATTTTCTCGATTGACTTTAACCAATATTGTCTTCGGTTAATTTTAATCACTTTTATTTAGAATAACATTGATCAAAGCTGATCGAATATCTTTTTTTCCGACTTTTCGATCAATGCCGACTGAAAATTTCTACTATTTGATATTAGTTAAAAAACTATCTTAACTAATGTTGATTGAAACTTTTTCCAATCAGCATAAGAAAAAAATCCTAATTAACAAAAAATAATATTGGTGTTGATGATAATAAAAATCACTGCAAACAACAAGATAATTATGATACACGTCAGTTGAAAAAATTTAGTTCAAATCTATCAAAAATTAGTGATTGCGACACTGACAAAGAAAACTTATTAACATTGAGCGAAAAGAAAAAATCTAAAATAACAACGACAAAATCATCACAATTTAATTAAAGAAAATTTTCTATCAATACTAATAGAAAAATCTAGTTGATATCAACTCAAAAATATTCATCCCAACTAAAATAATTAGTCTGTTCATGACACATCAAAGTAAATCAAATCAAGGAGATATGAAAAAGAAGAAAAAATAAATAAAGAATTTCACATTCTTACTTTATAAATGAAATTTCAGAAATTTAAAGTTATTTAATTTTAAGTAGTCTAATTAATCAAATCAAATTCTAATAATTCATTTTCTTTTAAAACTTATCATAACAAAAACATAAAAAAAAATTATAATGAATAAACAATAAAAAATATTATTAAATTATGCAAATATTTTACAAAAACTAATTACAAATATAAATAATGTTTATAATGTGTTGAAAGTAACTTTTATTTATTTGTAGCTAATTTTTTTATTATGTGTAATCATTTAAGTTTAAAAGGACGATTAAATTTTAAAAAAATAGCTATTTAAATAGTAAAGTTGTAAGAATTCATGTCCGAAAAACAAGATAACCCCTTTATAGATTTCAAATTTTCTGTAAAAATAACTATAGCATCTAAAACTTCTATGAAAAATGACTTTATACATTTTCTTTAGGAACTATGGATCCATAACTGTAATTAATGATATATTACCCAAAAATGCTATTTTCATCTAATAATCTCTTCGTCCGTTTGAATTTAATTCGTTTTATCTCCTTGAATTGATTTATTTATATAGTTGGGCAATCATAAACTTTGTTATGTACTCTTTATCACCGTGTAAACATTTCAAACACCCTAAGCCAAACATAGAAATGATAAGACAAAACAATTAGACACGTTATCACTTTGTTTAGATTTCAAACGTGTGCGCTTTAATCAATTACTATTTTAATGCTACAAACTCAGACTTGAAGTTGAAGTTTGAGGGATCTTTATTTTAATGCTACAAATTCTCAAGTATTCTCAACAGTTGTTCTTGAAATAAGTATCAAACTCTTGCATTATTCATTCACAAACGCAGAGAGACAACATGCTGCATGCAGGCATGCATAACAGTAAAGACATTCGAACTTCTAATCAAAACTGAATTCTCAACAAAGTGCTATCTCCTGAATATTTTTGTTCCAAAGCAAACCAATGCAACCTTAAACTAACATGTTTTTCTTATATTCATAACTAGAAGTTTCAATCTAAAGGGATATAGATAGGGAAAAAGCATAGAAGATGATACTGCATTATGAAACTGTGGAGGAAAATTTGACAGCAGGAAACAAGAGGCATATCAACTATAGAGTGTAACCATCACCACGTTCCTATTACTCTCACCACTCACCACCATTGAATTGTGCTCTCTTTACAGTAACCGTATGCAAATGCAAATATATAACATGCATCTTCAAACTGTGTATGCTTGCTGAATTGTGTCTACATCGATCCCCTTCAATTTCAAAACTGATTCTACATGACCCTTCAGTGTATGCAATTCTCGCAGCCTGCAAAAACAGTTAGAAAGCAACAAATAAGAATTCACTTAAATGAACCTGCAGTGACAAAGATTTTTGACATTATCGTCCAATCATGTGTTGTCACATGTGGTAACACTTATATATGAGTTTTTGTCACAATGGCAATGCAGGGAGTGAGGTTTCTCTACCTAGCAATTTCGGCTCTCCTTTTAGCTTCTTCAGCCATTTGATTGAGTTCATTGAAATGTGTGCGCTCGGTGAACATCTTGGTGTCAGGTGGCTGTAATCCATGCAATGTTCTTTGTGCATGTGCCCATTGAAGTTCCCTTTGTTCCTTTCCGAAGTCCTTTTGTCTTGTAAATGCAATCTGCAAGATAATGAAAATACATGAGCATGGAGCCAAAATTCCTACCATACACTAACAAATCTCAACTTACCCTTTGCTCAATGACAAGCTCCCAAGCCCTCCCACTCAAAGCATATCGAATTAGAAACTTGATGGGGTCAAGTGGGATATAGAATATTATGTTATATAGCCATATTACACCAGCCCAACCCCAACCTATGCCTTCAATGGCAGCAAAACTCCAGTTCGCATATACTGCAATCAATGTAGCAATCTGCCAAAACCAGATCAATCCCTTCAATCTTCGATGTAATTGGAAAAATTGTAACCAAACAAAATAAGTGCTTAAATGGCTTACAAGCTGAGCAATCACGAAAGCTGTGACAAGCAAAATACCAGGACGTTCAACATAGGACCAACCCCGAGACCGAGTCACAAATATAAGGGCCTGACTAATGATGCTCACTTGAAGATAGATTGCAGAGGCTAGTTTTCGGATATCATCATGAGCAGTTTTTTCGAGGGTAGAGACTCCGAATACTCGCTTCACAAGTGGTATGTAAGATAAATCAATGAAGCATCCAAAATCATTATTAGGAAACATTAAATTGTAATACTCAGCAAATCATAGGATTCATTCCTGGTATAACAGATAAAGTTACATGTGACCAAATATAAATAAATGACAGAACAAATTAATGACTGTCAAAAGATGTACCGGGAAGAAATCAGTTTTGTATGCTGCCCAAAAGAATATGACTGTCATCATTGCCAAGTAACTTCCAAGCACAATGCCAGTGGTAAATATCTCTGCTAGCTTCCAGCTATCAGGCAGAGGTGATGGTTTTACTCGATCTTTTGAAATTGTCATGATAGTACCTTTAACATCATAGACATCATAACATTAGCAGCGAATAAACTACAGACAGTAATGCAATCTGAGGGAGAAGAGGGAGAAGAAACAACTAACCATCATTTAGAATGGCGATAATAAGAACCATAAAAGGTGGAAAATCAAACTTCCATATGAGAGCTAGTAACATGAAACCAAGCTGCAAGAATGTCAAAGACGCAAAACATAGTAAGAATATTGGACCAATCCCAACACCTAAGGTAGAAAATATATTCCAGGGCTGCGAGTTCACTTACTACTATACGAATTGTAATAGAGACAGCATAAATCTGCATGAAAGAATAACAAATAGGTCAAATAATGGTATTATAAGAAACAGTATTTGGCCAAGAGCACAAGGCCTGAACAAAACAAATTTCCTCAAAAATCAATAGAAAATACGATGAAATACTATTATGGCACAAGTAACAAGAGATTAAATAATGAAAAGTTCAATTGCTCACCGTATAATTTTTCATTCTCTGGAAGATAGCGCGACTTGTCAACACTGCACTAATAATAACACTAAGGCCAGGTTCTGTTAAAACAATATCAGATGCACTCCGAGCTGCATCAGTTGCATCAGCAACGGCTATACCAATGTCGGCCTTCTTGAGTGCAGGTGCGTCATTCACTCCATCACCAGTCATTCCACAAATATGTTTCCTGGCTTGCAAACGTTTCACAATCTCATACTTGTGCTCTGCCAAAATATAAATCAATATGAGAAAACAATCAATTGCAATTAACTAATTAATTAAAAACAACCAATATGATGATCACCAACAGTATTAAAAGCAATCAATTGCAAAGATCGAGATAGAAACATACCAGGAAAAACACCAGCGAACCCATCTGCTTTTTCAATCAGTTCATCAATGGGTAAAGCAGATATGGATTCATCCTTGTCCTGCCCAAGTAATGCAGATGAAGGATACATATTGGTACCCATTCCCAACCTACGGCCAGTTTCCTTTCCTATGGCTAGCTGATCCCCTGAAGAAAAAAGGAAGAAATAAATGAGATCACGAGGACTATATGCTGTTGATAAAATTAGAAAAATAACTAATTAACTAGCTATGAAGATTAAAGAAAAGTTATTGAAATGCCACAAATACAAGAAGCTTAGGGTTTTCACTATGTAATGTACCTGTAATCATTTTGACATTCACTCCAAGGTTAAGTGCCCTGCGTATTGTTTCTGCACTGTCATGCCTGGGTGGGTCAAACAGAGGCAAAAGGCCAATAAACTGCCATGGGCCACCAGGACTTTCTTTCTTTCCATCTGGAACGTCCTGTATAAAACGGAGAAACCCAAGTAAATATCTATAGCATGAAGCACAGATATATAAATTAGTGTAGTATCATGTAATAGTGTATGCAATGAATCAATTACCTGGAATGCTACTGCAAGGGTGCGTAAACCACGCTCTGCAAATTTATCTATAACTGCATGAACTCTACGTTCTATGTCTGATTTATTGTGTGCAAGATTAAGGATCTAGCAGTCACGGCATAATTGTACAAATCAGAATGAGAATAAGCAAGACTTCAACAGAAATTCACGAGAAAAAATGCTACTAGGTTACCTGTTCTGGTGCACCTTTGCTTACTCTATGCATTTTACCATCACGATCAATATATGTCAATGCTGTTCTCTTATCAGTGGGATTGAAAGGAAGAAAATGGACTTCTCGGATACCAATACGAGCCTTGATAACAGCATAATGGAAAAGAAAATCAATATACAAACATGAATACAGAATAAAAGTTACGATGCAGCACAGATTATAGCTACACAGGCTTGAAGATTATAAAGATGTCATCAAAGAAATCATGGTGAAGAACATATCAATGACTAACCTCTTTTGGATCCGCTAACATCCCAACTATGGCAGTGTCTATTGCATCTTGATTCTCAAGTCTTGAAGCTTGAGCAGCCATCAAAACAACAGTATCCACATCCACGCCTTTTGCAAAAACCTCATTGGTTTAACAAAAATAATTAGAAAATGTGCATATGATTCAATAGTCACAGTCTCAACAGTGCAAGTAAAACCATTCAGCATCCAACCTCGATAAGATTTTCGTCAACGGTAAGCTTGTTTAATGTCAAGGTCCCTGTCTTATCACTGCAAAGCACATCCATGCCTGCCATTTCCTCAATAGCTGTCATCCTCTTTGTGATAGCCCCCTAAAATAATCATAACCAATTAACCACTATTTCTAGCTAATGTCCACCAAACATACTCAATTGAACCTAACCAACCTGCTGCGATAGCCTATGAGAACCAATGGCCATAGTCACTGAGAGAACCGTGGGCATGGCAATTGGAATTCCACCAATGAGAAGCACAAGAAGGTTATCAATTCCAGGGCGATATTGTCGATCTTGGATGGGATACATAACAATAATTTCAATAATCATCCCCACGGCAATTGAACATATGCAGAAGTTCCCAATTGCAGTCAAGACCTAAATAACCAGCAGCAGAAAAAAGAACAGATGAAATCTCTTTAAGGACAAAAACAGCATTCAGGAGCAGCAGAAAATAGAACAAATGAAATCTGCTGAGCACAAAAAACAACTTCTAGGATGCTGAAAATATGGTGTCTGACTTCATGTTACCTTTTGAAAATGTCCAACTTGATTAGTGGTATCTACAAGGTGAGCAGCTTTCCCAAAGAAAGTATGAACACCAGTGGCAATTACCACAGCTTCTATCTCTCCTTGTTTACAGGTAGAACCAGAGTACACTCCATCACCAGGGCCCTTTGTAACCGGAAGGGACTCACCAGTGAGAGCAGACTGAAAAAGTGCACAGCAAAGGGGAAAGCATGGTGTAACTTAACATTTGGAATAAACTAATATGATTTTTAAGGAAAATGAAAAAGGCAAGAATAGTAAACATACCTGATCAATTTTCAAAGGATCTCCATCAAGTAGACGAGAATCAGCTGGTATAATATCACCAAGTTTAATGCTAACTATGTCACCAGGAACCAGGACTGAGGCATCTTGTTCACTCCATCTACCATCTCGAAGAACCTTTCCAACAAAAGACAAAAAGGAATGAAACGATGAGAGAAATACAGAGAAAAGGCAAATCCTTTGCAAAGAAGAGATTTTACAGCTTAAATATCAAAAGCATCAAGTATTAAACTGAAAGAAGCTAGACTTGACACCTTAGCTTTCGGAGCAAGCCTAGCCATGAGGGCAGCCGCAGCATTACCAGCATTATTCTCCTCGATGAAACTAATAGTTGAATTGATGACAAGCAAGGTGATGATACCTACAAAATCTTGCCAATCAGGGGGCTTCCCCTGCAAAAGAAAAACATATAAGGAACAATCAACTAATCAGCAACACGTCACCATCATGGCAATTAAGCACTCCCAAAAGCTGAGTTTGCTCAACTCACCCCTCCATTGGCAAGTGCAATTGCCATTATAGCAGCAGCCTCCATAACCCAAGACAGAGGATTCCACATGAACCCCAAAAACTTCAAGAATTTTCTCTCCTGAAAAACACCCAGAAAGATAACTCGCCTCAAAATTCAAACATTTTAGTGGGACTTATTCTACGCGTGACAAACGAAAACTCCATGAACGGGAAAAGAAGATAAAATAGAAGAATGAAACTCTGAACCTTTTTCTCTTCAAGCTTGTTGTGGCCAAAAATTACCAACCTTTCCTCAGCAGCCACGCTGCTGAGACCTTCTTTGCTACATCTCAGGTTCTCGAAAACCTCCTCAACGGGAATGTTCTCCTGCATTCGACAAAGAAAGAAACACAAACACCACAAAGAAAAGAAAAACAGCACAACCCATCAATGAAACCAAAAAAGGCACAGCGAGGAAGAGACTCAAAGAGGCTTAAAGTGCTTCAGATCTGTTACCAAATCCACAGTTTCCTTCAACACAGCCTCCAATACTTGGGACTTGTCTCCCATGGTAAACCACTTCTTCTTCCCCTCCCAACTTTGTCAAACTGCAAACATAATAAAAACAGCTCAGAAATCAGCAGAAGGCGTGCACAGCACCAACGGTGAGAGCTGACAGCACAAGTACTAAAGCATATTATAGTACACAAAGAAAGATAAAGAAAGAAAGAACAGGAAAGAAGAAAATTGTTTGCAGTGATGTTGGACAACCTTAATGGCTGTGACACCAAATTTTGGGATCCAAGACTGAAGTGATGTTCAAAGTGCAGGTAAAAACACAAAACCTCAACAACTACTACTCTGTAGAAAGAACCGAAGCAAGATGGCACAAGAAGAAACAGTTTTTGCAAATGCAACTGGAAATGTAAGCTTGTAGGAGAAGAACAGAGAGCAAGTCAGTAACTGTAACCACTCACAACTCATTCACCCTTTCATCTTCACTTTCTCTCTTCTTTTTTCCTTTTCTTTTATAGATTTTTTTTTTTCGGTTCTTGCTATTATTACTTACTATTTATTATTTATTTGCGAAAAGAATCATCAGAAAAGACTCCTGATGCAGAATGAATGTCATCACCCTCTCCATGTTAATTAAACTGGGTTACTGTTTAATCACGGTTACTGTTGTTAACCACGTTTCGTCTTCTTGCATTATATTTTTAAAGATTAATTGCACGTTTTATTTCTTCATCTATTTTTCAGTTTTAAGATTTTTTTTTCTTAATTCTTTTAAGCTTACTTTTATTTTATTTTATTTTTTAACAGATTTCATTTCAGAAATAATCATGTTAAAAAAAGTATCGTACTGAATAAAGAAAATGTTTAAAGTATGATTAGATAATATTTACAAACGTTTTTAGCATACATTTAGTTATTATTATAAAGGACCAGTTTCTTTTTCTGAACTTAACTCCAATAAAGAATCATTAATATTTAAATGTTAATGTGTATAGATTAAGTTTATCGTTAATTTAACATATAATATAAAAAGATTGCTGTGACACTTCATTTTGATATAGTACATTAATACTTTCTTTTATTACAAGATTAACTCTTGCAAATATAATTAATTTTATTAAAAACATATTTAATTGTATCACCTTTTTAAATAGTTAATTTTGTAACTAGTTTTTTTTAGACAATTAATAATGAACTCCAATATAATAATAAATCTCACATCTTCCTAGATCAATCCTAATATTTCTTTTGGAACACGTTTAGAAACATTTTTACAAGTGTAATCTTTTGCATTTAATCTTTACTTGTCTTTGTTTGACAACTTTGATTTGCTTTCACCTTCCAACTTGATTTATACATGATATGTAATTAGTGACTTATCTCTTGAATCAAATAACACCACTTTGTTAGATATCACATCCCATAGGAACAATATTGAAAAATAACCAATTAACCTTTGAGATGATGTCCCAACCTTGTAAAGAAGATGATTCAAATCGACTTTGAATATTAATTCTTTGGTCACCACAAGACATACCACACATCCAAGCAAACTTCACTTGACTATAAATGTAGCAAAACCACCAACTCAACTTCAACTCTCTCTTATAGGAAACATGACTCATTTACCATACTTGTGACACTAAGGTATACGACCCCAAGCGAAACCAAAACCTTAAATCCAAGCATCACCTTTGTACCATGTATCTATCTTTAAATTAGATCATTTATGTTAACCAATTCAACACTAGTTGTCGTAGACACCCTTTCAACTACACAAAACCTTTATTTTCCTTTCCTCTTTCATTGTGTTCTGACATTGCTAACTTGTCTTTCCCTACAAGAACAAAATTAAAGAGGAGCCCTTCCTGATAAGCCCTTCCTCCTGGTACTTGAAAAACCCCCACCACATGTCCTAGGTCAAATCTTTCCCTTGTGAACCACCTTACTTAGAACATCCCTTCTATTGCTGACTTGGATTACTACTATTGTTGAGAAAATCCAACTATCTCCTACTGGTGTTGCTTTGATATAAAAACCCTTTTATACTTCCTTCTCATCAACAAATTTTTCCCTCCTTATTGAGAAACACCAACATGCTTGACTAACCCTCAAAGCTCTATTTCATCTTAACTTCTCACTAAAGATGTTCCTTTCTTATACACTTCATGGTCTCTACCCTTATTAGCTTTAACCTTAAACCTTCCACAACTTTCTATTTTAGACCTCAACATTGTCGAGATGTAGAACCAAGTTGATTTCTCAAATTTCACTACATAGCGCGTACCGATATATTCCCTTATTCTAAACTTTGGACTCAACTCCTCTTGTAAAACTTGTAAAAAAAAAATCGTTATTGAAGCTCCCTCAGTCCAAAGTGTTGCTTATGAACTCTAACATCATTTCTCAACCTACTAAACCAAAACTTAGCTTTCCTTATTTAGCGAAATACAACCTACCACTAGTTCATATCTTTGATGCAATAAATTGTCTCAAAGTCCTTACCCAACCCTTGCAAAGGTAAGCAGGTCAAGTTTGACCTTGAATCTACATTTCTATACCACCATAGACACCAAACACAAACCACAAAAACACAAACCACAAAAACGCAAACATAGCAAGAAAAAGTATAGAAGACAAAACTCAAACGATAATTCTAACTCCCCTTTTCCCAAACCGTTAGAATTAAGACATTTTATGGTTCCATGATATAGTCATGAGTGTGCACCCTCATCACTCTATCAAGACATTTTATGTTCTTAATACTTTCAGTTCCATAAACAAATTCCACTAAACTTAAACTCTTAAACAAGTAAGACATGACAAACCCACAACCCTCGGGTCATGCTAAGGACGAATTGCTCTAATACCATTATTGTAACATCCCATTTTTGTAGTCAAAACGAATAAAATAAGAAATTCATATTAATAGTCAAAGGCCACTTAATAGAATAAAAAGTATATTAATATAGTCCTTTAAGAGTTCAGACTATAAGATATACCATTTCTACAACAACACTAAACTTGCAAAAAGAAAAACAAACTCCTTATACCTTATGTATCTACAACTCATACATCTGTTGTAATCTCACAACTCTAACTAAGACTTCTCATCATTTAGAGGTGCCTCTAAACTTGCATCTTTAACTGCTCCCACTATAATAGTGATTATTGCAAAAGAAGAAAACAACACAAGACCACAAAGTGCAAGAGTAAAATAGTATACAAAAGAGTTATCATAAGACCATTTAAAACATACCAATGAAAAGCAATACATGGACAAACTACAATAATTCACACAAACAGCTGACACTAAACTTAATTATCCGAATAAATGCATTTGGAATACTTGCACTTAAGGTGGCCTCTACTACTCTATAGAGTCATTGGCAATGGGTTTTACCCTACCACACACATGGTTAATCCATCATCAACTAAGATCTCATCATACATTCACCACATGATTTATTCTACTCTATTTAAGTGTGAATTATCATTGCAGTTTCAGGATGTCTCCTTACTTGAATCCATAGTCTAATGCATATACTAAAATAACATCATCATATAATTTACTCATGAGATCCATGGAATTATGTCAAATACATACAATGCTTGTAAACATTTACAAACCCATGCATCATCGCCGTATTTTGTTGCATCATAGCAGCTACCATTGCCTCAATCGCTCTGGCGATGTCCGACACATCGCCCTGGGAAGATTGCAGAGTCCTACGAGATGGTGCCATAGTTCACTAGCACACAAGAAATCACTTGGTTACGCTCGATAAGACAAGAATTAACTAAGAATACTCGGAAAGACACGGAGAAGGCTAAGCGGACACCCAAGTCCACAAACCTAAGGAATCACCGCTCTGATACCATAAATGTAACATCCCAAATAAATAGATAAAAACCCATTTAATAAAACGCCACATACATAATATCCAGAGGGTACGAAGATTTGGAATATGAAGTACTTCGTACCCCAACACATCCATAAACATAAAAGAGGCCTCACATGGCCCAAAACATAAAATGCTAACGAACTAATAACAATAAGTCTAGTAGAGACAAGGAAAACATAGTAAATAAATTCTCCAGCGATGGGTCCTAAAGTGGGCCCAATACTCGTCCAGTCCATCAGGCTGCAGCATCCCTATCATCATTACCACTGCCAGGGGTTCTCACATCTGCTCATATCAACAAGGTTGATGATCATCGCAATAGAGAAGACCACACACAACATACAAGCAAGCAAAATGGTAAGATAGTGTAAAGGAAATCTCATATCATAACGGTTCACAGGTAATCTCAAAGCCAAGCATATATAATAAGAATCACACCAGAGCTATCAACATATATAAGACCCCAAGACCTGACTATCCGGATACGTGACTGAGGCACCACCACGTGGCAGTGGAATTATGTCCTAGCAATGAGGCGTCACCGCGAGGCCTTCGCGGAATTATACCCTTACAAGAGGCACCACCACGTGGCCTTTGTGGAATTACGCCATGGCCCTAAGGCACCACCACGACCCCCCGTGAAATTACGTCCTTTTGTCGAGACACCACCAGGAACTCCCCTTAAGAGGGTCCATGGAATTACATCCAACAGATTAGGCGCCACCAAGATCTCTCACTACAAGAGTCATGGAATTATGCCCTACCCATACTTTATACAGGTTCCACCCACCAATCAAGAATTTCCCATAGCATCAATATCATGTAAATTCAAGAAATCATACAACTCATGCTTTCCAATTTATACCCAATAAAATATCATGTCATTCCCATCTCAAACTCATATATTAATCATACCATCATCACACAAACTTTCTAGTAAAGCATTTAAATCAGACAAACAAGCCACACATCTGTGAACCATACAACAATAACATCAAACCTGCCCGCTGCCTCGCTCAAGCTAACAGGACTCGCTCAGGCGAGAGGAACCCTCTCGCTCAGGCGAATCCCATCTCGCCTAGGCGAGGGCACAATAGAAGAACAAGGGCTCCGCGACGTCTCGCTCAGGCGAGACCCTTCTCGCCTCAGCGAGATTGCACCTCGCTCAAAAATGAAGCCAAGTCGCCTGAGCGACCATTCGTGCAGAAGTTTTGGGCGAGCCCCCTGTTAGTCTCGCCTAGGCGAGGCATGCTCGCTTGGGCGAGAAAACCAGTGCCCGCCACTGTTCGTTCACACCACAGATTCACGTACACCAAACCCAAAAGCCAAATGACACTCTTATCACATCACAATAGCATATAATCCACAAAACCATACAATAGCAGGAGAACAAGCAGAAAAATGACCTAGACAAATGGACCCTAGCTTCCCTTACCTGGAAGGGTTCAGCAGAAGGCTCCTGGACCAAACTTGATTAGCATAGTAGCTCCGATGCTAGCTCAGGAACGACTCAACAAACTGGGAAAAGGAATGGCAGTAGAGGCATGAGCTACTCAGAGTAACAGTAACAGGGGTTTCAAGCACGGAGGAAGAAATACTTACGTGAGGAGAAAAATACTGGTTTGAGCTCTCTGGGTCACAGTAACACCAAACCCTAACGGAACGGGAGACGGCTGCGACTCTAAGGGTTGTCTGAAAATGAGCAGGCAAAGTGAGTTAGGGCAGACCTGGGGTTCAGTTATATCACTTGGGCCAACTCTAGGCCCACTTCCAACAAGGCAGCCCTTTACTTTAGGGCAGAAAAGAAAACCAAAAATTTAATGGGCCTTACAGACTAGCAATTGCACTCTAACCTTGTCCAGACTAGCATCCAATAACTGTCTTTCTCTAACCGAGTTTAGGAAGTCACTAGATATGGTCAGGTTACTACATCTAATGAATCCTGATTCCAACTCCACCTGTAGTTTCATGTCTTTGAATTTCTCCAGCAATTCCACCTCTTTGATCATGAGGTGAGCGGTGTGCACCGTCTTCCTACTCAGAGCATCTGCTACTACGTTCGCCTTCCCTGGATGGTACAAAAGCTCAAAATCATAATCCTTCAAGAACTCCATCCATCTTCTCTGTCTTATGTTTAACTCCTTCTGATCAAATAGGTACTTCAGACTCTTGTGATCACTGAATACCCGGAATTGAGCACCGTAGAGGTAGTGCCTCCAGATCTTCAAGGCAAACACGATAGCCGCCAACTCTAGGTCATGAGTGGGATAGTTTCTCTCATGCACCTTGAGTTGCCTCGAAGCGTAGGCCACTGCCTTCTTCTCCTGCATCAACACACAACCCAACCCTAGGTGAGAGACATCACAATAAACCTCAAAGGGTTTTCCAACGTCGGGGATTACTAAGATTGGAGCACTCGTCAACCTCTGCTTAAGCTCTTGGAAGTTTTCCTCACACTTATCTGTCCAGGTGAAAGGTTGGTCCTTCCGGGTGAGTTGTATCAAAGGTGCCACTATCTTGGAGAATCCCTCTATGAACCTCCTATAGTAGCCAGCCAATTCCACAAAACTTCTGATCTCAGTTGCTGACTTGGGACTTTCCCACTTAACCACTGCATCAACCTTCACTGGATCCACTACAATGCCTTGTGCTGATATCACGTGACCTAAGAATTGGACTTCATCCATCCAAAACTCACACTTGGACAATTTAGCATACAGTTTTTTCTCCCTCAGAATACCAAGCACTATCCTCAGGTGCTCGACATGCTCCTCTTGAGTCCTGGAATGGATAAGGATGTCGTCTATGAAGACCACGACAAACTTATTTAGAAACGATCTGAATATCCGGTTCATGTAGTCCATGAACACCGCTGGAGCATTGGTCACCCCAAAAGGCATAACCACGTACTCATAGTGTCCGTACCGGGACTTGAAGGTCGTCTTCTGCACATCATCCGCCTTTACCAATATTTGGTGATAACCCGACCACAAGTCAATCTTCGAGAATACCGATGACCCATGCAACTGATCCATCAGGTCGTCTATTCTCGGGAGGGGATACTTGTTCTTGATCCTCATTTTATTTAACTGCCTGTAGTCCACACACAAGCGTGAACTCCCATCCTTTTTTTTTTACCAACAACACTGGTACTCCCCAAGGTGACGTACTAGGTCGTATGAACTGTTTTCCCAAAAGCTCCTCAATCTGACTCTTGAGTTCCACCAACTCCGTCGGCGCCATCTGATAAGGGGCCATCGACACCAGGCCGGTTCCCGGTACCAAGTCAATAGAGAATTCCACTTCTCTACTAGGAGGTAAACTTGGAACTTTCACCGGGAATACGTCCTCAAATTCATGCACGACTGGTATGACGGATGTCCTATCCTCTTTCTCCACCTCTAGATGTGTGAAGATTATGTAACACTGTGCACCCCCTTGTAGTTCTTTCTTAACTCCCTAAGATGTTAATAACTCAGGCTCCTCTATGTTGGGGAAAAGCAGCTTCTTCTCTCAAAAATTTATAAGAATGCGATTGGCAGAGAGTCAATCCATTCCCAAGATCACCTCTAACTCCTGCAGAGGTAAGCAGATCAGATTTACTTTATACTTGCGTCCCTCTACCTCCACTGGACACCTAGCACACACGGACGATGTCCTGACCAAACCCGATGTCGAAGTAGACACCACAAGTTCACACTGCAGCTCACACACTGACAGACTCAACTTTTTCACACATGCATCTGACACAAATGAGTGTGTCGCTCCAGAGTCATATAACACACAACAAGCTTTTCCAACTATCAAACAATGGCCCATAACGAGGTTACCTGAACCTGTTGCCTCCGCTCCGGTCATGGCGTACACTCTCCCGGTCGCCTGAGGCCTGTTGCCTCTATGCCTTTACTGGTTCTGCGTAGGAGCATGTACTAGAGGTCGCGTCACTGCTCTAGCAAGGGTGGGGCAGTCCCTCCCATAGTGGCCTTCCTTGCCACAGTTGTTGCACTTCTTGAAGCCTGCAAGCTGGGGGCAGACATTCCTCTTGTGCGGTCCCCCACACTGGTAGCACTGAATTATGTTCTGCTGGAAAGGAGACTCCCTAGACCCTTGAGACTGGTAATGGGGCCTAGAGTAGGGCTTCCTCCTTTCCTCGTGCCTATGCTTGGACCCAGATGGTCCTCCCACTCTCTGCTGGGATGGGTGCTGAGTTTCCACCTCTACCTTCATCTTCTCCATGACCCTTGTCTTCTCCACCAAGGCGGAAAAATCCTTGATGGATAGCGGGGCCACCATCAAACGGAGGTCTCCACAGAGGTTGTTCTCGAACTTCCTACATCGCCACTCTTCATCTAGTGGCATGGTGTAGAAACGACTGAGGTGCTTGAACTTTTCTACACACTCAGTCACAAACTTGCTTCCTTGGTTCAACTGCAAAAATTCTACCTCCTTAGCATATTTGACGCTGTTAGAGAAGTACTCGGAGAGGAACTTCCTCTTGAAGACATCCCAAGTAACTGGCTCCTGCCTCTCCTCCATAATGGACTTCATGCTGACCCACCAGTGCTCAGCCTCACTCGTGAGCATGTACACTACGAATGCCAGTCTACTCTCCTCTAGGCACATCTTCGCGTCAAATATTCTCTCCAGGTCTTTCAACCACTGGTCTGTTGCGTCTGAACTGGTCTTGCCTCCAAACTTTACTGGGTGGTGTTTAAGAAAGTCCTCTAGACTCCATTCCAGGCTGTAGGTCGTTGCTCCAGGCCAAAAGTAGGGGCAGCTACCCTGTTCTCCTCCAGCTAGCGGAGGGCCTCCATATGCTGCCTCTAAGCATCCTCAGCAGCCGTCCTGGTAGCCTCCATCTGGTGCATCACCAGCTGCTGCGGTTCAACCGCTGCCGCCTGTCATTACATCGATGTTTCATTTTGTTGCATCATCGTCGTACTTTGCTGCGTCATAGCAGCTACCATCTGGTACGAAGATTTGGAATATGAAGTACTTTGTACCCCAACATATCCATAAACATAAAAGAGGCCTCACATGGCCCAAAACGTAAAATGCTAACGAACTAATAGCAATAAGTCTAGTACAGACAATGAAAACATAGTAAATAAATTCTCCAGCGATGGGCCCTAGAGTGGGCCCAATACTCGTCCAGTCCATCAGGTTGCAACATTCCTATCATCATTACCACTGCCAGGGGTTCTCACATCTGCTCACATCAACAAGGTTGATGATCATCGCAATAGAGAAGACCACACACAACATATAAGAAAGCAAAAGGGTAAGCTAGTGTAAAGGAAATCTCATATCATAACGGTTCACATGTAATCTCAAAGCCAAGCATATATAACAAGCATCACACCAGAGCTATCAACATATATGAGGCCCCAAGACCTAACTATCCAGATACGTGATTGAGGCACCACCACGTGGCAGTGGAATTATGTCCTAGCAATGAGGCGTCATCACGAGGCCTTCGCGGAATTATACCCTTACAGGAGGCACCACCACGTGGCCTTCGTGGAATTACGCCTTAGTCTTGAGGCACCACCACGACCCCCCGTGGAATTACGTCCTTTTGTCGAGGCACCACCAGGAACTCCCCTTAAGAGGGTCCATGGAATTACGTCCAACAGATGAGGCGCCACCAAGATCTCTCACTACAAGAGTCATGGAATTATGCCCTACCCATACTTTATACATGTTCCACCCACCAATCAAGAATTTCCCATAGCATCAATATCATGTAAATTCAACAAATCATACAACTCATGCTTTCCAATTTATACCCAATAAAATATCATGCCATTCCCATCTCAAACTCGTATATTAATCATACCATCATCATGCAAACCTTCTAGTAAAACATTTGAATCAGACAAACAAGCCACACATCAGTGAACCATACAACAATAACATAAAACCTGCCCGCTGCCTCGCTCAAGCTAACAAGGCTCACTCAGGCGAGAGGAACTCTCTCGCTCAGGCGAATCCCATCTCGCCTAGGCGAGGGCGCGACTAGAGAACATGGGCTCTGCGACGTCTCGCTCAGGCGAGACCCTTCTCGCCTAAGCGAGATTGCTCCTCGCTCAAAAATGAAGCCAAGTCGCCTGGGCGACCATTCGTGCAGAAGTTTTGGGCGAGCCCCCTGTTAGTCTTGCCTAGGCGAGGCATGCTCGCTTGGGCGAGAAAACCAGTGCCCGCCACTGTTCGTTCACACCACAGATTCACATACACCAAACCCAAAAGCCAAATGACACTCTTATCACATCACAATAGCATATAATCCACAAAACCATACAATAGCAGGAGAACAAGCAGAAAAAATGACCTAGAAAAATGGACCCTAGCTTCCCTTACTTGGAAGGATTCAGCAGAAGGCTCATGGACCAAACATGATTAGCACAGTAACTCCGATGCTAGCTCAGGGACGACTCAACAAACTGGGAAAAAGAATGGCAGTAGAGGCATGAGCTACTCAGAGTAACAGTAGTAGGGGTTTCAAGCACAGAGGAAGAAATACTTACGTGAGGAAAAAAATACTGGTTTGAGCTCTCTGGGTCACAGTAACACCAAACCCTAACGGAGTGAGAGACGATTGCGGCTCTAAGGGTTGTCTAAAAATGAGCAGGCAAAGTGAGTTAGGGCAGACCTGAGATTCGGTTATATCACTTGGGCCAGCTCTAGACCTACTTCCAACAGGGCAGCCCTTTACTTTAGGGCAGAAAAGAAAACCAAAAATTTAATGGGCCTTACAAAACTCACTTTTAACAAAACAACTATTTATAGTAAAATCTTTTAATATTAAAAGAATCGAGTTTTATTATTTTAAAATATTATAACTTTTAAAATATCATTTTCTAATATTTTACAACACGTAGATATTTTTACTAGTGTAATATAAAATTGTTTTCTATTAATTAATGTTGAAAAGATATTTACATTAATATTATTAATGTTTAAATGTTAAATTTATAAAAATGTATAAAATAAAATATAAAGATGTATTTGTCTTTCATTTAAATCAAATTTGTTTCATATGTTTAATTCAACTTTTTTTTCTCAAGCAGTAATCTTGATGAAAAGACTACTATTTTAGTTATCACCCATAAGTAAAGAGGAGAGTCGTGCTAAACATAATAAAATAGGGTTGAAAATCACATAGAAATTGATATTTTACATTTTTGGGAGAAACAAATTGTCTTCGTAGAAAAGGTTTACACTTCACTTTTTGATTGTTCTTCCTTGATGCGACTTTGGTTTTCTTTGCATCAATTTCCTTTAAAGTGACTTTTATGTATCTTCTTTTCCTCTTATTTATCTTGTTCTATATGTTATGTGGTTTAGTTTTTTTTTTCTTTTTATGATATTGTTCATCAATAGATATTTTCAGTATTTATTTTTCTTTTTGAATTTGGATTGTATTTTCCGATTTGTTTTCTCAATTTCAAATTTATGGGCACTTGTGCCAGAGTGTCTAATTTGCAAAGTTTTTTTTTATTAGACAAAACATGACAATAACTTAACTTTGTGTTTGGATGAAGCATTTTAACAATGCTTAGAAATTGAAATGCTTTGCATTTCAATTGTTTGTAATTAAATTCCATTCGTTTTTTAAATAATTTGTTTGGATAAGGAAATTAAAATACCTTACATTTCAATTTCTTGTTTGGAAAAAAAATTAAATTTATTGTGAGATAAAATTTAATTTTAACAATATTTATTTTAGGCTTAATTATGTTTTGAGTTCATGATAAATTTGGAAACTCGACGATCAAGAAGGGCCCGACAACACATATGGGTCCGACGACCCGGACGGGCCCGTCAACCTAGACGGGCCGACTACCTGGACGGGTCCGACGACAACACATAATAGATAGAATAATTATATTAAATTAAAACATCACATAATTATAACATTAAACAAAGCAACCAAATGAATAACATATTTAATGAGTTCACTGATACAGTCATCCATAAAAGTGCTTTGAAAGATACTTAGGCAAAACTACCATTCCTTAAACCAAACATAAATCCAAAGAGATTGAACAGTTTTGCATAAGAGGTTGCTCCTAGAGCAAGAAATACAAAGGCACCCAGGGCCTTGAAGCTACTCCTAAGAGCCACAGATAACATAACACAACTAGGTTGCTGCGTCACCACGGTCATATCTAGAATCAGAAATTCCTCCATCTGCTCCCACCAATATGGTGATCATCGCAAAAGAGAAA
Source organism: Vigna unguiculata (assembly GCF_037176805.1). Lineage (NCBI taxonomy): Eukaryota > Viridiplantae > Streptophyta > Magnoliopsida > Fabales > Fabaceae > Vigna > Vigna unguiculata. Next base: position 9,177,941 of record NC_140800.1, read on the forward strand.
AACAAACAAGAAGCAGACACAACTGAAAGGGTAAGCTAGTGAAAATATCGTTAACATATTATAAAGCATGTAAAAGGCACAACAGGTTATTAACAATTAAATAGTAAACACTTAGATCATATGAGAGCAAACAAATTTCAAGTTACTATGACTAAATATCTGGATCATACTCTTGATATAGAATTCTAAAGGAAGTATGCACCTGTATTGGTTTCTAAACTCTGCTGAGTCTAGACACAAGGGGCTATCACCCAACCACACACAAGGTTAATCCTCTATTGTCTTGGGCCCAATATGTCCCAAGACTAGGACCTCCTACCACTCTCACCACATAAATCATTCTACTCTATGTGAACGTGAACAATTATTAGAGTTCAAGATACCCTCCTTTATCTAAACATCTCCTATATCAAGGTATACACTAGGCATATATATATATATATATATATATATATATATATATATATATATATATATATATCACCAAGAGTTTCCCATGAAACTCCCTTACCAACACATTTCACATGCCTTATTAATCACCTAATTCTTATGTAATTCCATCACCAAATATATCATGTTTCTCATTTCATGCTTATCACATGCATACCAATATACAATCCAACAAAAATATCATAGCTTATACATAATGGCACTTTCATTCCAGTCCAAATTCAACCATACATGTCAAGCATAGCCACATACTATGAGCAAGGAAAATAATTAATACCAGCATGGAGCCACATCAGCCAACACAACAACCCCTGTCAAGGATTTTTCGCCCAAGCTAAAGGTCCTCGCCCAGGCGAAAGGTTTCCTTTCGCTCAGGCGACCCCTTCTCGCCTAGGCGAGAGCTCGACAGTGGCCACTGCAAGAATTCCAGCGAGTTCTCGCTCAGGCGACAACGTCTTGCCTAATTAAGACCGCGCCTCGCTCAAAAATTAAAACCAGTCGCCTAGGCAACAACTCGAGCTGGAATCCAGGGATGATTCCCTGCTACTCTCGCTTAGGCGAGGGTCACTAGCTTGGGCGAGATTAGCAGGTTTCTCACCTGTCAGCATATGCAGCTTCTCGTTCAATCAAACACACACGCGTGACAAACATTTCATACAACCAAAACCAAAAATTCAAGCCCCAACGACACAAGAACAGTCTAGAAATAAGCAAAATACTTCAAAAAAATGTAAACCCTAACTTCCCTTACCTTTTTGATGCTAACATAAGAGCCGTAACCCAAGCAAGAGAAATAGAGTATTGGAGCAAGCTACAGAGCTGAAAACAAACATTCACGGAGTTGAGAATGAAGTACTAGAGAGAACCTAAGACAGAGCCAGAGCCTTTAAACTGAAAAAGAGGAAGAATGGAGTTGAAGTTCAACTTACCCGAGAGGACAAATCAAAATAGCTAACTGAAAAGTGAAGGGGAACTTATGCCCTAGCAGAACCCTTTTTGGAGACAAGAGTGCTTGAGAGAGGGGAATAACTTTCTGAAAAGAGATAAGTGAAAAATGAGAAGGTTGGGTAAGGTATTGGGGTCCTACAGGGAGTTGGCCTTGGGCCTACGAAAAGGCCAGGCCGATGCACCAACAAACCGGAAAAAATGGGGCTTACATTTTTCCTCTTCCCTAGATATTGAATAATTTTATTGTTTGGATTAGAAGTTGTTTTGAATAAAGAAATTTAAGATAAGGTGAGTTATTTATATGTTTTATAAGACCTTATGATAGATAATTTTGATGGGTCTATCGAGAAAGAGGAGGAAACACAATAACACACATTTATTATGACGAGTTTTATCTTTTTTTTATCTTTTTCTTTTTTTTTCAACTTTTTTCTTCTTTTCTCACTTCTCTCTACTTTCATTTCTTCATATATTATCTTTTTTGAAAGTTGATCACATTTCACAATAATGGAGAAAAATCAGAATAATTTTAATTACTTAAATTTTCACAAACCAAAGAAAGTTTCTTTTTACACTAAATATTCTTTGTTTTCTTCCTTTTCTTACGAGTTTTTCATATTTTTTTGGGGTTAATTGAGAAAAGTGATTATCTCAACTTGCTTAAACTCATACTAAATTTTATTATGTTTGAACTAAGTCCTTACATATCGAATAATTTTATGGTTAAATTAGTCTTTTGGTCCTTCTATTTGTCAAAGAGTGTCAAATTGGTCCACAAGTTTTTTGCTATCTCAATTTGGTCTTAGTTTTTAAAAAAGTTATTCAATTTGGTCCTTACCGTTAGTTTGACCAAACGGTGTTAAAGTAAATGTCACATATCAATTTGTTGGGGGGTCTGATTCACTCTGCGCAACCCGTTGTGACGGTTAAGGAGTTTGTGACATTGTTGCCGGATTTGGTGAGAGCAGGGTACCTTGTGGTAAGGATGGAACCAGGCACCAATGAGAAGAGGGTTATTGGGCGGGTCAATTGTCGGGGTGGGCCTTCACCTAGTTGGGTTCACTCTTTTCCTGTCCCAACACTATGTTCTTACACAAATTAACATTTTTATTAAATATTTCTAGAAATATTTTTAAATTAATTGTATATGAAACTTTAAACTTTTGTTTTGTTTTAAACTTGAATTTTAGTTTCTAAAGTTATGTGTGACAAGTTATTTGATCTTTAATCTTCAAAAAAATTGTAGTATATGATATATTTGATACCTTTATATATGATGACAAAAATGGTTAATTATTGAAATTAGATTTGGGGTTTAATTTGTTTAATAATAAACACTACAAGGAAATTGACTATTATCTATGAAATATCATGTACGAAATATTTTTCATAGATTATTTTCTTTTATTTAGGAAAATTGGTTGTAGATAAAGTTAAAGTTCATCGGTAAAACAAAAATAAATTAGATACGAAAATTTGTAAGTAAACATGGTCAGGATCTTTCATACGAAAAATTATCTACGAAAATAAGTCTAGAAAGTAAATATAATAACAAAAATATATGAAAATTATTTTTAAAAATATTACCTACGAGAAAAATTCGTATGTAAAATTTATCTAATTTTAAAATTAAAAATACTATGTCTGCATATTTTCATTTCACCCTAAGTTTAGGTTTTATATTTCTCTTCTTTCGGTCTCAAACACCTAATCGAAGTTGTTCAACTTTCGATCAAACACCTTTTGATTCTACATGGCCAAGCCCGTCGACGACAATACTGATTCTACAAATATTTAATAAAAATGTCAATTTTAGTAAGAGTATAAGCATAAAATTTATACAAAAAGTAAATCAAGTTTCAATTTAAGGAGGGATAATATTGCTCTATTTTTACAAAAAATATGACTAAATTGAAACTAATAATAAATATAGGGACCAAATTGAATCATTTCGACACGTGGCACAATTGTGAAGTGACATGTGTAAAAAAAAATTCAAAAAAAATAAAAAAATATTTTAAAAAATTCAAAAAAAAAACCCACAAATTGACACATAGCGTTGATTTTAACATTGTTTGGTCAAAATTGACAGAAAGAACCAAATTGAATCATTTTAAAAAAACTATGACCAAATTGAGACAAAAAAAATTTGAGGATTAATTTGACACTTCTTGACAAATAGAAGGACCAAAAGAGTAACTTAACCTAATTTTATTGTTTGGATTGAAGTTGCCTTGAATAAAGGAATTTGAAGGAAGGTGAATTATTTATGTTTTTTTATATGACCTTATGATACATAATTTTGATGGGTCTATTAAAGGGGAGACAAAACAATAAGGAGACTTGACTCCAACCCACTGTGGAACTTAGAGTCACACTTCTGAACCTTTCATCATGAAGACTTTTGATACAAGGACCCTACTACACTCGAATGAGCTGATCACCGAGACTAATTATCGACTCTGATACCATTAATAGGTCTTTTCAAATAAGGGGTTTATTGGGGAGACACAATACTAATAAGACCTGAGTCCAACCTACATAAGGGGTTGACACCGCTTCCACCCTATAACTTAAGATAGTTAGTTTATAGGTCTTCATCCTTATAAGGTGCTCAACTTTCTTATTTTTTACCCAATGTGGGACTTAGACTCATACTTGGATATCCATTATATTTTCACTCAAGGGTGAGCCCTTTCCATAGTGGAACATTTTCCCTTGAGTGGAAGCATTCCTAACAACAAACACCCTTTTCGTATCTTGTTCATTTTAACTTGGCACGTTTACCTAACCTCCCATCAGGAAGATTTTTTATACAAGGACTCACTTGAGCCGGTTATCAAGAATAACCATTGACTTTGATACCATTCATGAGTTTTTCAAGGGAGGAGGTTCACTAGAGAGACATAACACTAATGACACTTAAGTCCAACACTCATAAGGGATTGACATGACTTCGAACCCAAAATATTAAGACAATGAGCTTATGGATCTTCCTCCTTACATGGTGCTCGACTTTCGCATTTTTACTCAATGTGAAACTCAAAGTCACACTTGGATTCCTAACAAGTTTGGATGTAAAGGTGACTGAGTCATTAGATATTAGTTGATATTCAAGGATTTATTTTGTACGAAAACTATTTGAATGTAGTGTTGTTAAGTTTTGTTTAATAAATGATTACTTTAGAATATTCTAAATTGGATACTTTTATTGAGAAGTTTATGTAGTGGCTTTGCATATTGCATGTTAAGATATTGATTTTCTTAATCTAAGTTTTGAATAAGGTTTAGTTGAGCATAATTAGTTCTTTTGGCTTTCCATATGTTAGTTTATAAGTTTAAATGACTAAGATTGAATTTAAATGGGTGAAGGATGATTCCTGAACAAATTATGGCATGTATTGATCATTTTAAATAATTTAAAAGTAATATTGTTAAATATATTTTGAACAAAATCTTTGTAAACATAATTTGTTCTTTTGAAAGATGTTATTTTTATTTTTTATATTTTTACTTAAGCAAATATAGAACAAACATTCAAGCCTAGCTTTTGACCATATTTTCGCTCAAATGAAAATGGAACTGCAACTTAACCATTGCTTTCAACCTTAGTTTTACTCAAGTGAAGAACTTTTTTCTTGAGCAAAATTAATACTACGACTAAACTTTTAATTTGGCTAAATTTTTTCTCAAACAACGAAGTTTTTTCATTAGCAAAAATATTTTCGCTAAAGTTATCTTTTTCTTTGCCTTACAGTATATTGTATAATAGAGCTCATAGGGAAAGATGAAACTTGTATGATATGGGATAATGTGTTAGAAGTGGGTTTTAAGCCTAATTCAATCCCACAAAACCAGTTTGTAAGGTGAAGTTTGCACATCACTTATATATTATGAAATTGCTTTATCTCTAGTCGATGTATGACTTCCAACATAATGCGTGAGTCAATGTTTGAGTTGTGTATTATTATTGAGACCTATGTTGTAATGGATATTTTCTCTCTTCACCGATAATCTTAGTCATATAGATTAAAATATCAGGGGGTGAAAAGCTAAAGAAAGAATTTTTGAACATCATACCACATGTAAATATGTGAACTTGGATTGTAATGAACTTGTTTCAATTCATTATTAATAGGTCCACTTGTCAATTTAAATACTAATTTAGATCTAATGTTATTCTGTTAGAGGACAAGATTAACACAAATATTTTAGAAGACGGAAATTGATTCTATTTGTTAAATATCCTTTTATTTATATATATATAATATATATATATATATATATATATATATATATATATATATATATATATATATATATTATTTCTTTAACATGATTTTGGTATATTTGTGTTTGGAAATTTAATTGTACGGTTAATAACTAACTAAATTAGCAGTCGGTAAGTTATTCAAAACTTATAACATATTTTATTAAAAAAGTTAATTATATATTTATTAGCAGAAATACAAGTATTATTGTATATATGTATTTAATTTGTTATTATATTATATCTTTTTAATGAATTAGAATTTAATATTTATAATAATTTTAATTTTATATATTTAATATATGTGATGTGTAATGATTTGAGTTTTTTTCTGTTTTTTTTTTGTCTTCAAAATATATGGATAAATAATAATTTTAACCTTTTAAAATATATTAAAATAATTAAAATATTGATATTAATATATTTTAATATTCAGTATAAAAAGAAAATTAAAATACCAATATTAATATATTTTTAATACCTAACAAAGACAACATTAAAAACCTACGCGAGAAGCTGAACTCTGAACTCGTTTTTTTCGATTATCTTTTGTTACAAACTTAACTCTAACAAAATGATTTTCTATCTTTATTTTTACTTTTATTTTATTGTTAGATTTGAAAGACAAAATATTAAAATTTTAAAATAAATTAAGAACATAAATTATTTATACAAAATAGGTAATCTAATATAAAAAAAAAGTACCCTCACAATATATAAAAACAAATTTATAAAATGGCTTAAATTTAGTCATGTTGAAATACTTTTACACGTGGACAAAATTTATTAGTTTGGTAGGCAAACTTATTATTTCGCTATTTGATTTCCTCTTTCTTCTCTGTTAATGTATTTTTACGTAGAAATCATGAAAAGTTCCGCTGTGATTTTCGGTTTATTTAAATCCTGCTGTGGAAGGAAAAAATCAATTTTTACCGTATTGTTGTCGCTACATTAATTATAAAAAAATTAGGGTTTCCAAAATTTAATTAAGCAGAAGTAATTATGAGAAAAAAAATGTTGATAATAAATTAATTTTAAAAATCAATTTATAACATACACTTATTTCTATTTAAAAATAACCTTATTCTATGGAGAAAAAATTAAATTTATTTCAAAATATTTTAAAAATATATAATTTGGAATTTTAAATTTAACGGGATAATTTTTAAAATGTATAAAAAACTTGAAGAAATTTTTTAAAATTATTATTTATTCACTTTTTTTTTATTTCTTATTTAATCACGTGACCATTAAAAGAAGTTTTCTCTATTTCTTATAAAGTTGACTTTTGACACAATAGAATGGTACCCTTTCAATACGGTAGATCAGGAAGTTGTTGGTATTTTTATTGTCGCTTAGTGAAAATCTTAATAAATCAATTCATAAAATATAAATAAAAAGAAGCAATAAAACCCATTAAAGTCAACTTTTTTTGAAAGATTTGAATAATTTAAATAAGTTTCTAAATTTAAACATGCTTATTCACCATTAATGGAATGACATCGGAAAAGGATGTGGGTTTGAGTATAATACTTTATATTTTTATTAAGAAATAAATATATCTATATTCATGTCATATTCGTTTCTTTATTATTTTAAATATTAATTAAATGATTTATTTAAAAAAAATAAAAATTAAGAATAAAGAAAATTTATTATTATAAAATATTCGATATTATCAAATATCAAGAAAAAAATATAATTATACGAATATTATCGAATAACAGTTGAATAAAGATTAGAAATAAGTATAATAGAATACAAATAATTAAATGCATAATTTAGATTATATGAAATTAAAATAAAAATAAAAATTTATTAAATTATAGACTAAAAGTGTTTTAATAATTTACAAAGAAGATAAATATTAAAATGGGATGAAATTTATATGTACATTCTTTCTCATTCTCATATTAATTTAAAAAGTTAAGTCATATTTCTATCTAATCGATACAAAATTATTTGTAAAAGTTAGACTAATTTTCAATAATACCTACATTAATGAATTTATTCTTATCATCCCTAACCATCAATATCAGCTTCACATAAATATTAGTATTTTCTTTTCATAAATATTTCTACCATTATTTTATTGAAGAAATTTTAAACTATTTTAGGTATGTAACTGTTTTGTGGTTTTTAGTTATTAACAAAATACTTTTTAGACTCAGTTTTTAGGTATGAGTGCAGGTGAAATTGTTATGGTTAATGTTTCTGAATTTGGATACTAGGATGAAAATTTGTTATTTTTCTCAAGCGAGATAAATCTAGCTCAAACGAAAATAGTTAGAATTTTACTTTGTTCTTTGTTCGAGTTGTCGCTTAAGCATCAAAACTTCTAGCTCAAGCGACATGCATCTCACTCAGGCGAGAAAGTCAATACAACTCTTTTTGATTTTGTTAAATTTTAGCTTAGGCAAAAATTGTCGCTCAAGTGAGATCCCCTGTCGCCCAGGCGAGAATCTCTTTCCCAAGCGAGAATGCTCCAAAGTTTTATTTTAATTTTTGTATAAATGTTGGCGACAGGATCTTGCCCAAGCTAAACTTTTGGCTGTTTTAATTTCTTATTTTCACATGTTATTGATTGAGATGTTATGAAAATATGATGGATGTGTTTTATATGATTGATACTGGTATACTAAGACTTTAGTTGATATGTTTTTGTATAATATGTGAATTGATTAAGGTAGAATTATTGATATGTGAATATGAAAATGTGATTAAGATATATATGATTGTGAAAGTATGGTTGTGAAACTGTGATAATAATGGGTTTGTTAATATATACGGACGTTGTATGTTTTTTATGTAATTCCATGGGTCTCATGGGGAGATTTTATGATGGTGTTATTTTAGTGTATACATTGGATTATGGATTCAAGTAAAGTGACATCTAGAAACACTAATGATCATTCACACTTAAATAGAGTAGAATAGATCATTTGGTGAGAGTAGGAGGAAGTCTTAGGCTATGGTAGAATAATGGCTCTAGATAATGATAGATTAACCTTGTGCGTGATAGGGTGAAACTCATTGGCAATGGTTCTATAGAGCATTAAAGGCCAACACGAGCAGTGTTATGGATATCGAATAACGGAAAATATCGGCGACCCAAAAAACCGTTATAAAGTTATAGTGGAAACCATAACGAGTTATGGTAGAAATATTGCAGTAAAAAAAATAATACCACCACATATAATATTAATGAAAAAGTAATGATATTATGTCTAAAAATTCAATTAATAATAACATCATATCAAAACACCACAAATTTAAAGTTCAAAACATAAAATAACAACACTAAAATATATGTATTAAGTTTCTTTCTAATCATCAGATTCTTCTTCAATTCCAACATAATTGTCTTCAATGTCATTATCCAATGGGGCATATCCCTCCTCCTCTTCCCCTTATGAGATACTCTTGTCAAAGTTAAGTAATCTTTCAAACTCGGAATTAGGGCTATCACACAATTCATTTGAACTTGAATTTGAGTCTTCTCTTTACTCTTCTTAGGTTGTGTTGGAGTTGAAGTTGCACCCGAACCTTTCTTAGAAGCATGGGAAGATCTAATAACAATACCACCACTCGATGGTTGCTTTCTTTTATTAGTTGCTTGTCTCCTTGTATATGTTAGTTTTGAAATGGTTGAAAAGCCAAGAAGGGGGGGTTGAATTGGCTAGTTAAAAATTTAGGCTATCTTTGCAAGCTAAAAACCACCTTTAATTGAATCAAATAGATCACCAAGTTAGGATGCAAACAGTACTGAACTATACACTTTTAATCGATCAAAAACAGAGTTAACATATTGATTTTACTAAACAAATTCTGTTCTGGTATAATCAATCGATTGAAACTGAAAATAGTCGACTGAAATACTGGAAAAAATGCAGAAATGCGAATTTGAATTTTAAACTAGAAACAATGCTCAAGAATGATCAAGATCAGTTCCAAATGATTATACAAACATGCTCAATGCTTCATATGCTATGAAAACATGCAAGAACATGAAAAAGATGATTAAAGCACAAGTTCTTGAAACTTTAAAATGAAAATACAAGAGAAAAAGGTTAGAGAAGAGAGGACACCACGAAGTTTTATACTGGTTCACTCAAACCTGAGCTACATCCAGTTTGTCAAGACAACCTTAGCTTGACTTTGCACTATTTCAAAATTTTTACAAAGTATTCACCCTTACACTTCCAAAATATGCAAAAACACCACAAAAGACTCTTGAATCACACAAGAATCACACCAGCACAGCAAGAACCCTCTTGCAGACCTGGAAAACCACCAGGCGCACACACAAAGCTTGAGAAAGATTAAACCTTAGTGGTAGCACAACCTTGCCTACCACAAACCACTTTCTCCAAGCTTCAAACCAAGCCAAAAGCTCCAAGAATTGATCCAAGATCAATCTTCAACAGCTGCAACACCTGTGATCACGAAGGAGAGAGTTTCCACACGTTTCCAGAACTAAATCGTGCTCTAAAATGATCAACATACCTCTCTTTCGAAAATCACAGCTTTTATAGTTAAACTGTTACGAAATTCAACAGCTTGATTTTCAAATCAATCGGTTGATTTCACTTGACTTAAATGAAATCAGTCGATTAAAAACTAAATCAACTGATTGAATTTGTTGTAGTTTAAGACTACTGTAGCCAACCTTTTAACCTGTTAAAAAGTCATTCAACAGATTAAAAAAGACATTTTAACCTGTTGAAAAACTATTCAACAGATTAAAAACACACCAAAGACCAAACTACATCTAATTAATGCTTTAAGGTCTACAACATGGATTATAAACTACAAGTACACTTTCTTAATGATGTAACTACATGGAGAGCACACGTTCCAACCTTGATCACCATGGATATCATCAATTCTCCTTTCCTTCATCAATGTAGGCTTCATTCCAATGGTAATGGCTTCAAGATAGATCAAAAGAGCTTCATTCAATCTTCATCAAATCTTCAAGAAGCAAACCACCTTGACTTCTCATGTCAACAATATAGACTGTTGGTTCTCCAATACTTGAAGCTTATAAACAGTTGTCCAATTAAGACCCGAATCATCATCAAAAACCAACTCATTACCCCATCTTCATTATCATTATCATCATCAACTTCTTCCACTAACCATTCGTTACATTCATCAATGTCATTCAATAGAATAAGGTCTATTTCATCCCTAATATCATATTTTTGAGCAAGTTATTAGTTATACTTTATGTAAACCAAATCATGCAACCTTTTGTGGTCTAGCCTATTCCTTTTCTTTGAATGAATTTGCATTATGAATAAGTAATTTAACAAGATAATAATGAATTAAGTCATCTCTTATTACTTGCTTAAATCCACTACAATTATGTTCAAATCTCGATGAACTACATGTCAAACTTAAAATCTTGATTGCTAGTTTTTGTAAGTTGGGAGTTGCATGCCCATAATTCTTACACCATTGAGCTACACAATCAAAGAAACTAACTTAGAATGTAACCATTATATCTTAGCATAATTTACAAAGTGTGTAAGTGTCTCACCTGTGGTTGTGGTCTTTCTTGATACTTTGGCAAAATCATCACCAAAGAGTTCATTTGCACTATTGTAAAGAGGCAACTCAGTTAAATTATTTTGTTGCACATCTTTACTTGGCACCAACCTCTTGATGCAGTCATATAATCCATTTGTAACTTGCAAATCATATTCCATGTTTGGATTGGAATAAGAGAACTCTGGGTTAAAAAAGTGACCAGCAACATGCAAGGGACGATGAAGTTGACATGTCTATCTGTTATCAATGATTGTAAATACATCATTGTATTTACTTTCATCGTTGTTGAATGACTTCATTATTGTTTCCTAGGCTTTCTCCACTGCTTCATATATATAACCCATAGCTGCTTTTCTTTTCCCATCCATTAGACAAAGCATATGAATAAGAGGAGCCATGACTTTGAGAGTAAACACTACTTGATTCCAAAATGAAGGCATAAGAACAATTTTTGTAGCCTCCCTTCGCTTGGCTTCCTTAGATAGCTTACTATTGCTCCATTCATCAGAAGTGAACATCTTTCTCAAATTTCCCTTCTTTTGATGCAACCTTTGTAATGACAAATAAAAGGTAGCAAAATTTGTAACATGTCTTACTAATTCCCTTTTATTTGTAAATTGTCTCAACAGACTCAAGGTACTAAAATGACTATAGATAAAGCCAACAAGACTAACTCCTCTTTGAATTGTCTTCTTTATCAAAGGAAGCTTTCCAATGTCTTCAAGCATCAAATCTATACAATGGGCAACACAAAGAGTCCAATAGAGATGGGGTCTTTTCTCTTCTAACAACTTACCAGCCAACACATAATTGCTCCCATTATCTATTATAACTTGAATAACATTTTCTTCTCTAATCTCTTCCACAAGGGAATCAAGCATCTCAAATAACTTTTCTCGTGTCTTCACAAAGTTTGAACCATCAATGGACTTGACAAACATTGTCCCTGCAGAGGAGCTCACCAAAAAGTTAATCAAGCATCGTTGCTTTCAGTCAGTCCATGCATTTGACATAATTGAACAACCATGTTTGCTCCATTGCAATTTATGATCTTGCAACAACTTCTCAGTGTAGTCAACTTCCTTGTTGAGAAGTGGAACTCTAAATTCATGATAACTAGGAGCGAGTAAATTAGATCCATAAGCACCGATGACATCAATCATATCTTGAAAAAGTTTCAACCTCACAAGGTTGAATGACAAGCCTGCTTGGTACCAAAATCGAGCAATATATTGATGAACTGAGACCTTTAAATTTTTGTCACATGCCTATTTTGATGTTATCTTGCCTTAGTTTTTCCTTTTTTTTCTTCTCTATTGCAGTAGGTGAATTTCTACAAAACATATCCATTAGTCCTTTTCTTCCACTGCTATTTCTCCTTTTATCATTACTAGTCGTGGAAATTTCAACCTCATCTTCACTCTCATGGTTATTATTGATTGCAATATATCTAGGATTGATGGGGAAGTTGTCTGCTTTTTCTTTGTATAATTTCCAAAGTTCTTTTCTCACGTTTTTTTGGAGTCTTGGTGCAAGCAACAACATTGCCCTTCTTTGCCATGAGATGTTTTTTTTGCTCCAATAACTCCTCATTTCATAACTTTCCCACAATAATTGCAAATAGTTGTATTTAAATTTGATTCATCCATCGGATGACAACGTTTCCATCCCAGGTCACTCCTATGAGATGTTCTTGAAGGATCCTTATAATTGGCCATTATTGTTGATGGAAAATAGGTATATTTTTTACAAAATAATCATAGTGAAAGTAGACAAATAGAAAAAATAAAAAAATTGAAAAATAACTTGGCGGTTGCGGCTGGCGACGGTGTGACAGTCGATGACGGTTGACGGTGGGTGGCAACGGATGGTAGTGGCTGGTAGGGACAATTGGGCTAGGAAAGAAGTTTTGTGGAAGCTTTAGAAGATTTTGGTTACAAAATTTTAAAAAAAATAATATTTGCTGCTGGTTTTGAATAAAATAATGGTTTTGAATAAAATAATAGAGAATGGAGAAAGTTTTGTAAATAGGTTAGGTTAAATTTACGTTTAGTGGACTAGGCCTAGTTTTTAAAGAATAAAAATGGCAACTAAAATTAGGGTAAAAGAGTAAAATAACAAGGGAATAGCCTTTTGCACACTAAGTTATTAGGAGGCTGAAGTAAGGGTAAAAGAGTAAAATAAGAAGGGAACAAATTTTGCACGTTGGGAAAGTGGGTCAGGCGGGTCAGGCCCAATTTTTAAATGAATCAAACTATGCAATTAGGTTTTGGAAGGTCATCTTCTTCCTCCCACCAACACACGCCGTCGCTACTCTCTTTCTTCTCTTCTCCATTCAACATTTCATTCGATTTTTTGCCACGACTGCTCCACCACCGCCACGTGCCATGCCCAAAGCGGCCGCCACGAAAAACACGATTCGCCTTCGCCTTGTTATGGCGTGGCCGAAAAACCGCTATCGGTATCCACCATGGCACCGCCATGGCCGATATTCAACAACATTGATCACAAGTTCAAGTCTCTAGTGATTTTGATTCCAAATACATGTATTTGGACAATTAGGTTTAATGTTAGTTGTCTGTGTGCAATTATGTGAAGTATTATAGTTTGTCCATGTATGACTCATAATTGCTATGTTTTAATAGTCTTAGAATAACTCTTTTGTATACTAGTTTACTCTTGTAATTTGTGATCTTGTTGTTTTTCTCTTTTTCGATGATCATCATTCTGATTGGAGCATATGATATGAGAATGTAGGTTTAGAGATGAGAAGTCTCTACTTAGAATCGGGTCTTCTTAGTTTTTTAATCTTTTATCTTTAGTGCTAACATAACTTATTGAATAAAAATATTATTTAAAATAATTAATGCAATAAAAATATTTAAAGAAGATAATTGTATTATGCTTAAATGATATTTATTATTGTTATATAAAATAGTTTAATGTAAAACTCTTCAATAATTTAATTTGTCTTTTAAATTTGCACTACAGTGACATTCATTCATTTGTTTCTTACTTTTCAAATCGCTAATTTACTTTCTGTATTGTATTATTAATAGATATATAATTTACTTGAACAGTTATAATTTATTTTTCAGCGTACACAATTTTCAATATTTATATTTTAATATTAATTTTAATGTGAATTTATTTTTTCATAATGTTATTTTTACACACTTTTTATATAAAAGGACTGAAGACACAAATAAAAAAAACGACATCTTAATACAAAAATAAAAGTATACAAGTAGAGCTTTTAAAACAAGTTGAAGGAATTGTTTAGATATAATACCAACAAGTACTAAAATAAGAAAGGTGTATAAAATACAATCTTCTTATATTAGTTCATTAAAACCTTAAGTCCTTTCTAATTTTTCTATATAGGATTTTATAATTATATAGTGGTATCATTCTTGTCTGTAAGTATTCTTTATATTATTTCTTAAACAATTTAAATTTTTGGAGTTTGAAATATTAAGTATTCTTTTTTTTGTTTATAAAATTTAAGATATAAGATTGTTTATTTGAACAAGTTCTAAAAGCTTGAGAAGGGATTATAGGACGTAACGAATTATTTTATTTTGTATTTCCTAGTAAAGTCTTCAATAATGATGACAGAAAACTAAGGTGTGTTCTTTGCAAAACATATTACTTTTTTCCGTGATTGTACTTTTTGTACTTTTCGATATTCTAAAAGTCAACTAGTATTTTTTCTCTTTAAAGCAAAATATTTTTATTGCAGATTCCAACTATTTATAATTTGGACTATCTACATTAGATAAAGGTTTGCGTGGTGTGTTGTCTATGATAGTTAATGATATTAAACTCGAGTTTAATTTTTGTAAATTTTGGTATACAACTGAGATTTTGTCTATACTAGTTATTTTGTGTACATAGAATACGAAAAAGTATATTTATGATTATAATGTAATACTTACATAAAAATTAAAAAGAGAAGTTTTTATAAATCATTTAATATTCCATAAATATACAAATATTATTATTTTTATATAAAACAGAGTTTAAAATAGGTCATTATTTTCTTATATAAATATTGTCCACACATATACCTATTTTCACAATTCGATTATAACATATCATCATACAAAAGTAAGTCATTAAAATAAATTTTTAATATAAGAAAAAAAACATATATTTATTTATACATAAAAAGATATTTAATAAATAGAATAACAATTAACGTCTTCAAAAGACTACATTTTATTAGATATCTAACATTCGCATTCAATCGGTCGAGGAGAAAACAAAAAAATTAGCATGACCGTAAATATTTTCACTTAAGGGAAAATTATTTTCCTTGAACAAAATTTTCTTTATTTGAGTGAAATTTAGTTGAGAGCAAGGGTTAAATTTCACTTTTTTTTCGTGGGATTTTTTTTTTTAATCTTGAGTGAAACAAAAGCAAATGTTTAATTTAGCTCTATTTTCTATTTTCTATTGAGTGAAAGTGAAAATATTATTTTATCCATTTTTGTTTGAACATAAAATCTTTTATTTGAGCGAAATTATAAAAGAAAAACCAACTTTATGTAATGTAGCCATATTTGTTTTTCAAAATTCACCTAAACTTAATTTAACAAGTACAACCTTTAAACAAATTTAAAAAGAAAAAAAGAAAATAGAGAATTTTCAAAGTAAATGTGCACTTACTTTGATTGAAAAACCAATCACTTGAAAGTGATCATTAGCTCTCCAGATATTATCAAATGTGATCAAATTATGAAAGAGATGAGATTTGAAAGAATGGGAGTAAAGAAAAGTTATATGGAGAATTCTAAATATAAAGAGAGAGAGAAAGAGGGAACTTTTTTTTTTTCATGAACAAGAGAGACGGAAGAAGGAAAATATGAAATAAGGTCTTAAAATTATCTCCAATAACAAAATAATTTCATCCTAAAGAATTACCTTATCAAAGAAAAAAGACCAGGGTATAATTCCATGATCTACATTTTTATCTTCCAAGTGTAATGACTTATGAGATTCCATAACACTATAACCCGATTTATATTCCTACCACAAAAGTGATTTACTTATAATAATATAAATTTCTAACTAGTTTTACTTTGAAGGTAAATTTTATTTTACTTATACTAAATCAAATTCTAGAATATGACTGGAATAAGGTGCATATTTCCTTAGTTGTGATTCATGAAAGGTATTGTGAATGTTGGCTAAAGGAAGAGCCAAGAGAGGTTTATATGCAACATGATCTATCTTATTGAGAATCTGATATGGTTATATAAACTTTGGAGTCAACTTTTTTTATTTGAATGTTCTTCCTGCATCGGTAAATGGTGAATCTTAGCAACACATTTTCTCAAAAGAGAATACTAAATGCTCTCTTGTTTTATCTACTTAAGATTTTGGCTTACTCAGAAAGGTTTTCAACCTTTCTTGAATCATCTTGACTTTCTTATTTGTTTATTAAATTATGGTCCAATCAATACACACCATCTTAAAAGTAGTATAATTGTATTGTACATTTTCTCCTATATGATGCTTCCTAAGAGGTCATTCTTATGCTTAACAACTATTATATGATCATGTTTTTACAAAAGACTACATGATAATACAAAGACTACATGTCCAAATATTCATATTAAGGGTGGGCAAAAAATCTAATTTTTTTGATCTAATCCATTTTTTCTATAATCCAATCCATTTATATTCATTCTATGAAAAATACAATCCATTTAAAATTCATTTTATTGGATCTGGATATCAATATAATCTACATTTTATATATTTTATGGATTGGATATCCATTCTCGAAATCTAGATTTTCAAAAGGGATAATCCAAAGTATCCAATCCAAATTTTCACTTTATATTTTTTGTTAGGTTAGGCTAAAGGTTGAGACGAACTAACCAAAATTTAGTCATATTTGATGGAGTTGGCGTGACCCTATAATAAATTTGGCCGAATTAGGCTAAATTTTGTCAAGTCGGTCCCCATCGAGATTTGACCCAGTTGCTCCTGAAAAAAATTTGGAAGTATTCAGCCAAATCTGTCAAATTCATTGGTGTCAGCCCTATGGACACAAATTTGGATCTACATCCAATTTTTGGATAAAAAATGGATGTAGGTTAGATTTTCGATAGGGTTGACACCATAGAATTTGACAGATTTTTTGTCGAGGCCAACGAGGCCAAATTTCAGCATGGGATGAACTTGGATGACTTTCAAACGAATTTCGGTCGGGGACGATGTGACAAAATTTGGGCTAAGGTCGACTCGACAAAATTTCAGTCAAGATCAACTTGATTGGATTCTACTGAATTTCGGCCAAGGCCGATTTTGCCTTATACGACCAAATTTTGGCCAGAGTCGACTTGGCCAAATATGACCACATTTGGGTCATGGCCTGATCAGTTAAATTTCGGTCAGGGTTGACTCCACTAAATTCGTCGGTTGGGACCGACTTGACTGAATATGACCAATTTTCGATCATAGCCGACTAAGTTGAATATAGTCAAATTTCGTTCGGGACTTAGTCGACCGAATACGGCTAAATTTGGGCAAGTGCCGACTTGACCAAATTTTGGTCATGACCAACTCGACTGAATTTGGCCAAATTTAGGTTAGGATCGACTCGCCTAAAAATGACCAAATTTCGGTCGTGATCGACTCTGCCGAATACGACCAAATTCAGGCCAGGACCAACTCGGTCAAATTTTGGTCAAGGCCAACACGACCGAATTTTGACCGAAGCCGACTCGATTGAATTCGGCCGAATTTCGATCGTGACCGACTCAGTTAAATACGGCCAAATTTTGATCGTGACCGACCATTTGAATACGGCCAAATTTCACCCTAGGTCGTCTCAGCCAAATACGACCAAATTTGGGTCAGGGTCGACTCGGCCAAATCTCAATCGGGGCCAACTCGATTGAATTCGACCAAATTGTGAGTGGAGCCAACTAGATTGAAAATAGCCAAATTTTGGTCGCGGTTGTCTCGACCAAATACGGTCAAATTTTGTCTAGGTCAACTCAGTCCAATACAGTCAAATTTGGGTCGGGGTGAACTCAATCGAATACTTCCAAATTTTGTCTAGGACCAGCTGGACCAAATTTCGATCGAGACCGACTTGACAGAATTTGGCCAAATTTTGTATATGGTCATGCCAACTCAATCAAATACGACTAAAGTTGGACTAGTCGATCTCAACTTTTAGCCTAACCTAACCAAAAATATAAACTGAAAATTTGGATTAGATATTTTGGATTATCCATTTTGAAAATCTAGATATAGAGAATGGACATCCAATTCATAAAATATATATCAGGTTGATATCCATATCCAATAAAATGAATTTAAAATGGATTAAATTTTTAATAAAATAGTCATTAAATGGATTAGATAATAGAAAAAATAGATTGAATTATAAAAAATGGATTTCTTGCCCACCCTTGATTAGAATTTTGTGACACATCTCTTTGCATATTGAATGTCATAACGAAAAACCAATAAAAAAATATTGTCTGCCAACATCTAAACACTATTCTAAAATCATTCATGTAATGATAGCAGATATATGCAAAAGCTTCAAATTATTGTTGTTGCATAAGGTTAGCTTTCCTATTTTCGGTAAAATAATGTCATTTCTCTTCCTTCTTTCGATCAATAAGAAACTATTATCTGAAGAAGGATAAACAGCAAAGAAGAACCTTAATTATACTGTAGAACGTGGGATGTGAGACAACGTGGGACGTGCGACGTGAGACGTGACACATGGGACGTGAGACGTGAGAGACGTGCGACGTGGGACGTGAGACATGGGACGTGAGAGACGTGAGAGACGTGGGACGTGGAACGTAGGACGTGGGACATGAGACGTGGAACGTTGAATGTGGGACGTGAGACGTGGGACGTGAGACGTGGAACGTTGGACGTGGGACATGAGACGTGAAACGTGAGACGTAAGACGTGGAACGTGAGGCATGAGAGACATGAGACATGTAAGACGTGAGAGACGTGGGAAGTGAAACATGAGACGTGAGAGATGTGAGACGTGTAAGACGTGAGACGTGAGACGTGAGAGATGCGACGTGAAACGAGAGACGTGAGACGAGAGACGTGAAACGTGAGACGTGAGACGTGAGACGTGAGACGTCCGTAAACACTAAACCTTGAAATTTATATTCATAAACTTTAAACCTTAACATTTAATTGAAAATTTTAGAAGTTTAATAAAAGAATTGTTAATGTATCCATTAATTTGTACTAACAAATTTAAATTATACTCTTGTAAAAAAATGTATTAATAAAAAGAGATTAAATACATATAAAAGTGAAAGAATAAAAATAGAAGGGTAAAAGTAATAATTAATGTTTATTTAACACATAAAAATAAAAATTATGAGGATAACAACAATAATTTATATTTATTGAACTCTTAAATGAACGGAAAGAAGCAGAGGATGATCTGAAAAGTTAAACTAAGGATGGACAAAAAAATCCAATCCATTTTTGCTATGATCCAATCCATTTAATATTCATTTTATTAAAAATTCAATCCATTTTATTGGATTTGGATATCAATCTGATCTACAATTAGATATTTTATGGATTGTATATTCACACTCTAAATCTAGATTTTCAAAATGGATAATCCAAAATATCTAATCCAAATTTTCAGTTTATATTTTTTGTTAGGTTAGGCTAAAGGTTGAGATAGACTAGGCCAAATTTAGTTGTATTTGATTGAGTTAGCGTGACCCTATACAAATTTTGGCTGAATTAGGCCAAATTCTGTCAAGTCGGTCCCGATCGAAATTTTGCCCAACTGGTCCTGGACAAAATTTGGAAGTATTCGGTTGAGTTCACCCCGACCCAAATTTGACTGCATTGAGCTGAGTCGACCTAGACAAAATTTGACCGTATTCGGCCCAGACAATCGTGACCAAAATTTGGTTGTATTTAGCCTAGTTGGCTCCAGGGCCGTATTCAAATAAGTTGGTCACGATCGAAATTTGGTCATATTCGACTGAGTCGGCCACGACCAAAATTCGATCGAATTCAATTGAGTCGGCTCCAATCAAAATTCGGTCGTGTTGGCCTCAACCAAAATTTGACCGAGTTGGTCCTGGCCTGAATTTGTTCATATTTAGGTGAGTCGGTCCTGACCTAAATTTGGCCAAATTCAGTCGAGTTGGTTATGACCAAAATTTGGTCGAGTCGGCACTAGCCCAAATTTAGCCGTATTCAGTCGAGTAAGTACCGAACGAAATTTGACTATATTCAACTTAGACGGCTATGATCGAAAATTGCCCATGTTCAGTCAAGTCGGTCCCGACCGATGAATTTAGTGGAGTCAACCCTGACCAAAATTTGATTGATCAAGCCCTGGCCCAAATGTGGCCATATTTGGCCAAGTCGGCTGTGGCCAAAATTTGGTCGTATTTGGCAAAATCGGCCCTGGCTGAAATTCAGTCGAATCTAGTCAATCAAGTCGACCTTGGCCCAAATTTGGTCACGTTGTCCCCGACCGAAATTCGTTCGAAAGTCATCAAAGTTCATCCTATGCTGAAATTTGGTCACGTTGGTCCCGACAAAAACTCTGTCAAATTCTATGGTGTCAGTCCTATGGACACAAGTTTTAAAAAATTTAATTTGAATTTATTTTATGAAAAATGGATTTTGGATTTTGAACTTGATCCAAATATTTAGATCTGGATTTAAACTTGATCTAAATATTTGGATCTGGATTTTTAAAAAATCCAATTTACTTTTTTTGAAAAAATGGATTTGGATTGAAAATCTAATCTAATTATTTGGATCCAAAATGGATGTAGATTGGATCATTAAAAATCCAATCCATGATCACCCCTAAGTCATATTTTTATATTTTATAAAAAAAATATTTTTCTTAATATAATAATATATTTCAAAGGTTTTCTTAAAAATATTATAGAAAGAAATTATGTGTTTGATTTTTTTTTTAATATTCCATTGTTTGCTCACTAAACCTGTCATTTAATTTTAGCAGATGCTTATCCACTGTAATAAAAAATATATTCACCCTAAAATAATGTTCTACAATGAGAACAATGACATGATCTTTTTTATGTTGAGAATGATCATGATGTACAACATAAGTAGAGTTAAAATAAGGAATATCAATATCATGTTCACGAAATAATATCACACATTTCAATAAATTTTTCCCACTATCCTCTTTCAACTTTTGAATCAAATTTTTAGTAGAACAAAAAAAATTGCATAACATTCAACACATCCTGAGTCTGTTTCTGCAAAGTTTGACAAAGGACAATCAATAATTCATATAATCTCTTTCGTCATATGGTGGTTGGATGAACTCTAGAAAAGTGACACCCATTTTAGAGGAAGCACGCTAGAGGAGATCTTAGAAAGGAGGTATAGCAAGGTGACTCTAAAGAAGTAATCTTTGGAATAATCTCAACATAATTTTATTACAATGCTTAAGAGTAGCTTGTACAAGGGTGGAAGCCTTCATTTATAGAACGAGAGGCTCCAAATTCTGGGCCAATGAATGGAAGAAAATTCAAAGGATTTTCATCACATGCTTCATAACTTCTAGTTGTATTTCATGGATCTAAGGCCATGTGGCACATCACACTTGCCATGCTTTGCACTATTTGTTAAATGCATGGTGCCTTTCATGGATCAAGTGTCATGTGACACTCACATTTTACATGCTTTGCAACATGGGCAAATTATGTTAAATGTGAGAGCATCTTGGCCAAGAGCGAATGACCTAGGTTTTTATTGGGCCTTAGAAGCCCAGTTAAAACCTTAAGTGATCTCACATGAGCCAAGTCCAAGTTCAACTCCAAATTATTTAAAATAAAGCCTAAATAAATGGTGATAAGTGCATATTTTTGCTCTCATTTATTATTTAATTCTGGATTTTTAATTGAATTGAATTTTTAAAAGATTGATTTAATTGAGATTTTTTATAATTAGGCTTATCGTGCTTGTGAGATAAAATGTCTTAAAAATGATTTTTTAGTTGCATAAATTATGTTTGGATATTCTAATATTTTTTCATACAGTTGGAGTTAAAATTAAACTCATTAAGGTGTGAAAATAAATTGATTAAAGTTGCAAAACACCTTCAAATAAGGCTAAAATCAGCGAGTTCCAGAAAATTATATTTTGCACCCCTTACATTACTTATACACTCCCTATTTAGCAATGGGTCACATAGTCAACATGTTTTCTTTATAATTGTTTTTAATATCTTTTTATCTTTTTCCAATATTATTTTGTTTGACTAACCCCTTTTGTATAGTTTTTATATGAACTAATTTGTTAGAAATAAATTTCGTATTCGTTGGGAGACGATTTAGGGTTGACTTTACCCTTTCTATTTTGTTAACTACTATCTTAGCAGTACTGAAGTTACTATAGTTTAGTAGTATTAATTTGATCGCATCAACGACAACATTATCACATGGCTAAAAGTAAATGCTATTTTGTTGGGCTAAATACAAGCCCGTCAAATCTTGACACACTCCTTCGCCCATGTCACATTAGCTTAAGCCCATTAGGCCAATTTGCCTCACTATCTTCCCGATCTTCTTGTATCTTTCTACCCATGCTTTAAGTGATTAGGCCTCTGGCTGGGCCAATGTCATCAGAATAAGTTGATCTATTAACAATACTTTTACGAGGAATCAAACAAGAGGCATTATATAGCTTCATCATACTGCAAATGGAACAAAAATGTGAGCTTCAACAAGTATCACCAACTCGTTTTAAAGTGTGAATTTGATTTGTTTCCTTTACTAGTTTTAAGTTTACTCATCTCTAACAATTGAGTTATTTCATTTAATTCAACAGCTTCTTGTAAGGCACACTTATTTATGGCCCAATGTTTAAGGGTCTGCCTTAATCAGTTGGGCCTAAGGCTGGCCCACAGGGTGCCCAAAACCCCTAAACCAGCCCTAACCCCCTCATTCTTGCATTTTCTAGAAACTGTTCCCATCCCCTCTCCCTTTGCTGCTACATGAGCTCTGCTAGGGTTTGGCTTCCGCTCTTCGTTGAGCTAGAAGAACTTCATTTTATTCCACATAAGTTGTTTCTCAACCCGTACCCTCTCTTTTCTAAGCTATATTTTCGTGGTTCCAAAAGAGGTTCACCTTGATAACCTTATATTCAATTAGTGCCAATGTTTCCAGCTCTCGAATATGCTCTTGGAGTTGTAGTGCTCTTTGGCTTAAGTGTCGGTGTCCTTAGCTAGCAGTTTCTAGGTAAGGGAAGCTAGGATTCTTCGTATTTTCCATAAATCTGCATATTTTCATCTTTACCTCATGTTTATATGGCTTGTGTGCTACCGTGGTTGTATGGATTGCCTTGAAAGGTTGTTTGGTATGAATTGTTCGTTGATGCATGTTTGAACAGTGGCGAGATCTGGTATTTTTGCCCAAGCGAGCTTGTCTCGCCTAGGCGAGAATAGCATAACCTTACCCTGGTTCCTGCTCGAGCTCGAGCTCAGGCGAAGAGCTTTCATTTTGAGCGATGAAGTATCTCGTTCAGGCGAGAGGGTCTTGCATAAGCGAGAACTCGTGGAAGCCTGTCGTGTCTCGCTTCGTTGGTAGCTCAGGCGAGAGACCTCACTTTTGAGCGAAGAGTAGTCTTGCTCAAGCGAAGAGGGCTCGCCCAAGCGAGAACTCGCGAAACCTGCAGGGCTCTCTGTTGGCAGTCTCACCTAAGCGAGGGCCTTTAGCTTGAGCGAAATGCCTCTTTCGCTTGAGCGAAGGTCCATGGCTTGAGCAAGACTGGTGCATGAATTTGCTCTGTGACTATTCTTTTCCATGCTTTTGGTTGTTGGTTGTATGATTGGTTGGAGTACCCTATTTAAATTATGAAGTATGTGAATATGCATGTAATATCTAATTTTATGGGCTGGGATTGATGAGTTTGGTATGATCTTTCGTGTGGAACATGATTGGATGGTTGGTTATATATATTGGCATGAGATTGGTATGCATGATAACTTTATGTTTGGTTGGTGAGACATGATTATTGTATGGATTAGGACATAATTCCATGAATATCTTGGTGAGATCTCATGGTGGTGCCTCATGGTTAGGACGTAATTTCGTGAATCTCTTGGTGGGAGCTCATGGTGCTGCCTCATGGTTAGGACGTAATTCCACGAACCTCTTAGTAAGGTTTCGTGGTGGTGCCTCAATATATAATTAAGTAAGGATTCAAGTAAGGATGTAATTCTGAAACTCTAAAGAGTCAGTTAGTCTCACGTAGAGCGTACTAACTCAAGTGGTGAGAATAACAGAATGCCCTAGTCTTTGGCACGATAATGGCCTTAGATGTTTGAAGGCTAACCTTGTGCGTGGTTGGGTGAAACCTACTGGCAATGGCTCTGTAGAGCAATAGAGGCCACCACAAGTGCAAACATCCAGTGAATCCGACGGATTATATGTATCCGAATAATTGAGTCTTAGAGTCTTGCTTGGTTGTTATCACATGCTTGTTTGATTCATGAATTCTTGACTTTTAAATTATATTTTCAATGTTATGATCAAAACCTTTTTACTTTAGCTTACCCTTTTTGTTTGCTTGTGTGCTCTGTGTGTGGTTTTCTCCTTTTGCGATGATCATCAATTTATTGATGTGAGCATATGTAGGAACCCCTAGTAGTCATCAGGATGATGAAAACTTCGTTGCGTAGCTATTATTGGGTTGGATTCCTTGCTCCGAGTACTCTTTAAGGTTGTGGCCTATGTACTGTACCTGCTCTATGAGCATATATTTTGGATAGCTGTCAAAACATTTATTTTTGTTCTTCTTTTGTTGATAACATTGTGGTGTGCCTTAGTTTTATCTCCGTATGTGTTGGTTAACTGTAAGGAGTGACACTTATACTCTATTACAATGCTCTTTATGTTATATCCTATATGATGTTTCATTTAATTAATCGTATTTATTAAATGAGACGTTACACTTCTAACTCACGATATTTACTACACACAACATTTATAATAAAAACCAAATTTGAAAAACAAAATGGTAAACACAATAACCTCAACCTCAATTGAAGCAACCACCAAAACAAGTTATAGTCTATGAACAAAACAATATACACAACAAACAAATTATCAATTAAAGCCAACTACTTATATATTTTTCAAGTTTAAAAATTAGCAAACTAGTCGGTCACTTAGTTTGTTTTTACACATAATGGGTATTAAACATGAATTTTCCACTATAATACCATTTCCAAAATGTTGAACCTGATATTTGAATACTACAACAATCTATAATGTTTTTTTAAAAGAAATGCTGTAATTTAATATAAAATTGCTAACTTAAAAACATAAATAAAAATATTTTAAAATTCTCACTTTTGGCATCAGCCACCACACCTTTCTATGATTTCTTCCTTTTTTGAAAAAAAAAAAAGTAAAAAGACATAACTTTAATGATGTTGATTAAGCTTAGGTTAAAGAAAAAAGTAATGATAATGATGATGTAAACACAAAAAATGTAAACAAAAAAGATCACGAGAGAAAGTAAATGTTTTCACTTTCCTTTGTCCCGCGTGCTTTATGACTAGTCCCCCTTTTACCTTTCCAACTCCTAACTTCAATAATTTTTGTACAATCTGTTTTTAGGAAGACAACTTTTCAAAATCATTGTACTATTTCATTTTAGGTTTCACAGATTTTACATTTTTTTAACCATGTATTTACTCAATCATATAGTAGGTAAAAATAACATATAATAAAATAAAGTCCCACTAATAAATAATGCTATACACTAACATCGTATGATTTTCCAACTCAAGAAATTTATAACTAAAGCATAACGTTACTCTAACATATACTAATATACATTCGCCCTTTTTGTTTAGTAGCTAGAGTCATTCATCAATATGAGCTGAAAAGAAACTTATACACGATTTTTTTTTTCACCTTTGAGGTTAAAAAAAATTAGTAGATTTCAAATCAAATATGAAGTAAGAATAAATCGTGTTTTAAATATGATTTTTTTTTAAATGATTAGAAACTATGTTTTGGTTATTTTTTTTTTGCTTCAAAAAAGGTGAATTTTTATTTTAAAACATGATTCAAATTTTTAAGTTAAAATGATATTTTAAACCACCACTTTAATATTTTAAAATATGCTTTATTAAAAATCACATCTTTATGAAAAATCATGTTTAATTTTTTTATTAAAAGCCATATTAAAAAACCAAACTTTAAAATCTATCAATTCTGATAAAGTTTTCTAAAAGAGTTACCCTCAAAAGGTAAACAAAAAAAAAAAGAAGCTTCCGACATACAATAATTCATTTATCTTTATACTGCGTAATTCCTATAAATAGTGTGCATAATCACATGTAACTAACATGTAGTTGACGGCGAGGTTGTCCGATCTAAGAAAAGTTATTAGGTATTTTTTGTATTATCATGTCAATTATTAGGTAGTTTAGTAGCACTAAATTCCCAATGTCAATTATATTTATTCCGTTTTTTAATCAATAGAAATATAATACAATGTAAAGTAAAAAATAATATATGATATTGTATATGCATTCATCTTATAATAGAATCTATTACACCTCTACTTTGAAGTTACATCATCGCTAATTATTTTACTAATACTTTCTCAGCATATAATTCATATAAGTATAAATGAGTTTCCATTCCTCTTTTAAATAATTTTTTTTTTCAAAATAAACTTTAAGTATGATACATAAGCATAAGCGATATATATACATATACAAAGTTATCTATGCACAAAACTTTTCTCTTACTTGAACGCTCACACCTCCATTAGTGTTAGTTTATGTGTAACTTTTCTCGGTCCTTGACTTGAAGACTCACACATGCATTACCATTGGTTTATGTATAACGTACGCTACAAAAATTTTCTTAATTATTGATGGAATATTATCGATAACAACAAATTCATCGATAAACTCAAATTTTTTGATAATTTTTTCTTTTATGGATTATGCATTTCATTTTCTTGAGGGATACAATTGTCAGTACGTAATATGTTTATAAAGTTTGTCAAAGGGAACAATCAGTAAATTATACTTAGTATTATTAGCAAATATTTCATCGATAACTTATATCACAATTATAGACAACAATAATCATCGACAACATCTGTCAATAAATAACAATTATTACTAATGGATATTTTTGTATGTACCTTATCATTACAATTAAAGACAGTCTCATTTCGTTCGTAAATTCATCGACAATTTTGGCGACAAATTTCCCGCTCAATCTAATGGTGTTTTTGTCTATTAAGAAGGAGGAGGAGAAAGAGGAGATGATGTGGCAATAGTGACACAAAGGTGGCTTCATAGTGACGTAGAGGCTTGCTAGTGATGTACACTAGTGACTCGAGGAGGAGGAGACGCCTCAGTGACTCGAGGAGGAGGAAAAGATGTTCAAAGAGATGACGTGGCAGTGGTGAATTGATGGTAACATGGAGGTGGCTTTGTGGTGACGTGGAGGCTCATCGGAGATGCACACTGGTAACTTGAGGAGGAAGATGAGAAGGGTGAGAGAAAGAGGAGAAGAAGGGGATGAGGAAGAGGAATAGGTGGATGCTCGCCGGTGATGCGTGTTGGTGACACACGCCAACGACGAATGATCGTTGATGACGTGTAGGTGGAGGACACCGATGATGGTGGTTCTTAGAGTCAGAAAAGGAAGTGGAAGAGGAAAAGGAGGAGGAAGAGAAAAGAGTGAGACAAATAAGAGGAGGAGAAGGTGGATGAGGATGACCTGGAGGAACAAAATGAAGAAATAAAGCAAAAAAAGAGGAGAAAGAAGGAGACCCAATCGTGTATTTTATTGACATATGTTACTGATGATTGAAATCTATCAATAATTATTGACAAATATTTATTGATGAGCAATTATCGACGATTTTGTGACTGTCGACAATTACATACAAATTTATCCATTTATCGATAAAGTTTAACGATAACCCCTTTATCAATGGATTTTTTTCCCATAGTAATTTGTTTGTAAACACGATTTACTGACAAATTTTTTCTATTATCGACCGAGTCTGTCCGTTGGTAATATACGATTTTCTTGTAGTGGTATAGTCATAGCAAATGGAAACCACAACCACAAAAACAGGGTAAGGTAGCATATCATAAAAAATAGGAGTACAAATCACAATTAAATTTTTAAAACAATTCACATTATCATCAGTGATATAACAATTACTAAAGACACAAGGTTCTACTTTCGAAAGACTCGTGCGTTAAATAGACTCAAAGATTTTGCACCTATCATATGACCTATCAATAAACTATGGCCTAAGCCATAGCTTTACTCGGCCTCATATCCTAGGAACTAAATCCTCCTCATATGATAGGGTAAATTTATCTATGATACACAATCTTTTTTCATATTGTCTCTTCATATTATAGAAATCTTCGTCAACTTTCACCAACTAATATCTTTCTTTATATGAATAGAAAAGAGCATAAGCCCTAACTCTATTTAGTCCCACATGTAAGACCCCCTAATTTAAATAATTAAATAAATATAAATTTAATTAAATGAGGGTAGTAAAAGCCTTTATAACAATTAATGCTAACCTTTATGACATGGAAAAGTACTAGCTCAAGTGGTTGAGAGTACTTGGTTATATGAAAGGACTTGGGTTTGAGTCCTATGTATGCTAATTGTGTGTTATTTAATTTTATTATTTTCTGATGACATGTTTGGAGTGTGATAGTTTTAGATGCATAAATATTAGTATGAAAGATGACTTGGTTGAGTTGGTTGTGCACTTGAATTTCAATTGTGGGGTGATGGGTTTAAACCTTCGCTTGATGATTTTCTTTTTGTTAAAATTTACACTAGCATGGAAGTGAAGAGGCACATAAACCCTAGATTACATGGAAGGAAGGGTGGCTGAAAAACAGAAGGCATTAGGCCATTAAGTGATGATTAATTGTGGATTAATGCTATTTTCGTTTTGGTGCAATCAAACCATATTAAGAGCACAATAAAAAGCTAATTAGGGGTAAGAGAAAGGGTTTTGTGAGGCTGTCATTTTAGTTGTAGAAGAGAGCACGAGTTTTGGTGAGTTTTGAGTGAGGTTTTGGGGGTTGACTTGAGGGAAAGGCAAAGGAGGACATTGGAGATCAAGGGAGAGCTTGCAAGGGTCAAGGCTAAGCTAAGGAAATCCAGTTTATGTGTTGTATGATTGGTATCCTTTGGGGATCTGTTTAAGTGCCGAAAAACTAGTAGCATTGCGCTACTGGTATGGCGTCTGGTGGCATGGGTGAGCCGCCAGGCGGAAGGGTCACAAACCAGTGATAGTGGTTATAGTACGCGCAGGACGCCTGGCGGCAGGGAGGGTTCCACCAGGCAGAATGGTGAAGCAGAAGGCCTGGAAAGTGGTTGGCGCCTGGCGGCGCGAGATGGGTGTGCTAGGCAGTGACGGATAGTGAGGCGCCTGGCGGTAGGGTGGAGTCCGCCAGGCGGTGATGGTGCAGTGAGGATTCTGTTGGCGCTTGGCGCTAGGCGGTGTGTGATGCTCATCAGGCAGTCTGGACCCAGATTCCGCCTAGCGGCGTGAAATGCGCGCCAAGCATTTTTGGAACAGAGATGGTGCGCGAGGAAGGGTTTCTACACAACTTTAGGTGATGTTCTTGATGCGAGGCTTTGGCTGGGGCCCCAATTACGAGTGCAACTTGTATTGGGGTAACACATGACCACACTAGGTTATAGCTTGGTGGTTTAGGAATTCTAGTGGAGTGTGCGGGTTATGGCTCGTACGACGAGGTTTCAGGTGATTGCCCTCTTCAGTGCATGCTGATAGAGTTTTGGTAGTCTGGGAACACCTACAAACTTATGTTTGTTTTGGGGAGCTCCACTTGGTGTCATGGTGAGATGTTGTGGCAAAGTTATTCCCACGTGTGGACTATCAAGTGGTGGCCTGTAGTCGGAGGGGCGAGTAGACACTCGTGCAGCAAAGATCGATCATTGATCTCACCTAAAGGGTATAGAAATAATAGACGTCTAATGCAAGTTTTGGAAATGGAGATCTAAGGAAAAGGGAAAGATTATACTAACCAGGGTTATGTTATGAAGATGATGTAATTTATATTTATTATGATATGTGTTTGATTTGTTTAAATGAGTTCACCCTATCTGTGTGTGTTTGGCGATGATCATGTAACTCGTTACATGGGAGCAGATGTTGATGCATGTGAGCATGCAAACGCATACGGAGACGGAATGGGGATCACTATGGGACAGTTTTCTTAAATTTCATTATGGATTTTCCTTTTGTAATTTTTTCTTATTTTAGAGGATTTGGTTTTTGTAATAATTGAATAATGCGGTTTTATTTTCTACTTATGCGACATTTGAAGACTTATTTTTCCCACGTTTTTGGAAAATTCCGAGAATAAATGTGATGTTTATTAAATCTTACTTCTTATTTATTTTTAATAAGTAATTTCCGGCTAGGACGTTACACCACATCTCATGCATTTTCATCTCATAAAAACAATTACAATTTTGTTTAAAAAGATTTCCTATCTCTCTCACTCAGCCAACCTATCCACTTACCCAATGTATGTATCGTCCAACGATTGTATCATCTACCAAGCACTTTGTTCATTAAGCGTCAAATTCCCTTTAAGCTCTTTGAATTTTCATAAATTTATTTTCACTTAACAAGGGAACTAACTCGCCCAACGATCAAGTTTTGGAGCTAAAATCCCCAAAATTTTCCAAGTGAATCCAAAGTTGGGAACCATTCCATCCTAAGCCCTCTGGAGTTTTACAACATTATTTTCGCTCAACTGCAATACTACTCACTCGATGAATCCAATGCTTGGGAGTCAAATGCACTAGGCTCACCCAATGAGTGTATCATATGGAACTCTCTAAAACTTAAATTTTTTATTCTCACTCAGCAGGTGGTCAATCATCAAACAAGTAGATTGTTTAGCGAGTATCGTCTGATCTACTCATAAAAAAGTATATCAATTTGTAATTATTGACTTTCAATTTTTTTTCTTTAACAAATAAAAAAGGGTATCCCCAATTCTAAAATATGTTATCTTGAGCCAAATAATTTCAAACTAGGGATGACAAAAATACCCTTGCCTACGGGTATCGACGAATAAAATCCACGACAGATAGTTAGTAACCGCGTGTATTTATTACTTGTGGATAATTTTGGGTAGCATATATTTTCATATCCGCTTATAAACGGATCTGGTGCACGTATCACACTACCCGTACTCGTGTGTACCTATTACTCGCAAAAAATTAAAATTAAAATTTAATTTATATCTTATTAAGTTAGATTTAATTATAATTAAATTTAAAATTAAATTTTATTAGGTTAAATTTAATTATAATTATAATTATAATTATAATTATAATTTAATTTAATTTATATTATTATTTTTTTATAATTTTATTTAAATTTTAGTTAAAAAATTTATAAAATATATATCTTTTTTAAATATTCACAGGTATCAACGTGTACCCGCGAGTTTTAAAAGATTTACGGACATTTTTTAAGTAGGTACTTGACAAAAAAACAGACAATAATCGGTGAATTCTTTTTGCGGGTCGGGTTGCGGGTAGACCCGTATCTGACCCGACCTGTTGTCATCCTTATTCCAAACCAACACACTTATCCTATCATTTAGAGCTCTCTCTACATAAATGCATATGTATCTTGGTCTAATGGGTATAATTCTTTGGTCTAATGGGTATAATTCTGTTGCGGGTATAATTCTTTGGTCTAATGGGTATTTTAACTCATTTTTTACTACCAAAATAACTACATTCAGTTCAAAAGATTTCGTCAATTAGAATCAATTGACTCGGCTCATGTATCTTAACAACTAATATCCACAAAACGGCCCAATCATCACAAAAATCAAAATTTAACAACAATTCTCATATATATCAAATCATCTAATATGCCATATTCAACCAAAATTAAAAGAAAAATAACAACTAGCATCATCATAATCTTAGTTCCAAACCAAAAAACTAACATTCATCATATCTCATCAAAACATTAATCAATACCACAATACCATATGATATAAAATAAATCAAATAAGAAAATTAGCTAATTTCCATTCGACTTGAGCTTTTATCTCTACCAGACTCCATAGACTCAAACTCTCATATAAAGTTATATTTAGACAAAGAAAACTCGAATCAACAATTGGAACACATCCTAATAATTATTTATAAGTAGAAATTCATCTTAAACCTGAAAAAGTCAAAACTAAGCAAGTTTTCTCCATATGCAAACATATCACCAAACTAACTCAAGAAAAAGGTGAAAGATAAACTTGCTTTAATCAAGACTTTGATTAAGTATGATTAATGCCCTCTATTCCATGATTATTATGATGTATTTAAATATTCAAACATATGAGTAAATTGGTCAAAATCTTAGAAAGTGCAATAAAAAATAAATATTTTTAAAGAGACAATAACTTTTTATAAATATAACTAAACTAACTAATTTTCTATTTATAACTCAAACTTTTAATAATAAAATAATCAAATTACACTTATAAAGTCTACTATGACTCTTATATATTTTCTAGATCATTACAAAATCACATAAACTTATTTATATGCATTCAAATAAAATCACTCTTAATTTATGTATTTTAGATTATTAGAAAATTATTTGTTTTTAAAATAAATAAACTAAAAAAACATATTAAAAACACAAAAAATATATTTATTTTATTAAAAATAATTTATTTTAAAAATTAAACTCAAAAACCTATTGAGCAAAACAGCACACGCGGAACTTAAGTATGGCAGGGGAGCCACAACTCCCCCAATGTTTTTTTTCTTTATATATATATATATATATATATATATATATATATATATATATATATATATATATATATATATATATATATATATTAAAAATATATTCATATATTATTTATATAATTTAGTTTTGAAAAATTTTATTTAAATTTAAAAATCATGTTTTTACTCTCTTTTGTTATTTATTTTGCTTTTTTATTTGATTTCTTTCTCTTCGGTACCTTTATCTCTTTCTTTGTTCTTTTTTTTATTCCAATTTTTACCATCAATATCTTATCATTTTCAAAATCAAATGGCACCATAACAAAGTTGATGAGTTAAGGAACATTTTGGACCGAATAATTATTTCTTTTGGGTAAGTTCATTTTTTATCCTTTCTTTTCGAAACAATATGCTTTCCTCTTGTATGTGACTTTTCTACGCTCTAGGCACATATTTATGATCATAAAATCATACTCTAATTGTTTATCAAACTCTCTTTGTGAAGATAGAGTTATTTTAGCTTTTGAAGTTGTATAAGGGAAGATCAATATTAGAAATCTACTTTAAGATAAGGAAAGCTAATTATTCAGAAGGTGTTAATTTTTTTAAAATATTGAGTCTTGGTTTTGTTCATAATTTTGTCTTTTCCTAAATAGGTGAGAGGTGACAAATTTATATTAGAAAAATTATGATAAAGAGTAGAAGAGTTGATTCTTTTTTCAAGAGGAATGCTTGTGATGAAGATGAAAAAAAAACATCTACATCATCTAAACTTGAGAAACTTCATGATAATCCAAAAATTGAAGAAAATAAAAAACAACTCTCTAAAAGTTCTTAGAGTTACATATAATGAATTTGAAAATGCTTTAGAACGTAATCTAGGAAAACGTCATCAAATTTGGTAATACCCACCAAATCAAATTGATGAGATACGAAGAATTTATCTAAAATGGGGTATCAAATGCATATAGAAAATTATCCGTTGTCTAGTAAAAATGGTTATCCAACAAGATTTCAATACACATGGTTTAACTTATTTCCTTCATGGTTAGAGTATTCGGTATTCGCCATTAAAAGATGCTGCATATTGCTTATCGTACTATATTTTTAGTAAAAATCCAAGCGGACGACCTGATTCAAATGTTTTCATTGTTACATGTAATTGAGTTGATTTTAATTTAATTCTAATTGGCATTGAGTTGATTGTCATCAACATGTTTTATCTTTTTTGAGTATTTTTATTTTATAGGTTTTAAAAGCTTTTATAGCAAGCACTATGAGAATCTGTATTATAAGGGATATTGTAACAAACTTCATTTCCGATTCAATTATTCAAAATTTTAAGTTATTGAAAAGGCATTGAAAAACCCTATGACTAAAGGTAATTTTTGTTTTTTTTAATATATGATTGTTTTGAATAAAGAAAATGATGTGAGAAAATAATTTTTTTTAATGTAAAAATAATAATTTATATATAAAAAATATAATTGGGTCTCTAAAATTTTGATCTAAGTTCCGCTATGCAGAACAAATATATTAATAATATTTTTTTTACAATTTAAGTTAAATTGTATTAATTACTAGTATATTGTTATTTATAGATTTAAATTACGAATATACTTTTCTATTTAATTTAAACAAAATATTATTTTAATACTGTTTATCAAATTTACTTACCTTGTTATCGAATTCGAACTAAACTAATCTAAGATGAAATCTTGTTATACGATTGTAATACTAGTGAATCATGTTCATGAACTAAAATTAAAATTGTTATTTAACTATTTTTTATTTTAAAATTAAAAATAATATCACTTTTTATATAATTTGAATCATAAAAATATAATAAAATAGTGTAATTTATATAATTAAATATTTACATATAATATATATTGGTTGGTAGTAATATCATATTCTGTGTTTACAAATAAATAAATAAATAAATAAATAAATATATATATATATATATATATATATATATATATATATATATTAAATTATATTAAATTATCTTAGATTTATCTCTTCGATTCTTCCAATACACTCTGTTGACTCTGGTAGCGATCGGTAGTGGTAGGTATTTCTACCACGTTGTGGCTTATCACACTTCACAAACTTGAAGCTCAGTATTGGTCCACGTTTTGTTTAATGGCCCACTTCGTTTATTATTTCCTTAAGTACTTGGCACAAGCCAACAAAATTAATTATTCTTTTAATAATCTTCAAGTATTGATGAAAGAAATAATAAAATTGTTACTGCCAAAGAGGGATTCCCCATTAAATTAAAAGATATAATAAGTTAAGTGATGTGTTTCAATTTCAATTGGAACACATAAACAAATTTTTAGTTTAAATTGAATTTTGAATCAGCATGTTTAATATTTTACTCATATTTAATTACAAGCAAAATTCACTTCATACTATAGCTAGGAGTGGTCGGTGGGTTGTATTCAATTGAACTTAATAAATTTGTTATAAAATAAAGTTAATAATAGAGAATGACAGAGAGAAAGAATAGAACATCAAATACTAGTTTTGTGTGTCACATTATTAAGGAAGAAAAGTTCATATTTATAAGTATAAAAGACAACTCAAAGAGTACAACTCAAGGGTTACATATTTAATGTAAATAATGTAAAATATCATTAATAGTAATCAAGCGAGTAACCATCACCAACTCAATGGACAATCCATAACTTTCATAACACTCCCCCTTGGATGTCTATTGATCAAATAATGTGTCTCGTTCAAACCTTACTAGCAAAAATCCTTTGGGATAAAAACCTAGTCAAAGAAAAAGAGTACATCATTCTTAATTCTTGATATAATATTCTTCTATTTCTCCCCCTCATGTTAGCTTTCATCTTTAAGATGACGGAGCTCAATCTTATAAACCAATTGCTCCAATGTTTTCCTTAAAAAGATTTTGTAAATAATCCATTTTGTGAATAAAGACTTTGTGAACCAATACATACACCGTTGTCTTCATATATGGTTGTTGATTCCATTTTTCCTCCTATAATACTAAAAGTTGCATGATTTGACGATGTTGCTATTATGGTTTATTTCACAGACCGTCATGAAATCATTGTGCCACCACATGTGAAGAAATATTTTGTTTGTGATATGAGGATCAGATAAATAACCTGCATATACATAACTCATTTGATTTTGAATCATTTGGATAAAATAAGCCTATATTCAAAGTACCCTTAAGGTAATGAAATATATGTTTTACACTAATTCAATGTCTTCTTGTAGCTGAAAAATTATACCTTGCTTAACAAATTTACAACAAATACTATATCAAGTCGAGTATAATAAGCAAAATATATTGATGCTCTTATAACATTAAAATATGATATTTCTTGACCAAGAAGTTCTTAATCATTATGAGGTCTAAAGGGACATTTTTCAACATATAACAACCTCACAATTGAAGTGCAAAAATGATATAACTTGTCCATATAGAACTTTTTAAGCACCTTCATTATATAAACCTCTTAATGTACAAAAACACTTATATTTAAACACTCAATTTGTAATCTCAAACAAAACTTTGTACTTCTAAGATCTTTCATCTCAAATTCTTTCTTTGAGATATCAATTGTCTTTGTGAACTCATTAGAAGTTCCAACGATGTTTATGTTTTATGCATAAACAACAATTATGACAAACTTATTTTCCGATATTTTCATATAAATACAAGGATAAGTACCTTTCTTTTAACAAATACTTACAAAGACAATTATATCATATACGTCTTCATTGCTTTAATCCATAAAAGGGACTTGTTCAATTTTTTTGAATGATCCACTTTAGAATTTGTATTGTTGGATAAATAAAATCCTTCAGGGATTTTCATATAATTATCCTTCTTTATAATATTGTTTTGCGCAAAAATCCATTTGTACTCAATGAGTTTTACACCTTTAGATGGGCGAACTATAGGTCCAAAACCTTTTCTTTAACAAGCAAATCTAATTTTGCTTTTATTTCATCTTTCCATTTGGCCAATCATTTCTTGTTCGACAATCTTGACCCTCATTGTCACTCATAACATTCATCATTATATTATATGCTAAGGTATCGTCAACGTTGACTTCATTTTGGTTCTATATTATCTTATTCATGACATAATTTATTGAGATCTTATCATTTTCAACAATTTCAAGTACCTGGGGTTCTTCTAGAACCAAGGTTCTTTAGGAACCAAATTATTAATTATGCCAAATGAATCTTTTGTGATTTACACCTCCTCGATTAGGTCATCTTGTCTTTTTAGCTCATTTTCTCATTCGAGGATTTTTATCTTTGAAACCAATAAGCTTATCACGCTTTAATCGTGTAATGAATTAATATCAGTTCTATTTGGAGCATTAACAGTTGATAT
Organism: Vigna unguiculata; assembly: GCF_037176805.1. NCBI lineage: Eukaryota > Viridiplantae > Streptophyta > Magnoliopsida > Fabales > Fabaceae > Vigna > Vigna unguiculata. The sequence continues at coordinate 9,215,394 of NC_140800.1, forward strand.
ATGTGATTTACTTATCCTATTTGTGTCCGTAAAAACATCCGATAATTGATTGACTAAGTTGTAAATGAATTATCATTTGAACTTCGAGTTAACATTCTTTTGTACGAGGATCAAGAGAGACAATGATAATTCATTCCAACCAATATCCTTTTCCAATTGTTTTCTTTCTCCCCCTAATTTTGGAAAAACTCTTTCATAAAAATGGATAGTTGAAAAATCAAATATTAAATATGTCTTCTCTTGACATATGAAGATATTTTATTACTGATTTGAGAATCATATCCAACATATATTCTCAATCATCTCTAAAGACTCATCATAGTCCATTTTGGTGGGGAAATTCAATCATATACAAAAATTCTAAAATGAGAAAATTAGATTACTGACCAAAAACCAACTGCAGAATAGAGTAATTATGATAACTTGTTGGCTTAATATGAATCAATATTGTAGCATGTAAAATTGTATATCTCCAAGTAGTCATTGAAAGATTAGCTCTCACAAGTAATGGTCTTACAACCAGCTTTAGACGTTTTATTCATAATTCTACAAGTCCATTTTGAGCATGAACATATGTTCTACAGGATGTTCAACTTCAATTCCAATTGACATACAATACTCATGAAAAGCATAAGATGTAAATTCACCAGCATTATCAAGACAAATTTTCTTAAACGAATAATTTGGGAAGTGATCTCTTAACATAACTATTTATGCTAATATTTTGCAAATGTATGATTGCATGTTGATAATAAACAAACATGTGACCATTTAGTTGATGCATTAATTAAAACCATGAAATATCTAAATGATTCACATGATGGGACCACAAAATCACCTTGTATTCAGTCCAAAAGATGAGATTGACTCATTTCTAAAGTTTTTTGGTAATGGTCTTATTATCAACTTTCCTTGTACACATGTATTACATGAGAAATCATTAGATTGAAGTAGTTTTTGTCTCTTAAGTGGGTGTCCACTAGAGTTTTCAACTATTTTTCGCATCATGATAGATCCAGGATGACCCAGCTGATCATGCCATACAAGAAATCCCTTTTTGATTCGTAAACTTCAGGTTTACAATGACATGCATTTCAATTGTACTAATATATGTTTAGTACAAGCCAAAAGAGAATATTGATAATTTCTCCAATACACATTTTATTTTTTATTCAACCCAAGTCCATTGATATAAAGATATTTCATATCTTTTTCATTGTTTGTCTCAATATGACATCTATTAAGACAAATGTCTTTAGAACTTAATAAGTTTCTATTAGACTTCTTTGTAGAAGTGTAATAACCCTTCTGGAGCCTTCAAAATATTATTTGTGATATAAAAATAATGCTAATATTGAGTTCTCAAATAACCAAACATGAGAAAAATAAATTAATAATCTTGAGAGTTTAATTCTTGCACTATCAGAAAAATAGAGTATATTTAGTCTATCCAATATTCTTGCATATCAAACATATATATATATATATATACGTATATATATATATATAAATATATCATATATATATATATATATATACATATATATATATATGTGTATATATATATATATATATATATATGTATATATATATATATATACATATATATATATATATATATATATATGACCATTTTGATATGCAATAATATATATATATATATATATATATATATATATATATATATAAATTAAATTTTAATGAACTTAATAACCTCAAGTTGTTGGAGGTACCTTCCAAATTTAATCAACTTTGCAAGTCATATTTTATCAAATAATATCAAATAAAACTAAATATAAAATATCATATCCAAAAATCTTTGAACCTTTATATATGTATAGTATAATAAAATTAGAACCACAAATTTATATCAAAACCCTTACTTCACATTCTTACAAAAAAAATTAATATATCATTTAATGCAATCTTAATTCACCTATTATATTTTAATACTAATCAAGTTCAAATTTATTACCTTCCAAAACTTAAATTTCCTACACCTAAAAATGCAGTGTCCATTTATTTACTTTTATCTAAAAGTTATTTCATTGCCCCTTGTTAGGTTAATTTATTGTACAAATTTAGTTACATCCTCTAATTCAATTTCAACAAATTAATGCACCATACATCTAATGTTTTTCTCCATTTAATTTGTACACATAAATGCACAAGTGATAGCTTTTTCTATTCAACATTTAAAAATATGCAATCAATAAAACCCAACATTATTATTTCTATCATAGAACATTATATATGTTTGAGGAAAGACTTTGGAAAGACTTTTCAATTACCATACATATTCCCTACGTAATACCAATTCAAGTTTAATAATATTATTCATGTGTCATCCAATATTAGAAAACTATCAATATCATACATTCACAATTCACACTTTTATAACAATTACAATATTATATATATATATATATATATATATATATATATATATATATATAATAAATGTCCATTATACACTCATTTCACATATACATTTCATAATATAAAAGAAAAATTGATTCTTCTAACTTATACATAACCAACATCAAACATGCATATTTTATATAGTAATAATACCATAAAGAATTCACCTTAAATTAATTAAATTATAATAAAAATAATTTAATATATAAATATATATTTTATAATGTCACATCAAAACTTCTTCTACCATTTTATATTAAAAAAAATCTTAATATTTTCATCACCAATGAGGTGATCAATGTTTCCATCTTCCATGTTCTATTTAGTTTAGCAAAGAAAAACAAAAATATCAAGATGAGTTATGTAACATCCCGTCAAGATATTACGAATTTTAAAATAAAAAGTAAAGAACAAAAAAAAAACATTAGCTTTATTTATTAAAGCATCATTTCCCAAAAACGCGGGAAATTAAAAAACTTTAATCGTAACATAATTCAAATATTCGCAATTACATTATTACAAAATCGACCAAAGTTCAACATAATTAAGATTACATCAAAATTCTTAAAATGAAAATCCTTTCAAAGCCCCAGGTAGCCCTTGCACTCCGCCTATAAGCATCTCCTGGCTCACCTATCAAATCATCTACTACCGGATAACAAATTATCTGATCATCGCCACCCACACATAAATAGGGTGAGCTATGCACACACACACACACACACACACACACACACACACACACACACACATATATATATATACACACATAAAATAAATATGTCATCCATCCCAAAGAAAATAACATCACTAAAGTATTTTATTATTTTCAAATTACCCATCCCTGATCCCATAGTCCTTCATGAGTCATATGCATGAACTAGGTCTTGGGACTTCAATGTGCTTCCACGAAACTAACTCATTCGTGGTCCAACCCTACGAGCCTATCTCGCTCATAATCCTTCCCCACAGACTCCTCGTCTGTAGTAAGACATCCAAGCCTCCCTCGCTTGGACCATGACACGCACGCAATCACCATATTATGGACTCCTCGCCCAATAGCAGCCGACGGGAACATAACAGTTCCTTGCTCATCGTGCGTCCGACGTATGTAATCACCATACTAAGGACTCCTCACCACTTAGTAGCCGATGGGAACTACACAGATCCATGCCCATCATGCGTCCCACCATTAAGCACATCCTAGACTCCTATTGGACTTAGTCCTACAAGCCCAAACACCACAAACACAAGCATATAATTCCTATACTTTAGGAAATAGCAAGCAAACAGTCCAAACAGTGCGTATAAACTTGGCTTTTAGCCATTCTCACTTAAATTATGTGCCTTCGCCCAAGCGAGCACATTAATCTCGCCTAAGTTGAATCATCTCACCTGAGCGAGCATGAAACAGTGGCAACATCACACCATCTCGCTTAGGCGTGCTCGTCTCGCCTGAGCGAGTTATATCTTCGCCCAAAAACGCAGAGAAACCTCGCCTGAACGAGAATTCGACGCATACTGCATCAGACCACAACTAAACCTCGCTTAGGTGAGCCACCCTCACCTAAGCGAGAGTATCTATCGCTCAAACACCAAAACCCCTCGTCTGGACGAGAAGTCACGCTCAAACATGCACAGGTCTCATCGCGACCTCGCTTAGGCGAGCATGTCTCGCTTGAGCGAGAAACAAGTCGCTTAAAACCAAGCAAGTCGCCTGGGCGAGATGCTCGACCCCTAAACCAGTAGCGAAGTCCTGCAACTCTCGCTTAGGCGAGAGTGACCCGCTTGGGCGAGAATTGCAGTATTCCTCTCCTGGTCTTGTGCGAAAACAATCCACAACCATACCAAAACCCAATTTAATGACTACCAAGCATTTTATTTCATCAAGCCATCACAGTAACATGTTTTCAACAGGTTTGCATCATCAAACTAAAGGTTTGGCCAAAGACAACAACAGTACCAAAACCCTAATCCAATTCATATAAACCACCCAAAAGGGCTTTGTACCTAAACTTCAACCCACCAATTCTCAATTACAGTACATATAATACCAAAATCATACCATATAGAATCCAATTGAAGGCAAAAACGCAGAAACACGAGCAATATGGAAACTTGGCTTAAAATTGGGAAAAGAGAAGAGTGACTCTTTTTGCTCATTGATGCTTTGCCTCAAGCCTCCTCCCCAACTTAGTCTCTTACGCACCCAACACTAACAGCCCTTCCTTTCTTTTACTTGATCACTCAATATGGTCTTAATGAGAGGTAATTGTGGCAAAACGAAAATTCACCTTTTATACCTACTTAATGGTCATTGAATTAATGTTTTATACTCTTCTTTGAACTCGTGACCCTCCACTCATAAGACCAAATCACCACCATTACGCTAATTCAGATTTAGTGATAATATTATAATCCTATGATTATAATATCAATCACCAATCACAAATATATTATCAAAATAATAATAAAACAAGTAACACACAAAAAGGATACATAGGACTCAGACCCAAGTCCTCTCACATAACTAAGTACTCTCAACCATTTGGGCTAGTACTTTTCCACGTCATAACAAATAACATTTAATGTAATATAAGTCCCATTATCCCACATTTATTACTTAATTAATTATTTAATTTATTAATTTCTATGGGTCTTACAAGTGACATCCATATGGCCAAAATCAAAATCATCATCTTTATAAACATAAGGTGTGTTTCTATGTTTTTCTCCTTTTTTTTAGGATGCTTCTATGTAAGACAAGTATGACTCAAATGGCCTTTACCATCGAGTGATAAATTATATTTCATATTATTTGTCATTGTTTTCATATTTTTTTTCTATTCCCTTCTTCACACTATTTTGTTCTACTTCTAATGATAAAATGTCTCTGTGAAATTTCCTTTATGACCATGAAAGTACCATGAAAATATGAATTAGATGTTGATGCAACCACTTATGGGAATGAAGCATAACTAATTTAGCCTCATGGATGTTGCTGAATTCACTTATGGGAATGAAGCATAACCTATTTGGTCTCATGATTTTTCATCACAAACTCATTGTTTTGTTTAGTCATAAGAATGCATGAAATAATTTCAGAATATTTGTGAAATACTCAAGAAGATGAGTAATTCTTCCTTGTAATATCAAGAGTCACAAATTCAAATTTTGTAAGGTTTGACTTGTTTAAAATTGACTCATAAAATATTGATAATAATCAAATTTTATTTATGAAACTATAAAATTAATATAGACAATAATTATAATAATAATCATCATCATAGTAATAATAACAATAATAATAAGTCAAATATGAAAATTGATAAAATCAAATAATTTTTATCAAAAAAAGAAGAATATAAGACAAAGTTGTCAATAAGAAAATGATTAGAAAGAGCCTGATTGAGGAACGTATAACATTGTCCTTAAAGAGAAAATGTGAGATCCAGGAAATTTATGAAAATTAATAAGTAATGGAATAAAGAAATGAGGGGTTGAGAATACCTTAAGGGAGTTCTTTGATAAACCTTAGACAAGAAACAATGATAACTTAAAGGGTTTAGAGCACTTGGTTATGTTGGGAAGACTTGGGTTCAAGTCTAGTGTGTGCCATTAGTGTGATTTTAATTGTGTTTTATATTACCAAAATATTATGAATGCGGAAACATGGTTTAACATTATATGAATGTGTGAATTAACAAGAATAATGGGATGGTTTGTTGGTATGCATGTGTTTGATGGATTGGGAGGTTGTGGGTTCGAATCTTGACTAGAGCAAGTAGGCTATTTATATTTTTAAATTTTTGCTAAGTGTGGGTTCGAATCTTGACTAGAGCAAGTAGGCTATTTATATTTTTAAATTTTTGCTAAGTGATGGAAAAATCTAGAGACTGTAGAAATTCCCTGAGAAACCAGAGAGGTAGCAGTTGGGGTGCAGTAATCCAAAATAATGGTCATAAAACCTTGAATTTAAATAAATTTCGTTTTATTATGTGTATTATTTATTTTGGGCTGAAGTTGGGGGGAGAGAGAGAAGAGTGAGTGGGGAAAACAAAAAGTCATAGTGTGTGTGTCAAGTGAGGGCTGAGAATTGCAATCCAGAGAAGGAAATTGGAGTGGAGGCAAAGAGGGGAGCTTTGGGAACAAGGAAGAATTCATTGGAAATTGTTTGAAGCTAAGAAACCGGGTAAGGGGAGCTATCTATATTTTTCTTGTATATGTGGTATGGTTATTGGTGTTATTATGTTATAGAAATCTGAAAGATGTTCAAGTGTGAGATTTCTTGGTGATTGTTGATGCGAAAGTGGATAAAAAAAATGTAGGGTCTGTTGTTTATTGTTTTCCTTTTGGGGTTGGAGGTGTTTTCATGGGTGAGTACGTCGGAAGATTTGGATTAGGGGGAAGTTGCATGAACACAAGTTGAAAAATAAATAATTAGGTAATTGAAGTGTAAAAGATCATTAGGATTTGGAAAGTTATTTATGTGAATTGGGTACAGTGGAATCCTTTCTGAAAAGACAAAAAAAAAAATGAATCTAGAGGTGAATTAAAATTCTGGATTTCAAGATGTAGATATATTACATGTATTCATATAAAAGTATCAAAATGCAAGTGTGATTTTCTATATTAATTATGCAGGAATATAGACAACGTGTGTGTATATATATAATATTATATTAGGCATTGTATCAAATAAAAGCTAATCTAATATGAATAATGGTGGGTTGATATTACGTTTTGGTATCAAAAGAAAGTGGCAGCGTGTTTTGTGTATATATAATGTATTGCATAGTAATGTATATGATATAGTAAAGATATGTTAAAGGCTTTTGTAGTTAAATTATTATTATGTTTGTGCAGTGATTAAGCCAGGGGTTGAAATTGTAAGTATGAAGTTTTATTAGGTGTTGATCGTTGGAATAATAAAAGGTTAATATGTATTGGTAGCAGTGTAAAATAGTGATCTATTAAGTGTGAAATAAGTTTATAAAATGGGTGCAGTCACGAAAAAAATTGGAGATCGTGAGAAGAATGGTTGCGAGGTGCAGAAGTTTTCTTTATGAGTTATATTATAAAAATAAATAAATAAATAAGAATAAAAAAAATGACGATGTGATTAATGAAGGTGCAGTAGAATTATGTAGTTGGTGCAACACTTTTAAAAAAATATATATATATGATCCTAATATATATATGTGTATATATTATAAAGAAACATGTTGCAGAATATAGTTTCTGGTTTTGGATTGTATAATGTGAGGTTATATGACTATGTGTTGATGTTAATTTTGGGTTGACATGAAGGTTTGGTTGGAAGGGGCTTTTGTAGGTACTGTTTGAGATGAATTTTGGATTTGGTATTAAAATATGCATTATTGTGTTGTTGTTTTAGAGCTCCTAAGAGTATTATTAACTTTTGGATAAACTCAAGTTTCAACTCAATCTCAATTGTGAATATGTATGAATAATTGATGTATGGGATATGTGTTATAGTTTCTGGGAGTGCCTGGCGCCTAGCGGCAAGAGGTTTTGCCAAGCAGTCTACAACGCAACTTCGTCTGGCGGTGCCTAGGCAATGCCAGGCAATAGCGTGCGAACAATGTATTATTTTGTAGCGTTTTACATCGATGGTCTTGAGAGTTTGGTCAGGGATATGCTGGACTAGTTACGAGCGGGGAGGTTCGTAACGGAGATTTGAGATGCGTGATTGATACGGGCGGGGAGGTCTGTATCTGTTGTACTCTTGTGTGGGGATACGAGCGGGGAGGTTCGTATGTTCCGTGCTCACACTTGAGGCTACTATGAGCGGGGAGGTTCATAGTAGGTGCTCACGCATGTTGGACTACGAGCGGGCAGGTTCGTAGAGTTGGACTACGGGCGGGGAGGTCCGTAGAGTTGGACCACGAGCGGGTAGGTTCGTGGGAGCATGATAATCCTTAAGGACCAAGGTTGTGAATGGATCTTTCTCATATAGGTTATGAGATTGGGGTATAATGTTATAAAAAGGTCAATAAACTAAAATTGACTAAGTTAGATTGGGTGAGGGTCAATTCTTATTATCTTATTATTTGTATAATTTTTCTTTCTCAGCTCACCCTTGCTTGTTTGTGTGTTTGTGTTTGGCGATGATCACGTGACTTGTTACGTGGGAGCAGACGTGAATTCAGGTGATCATGTTGATGCTTAGCAACAGAGCGGGGCTACCGATGGGGGATTTTCTTTATGCTATGCTTTCCTACCTTTTGTAATAGACATTATGATGTTTTATCCATTATGAACTTGTAATAAAGATGAGATAGTACGAATGGATTATAGCGAGACAAGTTTGAAATTTTCCACGCTTGGGAATTTATCGAAATGTCTAATTTTCTTAAAGTATATTTTGTGAAAAATTAATTTTATCTAGTAATATCCATCTGGGGTGTTACAGAAAACGACACCACTAACTCATTTAGATAACCTTCGTGCTTGGATAACCTTCGTACTGATAACGTGTTATAAAATAAAGTTAATAATAGAGAGAATGATATAGAGAAAGAATACAACATCAAATACTAGTTTTATGTGTCACATTATCAAGGGGGAAAAGTCTCTATTTATAGGTATAAAAGACAACTCAAAGGGTACAACTCAAGGGTTACATACTTAACATAAATAATATAAATATCATCAATAGTAATTAAGTCGAGTAACTGTTGGCAACTTAATGGACAATCCATAACTTTCATAACAAAATTGACTTTTATTTTTAATAATAAAGTTGAATACCAAACTTCAATTGAACCTTTCTCTTATATGACAAATATGTTAAAAAATATTTATTATTTGACAATTTGGTTATTGTTATTTTTAATTTGTTTACCAAAAAAAAAAAATACTAGAAAAAAGGAAATAAAGTTGACAATAGTTGGATAAAGGAAAACATGTTAATGTCTTGAATTTCAATATTTTTAATCAATTAAATTTATCTGTAACTTTAACTATTTTTTTTTTTGAAATATTTCAAAATAGTATAAATAATTATTTATTTTGTTAATCGACTAAATTAGATATAAATTCCATTCTTTTGTAAGTTCACAAAATTATAACTAGTTATTATATTATATAATCGATTAAATGAACTATATCAATTAAATGACGAATGTATTTAATCAATTAAACACATTTTCTAATAGATTATAACGAAGAGATGTAACTATTTTTTAAAATTTAATTAGGATAATCAATTAGATACTTGAGATAATTTATTAAAAGCATCACTTGTTTTAAATTAATTTCAAAACTATGTAAACAGAGACCGAATCTCCATATTTGAAATAATTTTAGCAATTATTTTAAGCGAATTATTTTGAGATTAATAAAATTATTTTTATACTTTCAAAAAGTACCTTCAGGCTTCGAAGAATCAAAGGTTGTGTTGAGTTTTAAATTTCTTGTAATTGCTTTTGTTGTGTTTAAATCTTGGTAAATTCATTCCATTTTGTTTTGTTGTAGTGTTTCTAGTGTTTTATTGTTTATTGTTTTGATGGAGACATATATCTTCTTTGGAGATAAAAAGTTTATAAGACTGAGACCCTTTTGAAGTTTTTCAAGAGTGGATAGGGTACATCCTCTTTGTGATCCAAAGTTGACAGAGGTTGATATTCTCTTGATTTGTTATAGTTGTAAGTTTGTAGTTGCAAGTTGCTTATACATTTTTTTTTTGTTGATAGTGAAACCAATTTTTCAAACGTGAAAACCTAAGAATGGATATAGAATCTATGGCGACCTTGTTGGGAATAGTTTAAGTGCAATTCAAAGTCTCACATTGGATAGAATAGACAAAGTTAAACACTATATAAGAATAAAGACCCATAACACCATTGTCTTAAGGTTTTGGGATAAAAATGGTGTCAAATGACTTATATGTGTAAGACCAATGTCATATATATAGAACCATAATCTCTCTATAACCCTATAACCCATATGATGAAATATATAACCCATCAGACTTAAACCAATATAAGTTCTCTTGTGTAACACTCTATATTAGTATAATATCACACTATTAATTATAGCATTACAATTAAGATATTAAGCATAAATCTTCACCTAATTTATACATTGTATTTACAGTCCTTGTTGGAAGTCCCACATCGACTAGAGATAAGGTCATCTCATAGTATATAAGTGGGGTGAAAACCTCACCTTACAAGTCAGTTTTGTGGGGTTGAGTTAGGCTTAAAGCTCACTTCTAACATGGTATCAAAGCCAAGTTAGATCCTATCCTAGCGAACTTTCATTTGTAGTCCCACGCACGAGATGTATATACCTCGGCGTAAGGAGGTGTGTTTGAAGTCCCACATCGACTAGAGATAAGACCATTTCATAGTATATAAGTGGGGTGCAAACCTTACCTTACAAGCCGGTTTTGTGGGGTTGAGTTAGGCTTAAAGCTCACTTCTAACAGTCCTCAAGTGTATGTATATAAACTGGAACTAAGCTCCTGAATAGTATCTCTATATATCTCACTATTGACTACCATTGGTTTCTTGAACTCACAAGATTTTTATTAAAATTATTTACCCAGGGAGTGTCTTGCTCACTCAACGAATAAGACCACTAAGGGTATTTTTCACAAATTCATTTAGCGAGTCTTATCTCATCCAGCCAGTAAGACCACCCCTACTTCTTTGACTTTCATCAATATACACTCACTTAGTGATCAGATCACTTGCCCAACGAATGAGGCCTCCCTTGCCTTGTTGACTTTCACGAATCCTACTCTTGCATAGCAAGTGAAACATTCGCCTAGTGAATTTGCAAATCGATAAATGTGTAATCTAATATATCAATCCACTTGGTACTATATGGACTGGTTTGGTTATCTTTCATGGTACACAATGAATCTTTGAATTAAAGGAGGTATGAGATAATATCATTTGGTATTAATTGATATATTAGGCTCTCATTTACAAGATTAGCAAACAAACAAATATCATCAAAAAAACCTTTTAACCTAAACCACACTTATATAAATCATTCATTGCATCTTAAGACACCATTGTCATTATCAATTTGATAACACCTCATCAAAATAAATCAAATTAAAGTATACCAAATGGTGAGAAACTAAAGGAGGATTTCTTGCACCTTTTGACATGTGTAGATGTGTGAATTGTGTTGTAGTCAACTTACCCTTATCCATTTGTCTTAGGTTCGCTTGTTAATCTAAGTTTTGATTTGGATCAAATGTTAGTGTATAGTAGGACATTCTTAATACAAGTCTTCGAGAAAATGTCAATTTATGTTTTATTTGTTAGATATAATTTGATGTATAAACCTTTTTATGGCATATGTGATTTTTGTATATTTGTGTTTGATAAAATTTAATTATTTGTGAATTGTTAATTAACATGTTTTGTTTTCTTTTGTACATTTTGTTTTTCATGTTAAACATTTATTTTAATAATTTATCTCTCAATGTGATTATATGGTTATTTGTAATGATTGTGATGTGCACACGAATAAATATATATACATGTTGAGACATATGATCTAGATTAAAGATCTATTTTAAACTTTCTTTATATATATATATATATATATATATATATATATATATATATATATATATATATATATATATATATATATATATATATATATATATAGGCTTAGTTACTATTTTGGTCTCCTAATTTGTTGATTCGGTTCATTTTGTCCTTTTATTATTTTTTGGTTCAATTTGGTCTCCTAATTCTTTAAAAAGGTTCAATCTGGTCATTGCCGTTAAGTTAATGTTAACACCGTCTTTGTACATGCCACATGTCATTTTGTGGAATTTTCAATTTTTTAATTTTTTATTTTTTTAATTTTTAAAAAAATTAAATTGCCACGTGTCACGTCATGGTTGTGTCACGTGTCAACTTGAGATTTTTTTTTTAATTTTTAATTTTTTTAATTAAAAAAAATGTGCCACGTGGCAGATCACGATTTTGTCACATGTCAAGCTAACATTGGTTGTTTTCAATTTAGTCCCTCTATTTACAATTTTGATTCAATTTAGTCCCCCAATTTTTTAAAATGATTCAATTATGTCCTCTCTAATTTGAGACCAAATTAGTAATTAAGCTTAATTAACTTATATATACATGTTAAAATAATTTTTAATATATTTATAGATCAAATTACTCCACCTAACTATGCAAGTGTAAAAAATTACAAGTGAAAAAATGTAAGAAATAAAATAACATGAGTATTTAGGGAGTGATTTGATGTATAAATGATAGAAAAATATTTTAACATGAATAAATAAGTTGTAATTAAGCTTAATTATTAATTTGGTCTCAAATTTGAGATGACAAAATTGAATCATTTTAAAAAAATTAGGGGACTAAATTGAATCAAAATTTTAAATAGAAGAACCAAATTGAAAAAACCAATGTTAGCTTGACATGTGGCACAATTGTGACCCATCACGTGGTAGTATTTTTTTAAATAAAAAAATTCTTAAATTGACACATGTCACAACCATAAAGTAACATGTGACAGTTTAATTTTTTATAAAAAAATATTAAAAAAAATTGAAATTTTCACAAAATGACACGTACGGAAACGATGTTAACATCAACTTAACGGCAGGGACCAATTTGAATTTTTTTAAAGAATTAGATGACCAAATTAAAACAAAAAATAATAAGGACCGAACCAACAAATTAGGGAACCAAAATAGTAATTAACCCTATATATATATATATATATATATATATATATATATATATATATATATATATATATTTTGTTATGTTTATGTTATTTTGAAATATTAAACATTTTGTTCAAGCTTCTATAGTCTTATGGCAAATATGATAGTTTTTTATGTGAATGTTACATTTATTAATTAAAAAAATGGGTGTTATTTATATAAGTATTTATTGAAAATTAATCAAATCATATAATTACTTAGAAATTATATTTTTTTTCTCAGCCATTTTTAATAAACAAAATTGTTTTATATTTAATTTTATTTGATTTTTATCTCTTTCTTTCTTAGTTTTTTTTTACTTTTTATTTTCACTCTTCTTATTTTATATTCTAAATCAAATAATGTGTAAAACATTTTAAATGTATTAAGGCAGTTGAAAGAATATTTCATGCACTTATAGAGAATCGATTGAAACTGTTAATTTTAAGGAAATAAAAAAAAAAATAGTTACAATATGGACATAATACAATTTTATTTGAACTTTCCCGTGAGACATAATCTCATTTATTTTGTATTTTGTATTTTTCATCATAAAAAAAGAGTAAATATCTAAAATTGATTTGTGAAAGATGGAGATGGTAGTTGGTTGACCCTTGACTAAAATATTTATGTAAATAGAATATTAAATAATTAGTCTTATTTTGGTAAGTGAAAATTTAATAGAAATCTATATCAGCAGTTAAGTGTGACGCAGACACATTTATTACTTCTGTGTCACTCTCTACTCTCGCATCTCTTCTTCTCACATTACTTCTTCAGGTACAACTTACATTGGAAATATTCAAAGTTTTAAAAGAATGCTATGATAACGATGGTGCATGCTTCAAGGAAAATTAAGAGAAATTAGTGAAAAGGTTAAAAAATGTTAAAAATGATATTTGAAAACAAGGAGAAGAAATCTTGAAACTAATTGAGATTTGAAAGTTTTCCATGTTATCCACATTAAAATTACATCGTTATGTCGTTTGTGATTATTCTAAGAGAAAAAAAAAATTAGATTACACAACTAAAAAACAATAATAAACCTTAAAATCAGTTAGTGGTTGATAAAATTTTTTAAAAGCATTAAAATAATACATTCAAATCTATATATTTAATTATTGTCACTGGTATAACACAAATATATATTATAATTTTGAGATTGTATTTCATATAAAATCTATTTTAAATAAGTTTTTTTTTTAATTTCATCTATTTCATTAATTGGATTTTCTCGTTTTGACAATGTTTTTCTTATCTAAAGAATTAATTTAAAAGGGTTCATCTAATATATCTATTTTTATTTAAAAAAAGTTAAAACTAAAATATAATTTTTTAAAATCTAATCAAGAATTGAAAGACATAATAATTAAAAGAAAAATCTATGATAATTAAGTCAAAAACTAATATTAAAATAATATTTTATTATAAGAGATAAAAGAGAGATATTTTTTTTTATTTTAAAATGGAATAGAACATATGAAAAATGAGAGTAGAATGAATGAGTTTGTATTCAACTTTCTATTTTATTTGAAAAGAAAAAAAAAAACATGCAAGTGTGGAAGATGAATATAACGTGTCCAACTTTCTATTTTTTTTTTTTTGTTTGTGAAAATAAAGACATGCAAAGGGGGAAGGGGGGCATGGTCCCGTATAGCAACACAAAGATTCACTCCTGTTTAAAATGAATATAAATGAATGACGATTTAGTAAGGGAAAATAGACCAAGTAAAAACTTAAAATGAGTGAATGATATTTCATGGATTTTTTTAATTTAAATTAAGTCTAGTTCAATTTCAAGAGTTTATTCAAACATAGTACAACTTTTAAATACTATTAAAACAATTCAATTCCATTTATTATAAAAAAAAAGGTTCAATAATTTTATAGAAGTTCAATTAAGTCTATTACTACTTCAATTCAATTAATTTTTTTCCCAACTTACTTCTAGTGCTTTTTAAGCAACTTGAAACATTTTCCATATATTGAATACAACACTTTCATAATATGAAAATTTTTAATAAGTTAAAACTCATTGCACCCTTCTCCTTTTCTCTTTTTTCTTTCTCCAAACTTTCTGTTGTTATACTCATTGTCATCAACCTCCCTACGTTGTCACTTACACCACCTCTAAAGCCATGCTATGAATACCAATGTTCTCATCCTTGTACCAATCTTATCAATAAAAGGTGATCTAAAGATTTCAAAAATGTTATTGAGTGTGTTGTCTTTTAAACAAAATAAAACACTACTAAAGTAAAAAGAGTTGCATCCTGATTATAAGTTATAACTTTTGATCTAGTGATAAACATTTAAAAGAGGTTTAATGTTATAAATATAAGTGTGAGTTTGAGTCTCACAATGATTAGAAAGGAAAAAATTGAACAACATATAAGAAAAAAGAACTACAAATCCCATTATCTTAAGGTTTAAGGTATAAGGAATGTTGTAGTATACTATATGGATTAGTTCAAGGCTTAATAGTGTCAAATCTTCTCATCGTATTTTCTCTTGAAAGACCCAACACTGGTATTAGAGTTAGTGACTATAACATCTCAAAATTTATACCACAATATTTTCAGTATGAAAAAAAATGATTAAATAGTTATAATAATTATTTTTTTAGTTATAATATATATATATATATATATATATATATATATATATATATATTATTTAATATCATAATGTTATAAATATTATATATCAGAATGTACGTATAATATATATATATATATATATATATATATATATATATATATATATATATAACATGATAATGTTATAAACATTATATAATAATAGATTATGTTTAGTTGTTTTAAAGTATATGTATAATACAAGTTTATCTTTAGAATAAATGGTGCAAGTTCAGAAAGAGATAGAATTTCAATTAATAAGATTTCGTAATTATATTTTTATATTTACCTTTAAGTGAGGTGTCCCTAATCTCATTCTTATTTATATTTAGTTCTCGTTCCTAATTATTTATTTAATTATATTCATCTCCAGATATGCACTGGTCCTATTTATTCAATTTATATTTATTCTCAATTACTTATTTATATTAATCTCCAGTTCCGTACTGGTCCTTTCTATTTATTTATATTTATTTTAATTATTCATTGATCCTATCTATTTATTTATTTATATAATTATATGGCTTAATATTGAAATAAAATTTATGATAAATAAAGATTTGATTATTGTAGTTGGAGGTATAACCTTGGAGATTTAAACGAGTTAGTATTACTAAAGATGAGATGTTCTTAAGTTACTTTGTTGGCCATGAGCTCATTTATCCTAACTAGTCACTACAAAATTAATCAATATCTTTATAAAGTATGATAAAATCCAGTTTTATGGATTTGGGAGAATTTTCATTTCATTTTATCTTATTATGATATGTTGTATATATATTTTTTGTGATCTTTGTCTCACTTCCCTATTTTATGATTATGTGTGAAAAACAAAATGTTATAACCTCATCATAGATGGTCGCTCCCAACATGCCTGATCCCTTCTTCGCTGACATTGTGACTATTTTTCCAGGGAATGCATGGCAAAATAATGCAGTGAATAATTCTGTAACATTTCAAGGAACGAGAAACTCCACCATTACTTTTCTCTTTGCTCCAAATGTGCCGATTGTCATCGAAGGAAAAATCAGAGTTACCTTCTATTTACCCCCAACAGTCCAAGTAAACCCCATCCATAGCCTTTTCCCTCCACCTGTTTGAAAACCAGTACATGAGGGGGAAACTGTAAATAAATAACACTCCTTCCTCTTCTAGTGTAGGAAATATAGAATGTACTAAACGGGGTAGATATAAGATGCATACAGTATTGTAAATATATATATATATATATATATATATATATGTGTGTGTGTGTGTGTGTGTGTGTGTGTGTGTGTGTGAATATTTTAAGTATAATTATATATCATCGTATAATTTTGCCTTTAAATTTTATTGTAGGAAATAATAATAATAATAATAATTAAATAAAAATAATTTTTTTTTCGTCACAGTGACTTGTCTTGGTGATCAACTCAAAGAATTATTAAAAAAATCTTAGGTTTGTGCATTTCTTGTGTTGGTGATCAACTTCACAAACCCATAACTTTAAGGTTTTGGATTGGGATTGAGGTGATATTAATGTTAGCATAAATGGTTTGATGATTTGGTGTTCGAAGATTTGATGAAGATATATGAAATCATTGCATTGGAACATGTTAAAGCCATGATAAAATTGATCAAGGTGTGAAGAGTTGATGATTTACATGTTGATCAAGCTTGGGGTGTTTATTGAATCTGAGGTTCACATGAAGAACACAAAGTTTGAAGATTGGTGCTAATAGTGTAGACCATTTCGCATTGTATAAATGTATAGGGTCTGATTGGTGTCTTTTAACCTGTTGAATGGTTTTTTAACATATTAAGTGGTTTGCTGCAGTAGTTTTATTTGTTACATATTCAATTAGTTGAATTATTCTTTAATCGTTTGATTTCACTTAAGTCAAGTGAAATCAACCGATTGAATGAAATCATTCTGAATTATATGGAAAATTTTTCTAGATCATATAGAAGTGCAACCTTTGGTGATTGATCTTTGATCTTTCTTTGAGTAATTTTGCTTGTTTTAGGAAATTGGAGAAAGAGTTTTTCTTGGCTAGGGAGAGCCTTCATTCAGGTTTGATCTTTCTCAAGTTTTTGAGCGTTATCTGGTGGTTTTCCAGGTCTGCAAGTGTGATATTGTTGTGCTTGTTGTGATTCTTGTGGGATTCAAGAGTCTTGATTTGTATTTTTGCTTATTTTAAAATTGTAATCTTGTGGATTGTGTAAATCTTTTGAAATAGTGCAAGTTAGGCTTGAGTTGCCTTGACAAATTGGATGTAGCTCATATTTGAGTGAACCGGTATAAAACTTTGTGTCCTTTTTCTTGTCTCTATCCCTTCTCTCTTGATTTGTGTTTTAAAATTTCAAGAATTGTGATTTCTATAATCTTTTAATTGTTCTTGTGTGTTCTAGCACGACCTGAAGCTTGGTTCATATTTGTATTGCTTCTTTGAATCAATCTTGATAAGTCTTTCATGTTGTTTTTGGTTTAAACTGTAAATTTGAAATTCTGTAGAATTCATAGTATTTCAATCAACTGATTTAATATTTTGATATGTTGATTTACACTGTATTGTTATTGTTTAATGAAATTAGCTTGTTATCCCTATTTTTAATCGATTAAAAGTGTGCAGTCCAATAGCAATTGCATCCTCATTTCGTGGTTAATCTTATTCAATTTAAAGGTGTTTAAGCTTTCAAAATTAATCAAAGTTTTTAATAAGTCAATTCAACCCCCTTCTTAGCATATTACCCATTTCAACACTCACAATTAAGTCTCTTATATAAGTTTGCTTATGTCTCATTGGTATTAAATATCCTGGATGTATCTATTCTTAAAAGACTCAATAGTGGTATTAGAATTGATATTTCATCTTGATGACCAACGATACTAATGTGAAAGTATATAACTTGAGAGGAATATTATTAAGAATAATATTTTTGTAATCTTTTACATGAATTTGTTGATGACTACTCGTGTTGAATATTCTAAATATATCTCCCATTTCAACATTTAACTGATAATGTCATCATTAATAAGATATTGATTTCTTTAGTGAAATGAACAATACAATGTTAAAATCTCAATTGTCAATTTTCAATTAAAGATAAGCATAATAACATAAATTTAAAAATGATTTAAAAGAATAAATAAAAAAATATCAAGAACGTAATAGATATTAACATTAGTGCATTTAAGAGTTTTTACATCGCAATATATGCCTCGGTTCCTGCGCACCCGCTGCATATAAACACGCGGTGGCATTTTTGTAATTAAAGTCAACTTTGATGCCTTGATTGCTATTCTAACTGAGGCATATAGCTTAAAATTTTTTGACAATTCCCGCTTTCCCAGAATTTGAAATTTTTTACATGCTTTTCTGCCTCGGGTACTGCTGAACCAAGGCCTAATAGCTTTTCTGCTTCAGGTGCTTTTTACCCGATGCAGTTAAGTTGCAGTTTTGTAATTTTTTTTATTTCATTGAAGGAATGTGCCTCAATTCTTTTATAACTGAGGCAGTAGATGACTTACGCATCAGTCTTCCTGCCAACAGAGGCATATGAGCAAGCCAATATGCCTCGGTTTCGAATTAACCAAGGCAGTATCGCTTCATAGGGTTAAAAAAACCCAAATCTTTTCACACCACAACAACACACATTCTACACTTCTTCTTCTCCAAGTTTCGCACACCTGGTCCACTCTTCCACTGAGCACCAGCCCTTCGTGCCGCATGCATCGCCGCTACACCGTCGAGGAGGTTTTCGACGCCATTGCATCTTCTTCTTCTTTGACCAACCATCATCGTTGTTCCATTTCGGCGTTCGTTCCGCCTGCACAATCGAGGGGTCGCTGCACTATCACTGCACCGTCGAGGAGTCGCTGCATCTTCTTCTTCGAGCAACCATCACCAACGTCCACTATACCGTTCCATTCAGTCTGCCTGCATCGTCGCTGCACCGCACCGTCGAGGAGGTTGTTCCAATGCCGCTGTCGTTGGCATTGCCTCTGTTTAATCATGTTCCTTTGTATGTTTATTTTTACATTTTGGGTTGTTTTTGGATTCGCCTTGATTTAATTTTTTGCATTGTTTGTTTGTTTTTATATTTTCAATCTTGAATTTGAGATTATTAAGATATATGGTAGAAATTGGGTTTGTAGTTTGATAGAGATTAAGTTTGCAATTAATTTTTTGCTTGTGCACCGTTTCTACGAATTATGTAGGTATAGGTACCGTGAGAAATGAGTGGTGTGTGTGTGTGTGTGTGTGTGTTAGGTATGAGTGTTGGGTCGTGGGTGTAGTGAGATGAGAGTGTGAGTGGTGCATTAAAGTGAGTGAAGTGAGGGTTTTGTGTGGGTTAGTGAAGGTTAGTGAGGTGTATGGTGCGGGTTCAGTGAGAGACTGTGATTGTAAGAGAAGAGGAGTGTATGATGGGTGGGTTATGTGAATGAGAAAGAGAGAGAGAGAGAGAGAGAGAGAGAGTAGTGTGCGTGAAGAGAAAAAGAGAGTGGTGCAGTGAGTAGGCCCTAGGAGAGAGAAGAGAAAGAGTGTAGTGTTATGAGTGAGAGATGTGTTGTGCGGTGATGAGAATGAGTGTTGTGAGGTGAGAGAATTTTGTGTAGAAGTTAATAGTGTGTGTTTTATGAGTGAGGTGAGGGAGTGCTACATGAAACAGAAAAAATGTGTGGGATTTGAGAATGAATAATTATGAGTCGATTTAACTTTGAAAAAAAATAATATGCAATTTCAAAGTTTAAAATAACCATCTCACTTCTTTGAATTATTTTTATTTAATTATTCTATAAATGTATGTAAAAAGAATGAAAAATTATCTAAAAACACAAGTGACCATGTATTGAAAACAAATAAAATGTGATAAATTAGATATCAACAACAACATATTATGATTGTTCTTCCTCGTCATTCTTAACTTCCTATTTTTCTTCTTTCACTAGTATGCCAAAGTCATTGTTTAAAAAAGAAAAGGCTATAAAATTGTATGTAAAAACTATAATTGTTAATTTGGCTTAACCCATAAGATTTGGTCCCAACCCGTGGGCTGGGGCCAAAAAAGTCCACAAGGTAAAAAGGCTCCCTATTAAAAATGTTCACATGGTCAAAAAGTCTACCAAAATCATGTGGGTTAGGGTCAACACATGTGCTTTCTTTTTAAACATGAAAAAAACATTAAATTTTTAAAATATATTATTAAACCTTTGATTTATGTTGGCTTGTCTGACCTCCAGCCAATCGCCCAGGGTTAACCTTCACCACGAGCCAATTTTGTCCTTCGACTCGTACCGGCTCGTCCTGATCTTCGGCTTGGACTGGCATGTCTCGTCCTTTAATCCATGTCAATCGGTTTCGACCTTCGATCTTAGCCAACTCATCTCGAACTTTGACTTGAGTTAACCCTTCTCGACCTTCGATCAGAGAGAGTTCGTCCAAAGTTTTTGTCTACAACAGCCCGTTTCGACCTTCAGCCTAGGTCGACCTGTCTTGGTCTTTAGCCTGAGTCTAAATTGATATATGACCTAGGTTGAAGGTATTATTTTTAAGAATTAATTAAAATCTTGTGGTAGGTCAAACACACCTTAAGTCTAATCCTAACCCATTTGAGAG
This sequence comes from Vigna unguiculata, assembly GCF_037176805.1. Lineage (NCBI taxonomy): Eukaryota > Viridiplantae > Streptophyta > Magnoliopsida > Fabales > Fabaceae > Vigna > Vigna unguiculata. The sequence goes on from NC_140800.1 coordinate 9,236,786, forward strand.
GAAACTTTAGGGACTGAGTTTTTTTTTAGCCCCTCAATTGAAAGTCTCTTAAAATTAGATTTTTTTTTTCAAAGGTAGATTAGGAGTGACCTATGCATCATGGCTCAAGTTAATGACTCTAATAAAAATTAAAGAAAGTCAATGGGTAAATAAATTTAAACACTCCCATTTTCTTACTAAACCAAATGGCAAATCACACTTTATCAAATACATGGGCAAGACTTTTAACTATTTGTAATACTAAACTTTCCCTTAACTCTTATTAACACTTTTTACAGAAAAAAAATAGAATTACAAAACTCAAAAATCCATTTAAATTAAAATTCCGAGTTAGTCATCCACCACTTGATGATTAAGGATATTTTCCTTATATGATTGTGATTTTGTATTTTGTTGGCTATCCAATTTTATGTGGCCATAATGCTAAACTTTTGAATCTATTTGTACGAATAGACTATTTTTTGTAAAAGAGTTTGAATATCCCATAAATATATTTCTTTAATCATTATTTATTGTTATTTGTTAAAAAAAATATCTATAATTATATATAAAGAGAATTTCCTTTTTTGTATTTATTTTTTATAATTTCAACTTTACCCTTTACAATGTAATTATTTGTTAAATTTTTAAAAATTAACAGTTATTTTTACAAGTTTTTATAAAATTATTTATTTATCTCTTTTTTCTTTTTTCTCCTAATTATTAACAGTTATTTTCTCATATAATTTTATTTTTTTTATAAATTTAATAACATTACAATATCATCAACTATTAATATAATATCATGTATATTTAAATAAATAAATAAATACATGCACAGTAACAATTGTGTTTATGCCGGTAATATGAATCTGGATTTAAAAAAGGATAGTATTGGAAGAATGGTGTTTGTTTGAGGATTGCAATATTTGCGTTGCATGGGAAGTTGGGGAAAGGAAGGTAAGTAGAAAAGGACAGGGAGAGTGAGACAAAGAAGGGTCCCACCGTTGTGAGACATGTGTGTGGTAATAATCCCTATTGTCTAATGCCCAATCAAACGTGTCTGTTTGGTAGAACTAGGCTGTAACTAATGGCAACTGTCCAACAAAACCATCATCACATCACATGACTTTTGTCCCCTCCCCAACAAGGTACAAATCCGTACTCTTCCGTCATACCCTCTCTTTATCTCTCAAATAATACTTTTATACATTTCTAACCAACCACCACTTTCAATTCTCTTCATCCCTTTTACCTAAAAATATCAAATACTGCCAAAACAAAAATTCAACTTTAATGAAATTTTTTCATCATATTCTTGCTTTAGATGAGATAAAAATAATAATTTTACTAATAAAATCATAACGATATCATGTGAATATATTTTTAAAAAAAATAGTTTATCAATTAGACTTTTGTAACCGTACACCACTTACTCTTAGGCATGTTAGACTTTTCTAACCAAACTTTGACGCGATTCTAATAAGTATAAATGGTCATTGTTAGTTACCTCGTTTTTAAATATGAATTGAAAAAAAAGTACCTTTTTCGTAAGAGAAATAAAGAGGTAAAGAAATGGGAAAGGAACGTGCACATTTATGTTCCACAAGGTCAATTCAGTTCATTTGAAGGGACAATAGCAAAACCTAATTTTATCCGATTTTTATGTTCAAATTGGAAAACACCATTGTTAATAATAATAATAATGACATACTTTAGAAATTGAAATCTAGAAATAAAAAAAAATATAAAGAAATACATGAACGACGAAAACAACATGTCCCACTTCCAACTCTCCTAGAAATGAGTTTGCATGAAAATATATATCAATTTAAAACGTTGATCGATATGTCAAATCATTGATAAAATAATTTCTCTTTTTTTTTTCATTCGTGCAATGATTTCATGGTTTGATTAATAATGATGAAAACAATGACCTAATTAGTTATTTGAAAATTTTGAAAAAAAAAAAATTGTAACTCCATCAAAGTTAACTTTACTTGAGTAGAATAACATAGATCTTTACAAATTGCAAGATGCGGTCTTATTTAAACAAGATTACTTTTGTATAATAAAATCATAACTACACACATAAAATTTAAACTCAAAATTTGAAAGAATCTCACACTAATTAAGGAGCAACCTATAGTTATAAAAATATATTTTTATCACCAAAATAGACGGTGGTCTCTTAGCTGTTTTTTTAATATATATATATATATATATATATATATATATATATATATATATATATATATATATAAAGAGATTTTAATTTTCAATTATTTTAGTTGTTAATGATTAGATGAATCATGGATTTCACAGCACATGTGAGCCCCTTGCAGAGATTTGATTGTCTCGATGTAACTGTTGATTTGCTTCTTCTTGTCGTGGGAGCCACTTCAAATATTCTCAAAATATATTCTCACTAATTTTCCTATTTTTGTTCTCAAGCTTTCAAATAATTCAATAGAATAAAGTGTTACCTATGTAGTTTTTTTTATTATATGTGTTAGTACTATATAAATATATATTTATTAGATGAGACAAGGAATTATTAAAGCACAATTTACAATTCATCAAAACGAATGAAACTATAGAAACATTAATTATTTTTTATCGTAAATATTGATCAAGTTAATACATTCTTTTATCCCAATCAAAATAATTCTTCGCCTGTCTCTCTTGTAAAATCTTAGATTTCTAAAAATATTAAAATGGATATTTTCACTATTAATAAAAAAATTTATTTTCCTTTAGTTTCGTTCTCAAATCATTGTAAATCAGGTGGGTTTGCTTCGAATTATAAAATAATTTAGATGGATTGATATTTTCAATGTATCATTTCATGTAAACCAACCAAATCATCGTAAATCAGGTGGGTTTGGTTCGAATTTTATTTTACTTTTAAACGTGAGCCTATCAAAATCAAGTGGTAAATATTCTTACATAATTAATGTTGCATTAGAAATGAGAACATTAGTTAGTTTGATCTTCTTCTTTTTTAACAACTTAATATTGTTTTTCTTATAGAAGGGAGGTAGTAGAACATAATAGAATCATCTTATTTTAATTATAAAAAAAAATAGTGTTACAATTTATTTCTATTTGAGAAATTTTCATAGAATTGTATGTTTGGTTATTAATAGCGTTTACAATTTCTTATTAATTTCGTAATAACTTCTCTCTTTTTTCAGCGAACTAATAACTATTTCATATTTATTGCATTTAAAGCTAAGTGTGAATTGGAGAAGTAGGTAAGGATATAGTATAGATTGTCATATTGTTCATCAATGTGAGTTTGAATATCTCTAACATCACTTTCTTTACTTAATGGATAATCTTTCCTAAGAAAATTCAATTGTTAATAAAGATTAGATTAATGTAAATAAATGTTTAATAAACAAGATAAAATATTATATCTTTAGTTAATAATAACAATAATAGTAGTTAGAAATTAATGTCATTCACAATATTATGACTATCCTAGATAACTATATTAATTTGATACAGAAAGTAAGCTTAAAATATAATAATTATTATTGTTATACCAAACTTTTGATATAGTGTTTTAAAATTTTATATATTGATCTATTTAAATGTTATAAGAAAATTTGACTTACACATAAGTTTAGACCCATAGACTTATTTAGATATAGTTTTGGTAATATATTTACAATATTTTATTGTAAATTAAGGATTCAAATACAAGTCAAATATATTTTTAAAAGTTTAAGTTAGGTATTTTATATAAGGTAACTATATTAAGTTTGACTTAAACTTATACTGTTTAAAGGCTTAACTAAAGTTAAATTGTGTACTTTTCTCGCCTAATAAATTGTTTCCTTTTCCCTCTTAATGATGATGTGTGTTATTGCGTAGGTTTTGGTTAACAATAATAAGAGATTATTTATACTTCAAGTTGTGGGACATTGTTAATTTAGTGTTTAAAAGAAAAAAAAAATAAGAGATACAACTTAATCTCTAAATATGTAAAAAAATAAAAATAAATTCAGGACATTATAGGTAAATGATAGTATAGTATTTGAATTGTTAATAAATTGGTTCTTAAAATTTATTTTAACATTTTTTACATTTCAACGAGAAAAAATATTTTTTATTTTTTAATTACTAAACGGGAAGTGCATAACGTAAAATTTTTAAGTCCAGGTTTAATTCTTTCACTCTTTTTCCTTTCTAAATTCTTCTTTCCTATACAAGTGTGAGCGTTATCTTTTTTCATCATTTTTTTTATTCTATTTCTAAATTTATTTTTCACAAACAAAGTCTAGTATGTAAAAGTTATTGAGCTATAAAATATTTTTATTTATCAAATTTCGTTAGGAGTGTCTTTTTACTTTAAAAAAGTCTCAATTTGTTTTCTATTCGTGTTTGAGTTCATGTTTTAATTGGTTAATTGGGAAAATGGATTTTCTCAACTAATTAATTTATGAATGATGTTTTCTATTATTTAGTTATCAAAGGTCTCTTAAATTTTGGTGCCACCTTGCTCTTTTTTAGAAATGACCTGAAGTGCAAGTAACTTCCATGTCACACAAGTTAATAAACTTTGAATGTTTGAAAATGATTTAAAATGATCTAAGTCATTGTTTAGTTCAATTATTCCATGCAATAATGTAATGTATACTAATTTAGATTATTATGAATGAAATAAACATATAATATAAATTCAATTGAGGTCACAAACTTGAAATGATATGTAAATCATTATTTGAATATAGTACATACACCTATATTCTTAAATATTTTAAAAAATAATAATACCATACTTAAATGATTTCCACATTCTTAGAAATTGAGTAAATCGTACTAATATACATAATTAACAAATGATACATTATAGGCAGTTAAAAAGAAATATATATATATATATATATATATATATATATATATATATATATATATATATATATATATATATATATATATATATATATATATATATATATTAAGGATTAAAAACAGAATAACACCAAACTTAAATGATTTCATAACTTGTGTAAGTTATACTAATATAAACAATTAACAAGTGATATATTATATAACATTTTTCTCTAAATCATAAGAAAGCATGTATAAAAATTATGAAGAAGTGTAACACCAAAATACTTTTATAGTTCTAACATATAAAAATTCATTTCAAAATATTCAATTCCTACTTTATATAAATTTATATACATTAATAAAATCAAACAAAGTATTTTTAACATAAAATATAAATCACGTGCACCAACTCATTTTCTCTTAATTTTTCCACACACTACATTCTCTTCTCATTAAAAACATGACCATTTAAGTTAGATCACAACACAAACTATACAAAGTATGCCAATACTTCAAACATTACAAAAAAAAAACACTAATTATCAACAATCATATTTTGTTCGTAATGGACATTACCCGTCAATAATGTCATTTTATTAATTGAATTTCGACGGACAAATATATCACGTCCACACATTCATCTTTGATATAACATTTACACCAAACACATATTAATCCATACATACTAACGCAAATGTTTATCTCTCTCATGCTACAACCTATAGGCAATTGCACTTGCATATCACCAATCCCATGACAAATAAATACTTGATAACTTTTGGAAGACACACGAATGTGTTGAATTTAGACTTTACAAATGCTATACTTGTCAAACTATCATGCTTTTATGACACTTAACAAAGACAATAAACATTGTCTACTCATGTGATAAGGTAAATTCTTATGACTTAGAAGACTCAATTCTATTTCAAATAGCAAGTTGAGTCACAAAAACTTCCTTTGATTCTCAACACCCAATATATTGCTTTATTGAGTCCATTAAATTATAGAGTTAGGATAATATCTTTATAAGTATCTCAAATTCAATACAATCCACCACTACACCACACATAATATTACCTCCCTCATAAATACTATGTCTATATTACATCATCAACCATAAATTCATATCAACTTGCATTTCATAATTCATCATTCTTAACTAATTTTTATATACAACAATTTATTTAAATAAAGTCAAATAAATTGAATTAAATATACAATCCACTATTTTCTTACAATAGTTACATCAAATAATCATACTTATATAGTTGTTCTTGAGTTATGTTATTGTTGTTGTTATCACAAAAGTCTAACTCAACCATCAAGATGAATCATGACATGAGTCAAACCCACATAAAAGATTGACTCCACTTTTAATCCAAAACATTGAGACACTGAGTTTATGAGTATTTTTTTTCTTATATGGTTAACTTTGTCATTTTCACCAAATGTGGGGAGAGACGGAACATAGTGTTGACATAGGGGAGCCACGGCTCCCCCAACACTTTTTTTTCTAATTTTCTATATATTTTATATATTATTATTTTATTTATATTAATTTAGATTAAAAAAACCTTTTTAAAATTAAAAAATCATGTTTTTTCCTTTTTGTTACATTTTTTTTACTTCTTTATTTGATTTTTTTTGTGTCTCCATCTCTTTCTCTTCTTTTATTTCCATCTCAATTTTCATATCAATTTCTTATTATTTTCAAAATCAAATTGCACCAGGAAAAAATTGAGGAGTTAAGGAACATTTTGGATTGTACAATTTCTTCTTTTGAGTAAATTCATTTTTTACTCTTTGTTTTTGAAGTAATATGTGCATTTTTTACACTCTAGGCATATCTTTATTTGTTAGAGATCATAAAATCATGCTTTAATTGTTGATCAAACTCTTTTTTGTGTAGATAGAGCTATTTTAGGTTTTGAAGTCGTGTAAGAGAAGAACAAGATTAGTAATCTCTAAGGTAAGAGAATGTAATAATCCATTAATTATTAGTTTTCTTAGAATATTGAGTCTTGGTTTTAAGATTTAATTTAGGATATTCATAATTTAATATTTTTCTAAATAGGTGAGAGGTGACAAATTTAAATTAGAAAAATTATGGTAAAGAGTAAAATAATTGATTATTTTTTTCAAGTGGAAGGCTTGTGATGAAGATGAAAAACGTACATCTATGTCATATAAACTTTGAGAAACTTTATGAGAATCCAAAAATTGAAAAAAATGAAAAATAACTATCTAAGGTTCCTAAAGTTATATATAATGAATTTGGAAATGCTTTAGAACGTGATTCCGGGAAGGTAACTTTTGCTTTCTTTTTTTAATATATTATTGTTGATGATAAACTTTATACTACTCTTTTATATATAATATTGTCATATTTTTTTGGATTCTATCGTTATGAGTGCTTGTTTTGAATAGAGAAAATGATGTGAGAAAATGAAAACTTTTTTTTTAATTAGAAAAAATAATTTATATATAACAAATATAATTTGGCCCTCTTAAAATTTTTGTTGAAGTTGCCACTGAATGTGGAACTTAGACTTATTATACTTGGATTATTTTCAACAAAAAATATTCAACAATTTACATAAAAATGTCATCATGCATAAAAATACATTAATGTGGCAAAGTCACATTCATACAATATACATTTTCTTGCACCAAGTACACTTATTCTATTCAAAGTAAGAATTTAACCCAAATATCATAACATTTTAATATAAGAGTATAAAAAAGTCATATACAATCTTAATGTATATTTGGCTTTGGACATCTAAAATCATAAACTTAGGGTTCATTATATAGTTACTACACTATTGCAGGACAAAGTTTTGGCACCGGTTGTTTTGGCTATTATACCTCGATTCAATAACCGAGACATATTTGCACGAGGTAGAAAGGGATGTGTTTTTGGCCTTGGTTATCAACCGAGACATAAACTTCAATCTTAAGCCTCGGTTCTAGAGAACCGAGGTATAAAACCAATAATAAAAAAAAGAACCCAGGAAAGCTGAACAACAATGGTGATGGAGGAGCATGCAATATTGGACCTGTTTTGAAAAGCTAATCAATCCCACCAAGGGTACCTAGACACCAATGACTGCAAAAAAAAACCTCAAACTTACAAAAAGGAACCCAAGAACGACATGAACTTCACCAAAAATGCAAGTAAATTTGAAACATACGCTCACCAAAGTTAGACGTTGAGTGGCGGTGTGGCGGAGTTCTACATTTACACAACGAGTAATGGAGGTTGGGAAGAACGATGGAGAACAACGGAGAATGACACAAAGGAGGAGGAGTGAAGAAGAAGAATCGGCACAGTGAAGAAGAAGAAGTGGCGTAATGAAGAAATGAAGTTTATGCAACTCTTTAAAATTTAACCCTAGACAGAGTTTTAGGCCTCGATTATTTAAACAACCAAGACATAAACCTTTGCGCAAAATAAAATAATAAAAGAATGACAATTCTAAAATTTTAGCAATCTTATATGCACCGGTTCTAAAACAACCGAGACATATAGCATGTATAGGCCTCGGTTCTCTAGCAACCGAGGCATAAACCTCTGCTTAAAATAAAATAATAAAAAAAAAGAATGACAATTTTGAAATTTTAACAAACTTATATGTCTCGGTTCTAAAACAATTGAGGCATATACCATGTATAGGCCTCGGTTCTCTAGTAACCAAGGCATATAAGTTTACAAAAATTTCAAAATTCCAACTGAGATTTTATAGGTCTCGATTTCTTTAAAATCGAGACATACTACTCGAGTTAAAAAATAAAAATTACACTAGTGCTAACACACACTCTCTTATTTGTCCTAGGTAACGTAGGACTTCTCAAAATGTATTATTTTTATCGACTCAACAAGTTTTTTTAAAAAAAAAAAACTCATAATGTTAGAAAAAAGAAGTAAAAAAGTTTAATTTAAAAATAATAATAATAATAAAATTTGAATAACAAAAATTTTCTATATATAAACTTTTTACTTAATAAAATGTTAAAATTTCTCATCATTTAAACTACCTTTATACTTAGGTTCTCTGGCGTTCAAGAAATCTAGCTTAATTGTCTTGCAATTGACATAACCATGTGTTAGGTCACATTATTCGTGATAATTTTACATTGTAATAATACAGAATCACATTTTTTTCAATCAAGACAATAAGAAAAAGTTAATCTAGTTTGTCTGATATTGTCTAAGTTTTATATATTATTACAAGTCTATAAACCTACGACTTAATAACCCTATCACATCAGATAATTAAAATCACAAAAACGTTGCCTTTTACCACCATTAAAACTCGTTTTGAAAACAAAACAACATGGAAAGTAATCATGTATGAGAAAAATTAAGTTTTTTTTTTTCGATCAGCAAGTTAAATAGATATTAATTTCGAAACAATCTCACATACCAACTGATTATCACTTACGTTTAAAGTGAAATACTTTATAAGTCTTAATGTTTTTAAAATTCCTTTTTTATAAAATTAATCATATGTTAAAAATGTGTATCAAGTATTTTAATTTCATATGACAAATATGATTTATAAAAAACGTTTATGGCATTGTTTTCAGTTTGTGAAAACTTATAAAACCAGAAACCAAAAGTATGTATATACATATTATGCTTTTAATCCAGAAAACTAAGTAATTCCAAAAATATCTTATTTTATGTAATGATTTTACATTTTCATTATTCTCAAATTGAACATATTTAAGGTGATCAATCTAACCAGAAAAATTATAACTATTTTATTAAATTTAAACTCTAAAATAAATTTTCTCCGAAAACAATAATATATTACACTGATTGTTGATGAGGTTTTATAAAAGCTATGCTATAGCGATGGAAGTAGACATGGTGCACGCTACCTATGTAAGGGATGCCACTAAACATCTTTTACTCTCTCACCTCATGGATTTGTTAGCAAAAGTTTCAACAAATTGTTCTTTCAACGAGGAGATTAATTTAAATATAAATATATAACTATAATTATATAAGCCACCATTTATTGAGGTTCTAACTTCTATGTGATCCTTCTTACCCAAATCTTTTTTATATTATAATAATATCCAACGGTGCCATTTTAATAGGTCTTTCCCGAGCAAGATTTTAACTTCACCATGTGATGGCCATTAATCTCATTTAACCTAGAACACAACTCTAACCCTTATTGTAGAACTGGTCTAGTGGGTAGGGTTGGAGAAAATTTGTGAAGAAATGAAAAAAAAAAAAAAAAAAACATCAATTTGTGGTCGGGGTTGGTTTAAGTAATTAGGTCACAAAAGAAACCATTAAAAAGAAAACATTGGAAAAAGAGAAAAGAAATACAAGTGGAAGGTGTTAGGTTTAAAGAGGAGGTTTCATTAGGGATTACAAACATCAATGACACTTGATCTCAACCACATAAGACATTGATATCACTCTCAACCCAAAACCTTAAGACAATGAGTTTATGGATCTTTATTCTTATATAGTGCTATACTTTCTTATTTTCATCCAATGTGAACTTAAACTCACACTTAGATTCCTAACATAACATCAAGCTCTAGTCAAGTTGGTTATATATATAATTTTGCAATTCATTTATTACTACCAGAAATCCATTCAATATAGATGTTTTACAATGGTTACTAAAAAATAATTTAGTGTACAACTATATGAACAAGTATATATTCTACAACAATTACTTTAAAATTGACGTAGAAAATATTTCTATTGGTTGCACTATAATATAAAAAATAGAAAATTTTAAGACAACCCATGTAGAATCTGGATTTTCTTGTAACTTATTGCAATACTTTTTCTATCATTTGTACAAAGAATTGGTCTATAATTAATTTCTGAAAAAATTAATTCTTGATTGAAAGTATTATAATAATAGATGTAAAAAAAGTTTTTCTTACCCCGAATCTTTGTATAATTGTTATGTAATATATGTTTGGCATCTTTTTCAATAGTACGCGCTCATAATTTTTGTTTCACTTCAATTATCAATCTTTCTTTCTTTAATTTGAAGATGTTTTGAAGAATAATGAGATCGTAGTAACAAGAATCTTTCCTTATGTAAACATGACTTGGTTTAAGTCTTTATTATAGTATCTCTTTATTTTATTTTCGTACTTTAAAAAATGTCTTTTATCTTTATTCAAAATTTAGCCTTGTGACATCATTTTCTCTCTCGTGATCTATATCAATTTTGTATTGTTTTACAAAACCCTAATCTATAAGTTATCTCTCTTTTATTTTATATAGACGTTGTTGTTTTTTTCTTGAAAAATACATAAAGATTGATTAAGTTGCAAACTATAAATAGAAAGTCACTTTTCGTATTATTTGGACAAAGATAGATTCTAGAGAAACACTTTTATTACATTTGTGGCATGTGTTGCTGCATCAAGCTAAAATAAGAGATGAAATGTATACGCTACAATTATTACATGATGAAAAGTTGTTTTACTTCTAAATTCTAAAATCCTATAGAATGAGTGGCTTTTTTGTTTAGTATTGAAACGTGCCAAAATAGTTAATATATAAAATTATTAAATATAAAAAAACAAGTAAAAAAAATGAATGTAATTAAGTACAATAAACTTGCATAAATTAATAACATATATTATAAAATATATTTAAAAAAAGGTAAATTAGTAAATATTATTATGTTTTAGTAAATAAATGTTACGAAATTTAATTAAAGAGATGATATATAATTCCTCCATCGTTGTATTTATTTTATACATGCATAAATAAATTATGTATGTAATAATTTTACTCGGATAAAACCCAACTCATACTTAAGAGAAAAACTCTTACAAATTCAAATATAATTTGCAAATTTCACATTAAATAAAAAAAAATTGAGTAACATGTAATAAAAAAACATCCACAAACATTAAACTTTAAAAATTTGTGAAAATATTAGCTCTCATATATATAGATAATGATATTTTAACTACTAAATTTTAACAACTTTTTCTTAGAACATAAGATGACATATTCTAAGTGGTTTTGGAATATTGAGAATGAATAAAAAACCAAAATGAAAAACCACTTAAAAAATGACACATACAGTTGTAAAATAAAGTTGTCAAAATTTAATAGTTAAAAAATCATTTTTTCATATATATATATATATATTGCTCTCTTACGTTATAATAGACGAAAACCAAATACAAAGTGAGAAAGTGTACAAAAGTCATTTAGCTTATGACAATATTTTCTCACACTACACTTTTTTCTTTTCTTTCTAATCCTTCAAGAAAAAGGAAATTTGGCAACGGTGTAAGCAAAAAGCAAGAAGAAATTTTGGACGTTTGCGGGAGAAACGTGGTGTTAACTTTCTCGTATAACATCCTTTCCATGCACAAAGGAATCTTTACACAGCAAAATCTCCACAGAAAAAGAAAAAGATTTCTTTTTTGCAAGTGGAATCGTGTCTATCAACTTTCATAATTCAGTTTTTCTTTACCAAATATCATGCACTTTTTAATGTGCCATCATTTCTCGTATAATCTTTATTCCAACTACAAAAGAATATCACAAAAGTTAAAAACGTTTTTCGGTATCCACCAACAAGAGGTAAAAAGAAAACAGGTTTTTCCTCATTCATTGCTTACACAATGCCTCAACACAATCTTTGCTTCAAACTAATAAAAAAAAAACATAGCTGTTTGATAAATACAGAAACATATACAACAGAAAGAAAAACACGATTCCTAGTCATAAAAGAGAAGAAAAAAAACGAAAAAAAAAACGACAATCATTCTTGTCGAACACGTGGTTTGTCTTAGTATGTTTTAGATTTTGTTAATTACCACAGAATATTCCGCCAGCGAAGGACAGAGAATCGGCTTTCAGAAAGCACTTTAAGGTAATAAGAAGAATAATAATTTAACAAAATGTGCAATGAATGAAAGAGAAGCAATGATAAGCTTGTTGTGAGATATTTTAGTTTTTTTTTTTCTTTTCTAATTTTGATTCTTGTCGTTGAATATAGAGTTTTCACGGATTCAAGGTTCTTGTGGCTGACATGCATATCTGATTTTTTTTTTTTTCTGGTGTGTGACAGTGTTTTCTGGTACAGATTACAAATACTAAATCCAGTGATAGATATGCATGTGGCATTAAGAGTGAAGGAGAATATTAGAAAGCAAGTATAAGGACTTAAAAGAGAAGACAAAATGGGGAAAAAAAACTCAAAATAAAAAAATAAGAGAAAAATGGTTTTTTGTGATTGTGGTGTGGTCCATGGAGAGAATGAAGCAAATATGGTTAAAAATTGTAGATTCTTGCTTCCAAAGCCTTCACTTCCACACCAATCAATAAATCACCCAAAACAAAAACACCACATCAAGAATATTACACCAAAATGAGCTTTTCCCACGAGTGTTCAATTATACTAGTACACATTATAAAAAGAAGGGTTAAATATGTTTTGGTCCCTCAACTTTCAATGAATTTTGAAATTAGTCAATCTTTAAAATTTTATACCAATTTAGTTCTTCATCTTTAGAAATGCGAGAATTTAGTTTTTCTTACTAAAATTTGTTAAGTTTATTTGACATTTTAAATGCATTTTATAATAATATTTGAGTTAACATTGAAGCGAAGATGTGCCAAACATTGTAAACAATTTAAATATTATCATGAGATGAATGACTAAATTGGTTAAAATGACTAAATTCATGCATTTTTTAAGATGAATGACTAAATTGGTCAAAGATTTTGAAGAGAGGCTAATTCCAAATTTTGTTGAAACTTGAAGAACAAAAACATATTTAATCCTAAAAAAACTAAAAAAAAATATTGTTTTTATTGAAAATGATCATTTGAATTTAAAATAAATATCAATTAAATGTTTTTTATTTATATTAATAATCTTTAGATTTTCAATTTGGATGAACAAAATAGGACTATTAACATCACCATTATTTTTAAAATATTCCTAGCTTTAGATAATATTTTAGATAATATTGTTAAGATTAATTATCAAATTAGAAGTATTATTCGATTTAAAACATCTTTCTCTTTTAAGAATCAAATCAAATCCTTGCTACTTACACCCCTATGAATATAACTTTTATTGTAATCACTTACTACTTCTTTCTCAATTCTCTTAAAAAAAAAATCATTCTTCAATTATTTCAAACTAACTCTTTCTTTGTTTATTAATTTTATTCAAGGTTCTACTCGTTGCTCAATTATAATATTTCTTAACTTAGTTTTCTTTTTTAATGAATAGTTATGGAACCCTTTTTATGCATTGATCCATGTGCCCTTCCATAAAAATTTTACTTTAAAATATTTGAAGTAATTCAATTTATCTCTCAAACTTTTTTTTACTTCTACTGAAAATAGGTACACATTTAGACAAACTTTTCTATACAAATTTTAGAAGGACAAAATGAAATAAGTTTACAAGATTAGTTTGTGAAAACAATTATTTTAATTTATAAAGAATTTATTTTATTTATTTCTCCTGAAAAGTATTGAGTTTACAAAATTAGTTTATGAAAAAAATAATTTTAATTTATAAATTATTTTATTTTATTTTTTTCTCCTAAAAAGTATACGAAAACATTTTTCAAAGACAGTAGCACTTTAAACATTTTAACCTTTCTAAGTAGAGATAAATAAGTATGAAAGGTACATTTTACTTGATCGTTTCGGTTTCATTGGACCAAAATTAAAAAATATAAAGACTTCCTATTTTTATTATTCTAATGACTATTTCTCATATAAGCATGTCCAGTTTTATTTACATATTTTTGTGCCAAAAATTTAAGAAGGTTAAGAAAAAGGAGTTTCTGAATTGAATAATCTAGAATTTATTTTGTGTTTGAATTACATAATTTAAAAATTATTTTACTTTTCAATTGCGTAATTGAAAAATATGAGAGAGAAAAAAAATTTGTGAATAGCAGAATTCAGAAATTATTTTTTACTTTTGAAAGTGAATTTTAAATTGTATAATTTAAAAATAAAGAATATAAAATTTCATCTACGTAAGGATGTAGGGAAAAATTTATAAAGCTGCAGGAACAAACTACCCTGAAAGACATTCAAGCAGAGGACCCAAATCCATCAACCTTCAGCTACATGATAAAAGAGCAGAAGCAAACATAAAGAAAATTTGTATTTATACTAGAGATTTACTTATACTTATTTTATCTGTTTCTTTTTACCAAAATATCATTTTTTAGAAAAACTATTTCTAAAATTATACTACTGTAACTTTTGTTAGTTATTATAATATTGATAACTTTATATAAAATATAAAATTTGTTGATTCAATGATGCAATTATAATTTTATAATATCATAATTTTTCTTGTTAAATTTCATTAGAATTAAACGATAAAATAAAATATCAAATAATTCATATTTTAGTATATTTTGAATAGTACATTTATGTCAATTTATTTAAATGAGATGTTAATTAACTTTAAATTAATATAATTTTTTATATATAATCTATAATAAATGAAAACTTTCATTAGTGAGTTTTGGGAGAAAAACACACTATATAACTGAAAGATGCGAACATAAATTAACTCATCTACCAAGAATAGGAGTGATTTAGGATGAAAGCAATTACAATATATGTGAAGCATTACTTACAGAGTGAAATTCAAATACTACAACCCTTACTTAGACAAGGCCTTAACCAATATCCAAGCCCAAATTGTATGTTGCTTTGGAAAAAAAAGAATAAAAAAATTTCTAACCAATGCTTTTTAGTAAATTACTTCCTGCACTCCCATATTAATAAAAAAAAACTACACAACCACTAAGAAGTGCGATACATCACAGCTGTCGTTACCATCACTGCCACCACCTCTTCCATCATCACTGTTGCTATAGGGGAAGAAAAAAAAAACGCAAGAAAAAGTTCATTTATTTTCAAATGGATTCATTTGGGGTGTTCTGAATTTTTTTTTTTCCGAACGCGTCATAAAAATTCATTCTGAAAATCCTATTCCAGAAAGTTTCTTTACACTAATACAAAGTAAAATAGTTTTTTTTTTTCTAAGTTTGGAAAGATATGCGGAAAAATTATTGAGTGCTGGAAGTAAAAGCCTGTTTTTTATGATTTTACTTGTTACAATAGTTAGGCTATTGCTTCTGTATCCTCGTTCAATGTCTGTATTGTTATTATGGCTTTTTAATTTTAAAGTTAAATATGTTTTTAATTTATTAACTTTTAGTAAAAATTGAATTTTTTTAAAAAATTTTAGACCAATTTAATATTTTATTTTTAGAAAAGAGGTAACCGTAAACAATTTATCTATTATCTAAAATACATTTAAAATGTTAAATAAATTTTTAAAAATATTAAAAAGACTAAATACATATATTTCTAAAATTGGAGGACTAAATTAGTTTAAAATTTTAAAAAATTTTAAAAAATGAACAATTTTAACTGAAATTTAAAGAATCAAAACGATACTTAACCCTTAATTCTACAGTATGTTTTTCTTCCATTGTCCTTTCCCTATGCAACCCTTTTTTTCTTCCCTGTCTAGGTTCCTCCATCTCTGCTTCCGTTCTTCATTTGTTCCTTCTCCATTTCTCCTTCTGTTTGTGCCATTGCTACCAGAGATAACCTTTGTAACATTTCCTTAACTTTTGCCATATTCCAGACTAATTTTTCCGGTGAAGCACATTTATTATTCAGGACAGGTCTTTTCGGTGAACAAAAATTTCTATTCCCAAATAGTCTTTCCAGAGAACAAATTGAACATATATTTTTTTCTGGATTGTACAAAAATTTGCCTTCTGGAAACACGATTGGCACCCCACTATTTTTTTTTTTTTCAAATTGTTCTTCCAATACTTTCCGAAAACACCAATCCAGAAGCATATTTCCAATTCCGAACTTCGCCACCACCCTTGCCAAACTTCGCCAAAATACCTCCACAAGCTCCACCACTGTTGCCGACTTCAGTGGCTTCTAAACACCACTGTGAGCTCCACCACCACCCTTGCCAGAATAATTCTCTTCTAAGTTTTAACCACTACCACAACACAATGTATTCCCCACGGAAGACACTTTTTCAAATAAAAATATGATAGACAACTAGAATTCCAAATCTTGCGGAGTGCAGGTAGAAATTGGAGGGGTGCAATAAGTAACTGCCAAATAGTTAGTTTGTTGTCAAAATCCCAAATCTACACACACTAACATTCTTTTGACAAAGAAAGTAAATAAAAAACAACAATTTAGATATTCAATGTAAATATAAATGAATGCAGGACTCAACTTTACGAAATCAAAATTTAAGGAATTAAATTCGAACAAAAAATATTACAGAATCAGAATTATCAATCCTAATTGAGAGAAAGTAATGTATATTTTGTATCATTTACCAACAAAACACAATCTCCATCTCTAGCATCGAACTATGGACTATCTTATCTGGAATAGAAATTTAGATAAATTTTATTTAATTAAAAGATTCAGGTGTAGAAAAAATCATATATACAAAGTGTTCCTACATATTCAAGAGAGTAAGGTACCAAATATACGAGGCTGTAATACACGCATAACAGTCTATCAATATAAGAAATTTAAAAGAACACTTTGCCATACATCAAATTTCTATGGCAGAACAAACGAGTCTGTAATAAAATCATAGACCAAGATTCCATGTTGTCCCTCCAAGTTTTAAAAGAACAGCATATCAATAAAGGAACGTCCAATAAAAAAAATCAATATATACAATTTTCATGGTATGAGCACGACTCGTTGTGATCCTATCAAGACCAGTACTCTTCACGAGTTTAACCAAAAGGCAAAACAAGTTTGTGAAAATGATGGAAAATCAGTTAAATTACCTACCTAACTGTTTCACTAAGATCGACACTTCCAATGGTTTCCAAACACTCGTTTATGTTCCTAGCCTGCAAAAAAGTCCAGATGTCAAGATATGGGCTCATGGTATGTTAGCCCTTTATACTCAGTTTCACCCGTGGAGTATTCCTGTTATTCACATGCATCAATAGTATGCACATGACATATTTACAATGTGCATTCACCAGTGACACGAAATACCAAACTCATACTCATGAGATTCCACCTAACACTCTCCTCAGATCAGACTTCTGCTCTGGAGTTAGCCTTGAAGGATACTTGACGTCAAGCTTAACTCTCAGATTCCCCTTCTTCCCAGGCTCTTTTGATATAGGCATTCCTTCATCAGGGACAACAACCTCGGCACCAGGTTTGACAATATCTGTCAATGGTAAGACCAGACTCCTTCCATCCAAGGTAGTAAGGTCCAACGTTTTACCTGTAAGGGCCTCAAGAAGGGTTATCTCCTGGTTGATCACCAAATCATTGCCATCCCTTCTATAAAGAGCATGCGGTTTCTCATCTATCACAAAAGTTAGATCTGCTGGGACCACACCAGGCTCCTGGTTACCCTTCTCTGGGAAGGTAATCTTTGTTCCTTTCTTCCAGCCAGGTTTTATCTCAATAGTCAAAATCTCTTCCACATATCGTGATTTGCTGAAATTTCATTGCACGTTTCAAACATTGTCAACAAACACAAATATCCACTTCTCAGATGTAAAAGAACAAGAGCAAAAATTTTCCTTAAAGAAACATTTATAGTGTCTACATACAGGGCAAATCTTTCCTATTTTCTTGGATAATCAGGTAATTAGATAAACAGTCTGATTACAATTTTCAAAAGACTCGGCAACTTATTTGGATTTTTGATGACCTCTGTCTAAACCTAGTTATTAAGATATAACCAACGATTCCGCAAGCTATCAATTTGTATCATTCAATGAATCTAAAATAACTTTGAACCTATCCTATTTGATTACTCCACTAATTTATTTACCACTCATTCAATACATCCATCTATTTGGCCGTTTCATTCCCTCCGTCCAAAATAGTGACTTCATAAAATCGAATATAACAAACAATTTCATCTAACCAGACTAGAGGTTATGTTGTATTTTTCTATAAAATTATAATATTGAATACTAAATATCATCAGTGTGACATATTCAAAGTCATTTTGCATAGTCTATGAATCTTACAATATGATACAAACTAGGATTCATAATTCAAAAATCAGTTTGGTGATTCACAGTATAAATATTGATTACTAATGTTGGTCTATACCGATAATAATGGAAACTCCTACTCTAGAAAAACAATACTAGATTAATCAAATCACTACAATCAACCATAAAAAAAGGCTTAACTTGGTCCATATAGTTTGACTAATGTTTGACTTTGGTCCCTCATTATGCAACATCACACCGCATAGTTTCAAATCGATGCTAAAGTTTGATACTAAATAAATTGACTCCTTTCATTCAAGATCAGGAAATAAGCTTATAATTTAAACATATGCCGTATTGTCAAAAAGATGCCAGATAAAATTAGCAATTTGTAGTAGTTAGAGTTTCAAGAATATGTAAAACTTGATTTGCCATGTACTGAAAAAGAAATAGTTGATCTGTGTTTTACATCAATAGCTTCTCCAACTTGAAAAAATATAAGTATATACATATTTATTCTAATTTAACTTGAAGTATCTTTACCTATAGTCCCATATAATCCGATAGTTTTCAAAATGTCTCAAGATTCAGGCCGTATTGGACATGATACACAAATGTATCATTACTACCTTGACTTGAAGTTAAAATGGAAGCAGTCTAATAGATGAGGAAACCACTAATGTGAACTCGAGGGTCATGGATTCAACCTTACAGTAGAGAGAACATAGATAGGCTCTTGTGCACTGACTAAATATAAGATATCCATGTTAGTTTCAAATAAGGGTTTAGATTAAAATGTACCCAGTGAGGCTACTAAAACTTATTGAGTCATGGCACACAATCTACCATGACTCAATGGGTACATTTTAATCTAAACCCTTATTTGAAACTAACATGGATATCTTATATTTAGTCAGTGCAAAAGAAACCTCACACTGCATCTATATCTTTGGGATTAACGCCAATGTAAATACAATATACGGATACTTAGCAAGCTGACTTATTATGAAAAAGGCTTCCTCGTCCTTGACAAGCGAACCATTAAATTCCAGAATGACTAACGAACACAACATCCTTTCACGCCATTCCAAATAGATAAGAAATACATGTATGTGTACACAGGCTTCAATTTAATCACATCATGGTAATTAAAGTAGGCTTTAATTAAACTTCAGTTTTATATTCTTCCTCCCATATTCAATGATTAAGGCAAAACCTTCTAGTTTATATATATTCACTAATGATTTTTTTTGTCCTACCATGGGTTTCCTCCAGTTCAGGAGACCAGAGGCTCTCTAAAGAATTATAACCAATGTATGGTATAGGAAAAGTCATCAACTAAATACCATGATTTTCAATTTACATGTTTTCATAAATAGTTACAAAATTCTAACATTGTATTCATTTTGCATCTTGCTTTCAAAATTTTGGGAACGAAGTGGTTGGTAATAGTAAACATTTCTTCTCCACTTCCATCACAAAATTTGGAAAACATAAAGCACGATGAATACATGATGAGAATTTTGTAAATTGTATATTGTAATTACTAACAAAAGTAAATGACCAGCCAAACAGCCCCCTCTTCATCGTTTTACCTTCAATATAACACTAATCATCTTTAGAGCTAACCTTAATTATACTATGTAAACAAACAACTAGATTGCATACATTGACAGGTGTGCCAATTATGAATTATCTTTCCCTAGGAAAGGCAAAAGCAGGGTGGTGAAAATGGTAGGTGATAAAATTATTTTTAAAATCTTAGTGTGGAAGCCTAAAGTTCATTATACACGTGATGATCACCAAAGAAACAGGTTTTAATCAAGGCAACTGCAAAGTAATAAAATGTATTCTCTCACTCAAGACATTAACCAAATGTTATGGTCCCAATAGCCAATTATCTTAACAAAAGTAAGCACTATCCTAATTAGCTGAAGCTGAAGCAGGTGCAAAGTGCGCATGACACTCATTACTTGCCTCTTACTGACAAATCTAAAATGCCATACCTTACTGAGTTCCTTTATTTCACAATAGTTTATCGTGCCACAAGGTCAAAAGCATAACAAATGAACACTAAGGATTCCAACATGTGAGCGAAAACAACTTTCTGGAATATGTTATACCAACACTTAAGAACAACATTTTTTTATCCGTACACTAGAACCAGTCATGAAATTATTTTCCGTTGTTCAAAAAAAAAAACAGCCCATGAAAAATTTCTACTTGCTAGGAAAATTTGCTCTTTCATCATGGGGTTCATATTTACGTTGTACATGAAACCCCCATGTCAACCCTTACATCATCACCTATTCCACAAAGTCCACCTTCGGTCCTTAGTTTCAAGATAAATAAAAAATACTAAGCCATATCTTTTCACCCAAATATAGAATTGATAAACGACCCAAGCATAGACAAGCCACTTACATACAACATACATACGGGGAAAAGTGAATAATGTCAAAAGCAAAAGAGGACCAAAAGAAAGTCATATTACCTAGTCAGTCAAAGATTTGGACTTCAAGAACAATCAACATATAATGGTGTTCAGCAACCACTACATAGTTCTCAGTCAAAGGGTAAGGAAACGAAGTGTAGTAGGCAGACGCTAACCTAAAGGCTTGGGAGTTCAGTGTCACAAAGAGAAGTTGAAATTTGCACTGCAACTCTAGAACTTACAACCATGACAATCCTTCATGGTAAAGACGTGCACACACACGTACACGCAATTGGTCTACTATAGGTAAGGTATATAAATTGGAATAAAAAAAGCAACCCCAACCAACACTTCTCAAATTCACTGTACTTAACTTTCACCCTCTGTTGGAAACTACACTAATTAATCTATAATCAACCATTTCTCTCTCTCTCACACACACAAGCTCATCAACCGAAGAAAAAAATAAAACCCTAAAAACAATCTGAAACAAGCACATTGCGTGAAATTAGGTTAAAAATAAGACTTTTTTTACCCAAAAGCGTCGTAGACGTTCCTGGAGATCTTCATTTTCTTCTTGACGCCTTTGTAGAGGTCCTCCAAGCTGCAAGGCAGCGCATTCTCGACCGCGGCTGCCTTCCTCGGGGCGGCGGCGCCGAACCCGGGGACACCGTTGGAGGTCCGGAAGAAGGCGTCGCGGCGTGAGGAGCCGACTTCGTCCGGGCCGAAGAACTCAGCGTAGATGTCTTCGGCGTTTCGGGGGTTGAAGCGGAAAGAGGAAGCAGGGGGGTTGTGGCGGTTAAAGACGCGGGAGGAGGAGGAGGAAGACTGCGGCGGCGGCGGAAACTGGCCGGATTTGAGAGCCTCCTCGCCGTAGAGATCGTAGATCTGGCGCTTCTGAGGGTCACTGAGGACATCATAGGCTTCGGAGATTCGTTTGAATTTGGCCTCCGCCTCACTCTTGTTGACGGGGTTCTTGTCGGGGTGCCATATGCGGGCTAGCCGCTTGTACGCTTTCTTCAAATCCTCGTCGCTGGCGTTGCGATTCACTTTGAGTATGTTGTAGTAGTCCATGCCCATGACGGTGTCGTTTCGCTGCTCCGGTGAGGCACGGCGGCGGAGATGACCGTTGGGATTGACGGTTAGGATTCGGAGGAGATGAAGAATGAGATGGGAGAAGGAGGAGAATCAAAATGTATAAATAATATAAATAAATTAGTTTCTGTTTTTTCGGGTATATGAAGTTTTCGTGTTTTTAATTCGACGTGCAACGCACACTCCTATCATTCATCCTTCCAACACTGTTCTTCATCACCACAATAAGGCAATCTTTCAGAAAAAACAAAACCCTAAACTACTATATCATAATGAAGAGGGTGTTTTTGCCACTCAGTAGTGTTTTCAGATATTGGTTCAGGAATTAAAAGATTTTTAGTAAAATATATAATGACATGTTAAAAAGTATAAAGCAATGTATTTTTTTTTGTCCTTTTTCAACTTCTTTTAAATTATTTTATTCGTTTATTACAATTTTAAATTTTAAATTAATTTATATTTTCTATTTTTTTTTTCAATTTGAGTAAATCTTCTTGTTTTAATGTAATTAAATTTTGAAATATATAGCCTGTTTATAAATAATATACTACAAGATCTCCGTTTTGTTTACATATTTAACTTTAAAATTATCTTTAAATATTATGATTTCCTTCCGTATAATGTATAATCTTGTTATTTTTTATAATTACTTTATTTAACTTTTAATTTTAACAGATCCTAACTTTCTATTTTCGGACACTCACTCTATCCAACTTTTATTTTTCTATATCTCATACATCGAACAAATAAAAATACAAATTATAATGCATTTTAAAAAATTATTTTTTTCTTTTTATAACTTTTTAATTCTAATATTTAATAATAACACATTATTTTTAAAATATTTAAGAAATGTAGGCACGTCGTGTGCGTGTGTCGCTTTTATCTATAACAATATATAAAAGGAAATCTTCTTTTTGTATCTACTTTTCAAAATACCGATTTTATCCTTTAAATATAATAATTTATTAAATTTTTAAAAATTGACTGTTACTTCTACAAACTTTTTATTAAATCAAATGTCTGTTCTTCTCTTCTTCTTTATTTATCAATGGTTATTCTTTTATTTGTTCTAATATATTTCACTTTATTTTTAATAAATATAATTTAAATATATATATTAACTTAATAACATTATAATATTATTACCTACTAATATAATATCATGCATATTTAAAAAATACATACACACAGTCACGATAGCGCCTGTGTTACACTAGTCAAATTAAAGAAAATAGAATACTAAGTAAGAAAATAAAAACAATTTTAATTGAAATTAATTATGCAATTCAAACTAAATCAAACTTTTACGGTTTGAATTAGTTTACCGTTTAGGATTTTTAAACAATTTTGTCATATATTATTTGTGGAACAATCATTTAATTTTAAAAAAAAACATGAATCAAACTTTATATTATTACAATTACAAATTCACAAAAATACAATTAACTTTTTAATACATAAATAAAGAAGTCAAAATATTTTTAAAAAGTCAACTATAATAATATAATATATATTTGCAATTGAAAATTTAAGTGTGGGTCTAAGTCTCACATTGAATAAAAATTAAAAAATTGAACACTATATAAAGATGAAAACCCATAAATTCATTATCTTAAGATTTTTGGTTAAAAATTGTGTTAATCCCTTATGTGTGCATTGAACTCATGTCTCATTTGTGTTAAATTTCCCTAGTGATCATCTCTCTCAATGTGTTAGGGTTCTTAGTGGATTCTAACTCTACTTTTTCTTTTTATGTTCCCCTTTGGCAATGTTTTAGTCATCAAAGTTTATGATATGAGATGGAAGGAAGAATTCTCTTTGTGCGTCAAATTCATCAGCAATTCAACAAATATAGTTTATTATTGCCCGATTTAGAAGCATACAAAGACTCAATCGTCTCCCACAAAGTTCTAGCATGTGTCTCATTAGCAATGTGATTATAACATTGTCTTCACATACTATTGAATAAAACCATACACTTGTTGGTGCTCAAAGTCTCATTCTTCATTAGACATATAATTCAGCTTCTATGTAACAAATACGGGAAGAAGTTGAATTGTATCGTTCTGACAATGGTGGCGAGTATCATGGACTCTTTGATGCTTATTGTGAACATCATGGTATTGCATATGAGAAGACTCCTCCTAAAACTCCTCAGTTGAATGGTTTAGCTAATAGGATGAACTAGACATTACTTGAAAAGGTAAGATGCATGCTCTCATATGCTAAATTACCCAAGCATTTTTTTGGTGAGGCACTATACACGGCGATGCACATTATCAATCTCACTCATATTGTGATTTTGGACAGTGAAGTGCCAAATAAAATTTGGTTTGACAAGAATGTAAGTTATGATCATTTGCATGTCTTTGGTTGCAAGGCATTTGTTCATATTCCAAATGATGAAAGATCCAAGTTGGGTGGGAAGACAAGGCAATGCATCTTTATTGGCTATGGTGAGGATGAATTTGGCTATAGGTTTTATGATCATATTAAGAAGAAGCTTGTTAGAAGTCGTGATGTACATTTCATGGAAGACCAGACCATTGAGGACATTGATAAAGTGGAGAAGACCACACCCGAAAAAGATAATAATCTCACTGATAGTAACCTGATGAGGTTACCCGCTCATAATCTGGATAATGTTGAAATTGAAGCTTAAGATGATGAGCAACATGGTGATGTTGATGATCAACAGGTTGGAGGTGGAGTACAGGTTCAAATTAGTGATGCTAAAGAGGAACATGATGATGATCTTGGTGATATACCTGAATTACCTCTAGTCCTATTAGTTTTGAAATGGTGATTTAAGCCAAGAAAGGGGGTTGAATTGGTTTTTTAAAACTTTTTCGAAAGCTTAAACATCTTTTCAATTGAATCAAATAGACTGAAAAGTTAGGATGTAAAAGCAGTAGACCAGTACACTTTCAGTCGATTAAAAAGACAAATTAGTCGGCTAAAATACTGAAGATTTATACACATTACAGAATTCGCATATTTAACTCAAACAACAATTTTTTACATACAAGACTTGTTCCAATCAATATTTTTAACAAGTATACAACCTCATATTACACAAGAACGCATTAAATCACACCAAAGAATGAATTGCTTGGTTTTCTTGAATTTTTAAAGAGATTCAAAGTGAGTGAGATGAGGGAGAGAGAATTGCACAATTGTTTTTATACTGGTTCACTCAATCACAAAGCTACATCTAGTTTACCAGGACAACCTGAGCTTGGTTTCCACTATATTCAAAAGTTTTACAAAAGATTAAAAAGAGTTTGGGTTGAGAGTTTTATCCTTAGAGAGAAAACTGTTGGTATCGCGCAGCGGAATGTTTAGCGTTTGGACAAAAACCAAGAGGAAGGGTGAATTGGGTTCTTAATAAAAGTTGTGCTTTTAAAATTTTTCCTTTTAATATCAAAGATCAATTAAAATTGTTTCCTTTATTTTAATAAACACAATAAAATAAAAAGAGTAGAGAAGAGAAAAATGCACAAAGAATTTATACTGGTTCGGATCAAAAAACCCTACTTCCAGTTGTTAATCTCTAAAAAACGAGATTAACTCAATCACTAAAATAAACAAACTTACAATCAATGATAAGAAAGATTAGGTTTAGAAAACACCTCTCTTGAATCACACAAGAGATGAAGACACCTCCACTAAAATCCACAAGGGATGAAAACACCTTCCTTGAATCACACAAGGAATGAACACCTCCTTTGAATCACATAAAGGATGACTGGCTTCTCCTAGCAACAACAACAACACTCAATCACTCAAGATCCCACTTGATGAAAGTTATCGCTCTACCCACACTAGGTTTTTCAAAGCCTTCCCACAGAGAGTTCTCAAGTACTTAAACTTCTCTAACATCTGTGTTTAATAATGAAAGCCTATCACTTTATTTATAGAAGCCTATTTAGAAATTAGGTTAAGAATATGAAAAGTTAAGTCTCAACTGCCATAGATAATCGATTATCAACTGGTAGCGTCTTCTGGTGAACCAGAGGTGTTAAAGGTCAGGTTGGGGGTTCGATTCCCACTGGCAACAACCCACCCAGTATGAATGGACGGAGAAGGGTGAGGGGTTGGGGTGCATCGGGCTGTAGTAACCTGACATGGTCTGGGCGAGCCAGAGATGTTACAAAAAAGTGCACTTTTTTGTAACATCCCTGGCTACCCCTCCTCATAGCGTCTGCTGGTTTGCCAGAGGTGTTAAATGTCAGGTTGAGGGTTCGATTCCTACTGGCAACAACCCACCTAGTATGAATGGACGGAGAAGGGTGATGGGTTGGGGTGCATTGTCATCCAGGATAATCTATTATCAGCCAGGATAATCTATTATCAGTAGGTGATAATCAATTATCAGCTGTGATAATCAATTATTCTAGAGGCTTTTCTCAAAAATCAGTTTTAACTAAGATAACCGATTATCACTAAGAATAATCAATTATTCCAGTGAATTTTGCAAATAAATAAACAATGTTGGTTAATAAACAATGAATATTTTAATAAAATGGGAGAGGTATTATAGCGGGTATAAGGATATGGACGGGGCAGGTATGTGCATCCATATATATATATATATAAACACATTACACACTCTTTTTTTTTATTTCTTCTAATAATTTGCCTTGTAATAAAATTCATTCGCATATCTCCAAGATATTTTTTGTCTTATCAACCTTTAGCAATTATGTTCAAATGATGTATGTCAAATAAATTTTTTTATGTCTCATATTTAAATATTTCTACTATTTTTTAATATTTTTATTTATTGTATTTTTTTTTTCATATGAGAATGTTTAATACTCTTGATTTAAGTGTTCAATAGCATAAACATTTATTTACTAGGTTATATAAATTTGTTTATTCTATTGTTATTAATTTCTGTTTCATCTAAATAATTTTTTTGTTTTCCTAACAATTTTCGTTATCTCTTAATTGTTGACTAGGTCAATATTTGAAAAAAAAAACAGATCTCTAAATTCTCATGAATTTTTTTTATCATCATCTAACATATATTGAAGTTCAAAAGATGAAATATTTATTTTAAAATTATATTATTATTAGTTTAATCTTTGTTCTTGTTTTATTTTGATCAAGTGATGTATTATATATTTTATTAGTGTATAAAAGAAGAGATTTCATTAGAATTTAAAAATTTAAAGTAAACATCCATTTAAAATATTTTTTAATTTGAATTTTTTTCTTTTTATATATATTTTTTAAATATGTTTAAATTTTAACAATTAGGTTTCATTAGTGTTTGTAAATTTAATAAATGTTTTGGTTCTCATGAAATTTTATTTTGTATTCTAATTTGAAATGTATACAATTGAAATATATACAATTATACTTTCTTTCTAAATATTTGATATTAAAGAAGCAAACATCCTTTTAATATTGAATATGTGATAATATTATATTTCTTTTACTGTAATTTTGTATTATTTTATAAAAATTAATTAAATAATATTGAAAAGGTAAAAAATGGGTACGAGTACGAGTATGTACCCGTTACTTTGTGGGGATGGAGATGAGACAAAAATTTGATACTCGTTAAGTTTTGATATGAGGATATGGATGAATTTTTTCGTATAAGATAACAAAACTCGTCCCTATCTCATTGTGATCCATGATAAATAGTATTTATCTTTTATGAGTAATGTTACACTAAAACATTAATAACAATAGGATTTTATTTTAATTAATTTTTTTCAAATTATACTAATATTTCTATAAAAAAAAAGAAAAAAAATCAAATAGAACAAGAAAAATTGTATATCCAATCATAGGTTTTCGTAGCTTAGTTAGGTCTATTCTTAGCCATCTCCCAACTCATGGCTTTTGAAAAAGAAAGAAGGAAAACAATTTAAATTTCAATAAATAAGTAATAGGAAAGTTCGATAGAAGTTACAAAATTTATGTTTTAGAAAAATTGTGAAGTTAGAGAAACATAATCTTAAAGAAGTTAAGAATGAAATTATTATTTTTTTTATATTTTTTATAACTTTTATAATGTAACTTAAAACATAATTATCATTTTTTATTAATTTAAATATTTTTCTTGTTAAGTATTGATATGCAAAGAGTAAACAATAAAATTACAACCAACTATTTAAATTCTTATTTGTCTTTTCTTGTTAAGAGGTATATTAACATTTCCAAGACACTCCCACATTTCAAAATATTTTTAAAAAATATTCTTTTTTCTTTCATTAGTCATAAGGAATTTTATCACAGTCATTATAAGAAATTTTATTGAGAATGTAGCAAACATAATATAAAGTTTCATCCCACATGATTTTAAGCAAACCGGAACTTATAAGCATAATATTCTTCATCTCAAGCAAAGTTCTATTTTCTTTTCGCTACACTCTTATATTGAGGATCACATAGAGGTGCTATTTCATGAATAATACCATGAGTTTCACAAAAATCGCTCATTCTAAAGACATAATTTTACCCTTCTATCAAAACAAAGAATCTTAATTTTCTTTCTAATTGATTTTCTACCTTGGATTTATATATTTTGAATTTTTCAAAAAAAAAAACATGTTTGTTTATTTATTAAATAAACTTCAAACATGTATATAAAGGCTTTCTTGATTACTTTGATTGAACACATGTTTCACATTTTTTCTTCAAATCAATAGAAGATTTAGGAATAGGATTAAGAGACATCATTCTTCTAATAAAATTTAAATTTATATGACATAGTATAGCATCACATATGACAACTTTCAACATTGGTGATAATTAAAGAAGAACTACCAGATATTTTATTGAAAGAAAAAGACATAAGACTTAACTTAAACAAACCATCACAAATATATCTTTTACCCATAAAATCACTATGTTTAGTAATAATAACTCTATTAGACTCAAAAAAAACTTTGTAACCTTGTTGTACTAACAAAGAAGTACTTAATGAGTTTTTCTCTAATTTCAGAAACATGAAAGACTCCATTTAAAATAAGATAATTTCTAAAAGACAACTTTAATTTCACTTGACCCTCTTCTAGAACATGGTCACATTTCTCATACTCATAGTACGTGTGCTTATTTCCTTATATAAAGAAAATATTTTTTTATCACCACACATATTAACATTGGCCCCAAAGTCTATAAACCAATCGTTTGAGTTCAAAACATAATTTAACTCAAGGCTAGTGACATGGTACCTTTCAGATGGGAAATTAGGTGCAACACCCATAAATAATATTATTAGCTTCAAGTTTTGAATTAGACATTAGTTGGCAGGGATGGTGAAAGCAATTTTTGACTACATGATTAGTTCACCCATAAATAAAACAAAGCAATCTCATTCCATATACTTTTATCCTTATGTTTATTATTGTTATAAGAAAAGTTGTTCTTTGCTTTAGAAAAACAATATTTATTCGCAAATTTATGTTATTAAACCAATTTTATTTTGAGGAATTTTTTTAATAGGCTTATAAAAGTTCTCAGATTTATCATAATTCTGAATAAGACATGCTTTGGAAGTAGATTGAGAATTATGAACAATTTTTTGAAAAAAAAATGGTATTTTTCCACAATACAAAGACACACAAGCAAATCATCAAAAGAGAAATTTTTAGACTTATGTTTTAAATTTCGAGCTCAATGAGACCATGAAGGAGACAACTTTAAGATCAAATGGGACACAAACATGATGTTAGGTAAAATAATATTTTTCTAATTTCATGTCATAACAATATTTTCAAACTCATGAATATGATTAGAAATAGGTTTATTATCAACCATTTGAAATTCAATTATTTTCTCACAAGAATATCTAGATAAATCTTTTTCTACATATCCATATTTCAGTTCAACTGTTTTTCATAACTCAATAGTCATTTTAGTATGGCAAAATATTTTATAAATATTATTTGAAAAATCACTTAAAATATATCCATCACATAAAATATTTTTATCCGAAACATAATGTGGAGTAGTAGAAGACCAAGACAAAATGTATCTCCAATCATAGTTTTTTTGTAGCTTAGGTTTATTCTTAGCTATCTCCCAACTCATGGCTTTTGAAAAAGAAAGAAGGAAAACAATTTAAATTTCAATAAAGAAGTAATAGGAAAGTTAGATAGAAGTTAGAAAATTTATGTTTTAGAAAAAGTTTTAATTTAGAGAAATTTTTGTTTTCTTTAAAATTGGAGGAAGTTGCTTTGTTTATTATATGAGGTTTTACTATTTATATAAATTATATGAGAAAAAAATGTATTCGTAAGAATTAAGAGACTCGTATAAACTTTCGTTGAACTGAAAATTAATTGAATTACATAAAATTTAGTAAATTGCTTAAAAGAATAATTACATAAAATTAGTAAATTGCTTAAAAGAATAACGCCAGAAAAATGAATGAAACTTACTTTCATTAAGAATGTGGAATAGATATACAACATCGTTTCATAGGAGATGCTTTCTTTTAAAAAACATCTAATGAAATATTATACATTTTTAATATTAATCAAATTAGTTATAGTACACAATATTTTTAATTGAAATTAAATTAATAACTATATAAGTTACCATTTTCTGTAATAATGATATTAGTTATCACTAATTTTTGTTGAGAACTTGGTTAACCATCTTCATTAAAACATATCCTGACAAACACTTTTTTTGTTTCATTTACAATGTACAAACTTAAGAACTCCCTTGAAACAACTAAATTTAGTCTAAGGATGTGTTCCTTTCCAACGATAGATATGAGGGAGAGTGTGAAGATGGATTTGTGTAGATTTGAGTGGATGAATATTTATGTTTTTTTGAGTGGATTTAGAGGGTAAAGTGAGTAGATTTGGAGATAATTTTGATGAAAGTTAGTGAAAGATTTGATTGATGTGATAGATAAAATTAATTGTTAAAATAGATATATTTATGAAGTTACCCCTTGTATAAAAAGAGATGAATTTTTAAATTGATGTTATTGAAATAATTTCTAAATTAGTAATTTTTAGTCTTAAAAAATAAATTTTTTTTTTTTGAAAACTGAAAAAAAAATTGAATTTAGATTAATGTTAGAAAATAGTAGAAGAATGCGTGCATTGGAAGTCTGGAAGAAGAGGTGGGGTGCATGAACAAAGTGTTGAGAGAATGTGAAGGGAAGGAAGGGGAAGAGGAGAGAGGTGTCTTGAGAATGGTAGGGTTAAGAAGGGAGAACGATGGTCGAGATCGTCTCCGAGAATTGAGTTTGACAGGAGAAAGGAGGAGCGTCAAGGGAAGAGGTCTTCTTTCTCTGTTGATGTTGGGAGTGTGACTCCGAAGATGAACATGACTTTCCGGCAGAGGTTCATGATTAAACTCAGGAATGCGTTTCGGGTGCAAAACTCAACGTCAACTTGACTCGAGAAACAAGCCACGCGAGTTTGTTTGGAACTGCATGAAAATATATATATATATATATATATATATATATATATATATATATATATATATATATATATATATATAACCATGACACCGGTGTCGTAACCGGTGTCACTCCTATGGAAACAAGGCACCGTTACATAACCAGTGCCATCCCTCTCTCTCAAAAACACAACACCGGTGCCATCCATCTACACCGGTGCCATCCCAAAGTTGTAGCCCTACAACACCTCCAACACCATTCACGGCACCACCGTAACACCTCTCACGACCATTACCACACCCCAAACATCATCATCAGAGGAAGTACTACACTGGTTTGGGAAGAAACAAATGCAAGGGCAAGGGCAATGTGGTAAACAATCTCCTAATACTCGCTAATCTCTGCTTTTATCATGGATGAAATAATTTTTCAATCCCTCAAATCAGCATTCGCATATCGCTCCATATCTGTGAAATGGAACACATCTGAAAAATAAATCCGCGCTCCCAAATTCAATTAAACAGTGTTATTCCCTCAAGATAACAGGTCGTAAGTCCAGTAACACAAACATCAATAACTTGATGATAAATTGTAATTATTTTGATTACTTTTAAAAAGACAATTTGTATTATAATTATTGTGATTAATATTTATTCAGAAAATGTACTATAATTAATTTGATTTGATCTTAGAGTGTGACCTTTTCAGGAAAAGAGTAACCTAAATTCCAAACAAAGTAATAACTATTTATAATGCATTTTAAGGCTGAGCAAGGATGAAAGTTTAATAATAGTAGCACTAACAATGGGGATTTACTAGTATTTTTTTCTCGAAATTGCTACAGTCACAAGTTTGATTTGCAATTTAGCAAACGAAAGTGTTAGCAGTTTAGAGCTGTTCCAGATTATGTTATACCTCGTGAAAATTAACCATAAAGTTAAAAACAGGGGGGACAAGAGAGAATGTTTAACCAAAAGGGGGAGAAAAGGTGAAATGAAGAGTTGAGATAAATACACTTTCAGACAAATTAAATTGCTTCAACTAGCAGATACCTAGACTTTCTATATGCTCACAAGTTCATATCGTCAATGAGACAAGTCCTATAACTGCTTTTCTGCACACAAGTTAGAAAAATCACATTTATCAATGGAATTATCAAACACAGATATAACACAGATATACAAAGAATATGTAACTTTTTGGGGCGTATGTAGCTGTAGCATGTGCTCTCCACACCTTTTGGTGACAGGCTATGAACCATCTTTAGTATGCAATTGCAATCCTCCAAGCCAAGGCAAGCTGCAGGCCAACTAAGAAACCTAAGCTATCCAACTCCAACTCAAGATCATTATATCTTAAAACACAAAAACTCAAACCTTCCCAGAACTTGCTTTCATGGAGAGATTCCAAAGACTTCCAACCACGACAAGTGACGCAAGAAAAATGAGAAACTGTGAGAGCGTGGCATGAGGTTACTTTAAGAAATTA
Organism: Vigna unguiculata; assembly: GCF_037176805.1. Classification (NCBI taxonomy): domain Eukaryota; kingdom Viridiplantae; phylum Streptophyta; class Magnoliopsida; order Fabales; family Fabaceae; genus Vigna; species Vigna unguiculata. The sequence goes on from NC_140800.1 coordinate 9,270,055, forward strand.
ATTAGTTTACACTTAAACCACCACAGCTTGACCAGTAATTCCATCATGAAGCTGAAGCGAGCCATCCTTCATCAAATTTAGGCTTAAACTCTTGAATCTCTCTCTTGAATATTGCCTGGACGCTTTTCTCCAGTCAGTTCCCGTCTTCATCATTGCGACGAACTCCTCGTAACTAATGCGACCATCCTGTGAAATGAATACAGAAAATTGACAAACGATGGAAATACTTATAGAGAAGCAAGCATGACGTGTATATGAGATGATAAAAGAATGTAACGTGAGAGGCAGCAAATACTTGTAATTTCCATTGAAACTTCACACGTAGTAAATATAAAATGCATGAGAGTCAAACCTTGTCAGTGTCTACTTCACGCATGATATCATGTAATACATCAGCATCAGTTTCTCCTGACTCATCTGCTAATGCTTCTTGTAACTCGCCAGACTCAATATAACCACTCCCATCTTTGTCAAAAAACTTGAATGCTTTGTGGAAATGCTCATCGTTCTCCATTTTTTGCAAGTGAATTGTAACAGCTACAAACTCTCCATAGTCAAGTACTCCGTTCCCATCAACATCAGCCTGTGTAATTCAAAACAAAGGAAACCATTATTGAATCACAAATTTGTTATACAAATACACTTGACAGGTCCAAGATTAAGGGATAAAAAGTAACTCAATTTATTTGACTTCAGATATATGTTGTGTTTTTGATAAACTGGTGCCACTTTCCTACAGCAATATCTAAAACAATCTCCGCAAGAGAGACATAAAAAAAGAGATATCCATAATTGATATAACCTTTAGCATCATTTTTTAATACAAATTAAGACTTACGAAATATTACCATAAAATAAAGGTTCCTACAAGTAGATTTAGACATATATACACCACACTATTGGGGTTAAATGCAACATACTGGCATATTAAATTATGCTTACTCATTTCATCATCCAAATAGCTAGACAAGTCACATTTGTCATACACATGGCACATTCATACGTAATGGAGTATATAGTAGAGAGAGAAAAAGTCTAATTCCTGTAGAACTCTGCCCTGGTTGTTCAAAGTGCATTGACTTTTAAGAAATGAAGAAAGTCCCAAAAAAATGCTTCCAAGAGCTCCACGGACTTACTCAAGTCATAATATAGCGGTAATGACAAAATAACTGATATTATTTGAAGTAACTACATTATAAACGATATATAATTATAGAAGTTTACCACTTCCATCAGCATCTTTATCTCTGGCTCAGCCAATTGTGAACCAACTTTCCTCAATCCAGCCTTCAGCTCCTCATATGTTACTCTGCCATCTTTGTCAGTATCCATCAATGTAAACATATCTTTGATTATTTCTACTTCTTCAACAGATAAATGCTCTGCAATTACCTGTAGCATTCGTTCAAAGCAACATAAATCACCAACTTTTCAACTTACTATTTCAATCACAGAGACTTGAGTAAACAATCAAGCATAAACCAGGACAGATGCTAACCCGCAGAGCTCTCTTTTTGAATCTATTCATCACAGAAAACTGCTTAAGCCTTGACCTCACAATATCTCCCAATGGAACATTTGGAGCTTTCTTTGCGTTTTGCAGCCAGGGATGTTCTGTAAACATAATTAAAGATTGTAAATATTCACAAGATAGACCTCATGTACAGTCCTATCTGCCAACCCATGTCGTAAGGGTTCAAATATTTAACAATTTATTTTTCCTTTTTGAGAAGGGGGAAATGGGTGAGAAGAATGATTTTGAAAAATCAAATGCTAGACACAGCTGTTTCAAACTGTTGCAACACTATATGATTTTGAAGCCCCCCACAAGATAAACCTATTTAGTTATCAAAACAAAACCTTCTAAGACGCAAAAATTGACCACAAATATCACTGTTAATATAAAAATAAAAAGAACAATAAAAAAATAAAAAAATACAACTATTCAGCTTCAAAGAAGTGAGAGTTTATTCTCTCTTCACTCCTATCTACCTTAGCAAGACATAATGCATTTTAAACCGAGAAACAGATGGAAAATGAACCCAGCGTGGGCTATGAACCGTGGTTGAAACTTGAAACCCATTTCTTGTAAAGTTATAGCTTGCTAACAAGCCCAACAGAAGCAAAAATAGGAGCATCCTAACCATAAGTGAACAGTGTGCCCAGTTGAGTCAGCGGAAAATATATGACTGAGTGAAGAAGACTTTCAACCAAAGTGTTAGAGCTATGACTTTGAAAAATGAATATTTTAATTTCCACATATTATAGCCATACCAACAAAATGTGAAGCGGTTTTCGTTCCAAATTCCCCACCTTCCCAGTTTCCACCAACTCATCCAAGCAACCCCTAAATGTATAACAAATAACAATTAATCCTAAGCTCCACCCACTAATCCCACTATAACGGAAAATTTTCCCAAGCCTTATAGCTACCTATTCTAGAACAGAGCCATGTTTAGCAAATAGTATAAGGGCTTTTACTTTTTTCTGATATCCCCATCTTCATTTTACGGGCTTTCTGCGGACAAATTTCGTCCACGCAAATTTCAAGTCATATTAGACGGTGCACGCAAGTTCAATAATCAAGCGGAGAAGGAAACTAATGTTTATGCGGCATCCTTCATGGACACCGATACCAATGTACAAAAGTTATAGTGATACCTGACAGGTCATTTATTGAAAGCCTACAAAACATTCTGAAATCTGAAACACGCTTATCATACTTCTGTACCAAAACCAATTCCTACTAAACACGCAGAGATCAGAAACACACTCGTCATACCTCTCCACTAGATCCAATTCCAAGGAAACCACAATGGCGAAGGTTAACATATTTCAGTACAAAAAATATATAAAGAAAATTAAAAACCTCAATTATTCAAAAACCCAACATCATGCCACCCAGTTAGTAGACAGTAGTACACACTAAACCAGACAGTACAGAGAGTGAATGGCTTACCAAGAACCTGTTCAGCTGTCAAACGCTTTTTAGGATCAGGCTCCAACATTCGGCGCACAAGGCTCTTGGCACTCTCCGATATCTGCGGCCAAGGTTCCCTCTTGAAGTCAATCACACCCCTCAAGATCGCCAACGCCACACCTTGCTCAGTCTCTGCCACACCCAAAAGCCACACAACACAAGAACCTCAAATCAAATCCAGAAACTGCTAAATCCATCCAAATAGAACAACAAAAACACAAATCCCTACCTGCCCAAAACGGGGGCACCCCACACAACAAAATGTAAAGAATCACTCCAGCACTCCACACATCCACCTCCGGCCCGTAATTCCGCTTCAGAACCTCCGGCGCCATGTAGTAAGGACTCCCAACAATCTCCGCAAACCTCTCCCCTAACAAAAACCCCAAAAAAATTTCAAAAAAATAACACAATTTGAACAGTTCTTGTTGTAAGTTCTTAATTGTCTTACCTGGTTTGAAGAACACGGAGAGGCCAAAATCGATGGCTTTGAGAGCGGAATTTTCCTTCTTATTCGCGAAGAGGAAGTTCTCAGGCTTAAGGTCTCTGTGCATGACGCCATTGCTATGGCACATCCTCACGACTTCAGCGATGGTGCGCGCCACGGCGGCGGCCGCACGCTCGCTGTAGTGTCCTCGGGCGACGATTCTGTCGAAAAGTTCTCCTCCCTCGCAGAGCTCCATCACGAGGTGCACGTTCTCGTTGTCCTCGTAGGTAGCCTTGAGCTTCACCACGTTGGGATGCTCCGGAAGCGTGGACATGATAGCCACCTCGCGCCGCACGTCCTCGATGTCCACGGCGGTTCGCAGCTTCCTCTTCGAGATCGATTTGCAGGCCAACGCCTCCTTGGTTTCCCGGTCCGTGCAGAGGTAGGTGATACCGAACTCACCCCGGCCCAATTCCCGGCCCAATATGTACTTATCGCTTATGCGCGTCCTGTGGCTCATTGGAATCACATCCTTCAGAACGCGGATCGGCGCCGCCGACCGCCCCGGTTCGTCCGAAAATGGGTTCGGCTTTTTCTGGTTCGCCTCCTTTTTCCGGGCGCGGTTGCCGTCGCTCGACTTCTTGCTATTGTCTTCCACCACATCAGCTTTCGCACACACGTTGCAGTTTCCCATACTGCGTTTTCTAGAAGAAGCTTCTAGAAGGGTGGGAGTGGGAGTCTAGGTTTACTTGTGTAATATCGCCGCCGGTGGGTTTTCCGGCGGAGGAAAGCACCAGATGAGAGAGAGAGAGAGAGAGAGAGAAAAGTTCAGTAGAGAAAAAGGAAAACAAATTGGTGGCTTTTGGAAATTAAGTAATAATAAATTGAGAATTAAAAATACTCATCCAGTTATATCACAATTTGTATCTTCAAATCTTCAAAAAAGAATATCCCAAAGCTCAACAATACTATTCAATACTGTTTGGTACTAAAATGCTCCAAAGAATGCCCTTCTACACGTGAAATTGTTCAATACACCTCTTTCCTTTTCTCAAAAATTATCAAAAAAACATTTATTAAAATATATAATTCTTTTATGATTTTAATCTGGAAACAATTGTATTCTGAAGAATATATGTCAGAAACTCTATATTTCTCTGAAAATATATTTCTCTGCCCATAATGTCTCACACGTGTTTCTGAATTCTTGTTTTAATATATACTATATATGTATAAATATAAGGAATTAATTAAATTTTGTCGGGTGTCATTAAATATGTACCGGAAAAAGTTAAAAAGTATATTTTTTTTAATTCACTTTTTATTCGTGAAAGTTATAATACCGGGGAGCTTATTTTTATTTTTATTTGATAATTTCTGTTTATAATCTTGTTTAGTTTTAATTAGCTTTGACTAACAATAAAAATATGCTACAATTATATATTTTACTAAATCTATGATAAACAAAAGGAACGGAAATATCTTAAAATTAAAATAAATTATTTTATTACTGAGAAAAATAATTAAATTATATAATTAAAAAAAATTATATGGAGGTATTCGATGTCAAATTCACCACCAACCCCATAATTACGTGCTACTTTTGACATTTGTATAATATTTTTTTATTTAAATTTTGCGAAAAAATAAATCATTAGAACTTTGGATGGCGACAAAAGATCTACGATGTTTGGGACTTTTGGCAGTGTGATACTTAATATTCTTTATTTTCTTTTTGATACATTTATAGTACAACTGTACAAATAATAAAAGTTCTGGTTTTAGCTAAGCATGAAAAAAGAAGCTTCTGTTTCAAATCAACAAATCATAAAGTATTACTATTATCCCTCTAAAACGGTCTTCACCTTCATCATTATAATTTAGTGTTTGTTTCAACTTTTGACTCCGACTTACCTCATCCTTATGATGCTGCGTTTTGTACTCATTCAACATGTTACATTAACTTCCACTCAACCAATAATTTCACACATTGTTCTTAGGCTAAACTACGTTTTTGTCTGTTACAATATTATGCTGTTTTTACCCTCTTGTTTGTAGAAGGTTACAATTTAGCTCTCTGTATTTTTTTATAGTGTTAAATATGATTTTTATTTCTTAATTTTCGGTTAATTTTGGAATTAGTCTATTTTGAAATTTTAGATCAATTAGTTATTTATCTTTCGAAATACGTGAATTTAATCTTTTTAATCAAATTATGTTAAGTTTATTTGTCATTTCAAGCGCGTTTCATAATAGTATTTGACTTAATATTAAAGTAAAAAATGTATCAAACAGTATAAACAACTCAATTACAGTCCTGAAATACGTACAAAACATCAAATAAACCTAACAAAATTTGATTAAAAGAACTAAATTCACGTATTTCGAAAGATGGAGAACTAAATTGGTCAAAAATTTTAAAATAGATTAATTCTAGCATTCACCAAAAGTTGACGATCAAAAACATATTTAATTCTTTTTATATTTTATTTATTTTTATTTAAGTTTAGTTACAACTTTTCTTCTAATTAAACTCTTATTTCCATTTTTATTATACATTAAAAATTGTAAAACGGAAAGAAGTATAATAAGCAACTTGTTTAAAACTACATTAAAAAGTAAATATTTTAAAAAGTAAGAAAAGATGGAGTGTTTAATTATAAATTGACATACTATACTATTTAGAAACATATATGAAAGTGATTTAAAAATATTTATGTTATTCAGTTAATTAATGTCTATAAAAAATAAATATATATTTTTTTTAATTTTAAGCATTAAAGAATATGCTGACTATGCCAACAACCTTGAGAAATGGATAAAATTAAAGGTTCTATGTTTCCACGCGGAAGGTCTTCGGCTGGCAGCAATAAAACGACAACACCTCAATGCCCACCAATAATGTTGACCTTTGACCATTTTTATTTATATTTATTCTTTTTCAAAATAAAAATTGATATATGTCTAAAAAGTGGAAAAATAATTTAGAAAAAAAGGTGGGAAAAGGAATGCTCTTTCAGATTGTTGAAGTTGTTGAACGGTGGATGGGTTACGTTAGGAATATTTTGACTTAATAGCCCAACCAAAACATTATAATATTCTAATTTTTTAATATAGATTTTATTACATTCAAGGTGCACAACTTAATTTACTAATACTACTCAATCCAAATTTATTCAAAGAAAAAGATGCAGTAAATGGTATTAATTGAACTTAATTGTTGACTAAACATTCCTAAGTTGAATGGTGAAATTAAGTTAAAGGTAATTTAAAATATATAATATGCGAACTTGTGAGACAAGCTTGGAAAAATAGTGTAACGTTTTTTAGCAATTCATTGAAATTGCTAAAAACATAACAATGACATAGTATCCTTGTGAATGAAATGCAATTAAACCTAACTATTATATAATGAAGTTTGAATGGGTCAAAATTTGGATGCATTAAAAGTTAAAAAGAATTATTAAAAAAAAGGGGGTGTGAAGGTATATATTGTATTATTTTGAATGCATGTGGTGGATTGGAAATAATGCATAAGAATGAATGGACCCATTTGCATTGTAGTTAAAGGCTAATGCTGGGTACGCCACACCAAAACAATACTTTCATGCTCCATTTTGGTCACCTTTCACTTCACCATTTCATCATTGCCTTTTTTTTTCAACTTATCCATCTTAACCTATGTTTCAAACTTCACTTTCAAAACAATAAGACATTTTTTCTTTTAACTTTTATGCTCTTTTCTTCTAAATTCGAATGCTCAAACACACTCTTAAATACAAACATCACATGATAAAAGATAAAACTATAAGACTATATATTTATAGGTTTTCTACTTGTATATTGTTTCTTTTTTTTTTTAATGAAATTAAATTTGAATGCTTGATAAATGTATGAAATTCTCTCGTACCTGATACTAAAACATATAGTTTGTGTATTATACATGATGTATAATACATCTATAATTAAGGATGGATTGAGCTTATCAGATTCGACGTAAAAAAAGTCAACTTGTTTGTTTTGACCTAATTAACTAAAGAGACTAACTTGAAAGACTCATACAGTACAATAATATTTTTTTTTTGTTAAATACACGTGTAAATTGTTAAATTATTTAATATCGAGTTTTTTGTGCAATGTTCTATATATTTATTTCTGTTTCCTAAACAGGAGAAGAAGTTTTGGAGAATCTAGAATTTGTATATTCTAATCAAACTACATTCGTACAAAAAATGATAAAAAATAAAAAAGCTCTTTAATATATTATGCTTTAAATCATGAGTGAGTGTTATGAGGAGTTTTGATTGAGCCGAATCATTTTCACTTTCTTAAATTGTTTTGAAAAATGGTTTATAATTGGAACCTTTTATGTGGTTTATTGAAAAGTGAAGGTGTGAAAAGAAAAAGGCTTAGAGTTTGAAAAATTGCATTCGGCGTTTGGTTTGGGAAAGCTTGAATGGTTGACGTGGTCAACGGGGAGAGTTGAAGTCCCAAAGTTCACATTTACATCTAAAAAAAAAAATTGAAATATGAAAATCTTAACATTCCGTGTGCCTTGTCAACAAATCATGATGACTTTTGTAAATTTCTCAAATTAATAATTAAATTAAATAATTTGTAGGAAAATTCTTAATTAGGTAAGCACCATTTCACCTTATTATTTTTTATATATAGAAGTTATGTATAATACAGCACTTATTTTACATTAAAATCGTATTTAATAAGTAATTTTTTTATAATAACAAAAAATAATTAAATAATTACTACAATTATAAAAAATTAAATGATTTTACAATTTGATTGTAGAAAATTTGTAGTTTGTTTTTTAGATAATTTATTTTACTATAAATAGTTATTTTAGTTTAAAAGAATAGTTAAATTTTAGAAAAAAAAATTCAAACAAAAAATGGTTAAATTAAAAAAAATTACTTAAAGAATAAAATTGGAAAATAATTATTTTAATTTAAAAAAAAAATACTTAAAGAGTAAAATTGAAAATAAAATGTGTACACTAAAATAGGAAACCCTCTTTATGTGATAATATGGGTGATTTCTATTTTTTTTTTTTGCTTGATAAACACTTCATTATAAAACACAACTCCTATATGGTTAAAAGTAAAAAGTCATATTTCCTAAACACGATTTATCTAATTTTCTAATTTTTCCATAATTTACTCAATTTAAGAAACTAGACTACAATCCTAATTTTTTCAAAATGTTATTGTTATTATTGTTGTAAAAGAATGTTATATTAATTGGTGATATATATAACTATGGAGTTGTTAAAACGTCAATTGTAAAGAAATAATAAAAAGTGAATGATTCGTCTTCATGAAAGGGTTACAACTTCCCATTCTTCAAATTAAGCCTCAAATTACGGAGAATAAATTAATTCCTATTTACCATTTGGCATAGGCCATGTTTGGTTTTTCCTCGTTTTTATGTTTTTTACGTTTAGTTGCATCATGAGAAATGATGAAAGTTGAATAAAGTTTTTGTTCTTATTGTTCTTAGAGTATGATTAACGTTGAAACCAATTAAAGGTAAAAGGAGTGAAAAACACGTATGAAATCCACATATATTTTAATAATCTCTATGGCTACAAAGTGATATTAACCGTTAAAATTAGGGGGGGAAAAACTAAACCATTTAGTTTGAAAGAATTTAAATCAAGTTAGCTATTTACAAATAAAAACTTGTTATGCTTCAACTACAGTAATATTCTATCTATTAATGATAATTTATTTGTTTAATTATAAATATGGAAATAATTAATAATTAATTTTGAACTCCAAGAATATGTTCACAATAACGTTTGAATTGGATTGAATTTCAAAACAGATAAATTCTACAAAAACATTTTTGATTTCAGAAAAATCTTCAAACACTCCCTTTCTATTGTTCATAAGGGACGTACTTCTAATTCTTTTCTTATATGAAAAAGAAGTTGGTGTATCATATGAATTTTTAAGGATTTTAAAAAAGCGGCTAACTATTTTAAAATCCAAAATATCACTTTTAAAATTTGTCTTGTCTTGTAGGTACGCTTGAAAGCCATCGATTAAATATAGTATATTAATAACGACTCTTCAAAAAACGTGTCTAGGAAAAATAATAAAGTTTATTAATATCTATTGTTATTCTTGTAATAGTTTATTTTTATAACTGTATTTCTTAAATCTAAATTTTAAAAAATGTTCAAATCTTAACTGTTTTATATAAATTTCTAGGTATCGTCTCAAGTCATGATATAGTTAGGCATGGAAGAAGAAAAATAAATAATAGATTAAATTAGATCTTTGATCTTTATTGTTATTGGGAAATCTTAAGTAGGTTATTTTCTTTTTATAGGTCTCCATTTGATTCTTACTTCGACAAATTTGACGCAATTCGTTAATATTGTATTAACAACATTAAAGATGTATCATGTGTGAATTTGTGTTTTTTTTTTATTTTATTTAAAAAAATTTCACATATCAATCTTATGTCGTATCACGTGACAATGATCGTATGATGTGACAGTGGCAGTGTCACACTGTCATGCCAAATGTCATCGCGTTAGTCTCAATTTGGTGATGTATTTTTATTATTTTGTAAAATTTTAGTCTCAATTATTTTAAAAATTAAGCAATTTCGTCCATTTCTAACTTAAAACCAAATTTATTTTTTATATAAATATTATACAAAATATTTTTATTAAAATTGATGTTTTTATTAAATATTTTTAAATGATTAAGTTTATTTAAATTTTTATTTTACATTGAACTTTTGAATTAGCATTACAATTGGATGAAGTATAAAATTGGCAACGTTAATTCCTTCTATTCATACCGGATTCTTTGTCCAATTCAGTGCATTCATTATGTTACTTAGAAACATAACCATAATCACAAATAAGGAACTCGGTAGGGACTAAGAATGCCTAGGGATGACAACGGGTCGGGTCGGACACGGATAGTGCCAACCCACAACCCGATCCGCAAAAAAAAAAATCGTCCGTTACCCGCCCGTTTACCCGCTGGGTATCCGCTTAAAAAATACTCGCGAATATCCGTGGATACCCGATATCCGCAAATATTTAAAAAAAATATATTTTATAAATTTTTTAATATAACATTATAAAAATAAAATATTAATTAAATTAAATATTAATTATAATTAAATTTGACATAATAAAATATACTATTAATTTTAATTTTAATTAAATTTAACTTAATAAAATATAAATTAAATTTTAATTTTAATTTTTTGCGGGTAACGGGTACCTGCGAGTACGAATAGTATGATACCCGTACCCAACCCGTTTATAAACGGGTATTAAATTACCCGCTACCCGCGGGTAATAAATACTCACGGGTAATAATTATCCGTCACGGGTTTTATTCGCAGATATCCGTGGGCGTGGGTATTTTTGCCATCACTAAGAATGCCTATCACGAAGCAAGAAATGTGAGTCAGATGTTTTGTTTCTTTTCAAGATAACCTAATTGTAGTCTATTGTTCGTTTTGTCTGTGTAGAAAATCAGGGAAGATTTTGTCTCATACAACCCTTATCATATTTAGAGACAACTTGGAAATATCAACAAAATCAAATACAGAACAAAGGTGTATCAGTAAATGATATCGATGACTAAACAACTTATTACGGAATTGTAGAGTATGATGCTTGATTATAAACCGAAACTTTGAATCTGATGTAGTTTTGTAGTCACTCTATATAAATGTATTAAATGGAGAGTTAGCTGAATTTTATTACATCTAAATGTAAGATGTTCAGAATAAATAAATATTTTTATAATTAGGTAACAGAGCCCAAAACACTATGTAATTTTTTATATTAATATATATATATATATATATATATATATATATATATATATATTAGGTTTAATTATGCCTTTGGTCCCCATTTTGAGTTTTGGAGTCAAAATCTCAAAATGGTACCCAAATTTTTAAAAGTCTCAAAATGGTCCCCTTTTTTGTTGAAACGTCTCACGTTTGCCCTTCCCGTTAAGTCAAGGTTGACGCCGTTAGAGGGAGTGCCACCTGCCAGTTCCTTAATTTTTTGATTTTTTTTTTATTTTGATTTTTTTTAAAAATAAAAAAATTGTTACATGTCAAGCTGTCATCGTGCCACGTGGCAGTGACAGTGACACGTGTTAGTCTTACGCCACGTGTCATTTTGTTAGTCTCAATTTGGTCCCTTTATTTTAATTTGTCTCAATTTAGTCCCAATTTTTGCAAAAATGAGCAATTTTGTCCCCTTTCAAATTGAAACAAAATTTAATTTTATATAAATGTTATACAAATATTTTTATTAAATTTGATATTTTTATTCAAATTGATATTTTTATTATATATTTTTAACATAGCTAAGTTTCGTTAAAATTATGTTTCACATTCAACTTTACTTAAAATTGTTTTCAAATTTTAAATTTATATGTGTTTTATTGTAACATGAACTAGGTAATTTATGATTTTTTTTTCTATTAACATTATTTTCTATTAACAACTTTTAAACCATTTTAAATAAAGTTCAATGCAAAATATTAATTAAATGAACTTAATTTGGTTAAAAATATTTACTTGAAATATCAATTTTGATGGAAATATTTGTGTACATTTATACATAAATTAAATTTGATTTCAATTTGGAGAGGGACAAAATTGCTGAATTTTTACAAAAATTAGGACTAAATTGAGACAAATTAAAATAAAAGGACCAAATTGAGACTAACAAAATGACACGTGGCGTAATACTGACACGTGTCACTATCACTGCCACGTGGCACGATGACAGCTTGACACGTGACAATTTTTTTGATTTTTTTAAAAAAATTCAAAAAAAAATAAAAAAAATAATAAAAAATTCAAAAAATCGAGGAACTGACACGTGACACTCCCTCTAACGGCGTCAACCTTGACTTAACGAGAAGGGCAAACGTGAGACGTTCCAACAAAAAAGGAACCATTTTGAGACTTTTAAAAATTTGGGTACCATTTTGAGATTTTGACTCTAAAATGGGGACCAAAAGCATAATTATATATATATATATATATATATATATATATATATATATATATATATATATATATATATATAATTCTTTGCTTATAAAAAACTATTAATAAAAGATGTGTCCATTGGGTCATCTTGTCTTTTCCATCTAAAATCATATGTAGGGGTTGCATTAAAGCGTGGGCTATACATTCTCTCTTCTACTTCACCCATCTCATGAAAACCTAACCTTCTTAGAATATATAATAGATATTTCAATGACATGAAATCATAAGAATTATCATAATTCAACTTTAAATACTAACAAAACACTTCTTTTTATTATTCTTGTTTCATCCACCACTTTTTTAATATTAACTAGAGATGAAAAACCTGTATCGATAGATGTTAATATCCACTTTTTATTATTCTTGTTTTACAATGCATTAACCAAACATATGTTGGGCCACGTAATACCCAATTTTTAAAATCAAATGATAACGAATATATATGTTTATATTTATATTGTCTCTATATATATTTTTATTTTAAATTACTAAAATATTTTTAGTTTATTAGGTAACTTAAAAATACTTGAAGCATCATATTTTAACTATTTAATTTTCATTCTTTCTTTTAATGGTTCAACTCATTTTATATCCACCTAGTTCACTTAAATATTTAAAGTATTTTTCTTTCAACATTTACAAAATCGATAAATGTCGTAGTTGTAAAATAATTTTCAATTTTGCGAGATTATTTGCTTTCTTGTAGAATTCTTTGATATTTATGCGATTGTTGTTTAATATTCAATTTTGGAGTTCTTAAAAAATATCATCTTCGAACCTTCCTTAAAATGACGAGTAAAATTTATCCTTAATCTTCAAGAGACGTTTACTATTGTAAATTTATCTCAGTGAAAGAAAGTCTAACTTTCTTATATCTTCTCGAAAAAAGTGTTATTTTTTGTATTTTAAACCTCATTTTTGTGTAGCTATTAAAATTAACACTTGAACTATACTTAAAAAAAAACAATTAGAAGTGGTTATTATTCTTCTTCTTTATCTCACATACTCTATTAAAAATTCTATTAAACTTTCCTTATTATTTCACCATACTCTTTTTTCATCTTATGTGAAAGATCTCCATTGGTGTAGTTGTTTGAAGTGCAATGAGATTCTAAAAAAGAAGAACGTTGTAATATGTCCTTTGAAGATGCCTAATTTGTAAGAAAGTTAGAACTGAAGATGGTGTTTTCGTTTGGAAACACGTTTTTGTTTTGATTATTCGGCACTTTCTCTGTATTTTTATTTGTAATAAAAGAATTATATCTATAAAGTCAAATATGCAACGTAGAATAATGTGTCCCCACTATTTTCTCAACACTAATAACGTGAGCCACAAAAGCCAACAGGAAAAAACTCACATAAATCTCTTTCTTTGTTGAGGAATTGGATTTTGATAGTGATTTCTTTCTTTGATGAAGACTTCGACTTTGATAACCATTTTTTATCATATAATTGTGTTTCGGATCGATTCTCATGACCAAATAACAATATTCCAGAAGACACTTAGTCCAGATATGAAAATTAACAACAATGACAAATAACAGAACTTTCCAAAAAATTCCACGTTTAGAGCAATAACAGTCTCAGTAAAATTAGGATTCAAAATTAAAAATTAATTACATTACTAACTACGCATTATGTTTTATTCAAAAATTGAAGGTAAAATAATAATAATAATAATAATAATAATAATAATAATAATTCCGTAATTTATGTTTATTTTTAAAGTCAGTTGATATTTGTGACATCCCATTTAATAAATAAATTCAAGTAAATAAAACATCACATATTATAATATAAAGTAGAGTACGAGATATGAAGTATAAATGATTAGTCATTACAATTATCCCAAATTATACTAGAAAGGAAAACTAAAGCACAAAACAATCATAAACAGAATTTAAACAGAAAACCAATTGTCCAACAGGATAACTAACGGAACAAGAAATTACTAAATATAAACCGTTCACAAGAAGAAAGACTCAACAATGAGCAAAAACCGAGGAGCCTAACTGATGGGGAAAACAATAACAAACAATATACCAGAGAATGCAGCGGATATAATTTCCCCTAACTTGCAAGAATCTATGAGGAGCAATAATCAAAGAGCAGCAATAATAAACCACCAAAAGCACAAATAAAGGCACCAAGATTTTTAACGTGGAAAACCCCTCAAATCAAGGGTAAAAACCACGAGTCGTCCAGACCAAAGAAATAGCTTCACTATGATCAACAAGAGTACAAAAGAGTCTTAATCAATAGCACAAATTAGTGCCAACACCCAACCAAATAACAAAGCAACAAAGCTTTCAAATAGAGAAGAACAAGAGAGGAAAACCTCTACAAATCACTGCTGCAGTGCGAAATTAATATCTCCCAACTCAGACCTCGTATCAAAGATCCGACCGGTCAGAATGAAGAGCAATGAGTTCCGAACCTGCTGTAAAAATTTCAGCCCGATCCAACGGTGAACGAATCCGCAGCGCCGAATTTACTGCGACAGCTCTATGAAAAACGTGAACAGAATTTTCCCTCTACCTCTCCCTCTATGTGTTAGGGCTTTCAGTGTATTCTGACTCTATTGTTCTGCCTCTCTCTTTATTTTATAGCCTCCTCTCCACTAGGTTTAAGTGAGACATGGGCTTCTCAAATTTTGGGCCTTTTCTCCACATAGGAAGGGAGCCCAATACCCAACAAATCTCCCCCTCACAACTATGTGGAGATAACCGCCAAACCGGCGATCTCACAACAAACTTCAAACTTTC
The DNA here is from genome assembly GCF_037176805.1 of Vigna unguiculata. Lineage (NCBI taxonomy): Eukaryota > Viridiplantae > Streptophyta > Magnoliopsida > Fabales > Fabaceae > Vigna > Vigna unguiculata. Next base: position 9,285,293 of record NC_140800.1, read on the forward strand.
CTCTTGGCAATGCTTTAGTCATCATATCAGCACCATTATCATCTGTATGAACCTTTTTCAACTCCAACAACTTAGCATCCAAAGCATCACGTATCCAATGATACCTCACATCAATATGTTTGGATCTAGAATGAAAAGTTGGATTCTTACCAAGATGGATAGCACTTTGGCTATCAACAAACAATGAATAGTTATCTTGCCTAAAACCAAGCTCCTGCAAGAATTTCTTCAACCATAACACCTCCTTGCATGCTTCAGTAATAGCAATGAACTCTGCTTCTGTAGTAGACAACGCTACACACCTTTGTAGTCTTGATTGCCAAGCCACAGCTCCCCCTGCAAACTTTATCAAATAGCCCGAAGTGGAATTTCTGGAATCAATATCCCCAGCCAAATCTGAGTCTGAGTAACCCATCAAAGTAGGTTTATCACCTCCAAAACAAAGCTTCATATCAACTGTACCATGAAGATACCTCAAAATCCATTTCACAGCATTCCAATGCTCTCTACCTGGGTTTGACAAAAATCGACTAACTGTACCAACAGCATGTGCAATATCTGGTCTTGTACACACCATCGCATACATCAAACTGCCCACCGCAGATGCATAAGGAACTCTACTCATATTGGTCTTCTCAACTTCATTTGAAGGACTCTGTTTAACACTCAGTTTAAAATGAGTAGCAAGAGGAGTACTCACAGCTTTAGCATTTTCCATCTGGAATCTCTGCAACACCTTCCTAATGTATTGCTCTTGTGATAGATAAATCTTCTTTTCTCTCCTATCACGTGAGATATGTATGCCAAGAATCCTTTTAGCAGCTCCCAAGTCTTTCATGGCAAAAGACTCGCCAAGTGTCTTCTTTAACCTGTCAATTTTGGAAATATCTTTTCCAACAATAAGCATGTCATCAACATATAATAACAGGATAATAAAGTCATCATTAGAAAAACTTTTAACAAAGACACAATGATCAGAAGTAGTCTTCATGTAACCCTGCTCACACATAAAAGACTCAAACTTCTTATACCACTGCCTTGGAGCCTGCTTCAAACCGTATAGACTCTTCCTTAGTCTACACACATATTCTTCCTTGCCTTTAACAAGAAAACCATCAGGTTGCTTCATGTATATCTCTTCCTCCAAATTACCATGAAGGAAAGCTGTCTTCACATCCATCTGCTCAACCTCCAAATCAAGAGTAGCAGCTAAACTTAGCACAGTTCTGATGGATGACATTTTCACCACAGGTGAGAAAATCTCATTGAAATCAACACCCTTTTTCTGTCTGAAACCTTTCACCACTAATCTGGCCTTGTACCTTGGAAGTGTAGAATTTGAATCTTGTTTCACCCTGAAAATCCACCTAGTTTCCAATGCCCTTTTGCCCTTAGGCAATTTCACCAAGTCGTAAGTGTGATTATCATGCAAAGATTTCATCTCATCTTGCATTGCATCCAGCCACTGTTTCTTCTCTTCACTATCCAAAGCCTCTTCAAAACACTCAGGTTCTCCACCGTCAGTCAAGGTTATGTACTCATCACAGGAATACCTTGTAGAAGGTTGTTTTTGTCTATTAGACCTCCTGAGTTGGACTTGAGGTGATTCAGGTATATCACCAAGATCGTCATCATCATCATGTTCCTCTTGAGCATCATCAATTGGAACCTCTACTCCACTTCCAAACTGTTGATCATCAACATCACCATGTTGCTCATTGTCTTGAGCTTCCGTTTCAACATTCTCCAAATTGTGAGTGGGCAACCTCATCGGATTACCATCAGTGAGATTACTGTCTTTCTCGGGTGTGGTCTTCTTCACCTTATCAATGTCTTCAATGGTCTGATCTTCCATGAATTGTACATCACGGCTTCTAACAAGCTTCTTCTCAACAGGATCATAAAACCTGTAGCCAAATTCATCCTCACCATAGCCAATAAAGATACATTGCCTTGTCTTTTTATCTAACTTGGATCTTTCATCCTTAGGAACATGAACAAATGCCCTGCAACCAAAGACACGCAAATGATCATATCTAACATTCTTACCAAACCAAATTTTGTCTGGCACCTCAATATTCAAAGCAACTGCGGGACTGAGATTAATAACATGCACAGCTGCAAGCAATGCCTCTCCCCAAAAGTGCTTAGGCAACTTTGCTTCTGAAAGCATACATGTAACCCTTTCAACCAAGGTCCTGTTCATCCTCTCCGCTAGACCATTCAACTGAGGAGTTTTAGGAGGAGTCTTCTCGTGTCTAATACCATGCTGCCTGCAATAAACATCAAAAGGTCCACGGTACTCACCACCATTATCACTACGGATGCATTTCAGCTTCTTGCCTGATTGCCTCTCAACCATAGCATGAAATTCCTTGAACTTTTCAAGTACTTGACCTTTCCGCTGAAGAGCATAGACCCATAGCTTCCTGGAACAATCATCAATAAAAGTAACAAAGTAAACTGCACCACTAAATGACTTTACCTTTAATGGGCCACAAACGTCAGAATGCACCAATTCAAGTAATTCTGACTTCCTTGAGGGTGGATGCTTCTTAAAAGATACTCTGGTTTGTTTACCAGCCATGCAATGAGAACATTTCTCCAATTCTGCATTTCTCAATCCCATAAGCACATCCTTTTTAGCTAAGCAGTTAAGCCCTTTCTCACTTATATGACCAAGCCTCCGGTGCCACAAAGATGCCTCCATATACATAGCATTCACACTGTCTTTAGCAACCAAAGCTTTAGTCCAATACAATTTAGATTGTTTCTCCCCTCTGGCCATAACCAAGTTACCTTTAGTGAGCTTCCATTTACTAGAACCAAAGTGATTGTCATAACCACAATCATCAAGCAACTGCACAGAGATTAAATTAAAACGGACATCCGGAGCATGTTTGACTCCTTTAAGCAACAACTGCACTCCCATGTTGGTTTGCAGGCAAACATCACCAACACCAATCACTTTAGACTCACCATCATTACCCATCTTCAACACTCCAAAATCACCAGAAGTGTAAGATGTGAAGAACTCCTTCCTAGGTGTAACATGCAGTGTAGCACCACTATCAATAATCCACATGCTCTCATCAGATACAAGATTAACGGACTCAAAGTCACGAAGAAGAACAAGATCACCATCTGTAGCAGTAGTGACACGATCATCATCATCATGATCATTCTCTCTCTGTTTGCCCTTCTTGTCTTTGTTCTCCTTTTTCCACTTAAAACAGTATTTCTGAATGTGTCCAGTTTTATGACAAAAATGGCACTCTAAATTCTTGTATCTTGACTTGGACTTGCTCCTACTCTTCTCTCTACCACCTTTATGTTCCTTTTTCTGACTTCTCCCCCTAGCTTCTGTAACAAGCATCTCAGACTGAGATGAAGAACCATGTGCCTTCCTTCTCATCTCTTCATTAAGAGCACCGCTCTTTGCCATCTGAAAAGAAACAACACCATTCGAGGCAGAGTTCGTAATTGAAACCCGAAATACCTCCCAAGACTCTGGTAGAGTATTAAGCAACCATAATCCCATAACTTCGTCATCAAACTTTATGCCCATTCCTGACAATTGATCTAGGAGCCCTTGAAACTCATTTAAGTGATCAGAAATAGAAGAATTCTCCCTGTACCTCAAATTCATCAAGCAATTTAACAAATACAATTTATTATTGCCCGACTTAGAAGCATACAAAGACTCAATCTTCTCCCACAAAGCTCTGGCATGTGTCTCATTAGCAATATGATTATAAACATTATCTTCAACATATTGCCGAATAAAACCACATACCTGTTGGTGCTCAAAGTCCCATTCTTCTTCAGACATAGAATCTGGCTTCTGTGTAGCAAAGACCGGAAGATGCAATTTCTTGACAAATAATAAATCTTTCATCTTGCCCTTCCACAAATGATAATTTGTACCATTCAAAGCAACCATCTTTGCATTTGCCTCCATCATTCAAGCAAGTAAATATAGCCCAACCAAGAGCTCTGATGCCACTCTGATGGGGAAAACAATAACAAACAATATACCAGAGAATGCAGCGGATATAATTTCCCCTAACTTGCAAGAATCTATGAGGAGCAATAATCAAAGAGCAGCAATAATAAACCACCAAAAGCACAAATAAAGGCACCAAGATTTTTAACGTGGAAAACCCCTCAAATCAAGGGTAAAAACCACGAGTCGTCCAGACCAAAGAAATAGCTTCACTATGATCAACAAGAGTACAAAAGAGTCTTAATCAATAGCACAAATTAGTGCCAACACCCAACCAAATAACAAAGCAACAAAGCTTTCAAATAGAGAAGAACAAGAGAGGAAAACCTCTACAAATCACTGCTGCAGTGCGAAATTAATATCTCCCAACTCAGACCTCGTATCAAAGATCCGACCGGTCAGAATGAAGAGCAATGAGTTCCGAACCTGCTGTAAAAATTTCAGCCCGATCCAACGGTGAACGAATCCGCAGCGCCGAATTTACTGCGACAGCTCTATGAAAAACGTGAACAGAATTTTCCCTCTACCTCTCCCTCTATGTGTTAGGGCTTTCAGTGTATTCTGACTCTATTGTTCTGCCTCTCTCTTTATTTTATAGCCTCCTCTCCACTAGGTTTAAGTGAGACATGGGCTTCTCAAATTTTGGGCCTTTTCTCCACATAGGAAGGGAGCCCAATACCCAACACTAACTAAGCAGCAACATCTCCACCATTCGCATGATCACCCGATATTTGGTGATCATAGCAAAAAGGAAGGCCAAACCGAAAACAAACACAAAAAAAGGGTAAGCTAGAGAAAAATAATTTTCACATATGAATGAGCAAACAATTTATTATACAAATTATAAAAACAAATCAGTAAGCACACAACATGTGATGGTAACCAATAAAAGCCCCTCTAACTCAATTATCCGGATACATGTAATGAGATCGGATTCATTGTTTGCACTTGTAATGAGATACATTTTATATATATACTAGCGTTACATAGGCGCTATCGCGCTTGTGTGTATGTATTTTTTAAATATGTGTGATATTATATTAGTAGGTGATAATATTATAATGTTATTAAGTTAATATATATATATATATATATATATATATATATATATTAAAATTATATTTATTAAAAATAAAGTGAAATATATCAGAACAAATAAAAAAATAACCATTGATAAATAAAGAAGAACAAAAGAAGCAAAGACATATGATTTTATAAAAAGTTTGTAAAAGTAACGGTCAATTTTTAAAAATTTAATAAATTATTATATTTAAAGGGTAAAATCGGTATTTTGAAAAGTGGATACAAAAAGGGAAATCCCCATTATATATTGTTATATATATATATATATATATATATATATATATATATATATATATATATATATATATATATATATATATATAACCCTACATTAGAATGTTAATTATATTTAATTTCTTTTTGTAGATACAAGCTTGAAATTCAAGTTTATGATGGAAAAAATGTTGTCAACTTTATGCTTTGAGACCAAAACTGCATGAACTTGATTGGTCTATCTGTTGCTGATTTAAGAAAAGAAATGATCATGGTAGTAAAAGTTTATTTTTCTAACAATTAAACACTATTGTAAAAAGCTTAATAATTTGTCATTTTTTATATGTATTAGGATGGTGAAGACGATCCCAATTGTTGTCCAGAGAATATAGATGTTATTTTAGGACGTACTTGGGCATTTAAGGTTAGGCTCTAAGGAATGAACCGACCTGCTTTAGTAATGTGATGAAGGATTATCTTGTTTCCTTTTAGAGTTATGAATATGGTGAAGTTATTTAAGAAAGCTTTTTGAAAATTCCCACTGGACATTAAGATAGCAAGCTATCTAGATGTGAAGGTTCATTTCTCAAGCTCATGAAAGGAAGAAGAGAGTTGGATTCAAGCTTAAACTCACACAACATTAACAACACTTAAAGAACCAAAATGAAAGAAGAAACATTAAAAATGGAAAGCATAGAAGATGAAGCATGGAAGAAGCACGCCACTCATAGGGGGGGATCTAAGCCAACCAAGCCCTAGAGATGAGTGATGGTGCCGCCACTTGCAAGCAAGATAAGGCAAAGGTGAGTTCACTTCTAGGAAGGAGAGCTCACGAAAATTTAAAGGTTGAAACACAATAGTTTAGAAACAAAATGATCAACCCTTTTACAAGACAAGGAGCACCCTTTAAATAGGAGTTCATAGGGGTCCTTTAGCAAATACAAAAACATGAAAAAGGATTAACTAGCAAACCCTAAACCTAATGTGAGAGTGAGTCTTGGCCAAGTGAAGGAAGATGATTGGTGGAGGCATTCCCATGAGGATTCTAGGCCAAAAGAGGAAGGAGACCAAGTGACCTTCTAAGGCATAAACCACAAAGGCAAAAGGAGACAAGGTACATGTCTACTTTTGCTTTTGCTTTATGCTTTTTGCTTTCCTCTCTCTTCCACTTCATCCAAGTGCTCCAATCACCAAGTGCCACCTAGCCATGCTCTACTTTCTCTTAATTACCTACAAAACAAGACAAACAAGGATTAACATGTTGGTTTAAGTTAATCTAATCTTGGTCAAAGGTCAAATTTGGATCAAAGTCAACAAGTCAACCAAAATAAATCAACTAGAAACCAACTTAGGGAATTCAAACTAAAGTAATGCAAAACAAAGATAAAGGTGATGGAATAGAAGACTCTCCTCTAGACATGCTTCTAGTGATCCTTCTTGGTGGAGCTTCTAAGGAGGTGGTCATGCCTTCATCATCCTCCCCTTCTTGGAGAGAATTCGACCACGAATTCTTAAACCCTACATCAAAAGGAGAAAGGTCACAAACATTAAATGAGTTACTTATGTTGTAGCTTGGGGGTAAGTCTAACTCATAAGCATTGTTGTTAATTCTCCTAATGACTTGAAAGGGGCCATCCCCTCTAGGGAGGAGCTTAGACTTCCTTTGAGTAGGGAATCTCTCCTTTCTCAAGTGAAGCCAAACCCAATCTCCCTCTTGGAAGATGACTTCCTTTCTTCCCTTATTACCATCCTCTTGTTGTTTCTTAACTCTCCTCTCAATGGTTTCCTTAACTTGTGAATGCAAGTCTTGGATGTACTTGGCTTTGGTCTCACCATCTTGGCAAGTCCATGCCTCATGAGTGGGTAGGGGAAGGAGGTCTAAGGGAGTTAGGGGATTGAACCCATACACAACCTCAAAAGGGGAATGAGAAGTAGTGGAATGCACAACCCTATTGTAGGCAAACTCTATGTGGGGAAGAAGTTCCTCCCACTCTCTAATGTTTTGCACTATCATACATCTTAGCATTTGCCCTAGGGTTCTATTAACCACCTCGGTTTGGCCATCACTTTGGGGATGACAAGTGGTGGAGAAAAGAAGCTTGGTGCCAAGTTTACCCCACAAGGTTCTCCAAAAATGGCTTAGGAACTTGGAGTCCCTATCACTTACAATGGACCTAGGTAGGCCATGTAGTCTTACCACTTCCTTGAAGAAAAGATTTGCAATATAAGTTGCATCATCAATCTTATGGCAAGGAATGAAATGGGCCATCTTAGAGAACCTATCCACCACTACAAAAATGGAATCCCTACCTTTTTTGGTCCTTGGGAGACCTAAGACAAAATCCATAGAAATGTCAACCCAAGGCTTGGAAGGGATAGGCAAGGGGGTGTAAAGACCATGGGGTTGGACTCTAGACTTGGCTTTCATGCATGCTATGCAACCTTTGCAATGCCTATCTACATGCTTCCTCATGTGAGGCCAATAGAAGTGTTCTTTCAAGACTTCCAAAGTCTTGTTTGGCCCAAAATGCCCCATTAATCCTCCCTCATGTGCCTCTCTAATGAGTGAGGCTCTTAAGGAACCTTGGGGAATGCAAAGTCTCTTACCTTTGAAAAGATATTGATTGAGAAGGTAAAAGTCTTTGTAAGCCCCTTGGTGGCACTCACTAAGAATGGGGGAGAAATCAACATCCTTTGGATACAATTCCTTAATATGATCAAAACTAAGAAATTTAGTTTCAAGAATGGAAAGGAGGGAATGCCTTCTTGAAAGTGCATCCGCCACAATGTTAGCCTTTCCTTGCTTATGTTTGATCACATATGGGAATTGTTCTAAGAACTCTACCCACCTAGCATGTCTCTTGTTTAACTTGCCTTGACTTTTCAAAAATTTGAGTGACTCATGGTCACTATGTATCACAAACTCCTTTGAAAGAAGATAGTGTTGCCAAGTTTGCAAAGTTCTCACAAGAGCATAAAGCTCTTTGTCATAGGTGGAGTAGTTGATGTGACTCCCCTTGAGTTTCTCACTAAAATAAGCTATGGGGTGCCCTTCTTGGAGAAGCACGGCCCCAATGCCTACATTGGATGCATCACACTCAATTTCAAAAGTTTTGGAGAAGTTAGGGAGGGCTAAGAGTGGTGCATTGATCAATTTTTGTTTTAAAGTTTCAAAAGCCTTTTCTTGATCTTTGCCCCACTTATAGGTCACACCTTTCTTGACCAATTCATTGAGAGGGGCAGCTATGGTGCTAAAGTTTGGCACAAACCTCCTATAGAAACTAGCTAACCCATGGAAAGACCTAAGCTCACTTACATTCTTTGGGGGAGGCCAATCCTTGATTGCCATCACTTTTTCTTGATCCACATGGACCCCATGTTGATTTATTTTGAAACCTAGGAAGATCACATGATCCATCCCAAACACACATTTCTCCATGTTAGCATACAAGGATGCCTTCCTTAAGGTTTCTAACACACTCCTTAAATGATGCAAGTGGTCATCTTGAGACATACTATAAATGAGAATGTCATCAAAGTATACCACAACAAACTTCCCTAAGAACTCTCTAAGAACATGGTGCATGAGTCTCATGAATGTACTAGGTGCATTGGTCAAGCCAAAAGGCATGACTAACCACTCATATAATCCAAACTTAGTCTTGAAAGAGGTTTTCCATTCATCACCTTCTTTGATTCTAATTTGATTGTACCCACTTTTCAAGTCTATTTTGGAAAATATGGTTGCACCATGTAACTCATCAATCAAATCATCTAACCTAGGAATGAGATGCCTATACTTGATGGTTATGTTGTTGATAGCCCTACAATCTATGCACATTCTCCATGTTCCATCCTTTTTGGGGACTAGGATCACGGGCATTGCACAAGGACTCATGCTATGTTGCACCCACCCCTTTTCTAACAACTCATTCACTTGTTTTTGAATTTCTTTAGCCTCCTCGGGACTAGTCCTATAGGCTGGCCTATTAGGCAAAGATGAGCCTTGTATGAAATCAATTTGGTGTTCTATACCTCTTAGGGGTGGGAGACCCTTTGGAGGTTCTTGAAAAACATCTTTGAACTCATCTAAGACTAATGACAAGTCTAAGGGACATCTAGAGTGAGGGTTTTGGAAGGAGGGGGAAGATTCACTAGGATAAGCTAGGAAGATGGGTTTTTGGGCAAGCATTACCTTCTTCACCCCCTTGAGAGTGATCATGCTCTTCTTGGACTCATGCCCTTGCGCCTTCTTTTGCGCCTTCTCTTCTTTTCTTTTCTTAATCATTTGCAATTGGTCCTCATTGACTTCTCTTGGTGAAAGAGGTAGTAATGTGATCTTTTTGCCTTGGAAGCTAAAGGTAAACTTGTTAGCATGGCCATCATGAAAAGCTTTTCTATCAAATTGCCATGGCCTTCCTAATAAAATGTGAGTTGCTTCCATGGGCACTAAGTCACATAATACCTCATCCTTGTAGTTTCCAATGGAGAAGTTAATAAGGACTTGTTTGTCCACTTTAATTTCACCTTCCTCACTAAGCCAAGAAAGCTTATAGGGCTTGGCATGAGGGATGGTTTTCAAGCCAAGCTTGTCCACAACCCTTATGCTAGCCACATTAACACAACTTCCACTATCAATTATGAGGGAGCAAGTTTTGTTGTTGATTTGGCACCTTGAGTGAAAAATATTTTCTCTTTGGTTTTCAAATTCTTTAGGCACTTGGCCTAGCATGCGCCTAACCACCAACAAACCTCCTTCATTAGGTTTGATTTCATCCTCACTTGAAGATTGGGAAGAAGTGTGGGAGGAAGAACTTTTAGGGGAGGGGGGAGAAGAATGTTCACTTTCAACCTCTCCTTTAGGGTTCAAGATCATGTTCCTTTTTGTTGGGCAATTTGAAGCAATGTGACCATAGCCCAAACACTTAAAACATTTGATGGAACTAGTTCTTGAACTTTGAGAAGAGTTTGCATTTTCATGGGAGGTTCTAGACGAATTGGTCCTAGGTGGGTGGTCTTTGGAAGGAGGTTTCTCATCCTTTCTTTCTTTTCCTTTCCAAGTTCTAGAGTAGTATTCATTGTATGAAGTATTCCTCTTGGCCTCTTGTTTCTTTTTCAATTGACTTTCAACTTTTAAGGCCAAGTGTAAAATTTTGTCAAGAGTGGAATACTCATACAACTCAACTACATCTTGAACTTCTCTTCTAAGACCACTCACAAATCTAGCTACCTTTTCTTTTTCACTTTCAAATTGGAGTCCTACTTTGAGAAGCATTGACTCCATCATTTTAAAATATTCATTCACACACATAGACCCTTGTTGAAGCCTTTGGAGCTTCAAAAGAGTCTCCCTCCTATAGTAGGAAGGAACAAATCTAGCGCGCATCAAAGTTTTAATGTCCATCCAAGAGGCCGCGGGTGGCTCTTGGTTAATATTGTCCATACACAATTGATGCCACCATGTCATGGCATAATCTTCAAATTCTAAAACTACTAAATCTACTTGTTCTTGATTACTAACTAAATGAATATTGAAGATTTGGTCCACTTTTTGCTCCCACTCTATGTAGAGGTTTGGATCATTCTCCCCCTTGAACTTTGGAATCTTGATTGGTGGAGGTTGTCTTTGTGGGAGTTGATTGCGCCTTCCACCACCATCATAGCCGTGTCTTCTTCTTCTTCCACCATGGCTAGAGTCCTCGGAAGAGGACCTCCTCCTTCTCCTCTCATCTTCCCTAAGCTCAAGTCTTTGGATGTGCTCTTGTAGGAAGATCTCACTTTGCCTCCTATCCGCCCTCAATTGGTCAAAAGTTTCTCTCCTACTCACTTCCATCTCACGTAAGATGTTGGCAAGGGTTATTTGTCCACTTTCTTGGGCCATAGGAGTCACCATGGGAGGGGAATAAGGTGAGGCCGACTCCTCCTCTTCTTCTACCTCCAAGATTGGATCCATATTCATGTTCCTACACTAAAAACTCACCAAAAACCGAGACAAGGAAGAGGTTAGCTAACAAATAATTCCAAACCCGAGACCAAGTGTGGTCTTCTCAAGCACCCAAGTGTTTTTGATCACACTCCCAAAGCACACAAGCAAGGCTAGCACTCAAAAACCTTCCAAACAAGTGAAAACACCTTTAAAGAGATGAAAACCTTTTCAAAGCTCAAACAAGTGGCTCGGCCACAACACTCTAGGAAGACAAGGAAAAGAAAACTACTAAGACAAAACAAAGATTACCTAAAGACAAGCAAGCAAAGCTAAAAAAAACAAGAAAGTTTAACTTCTAAGGAAACTTGTTTTTAAAGACAAAACTTGAACAAGACTAAAACAATGAAAAGCACTTTTAAGGACTCTATGGAAAGCATTTGAACAAGCCAAGATTATACCTCAAATTATGCATACACCATGAAAGATCATAACCAAGTCAAAGCATGGAACTAATTTGCCAATATCACCCAAAATCCAAGTATAAATTTTGGTAGCATAACACCTAGTAAAAATGGCCAAATGGATTCACCAAGCATTGTAAAAGCTCTCGGCCAAACTGTTTTTGGTCTTGAAAACACTTTTTCTTTTCAAAACTAGGTACTTCAAATGATGAGAAGGATGTTTTAGGGTGTCTTAAACACTTAGTTCCTTAAAATTAGGTCAAAATCAATTTCAATGAGCATACAACAACACAAGGCATAGATCTCATGCAATAGTTCAAAAACTTAGAAACAAGAACAAGAAAACTCAAAGAAGCATATGACAAGAGACTCAAGCAAAAGTTAGACACATTTAGAGACTCAACATGACATACACAAAGACACAAACATGTAGCTATCATGCATTTAAACTCATGGATTTGAGGCTCAAAGAGTAAGTATCAAAAGACATGTTATCCAACAACATTTAGGAGCAAAAGAGTCACAAAACCGAAGTCAAAATTGCCACAACATAACCTGAAAACGTTATTTTTCGTATTCTCGGCAGCTCTGACCTTTGCTCACTCATTTGATCATAACTCTCTCCACAGAACTCCAAATGCGTTAATTCTTTTTTTGTTGGAAACTAGACTCACAGAGCTTTCTTTTGATATAAAGAACGTTACTTTTGGACCACTGAGCTATCTGCAGTATTTTTTTCAAAAATGCACACGTTGCTGCCAGCACTGTTTTTTATGTGGACCACTCAAGATAGCTACACAAGACAAGGTTAGAACATGAAAACACCATATTCAAGGACAACCAAAGCTCTAGATACCAAATGATGAAGGATTATCTTGTTTCCTTTTAGAGTTATGAATATGGTGAAGTTATTTAAGAAAGCTTTTTGAAAATTCCCACTGGACATTAAGATAGCAAGCTATCTAGATGTGAAGGTTCATTTCTCAAGCTCATGAAAGGAAGAAGAGAGTTGGATTCAAGCTTAAACTCACACAACATTAACAACACTTAAAGAACCAAAATGAAAGAAGAAACATTAAAAATGGAAAGCATAGAAGATGAAGCATGGAAGAAGCACGCCACTCATAGGGGGGGATCTAAGCCAACCAAGCCCTAGAGATGAGTGATGGTGCCGCCACTTGCAAGCAAGATAAGGCAAAGGTGAGTTCACTTCTAGGAAGGAGAGCTCACGAAAATTTAAAGGTTGAAACACAATAGTTTAGAAACAAAATGATCAACCCTTTTACAAGACAAGGAGCACCCTTTAAATAGGAGTTCATAGGGGTCCTTTAGCAAATACAAAAACATGAAAAAGGATTAACTAGCAAACCCTAAACCTAATGTGAGAGTGAGTCTTGGCCAAGTGAAGGAAGATGATTGGTGGAGGCATTCCCATGAGGATTCTAGGCCAAAAGAGGAAGGAGACCAAGTGACCTTCTAAGGCATAAACCACAAAGGCAAAAGGAGACAAGGTACATGTCTACTTTTGCTTTTGCTTTATGCTTTTTGCTTTCCTCTCTCTTCCACTTCATCCAAGTGCTCCAATCACCAAGTGCCACCTAGCCATGCTCTACTTTCTCTTAATTACCTACAAAACAAGACAAACAAGGATTAACATGTTGGTTTAAGTTAATCTAATCTTGGTCAAAGGTCAAATTTGGATCAAAGTCAACAAGTCAACTAAAATAAATCAACTAGAAACCAACTTAGGGAATTCAAACTAAAGTAATGCAAAACAAAGATAAAGGTGATGGAATAGAAGACTCCCCTCTAGACATGCTTCTAGTGATCCTTCTTGATGGAGCTTCTAAGGAGGTGGTCATGCCTTCATCATAATGAGAGTTTCAATTGATATTGAAATTATTGATCACATTAAAAGTCTATTTCCAAAGGAAGAGGTACTATTTGTAATAATTGTGTATTGATAAGGTCAAATGTTCGTAAAAGTTATATTACGTATTGATTTTTGTATGTAAATGTTGGCAAACAATCAAACTTGTTGAATGTACTAATAATGCTGCATATGACATTACAACTGATATTGACAAGTCATTGGTAAGTATATTTTAACTTGACTTAGTATAATAATATTAATGGTATCGATTTTTGTGTGTTAACGGTAAATAAATAAATGATGCAGGCAATGGTTATTGGAAAATGTATCAATGGTAGTGTCTTTGATTTACCCACTCATACTGGAAGTTCTTTAGTAAGTATATTTTGTATTTATATATTTACAATATAGTCAGTTAGATTAAAAGTTATAGTATGTTTTAACTTTTGTATGTAAATCTTGGCAAACAATGGAACTTGTTGAATGTAATAATAATGGTGCATGTGACCTAATTGCTGATGTTGCTAGTTCATTGGTAAGAATTTTTAACATCACTTAGTATACAAATATTAGTGATACCTGAATTATGTAGTATGAATTTATGTTCATCCCTATAGATGTGCCTTTCTAGAACAATTGATTATAACCCAAATATTGTTTTATGTCTCATGCCAACTAAAGATTTGTGTACTACTACTAACCATGGATATTTAGAAGACATTTTATCAACCATCATGGACTTCGATCTTCTAGAGGACATATATTTATGTATATAGTACAGTTGAATATAATATAATAATTATTGAATGACATATGAACAAAGACATATTTTCCAAAAGATCATAAATGTTGTCCATCATGAAGAAGGGACTATATTATTTTTATATAGTTATGGAGGAACATGAAAAACATTTATGTGGAAGACGTTATCTTCTACTCTATGACCGGAAGGAAAAATTGTGGTAATAGTTGAGTCAAGTGACATTGTTTCTCTGCTATTGTCTGGAGGTAGAACAAAACATTCTAAATTCAAGATTCGAGTTCCTACACTAGAACAATCTGTCTACAACATTACCAAGGGTAGTGAATTAGATTTAATGAAATTGACAAACCTAATAATTTGGGATGAAGCACCAATGACACACAAATATTGTTTTGAAGCATTGGATAAAACTTTAAAAGACATCATGAAAGACAATACCAAATTTGAATCAGTTTTTAGTGGAAAAGTAATAGTATTTGGAAGGGATTTTAGACAAATTCTTCATGTTATTCCTCGTGATAGCAAATTTGATATCGTTCATGCTACTATCAAGTCATCCTATAACATCTCGATCAGATATTACTAAGTTAAATAAGAAAATAAAGAAATAAGAATAAAACTTCATTTATTAAAATTCCATTTTCCAAAAACGCAGAAAATTAAAATATTTATCTCATCGGAAATTGGTCAAAAATCCATACTTTATAAAACTCGAATATAATGTCAAAAAGTCTGGCAACACAAGGGTTTTCAAAACTATTCCAAACTATAAATAAATAAAACTCTGATAATCAGTGCAAAGATTATTACTAGAAAAAAAATAAAAGGAATGGAGATTTACATTCCACATATGTCCATGTCACCGTCATAGTCACCTTGGCCATCCAAGCTCATTAGAAGACAATTTCCAATCATGCTATCTTATCCAATGACCATAAGAAAATATCAAGGACAATCTTTGGATTATATTGGATTGTATTTGCCAACATCAATTTTTAGTCATGGGCAATTATATGTTGCAACTTCTAAAGTTAAAATCATGTCTGGATTAAAGATTTTAATCTATGACATTTAGAAGAAACCTTTGACTGCTACAACTAATGCAGTTTTCAAGGAAGTTTTTAACAATGTATAACTTCAATTGATGTAAACATCAATGTTTGTGTATTTTCCCACAGATTTCGAAATCATTTCATAAACATAATCTGATAAGCAATGGCATACAACTTTTGGAAAAATAAATACTTACAAAAATATCAATGATAAATTCTAACTTTCAATCATAGCATTTGATATCCTTTCCTAGTTATTCACTTTCTCTAACAAGCTTAAAAATTGAAAAATGGAAATCCATGGAAATCATGTTTCAAAGTTGCCATTATATTGTCTAAGTAGTATTCATCTGACATGATGCATTAAAATCGAAACCAACCTACAACTAACAGTATAACAACATTTAATGATAAACAAAGAAAGATGCAACCCATACTCAATTTTTAACTAACCACACCACCACAATTGTTTGCTACACTTCCAACATGTGTGATGGTTATAATATGCATAAAATTAAAAAACTTCCTTTAAAATTCTTTTATTTAAAAAAAATATTCAACTATGTCTGAACAAAATTAATAGACATACTGAATACACTATTAGAAAATTGGGAAATGATAACCATAAATAACAAAATATATTAACCTTCACAAACTAAAGTATTCCTAATATTCAAAGTTGATGACTATCAATAAAGCCATCCAAAACAAAAGAAAATAAGATTGTTTATAAGAAATATTCATTTGTTTCAACAAAACCACATATTAATTCAAAGAATCACTTAAAGAAATCTAAAGCTTTGGAACATGGAGGAGGTTTTTCTGCTCATTGTTTATCACAAATTTGATGACATCACCAGCGACTAACATATTGTCCTTGCATAACTGCTTCCACCCACATGTGAGATAGCATTCAAATGAACTTCTAGGGGTCCAATGAATGTTTCAAGGCTAATATTGGGAAGTTCCATTTGTAAGCACATAGTTCTTACGACCCTTGACCAAAAATTGTCTAGCAAAAATGGAGTCCAGGAACTGCAATAAAAAGAATCATGTTAAACAACAAATGGAAAACATAAACCCAAATGAAAAATTTATAACTATAAACAAAACATATACTAAAGAGGAGGTTTGAACATCAAATGACTTAATTTTCTGACTAGCCCATCCCCATAATTATATAAGCCATCAAGAATAACAATATCATGGTCATTTTTAAAGCAGTCACTAAATCCCTATCATAGACCATTTCTATTCTTTCACACGAGAAAATCCTATGAAGAAATGTATTATTTCCTATATAATTTATATGTAGGAAACAACTGGTGTTCAACCGATAATATTTCATAAACTTCGTCAAGCTAAACAAAACCATACTACTAGCTTCATTTGTATCCACAAATGCCTCAAACTTTTTTGATTGAGGATCATACAATTCAACCATTTTGTCAAATTTCACTTCTTGCTCAAAAAATATTTGAAACTCATGGGGTAAAACTATGTATCGCTATTCAGAAACATGAAAAGGAAACCAACATTAGTAGTTATACATCTACATATACACAACCAATAATAATAAGGCTTAAAAAATTATACCCTTAATACGAGGAACTTGACTCTGAAGGATTGAAAAAATCTCGGTGAAGATAAAGGGTTAGAGGCTAAAGTAGAGCTAGAATCTCCTACTACAGGATACTGGATCTCATTCCAATCTAAGTCAACTACTCTTAACTGAAAGTATTTATGACCATAGTACAAAGTACAGACATATCCAACATCATCTAGATCATAAAACCTTAATATCTTTTAGGCAGCACAAAACTTCCTCTTAGTCAAAAGCGTTTCCTCAAACTCATTGTTCAAGATGTTTCCCCTAGGATCAGAGAAATAGTTTGCACCCATCAATAACGATTTCCCCCATTCAAGAAATAATCCTTCATGAAACATTAGAAACTCCTTTGATATACAAAACTCCAGACGATTAACATTCACTAAAAACAAGAATTATTGTTTGGAAAGAAAATTATTTTTCTATCAAAAATAATTTCTGTATGAATAATGTAACATCCCGTCAGGATATTACTGATTTAAATAAATAAAACAACTAAATTCATAAAGATGTCGCATTTATGTATAAACTACATTTTCCAAAAACGCGGAAAATTTAAACTTTCATAAATGTATATGATGGAAACCAAAGTTCAAAATTTCCAAAATAAACGTCTCAAATGAGTTTACATTTCATTTCCAAAAGTAGAAAATACAAGTAATAATAAACACCTTGGATATCCCCTCACCGTAGCTAAGTGTCACCAGCTCCACTTGCATCAACATCCTCTACAAACGTGTACCGCGTACATGATCATCGCCAAACACAAGCAGATAGAGTAAGCTTATGAAATCAGCATACATTATAACAATAATTAAATAACCAACCATCTAGATTTTTTTCTCAAAGAACCAATATGTAATCTCTTCCTCAATTTTCTAACGTCTAGCCACAACCAGACCATTCGTGTTCTACCTCTTCTGGTAATTACCCCAAGATAATTTGCTGCCAAACCTATCGGCCACAACAGACAGAGCACGTGCGGGTACCAATGCCACGGATCATACACCGTAACGCTAGGTGG
Source organism: Vigna unguiculata (assembly GCF_037176805.1). Lineage (NCBI taxonomy): Eukaryota > Viridiplantae > Streptophyta > Magnoliopsida > Fabales > Fabaceae > Vigna > Vigna unguiculata. Next base: position 9,303,303 of record NC_140800.1, read on the forward strand.
AGTTCCCAATTACGAACATAGTTCGTAATGTCCCAATACTACCAAACTCGTTAGCCAACCACTGAGGAGGGCAATCTATCTGGACCCACCGTACTGGCCACAACCAGCACACTCACACCGGCAACACTCGCCAACCCGAGCTCAACTCAAGGGTTCCTCGTGTTCATCCGCCATCCCGAACTCAACTCAAGGAACCCAACAATCTTACCTTTGAGGCATCACCAAAAGCTTGTAGATCACCCTACAGAGTCCAATAACTAGGACTTACAACAACCAAATCGCCTAGTGAGGGATACGTACCGCTAGGCGCTATCCGCTTCCAGACCGCCTAGCGGGGGATACGTACCACCAGGCGCCAAGCGCCTCAAACTCACGAAGTCTGCAACCACCGCCTGGCGGGACTGTCCACACCGCCAGGCGGACGCTGCTCCAGGAGATATTGTTCTTGTCACTATCGCCTGGCGGGACTTTTCCCCTCCGCCAGGCGCCACCAACTCGCAGTCCCCACTGTTTAACACTATTGCCTGGCGGTTTGCACATTACCGCCAGGCGCCATGACAATATTTTCAAAATAACCATTCTGTTCTGGTTCAGGAACCAATTGCAATGGCTAAACTCCATTTCCCCGCTTTTAGAGTCTCACTAATTGGTAATTCTGCTACTTATAATGTCTCCAGTCATAGTAATATCGCAATTGTATTTCACTCCCTAGTTATAACCAAAAAGGTAGTCCCAAACATTCGCACTTATCCTGTTCTGATAGGATTCCCAATTACTCCACCCGTGCCAGTACTACCACCAGGTTTCACAACCTTATTATTCACTTACTTTGCATTCCTTAAATTTCCAATTGGTGAAGTTAATTTATCCAATCCTTTAAGCTATTATTTAGACTCAAGTGTAACCCATCTCAAAATCATAACCTTATGTTTTAATTTAGTCATACCACCCTTAAAATTATCAGATTCCTACTCCATCCTAGAATCCTCAACTTATTTTATTTATCAATCCCTATCTTTACTAATACCGCCACCCCATGACAAAACTACTTTCACCTATAATCCTCAAAACTGTAGTAGGAACCTAGATTTTTCCAAAAAATCTCAAAAACCTCAAAACTTTCCGCAGTCATACACACATCCCCAGTTCTGTGGCAGCGCCTGGCAGCAGACCTTGTGCTGCCAGGCGGTTCATGAAATTCTGGCAACTCCCCACCTCTTAGAATCTACGAACTCAAGGCTATTCATACACCCCTGGTCTTAATCTCTTTCCAACCCTTACCATACAATTCTCATTCAAGTACCTTCGTTCTCCCCGTTTTAGAATCAATATCTATTAATTTATCCTTTGGACAAGCGAATCCAGATTTCCAACTCTACAAGGGTATCTTTCCACTGTTCCATTCAATTCTACCATCTCTTAGACGATTTCTTATTTTAGTTATTACCAAAACATCATTCAACCAGTTCCTTTATTTTCTTTCCTCCGATCAGAATTTCCCCAGAACGTAGAAAACACAAAAATCGTCCCAATGTGACTCGCGTCGCCTGGCGGGTATTCATCACCGTTGGGCAACTCAACCAGAACCCAGTAAACTGGGCTTTCCAACACGCGTCGCCTGGCAGTTGGGAGTTTACTGCTAGGTGGTTCCTCTTCAGGAACCCAGAAATGGCAAAAACGATATGCGCTGCCTGGCGGCTATGAACAGCCCGCCAGGCGGTTTCTGATGTTTGCCGGGGGGGATTGGTGCTCCTAAGGTATGCCCTTCCGGTGGGTTGTTATATTGATTATTATCTGTCTATTCCATCCAGTTGCCCATTAACTTAGGGTTTGCTCTACCCCTTCATATTGAAGCCCAAAGCCAAAACTATCAAAATAAAGTTTAATGTGAGTCCTCCTAGACTTGAACCCATAACCATGCAATTGCCAAATCAATATCAAACCATCATTCCAATTCATTTTTCATGCTAACAATCATCATCCAATTATCATATTATTTCACATCATGATTATCATATATTTAAAATAATAACGAATAATAACACAAAATTGACATACATAGGACTCAAACCCATAACCATGCAATTGCCAAATCAATATCAAACCATCATGCCAATTCATTTTTCATGCTAACAATCATCATCCAATTATCATATTATTTCACATCATGATTATCATATATTTAAAATAATAACGAATAATAACACAAAATTGACATACATAGGACTTAAACCCAAGTCCTCTCACATAACTAAAGTACTCTCAACCATTTGAACTAATATTTTTTCACGTCACACTCTTCCTAATTTAATGTCATAATGATTTTCTCACCCACATTTATTAATTAATTAATTAAATTCCACGGGTCTTACAAATAATACTGTCTCAAATAAAATCCTATTTGAACCAAAAATAAAGAAGATAAAAGGAACCAAAATCCACATAGACTAACCTTGGACGAATCCATGAACATGATGATAATCTAGAAAAAAATTCTTAAAACTGAATCGCTTCGATGTTGACATTTTCTTCCTTCGTGAAAATGCACTAGATGATATTAAACTTTCCTTTGCTCTTGCATGAATGAACACATGCATACTCTTTAAACGACAAAAATAGGAAAAATCGTAACCAAATCTAAACTCACTCTAAAAGATCAAAGTATAGAGGTAGTGAAATTATTTGAAATTGAATTAAGTTTATTTGATAAAACTAATTTAAGCACTACCAAAAACCTAATCCAAAAATAAAAATTTAATCACCAAATTATACAATAAAAAAATAGCTAACAAAAATATATCATCACTCTAATTAGATCAATTCTAATTTTTTTTAGTAATTAAGCTAATTAAATAACAACAATAATACATAATATTGGGTTATTGAAACTAATTAAAAACACTATGTTAAATAACCATAAACAATTAGATCATGTAACTACAATATTTAATTATAAATTTTATTAATATATTAGTTTATTATATTATGCATCACTAATGAATTGGATTAATATCATATTTAAATATCAATTACTTAATTCTATTATTATTACTAATTGTATTAATTAATTTAGTTAAAATAAACTGATTATTATTAATTAATCCTAAAAAAACCAAAACTTATAATTTCATTGATAAGTACCAAATTGCAAGGTACATTTGTTCACAGTTACAAAGCAAATATCAAGAAAAATACAAAGTCTTGATATTTATGATTTAAAATCTAAATTTCCAAAAAGAAAATACATACGATTAATATGTCCTTTTTATCCACTTGATCCCTTTATATCATTTCCTCTAACCCGACTTTGGTGATCTTCTCCAAATATGACACCAAGGTGTTGATGTTGTCTTAACCTCTTCCCATAAGGTCTGGTCATTGAAAAGCTACAAAACCACTCTTGCTAGTCTAATAACCAATGGTAAATTTTCCTTTCCTACAAACAAAGAAGCTTCATGATAATATTGTACTCTCTCGTTCAATTTCCTAGTATCATATCGAAACTTTCAAAATAAGACATTAAGCAATGGTTTTTGAGAAAAAAAATAAAAATGGAAGGAATTTTGAAATCTTGTTAAAGACGTTACAATTACAACAACAAAAACAAATTAGAACCTAAAAGTGAGTAAGTACCTAAACCATTGAGTTGAATTTGTGAGCATTGCCTAAAAGCTTTGGTTGGAGCAAACCTAAGTTATTGTGAGAAGCTGGAAGTTGGCCAAAAGACCTAATGTTGGTTAGTGCATAAGCAAGTACCCAATCCTATGCAGCAACAAATGCAAAACTACTTTATTCAATTCTTTTCAAATTTGTTTTAGTGATTGCTCAACAAATGACCTAAAATATTTTACTAGGACAAGCGAAAGGGCTAGCCTAGTAGTCTCTATTAGATAGCAGTGGCTCTTGCAAACATGAACAAATATGTGATGCAACAACACAATCAAAACAATAGGAAATCAAACTCACAAGAAACCACATGCCTAGTCAGAGAAGATATATGTTGTTGTTGTTGAAATTCGAACGATACAATACCTAAATACAAACCCAATTAGAAGCAATGGAAAAGCTTTGTGAAGAAAATCTAATCCTTGATCAAAGAAGAAAAATGGCAGTGATAAAATCAATAAAATGGAGATGGAAAACCCTACCCTCCTTAATCGAAGCAAGCAAATCGAAAAAAAAAATTTAATACTCTTGATTTTCTCTAGAACAATCTGGACTTAAAGATGTGGGTTTCGTGGCCAAATACCTTTCCCAAAATTGGAGCCAAACTGGCTAGATGAGAGTCCGATGGTGGCCCGCAGTGAGGATGAATGGTGGTAGTGTAAGACCCGCGAAATTTAATTAATTAATAAATAAATACTAGTAGTGGGAGTCTTTATGACAATTAATGTTAGTTTGTATGGTGTGGAAAAGTACTAGCTTAAGTGATTGAGAGTACTTAGTTGTATCGAGAGGACTTGGGTTTGAGTGGCAAAACGGGTTGGGCCCAACGGGCCAACCCCTCAGCTTATGTTAAAAGGAACAGGTTGGGTTGAAGATTTCAACCTGCCAGCTCATTCTGGCCTGTTGGTCCGTTTTAAAAAAATAAAATAAAAGTAATTAAAAAGATTAATTTTTTATATTATATATTTTAAATGTATAAATATATAATATTATTGTAATTTAAATCATCAACCCCTACAAATTAAGTTTGAATTATTAGTTATAATTGAATAATTTAATATGTAAATTTAATAAGTTATTTTAATTGAACAAAAATATTGTTTCCTACATAATTTAAATGTAGGGAACAAGGACAAACGAACCCATAGTATGCAATATACTAACAAAAACCAAATAATACCATCCTCCCACCCTCATCTGTGTCCATATATATTTCAAACTTTTTTGTCAAAGGATCATACAACTTCACCGAATTGTTAAACGAAACTTTCTGCTCACAAAAGATTTGGAAGTAATCGGACAAGATTATAAACAACTATCACAACAATCAACAAAACCCTGTATTAGTAACAATAACTACAAATCTACACTACAAATTAAAAAAAAAAATGGACTAAAGTTCCATACCGTGTTCGGAATGAACTGCACCCTAAATGCTTGGAAAAATCTGACTGAGGACAAAGGATCAAATGCAAGACCATTGTTTCTTCAACCAGGATACACAACCTCATTCTAGTCCAAATCGAACACCCTTATGCGAAAGTATTGATCTCCACAATAAAGACTACAAACGTAATATACATCGTTTAACTTATAAAACCACATTATCTGCTCAACCGCACGGAACTGTCTCTGAGCAAGAAGAGTTTCTTCAAACTCTATGTTGATCACGTTTCCTTTCGGATCACTGAAAAAGTTAGTCCCCATCAGTAGAGATTTCCTCCATTGTTCATAAAAACCTTCTTCAAACTCCAGACACTCCTGTCATACACAAAACCACAATGATCCATAAAAATAAGAACTGTACAAAATATAATGGACATGGTTGAAGCAAAGGATCATAGAAAAATTAAAACTTTCATCCAAAAACTATCTGTATACATGAAACACACAAAACATAAACAAAATCAAACATGCAAACGGACCAACCTCTAAGGGTTCCATCACCATGACAAAGTTCTGGTAGAAATTGGTAAAGCTAAAAGCCTTGGAGGTAGACATCGGACCCTTCTGTAACTTGTGAGGAAGACTGTTTTCTTTCTTCGTTTCTGAACAAAAAAATCTACAATCATCAAACTTCATTTTAAGCAAACTAAAGGAAACATCTCCACCAAATCCAAACGTCTTGACCATTTAGATTAAAATGCTCCAAAATATCAGTTTGTACACGTTGATAAGACATACAATAATTCCTTTTGCCGCCATCTCTTCATATTCCCATCAATATTTTATTTCGAATTTAATGATATTAATTTAAACCAAAAAATTATGTTTCTGATACAATTTAAATTATCTACTAATAGGTTCAATCAACAATTAAAATCTTAATGACATTATATATCAAATTTAATACTAATGACATTAAATTTAAACTTAACAGCAATTAATAAACTTATAAACCAATAACATTACAAATATAACCAAAATTAAAAAAATTAAATATAATATATCAAACTAATTAATTCTACGTTATTATATAAAAATTATATTTACTTAATAAATGTAATAATTACATATACTCAAATTAACAAATCAATCCTTTAAAATCATTTAAATTGAAATAATTGATTTATATACAATAACATTAAATAACAATATATATTACAAAAAATAAAAATACATATTACAGATATACTTAAATCCTACCTTATCACCAATTCATCATGAAATAGACTAAAAAAACATAACATAAAATAATAATTAATTCAACCTAATTATATGAATAATATATCTCTTAAATCAATCTAATCGGTACATATAATTAAATTAACTATTGAAGTCTTGAAAATATATTTTTTTAATAATTTATTTATACATAAAAATATAAAAATCTTTTTTTCAAAATAACCAAATTTTAAAAACAAAAAACACGACTTGTGTGTATGCACGGGTTTCCTACTAGTTGTAATTTAAATCATTAACTCCTACAAGTTAAGTTTGAATTATTAGTTATAATTGAATAATTTAATATGTAAATTTAATAATTATTTTAATTTTTCTAATTAAAAACATTAACTAATCAATTAAAAGTTTAAAAAATATTTTATTTGATTAAATATGACTTTAATAATAATTTATATGTATATATAAACAAATTTAAAAAATAAAAAATTTTAAAAATTTGAAAACAAATTATAAAGCTTTAAAAAAAAGAACATAAGAATTGGACGGGCGGCCCAGCCCAACCTGTTTTTGATGGGCCACATACGGGTCGGGCCAAAATAGGTGGGACTGGCTCGTTTTGCCACCCCTAAATATAATCCTAGAATTATAGAAATTATCACAACACTTGCTTTGAAATTGGATGGTTAAGGGTTCAAACCTTGGTACACACAAATTAATGACTAAATTGAATGGATTTAACACAAAAATGAAATTTATCAAAATAAGATAAAACAAATTGACTAGAAATAAGAATAAAAAAGATAAAATTACTAATTAAGCTATTGATTTATAAACCTTATAGTTATTACTTAAAAAATTTTATGATATTTTTTTTTCTATTTTAAATTAATGATTACCATTCGCTATGTATAAATCATATATATCAGCAAAAGCACCAAAGTGATGCAATTCTTTTTTTTTTCAAATTTACCAAAATGGTGTAAATTCTTAAAAAATAGGGAAATGGGCAAGTCGTGCCAACTTGGTAGGACTTAGTGTGTTGTAATTTTTTTTTGTTAAAATACTCCGTTGGTCCTCGTTTTGTAGCAAAATCTCAATTTGGTCATTATATTTTTATTAGTCTCAATTAAGTCCTCATTTTTGTAAATTAGTATCAATTAAGTCATTTTTGTTAGTACGGAACTAATACCGTAGGTGCCACGTGTCAGCTCCTCATTTTTTTTTGAATTTTTTGAATTTTTTTTGAATTTTTTTTGAATTTTTTTTTGAATTTTTAATTTTTTTTAAAAAAATATTTATGCCACGTGTCAGATTTGTAGTGTGTCACGTGTCAATCTAATATGGTAACACGTGTCAAATTATTGTATGAATCTCAATTTGGTCCTCATATTTGTTAATTTGATTTGATTTCAGTCCCAATTTTTTTAAAAAAATTTTAATTTCATGTGCTCCAAATTTAGAACAAATTTAATTTTTTTTATAAATGTAATGATGATACTTTTATTACAAGTGATATTTCTATTACATATTTTTAACAATATTTAATTTATTTAAATTTATATTTTATATTAAACTTTATTTAAATTTTATTTTAAAATTATAAATATATAGATTAATAAATTTATATTCGAAATATTTGTATAATATTCAATATCAACAATATTTTAGAGTTGACTTAAAAATAACAATTTTATAAATTCAAATGTAAAATTTTAAAATAATTTTAAAACAAATTAAAATAAATATATTTAAAATTTTAATATTAAATACAATTAATATTATTAAAATATTTAATAAAAATATCAATTTTAATAAAAATAATCATAACATTATATAAAAGTAAAATTTGGTCTAAATTTGGAGTGCGTGAAATTGAATTTTTTTTTTAAAGATTGGGACTCATATCAAATCAAATTAACATATATGAGGACCAAATTAAGATTCATACAATAATTTGATACGAGTCACCATATTAGGTTGACACGTGGCATAAATATTTAAAAATAAAAAATAAAAAATTCAAAAAAATTCCAAAAAAAATTCAAAAAAATGAGGAGTTGACACGTGGCACCTACTTAACGGTGTTAGTAAGGACCTAATTGATATTAATTTACAAAAATGAAGAACTAATTGAGACTAATAAAAATACGAAGAACAAATTGAGATTTTGCGACAAAAACGAAGATCAACAATTATTTTAAATTTTAGTTAAAGTTGTATCCGTTTGGTACAACTTCAATATCCTGTAATATAAACTGAAATCGTGTCAACTTAATATAACTTTATAACTTTAATGGGTTGTATTTTTTTTTTCAGTTTTAATTGAAATCGTACCAAGTTAGTATAACTGTAATTTTTTTTTCAGTTTTAACTAAAATCATGTCAATTCCCCATAACTTTCACTTTAGTAAATTATTATGTGCCAAGTTAATCCAACTTCTTTACAATAAAGTGGTATCAAAATAACACAATTTCTTCATTTTTATAATTGAATCATTTTGATAATTTTGAAAACAAAATTGCACTGCTTTTGCCTTATATGTCGTTGTTTTTTAAATACTTAGATCCTGACATTTATTCAAAAATTATATGTTCCTTGGCTAATTTGAAAGACTAACGAATAAGCTACGTGTTCTTCGTGTGGATCACGAATGAGCGTGGGCGGCAAGGCACACCCGTCTTCACTTAAAAACACAAAAAATTTAAAAAGTAAAAAAGGAAATGAAATTTTAAGAAGGGCTTTATTATCTCGTGATGGCTCGCTCCATTTCCATCGAACCCGAATTCTTTGTGGCCAAATTAACGAGTCACGAATTGCATAGTATGAAATAATATTTAAATATATTAAAAACACTGTAAATAAATATTATCTCATACCTCCATACAAAATTATACATAAAATAGTAATAAAACATACATAGAAAAAATAAATAAATTTCAACACCTCTTCCTTAAATTCGACCCGAATATATATAAAAATATGCATTAACGTGTGGACCGGTTGAACCGGGTCGGGTGCGTGAGATCAGGGCACACCTCAGCTCATAGATACATTAGCTTCTGCCCCAAGTTGTTTGGAAAAGTCTACCCTTCAACGCCACACACAACACAACACAAACCAGACCAGCCGCCACCCCTCTCTTCACCTTCTCAACCCTTCTATGCTTCCATAGCACCATTCAACCATGCAGGTATCTCTCTTCACTCCCTCAACGCCTCACAAATTTCATTAATCTCTTCTCGTCTTCCATTCTCTATGTCTTTCTTCTTCGGAACCATCGCATGTTTCATGTTTTCGGTTTTCTAAATCACAGCTTTTTCCTTTCAATTGCTTTTACACTTTAACGAGTATTCTTACCTTTGCTCCCTCCTTAGTGTCTTTCTGGGTCAAATGGAATTGCCGCAACGTTTTCTTCTTTCAAAATGCCTGTTTTAATTTTGACCATGGTATTTGATTTTTCTTTTTTAATTGGACGTTGTTTATTATTATAGCAATGATAATTAGGTGTGTGTTCTTATAGTTGGTGCTATGGTACCTGCATTTCGCATTTTGCATTTTGTTTGTTTACTGCCATGTGACGCTACTTTCATTATTCTTTTGGGGTTTGTTATTATGAGATGTTGAATTTTGTTCACAGAATATGTTAAGAGCAAAGCAGATCAGTACCCTTTCCAGTAATGCTAGGAGTTTTTTTCTTGGGGGTTCGCGATGTAATGCGGGTGATGGCAACTCCTGCACTTGCCCTGAGGATGAAACATGTGTGTCAAGAAAACAGCAGAGAAAAACTAGTGAAGATTTGCTTGTTCAGAAACCTTCTTCCTTAGTATCCAAAACCACATCTCAAGTTGTAGGAACACTGGTCTCTGGAAGCTTGGCAAATGGCCCTGTTTCCCTCAAGACTGGGGATGTTGGTCAATCTGGTTGTGTACAACAAATTCGGTCTACTTCGTATGCACCAAGTAGACCAGATTCTGTGGCGTACGCTTGTGGTGCTGATGGTGTTCAGGACCATGTTACTCATTCGTCTTCTCTTAATGCTGACCAGTTTTATAGGGCCGGTATTGCTGCTGTTAATTTTATTTCTGATGTAGTTAATTATAAGTTTCCTTTGTCTGATGGCATGGGAATACTAAACTACCCTAAGAATTATATGGTTGATCCTGCCAGAGCCCTACCCAGCATTAGATCTTCCAATGTGCAGCAAATTAGAAAGGAGAGCTTTACTGCCGTTCATTCCAAGCCACCTGTTTCTACTCATCCGGAGCCGTCAAAACATACAAATAGTCATCATGGGGCAAAGGGAAAAGGTGATAAATCAAATTTAGCTAAAGGCTTTAAGCCTGTTGCTTCTCCAGGGACAGAGAAGTCAGGGGCAGCTCCAAATATTCCAGTAAATAGCCATGATCGCAGAGCCTTGCCACAGAGAACAAGATCTCGTTCAAACCGCTTTGTGACAAATTTTGGTTCTAATATGCCAAGTTCAAATCCACAGATGGCTGGGCCATTCAAGGAAAGTTTCGGTAAGTACACAAGGAATGCTAATATGTCAGCAGGAATTGCTCACTCAAACAGGCATTTTACTAATTCAGGGCATGTTGTGGATATGGTTAAAGATATCCTGAGACAGTTAAAGTGGGGTCCTGCTACGGAGAAGGCTCTTTATAACCTTAATTTTTCAATTGATGCGTACCAAGCTAACCAGATCCTAAAGCAACTTCAAGACCATACTGTTGCTCTTAGCTTCTTTTACTGGCTAAAGCGACAACCAGGCTTCTGGCATGATGGGCATAGTTACACGACCATGGTTGGTATCCTGGGCCGTGCAAGAGAGTTTGGTGCTATAAACAAATTGCTAGAACAGATGATCGAGGATGGATGCCAGCCTAATGTTGTTACTTACAATCGTCTAATTCACAGCTATGGCCGTGCAAACTACCTTAGGGAGGCACTGAATGTGTTCAACAAAATGCAGGAGATGGGATGTGAACCAGATCGTGTTACTTACTGCACACTCATAGATATCCATGCAAAAGCTGGATTTCTCGATGTGGCTATGTCTATGTATGAAAGAATGCAAGAAGTAGGCCTTTCTCCTGACACATTCACATACAGTGTCATGATCAACTGCCTTGGAAAATCTGGTAACTTATCTGCTGCACATAGGCTATTTTGTGAAATGGTTGATCAGGGTTGTGTTCCTAATATTGTCACATACAATATCTTGATTGCTTTACAAGCCAAAGCAAGGAACTATCAGATAGCATTGAAACTATACCGTGACATGCAGAATGCAGGATTTAAACCTGACAAAGTTACTTACAGCATTGTAATGGAGGTACTTGGTCACTGTGGGTATCTTGAGGAGGCAGAAGCAGTTTTCATTGAGATGAAACAGAACAATTGGGTTCCTGATGAACCTGTGTATGGTCTTCTGATAGACCTGTGGGGAAAGGCTGGTAATGTTGAGAAGGCTTGGGAATGGTATCAGGCAATGCTGAGAGCAGGTTTGCTTCCAAATGTACCAACTTGCAATTCACTTCTCAGTGCATTCCTAAGGGTGCATCGATTGCCAGATGCATATAATCTTCTCCAAAACATGGTGGCTCTGGGCTTAAACCCCTCTTTGCAGACTTACACTCTGCTTCTCAGTTGTTGTACGGATGCACAATCATCGTATGATATGTGTTTTTGTCGTGAGCTTATGGCAGTTACTGGCCATCCAGCACATGCATTTTTACAGTCCATGCCAGCAGCTGGACCTGATGGTCAAAACGTGCGGGATCATGCGAGCAGATTCTTAGACCTTATGCATTCTGAGGATAGAGAAGGCAAAAGGGGGCTTGTAGATGCAGTTGTGGACTTTCTTCATAAATCTGGGCTAAAGGAGGAGGCTGGTTCAGTTTGGGAGGTGGCTGCAGAAAAAAATGTGTACCCTGATGCTGTGAAGGAGAAAAGCTCTTGTTATTGGCTTATAAATCTTCATGTCATGTCTGATGGAACTGCTGTAACAGCATTGTCTAGGACTCTTGCTTGGTTTCGGCGACAGATGCTAACATCTGGTGTTGGCCCTAACCGGATAGATATCATCACTGGATGGGGTCGAAGGAGTAGGGTGACAGGTTCTTCTCTTGTGAGACAGACAGTGCATGAACTGCTGCATCTGTTCAGTTTCCCGTTTTTCACTGAAAATGGAAATTCAGGCTGTTTTGTAGGATGTGGAGAACCTCTTAGTCAATGGTTGCACCACTCTTATGTGGAGCGAATGCATTTACTGTAGTTGGTAATTGTAGAATTGTAGATTCGTTTCCACTTCAGCTTTAGACAATTTTGCTGAGGGAAATGAAGTGGGGTTTTTATGCACAGTGCTGACATTGTACGTATGTAATTGTAGGTGGTCAGTGTGCACTTATCCAAGTTATCAAATTTTTATGTTGAGAATGATAAACTGAATGCTTGTTAGTAGTCTTCACTCTGGTGTTCTTCATTTTCTTATTAATCACTTATTTAAAATAATATTAAAATAAATAGAGATTAAATTTCGTAAAGAATAGAAGGCTATATGGAATAAATCTCCTAAACCCAAAGAACAATCTGAAAATGTTAAAAGAAAAATATTTAATGGTAGACAACCATCAACTTTCTTTTAATCAATGTCAAAGCCTATGCAATCCTAAATCATGAACAAGATTAATTTCTTGAGATGCGAATGATCGATCACTTTCTTTAAAAACTTATCCGCTGTGTGTTCCGAAAGCCTTTTAGGTAGATTCTTGAAGGTATCGAGTACATGTGTTTTATAAGGTTAAAAAAAGCGATATGTTTAATGTTTTCTTTATTTCACTCATTCTCTAACTTCTTGACTATTTTAGACCATTACTTTAGTGAATTCTATGTAAGAAATAAAATAATAGTTATATTTTTTCTCGTCTTGAATTCTCACATTGGGTAGAAATGAGAAAGTAGAACATTATATAATTTATATAAAGATGAAGGTCCATAAACTCATTGTCTTAAGGTTTTGGGTTGAAAGTGATCTCAATGCCTTATGTAGAACCCCCTATGTAAACTTAAGAAGTATGGTACCAATGTAGTTGAAGACCGAAACTTAAGGCCGTGTTCGGATGAAGGGATAGATTTGAGAGAGAGTGTGAAGATGGATTTGTATGGATTTAAAGAGAAGAATATGTATGTTTTTTTGAGTTGATTTAGAGAATAAAGTGAGTGGATTTGAAGATAAATTTTATGAAAGTTAGTGAGTGATTTGATTGATATGATAAATTAAAAAAAAATTAATAGATAAAATTTTTAAATTTACAAAAATACCCTTCATAATAAAAATTTAATAAAATTACAACTGAATAAATTAAAAAGTTAAAATTTAAGAATATTTTAATTATATTTTTATATATTAATTATTATATATATATATATATAGATATATATAAATTAATAATAAATACATATATTATTAGTTTTTAACATATGATAATTATTATTAATTATTATATACTTTTATTAATTAATAATAATAATCATTTTATATATATATATTACTAGTTATCATATATTAATATATTAATCATTATATTTATAATAATATTTTAAATATTAATTATTATTATATATTATTAATAATTATATATTTATATAAATATATATATATATATATATATATATATATATATATATATTTATTTATTTAACAATTAATATAATAATTATTAATAATATATATATATATATATATATAATATTTTAATTATTATTAATTATTAATAATTTATTATATATATAACCGGTTATGTATATATAAATAATAAATTATAATAATATATAATATATAATAATATATATTTAATATATAATAATGTATTATATGATAATAAAATGTGAGGACAAAAATGTAAAGTTTGATATATCAGTGCAAATCATCGCATTTGTGGTGAGATTGAACTGTGATGTATTTTCTCAAATCTATCCGCACTTTTCTTTGTTTATTTCTTCAAACGAACAACAATTTATATGTTAATCTGTCTCTTCAAATCAATTTAAACAGTAATATCCCTTAAAACGAACAATTCGTAAGAGATTATCCCTCTTTGTTCTTCCATAATCATTGTGTCAACAACATTTATATCATTGAATTTTCCTTAGATTTGGATCCACTTGTTTATTTTGTCTCGATAAATTAATATAGTTGGTTTTTAGTGAATTAATACTTTGCATAAAGTTCTTCGTCATAATTTTCATAATCAAACTAGCTTCTATATGCGACATTTTTTTTACCTTAAGGCTTGTGGGAAATTATATTATTTGCCTCGTTTATTTTGATTGTGTAATTTTTCCACTAAAATTATATTTTCTAGAACTTCATTCACAACATCTTTCTGAGAGAATTAAACACACTTGAATATGATTTAGAAACATTTGATATTTTTCAAATAAAAGTTCCAGTTGTCCATTTAATCTTCTTGCTACACGAATACACTTTTTTCTGGGCACTATTTTTTTAATTGAGTTATATTTTGTGTCACTCATTTAGAGTTTATATGGAAAAAAGTAGGTAAATTAGTTGGCATATTTACCTTTGATATGTATAATTGTTCTAAAATCCCTTAGAAAATGAAATATAAAAGAAAAGGAGAAAGCAATGGATGGAAAAAGAAAAAATATAGGAAGTAAAGAAATGGAAAACAAAAAGTGAAAAAGAGAACGATGAAATGCAATTACAAGAGAAAAAAAAGGGAAATTTGTTTCTTAATTTTTCTTTTTTTATATAACTTCTATTTTCTTATGACCTAAATGACTTTTTTTACTGCTATATGATAGTAATATATTTGATTTTCAGTACTATTTTTCGGGATCTCACTGTAACTGGTTTTTCTCTTAAATTAAAGGTTTGTTTCCACAAGTTTCCTAACATATAAAATTGAAAAGAAAAAAAAAAGAATAATTAAAAATATTTTATGAGGAATAACATTTGCAAATTGTTTGTTTGAACAAACTTCTATTGAAATGTTACTAAAAGATAAAAATGAACTCCATGTATAAATTAATTTGCATAATTTTTCTCATATATTTTTTTCTAACATGGGTACAAGTTCATTTTAATAAATTTCATTTTTTTTTATCTTTTAGAAATTATTATTGAAAAATTTGTCAGAAAAACCCAAATTCGCTTATAGGCCAATTTTAGGATGTGAAAAAAAAATATTTTATTTGTTATCGTTTTTCTTTTCTAAACATACTTATAATAAATTTATCCAAACAAAAAAAATACTATAAAAAAGAAATAATTTTTTTTACAAAGAAGATATATAACTATAACTAAGATTATTGTTAAATACTAGTTAAATTGACTGATCATTGACGTAATTGCTATTGTTTAAGAAATTTTATTACAATTGAAAACATTATGTTGTTAAAGAAGGAAATCATTATTTAACTAAAACAATTCTCAAATGTAACGTCTACTTAAATATTAATTAAATTATCTTTAATATTAATATTTAATTTTTAAAATAACATTTCTCTTTTTCAATAGTATAATAACATTAATTAAATAAAATGACCATTCAAGTAGTTCTTACCATTATGTAAGAATTTTATTATAGAAAAAAAAAAACATTAGAAGGAAACCTTAATTAAGGAAACTAACTAAATCAATGTAAGGTCTATTTAAATATTAATTAAACACATTGATATTAGTAAATTACTAATAACTCTACTTCGAAAACTTTATAAGCTATTTTTTAGTTAGTCTGTTGTTTATAAAACTTCATCTTACGATTAATTTTATTAGACGCCAACATTAAGGAGCCAATGAAAACTAAAATGAGTTGAATAGTTTCTATAATATTTGAATAAATCTATTCTTAATAATTTAATCTTGATAAAGACTTATATATCCCTAATTTTTTTTATTAATAAATAATATTAAATTTTGATGCATTAATTTTTTCATTAAGCTAATAATTGTAACAAAAGATTATCCATTCAAAAAACTTTTTAAACCCTTAAAAGATTGTCTATAACAATGTGTCACAAATAAAATCTTGAGTACATAAAAAATAATCACCTTAGAAGTAAGACACTAAGTATAAGACACTTTTTAAATATAACCATTCAAACCATCTTATCTAAGCAAAGTTGATCATTCATGTACCTAAGGTGATTCTGACATATGTTTTACATTATGATTTGATAATTATTTTGGTGATAAAATGTTTTGTATTGTTTGTTTATAACTATTATGATTGAATGAGTGTGAATAATACATCTACAAATGATTAATTTTAGAGTAATAATCATATTCATTTTAAGCCATGATTGAAAGTTAAGTATCTTTTAAAAGCATTTTAAAAAAGCTTTTATAACAAATTAATAGATTATAAATAACATAATCAATGATCATTAGTGATAACCTATTATTGTTAGCATTAAATAATTATTTTTTTATTAATTTAAAACACACATGTTCTTAATCAATTATCCAATTAACAATCCATTATTTCAATTTTTTCATGAGCATTTAGTCGATTATTTAATGTAATTGACTACGTTGTATTTTCATATATAACGAAGAATAATATAATGAACTGTTATGAAATTTAATAAATTAACTTTTTAACATTATAATTAGGGATGACGAAGCGGGTCAGTCCGGTTCATTTTAGCCTGTCCCGTGTTTTGGCCCGCAAAGTGCAGGTCGAGTTGGCCCGCACTGCGTGCTGGCCTACATTTGTGATGAGCGAAATATTTTTGTTGTTGAGTAAAATAAAAACTTTTTTATCTTTTTATTGATATTCATTTTCTATCGAAATAACTCTACCTAATCAAAGACAAAAAAAATAACAACGAACATTATAGCTAAAGTACAATAGAAACATGTCACCTTACAAGACATGTACCTAAAAATGCATAAAAAAATATTCCATATTCAAAAACTAAAATCATTATCTTATATACAATGATTATACTTAAACATAATAATAATAATAATAATAATAATAAAAATAAAAGGAACTTAAAAAAACAACATGACGAATGATGTGAGAACTAAAAAAATAAGAACACATAATTTTGTAAGTGGACCAGCGTACCAGCCTGTCCAATCCCGCCTTTAGACCATGCGGGCTGCGGACTTATGTGGGACAAATCATTGCGGACCAGCAGGTTCAATATCCCAGCCCGCCCCGCATTTTTTTTGTGCGGGCCTGTGAACTCTGTCTGGCCCGCTCTGAATTGCCATCTCTAATTATAACTAAATATTGATTACCATTGGATATATATATATATATATATATATATATATATATATATATATATATATATATATATATATATATATATATATATATATTCAAGTATATTTGAACTATTCTAAAGATCTTTCGTATATATTTCCCTTATGCAAATTTCTTATTTACAAGAATCTCAAAAAAAATTAATATTTTATTTCAAGATTTTTTTTAAGGTTTTTATTACAGTAAAAAGAAGGTTTTGAAACACAAATTCACCATATTCTTGGTACTTTTACTTCCATATTTTTCTTATATTGAAGACTTGTTGAGATTCTATGCTCAAACATTTTAGTCGATTAAAATGATCTAGTTTTGTAAACCTAACAAGATTATTAACATTTTAATTGATGAAAAATATTTTTAATCAACTAAAACTAACTTGACATTTAAGAAAAAGTTCTAAACACACACTAATTAAAACTAATGAAGGTCAAAGAATACAAACAAACTCACAATGCATAACACATCAAAATTACAACTAAAACAATAGATTAACTAATGACATCAACTCTTCAATACATTTATCCAAGAGGTTGATAACGTTAAATGAACTCAATTAAGATTAAATTAATATTTAATACCAACAAAATTTCCTATTTGATTATGATAAACACTCATTTATTTCAACACATTTAGTTTATCTTCTATAGAAGTTGTAATTCTTGTAACAAAGTAAGCAAACCTTTATGAGATAAAAATTAAAAGTAAAACTGCTGAACAATGTAAAGCATACTAAGGGAATCTAAACATAGTGTTAGATATAAAATGAACCCAATCAAAGACACTCTTGATAAGGTTCAACTATGAGAACTACGAGTTAAATCTATCAAACGTGACTATAATGAAGAGAATTCATGTTATTTTTTTTAAACTCTTAAACCAATGATGAAAACATTTTTCAATTTTTATTTAACAATAGAATCCATCAAGAACTACCTAAAGAAATCAAGAAAAACTCAAACCATGGAAACAAATAGAAAGAAATTCATGATTTGTATTTAACAAAAATCAACTAAAAAATTCTTAGAATGCTGAACATGAGATTAATCAAATGATTATTCAAGTGTGAAGACCTGATTATAAGAACAAAAGAAAAAAGATGTAAAGGATTGAAAATGAAGGGCAAACCAACTTTTGTAGTGAAAGATAACTTCAAAGAAGAAAATCGCAATAGCCACTTGATTTAGAAAATTCAAGATAACATTCATGATGGGACTAATATCTTGACGAACTCACGATTTGAGAGAAAACCCAAGGATCCTTTATATAAATTCACCAATTATGATACAAAGGAGTGAATATATGTTCATTAGTAGAATTTTTAATATATTATGAGATTTTTTTTACAAATTTGTATAAAATTTTGTAAAAGATATATATTTTTTTTGCTATTTTTTCTACGATTTTTAATTGACAGATAATTGTTTTATCAGATAATTATTTTTTTTTATAAAAAAACGTTTTGTGCAAAATATTTTTAAAAAAAATTAGTAACAAATTTGTAAAAACCATTATATATTTTAAGAAATTAAATGGTAGGTCTCGTTTAGTTTATGCATATCCCTTTCACAGGTGGACGTTAGTTGTTTCCACCTAAGATGGACCTTAGTTGGACCTAGGGTGGACCAGGGCCCCCTCCCACTATATATTTTTTTAAATTCTTTATAGTATAATAATTAAAATTTACAATATATTTATAATTTTAAAAAAATAATTTAATTACGGAAAAAATTTAATTATTTAATAAATTTAAAAATGATAAAAATATTTATTATCACCCTTTTACTTACTCACTTACTATTAATTAATGATTTCATAACTAAATTTCTAATATAATATTTAATAGAAAATTAATTTAAAATTTTAATTTCAGTATTTTATTATTAATACTCTTAATTATTTAAATTTAAAAATTCTATCAATCATATTTGAATTATAACAATCTTTAACAAGAATAAACAATACATTTTACTTAAACAAAAAGATTTTTTTTGTTAAATAAGATTGTGAAATAAATAGAAGATAATTTTTTTTTACATAATATAATTATTTACATTGAAAAAAAATATAACCGAAAATTTATCACTACTATAATTCTTCATATTTCATGGTATTTTCCTTGTAATCTTTTTATAAAATTTTGCAATAATTTTCTTTTTGCCATTTTTTTAAGAGTTTTAATTGGCTATTAATTCCTTCCTGGAATATTGTTGATGGCTGCTAGTTTTAAGAGTTTTATTTCCTACAAAATTATAAATTTACAAGTATTTTCTACAAGTCTTTATGCGAAATCGTAAATATTTTACTAAAAAATTGGTAATAATTTCTACAAATTATTTTTCATAATAAAATTTGTAAGTATTTTTTATGAAGAAAATTTCAAAACAAAATTGACAGGAAATATATGTTTTTTCAGTAATGTATATGTTGGCTTAATTATTGATGTGTTCAATAATTTAAAAGTATAAAGAAAAATCAATTAAATATATGTGATTTTTTTATAGTTAAAATTAAATTATATATTTATTTTTGTTGTATTAGTAAGAGTGATATAAAACATATAAATTTTAAAATATTATTTTGGCACTCCAGAATTAATGGTCAAGATCCACCACTACTTTTCACACAAGTCCATTACAATAATATAAAAAATTTAGGTCTTATTTGATTGGTAATTCTAATTTTCCAACTAAAGTCATTTTTTTAGAAGTTATTCTTGTATCCAAATTATATTTCTTTAATTTTTATTCAAAAGGAAGTTGTTCGAACACTAGATAGTCTTTTATATATATATATATATATATATATATATATATATATATTATATTGCTTGAATATGTTTGTTTAAAATTAAAGCACATAATCAAATTAGTAATCATAAATCACTTTCAAAGATGAAATTAAAGCTATCGTTAAAAATAAAAAAAAAAACTCTGTATATTCTCAATCGTTGTATTAGAACTTCAAATTAGAAACAATATTAAACATGATACGTTGTTAACTAACATTTAAACATTATTATTTGAATTGCCTCCCTTTCGAGAGAAGACAAAAACTCATTAAAAAAAAAAAATTCGTACTCATGGGTATTCAGGAATAAAATCTGCAACGAGTAGGAAATAAATATTGTAAATGAATACCCAAGGATAATGGATAAGAGTATTTTTTATACTTGCATGTTAACGAGGTGAGTGCGAGTATCATAGTAACCATACCTGTGGATAGCCGTACCTGTTATACTCTCATTTAAATTTAAATTGGGTTATTTTTTTATCAATTGGTTTTAAAGAATCTTCGTTTATTTGTAAACTGTCATTCAACACTATTTAAATGGGTTATTTAGACTTTATTGAAATTTATGAATGTTATATATTGTATTTTATTTGAATTTATAGTTAAAATATGTTATTAAATATTTTAATTCTTTTTTTGTAAATACCTTCGGGTACCCATGAAAAAAAAATGTGGGTACTTGCATAACAGACACCCGCATAGATATGGAAACGAGTACATGACAGATATTTATCCAATGGGTAGGGTAAGAGGAAACTATTATTCGTACTCTACTTGCTCCGTTGACATCCCTATTTTCATATAAAGCTTCCACTTTCAAAGTTTCAAGGAATGTAATGCAACATTCTAGTAGCTGACAATGTTATCAAATCTCTTAACCTTTTAGTGATGCAACAATCATCTTAGAAGTCCTATATAATGACATTAAGATGAAGACAAAGAAAATACGAGAGGTTATGAGAAATACTAGTGCCTTAAACCTTCTGATATTCTTTTGTCTAAGTGTTCTTTGTGGGAGTGTAAAAACCTTTGTAATTCTTCACGTAATGAAGTTTCCTAGTAAGTTTAGAGTTATATATGTGAGAGTTATATTTCTTTGAGATTTAGTTCTTTAGTTTCTTTTAAGATTTTTAATCTCAAGAGAAGATTTAAATGGTCTAACCAGAAGTGGTTTGAATACTCAAATAACTAAAAGTGATTTATAAACTTGTTATAACTAATAGTGATTGGCATAATTGTGATAATAATTTATTTTATTAGTGGAACCTCTTAAGATTTGTCTTTAGAGATAATTGAATGCAATGTGATAGTTTAGGTGGATCAATATAAACGTGTGTTGTTTTTGGTTGCTTAATATAGTCTAGTTTGTTATAGAAAAAAATTAAGTGCTCTATTCAACCAGTTTATAAAGTTAGCCATGTGAATAAAATTGACTACATTTTCCATATTTATATTTATAAAAATATTACAAGAAATATTAAGAGATTCATATTTATTTTCCTCTTTGAATTTTTTTTTTTTACATTACTAACGTGTATTTTTCTCCATAGCTTTGAAAATGCGTTGTAAGCTTTTTCTCTTTTCCCTTCTTCTTTGAGCCTTTTTAGTAACCCATCCTCTGCGGGACATAAATTCCTTTTAAATTGAGATCACATAAACTAACCCAACATGCACAAAGCCAAATCTTATTTTCACATAGTAACTTTAAACCCCCTTCATTGAGAAAAACATTACCATTTTCATATCTCTTGATGAAGCCTAAAATCTTGTCCTCCATTTTCATTTCTCTTGTATACTTTCAATGTGGGACATGATCATTTTTCAAGTTATTTTAAATTCATCATATTTTAGTCAATAAAAAACATATATTTTAGTTGGCTAAATGCACTAAAAGAATAGAACAAAAGTCACATTGTCATTTATAGTTGATTAAATCCACCATTTGGTTTACTAAAACAACATTTAAATTGCAATGCCCAAATCATCAACTAAACACAAATTAAGATACTATCATAGTAAAATATGCAATGATCAAAACTTAATACAATTAATCAATTAAACTAAACACAATTAAAATGAAATCAATAAATAAATCGGTACAATCATATCAAGAGTGAATAATGAATTTTACTATTTTCTTAGACATGTGTATGCCTTAAACAACCACTATTAATTCCTTGTCTTTCAGGCATACCTACATGACAACTGTTGAAAGCTAAATTTTGGTCCCCAAATAATTTTGGGTCTTGAATGGTCAATTACTTTTGTTTGAACATCCATGTATATATATATCTACAACTTTGCATAGCAAATTATTTTTTCATGTAACAATAATTAAAAGCATGTCCATTCTTCAAATAATTAAAACATGTTACAAATGGAGTGATGGAGGATTTTCTAAAGTTAAAGAATTTTTGGTAAAATTTTCTTTCTTTCTAAACATGTATCCAATTTTAGCTTTATTCATAACACACTTTTTAGCTATGAAGTACGTTAAGATTAGCTTTTCCCACAATGAACTTTACGAGTGTTCTAATATTAATTTACACATTTATAATTTTATTATACATTACAAATACTCACTACAAGAAAATGCTAGATTAATAATCAATTTTAGTGACTAAAAATTGTTAGTCACTATAGTGACAAATTTAGATACCAATTTACAAGATAAAAAATTATTGGTTACTAAAATAGTCACTATTATGAATAAAAAATTATAATTGGTCACTAAATTGGTCTTTAAAATTAGTTACCATGATTTTGGTTACCAAAAGAAATTGGTCATTAAAAATTAGCTACCTAGGTTTTGGCTACCAAAATGATTTAGTTTCTAAATTGATCTCTAATTAACTAATGACCAATTTAGTGACCAATTATATTTTTTTATTTATAATAGTGACTATTTTAGTAACTAATAATTTTTTATTTTTTAAATTGGTAGCTAAATTGATCACTATAGTAACTAACAACTTTTGATCACTAAAATTGGTTACTAATCAAGCATTTTCTTGTAGTGACTTTTCATATGTTTTATTTTAAGTTTTTTTAACTCATGTATTTTTAGTAGTAATAAATTGGGTTTAATGTACGTATTTGTCTTAATTTTGTATTCTTAACCAATTTGACATTTGCTCACTATTTTGATCATAATTTTTTTTGTAGATATTAATTTGGTTGATTCTAATTCCATTGGATTTACATTTCAAGAGTTTCAAGATAGACATATGGTATGTTGAATTTTGAGTTCTCTAATATTTTTATGACTTTCAGAAGTTAAGGCATATTTGTTGAATATTGTAAAAGAACTCATGCAGATCCAATAATTTTTTGCATTGACTTGGATTTTTGTAATTGGACTTAAGACCTAATTAGATCTCACATTTAGGTTTATGTCTATTTCAGATTTTGGAGCTTAAACATAGCTTAAATGTGCTCTAAACACATAAACGAAAATCATTTGTTTAGTTTTCTAGTTTCATAAATTATCTATTTATCTCATTTCCTCTCTTACTCTCAAATTTTGTGTTAACAGTTCCTCTTCTTCTTCCAATTTTGCTTTGTGTTATTCATCAATGAATGGATAACTAGTTTTTGATAATCAATTCATAAAATTGAGATCAAACAAGTTGAATTAAACTTTGATTGATCATTCAATAAAAATAGTAGAAAACACACTTGTATTTAAATTAACTTTAATATTATTTTATATTAATCACAAAATCTCACAATTTTTTACACATTACACCAAGTAAGTAAAATAGAATGACAAAATAACACTCATATCACTCAAATAATAGAAAATTAAAGTAGAGACTAAATTAAAAAAATATACAAATATTTAATTTTCAACAAGCTAAAAAATTTAATAATAAGTTTATTAAATATATTAAAATTTATAAAAAATGTAAAACCTAATTAAACCTAAAATGAAATCGTGCATCACACGAAGACCGCTACTAATCTAAATAAACAATATTGCATACACATTACACAATAATAGTTTATTAGGTCAAAATAGTTAGGTGTCTATGAGTTTCACGTGCAATATTAATTTATTATAGTGCCTTAAAAGCTTCACCTACTATTATATATAAACTTTACCTTCATGTGTTATAATTATAACTTACGAATTATTATTTTCCTTTCTTTCGATCAGGGATAAAAAATAAACTCGTATGGATATTTTTCGAATTCATTTCCGTTTTGATAGAAAATCTTCGCATTGATTGGGTAGGGGTATGAATATAAAAAATCTCTAACTTTTTCAATTCGGTATCCGTCCCGTCCCTGTTCCCGTTCCTGTTTCCGTTCTCGCCATATTCTCGTCTCCGTTTAAATGATTAAAATATTCATAGTCAATTAAGTATATATATATATATATATATATATATATATATATATATATATATATATATATATATATATATATATATATATACACACACACACATTACTACACACTTTATATTTTTTTATTTCTTCTAATTGTTTTTATTTTTCATGAAATTCATTTGTGTCTCCAATAACCTTTATGCAATTATGTTCAATTCATGTATGTCAATTAAATATTTTGTATGTCTCACATTTGAATATTTTTATTCTTTTTAATATTTTTGTACTGTATATTTTTCTTTCACGTGAGAATGTTTAATACTCTCAAATTAAGTGTTCAATAGTATAAATCTTTCATTTATTGGGTAATATAAAAAATGTATCTTCTTTACTCTGTTATTATTAATTTTGTTTCATTTGTTTTATTGACATCCCATTTAATATATTAACTCTAATAAATAAAACATCTCATAATTATAATATAAAATATAGCAACAACATAAAGTAGAGAATCAACCTTTTACAATTATCCAAAAATATACTAGAAGAAAAAAACCAAAGGCACGAAACAATACCATAAACATGTCTTAAAGTGTACAACAGTTTAGCGAAAGAATTGCTCAATAGAGCAAGGAATTACAACTAAACATTTTCTTCAAAAGAGGCTCACAATGAGCAAGATCCAACACCACTAAACTACACCACAACATCTCCATCACCATGGTGATCACTAGGGGTCTCCACATCTGCTCACACCAAAATTGGTGATCATTGCAAAAAGGAAAACTAAACAAGAAATAGACACAGAGAAAAAATGTAAGCTAGAGAAAAATAATTTTTAACATACAAATAATAAGCAGATTATGAGCAAGAATTACATGTGATAGCGAACAATTCAAAGACCCTCTAACTCAATTATCCGGATACATATAGTGGAATCAGATTGACTAGTTGTTTGCACTTGTGGTGGTCTCTACTACTCTGTAGAGCTATTGCCAATGTGTTTCACCCTACCACGCACAAAGTTAGTCCATGATCATCTAAGGTCATTATTTTGTCAAAGACTAGGACCTCTTGCTACTCTCACCACATGGATCAGTCTACTCTAAGTGAGTTTGACTAATTCATTAGAGTGTCAGGATACAACATTACTTGAATCCTTAAGTCACTACACACACTACTTTATCACCTAAGGGATTTCTCCATGAAATTCCCACACAAATTCCACATGTTATCACATAATAATCATAAATTTCATATTAAACACATCAAATACAGTTCACTATCCCATAATACATGCGTAGTCACATACTTCATGCTTTTAAAAGTAATTCATCCAACCGCAAATGAAATTAGAGGATTAAAACAAATATGCCAGATTCTCGCTTAAGCTAAAAGGTCTCCCTCAAGCGAGAGAGTCTCCTCGCTCAAGGTAGAATCTTCTCGCCCAAGCGAAAACTCAAATAGAAGGCCCGATACACATTTGCGAGTTCTCGGCGAGACTGCTCTCGCTTGGGCGACAACTCACGCATCAACAAAGGGGAGTTTTCTGTTATTCTTGATTAGGCTAAAAGCTCCTCGCCTATGCGAGAATAGCAAGTTCTCACCTGCTTACGCATGCACACCAGGAATCCAACCAGAAATAACACACAAATTATTCTCACCCAAACACAAGCATCAAAACAACACTTTAAGCAAGATTCATAACCAAAAATAGAAACATGCAACACACTTCAAAGCTTTAGAACCCTAGCTTCCTTTACCTCGAAACTGGAAAACAAACTTGCGGGAAGAGAGCTCTGACCGAAACAACACCACAACTCCATAAACAGATTAAAGAGCTGAAAAGTATGAACACAAGAACCAAAATGAGGCTCTAAGCAGGAACCCAAGATATAACCAACACATTTGCACTGCAAAAGAAGTAGAAACAAATGTTTGGCATTCAACTTACTTGGAGGAAAGAACGTTCCACTAGCTTGGAGGAGGGTTTCACAATTGCCTTAGCTAAGTTCTGTTTTAGAAAGGGAAGAAAGAAAATGAATTGTTTTGGTTGAGAAGACAAAATGGAAAGTAAATAAGTAGATGAAAGGAGTCCTGGAAAAACAAGTGGACTAGCCTTGGACTCTCTAATTTAAGCCATGCCCAAAAATTTTAAAAACATAAGTGGGCTTCACAATTTCTAAGACAGACATTTGATAATATTTTAATATTTTTATTTGTTGTTTATTTTTATCATGTATAATATTATTTTTATATATTTTATATAATTATTTGTTATTTTCTAATTCGTTATCATACTGTAATTTTGTCACTATAATTGTATAAATAAATTTTATTTACTATAATATAAAAATTTAATGTAATTGCCATGAATTTTTTTATCACCATCTAACATATATTAAAGTTAAAAAGATACAAGATCTATGTTAAAATTTTATAATTATTACTTAATCTTTGTTCTTTGTGTGATTTTGATCAAGTGAATATTATAACTTTTATTAGTGTATTGATAATCTTAATTTTTACCATTATCCAAGCTACATTTTATTAGCAAAATCATCTCTTCCAAAGCTTTGAACTTACTTAATCCTCAATTTTACCTTACTTTTGTAAATAAATACATTTTGGGTTACATTGATCTAAATATACCACTAATCCCCTTTTTTGTGTCTATTTATAGATTGAAGGCTTTGTTCCAAAAATCTAGACAAATGAGTGACCGAGAAAAGCAAGAAGAAGAAGGAAAATGTCAACAGGAAGTGTCTGGCGACACAACGCCAACGCTAGGCGCAAGAGGCAGTCAGCGCCTAGCTACACAACGCAAGCGCCAGGCGACACAGTTGCTCATCGCCTGGCGGCACCTGGACACCGCCAGGCGGTTCATGCAGGTTTTCACCACTGTTTTAATGGCTTGCGCCTGGCGGTGAGAGGCTTCCGCCTGGCGGTGAGAGGCTTCCACTAGGCGCCAGTTTTCGCTGATGTGTCAAGTTGGCCATTTTTCTTCTATTTTCGCAAGGGGAAAATCATCTTGGACAGTTTGGAGCTCGAGCAACACGTTTTGGAGTGCTTGGAGGTCTGTTAGGGCTAGTGGGAACTACCTTTTCTTCCTCTTTGTATCTCTTCCCTCTTCCATTTCCATTTTGTAAGCTTGGGCTCTCCATGACAATGGAGAGCTAAACCTATTTTTGTTAGGGTTAGATGTAGCCACTGAATTTTCATGTATTTGTGGATGATTTGAATATATACATGCTTCTTCCATTGATTGCTAGTATCTTTATTTATTTGCTTAAAGCTTGCTTTGTTTTAACCATTCATTGCATGATATTTGGGTCATTAGGTATTGAAAAATATCTCTTGAAATCTAGAATTGGAACAAGATACCTAATGGAACTTGTATCTAGGAATGGAACTTGACCCATTAGTTGTCTTAAACCCTATTTGTAAAACGGGTTTGCTTATTTAGGGATTGAAGGAATTGGCTCTTAATAAGGAAACTTAGGCTCATTCGACTAAGGGATTAGGGTTTGAGTAGACTTGTGGGTTGACATTAGTAATTAATGGAGAAGAATTTTATTGTTTAATATACAGAGAGTGAAGTAAGTGAAGTATAACTCCAACAATATCAATCCATTGCATTTCTAGTCTTTTCCATCTTCTAGAGTTTTCAAATATCCAAGTTCACATTTTACTTGTTCATGCAATATTTACTTTCTTACACACAAAAACCCAAATTATGGATTTATTCTTCAGTTTAAATTAGTCACTAATTATGCAATTATTTAGTATACACGAGTCTCTTGGGAAACGATATTCCGATCTTACCGGTTACTAATTGCGCAACTTGGTACACTTGCCAAAGTCTTAACATGTTTAAAAAAATATTCATTATAATTTAAAAAATTGAAGTACACACATATTTAAAATATATTTTAATTTGAATATTTTTTCTTTTTATATTTTAAAAAGATATTTTTAAATTTTATCAACTAGGTTTCATTAAAGTTTGCAAATTTAATAAATGTTTTGATTCTCATGAAATTTAATTATTTGGTATTCTAATTTGAAATGTATACAATTATAATTTCTTTCTAAATATTTAATATAAAAAAAAACAACTATTCTCTTACTATTGAATATTTGATACTGTTTAATTACTTTTACCGTAATTTTTTATTATTTCATAAAAATTAATTAGTTAATGTGAAATCAGTAAGAAAGTAGGTACGAGTACGAGTATAAATATATATTTGTTACCCGATGGAGATGTGGATGAGACAAAAGTTTGATATATGTTGAATTTTGGTAATGTTGATGAATTTTTTCTATAAGAATGAGTATGAGATAGCGAAATTCGTCCCGCCCTTTTCTGTTGTCATCCCTACTAAAAATGGAAAATAAATCGGTACCCGTGAATATCACTCGAACCTGTCCTCGTTTGATAGAAAATTCCCACATTGATTGGATATGAATATACGTATTAGTAATACTCAAAATTTTCAAACAGAGATAAGAATATACATATCCCCGTCCAAATACCCATTCCCATTTAAATTACTAAAATATCTATAATTTATTATATAATCTAATATATATATATATATATATATATATATATATATAATCTTTATGCCTATACATAATAATAATAATAATAATAATAATAATAATAATAATATAATAATATAATATAATATAATATATATACATAATAATATAATATAGTATTATATAATATAACTTAATATATATACATAATATTATATATATATATATATATATATAATATTTCTTCCTCTCTCAATTTTTAGTTATACACTTTTTTTTATTCTCTCAATTATTTGACTTGTTTTTCAATATTTAATCTTTATGGTAATTTTTTTTGTTACACAATTTTTTCTTTCGTATTCGTATGTGGTTATGTTCTAATAGATGTTCCTTAATTTCATTTTATCAAATAATTTTTAGGTCACATAATTGAGTATCTTTACTCCTTATTTTTTTTTTATAAATTGTATGGTATTGATTTTGATCTAAAACTTAGTAGGATTTGTCAAATGTGCTATGATTTGGTTTTGGAATAGCAATCAAAAAATAATGAAACTTCTTCTTGTAAGCCCACTTTAGTTCTGCCTTATATTTTAAAGTCTGCCCCAAATCCGTTGAGCCTAAGGGTTGGCCCATAGGGTGCCAAGGCCCCTAAAGAAGCCAAGAGCCCCCATTCTGTTCTTGTTTGCAAACAGCCCCTTTCTCTTACACTCTCCTTTCCTTTAGAAGCTCTGCTAGGGTTTGGTTCTTAGTCCTCTTCAAGCGAGCTCAAATTCGTTTTCTAGTCCATGTAAGTATTTTTACTAGCTCATACGGGTCCCTGTTAATCACTCTTCGTATTTCCAGATAGGGTTTCATGGTAACCCCATTTCTTAGTTCTGTTCCGCTATTTCTTTCAGCTCTTTAGTTTGTTCCTATAGCTATTGTGCTTCATAGTTAGTGTTGAGGTCCTATGTTAGCTCAATCCAGGTAAGGGAAACTAAGGCTTGTTTATTTTACCTCGATCTTTGGGTGTTCCTTGCCTCTGTTTCATTATTTATAACTGGTGTGTTGTGGTTGAACTGTGAAATGCTTGTATTGTTGTTTGTGTAGGAAACTGTGGCTGCTGAAGGGAGAACAGTGGCGAGACCTGTTGCTCTCGCCCAAGCGAGACTAAGTCGCCCAGGCGAGACATGCAGAAGCAGGCCAAGGTTACACTCGAACTCTCGCTCAGATGGAGAGCTCTTGTTTTGAGCGAGGCACTACCTCGCTCAGGCGAGAGACGCTCGCCTAAGCGAGAACGCATGGAAGCCTTGATGTGCTGCTGCAGTCTTAGCCCAGGCG
Organism: Vigna unguiculata; assembly: GCF_037176805.1. Classification (NCBI taxonomy): domain Eukaryota; kingdom Viridiplantae; phylum Streptophyta; class Magnoliopsida; order Fabales; family Fabaceae; genus Vigna; species Vigna unguiculata. The sequence continues at coordinate 9,333,897 of NC_140800.1, forward strand.
AGGGGTAGTCTCGCTCAGGCGAGGGAGGGCTCGCCTAAGCGAGTGTGCAAAAAGCCTCCCAAGGCCTCTATCGCGATCTTGCCTAAGCGAGAGTCTGCAGTTTGAGCGAGGAGACTCCTCTCGCCTGAGCGAGGGCTTCTGGCTTGAGCGAGATCCGCTGCAGGCCCCACTGTTTTCTTCACTTGGTTGTTATGGATTGTTTGATTGATTGATTTATCTATTTAAAGTATGAAGTTTGTGAAAGGTATAGAATATCTATAGTTATGAATTGGATTGATGTGTTAGTGGGATCTTGGTATGTAAAATGAAGGAGATGGTTGGTAACTAAAGTGGCATGGTATTAGTATAAGACACAATTATATATTCATGGTTTGAGAATGATAAGTTGGTATGGATTAACCTGGAACATGAAAGAGGTTGGTTTTAAAGGGTTGGCATGAGACTTATATGCATGATAAGTATTATTTGGTTGGTGAAATATGTTTGGTATGTGTCAAGGACGTAATTCCCTAGGTCTCTAGGTGAGACTTTATGGGTGTGCCTCAGTTGGTCGGAATGCAATTCCATTACCTCTATTAGTGGGAGTTCATGGTGGTGCCCTATCTATATAATTTAGTAAGGATTCAAGGTAAGGTTGCATCCTGACGTTCTAAGGGGTCAGTTAGTCTCACTTAGAGCGGACTGACTCTTGTGGTGAGAGTAGTAGAAGGCCTGAAACTCATTGAGGGCTAACCTTGTGTGTGGAGGATTGAGACATTGTAACACTTAGCTCGAGGGTGAGCAGAGGAATCCACCACAAGTGCAAGCATCTGCTGAATCTGACTAGATTATATGTATCTGAATGAGTCGAGTCTGAGTCTTAGTGTATTGTTTGCAAGTCATAACATGATTGGTTGATATATATTCATTGGCCTGTGAAATAACATGTATCTGTATGATAAACTGTTTTATACTCTAGCTTACCCTTTTGCTTGTTTGATTGCTTTGTATGTGGTTCTTCTACCTTTGCGATGATCATCAATTTATTGATGTGAGCAGATGCGAGAGGTACTCAAGGTCAACATGGAAGGGATGATTCCGTTGAATAGTCTACCTGGACTGGAGTTCCTGTTTTATTTTGGCTTTTCTCTAGTGCTATGACCCACGTACTGCTTTGTCCTTTAGTACTCTCTTAACTATTTTCAAGTTCTTGGATTTCGTTTGTATCTGGCATTGTGGTGTGCTTTGGTTTCTTCTAGCATTTTCTGGATATTATAAGGAGTAGTGTTTATACTCCAGGACTTGTCTCTTATTTTCTATCTGTGTGGCATTTCATTTAAATTAAAGTTATTATTTAAATGGGGTGTTACACTTCTTATTGAGCTACATCATTGGAGTTGGGAAAGGTTGTTGATAATGATGCGAATGAATTTTTAGAGTTTATGACAAAAAAGAAAAAAATCTAGAACTACTATTATGAAAACAAAGTTGGATTATTACTTGGAAGAAGATAATTTGTGAGTTACACAAGAATTTGATATCTTATCATGGTGGAAAACAAATGGGTTAAAGTTTCCAACCATTCAAGCAATAGCAATTGCAAGGGATGTTTTAGCTATTCCAATAACAACAATAGCTTCTGAATTTTAGCATTGGTAATCAGATATTAACTTCTCACCGTAGTCAACTTTATCATATTACTATAAAGGCTTTAATGTGTACAAGAAGTTGGATATGGAACTCAAATCATCTAGGTAAGTTACTCAAATTTATTAATATTTATTGTTACTATTTTTTTATGAATTCTCATTTAATATTCTTCATTTGGTGTTTGTAGGTGTTAGAAAAAATTGTTCTCATGAGTGAAAATGAATATGATGAAGAAGGTACATTATATTCTAGTAATTAAAATTTTCAATTTCAATTATTATATCATACCTAATTTTTCATTTTTTTTCTATGTATAGGTGGATTGGATGCAAATGAAACCATTGATCGTTTGTAAAATTAATAAATATTTTGGTTATCATAAAATTTTAGTAATGTGTAATTGTTTAGTTTTTATATAATTATTTGAATTTTCTCTAGTTGTTATTTGATACTTCTTTAATTTGAGATTTATACTACTATAATATTTTTTTTAATATTTGACATCATGAAAAGAAAATAGAGTATGTTATTTTAATATTGGATATTTTGATAGTATCATGATTCCTTGGTATGATTTTTAAATATTTTTTTTTAAATTATTTAATTGATATTTGAAACAGTAAAAAAATGGGTATGAGAATATGTATAAGAATATATCCGTTACTCAGTGGGGATGAGTATGGGTCAAAAATGAAAAATGGAATACTCGCTAGGTTTGAGAATGAGGATAAATTTTTATTATGGAGATGGAATGGGATCATGATACACGTACTCACCCCTTGTTATCCTTGATCCCTGCTTCCAATCACGATCACAATTTCCTTGTCACTATTAGCAGACCAGTGAAAAAAAGGATAGTCTATTTATTAATAAATTTTTCTTAAACAATTTCTTTAATTTCTCAAATTTTCATCTAAAATAATCTAATTCGGTAAAAAGAACTAAGAATGAAAAAAAAAGTGTTAGAAATATTTTAATATAATTTAAAAAATAAATAATAAAAATAAAAATTCTACTGTTATTCATGTTTTTATAGACCTTTAATTTATGGATTAATGTGTTTTATGGTTAACGGCTATATTCTTATTACACTTTACTCTTTTGTCTCCTTTTGCTACCTATAAATACAACCTAGGTGCATGGAGAACAACAACAACAAAGACAACAAACATTAAAGTTTTTCTCTGAAATATTCTTCTTTTCTTCTCTATATTATCTTTAAGACAATGGTATTCATAAGGTTCGGAGATCTTTCACTGCACTCGATCGATCTGACGGGTTGTTGTATCTTGGGAGAAAAACGCATATGATATGAAACACATGATTGTGTATTTGTTTAGCCCTGTGCAGTAGGAACGTTTTTTCTCTAAGGATAGCGTTATGCGTGTCTCAACCCAGGATATTTCTACTCCTTTCCTGGTTTATTTTTATTTATTATTGTTATTATAATTATTGATCTCTGATTAATATTCATTGATTTATATATATGTCTTAGTGTTATTATTACTCTAATAATTATTATTATATTATTTTATATTTTTATTATTATTAGTATTATTTGAGTAATATTTTTTAATAAGAAGTACAATTATTGATTGGAACTTTCATTCGAACATCAATCAGTAAAGAAATGTCCCAACTTTTGGGTTAATCTAAGGCATTCAAATACGTGAGGAACACCTAAATTCTTTGTTATTTTTGAAAAACACAAAAAAAAAAAAAAGAATTTGTTGGTTTCCTACAAGTATATCCAGTGGAGTTCGGTTCCTCACGTAACAAACAATTTCCGTCTTTTGTTGGTTCACGTCAACCAAAAAAACCGCTTAACCCATTCGGCCACCAAGGGATCGATGGGGTGGGTCGCGAATCCGTGGACGGCCGTCGCCGCCACCATCTGCATCCAGTCGAGCTGCGGCGCATCCTACACCTTCAGCATTTACTCCGCCGTGCTGAAATCGACCCAGGGCTACACCGTCTCCGTTTTCCAGTTATAAAAACATGTTACAAATGGAGACGCGGCTCATCTTAACATGTTACTTTTGATTTTGACCCAATAGATATTTATCATAAAATAACAACTTTTATAAACAAAGGTGACGAGTAAGAAATCCGAGCAGATTTGAGCCAAATCAGATTTGGACCGAATAGAATTCGAGTCAAGCAAAATTTGGACCGAGTAGTATTTAGGCCGTATAAGATTTGGACCGAGCAAGGAATTTGGACAAGATTTGGATCGAGTTTCTCGTGAATTAGGATATGATTACGAGATATTTTTTGTAACCAGAAGATTTCCAACTTTGAGAGTGAAGATCATGTATGACTTTTCTTTATCTATAAATAAAACACTCACTCCTCTTGCCAAAAAAGAAAACTATTTTGACCTTAATACTCTTAAATTTATCTAAATCGAAAAAATTCTCCTTATATTTTGTCTTGAACGAGGAACATAGGTTTTTAGCCGCAACATGATAGAGGATTTTCTAAAGTTAAAGAATATTTTGTAAAAATTTTCTTTCTTTTAAAACATGTATCCAACTTTATTCGTAACACCCTTTTTAGCTATGAAGTACATTAAGATTACCTTTTCCCCACAATGAACTTTACAAATATTCTAATTACAAGTGTTTTAATCAAATATTAATATACATGTTTATAATTTAATTTTATATTGCAAACACTTTTCATATATTTTATTTTAAGTTTTTAATAACTCATTTTAGTAGTAGTAAATTAGATTTAATATATGTATTTGTCTTAATTTTGTATTCTTAGCCAATTTGACATTTGCTCACTATTTTGATTATAATATTTTTGCAGATATTTACTTTAGATTACCTTTTCCCCCACAATGAACTTTACAAATATTCTAATTACAAGTGTTTTAATCAAATATTAATTTACATGTTTATAATTTAATTTTATATTGCAAACACTTTTCATATATTTTATTTTAAGTTTTTAATAACTCATTTTAGTAGTAGTAAATTAGATTTAATATATGTATTTGTCTTAATTTTGTATTCTTAGCCAATTTAACATTTGCTCACTATTTTGATTATAATATTTTTGCAGATATTATTTTGATTGATTCTAATTCCACTGGATTCTACATTTCAAGAGTTTCAAAATGGACGTATGGTTTATTGAATTTTGAGTTCTATAATATTTTCTATAATTTTTGGAAGTTAAGACATATTTATTGAATTTTGTAAAAAAACTCATGCAGATCCAATTTTCTTTACATTGACTTTAACTTTTTGTAATTGGACTTAAGGACCTAACTAGATCCTACATTTAGGTTTATGTTTATTTCAGATTTGAGAGCTTAAACATAAGTTAAATGTGCTCTAAGCCCATAAACAAAAATCATTTGTTTTAGTTTTCTAATTTTGTAAATTGTTTATTCATCTCATTTCTTCCCTTACTCTAAAATTGTGTGTCAATTGTTCCTCTTCCTCTACCAATTTTGTTTTTGTGTTCTTCATCAATAGATAACTAATTCTTAATAGTCAATTCACAAAATCAAGATCATAGAAGTTGAATTTTAAGTTTTGAATTGATCATTTAATAAAGGTTTAATTACTCAAATGGTATCCACTTTGGTAGAGGTGTGTCAATCTGTTACGTGTGAGGTCCCTGGTGTGACACATGCCATTTTTAGGTCCCTAGTGTGACACGTGTCATTGTTAGTGTCACGTGGCAATGCATTGTCACATGTCATTATTACTATCAAATGTCATTGTCTTGATTTTAATTTAGTCCCTATATATGTGTCAATGATTCAATTTAGTCCCTACTTATGTATATCTGATTCAATTTATACCCAATTTTTTTTAATAATTAAAATTCATTTTTTATAAAATTAAAACTAATTAAGTATAAATATTTTTACAAAAATTAAGTATTGGTATTTATATTAAAATTTAGTGGTAAAAGTCATTTTATTTAGTCATTTGTAATAAAAATAATATTAGTATAACATTCATACAATTAAAAATTTTGGTTTAAAATTAGTGAAAGACAATATTGTTCTATTTTGAAAAAAAAAGTAATAATTAACAAAACATAAGTAATTAATAAAGTAATATGTTAAAAAATCATTTTTAATAGAAAATAGTAGATAACATTTATACAAATAATAAATTTGGTCTGAAATTGGAGAGAAATATAAATATCAGTACTTAATTTTGTAAAAATATTTATAAATAATTAGTTTTAATCTTACAAAAAATGGATTACAAAAATATTTTAATTATTAAAAAAATTGGGACAAAATTGAATCAGATATACCTAAGTAGGGACTAAATTGAAATCAATCCAATGACATTTGATAATATGGTATTGCATTGTCACGTGGCACTGACAATGTTACGTGTCACATCAAGAACCTGACACGTGACATTTTTTTTGGAAAAAGAAATAAAAAATTAAAAAAAAAATCACAGATTGACACGTGACACGAGGGTGTTAATAATTTTGGTTTTGAAGGGACGTAATTAAACACTTTTTCAAAAGTTGGATGCAATCTATACTTTTTTAAAATCAGGTACCAAATTGACACATCTCTACCAAAGTGGTACCATCCAAGTAATTAAATCTTTAGTAATAAAAAAATAAAAATCACATTTCATTTTACACTAACTTTAATATTATTTTACATTAAGTAAGTAAAATATTGTGACAAAATAATACTCATATCATCCAAATAATAGAAATTTAAAGTAGAGACTAAATTAAAAAAATACAAATATTTAATATTCAACAAACTAAAAAATTTATTAAATATATTAAGATTTATAAAAAAAATTAAAACTTAATTAAACCTCAAATAAAATCGTGCATCACACTCAGACCTTTACTAATACTAAATAAATAATATTGTACACACATTACACAATAATAGTTTATTAGGTCAAAAAGTTTGGTGTCTACGAGTTTCGCGTGCAGTTATTAATTTATTATGGTGCCTTAAAAGCTTCACCTACTATAGTATAGTATAAACTTTACCTCCATGTGTTATAAGTATAACTTACGAATTATTATTTCTCCTTTCTTTCAATCACCAACACAATTTCGTTGTCACCTACTATAATAATTTTTTTTCTTAAACAATTCTTTTAATTTCTCAAATTTTCATCTAAAATTAATCTAACTCAGTAAAAAAGAACTAAGAATGAAAAAAAAAAATAGTAATGGCGAAACTTCAATTATTGATTGGACCTTACAGTCAAAACAACAACCATTAAAGAAAGGAAAATGTCCCATCTTATGAGTTAATCTTTAAATCCATGCAAACCACCTAAATTCTTTGTTATTTTTGAAAAAAAAAACAATAATAAAATTTGTCGGTTTCCTTCAAATATATCCATTTCAAATATATCCAGTGGAGTACGGTTCCTAAACGTAACAAACAATTCCCGTCTTTTGTTGGTTCACGTAAACCACATAAAACTGCTTAACCCATTACGCCACCAAGGGATCGATGGGGTGGGTGGCGAATCCGTGGACGGCGGTCGCCGCCGCCATCTGGATCCAGTCGAGCTGCGGCGCATCCTACACCTTTAGCATTTACTCCGCCGTGCTGAAATCGACGCAGGGCTACGACCAATCCACCCTCGACACCGTCTCTGTTTTCAAGGACATCGGCGCTAACTTCGGCGTCCTGTCTGGCCTCCTCTACACCGCCGTCGTTTCCTACACCCATCGCTCCGCCCTTCCTGGCTCGCCTTCCAAGTCCAAATGGACCTCTCTTTCTGGGCCCTGGGTGGTCCTCGCTTCCGGCGCGGTTCAGTTCTTCGCGGGCTACCTTTTTATCTGGGCCTCCGTCGTGGGCCTTATAAGCCCTCCGCCCGTGCCCGTCATGAGCTTCTTCGCGTGGCTCGCGGCTAATGGCCAAACCTTCCTGAACACCACCAATGTCGTCACTGGCTTGCGCAACTTCCCTGGGTATAGCGGCACCATCATTGGGATCATGAAGGTAACTGAAACACAAAGGGTTCAGAGAGTGAATAGTGATTTGTTCCGAACGTATTATAAGCATACCGCATAATTTTTAAATTAAAATGCAAATGAGAAATGTTTATTTTAATTTAACCAAAGGAACGGCATGGATGCCTTATTTTAATTTCACTGTGATTCTGTTGTTTCAATGAGTTTAATTTGTGTTGACCATTTAGAAATATTCACTGAATTGTTTTAGTTGAATCCGGAGTTTGAAGTTGTGTGGAGTAGTGAGAGATTTTTTATTTTTATTTTTTGTTATGATTTTTTCTGTTTAAACAAATTTGTCTTAAAATTTGTGTTATCTTACAAAAGAAAACTAAATCAGAAACCATTTTATGTTTTTTGTTAAATTTTTATTAAGTTCTGGTTGAATTGGAATTTTATTGTTCAGGGCTTTCTCGGACTGAGTGGAGCTATCTTGATCCAAATTTACCACACGTTTTTCGATGGGGAGCCGTCAACGTTCATTTTGATGCTTGCTCTGTTACCTTCATTGATCTGCGTGTTGTTTATGTTCTTGTTGAGGATTTATGAAATTCATGGCAGTGATTACAAGAAGCATTTGGACAGTTTCTCTGTGGTTACTGTGATTATTGTTGCCTATCTGGTGTTCATTATAATGTTACAGAACTTCGTCCGTTTGCCATATTGGGGATGGATGTTAGAGTTTGTGATTCTCGTGGTTCTGCTAGCATCACCTTTTGTAATTGCTATCAAGGCCCATTGGGAGGAGTCACAGAATTTTCCACAGTCCTACACCATTGAGAGTGGTTCTTCTACAAATAAGGGTACTACGTCTTCCAGTTATTCTGCATCAGGGGGGGATCAAGTGGAGTACCATGAGTTGCCCAGTGATGAGGGGCAGGTACAAGGGACTTCAGATGACGAATTGCCCCAAGAAGAAGACAAGAACCTATTGCAAGCTATCTGCACGCTTGAATTTTGGATGTTGTTTGTGATCATGATATCTGGATTAGGCTCTGGGCTTGCAACTATCAATAACATGAGCCAAATAGGACAATCCCTTGGCTACAGTACCATTGAGATTACCAATATGGTATCACTATGGAGTATGTGGAACTTTCTAGGTCGTTTTGGAGGTGGCCATATATCTGATTATATCATGCACAGAAAAGGTTGGCCAAGGCCCCTGTTGATGACTGCAACACTGGGGATGATGGTTGTTGGGCATTTAATTATAGCGTGTGGTTTCCGCGGAAACTTGTATCTGGGTCCTGTTCTAGTGGGCATTGGCTATGGGGCACATTGGTCCTTGATGCCTACGATCACTTCGGAGATATTTGGTGTAAAGCATATGGGTACCATTTTCAATGCCATTGCTGCAGCAAGTCCACTTGGATCTTATATACTTTCTGTGAAAGTTGTTGGGTATATTTATGACAAGCAAGCCGATGAAGATAATTTTTGCTTTGGCATAGACTGTTTCATGTCTTCATATTTTATCCTGGCAGGCGTGACTTTTCTTACACTTTTGGTTGCTTTGCTATTATACTTCCGTACCCAAAGCTTTTATAAACAAGTTGTGCTTAGAAGATTGAAACATTATGCAAGATGATGAAGCTTTTATTTGCCTCCCTTTCAACGCGAGGTAAAGGCTTGGGAAACCAGTCTTGCTTTCTTTGTTGTCTTTGGCATAGATATATGATTGATTAATGCAGTTTTCTAGAAGTTATCATCTATGAGCAAGATTTGAATTATGTATTTTTTAAAATTGATTGAATTATGTATTTTTTAAAATTGATTGAATTATGTATTTTATTTGTTATAAATGTACACATAATTATTCCCTATTCTCAGAAGGCATTTCAGTTTTCAATTACCTTCCCAAATGTTGATATAGAACTTTGCTTTGTATGCAAGAGAAGAAGGTTGGAGAGGGTTGGGCCAAGGGAAATTATCTATTATGAAGTTTTATTCTTCGATATAAATATTATATTATATTTCAAAATAATATATTTATTATTTATAACTAAAATTTTTGTTAATAAATATTAGTATTTAATTAAATAATATAATAAAAAATAATTTTTCAATATGTATTTTTTTATTTGTTAAATCTTAATTCATGATAAAAAGATATATAAATAATTTAAGTTGCGAGAGATGAAAGGTCGCAAGCAGGTATAGCTGGCTCATGACGTGTCCTCACTAGAGGCAACCTAAGAAAACATAAGAAATAGAGAAAAAGTCTGATTCTGATGAAGAAATTGTGAAAGCGAAGGAGCTGGGCTTCTTAATGGAGTTTACGAACTTCAAATTCTACCTTAACTCGAAGTGGGTATCGACGGTGGCGAGCATATGGATTCAGTGCACCAGCGGCTCACTCTATACTTTCTCCATCTACTCCCAAACACTCAAGTCCACTCAGCGATACGACCAGTCAACACTCGACCTTGTCTCCGTCTTCAAGGATGTCGGAGTCAACGCCGGCGTTCTCTCCGGCCTCCTCTACGACTTCCTTGCCCGCACAACCACAACCGGTCCCTGGATCGTCCACTTCTTGGGCTCGGCCCAGTGCTTCTTGGGCTATTTCCTCATGTGGGCCGCTGTGGCCGGCCTCTTTCCGCCTGTACCCGTCCCCGTCATGTGCCTCTTCATGTTGGTGACAGCCCATGGACAGAGCTTCTTCAACACCTCCAACGTTGTCACCGGCGTCCATAATTTCCCTCACAACAGCGGCACCATTGTCGGCATTATGAAGGTTTTGTTTCTTCTCTTTTATCTCTTTGGAGAATCCTAATTAATAAAGAGATAGTTTAGAACATGAGTTAATGACCACCAGAATAATATATTTAATTATTAATATTTAAGGATGTGATAAAAAGTGGGTAAAAATAATATTGTAAAATGATGGGATAAAGTGGGTCTACTTAAAATAAAATAAAAAAAATGTGTAAATCTCCTTTTATTGAAGTTGATATAATATTAAATCGATATAGATGTTTTTGTTTTATTTAGAATACAATTTAAGGAAAATTAGATTAATGTTGATAGAATGATTAATTTGAGATTCTGAATTGAATTGCATACAAAAAATACTAAAACTAATAACTGGATTCTTTTAAAATTAGAACCCCTCTAAATTGTTTTTTATTAATTTGATTTTATAAATTGAAGTCCTATTTTTGAATTCTTTATTCTATACTGCTTACACTAAACTAAGTTATAACTTATAATATCAAAAATTACATTTCAAAATATGAACAATTAAATGTAACAATTAAAATGAAAATACTCTGTTTCTTTAAATTTTAAAACTAATATACTCTTATTTTACCACCCTGATATGTTCTCATATTAATATTGTAAATTTTATGGGATTTGTTACTGTTGTCATTGTATTGTATGATGTGTGTGGCTAATGAAAGTTTACCACTTATTAACTCAATACAGTAATTAGATGGGTGACTGCATTATTAAAAAGAAAAAAAAATAGTCAAAGAATGTGGTGAAATGGGTAATTGTCATTTAGGTTAAATAGAATGACAATTAATAATAGTTATTTATAAAAGTTACTCATTGGGTTTTTCCTCTTTTTGATAGGGATTTCTTGGTCTAAGTGGAGCAATATTAATTCAAGTGTATAAAACATTATTCAACAACAATCCTATTTCATATCTTCTGATGCTAGCACTCTTGCCACCGATAAATACTTTGCTGCTTATGTGGTTTGTGAGAATCCACAACACTCGTGAGAATGAAGAAAGGAAGTATTTGAATATATTTTCTGCGATGGCTCTGGTTGTTGCTGCATACCTTATGTTTGTTATAATTCTAGGGAACATCTTTAGCCTGCAATCATTGGTGCGCATCGTTATACTTGTTGTTCTTGTGTTGTTGCTTGCCTCACTTCTCTTCATTGCATTTAAAGCACATGAAAAGAGTGAAAGAAGTTCAGAAAATCTGCTGGATGAAAGGGCACAACTAATTGTGGAGCCTGAAAAGGTGGATGCAAGCTCAGATTCTTCGAACAATCAAAGGACTAGTTTGCAAGTAGGAGAAAACCTGAATCTTTTCCAAGCAGTGAAAACTGTGAACTTTTGGATTTTGTTTTTTTCTGTTGCTTGTGGCATGGGATCAGGACTTGCAACTGTTAATAATTTGGGTCAAATAGGGGAATCTCTTGGTTACACAAGCCATGAGACAGGTTCCTTGGTTTCTTTGTGGAGCATTTGGAATTTTCTTGGTCGATTTGGAGCAGGTTATGTGTCAGATTATTATTTGCACACAAGAGGATGGGCAAGACCTTTATTCATGGTGATCACTTTAATGGTGATGAGCATTGGCCATGTGGTGATTGTTTCTGGACTTCCAGGTTCCCTATATGCTGGTTCAATTTTGGTGGGTATTTGTTATGGCTCTCAGTGGTCACTAATGCCCACTCTCACTTCTGAGATATTTGGTGTTGTGAATATGGGCAGCATATTCAACACCATTAGTATAGCAAGTCCTGTGGGTTCTTATATATTCTCTGTCAGAGTAGTTGGATATATATATGACAGAGAAGCATCGGGGGGAAACATATGCATTGGAACTCCTTGTTTTATGTTTTCATTTCTCATAATGGCTTCTGCCACTATTCTGGGTTCTCTAACTGCATTACTTTTGTTTTTTCGGACCAAAGATTTCTATAGTCAGGTTATACTCAGAAGAATTCAAAATATTCAGTGACAGAATACTGCGAGGGAATAATGGATCTGTCAGGGATTCAATGACTAAAAGTAATGTCATAGCTTTTGCTTAGCTCTCTGTGTGTGTTTACAGGTTTAATTCACTTTGATTCTTGTGATATATGATACTAAATTTTGTTGTAAATTGATGTGAACTACTTCTTTACCAATTCTAATGTATATTTGATTAAATTTTTACATAGGGAAAAACTGTATTTGGGTGTGTTTACTGCTCGATGGTTCTTCACCATGTGTGAATTTAGTCTAGTTGGTTGGTTCATATTCCTCGGGTACATTGGCTATCATGTCTTCAGAGACTTGCTTCTACAAGTTTAAATCTGCAATATCATTCCTAGAGTCAAACTTTTGAAGACCCTCTTTTCTGAATGAAAATTGAATTCCAAAAATATGACAACCTTTCTACAATTTATGGGGAGTTTTCTTTATCAATGGTCAAATATATGTCTAATGTAAGTACTGTTCTATAAATAGTTGGTCATGTTGTTTCTATCAAAAGTGTTTAGGAGATGAGGTTGCATTAAGTGTAGTAGTTCTGGTCATTCTCATAAAGACTTAGTTTTTTCTCTCCACTACACCATTCTCTTTGAGGTGTTATAGGAGTTTGTGGTTAACACCTTATTTTCCACAAATGGTTTGAAAATTTTTATTTTTGAATTCACCTCCACATTGATGGAAACAATAATTGATACATATTTTTCATTTGAATGTTTTTATAAAATCTGTAAAAGAATTTGAAAGTTTCATCATTGTTGGTTAAGAATTTTACAAATGTCTATTTTTGAATAGTCGTTTTGTTGGAATAAAATCTGAAAGATCTCAAAGTTGTTTTAATTAAGTGTTTATAACGAAGAGTAAAATATGTTCTTATAAGTATTAGATTATGACAGACATAAGTGTTCTATTTGTGTAATAAGTGTTTTATCTGTGTAATAGACGTATAATATCTTATGTATGTTTTGTTTTGTTTGATAAACAAAATGTTTAAATAGACAATAAAAATAAAAATATGTACTCGTTAAGTATTAATGGTACACATTGAATAATCTAAATGCTTATTTTATATAGCTGTCAAATTAGGTCAAAACTCGTGGGTCAATCTGGTCCATCATGAGTTTAGGTTGAGTTGGGTTGAAATTTTTTTACAAATTTCAGTATGGGTTAATTTTTGATCCGGCCACCAAGAACCTGGCTCATCCGGGTTGAACCTGTAATAAGCCGAATAGGCTCTATTTTTTTAGCCAACATATTGGGTTGGCAAATGCAAACCTAATATTTTTGTAATTTTGGTTTATATCTGGAGTTGAATCTTATTTTGGATTGTATTAAAATTTATTTAAATTTTGGATAGAAAAAAAGAAAATTATATTTTTTTAATTAAGTGAGTCAATGAACCAATTTGTTTAATCCACCAACTTATGATGGACAGAGCTAGATTCAAATTTTTTGACTTATTAATAAGTGAGTCAAGTTGGATTGATTCATTAAGTAATTAATTTGTGATGGGTCAAGTACAACCGAATACGTTTTACTATTTTGGTAAAACTCTTACCTAGTAATAGAAATAATTTCAAAAAGATTGACTTTGATTTTTGTGTCAAATATTTAAAATAAAAATGTTATATAAATTTTTATTGTTTATTTTAATGAATCAAAATTGCATTTTAATATATTAATTCCCGTCTAACACAAATAACTCTCCTTAAAATTCACTTGTTATATTTTCATAAAAATTAATAATTCATTCTTTATGTTTTCACAAAAGTGGTGTACGGGGATAATATTATAATAATTACTCTTCTAAACCTAAAGTAGGCAGAACGTTGAGATTTGGGAGGTCTCAAATTTACATGAATTGTGTGTTGGTCGGTTCGGTGGTTATTAAAATGGGTGTTGCACCGTTTTCGAGCCAATCCAATATGCATCTAAACATAATTTATAATAATAATAATAATTTCAATATCTATTAAATGTTCATGAGCGCAATGTCTTTCAATTATTCAAACTTAATCATCACTTGCCTACTCTAATTTGGAGAGAAAATAGTGAAATGATTAAGCAATTAATCAGAAGTTAAGATCGATTAGGTACACCATCAAGACCTATGTAAGTAAAATATCATTAAAATAATATAAATACGTGATCATCACAAATCACAATGTATATATTATTCATTTACTTCCTCACTTGTTCTTAACCGAACTTCACTGTAATAGTGTCTTGATAATTGTATCTACTCGTCCACTGAAGTACTGGAACCTTGATGCTATTATATAACATTACTTGTAACATATCCAAAATGAAATCATCAAAATTTGAAACCTAAACTTACTTGACATGTAGCTTTCATTTGTCCCACTAATATTGGTAAATTCACACTCAAAACTTTGGGGGTTCTATTTTGTTATCGTCCCACTAATTTCAACTTTATCTCCTATTATTATTAATTATTAATTTATGATCAATGAAAAATGTTGGTGGATACTCATCATGTACAATTCCCAAACGTGGCCACGCTTCACCACACACATTTTTTTTTTTTCTATTATTCTTTGGAGATCGCATTGCATTGTGTCATGTATGGCATCAATAATAAAACTTTGTTTTATTATATTTGTTTGTTCCATTAGCTTGCCATTATTGTGTGATGGACACAGTTGAATTGCAGCTCTTTCTCTCGTGGTTTTTTGTTATTTTTATGAATTATTTGATGCAAGTGGATCCATTCTTTATTACAAATGTGAATATAAAATGTGAAAATGAATATGAATATAATAAAGATGCTTCTATTTTTGACACTCATTACAAACATGCCAATAAATAAATGCCAAGTTTGGACTCATTTTTTTATAAATAAAAAGAAAAAATCACAGTAGAAATATGGTGTTAGAACTAAAGTTCCTATTATTATTGATTGGTAAGTAAACTTTGTAATGTAATGAATATTTGACACGAAAGCAAATAAAGTTATTTATTATGTTACAGAATTTTGTGACTTAGATTATGGCGAAAATCTTGATCACATGAAATCATTAACATTTTATATTTTATACTTGAAAATAGTATTATAAAAAATTGGTGATACTTTAGCATTAAAAAAAACAAAATACACTCATTTGGCAATTTAAAATAATAATATTTTAATTATATTTATATTATTTTTTAATTTAAAATTATAATGTATTATTATATTATTGATACATAATGTGTATTTTTAATCAAGATGTCAAAAGAACTTTTCTCTATATAAGTTGACATGCAACTTCACCGTCCATTGTTGCTTTGTCAACAATAGAGTAATTATTTTGTTATATGTAAAAGAAGTTTCATAATTTAAAGGTTTTGTTGGTGACCCTGATGTTAATCAAAAAGACATTATTGTATATTATGATAATAAAAAAGCATAGAATGCATTTGCAACGGGAGATGCATTGGTAATAATCTAACAAATATGATGACACAAATTCATCAGTAAAAAGCAAAAAAAAAAAAAATGAAAGCCAAATGACTTATAAAATTCAAGATAACTTGAAGATCTTTTTTTATGTTTTTCCATGATTTTTTTAGTGAATAAATAAAAATTAAAATAAAACTATAATATTAGAGCTACAAGTGTTTATTATAATTAATTGCTTAACAAACTCTGTAATTTAAATATGCTTCAATGCTTAATTATTATATTCATTTCCTTAATAAAGAGTTAAGTTGTTCTATATGTCCTTTTCTTGTAAACAAAGTTTGTCTTTAACAATTTACATCACATAAATGTTAGAAACTATCACACTGCAATTACAAAATCTCTTGAAATTTACAGGAATTTTCATGCAAAAGAATTCTTAAAATTCTTGTTGAATACACTGCCTCAGTGCAATATTTATAATTTATAATTTTTTAAGCCTTCGATTGTTTGTGTATGAGGCTTAATCCCAATGAAATATTTTGAGATTATAATTTCATTTCATTTACATCCCACTTATCTAGTTCCATATTTAAAATATGAACCAAAATTGGAACACTTGCATTTTTACACTTTCTTCATCAGAAAAAGTTCAAATATCTTAACATTCTCATATTTTAATATTGTGATAGGTTTTTTAGAAGTATAGACAAACACATGTTGTTTACTTTACTCCAATATAGAGTGTGTTTTTGACGGTCAAATTTGGGAGACTATTTTTGCACATTTCAGATTTTCATATTGAACTTACCTAAATTGTTTCAGAAAATAAATATAAAACGGCCTGGAGTTTGAACACGACAAAAGTGAATGAGGTAATCAACTAAGTCAGCATGAATTGCTAGGTCCTTTGTTTACTCTATGATCTAAAGCTGAAACCACCACCAATACTAAATTAAGAGAAATGTTGAAAAGTCAACTGCGGGGGAAGAAAACATCTACAACTTGATGTTCCTGTCCTTTTCCATCCGTGAAATTGTGTTTCTGAACAAATAAAAAGGTGGTCTTTTTACTTCTGGTGGTTGAGGGAGTTTCTTTTCAGATTGAGAGGTTTGAATGAAACAATGTGAGAGTTGACTAACTAGGAGTTGAAGACAATGGGTAATATTAAAGGAAATGACAAAGATAGAAAGGGATGTTGTGTCTAGAACTACGACTTTGAAAAAAATGAAGTTTGATAGAGAGAGGGTAGCATGACACATAAAGCAGTTGGCAACAGCAAGAAAGTTAACAACCCAGAGAGAAGTTTTCAAATAAATTCTGTTCCTTTTTTGCTATCAAGTCAACTGGCCTCCAAATCTCGTATTTTTCGAATTGGGGTTCTTGGATTGAAGTGGAGATGATGTTGGTTTAGGTGCTCTCAACCTGTTTGGTGAAATGAAGAGTGTTCTTTCCATCAGCTTCTTCTTTTGTTGCTTCCTGCTGCTCTTGGATTCTTCAATTTCACTCCCTCTGTGTGTTGATTCCAGTGAGTTTTCATCTCTCCTTTTATTTGTTTTGGCCTTTGTTTGTGTTTTATCCAATGTTTTGGTCTGTGGATTTCCAACCCGTTTAGTTACTTTTTTTCATCGTTTGTTTCTTGTAGGAGCACCCTTGACCCTGAACCAGACACTTGAGTTTTGTCCCTACAATGGAAGCTCATGTTGCAACTCCACAGAAGATGCACAGATAGAGAAGCAATTCCAAGTGAACAACGTATCTGATCCTGCCTGTGCCTCAGTTTTGAAATCAATACTCTGTGCGGTAAGATTTTGTTATTTTCGCATAACTTTGTATTTAGATAAAGACCCAGAAAGTTATCTTTTTTCTATTTGCTCCTAAATTGGAGAATACTTACAACTTATTCACGTTTAATACGTGGCATTAAGCAGCAACCAAGAATTAATGAATATTGGTCTTAACGTTTGGATTTTGGGTTCAAACAATGACATTTGTTTAAGTTTGAGATGGATCGAAACAAAAATCAACCCATCACACCCATATTTCAGGTCATAAATATCTGCTTTATAAATTGATGTCTGAGGCTCAATAACCATATTTTCATGGATGGAAACTTTTTAACAACTTTAAGATCTAAACTTTTTGATAACTTCTGCCTTGGATTAATTTCTTTGATACCCTTTGTTTGTAGAGGTGCGACCCGTTTTCAGCGGAGCTATTTACTGTTCAGTCCTCAGCTAGATCAGTTCCTGTGCTTTGCAATTCCACTGTCCCAGCAAATTCTTCTCAGTCAAAGACACAAGTGGAAGATTTCTGTTCTGAAGTATGGAACACATGCAAAGATGTACCCATAGTGAATTCTCCATTTTCCCCTTCATTACAAGGTCAAGCAGGAGCACCAGCTCACGCCAATGCTACCAAACTCACTGATTTGTGGCAGTCCAAAACAGACTTCTGCACTTCATTTGGTGGAGCATCTGATAATTCATCAGTATGCTTTGAAGGAGAACCTGTTTCACTGAATAAAACTGAGACCTCTATAACTCCTCCTCATGGCTTGTGCCTCGAGAAAATTGGTAATGGATCTTATCTCAACATGGTGCCTCATCCTGATGGCTCTAACCGGGCATTCTTCTCTAACCAAATGGGCAAGGTTTGGCTGGCAACTCTTCCGGAAGAGGGATCGGGAGGAACATATGAACTTGATGAATCAAGTCCTTTTGTTGATCTAACTGATCAAGTTTACGTTGATACTCAATTTGGAATGATGGGCATGGCGTTTCACCCAGATTTTGCTAAAAATGGACGATTCTTTGCTTCATTTACATGTGATAAGTCCAAGTGGTCTGGATGTAATGGAAGATGTTCTTGTAATTCAGATGTTAATTGTGACCCATCGAAGTTAGAAACTGATCATGGTGCCCAACCATGCCAGTATCAAACTGTTATTGCAGAGTATTCTGCTAATAGCACTGGATCTCAGCCTTCCTCGGTACACATCTCTTCACACATAGAAAACTAGTTTTCGTGTAGAGTTTTCAATGAATTTACACCATCTTGTTCATGTTTTTCAGGTGGCAAGTGCTAAACCAACTGAGGTGAGAAGAATATTTACCATGGGGCTCCCGTTTTCATCTCAACATGGTGGTCAAATACTCTTTGGACCAGATGATGGATACTTATACTTAATGATGGGATATGGAGGGGGTCAAGGTGATCCTTATAATTTTGCACAAAACAAGAAATCATTGCTTGGAAAGATTATGAGGTTTGATATCGACAACATCCCAAGTGAGTAGTGCTCATGAATGACACTAGAAGATTTTATTTCTGGAATACAACTATGCATTTATGCTCAAGATACACCTTCTCACACAGTCATGTAACGTGTATACTTTTTGTTACTCTTGGCTTTGATGTCTAATCTAAGTATCTGTGTTTAATCTTCAGGTGCAGCAGAAATTAGCAGACTTGGACTTTGGGGTAACTATTCCATTCCAAATGACAATCCATTTAGCGAAGATAATGATCTGCAGCCTGAAATATGGGCCTTGGGAATGAGGAATCCTTGGCGCTGTAGTTTTGATGCAGAAAGACCTTCCTACTTCTTGTGTGCAGATGTTGGACAGGTTTGTGAAATGCGTATCTGCAAACAATTTTGTGGTGTGTTCCATCATACAACCACTTTACACAACTTCAGAGCATTGTGACTAGCCATGACCAAACTGTGCATTTCTTAAGTTAGACACATATGTGCCAATATTTTCCTATATAGAGAAACTTGAGATATTCTTTTCTTTAAACTTTGATCCTTGATCATCTTGATTATTGAAAACTGTACAAATACAAGTAACAATCACCAACCTGACTAATACTATCCTTTATCATATCTAGCATACCACTACAAAACAGGCTCATCATCAATAGATCTTCTGTGCAGTAATTGCAGAACTGTTAACATTCAACTCTATGCTATTATTCTTAGCAATGTTCGGATAAAGAGTGTTACCAAATTTTGTGAGTGAAACATTCTGAGTTTGATAATTGATTTTCAGGATCTTTATGAGGAGGTGGATCTCATCACAAAGGGTGGAAACTATGGATGGCGTGTATACGAGGGCCCTTATCTGTTCCAGCCTACACAATCACCTGGAGGAAATACTTCCGTGAATTCCATAAATCCAATTTTCCCAGTAATGGGATACAACCACTCTGAATTAAACAAGAATGAAGGATCAGCATCCATCACTGGAGGATATGTCTATCGATCTACCACTGATCCTTGCATGACTGGAAGGTGAATAAGCTTCTTCCAAATAATGCAGCTTGTTGAACATATCGGTTTTAGAAAGTAATCCATGACACAACTTCAGTAGACCTATGCAGCATGAACATTTCTCACTATTGAATGACTGAATTTCAGGTACTTGTATGGAGATCTATACGCTGGTGCAATTTGGGCAGCCACAGAGAACCCAGAAAACAGTGGAAATTTCAGCACCAGCAGAATTTCTTTCAGTTGTGCACGTGATTCTCCTATACAGTGCCAGTCTTCACCTGGAAACTCTCTTCCTGCTTTAGGCTACATCTTCTCATTTGGTGAAGATAACAACAAAGATGTTTATGTCCTTGCAAGCACCGGCGTCTACCGAGTTGTTCGGCCAAGTCGTTGCAGTTATGCTTGCTCGCAGGAAAAGGCCACAACCACCACAACACCAACACCTTCTCCTTCTCCTTCCCATGCTTCACGTTGGAGTGTCTTCTCTCAGTATCTGCTTTTGCAATGTTCATTTTTGTTGCTGATTTTGTTGGATTTTATGTAGGGTGATGTTATGATCATTGTACATTATGTAGGAGTGGAGATTTTAAGAGGATGTTTGCAATTTCTTCTGGCTTTTCTTCATCTGGGTTTCTTGCTTTTGCTTTAATAAATGAGATAACTGAGCTGAGTTACTGAATCTGCTTTAGATTTTAAACATAATGTCAGGGTCTAGTGCACAAACCAATCCAGTTAGGGAATGCATTGTTTTACTTTTCTAAATGACTTAAACACTGAATTTTAAAATCAAATAATATAAACTTTTCTAATTTATTTTTACACTGAATTTTAAAATCAAATAATATAAATCTGTGTTTGGATTGAGACACGAAGAAGTGTTAGACAGAAATATTGAGATGAAAAGCCAAGTCACAGAAACAAAAAATAAATTATTTTAAAACACGAAAAGTGAAAGTTATTTTAAGCGCAAGTTTATACCTAATTAATTATGCTTTAATGATAATTGAGTAGTGGAGTGTACATCTTGAATCATAATAAATTACACTCACAGGTTATCTATATATAATTCATATTTTGATGTCATTGAATACATTTTATATATTTTTCATTAATTATTCATATTTTATTAATATATATATATATATATTTATTTATTTATTGTAAAGATTAAGGTATGTAAAGTTATAGAAGGTTTAATAAAATAATACTTAAAAATTATAATAATAAAATGTTATTTTATAAATAGATCTTTTATTACAGAGTTCATTTTACAAAGCTCAGTTATCTCTCTAAAATACCCTTTTTCTATAAGTTCTCTACTTTCAATGTAGGATACAGAAGTCGTCTTTCTTTCTTCTCAATCAGAGTCTAACTTCGGACTCACGACAGAGATTGCTCCAACCTCATCCGATCAAAATCGTTCATAAAGTAAGTTCTTTTTTTACCCCTTTCTGGAGTCAATTTCTCTTTTTGATTGCATGTGAGCAAGATTGAATTAAGATTGAGTTGCATGTGACTCAATCTTACTCAACTTGTCCCTATGCTTGTTGAAGATCCTATTTTCGGATCATTAATCTTAGGTTTTGTGTGAAAATAGGTTCATTTGTGGGTTTGAAGGGTTAAAGAAGTGTTTTGACTATATTACGGAGATTCCGCAAGGTACGAAAATACAAAAAATTCAATTGTTTATTTATGATTGTTTGGATTACTTAAAAATGATTGAATTGCAGTATATGATGAAACTGTATGCTTAATCGAAGGAATTATATTGACCGAGAATATCAATTTGATAAATGAGGTATATGAAAATTGTGTTAGTATGATTGTGCTCTTAGGTTGATGGGAAATTTAGAAGGGTTTGAATGAAACTAACTAAGTTTGTAAGAATTAGTCTCTATTCTTACTTTTGAAAATGTTTTGAAATCAAATGAAATCAAAAGGAGAGAAAAGAGTACCGATTAGAACTAACAGAGTAAGCCAAATTATTTGCATTCTTGATTTTTTTGCATTAGCATTGGGCATAATAAGAGGGCCTTGGGCGCCAGTTATAAAAATTAAGATCAAATTTAGACTCTAGAGCGTCGGGTGCTACAATCTACTATTGATGTCTGTTTCACAAGAGTTCCAGAGATTTGTAGTGCTGAATGTTGTCTATGTGCAGACGGACGCCGAAATGGTTATATATATTGGATTGTAATATATATATATATATATAAAATTTAGAAGGGTTTGAATGAAACTAAGTTTGTAAGATTTAGTCTCTGTTCTTACTTTTGAAAATGTTTTGGAATCAAGTGAAATCAAAAGGAGAGAAAAGAGTACCGATTAGAACTAACAGAGCAAGCCAAATTATTTGCATTCTTGATTTTTCTGCATTAGCATTGGGCGTAGCAAGAGGGCCTTGGGTGCCAGTTATAAAAATTTAAGATCAAATTCTGACTCTAGAGCGTCTGGCGCTACAATCTACTATTGACGTCTGTTTCACAAGAGTTCCAGAGATTTGTAGTACTGGATGTCGTCTATGTGCGTCTATGTGCGAACGAACGCCGAAATGGTTATATATATTAGATTGTAATATATATATATATATATATATATATATATATATATATATATATATATATATATATATATGCTAAAAACAAATAATTAAATAATATGTATTTAATTTGCTATTTTAAAATGTAACTTTTTATAAAGATTTTATAAAGAATTTTTATTTTTATTTAAAATTTAATTTAATTCAAATTTATATATTTAAAAATATTTTTTATTAAATTATTTTACAAAATCATATTGATCAAATCTCTTATAATATTTTCATTCATTTCTTCTCACTTTTTTCGTTATCCTTAATCAAAATAAACTCAGTTCTTACTCTCTTTCTCTCTACATTTTTCAAATATTACAATAACTCAAAATGCTTATTAGTTTAAATTATAAATTTTATATATATATATATATATATATATAATTAATATGTCTATCTACACATAAAAAGGAATTTTTCTTTTTCACATTTGTTTTTTAAATTTATTCTTTAAATAAAAGTCTTTCTAAATCAAAATAATCATTTTTTCAATTTTACTGTTTTTTTAAATTTAATATCTTTTTAATTTAACTGATTTTTTAAATTTAACCATTTTTAATTATAAAATTACCTAAAAAAAACTATTTACAATAGAATTATAAAAATTATTTATATTTAATTTCATAATAATAATAATAACAATAATACTAATTTTTATTATTATTTATTTTCATACAAAAATGAATACATATTATTTTACAAAGCTGAGTTATCTCTCTAAAATACCTTTTTTTCTATAAGTTCTCTACCTTCAATGTAGGATATATAACTCGTCTGTCTTTCTTCTCGATCAGAGTCTAACTATGGACTCATTGCAGAGATTGCTCCAACCTCATCCGATCAAAATCGTTCATAAAGTAAGTTTTTTTTCACCCCTCTCTGGAGTCAATTTCTCTTTTTGATTGCATGTGAGCAAGATTGAATTAAGATTGAGTTGCATGTAACTCAATCTTACTCAACTTGTCTCTATGCTTGTTGAAGATCCTATTTTCGGATTATTAATCTTAGGTTTTGTGTGAAAATAGGTTCATTTGTAGGTTTGAAGGGTTAAAGAAGTGTTTTGACTACATTACGGGAGATTGCGCAAGGTACGAAAAAAACAAAAAATTCAATTGTTTATTTATGATTGTTTGGATTACTTAAAAATGATTGAATCACTAGATATGATGAAATTGTATGCTTAATCCAAGGAATTAAATTGATTGAGAATATCAATTTGATAAATGAGGTATATGAAAATTGTGTTAGTATGATTGTGCTCTTAGGTTGATGGGAAATTTAGAAGAATTTGAATGAAACTAACTAAGTTTGTAAGAATTAGTCTCTACTCTTACTTTTGAGAATGTTTTGAAATCAAATGAAATCAAAAGAAGGAGAGAAAAAAAGTACCGATTAGAACTAAGGGAGCAAACCAAATTATTTGCATTCTTGATTTTTCTGCATTAGCATTGGTCGTAGCAAGAGAGTCTTGGGCGCCAATTATAAAAATTAAAATCAAATTGAGACTCTGGAGCGTCAGGCGCTACAATCTACTATTGACGTCTGTTTCACAAAAATTTCAAAGATTTGTAGTGTTGGATGTCGTCTATGTGTAGATGCCGAAATGGTTATATATATATATATATATATATATATATATATATATATATATATATATATATATATATATATATATATATAATATGCTAAAGCAAATAATTAAATAATATGTATTTAACTTGCTATTTTAAAATGGAACTTTTTATAAAGAATTTTTATTTTTATTTAAAATTTAATTTAATTCAAATTTATATATTTAAAATTAATTTTTATTAAATTATTTTACAAAATCATATTAATCAAATCTGTTATAATATTTTCAATCATTTCTTCTCACTTTTTTCTTTATCCTTAATCAAAACAAACTCAGTTCTTACTCTGTTTCTCTCTACATTTTTCAAATATTAGAAGTACTCAATGATTATTAGTTTAAATTATAAATTATATATATATATATATATATATTATATATATATATATATATATATGTATATAATTATTAATATGTCTATCTACACTTAAAAAGGAAAATTTCTTTTTCACATTTGTTTTTTAAATTTATTCTTTAAATAAAAGTCTTTCTAAATTAAAATAATCATTTTTTTTTAATTTTACAGTTTTTTTTAAATTTAATATTTTTTTAATTTAACTGCTTTTTTAAATTTAACCATTTTTAATTATAAAATTACCTACGAAAAATAATATTTACAATAGAATTATAAAAATTATTTATATTTAATTTCATAATTATAATAATAACAATAATAATAATTTTTATTATTATTTATTTTCATAAAAAAATGAACACATATTATTAAAGTAAGTAATATTATATGTATATATAAGCAAGCCCTATTTTCCTCTTTTTCTTGTTCTTATTTTCTTTCATATTTCTTTATTTATTTTTTCCTATATTATACTATTATTTATTTAATACTACATTATAAGTATATATTATGAAAGTAGTAGTTAAAATATTAAATTATTTATCAGATAATTGTTTTAGATATACACATTTATAAACTTTACAAATCTATGTGTAATAAATAAAATATATGTAAGCTAATGAAAATATGCAAAATATATAAAATTAAGACATGTGATATATATATATATATATATATATATATATATATATATATATATATATATATATATTAAATAATAAATAAATAATTCTTTTAAATTATAATAAGTCTTTTTGTAAACTTATTTTTATAATTTAATAAATAAGTTTATGTAATTTATATAATTAAAATAAAATATTTGATAAATGAATTTATCTTATTCAGTTTTAGCATTTTCTTTCTCATATAATTAATAAATATAAGCTTTTACTTAATTTTCTTTATTTTTTCCTCTCATTTTCAAGTTTTGTTTCCATTCTCTTATTTTCTTTTTCTGGTCAAATACTTATATTATATATTATATTAGTTTCAAGTAATATTAATATTGTACATACAGTATATTGTTTTCTTTATCACATTTACATGTATAATTTTATATGAATTCTAATTTTTCCTTACCAAAATATGTAATATAACATAATTTGTTTAAAATATATTCACACACGTTATACAAATTTTATCCCGCATACCTTAAATTTTTTAATATTTACACATGTCATACATTGCTCATAAGATCTTCTATAAGAAACATTTAATTATATTACTGTAAACATCTTCAATACGACACAAAACATCCATATTAAGATTCAAACATTTGAATATATTTAAATAAAACAAAATCTATGTATAAAATCAAATATTATGACAATCTTACCTTTATATATAGATAATTTATCCTAAAGTATTATAAACAATTTAACCCGTCTCTCTTATCTATTAAAATTTGCTTACTCAAACTTTTGCTCTCAACTTCTTTATTTTTTCAAACAAGTTAAATATGTATATAAAATATTTTGATCAACAATTTAAACATACTCTCGTGCTCTTTGATTACTACGTTCATTTTTGTCTCCATAAATGACACATACATAATCATACAAAATATTTCACATTCTTAGGTGAATAAAATATCAACATTTGTATAATCATAAAAAATATCTCTATTATTATTATTTTTTTCTTTGACTTTCTTGGTTACTTTTTTGTTCAACTTATTTCTTCTGTATTTTTTTTTTCTTGAAATTGTTTTTGTCTCAACTCCTCCTTATTTTCTTTTTCTCCCAACTTATCTTTTATGCCTTTTACTCTCACCTCCTTACTTTTTATTTTATCCATTCTCATCTCTTTCTCTTTTATTTTTTTTGGCTCTAAATATTTTATTTTTTTTCCCTCATCACAATTGACCATGTTTTTCTCATCAAAATTGTCTTTCAATTTTCTCTCCATTTATGAAGCAAACTTATCAATAAACAATGTGTGATAGTTATGAATTTAAAAAAACACTTTTAACACCAATAAATACCATAAATTTGAAAATAATATATATATATATATATATATATATATATATATATATTTAACTCTTTGTATCTATGCCTTTTCCATCTTGCTTTAGACTTTTATATTAAATAATAGAGTTTGGTAATATAAATAAAATCTAGATGAATTAATCATAATTCATGATGATTCACTCACATGTTTACGGCAGAAGTTATAAAATTTGATCAAAGTTTCTCCATAATTACTTATATTAATTTATCTAAAAGTTAAGATAATATGTTTAAAATAGATTTTTGACTAACACACTATAATTAATTAAGAATAAATTATAATAAATACGGATGTTTTTTAATAAACCAACCATTGATATGTTATTTTTAATAACAACAAATAGTAAGAAAATGATAGGATTCTTAAGATAATACAATGTTAGTGTTTATTTTCTTAATGGGATTTATTTCATATTAGAATTTTATATCATTTGGATACATATAAGTATCCTGGTATAAACTAATATTCATAAAAAATAACTTTATTTTGAGTTAATGTATGATCTATTACTTATAAATATATCTTAATGAAAGATATCTTTCATCTTCATTTAAACATTTAAATGTTTCCTTCTTCCAATTCTTTGAATACCGGAAGAATGAGAAACATTTCAATTTTCAACAAAAATATTTTAGATCGAAGAAATTTAATATGTATATATTAGGTTATAAGTATAGTTAAAAGATAGGCAAGAATCACTCATAAACTTAAATCAACTAAGTAATAAAAGATATACATAAAATCTTATATTAAAATATTTTAATAGATAAAATAATTAAATTACCAAATATCTTTATTATTATACGTAATATAAAATTATATATCAGTTATATAACTTAAAAAAAAGGTTAGTATCTATACAACTTTCCATCCAAAAAACACAGTATTAGAATCTATATCAATTACAAAACCTAATTACAAAATAGCGATAAATACTATATTCAAACACAAACATAGTTCAATTTCTAAAAAAATGTGATTTGTATAGATTAATAACAATATTTTAAAACCCATGATAAAGTAACTTATAAGAATACATCAATTTTTTTATTTATCCCAATTTTACTTTATTTTTTTTATCTCTTTAAATTTTGGTTATACTACTTTCCACATCTATATCTTTCTATTTCATTTTTTTTTCTACTATTAAAATTCACTCATTTGAAGATATTATATGAAAAAAATGTTGAGATCTTCCTATTTAAGTGTTACACATTCTATCAATATACCATCATTCTCCTGACCTCGCCGGAATAATAGGCAGAAAACTGATTGCCAATAGAATAAAAGCAAATATTTTAGTGTTTTTTTTTTCTCATTGTTTTTGGCTAGTTAATTTGTTTTTTTTTGTGTTAAATTTCAAGTTTTTATATATATCAGCAAAAACCAAAGGTGAACAAATTCCTCCATTGAAAATTCATCATCTCTGGAGGACACTAGCTGCACAAATCTGAACATGGAGCTGGCAAGAGAAACAAGTGACACAACACTTGTTTTCCTTTCGTGTTTAACATTTATAAATATATTATTATTGTTATATCAAATTTTTAAAGACAGTAACGAAAATTAAAATTACCATCAGAAACATATCATTGCGCAACGTACAATTTAAAAAGAAAACAATGTTATGAAATAAGTATAAGTAAAAGATAAATAAAAATCAAAGCTGCAAAGTGAAAACCCAAATTCCTGGCACTGTGTTTGTGTTTCTGACCCGCTTCTTCAATCTATCTCTCTCTGTTGCCTTGAGTTTCCTATATTTGCAGAACCACATAGGTACATAGGTACATGCACCTTTGAATTTGAGGGTTTGTGTCCCTCTCTTTGGTCCCTTTAAAAAAAAAAAAACACTGCTCCAATTTTTTTTTTCAAACATTCATTGTTTCTCTCTCTAAAAAAAAAAGAAAGTGCCCTTCTTCGCTTCTCTCTCTACAACCCCTCGTTCTTCACTTTGATTTTCCGTCTTCAATGCTAACCCAACCACGATCCTCTGCACGTTATCCCACCACACCTAACCTAAAACCCTTTTGATCTCTCTGTCTTACACCATGTCCCAAGGATCTCCCCCGC
The DNA here is from genome assembly GCF_037176805.1 of Vigna unguiculata. Taxonomy (NCBI): domain Eukaryota; kingdom Viridiplantae; phylum Streptophyta; class Magnoliopsida; order Fabales; family Fabaceae; genus Vigna; species Vigna unguiculata. The sequence goes on from NC_140800.1 coordinate 9,362,572, forward strand.
AGGACAGCAAAGAACCCTCGCCCGATTTGCACAAGGAGGAAGCAACCACCAACACCGCCGCTACTGCTGCCGCTGATGCTGCTCCTCCCGCCCCCACCCGGAACCGTCCCTCTCGCGCCTGTACCATTCGTACGGCTGCACGCCTCTACTCCGCGTCGCAGCCAGCAAGGCCAAAGGCTGCAAAGAGGGAGCCTCGCCGCGAGGAGTCGCCCCAGCCTCCGTCGCCACAGCCGCAGCAATGCAGCAAGATCGTGACGCCGTTGGTGGAACCGCCCACGCCTGCACAGTTGCCGCGTTACAACCTCCGGTGCATGTGGGAATTGGCTTCAATACTCAATTTTTTTAATGTGAGTATGGAGACTGTGATTCTTTTTTTGCTTTTCACTGGGTTTGTTGTGCATTCTTTGTATTAAGTCTGTTTTTTTCTTGTTGTTGTTGCTGCTGCAGCTTTTTAGGCATCTTTTGAATATTTCAGTAGAATTCTCGGCTGAAGAGTTTGAGACGGCTTTGCTCACTCCCAATGACACATTGAGTGATATACATATGCCTTTGCTAAAGGTTGGTGCTTTTTGATTTTTTTTTTATCTCCCTTTTGTTTGTTCTTGTGTTCGTACTGCATTTCTTCTTTTTTCTGTGAATATGGGTGAGACTGAAGTCCTAGTCTTTGTGGGTTGTGTTAGTTTTGTGCTTGTTGGTATTGTTAGGAGTTTGTAGGATGTTGTATTGATGCGTTCTTTTCTTATTTTGAGTAATATTGCAGTGGATTTGATTATGATTGTATCCCTTAAATATGAAGTTGTTTCTTCTGTGATAACGTCAGTGCTCATTGCCTGGTAGCGAGGGAAATTAATAGCTGTTAAGTGGAGTTCTTATTAGTGTAGGGTATCTGGAGGTTGCTGTGGCTGAGACAGAGAAGGTTGCATTACTGGGGTGCCTTTGATTAGTGTATGTTTAAATCTAGTCATATGTTTTGGGATTATAATTCAAATCGAAAAGGTCATAACATGTTCAAAATTTTCTAAGAGTTTGAGTTGAATCCAAATGATAAACTTTGGTATTAGCCACTACTTAACAGTTGGAATGACTCTTTATTTAATGCGGTGGTTGAAACTCTTTTGAATGTGGAAATTGTGGAAGGAGCAAAAAACTGAACACTGACAAATATATAGTTTGTAAGTGCATTGCCTGTTTGATGGATTCATGGCCATAATATGGTTGACCTATATGATGCTGGGAGATGGACATGATTATTTGCAACTGAGTTGAGTTTGGCAGGAATTGGTAAGTACAAAGCAAGTAATTAATTGGAGGTCTTTGTTGCATGTTGGGAAGCCCTTTCTTGAGTGTTAAACTGGGGACTTTTTCTGATTGTTTGTTCTCTCTGCCCTGATATTAGCCCAATTTGCTTTTGAAGGATTGTGTTCAAGTATGCAGCTTTTAAGCTTAGTTTATTTATTTCTGTGGTTTCTAAGTATAAGGTACTATGCTGCATCAAATGGTTACAACTTCCAAATGTACCTTTGGATTTTCTTCTCTGGGTTTCATCCTTGTTGGTCCTATCCCTGATCTTCTGAGTTCAAATCAATGTGTCAAAGATAATCATGATCATTCTTGGGAGAGGCGGATGTATACTTTACTGGACAGTTTATATAGGTGTTCAGGCATCATTACTGAAATTACTATAGAAAAGGCCTACTTCGAAGAATGCTCAGAACTTCTGGGGCGAGTTTTTGTTATTCCTAATTTTTGTTGCAAAGCGTTTATACTTAAACTATAGCTTCCCTGCAGATTTAAATAATGTGGGAAAATTATTCTGTATTGAAACTCCCATGCTGCGATGAGAAAGTGTTGTTATAGACATGGTGCATGCTATACACGTCCATGGTGTAATGAGTTTGTGGATGGAGATTAATTGAGTAAAACAGTGTACTTGGACTGTTTTGAAATTTAGTTTTTGGGTTGAGTACTATAATGACATAAATCTGCACAAGTCTGATTTGTATGTTATGTACTTAGGTTTTGAGTGACAAAGAGATAGTGGGGACTGGGGAGAATGAAAGTTTAGACTGTTTAATGTTATTGGTCACACACTTCCATATCTTGCAGAGGTAGTTGAAGTTTAGTACTTTAAGCTGCAGTAGTGCAATGAATGCTATCACAAGGTCAATGCCATTATTTCCTTACTTCCATTTGTCCTTCATCTATTGAATTTGTCTTTAGTTCCACTTGTCCTTCATCTATTGCAGTGGCTAATCAAAAAGTGGTGACTCATTTAAGTTTTTAAAATTGGATTAGATATTATAATAGCATTAATCTTGCTTAGTCTCTTTTGTTGGTGGATAGATAGATATTGTTAAACGAGTGATGAAGTCAAGGGTTTTTATTCTAGTTGTCTTGCAGTTTAAGAGCTTGTGAGGTTTGTTTGCCATTGTCTTTTATAGGGCACTAATCCATCTCAAAATCTATTCCTCTGCAAGATCAATACTTTCTTTGTTGTACAATGTCACAAGCTGTCAAAATTGCTACTAGTCTGATAACATTAATTGTATCTTTTTTATAGGCCATTCCTCCCATTACACGAATGGCACTCTCACGTGATACTTGGATAACGGTATTATGCAGAAAGTTAAGAGATTGGTGGCACTGGGTAATAACAATATTTTTTTAGCAAGCTGAAAATTCTATATAACATTTTGTAGTTTCCAGAGCTAATAAAGGGAATTCAAATGCAGGTTGCGGATGGGGATCTTCCTATTGTTGCTTCACATGGGTAAGTAAACAGTCAGTCTTGCAATATCTAAAGTCCACTTTATGTGTCTACCAAGTCTCATGTTATGTTCACGTGACAGAGCGGAGATTGAAGTATATAAATCACTTGATCCAGGGGTTCGTGTGGTCATCTTAAAAGCATTATGTGACATTCGAGTTGAGGTACCCTTGTCCATTTAACATTTATGTATGTATCTATATTTCTTATATACTTTTCCTTGAATGGGTGAAAGTTAGTATGGAAGAATGAGACCACTTTCCTTTATTTTAGGTTAGATCTCTGAAAACTATGCAATTCATGTTTAGAACTGAATTAACTTCTACTACGATATATGCATGTGATTTATCTGTCATTCACTATTTTTGTTTGCCTCATTTTGTGTTCAAGTTGCAGCCACCCATTTTAGGTTTATTTTATCCTATCTCTTATATTGAGTGGTTCTTGGGCTTGCCTATTAACAAGGGTGTGATAATTTGCCTCAATAGTTTCTTTTAATACAATTCACACAGATTCCTGGAGATGCATGACCATGCACTATTTTAGTTGGCCAATGGCTATTGTGTCTAACTAGGTCACCCTATTATGGAATAACTTTCTTTAGGGTTCTCTTTTTGCCGGGGGGAAGGGGGGGAGGTAGGGGTTGGAGCAGTGCAAAAGGTATTTAAATTCCCAAGATCAAAACCTGCCAAGTGCACAGATTGAGGGGCAAATCATTAATAGCCTGACTCACAAATCTTACTTTTGATCATCCCTCTTCATGGTGTACATGATTAAACTTGACTTGTGTATTTTGCAGCAAGAAGATATCAGGAGTTACATTGACAGCTCAATCAAGCATGGCATTCCACTTTCAACATTTCGCAAGGAGCGTATTGGTGGTGATTCACATGGAGTTTCTTATTGGTAATATTCATGTGCTTTGACTTCAATCTGTTCAAAGTTTGAAGTGTCATACTGGAAAGTTAATGCACATTTATCTCTTTTTTTTTTCTTTTTATTCACATGGCATTTGATTAGTGCAGGTATGAAGATGACCAAAATATTGGTCAGAGGTTGTATCGGGAGATAAGGAAAACTGAGGTGGTTCAAATGAAGAAAGGGAAACCAAGAGGTTCCCAGGTTTTTTCTAATACAACCTACCAGTGGGAAACAGTTGCTACCAATTTTGATGAATTTCTGGATGTTTCTGTAAGTTATTGAAACTCATCTATCTATGCTTAGTGGGCATGTTTTAACGAGTGTTCAGTGTTTTTCTGGGTATTGGGACTTTTGAGTTATAGGTTTTGTACTAGAAAATGGATCACTTAATAGATTAATCAGTAAATTAATGATGTATATTTGGAGTCACAAATTGATACTAATTTTATTTTGATTTAGAAACCCTAACTAAAGTTCTTAGTGAACTTATCAAATAGGAAACTGTTTTTTTTTAGAAAATTCAAAGTTAATTATAGTCCTTGAATGAAACCATTAGATTCACCATTGTTGATAAAACCTAATAACTGTAGAGGAAAAAATCCACAGCGAAAAGGGTAGTAGGAAATCAGCGTGGACATGATGTCTGGAAAAAAATTGGCACCAATGAACAGTGAGTCCACAGGGACGGCATGGATTAAAATTAGGTTCTAAATACCATGTAGAGAGAAATGGTATATATTTATTTTGTGATAGGGTTGTGTGTATTTAGCACAGCTGTGGAACATATATACATATATCATACATAGCATTACATAGGGATGGACCAAGCCCATATACACAATATATCTAACGCTAACAAAAAATCAGAACATTGATTGTTACCATTGTACTATACGTTACAACCTTATTATACTTTTCAAATTTCATTCCTTCTTGCCTCTTTATGACTGCTACTAAAAAAGAACAATATTTTCAGAACTATCAATAAGTGCTAGAAGGCAATCTCAGCCACAATATGCATGAAGAAAATACAAGGCAACAAAGAACTTAAAAGTGGTCAAAGGGTGCCTTATGCCGCCATTAGTATTAAGTGCCTTCTATTTATAATAGAAATTAGTTAACGTTGTTGGTCAGACTGAGGCCTCCATTAGTGTTGGAACCAGGGAGATCAAATTAGCTGCAGCAATTATTTAATGCAATCAGCTATTTTCTCAATTGTCTTGTTCAAAATCTATTGGTCTACCCTTTCACTAATATTATTTTAAAGTTAAATTATAAACTTCTGGAATTCTGATACAACAACTAAGCCTTTAACCACTAATTAGGATTGGCTACCCTACTTGAATCCTTTGGTTTACAACTCCCTCTATTGCTATGTTTTTTTTTCTTTGACAGACCTAAGAATGCAGATATATTTTTGTTATAGAAGATAGGATTGACCGTTAGTTTTTTTTTTTCAAAGGGAAATAATATAAAATAACCTAATTCTGCCAATTTTTCATGAAGTTTGCACCGTTTTTTTTAGTTGAGCTTCATCTTATTTGCTTTTACTCATCTGATTTCCCAGGAGAAGCTTTTCACAAGTAAAAACAGAACGGAGGTTTCTGTGGGGAAGAAGGTGAAGATAGACATGCTTCCTGAAATTGAGAAGGTTCACAAGGTACTATATCTGTGTTTGCTTACTCTACCCTATCCTCCTCTCAATGGGTTTAGAAAATTGAAAAATTGGGCACTTTGACTTGAATTCATGTTTGCTTTTAGTTTTATCTTCATATGTGGTCCTTGAAGAACCTTATTGTGCTTTTAACTGACAAAATTAGTCTGGCATGGGTTGAGAAGATGTAGCATTCTAGGATTTGAACTTGAATTCATGTTTGCTCTTCTTTTTTATCTTGATAAGTGGTTCATAAAAAATCCTGTTGTACTTTTAACTGACAAAATTGGCGTGTCTTGTGCAGAGAAAGGAGAAATTGATGAAAAAACAACACAGACAAGCTCTTCTTCTTGATAATTTCTTAGGTGTTGATGGGCTTGCCCTAGGGCGTTCACTTCGTGATAGGAAACCTGTTACCTACACTTTCGGTAAGAAGTTTCATCATTGTTTGCATTTTTGTTTTCACAGCTGGAGTTGGCCTCTTTATTTTCCTCATTTTTTTTTTCCTTCACATGAACTGCTGAGGGTTATTAGACAGTTCAATATTTTTACAGTTGGATTGTTGTGGGTATGTTAGGACCCTAGGTTTTAACTAGCCTGAATCCAGGTTTTAAGTAGTGTGCTATAGCAATGCTACAGTAGCAACAATTGCTTGTTGTAGGGACTGCTGTATTGGCCATAGCGGAAAAAATAGAAGGCTGAATCTATGTGATGGTTCCAAAAAATCCCTCTGAATAGAGACGGTAGCTATTTAAAACATTGTTGGCCTTGAATATTGTGAAGAATATCTATTCTTTAAAAAGCTTTCCCTGCTTGGACCAAGGGCGCTGCTGTTCACAAGAGCAGGGATAATTTATTGGTTCTTTCTGATATCTGACATTGGTTTTGGGATTTCCTTTGATCTGATAAAAGTTCCATTGGATTTTGCATAGCTACTTGGTAAGCATTTATATTTTTCATATATCCACATCTTTTAGTTAAGAGTGTAACATTATCACTGAGCTTTATTGCAATTTTACCCTGCATTGATGATAGCGGGACAATCTGGACATTGATAATCTCAGTTTTATTGTGCATCCTGTTTAGCTTTAGTTATGGCAAAAATTCTCCTGAACTACATAATTTTTGGTTTGGTTGGATAAAAGTAAATTCATTTCTTGAGTTTCAGTATTTGAGGCTTTACATTGACCTAACTTGACATTGCTGTCATTGCAGATGATTATGATCGGTCCATCAATGAGGCAATTAAGATAACCAAGTATGGATTTTGCATTTTGATCTTACATTCTTGTACCTCTATTTGGCTGTTCTCGATATGCATGTAATTTTTGTTGTTGCGTATATTGAGAGAACAGGAGCCAATCATATGCATTTGTCAGGCTTTGTACTCACGGCATAGTTTCTGTTTCTTTCTATATCAGACGGAAACCACCGTCCCCAGAAGCTATACCAAGAAGAGAACCAGGATCAAAACCCGAAGCTTTATCCAATGGTAAATGGAGTGGTCCTTCCCCTTCGCATGACCCTCAAGATCTCAATTTTGGCACGCTATCTCCAAAATCACCAGACTTCGATGATATGGAGGAAGATAATCAAGCTGACATACTGGACTTGGATCGAAGGTTTGTGGTTCTGATTTTATTATCCCTTCAAATATGTTCTGATGACTTCTATGTCTTATTTCATTGATAATTTTTATTTCACATCAGCAATCGACGAAGACAGAAGCCTAAACGGTATTCAGAGAAAGAGTTTGTTGAAGCTTTGTCAGATAATGAGGCTGACTATGACAGTGATGATGATATCGTGGGAGAAGCAGTGTATTCTGAAGAGTATCTTCAGAAACGCAAGCAGAGAAGGAAGGCTTCTAGTAGCTCTGGCTCTGAAGGAGATGAAGAATATAATTGGAATGAAGATAATGTTGAAGATGAAGAAGAAGATGATGAAGATTCCATGAGTGTCAGTGAGGAGAGTGACAAGCCCCGGAAATTCAAGCGACTGGCAGGCCGGACTAGGAGGGAAACAAAACTCAGGTCTGTGGGTGAGATTCAATCAGGTCTAAGACGCAGTAAGAGGGCAACACAAAAACGTATAAATTACCGGCAGTTAGAGATGTCTGATTCAGAAACCGAGTTCGTTAAACCTGACAAGTCTAATGCATCAGATGATCACTCAGATCCTTCTGAGGAGAATGGAGATTACATGATGGAAAGTGAAGATTCAGATGGCAATGACGATGAAGAACAAGAAACTAAAGATGTGGAGCCTGTTACTTACCACCCTGCCGAAGGGAACAACAACCAATATCCTGCTGTAGAGGAGAATGATGAACAAAGCAAAATCCAGCCTCCTGAAAAATCTAGTAGTCCAGGTCAGGAGGAAGTTGAAGGCACCACAAAGCGACGCTTCCTTGATTTGAATGAGCTTGCCCCTAGCTCAGGTTTTGATGATGCTCCGAATACAACAACAACCAAAGATGAAGGCAATGATGATTTGTGAAGCTACCCTTTTTGCTTCAAAGCAATGATGGTAGTTTGCTATGAAGGAAACCAAGTGACATGTATGATAATAGAACTATAAATTTTGTTATGTGCCTGAAAGGGAAGTTAAGGGTAGATCTCTTCCTGTGGCAACCTAAGCAGCCCTTGGTGCATGATTTTCCACCAGAAGCAGCAGCATGATACTGAGTTGTGTAGATTAGGTAGTCATTTTTTAGTATTTAGTATTTCTACATCAAAGGGTCTACGGAAGTGAATGAGAATTTGTTGGGCGTTATTTGGCCCATCCAATCGGTGTACAATAACTGTTAACAAGTACTGTAACTTTAAATAGATATATGGCTTTTGATTATCAAGCCCTGTAGTTCTATTTTTTTTTACTCATGGACTCCTAGTGATTAGCTTTTCAGTAAATAGGGTTAACTGTTTTTCCTTCTTCATCTGTTCAGATAAAAATGCTCCTACTTTTGATTTCTCTACATAATGGCTAACCATTTGTGCTTAACTTGTCTGTTCTTGCTTTCAAAGTAGATGTTTTGTTTGCAAGTTTGCCACATAATCTACGATTTTAAAAGCATGGCAACTAATTCAAACCGTTAAGAGTAATAGCGTGGAAAGAAGATTTTAGGACAAAATTAAGTTCATACCTTTTTTATTTGAAAGTTCAACTCTTTCCTTTTGAAGTTTTTGATTGCATGAAATAAAGTACACTACGCATTTTTACTAAAGAAATACAGTTGCACAGTCTATTCTTTGTAAACGAAAACAGGGGAAAACTGTGTAAAATTTTAAAAAAATTACAGGGAGTTCTGTTCTTCTGACTTTATTTGAGTCCAAGGTTTTGTTCTTCTATCTTTCTGTTCCTGTACCTCTCTAATCTCTTCCCATACCTTTCCATTAGGATGTAATAAAAAATCAATACTTTAAAAGTAGTTAAAAATTTTCAAATTATACATTATATTTTAAAAGATATTTTCAACATTGATTTTTAGATTACTTTATATATAACGCTTAAAAAATATATATTAGAGCATAAGCATTCCAAAATATTTAAAATTTATTACGGAAAAACTCAATAAACACATAAATACTTCGACATTTTTCTTTACAAATCCAAAAATATTTTTCAACTTCCCATTTTCAACTCAAATGTTTTCACGGAAAGGAGGAACGTAAGTCGAGAGATCTAAAATAAGTAAAATTTATTTTAGAAGCTTGTGAATTTCTTAAGAATAAACTCTGATTAGAATGTTGAAGACTAAAGGAAAGTCCACTATAAGAGATTTTACAACATTCAAGTTAGTAAGAACAAAAGATAATAGTAAATAAATGAAAGAATGAATAAAGGTGAATAATGAAAAATATATTCAATTTATGAAATAACACTTGAGTACCAAGTTTTGGTTTTTGACATCTTATAAGTGTTTTATCTTTATGAGTCTACGTATTTATAAGTAATTTTTGAAGCTTATGCCTTCTGTACTCATATTTATGAGTAAGCATTTGTGTTTTTAATGCTGATTATTAAATGATTTTGTTGATGTTGAAATGTTACAATAATGGGTAGCGAACAATTCATCCTTTATTTTTTTCTAGATTTTATGCTCCTTTTAGTACTTTGCTCAAACAGTTCACTTTTTGTCCTCCCTTTCCGGTTTGTTTCTCAAGTAATCTTCTCCACCATTGGGTATGCTTTTCTTTCACCATGTCTTCTATTTTTTCTTCATTTTATGATTCTTTCTATTGTGATACTTCCCTTACTTCATTAGATATTGACCGCCGTGAATGTGACTTCTACTAAACTAACTATCTTAAAATAATTTCAAATCCTTTGTGAAAATCTGTCCATTATCCTAACAACAAATATATTCGTGTTTTTTTTATCAAATGAAACATGAGTCTAATATGATTAGATATTGTTATAAAATCAAAACAAAGTAAGGTAGCAAAAGAAAAGTCTTTTGTGCATTGTGGAATAAGAGAAAGATAAAGAGTGTAGGGGGATACAAATAGTGGACTATAATTATGAGTGTAGTGGGTTATGTTTTTACAAAATGAATTCTCTCTTATTTATAGGAGAGATATAAGCCTATTCTCCCTAAAACTTAACAAGCATGTTTTACAAAACTTAACAACTAAGTTTTCTTAACGATTAAGTTTCCTTAACATCCAAGTTTTCCAAATCTTATAGAAATTAAGACTTTAGGAAAATCTCATTTTTTAACACTCCTGCTTGAGAATTTTCTTAGATACTCTAAGCTTTGATCTCAACACTTCAAACTTGATCTTGGAGAGTGCTTTGGTCATAACATCTGCAATTTGATTTTTTGAACTACAATGCTCCATATTGGTTTCTTTATATTTCTTTGCTTCTCTAAAGGTGTAATATTTCACCTTGATGTGTTTTTTCTACCATGCTAGACATGATTCTTTGCAATTGCAATGGCTGACTTGTTATCAACCCATATGACAATCAGTTCATCATGTAGTTGCCCTACATCATATAAAACTCTTCTATACCAAATGACTTGATTTCCAGCTGATGCAACTAATATATACTCAATTTTAGCTGTGGATTGAGCCACCACATCTTGCTTCTTTGAATTCCAAGAGAAAACATCACTACCAAATGAGAAAACATAACCCGAGGTACTTTTGGAATCATCTAAATTTCCTACCCAATCACTATTTGCATATCCTTGAAGGTCTCCACTTTCATCCCTTTGAAAATCATATGCCATAGCCAGTTGGGCCTCTTATGTATCTCAATACTCGTTTTGTTGCATGATAATGAGCTTGACTAGGATAATGCATAAATCTGGACAACAAACTTGCAACAAGTATTATGTCTAGTTTAATGGTGGTAAGATACAATAGACTTCTAATCAAGCTTTTATAAGTAGAAGCTTCTACTTTGCCACTAGCATCATCAAGTGGCAACTTCTCATTTACCATAAGGGGTGTGTTCACTGGTTTACAGTTCTGCATGTGAAACTTCTTCAACATTTCTAGAGCATACTTTCTTTGTGCAATGAAGATTTTTGCATCACATTAGTGTATCTCCATTGCAAGAAAATAATTCATTTCTTCCAAACCAGTCATTTCAAATTGCGTTTCCATGTCATACTTGAAATTGCTCAAGGAATCTGAACTATTTCCAATTACTAGCAAATCATCTAAATACAAGGACACAATAAGTTGCACCTCATTGCTTGACCTTTTTCACTTTCACTTCGTTGAAACCCTTTATGCAATAAACAATTGTCAATTCTATTATACCAAGTCCTTAGAGCTTGCTTCAACCGATAAAGGGCTTTTTGAAGTTTGTAGTCTTTGTTTTTGCTGCCAAGAACAATAAAGCCTTTAGGTTGTTAAATATAGATGTCCTCTTCAAGAAAGCATTTAAAAAAGCTGATTTCAATCAAAATGATAAATTTTCTAACCTATTTTTACTATCAATGAAACTAGCCACCTGATTGTATCATGCCTTGCTACCAGAGCAAATGTATCTGAATAATCAACTCCTTGTTGTTGATGATAGCCTTTAACAACCAATCTTGCCTTTAAAAACCAATCTAGCCTTTGGTTTGTTTATAGAACCATCAAAGTAAAATTTCATTACATAAACCCACTTAAGACCAACAACCCTTTGATTAGTTGGCTTGCCTACAAGTTTCCATGTTCTATTTTTCTGAATCATATTCATCTCCTCTTGCATAACACATTTCCACCCATCCATTTCAACAACTTACTCATATTCTTTGTGTTCAAATGCATCATTGTCGCACCTTTCATAGATTTTAGCAAGAGTTATAGTGCCTTTTACTGGAAAATCATCATATTCATCAAAATCTTATTCTTGAATATTTGAATATTGTTCCTGGAGATTGTCTACTCCAAGTTTCTTTTTTCTTGAGGCTTCTACTTTGTAGTTCTCTCAATTCCATATAGAAAACTCATCAAATTTCACATTTCGAGAAATATAAATTTTTTTCTTTCAAAGGATTGTATATCATGTAACCTATGGAGTTATTACAATACCCAAAAGAGATGTCAAACTCTGACTTGTGATCCAACTTGTCTCTATTTACATCTGAAACAAAAGTATAACATACACAACCAAAGATTTTGAGATGCTCTATTGAAGGCTTTCTTCCATACCATGCTTCAAAAGGTGTTTTTCCTTTCACGACTTTGGTAGGCAACATATTCAACAAGTATGCAGAGGTATTAACCGCCTCTGCCCAAAAGAATTTTGGAAGATCTTTTTCAAAGAGCAAACCATGTCATATCCATAATCGTTCACTCACCCCATTTTGTTGAAGAGTGTAAGGAACAATTAATTGGAGTTAAATTCTAGCCTTTTCAAAGAACTTTTTAAAGTCCCCTGCTATATACCCATTTCAATTATCATATCTAAGCTTTTTAATTTTGCATCCAGCCTCATTTTCAACCATAACTTTGAACTTTAAGAAAACATTAAACACTTATGACTTTTGTTTGAGAAAAAAACACTCAAATCATCCTTGTAAAATCATCTACAAAAGAAATATATTTATTGCCATTTAAGGATGTTGTACTTATTGAACTACACACATAAGTGTGTACAAGTTCTAATTTTTCAGTATGGTTCATTTTTTTACAATGAGTGCAAGGTGGAAACTTCTCTTTCTAGCCTCTTTTGTTGTCATCTTCTTCCTTTTTCCTTTGCCTTTCTTCCCACCAAGAAGATGAAGAAGAAGAAGAAGAAGAATGAAAGAGGGAGGAGGAAGAAGATGAACAATGCGCGTTATTTATCGATGAAGTTTTTTGTTATTATCGACGAAACATGATTTTCGTCGGTTAATCGACGAATTTTTTTGTTTTTATCGATGAAACATGATTTCCGTCGATCAAATTTTACCAACAGATTTGTTACCATTGGTAATCCGTCGATAATTCTGATTTAACCACAAATTTTGACCATTCCTGACGGATTTTGACTGTCAGTAGTATCATTTTTTCTTATAGTAATAGCCACGTTTTCCAAATCTTCTAGAAAGTAAGACTTTAGGAAAATTTCATTTTCTAACAGATATCATTAAAAGAATGCGCGATATGTTCCTTTCTTTATTATTTGTACTTCATCCTTCAAGAACTTTAAACACAAATTATTTAAGATAAAGTATTCTTTATGGATAAAAAAAAATCTTTATCATTTTATCTCGATTATACTCCTCTATTTCTCTTATACTAATAAGGCTAGATAAACTCAAATCTATGGCTCAATACCCATTCAATACTGAGGAGGTGATAAATATTGAGATAATATAAAGTCTTCATTGTCCTTTAAGAAGCAAAGATATGCTTAGTATACCCTATGTCGAAGATCCTGTAACTCAAGTTGTTAATAAGAATTTTTTTTTGTAACATTGCATGCTTTCCTTTTCCATTTTCTTGTGCCTTATCTTACCCTTTTGTTTTGAAAATATCATGGGTAGAGAGTTTGATTATAAGTTGTTAGTGTTAAGGTTGAGGCATTTGTCCTAGCTGATAATCCCTTTACTGACTTTCAAAGGCCCTTAAAGAATAATAAGGCTAAAACTCCCTTTTCAAGCCAACTAATTAAAGTACATTTGAAGTCCCCTAGGGTCCTATTAGAGATTATTATTTTTGACACTGTCGTTAAAGATCATTATTGTTATTTTTATCAAATAGTTGTCTTCACTAAGATTTATTTCCTAGTTCAATCAAGATCATGTTGTTTGATCCATAAGTAAGTCAAAATGGGGTATCCTTTATGAATGATTGAGGAGTACAATGATAATTTCAAAGGATGTTTAGAATTTCACCAGCCAACAAACCTTTTGCATCTGCAGGCTTGTATTTAAGCTTGTCTACGATGGCTTTGTTGGTAACCTCTTCTTAATCACTATTTAGGGGTGCTCAATTGATGATATTTAGTGTTTTACTTTGAGTTGTTGGAGGAACTACTCAACATGTTTATTTATAAATAGATTATTGTTTTTAGTGACAACTAAATGAGGAAGGTCATACTAATAAATGATATTTTTTCAGAAGAATATTTTTACTTATTGAGTTGTTATGATTGCAAAAGGTTCGACTTCTACTCATTTAGTAAAACAATCAAGACTACTATCATGAAATTAACTTGTCCTTTGACTAAGGGGAATGGATAAAGACTATTTATTCCCTAAATGGTGAAAGGACAAGAGGTAGTTATTATATATATCCTTTCTTAAGGAAATATATGGAGGAGTGATTGCTCACATTATTGGCATGTTTCATTGAAGATTTGTAGATCTTTAGGAAGAGTCAACCAATAGTATCTAGTTCGAAGTACTTGAGACACCATGCTTCAAGTGCTTAAATGTAATACATATTCCTTGATAAAGCTCGGCTAGGACATATTTTTTCTTTATCATCATTTGAACAAATAGGACACCATAGATTCTTCTCAAGCGCTCTTCATTAAACATCACATAATAAAAGTCTTGTTTCGTGTCCTTTTAGGCTATTGTGACTTAATGAAAATTTTCCATTTATTTTAAACTAAATTATCAGTATTATCTGTGTGCAATTACTCAAATTTATCTACAACACATAAAAATGATACCAACTTGGTGCTATGAGAGTTTCTTGTATAAAGTGGGGACTGTCCAACATTTTTAGTGCTAGGGAGTTTTGAAAGGACATTAACCCATATATTTTTCTCTCCTAGAAAATGATCAATGTTAATTTTATCTCAATGGTCAGTTAAATTTATGTTAGTGTTATAATATTTCTGTAAAAGAGGCTCCTTGGCTTGAAACTCGTTGTTCATCTTCCAAGTGTAAATTAGGAGTCCTTTGGCATTTTAATTATTTGACTCTCTTCTCATGGAAGAGTCTTAGACCACCTTTGGGTGCTTTATTCTCAACTTGTGGAAAACATGTAAAAAAACAAAAGGAAAGGTTGAATTTCCTTTTTTTGTATTTTAGGAAATTCAAAAACCTTTCACAAGCTTTGAAAAATAGACAAAGTTTAAAGCTAATTAGATTCATTGTTAAGCAAGTTTATTCAGAAATGCGAGTGATGAAGCTTTGTTAGATGTAACTACAATGGGATTGAGACGTTGTCTAAATGGATGTTTAAAAGAAGTTTTTAAAAATATCTCCTTTTTATATTGGTTGCAAGCAAATAACATGCAATATAAAAATAATAAGGAGAAGAAGGATTTACTCTTGGTGTTTTTTATACTACTTCTTCTATAAAATGCATACAACCAATTCTCAATTAGCGTGATTGAGTTTCACTAAGTAAACTAACATTTCAAATATATAACCAACTATTGTTCAAAACTTAGTCACTCTTCTAAAATAACCTGAGTATTATTTCGACACTCTTCTAATTTGTGATCAAACTACTCTTTGCCACACTTTTGACTAAAATATGAGTATTGTTTGGAGTGTAACCACTCTTGACTAAAATATCAAGTATTGTTTGGAATGCAACAATTCTTGAAAAAATGTCGTGTTTGGGACAACAACCACTCATGGATAAAGCTTGAGTATTGTTTATAGCACAATCACTCTTGGCCAAAACACTTTGAGTATAGAGAGAGAGTGTGTGATCTTAAAGATAACAATTTGCTCACTAAAATAGGTGATATGTCTTAATACAAACACAAGATTGGGTTACTCATTTAGGTTGTTGAGGAACAAAAATTGTGTTCCACATAAACATTAGTGGACATGATTTTATTTTTCTTAGAGCTTGTTTATCACATGTTACTATTGTTATTTTTAACCTTTCTTCATCTTGAAATCTTTTATTTATAAAGTTTTGAAGAAAGTTGTCATTGCAAATCCCTTTTTGTACGTTGAAAAACATAAGAGAAATTTGTCTTCTTCATCTTTTGTTTGTCCATATAGAAACATAGAAATGCATTAAATTCTTATCCCCTCTTCAAGCAACATCTTGATAGTTGCTTCGATATGTTAAACCTAAGTCAATGAGCATTTGTCCAAATTGGAATAAAGAATAGAACCAAATATGGCACCCCCTATTCTTGATCTTTTGGAATATATCTTCACACTTTTTGTCTCAAGGAAATATTTCTAAACCTTTTAACAATTTGAAACATATTTTTGCTTTTCCTACCAACTTTGTGAGGAATCTTAAAAGAGCAGTGGGCTCTTTGTTGAGTCGTTGAACCTTTTCTTAGTTATTCAAAGTCCTCATAGATAGTATAGCATTATACTTATTAAGATTGACTTCTATTTCTCATTATGTGATCATAAATCTGAAGAACTTCCCGCCATCTTCACAAAAAGCATATAAATGCATTTTATGTTGGTGTATCTTAGAAAATATTTTCTAAAGATGATTGAGGTGATCTTTGGTGATGGTAAATTTAATGATAATGTCGTCAACATACATGTTGATTGTGCAAATGAGAAGTTATTTGAATACTTTTTCCATCAATCATTAGTATATTACACCTACACTTTTAAGGTTGAAATGCATGACCTTGTAACAATAGTTTGCTTTTTTATCATGAATGTTGTCTTTTCTTCATTGAGAAAGTAGATGATGATCTAATTGTACCAAAGTATGTGTCTAGGAAGTGTTGGATCTCATACCATATTGTATTGTCAACTTGCCAAATCCAGAGCATTCTTAGTTGAAATTTATATAATTGGTGCATATTTTTCACTTACCATTGTTCTTTTTCACCATAACTACATTAGCAAGCCATGTGGTATATGTGATTTCCTAGATGAAATTAGTTTTCAGTAATTTGTTGACCTCTTGATCAATTGTGTGATGTTCTTCCTTAAGTGTCCTCTTTCTTTGAGCTTCAAGTCTTTCATGAGGAAGAATAACAAATTTATGACACATGAAGTTTGGGTCAATGTCTAGCATATGGTTACAATGACTATAACTAGATCATCTTGGTGGGACAATAACCACTGCATTCATGCTTCTCGTAGAGTTCAAACTTCCACCATTGATGAATCCATCAACTATGTTATTGATGACCTCTTTAACCACACCAAGATTTTACTAATTACGATAATCATGCTGGTTCTACTCTTTGTTAGATGTTTGGTTTAGTTGTCGTCTTACTGGTTTCCATGAGTTCTACCTCGAAATCCACAACAATGCCCCTTGCCACATCCTACTCTTCCATCTCCTTTTCCTTGGCCTCTTTTAACATTTTTTTTTGGTGGAAAGTGAGCAAGAGCTCTATCATACATGAAATATAAGATGATATTAGACCTTATAACACTATAATGTTATGTGGCCGACATTTTGGTAGTATCTGATCTCTTGGTCTAGTTGCCAACATGGGAGAAGGAAGAGTTGGCAAGACTAGTAATAGCTCAAGGTTGAACACTTTCTACATGGTATCTTGGGTTATGTTGATGAGAGTGTAAATTTTGTATCTTCTAGTATGTCAATGCTTCAATGCCACTAAGAAAGATGTGGTGGTACTTGAAAAGGATGCTGGATGTTATTCCTTAACCACTATTTCATTTTGAGGTTCTCTTTTATAGCCATGTGTCTTATTGCTTGTTAATAGAGTTTGGCCACATCTTTTGATGAGCTGACAAACAAACTATTTAAGAAAGGACCTTGATGTGAGCCTGTCAACATTGTGTGCATGGTAATGACTAAATTGAGGTTGAGAATGGTGAGTGATAACGCTGTCGTTGATGCGATCAAATTAATACTACTAAACTATAGCAACTTCTGTATTGCTAAGATAGTAGTCAAGAAAATAGAAAGGATAAAGTAACCCTAAGTCGTCTCCCAACGAACACGTAATTGATTTCTAACAAATTAGTTCTTATAAAAACTATACAAAAGAGTTAATCAAATGAAACAAGGAATAAAGAAATAAAATTTGAAAAAGATAAAAAAAATAAAAAGATAAAAAACAATGATAAAGAAAAATAGATTAAAAACAATGATAAAAAATTGTGATTTCTTTTTGAGAAAATTATGAAAGTATTAACTTTTTACTTAGTAAAACTTTTAAACAATATGTCTCTTAATAAATCCACCAAAAATATTTCACTGCTTTTAATAAAACATATTTACATTAGATTTTGGAGTTTGATTCAGAAACTAGGATGATCATAATTTTGGGAAAATAAAAGTCATGTTGATATGAGTGAATTGTTTGTGTGATTTGCTAATTGAGTTGATTTGAGAATTTCTTGATTAGATCTTTTGTGAAAGAGTTTTGACCTTGTGAGTCTTGAGCCTTAATGTAAAGGATGGACCACCATGTGCCATTCTTATTTTTCTTGAGTGATTTACTCATGCTTGTTTATACTCAAATATTTAGCTTGATTCTTTTGTTTTGCAACTTAGGTGAATATGCATGATTTGATATGACTGAGGCATTTTTTGTTTCTAGCTACTTGGCCAAATAAGTCCACCTTGATATTAATCTATTGGTAGCCCATTTGAGCTTTACACCTTTTTTTTTTCTTGTTTTAAGCTCATTGTAAACCCTTAAAAAGAAAAAGACCATGTTTTTCCTTACCTTAGGAAGAAAGAAAGAAGCTAGTGGATTATGTTAGGGTTGGTTGAGGAATAAAGTGTGTGGGTGAGTACCTCACCCACAAATTAATAAAAATGGCAAAATGAAAAATTGTTGATGAAAAAATGTTGAAATAATTGCTTTTTAAAGAGAGAGAGAGAGAGAGAGAGCAACAAGCAATAAACGAAAAAGAGTTGTTTTTGAAATTATGCTCCATTATTCTTCCTACATTACTATTTCAAAAATCCAAAAATCCTAAAAAATTTTCCTACCTTTGCCTTGGCCCCATTATAACTTGTAAAAAGTCCTCATGATCTTTGAATGCATTTTTCTGAAAGTTTGTGAATATTATGATTGTTTACTTGCATGAGTATTTTGAGTGAAAACACAAGCCAAAACACTTGAGCGAATTTTGGTGAGAAAATACACATTTAACTTGAGTGCTTTCTTTCATAATTGATTGTCTTATGAATTCAAAAAATTAACTCATGTGTGAAAAATAGAATCTTTTCGTTTGTTTATGCATGGTAACTTGATTTCTAAAATATTAATTTGTCTCAAGTAAGGTTTATTCCTTTGATCCAGTGTTGACATGAAGTAAAATACCTTAGAATAATGTTTTGAAAATGCTCAATTTTGCCCAGGAGTGCAAAAAGATAAGTGTGTGGTTATGATGAGTGCATATTTTTGCTCTCATTTAATGTTTAATTATGGGTATTTAATTGAATTTGTGTGCTTAAAGATTGATTTAATTAGGATTTCCTATAATTGTGTTTGTTGAGCATGAGATACAAAAACATGTTAAAAATAGCTTTTCAGTTGCCTAAATGTTCTTTGGATATTTTGAGGTGTGTTAGCGCAGCAGCAACTAAGTTGAGCTCATGGAGGTGTGGAAATAAATTGTTTAAAACTTCATGACACCTTAAAGTTAAATCCAAGAATAAGAAATTAGCAAAATCACAAAAATTCAAGCCAAGCATTGCATGAAGACGACAAGAAAAGCTTGAACACGTGAAGAAGTTTGGCTAAACCAAGAAGAGAGCAACAAAAAAATTGGACCTTGCGATTTTTTTTAACTTTATGATAGAAGATAATTTGGGAAAAATATATCTTTAGATATTTTATTTGATATTTTTAAAAAATTATCTTATTTAATTATATCATAAAATATTAAAAGATAATAACTACCAAATTATTTTAAATATGACAAGATCTTCTTGAATCTTTTTAGATCCACAACAAACAAATATATCTTGAACATATTAGATTATTTAGAAGATAATTTGAGGAGATTGCAAATGTTTGATTTGGAAAATTAATACAAATACTAATTGGTGATAATTTATCATATATCTTTAATTAATTAATTAATTATATTATATTAGATATTGATATTATCAACTAACTATATTTGTCAAATAGTCTTTATCTCTCCAAATATTTTTAAAATAACTATAAAGATAAATAATATTTATCTTTATTTTAAAATATATTTGAGAGGTTTTAGCAACCGTAAAACCCAGTCCAAGTCCTAAAGAGACTAAGGGAGAAAGAGAAAAGACAAGCTCGACACTTCAAAAATTAGGCCCCCCTAAGGCTTCCTAAATTTTGAAGTGTCGAGCTTGTTTCTCTTCTACTCCCTTGATCTCTTTATATAGGACTTGGATTGAGTTTTGTTGTTGCTAAAATCTCTCAAATATCTTTTAAAATAAAGATAACGATAAATATTTAAAAATATTTGGAGAGATATAAACTATTTGACAAATATAGTTGGTTGATAATATCAATATCTAATATAATTAAATTAATTAATTAATTAAAGATATATGATAAATTATCACCAATTAATATTTGTATTCATTTTCCAAATCAACCCTTTGCAATCTCTTTAAATTATCTTCTGAATAATCCAATATCTTCAAGATATGTTTTTTGTTGTGGAACTAAAAAGATTCAAGAAGATCTTGTCATATTTAAAAAGATTTGGTAGTTATTATCTTTTAATATTTTATGATATAATTAAATAAGATAATTATTTAAAAATATCAAATAAAATATCTAAAGATATATTTTTTCCAAATTATCTTCTATCATAAAGATAAAGAAAACCGCAAAGTCCAATTTTTTTGTTGCTCTCTTCTTGGTTTATCCAAACTTCTTCACTTTTTCAAGCTTTTCTTACCGTCTTCATGCAATGCTTGGCTTGGATTTTTGTGATTTTGATAATTTCTTATTCTTGGATTTATCTTTAAGGTGTCATGAAGCTTTAAGCAATTTATTTTCACACCTCCATGAGCTCAACTTAGCTGCAACTGTATTAACACACCTCAAAATATCCAAAGAACATTTATGCAACTTAAAAGCTATTTTTAACATGTTTTTGTATCTCATGCTCAATAAACCCAATTATATGAAATCCAAATTAAATCAATCTTTAAGCACACAAATTCAATTAAATACTCAGACTTAAACATTAAATGAGGGCAAAAATACGCACTCATCATAACCACACACTTATCCTTTTGCACTACTGGGCAAAATTTAGCACTTGAGATAAATCAATATTCTAGAAATCAAGTTACCATGCATAAACAAACGGAAAGATTCTATTTTTCACACATGAGTTAATCTTTTGAATTCACAAGACAATCAATTATGAAAGAAAGCACTCAAGTTAAATGTGTATTTTCTCACCAAAATTCGCTAAGTGTTTTGGCTTGTGTTTTCACTCCATACTCATGCAAGTAAAAACTCATAATACTTAACAAGACTCTAATATTCACAAACTTTCAAAAAACATGCATTCAAAGATCATGAGGACTTTTTACAGGTTATAATGGGGCTAAGGCAAAGGTAGAAAAAATTTTAGGATTTTTGGGTTTTTGAAATAGTAATGTAGAAAGAATAATGGAGCATAATTTTAAAAATAACTCTTTTTCGTTTGTTGCTCTTTTTGACAAAAGAAGATGTCAGTGATAAAAAAAAAACAAAAAACAAAAAATAAGAACTAAAATGATAAAAATTCTAACCGTGTTCCCCGACAACGGCGTCAAATTTGATAATGATGTCGTTGACGCGATCAAATTAATACTACTAAACTATAACAACTTCAGTATTGCTAAGATAGTAGTTAAGGAAATAGAAAGGGTAAAGTTAACCGTAAGTCGTCTCCCAACGAACACATAATTGATTTTTAACAAGTTAGTTCTTATAAAATCTATACAAAACGGTTAGTCAAATAAAATAGTATTTGAAAGAAAGAAATAAAAATGGAAAAAGATAAAATAAGATAAAAATAATAATAAAGAAAATAAGATTGATTCCATTGTTGGTTTCAAAATAGATTCATCATTGGTTATCTAAAGATTAGTGTTCAATTAATTATTGTTGTAGATTTGCAAATTAATCAATGTAAATTCTCAATTAATTTGTTGGCGTTCTCACTATTAACCAAAGTAAATTCTCAATCAAAATCAAAAGTAAATTTAACCAAAGTACATTCTCAATTAAATATTACTATCCTTAATCATGTTCATTCTTTTACCTCTAAAATCAAGCAAAAGCTAATTAACCAAAGTACATTCTTGATTAATTCTAGTTAAAATTTTCACCTCTAATCAAAAGTACATTCTCAATCATTAGTAAAAACCCATTCAATCACAAGAAAGTTTCTAAATTTAATCAAAGTAAATTCTCAATTAAAATTAAAAACCTTTGAACTCATATGATTGACATGCATATAGATTAAAACATCTCACTAATTAACTATGATGTAAAAATCATTACTTTTCACGTGATTCAAAGATAAAAGACATAGATGAATTAAAACCTCAACAATAATAAAAAGAACAAAGAAATTATTTCATTCTAACCTCAGAATCCATAGCGAAATTACAATGGAATCAACCCAAGAAGTTCAGCACTCCATGAAATACAAAATAAAATAAAAATAGAAGAAGGAGAGAAAAAGAAATTAGGCCCCCCTAACGGTTCCTAAATTTTGAAGTGTCGATCTTGTTTTTGTTCTACTCCCTTGGTCTCTTTATATAGGACTTGGACTGGGCTTTTTTGTTGCTAAAATCTCTCAAATATCTTTTAAAATAAAGATAAAGATAAATATTTAAAAATATTTGGAGAGATATAGACTATTTGACAAATATAGTTGGTTGATAATATCAATATCTAATATAGTTAAATTAATTAATTAAAGATATATGATAAATTATCACCAATTAATATTTGTATTAATTTTCCAAATCAGTCCTTTGCAATCTCCTTAAATTATCTTCTAAATAATCCAATATCTTCAAGATATATTTGTTTATTGTGGAACTAAAAAGATTCAAGAAGATCTTGTCATATTTAAAAAGATTTGGTAGTTATTATCTTTTAATATTTTATGATATAATTAAATAAGATAATTATTTAAAAATATCAAATAAAATATCTAAAAATATATTTTTTCCAAATTATCTTCTATCATAAAGATAAAGAAAACCGCAAGGTCCAATTTTTTTGTTGCTCTCTTCTTGGTTTAGCCAAACTTCACTTTTCAAACTTTTCTTGCCATCTTCATGCAATGCTTGGCTTGGATTTTTGTGATTTTGATAATTTCTTATTCTTGGATTTATCTTTAAGTTGTCATGAAGCTTTAAGCAATTTATTTCCACACCTCCATGAGCTCAACTTAGTTGCAACTGCACTAACACACCTCAAAATATCCAAAGAACATTTATGCAACTAAAAAGTTATTTTTAACATGTTTTTGTATCTCATGCTCAATAAACCCAATTAAATCAATCTTTAAGCACACAAATTCAATTAAATACCCAGAATCAAACATTAAATGAGGGTAAAAAATACGCATTCATTAGTGAGCAATGCTTTGGAAAAACAATCCATGTCTAGTGAAAGTGACATTTTTTCTTATTGATTTAACTTGTATGATACACTGAGTTAGTCACCATGGTTGGTTAATTACAAATCTTGTTGTAAATTTAGTATAGAATGTAAGACCCGTGAAAATTAATTAATTAAATAATTAATTAATTAATAAATGCGGGTAGTGAGAGCCTTTATGACATTAAATGTTAATGGGTGTGACGTGGAAAAGTACTAGCTCAAGTGGTTAAGAGTACTTAATTATGTGAGATGACTTGGGTTTAAGTCCTAGGTATGCCATTATATGTTGTTTGATTATTTAAATTTTAATATTATGCATGATCATGTTGTGTGATAATAAGATTATAGAATTATATGAATTGTCATGAAACATGATTGGTTGAATTGGTTGTGCATTTGAATGGTGACTGAGTGGTCAAGGGTTTAAATCTTGGTGGCTCCAATTTAATTCTCTTTTTGCTAAAATAGGGTACGACATGAATATGAAAAGGTGGAAAGAACCCTAGCATAAGGGGGTAGCTAGGAGGGCTGAAAAACAACTAATAAAGGCCTTGAATAACAATTAACTTACTTTAAAAGGCAAGTTTTGAGTGAGGATAGGGGTTTTGGGAAATTGTTTTTTGAGGGCTTTGCAAAGGATGCAAAAATTGAGAGTGAGTTGAGAGGATTGTGGCAATTGAGAGCATAGGGAAGGGAAGGTGTTAGGCTGCCTAGTCATCAATGAGGGATTTTCAACATTCTGTGTTTTTCTAAGCAAAGGAAAAGTTCAGGTTAGGGGAGCTGAACCTAATTTTCGTATTGTTATTTTAGGTGTATAAATTTGATAATTGTATGGTATGAAATTAGTGTTATATGCAATCTGAGTTTGAGGTTGGGGTGCTTTGATATTGTTGCTTGAAAGTCCTACCAATTGTATGGGTATGAGGGACTCATGCACTATTCACGTGGTTTATGATTCTAAACTGATTTTTGGGACTATATTGGGTCTCTACTTTTATAAATTGCATTCTGTGAGATAAGAATTTCGTGTGGCATGTGCTGTGATTCAGAATCTGGTTGGTTGATATTGTGTGCAATGACATGCTATGCATTCTTATAATTAGAGTGAGGGTTTTGGGTATTGAATGGTTATAATTTATTAAACATTGGGTTTTGGTAGTTCCATTGGATGTAAATATGTATACTGATAGGTTGATTGTTGATATGGAATGCTTGGTATTGTGTCTATTGAGTTTTGGGTATGGTTTTGGTTGTTTTCGTGATTGAACAGTGGCGAAACTCTGCAAGTTTCGCCCAAGCGAATCCTTCTTTCCTAGGCGAGAGTTGCAGGACTTCATTCAGGGTTTAGGATCGAGCAATTCGCTCAGGCGACTGAGGTTGGAGTTGAGCAAAACGCAGTCTTGCTCAGGCGAGAGTGGCTCGCCTAAGCGAGTCCAGCAAGGAAGCCTGTACCATTTTGAGCACGACTTCTCGTCCAGACGAGAAGTTTTGAGTTTTGAGCGATGGATACTCTCCCCTAGGCGAGAGTGGCTCACCTAAGCGAGTTCACGAAGTGGTTTGACGCAAATTCTAAGTTTAATTCTCGTTCAGGCGAGGGCTGGGTGTTTTGGGCACAAGTATGATTCGCTCAGGCGAGAAGAGCTCGCCTAAGCGAGATGTGATGGTGAAGTCACTGTTGAACACTCGCACAGGTGAGGTGGGGTGGCTTAAGCGAGGCTAATGGGCTAGCCTGGGCGAAGAGCTCTAGCTTAAGCAAGTATACTACGAGTTTCATGTTTGTGGGTGATGTATAGACTGTTTGATTGTGAGTTTCTAAAGTATAGGAATTATATGCTTGTAATTGTGGTGTTTGGACTAAGTCCAATAGGGGTCTGGGATGTGCTTGATGGTTGGACACATGATGGGCATGGAACTAGGTAGTTCCCGTCGGCTGCTAAGTGGCAAGGAGTCCTTAGTATGGTGATTGCGTGCGTGCCATGGTCCAAGCGAGGGAGGCTTGGATGTTTACTACAGACGAGGAGTCTGTAGAGCAGGACTATGAGTAGGATAGGCTCGTAGGGTTGGACCACGAATGGGTTAGTTTCGTGGGAGCACAGTGAAGTTCCAAGACCTAGTTCATGCATATGACTCATGAAGGATTATGAGATCATGGATGGTTAATTTGAAAATAATGAAATACTTTAGTGATGTTAGCTTCTTTGGGATGGATGACATATTTATTATATGTATTTATATATTTGTCATAGTTCACCCTATCTGTGTGTGTGTGGCGATGATTGGATAACTTGTTATCCGGGAGTAGATGATTTGACAGGTGAGTCAGGAGATGCTTAGAGGCGGAGTGCAGGGGCTGCCTGGGGCTTTTGAAAGGACTTTCTTTTAAAGAATTTTGATGTAATTTTTAATTATGTGCTTTGGTAGATTTTGTAATAAAGAAATTTCGAATATTTGAACTATGTTATGGTTAAAGTTTCGCTTTAAATTTTCCCGCCTTTTGGGAATATGCGATTATAAAATGAGGTTTTATTAATATTATTGTGTTTTAATTTATTTTATTTATTCATTTATAATTGCTTAAAAGTAATATTCCTTAGGGATGTTACATAGAATGTCTCGAATGAATCTATCAATTATCATTATAGTGTGTAATATCACTATAGAGTTGCCCCTATTAGCATGGTTAGGAAGATTATGTACAATATATCGAGGTTGTCATGTAATTGATTTTCATGAATAATATAGGCCTTTGAAAGTGCATCTTGATAATTGAAGTTGTACTTTTTGATGTCAGGACACTTTCACTTGAATGGAAGGCTAATGACCGTGACCTCATGTGTAAAAGGATAATGCATGTCAATGCTTTTATTTGTGAAATATTTTAGATGAGGTGTTGAGACTACTCTCAATTGTTCGTTATGTTGAACGAGCATTTGTGAGAGTTGTTTGGTATGGTCAATAGTTTGGTTTTGGGTGAGTCTTTTCTCGAATTCAAGAATTTAAACATTTTCTCAATTTCTTAAAGGTTGTGAGTTCAATTATCATTCTTAGTGTTTCATGTATGTTGATCATGAACATGGTCTAACTAGTCACACAAGCCTTATAATTAGTTTTGTTGAACCTCCAAATTTTAGCGAGTTGTGCCCTAATTAGATTACTTTCCTTAATTTGTTGTAGTTGTATATTTTTTGATTTTGTTTCCTTGTTATTTTGGAAATGTTTTCTTTATATGCTTTAAGGTTATTCACTATTGAAGGGTTCAACTCAACAATTAGTGAATACAATATGACAATTTAGACTTCAATTAAAACCATAAAATGAATGGTTTGAAAAAAAATTTTACCGAAACCCTACGACGGACACCAAATATTCTTATAAAAAATAAGCTTCATTTGGACGAGGTGTGTGAAAAATGAAATTTACTTTTTGAGTTTGTGAAATTCTTACTGATAAACACAAATTAAGTTGTTGAAGATTCGAAAAAAGTTTGATTGTAAAAAATTTATCCTACATGTAAGTCAATAAAGGCTTAATATAATAACAACGAATAAATATAGAGTTAAATAAATACTTCCTTGAATATTAATATATATTTATAGACTTTTGTGTCTCAATAATTTAAGAAAGATGAATAATAAAAAATACATACCATTTATGAAGTTTACTAAGAATTTATAGTTTCTACAATTTTAAGTTTCCTAATCTAGGAGATATTCATATTTTAGAATTTATATAGACTATTATAGATATTGAAACATAATATTCTTTGTTCCTTATCTATTGAATCAACACTAATTACTTTTTAGATCAATGGTTGAGGGTCACTTAACAAACATATATGATCTTGGCGTGGAATTGAACCATCAATTGCAATAAAAAGGATTTGCACAAGAGCTGGATAGCAATGTTGCATTCAAGCGCTTGTTTGTAACATAACTAAGATGGAAATAAAATAAACATGAAAAGTTGAATACAAAGAAAACCAAACCAAAATCATATTGATCAAATCTTCGTGAAAAAATTATGAAAGAAAATTTTTACATCCCATGTAAAGTGATCATGATATAAAAAAGTGGGATGTGAAACATTTTAGAAAATGACATTCGTAGAATATTTTAACAAACAATATATTCTATTTTGATATTAAAATGTGCATTGTTGTCAGAAAAAAGTGTAGACTTTTCAAGGTGGAAAATGCAGTTTGGCTAACAAGTCGAGTTGTGACTCTGATAATTGATTGTCAAGTTTGTTGAAGACGATGGAAGATTCACTTGTAAAAAATTCTCTAATGTATAAGTTAATAAGAACAAATGCAATTATAAGTATATAAGTGAGTATGAGAATTGATCTTAACAATATTATCTAAATGCACTTAAGGTTGAAACATTAACGCCTTCTATGACAATGAAAATGATGTCCCAAACACAAACACTTGTTTTAGTATTTTCAATAGCTCTACATCGTTTAGGAATTGAGGCAAAGGGTATAGAGATTCCTCCTTCAATCTTCAAGAATCCAAGCAACTAGTTTTATGTTCTCGATCCTTATTCAAGGAGCCCAAATGCCTATAAATACACTAATTTATTAGAAAGTACCCACTCAACTATTTTTACTCAGTTCTATACAATTATTCTATAGATAATCTCTTCTCAATTTTTACAACAACTCGACAATAAATCATTAAAATGATCAAATCGACTCTTAATTACCACTCTTTCCACTTTAGATAAATTACATTTTCATTGGGTAAAAATACTTTGGTTTCTAACTTAATTGTGATCATGAATGATTTCACAAATTTTAGAAAAAAAAAATCCACTCTAAGGATATATATATATATATATATATATATATATATATATATATATATATATATATATATATATATATATATATATATATATATATATATATATATATTTCTCTTCGTCTCAAGTTGATGGATCTTCTCACTTGAAAGATCCCCTATATCGATAATACACATTCCAGTTGACCGAACCTAATTCGAATTGTTTTGTTCCGAAGCAAAGAGATTCACGGGGCAATTTGTCTTATTCAAATGTTCACAACCAAGAAGTATTGAATTTTATTTTTGTTTTCGGATAGGCCCTGAAAGGAGAAGAAATGTTAGAATGTCAATAGACGTCTATATTTTAAATTCATCCATATATATATATATAATAAATAAAGTGGGTGAAATTCAAAAAATACTTTAACTTAAGTAAATAATGGATGTATCGATAGTAACTTAAATTGTGCAATAACTTTTTCTCACAAAAGTAGTTAAAATATATAAAGATAATATTGACGATAGTTTAAAGAAATTTGAACGATGGTTGAGTTGAATTAAATAAGCAGATAATGTTGAATAAATAAAATTGTCTAAAATGAATAGTTATGATCATTTCAAATAGCGGGTTGAAATTTTATGAATATTCCACTCGACCGTATTTAAATATTTATAAATTTAAAAATTATATTTAAAAGTTAATTGTTAATATGATATTATTAAGTTAAAATTTAATTGTAATTTATTTAAAATTATTATTAAAATTATACATGTCTTTTTAGTTAATGATTTTACTATATTTTTGTCAGTTATTTAAAATAAAAATTATTTTTTCATAAAAAAATAATTTAATTTAAATTACAACCAGAATCCAATTAATCTAATAAATCAAATGGTTAGATATAAATTTTAAAATATTAAATCTGAGTTATACTAAATTGGTCATGATCAAAATCCGATCCAACCAAATCCACGTTATAGTTGAACAAAAATTAATATTTTACTATAAAAATGAATACTCATTTTATACATTTACTATCGGTCTAAAAGTTTGATTAATCAATGTCAATAAGAGTTTTATACATTTACTGTTGGTCTAAAAGTTTGAATAATCAATGTCAATACTCGTTTTATACATTTACTATTGGTCTAAAACTTTGATCAACTTGGAGCTTGTGCAATTATATTTTGCCTTGTAATCATGAACTCTGATTTATTAAATCTAAATTTTGCTTGTTATATGTATATTTATTAAACTAATCCTATAATTAACATCGTATAGGAGAAGAATAATACGAATAAGAGATTTATGAATAAAATACTTAAAATTTAAAGAAAATTTTTGCAATGTAATTGTGAGGAATCGAAGAAAAAAAAATGAATTTCACATTTATAAGAAAATATAAATTTATTAATTTAAAATTTTAGACAAAAAAATAATATTATAATTTTTATATAAAGTAATGATATTGTATTAATATTGAATCTTCCTCGTAGCATTTCTTCAAACGACATCTAAAAGGATAAGAAAAAAGAAGTAAAAGGCTACTATGTTTTAAGATCATTCCTCGACCTGTGCAAATACAAGAAACTATTTTTAATAAATTAATCGATTTTCTGGATTGTGAATATTTTGAAATATAAAAATTCAGTGAAGCATTAAAATAAAATTCATTGACCTGGTTCACTCGACTAAAACTGGGACCAGCATGGTGTGTCACCATCATTCGTGTGCGCAAACAAACTTTACTGAGATCAAAATTCTATCTATTATGAATAACTTTTGTAATAAGTAGTTAATATGTTTGTCCCTCAAAGCTTAATTGTTACTTTCACAACAACTCATCGCCCACGCCTACCCTTCTGTGCGTTGACAAATATTCTGTTTAACTTTTTCAGAAAAAAATAAATTGAATTTTTAAAAAGGTCAAAAAAGCGAACTTTTAAAAAATCTAATAAAAAATTTACAAATTAACTTCTACATTAATTCATTTTTGTTTATATCTTTATTTTCTCTAAACTCTTTTATAAGTAATTAGATTTTTCTTCTGTACTTAACACAATTCACAATTTTAACTTGTAACTTTGATTTTTGTATGCAGTTTACCTTTGAGTTTTAATTGTTTATACATTTTTCTACTGGATTACATCTAAAATAAAACAAATTACAAACAATTAAAAACTAAAGGATCAAAGTTTCGTAAGAATTATTCAACAACTAAAATTGAGAGAAAAAATAGGCAACTTCGGAGGGACTTTACCCAAAAAAGCAAACCGGGTTAGAATGATGGTGGAATGGAAAGTTGAACAAAAAATGGAACGAGGGGAGCAGGCAAAAAGCACCATCTTGGTGTAATAATTGATCTATATTTTCTATGGATACAAGAGCTATCCCTCGAATGATTTTACAGAAGTTGTATCATCATCATCATCAACCAATCCCAATCCCGAGCCAAAAGAATTGAGGACCCAAAAAGGGTACAAAAAGAGAACAAGAAAACCAATAATATTATAAACTGAGAATAAAAAAGGCCATTTTATACAGGGCTATGTTTAACTAACCAAGCTCCACAGTTATATACAATATTCGATGGCAAATGGCTTCACTGCAAAACTTGTTTTCTCTGTCCTTCTAAGGGAATCAAAGATCACAACCTATGTGTCATCTCACGTCACAGCACTGAGGCCTTGTCTGCCTTTGCAGTTTATCCCACAGACACATCATCTGCCTAGGTGATTGGTAATGGGCGGTGTAATAGTCTTCTATGCAACCAAATTGGCAGAAGTTCAAGCTATGAGAATAGTGTACAGCTTTTGACCGGTTAAATTGCTCTACCCACATTCCCATACTCACATCTTCCATCTTAAACAACTGCATCAGGAACATATCACACTAACATTCAGCCAAACAGAATTTCAAATGGAAGGAATTCACTCATTCAGGTAAAGAACAACACGAAAAGAATAATATAGATAATGTTTACTAATACTAACCCTTAATTTATGCATTTCAAATTCAGATACAATATATCGTGCAATATCTGATGACAAAATATATCCCGGGCCATTAGCATAGGGTGGGTAATCCTCTTCTGGCCATTCCTGAAAAAAAAGAAACAAAACCATCAATGTTTTAACACACCAAGATTTTTCCTGCAAGATGTTTAATGTGGCCAATGCCACAATACCAAAAAAAGGGTCACACAGTTCATAATTCACACTGCCGACAGAGGGTGCAACTGCAATTTGGAGCTAAGAAAACAGGTAAATTTAGGCCTTCTAAAATAATTATTTCAGAAGCATTACTAAAATAATTATTATTTCAAGATTATTCTCATTCAGAATTTAACGTTTGAACAAAAGCATTCCGATGGATGCTGATTACTTACTTCATATGTCACTGCCCATTTCCCATATCGCAAGGGTTTATGATAGTAATTTATGTTACCGATATAAAAACTGGTATCATCTGGAACCTTCCTTGCTTCACTGATAACGGCATCCACTCTAACAAAAGTATCATCATCCCCTTTCATGATATACTTGGCAGAAACCGTATGAACCTGTGAACAACAAACCACATCTTATATTCCATACAAAAAATCTTAAATATCATTCGAAACTTGGTAGTTCATAGCACGATTGTTTTAAATCGATAACTCACCCCATATTCACATATAGCCACTGTTTTCAAGACAACAAGATCATAGTTATCTAAGTAAGGCACTATAACAATATCACCAAAAAAGTCTGCTTCCTTCTTCAACTCTACATTAATTTCCTGTCTTGCATGCTGCCAAGATTTCAATCAAATAGTAAGAAATAAACGCCAGCTGAACATCAGAAACGAAATAACAACTGCAAAAACAAAAACCGACCAGTGCAACAAAGAATCGAGCAACCACTGCTCCAGATTTGACAAGCCTATGCTGCATCCATGACTTCCTCACAGCCATCCTCTCAGAAAAATGGTTTCCAGCTGAGAGAACACCAACGAACAATTCTACGCCAGAGTCAGGAAGTGGCTGGGCACGCCACCTGGTGGAAAATTCGAGATGCCTCTGTGGGGAAAAACTGGGATGCGATGAAGGCAAAGACGCTGCAAATACAGAGTGAACATCAATGTCTCCGGCCAACGAAAGCCCAGTGGCATCCTCAAGAGTAAAACCCTGCCAAAATCAAAATGCAAAATGAAGTGATTAAGCAAATCAATCTTCAAGTCCAGGTAGAAAACTTCAAGGGGAAGGGTATATCACTCACAGCGCGATAAGGAAAAGATGCTACATGTCTCCCATCAACAGTAACATGATACCCCTCCAGCCCAGCACTAATTGTAAGAACAAAAAGCTTCCCCTCAGAGAACGGGAATGGCCAGTCAACGTTTACTTTCTTGGTGCGCCCTATAAGTCTTTTCAACCACCACGTCGACTTAGACTCCTCTAAGTGCTGTTCATCATCCCTAATCCACTTCTCGCACTTCACCATCCTATCAACTGCACCCAATGTAAGCAATAACTCAATTCAATTCAATCAACCACAACCGGACACAAGCAGCCTCACCACACAAAATGGAACATCACAAATTTCTTTAAGAAAATTACACTTTCAATTGGGCATAAAACCAGACATCTAGTCAATCATCTATGGATGACATTTGTGGTTGAATAGCGTTTAAAAATAGTCATTACGTTCTAAACAGTTTCTTCAATCCGAAGAAGGAAAAACAAGTAAAAATTTAGAAAAAAAATTCAAAGCAAAGATCAAAGAGTACCATATAACTGATAACACAATAAAATGACTAGTAAACATCCACACAATAAAACAATGCCTGATCACCAATTTCCAAGTTAATCACGCGAAATCAAACTTCTAAACAGGCGAAAAAAAAATCCAATTTCAGTTTCGAAACTCACCGGTATCATCATCGGCCTTGGATTTCCAACCGTCGCACCTGAGAGCGGAACCCCATTGCATGCGATAACACGTGTTGAGTTCAATCACAGGCTTCCCACTCCAATCTCCCTTCAACCTCGGATTGAAGTGAAAAACCCTAGGAGGCTCTTCACCGTCCACCGTCTTCAGCCCCTGCAACTCCACCACGAACTGTGACACCATCACCGGTTCATTCTCCGTCACAACCGCTATATTCGGCTCGAAATCCGGCCGCGCCGCCAACGGCTTCCCAACGATCGTCACGTGTGACCCCAATGTGAGCCCACACGGCAGTGGCACGACGCCCAATGCATCCTTACCTGACAGAGAAACCGAACCGGGACACGAACTGGACCGGTTCTCGGGCTTCGACACAACGGTCCGCAACTTTCCAGATTCAAGGTCCGTCCAAAGCCTCCGTCCCATCTGGCGCGCACGCTTTACGAGCTTGTAGAGCTCCAACGACCCGTCGTTGGCGTTGGATTCGAACACGGCGTCGTTCAGGACCAACCCGGAAACCACGCTGCGGCGAGCGAGTTGACTCGGCGAGTCAGCGTTGGAAACCGTTTTCAAAGGCCGCGCCGGGGACTCCTTCAGTAGCGAGTCTTCTTCGCTGAGGAGCTTGGGAGTGCGCGTGGCGACGGTGGTGAAGTCGGTTTTGAAAACGAGAGGGATTTCGAGTGTTACGAGTACGAGGTACAAGAAAAACGCACCGATTAGAAACTGAATCGATCGTTTTCGTGTTAACATAAACAACGTTTGAAGGTTTCGCTTCATGTTGCTCTGTTTTTCTTTCTTTTTTTCCTTTTTGCGAAGATTCTTCAAACGCTGTTTTTCTCTCTCTCTCCCCTCAGTTATGGAGAAGAGAACAGAGACGTGAGAGAAGGAGGAGGTGACCGACTTTGTGGAATAATATAAAAATGCAAAAAATTAAATAAGAAACGGCAACGGTTTGAAGTTTTGAAAGGAAAAATAGGAAAATAATAATAGTGGAATTGAAATTTCGTTGAAGTGGCCGAGGCTGGCCCACTCAGCATTAAACTTTGTTGCCAACGGATCCTTTTGCTTTTGTGTCACATGAGACGAATTTTTCTGAACCAAATAGTTGTTCTTTGTGATTAATTAAGGAACAAATAAGAAAAACTTTTGGTGTGTATGGGATCTGTTTACGTGTTAATCAAAATATATATTAAATGTTCTAAGAAGTTATTTATGGTTCTGTTTTAAAACATTAAATAAACCTTAAAACTGAAAATTAGATTCAAAACTTCTAAATACATTTTTAAACGTATGTATATTAATTATCTCTCTCAACGTATATTCCTAATTGTTCTAATTATTTCTTCATGAAATTTTACATCTATTCTTATCTATTGTCTTTTATTAAGACAATTATAATTAAGTGTGAATATTAATATGAAATATATACTCAAAATAAGAAAATATTTATTATATATTATTTAAATAAGTTAGAATTTAATATTACTTTTTTAAGAATTGATTTAAAAAATATATACTGTATAGTTTAATATTTTTGAAGTATTGGGATAACTCATTATTATTTTATTTTCCGTTAGTATAAACATAAAGTAAAAAATAATTTCTTTCGATAGAGATTCAGAAGTTGTCAGAAAGATATTTCCCAACTGAAAATTATTTTCAAAAAGATATATGTATATCAATTAAAATAATTTTGTATTATTATCGTTATTATCGTATATTATATTATTATTCAGAGATAACTATTTTCAATATCTTTTATGTAATAATAAAGATAAATAGTCAATTTATTATAATAAGAATTTGTTTTTAGTATAATAAAAAAATTTAGAGTTCTAATCTAAATTATATTAATGATTATGTTCATTTATTGTTTTTCATCATAATTATTATACGAGTTATTAAAGAAAACATTAATGTCAATGATTAGCGTAAAATAATTTTTTCTTTGATACCTTTTAAATTTAAAAAAATTAATATTAATTTTCGCTTTGAACACATATAATAATTATTAAAAATCAAATACATATTAAATTACTTTAATAACAAAGTTTAAATCAAATTAATAGAAATAAAAATTTGTACTAAGATTTTAATTTTTTTTATTATATTAAAATCAAAATACTTAAATATTTGTCATTTTAAACCACTTATTTACTTTGTTAATAATAAAGATGAGAGAAAAGAAAATAAAAAAAAATAAATGTAGTACACATTTTTCTAGAGATAGAATATTGTTTCTGTATATTAATGTGCATGGCTCATTAATTCGAGTTCCTAAATTAGAATGAGAGATTTCATTTCACTTATTTAAATAGACTCCACATTTTATTATAACATCTATCTTCTTATATAAAACTATACATTATTTCATAACTTCCTTTGATATAATTTTTTTTTAATTTGACAACTTTAATTTTTAATAAATATTAAATAATTTATTTTTTAAATAAAATAAGCAATTGAATACATTTTCTTCATTTTAAAATAAGTAGATGATTTTTACTTTTAAAAATAACCATCACATAATTTAATATTATTTTTAGGAAATTATATATACCTTTTAAATTGTATCATTTTCATATTTTCTATTATATTTCATCATTATATAATAGATGATTCCTTTTTTTCATCTTTTAATTTGACAATTTTAACCTAAATAAATAAAAAATTATTTATTAATTAATAATAATAAGTAATTATACAAATTTATGTATCTCAAAATAATTAAATATCTTCTCTTTATAACCATCACATAATATTATATATATATATATATATATATATATATATATATAATAAATTATTACTATTTTGTTCTTATATGTAACATCTCGTATTAGTAAAATTATTCTATTAATTTAAAGTCTTTTATAATTAGTATCAAGCAATATCACAAAAAAATGTATTATCTAAATATTATAGGATTTCTCGTATAAGTTTATAACAAGTTTAAAAAGAAAAAAAAACCTTTATTAATAACAAAGGAATTCTACAATAACAAAAGAAAAATGCACGAGTAGCTTTGAAAAATTTGCACTCTATTATGACAGTTTCAGTGTTGATGTCCCTCATCTATATTATCCCTTACTCTTATGTAAATACATGATCATCAAAAAAAGAAACACAACCACAAAGCAGGGTAAGCTATTACAGTTAAAAAGAAATAAACTTATAATTATTTGAAAAGAATATAAAAATCAAACATTCAAAATCAAATCATACTAGATATTTAAATCAAGATTTAATTACTCGAATGATACACACTTTGATATAGGTGTGTCAATCTCGTACCCGCTTTTAAAAGTATCAATTGTATCCTAACTTTTGAAAAAATGCTTCAATTAGGTCCTTTCAGACGGAGTTGACTAACGCCGTTAGCCAACGTGCCACATGTCAGTTTATGTTTTTTTTTTTTAACTTTTATTGACATTTTTTAATTTTTTTTTAAATTTTTTGAAAAAAAAATAAAAATGCCACGTGTCAGGTCCCTGTGTGTGACACGTGTCAGTGTCACTATCAGATGTCATTGTGTTGATTTCAATTTAGTCCTTATATATGTTTTTTTGTTTCAATTTGGTACCCACTTATGTGTATCTGATTCAATTTTGTCCCAATTTTTTTAATAAAAAAATTATTTCTGTAATCTATTATTTTAAGATTAAAATTAATTAAGTATAAATATTTTTGCAAAATTAAGTACTAATATTTATATTTTTTTACTAATATTTTTTAGACTAAATTTATTATTTGTATAAAATGTTTTACTAATATGTTTTTTTATTAAAAATGACTTTTCTACATATTACTTTATTAATTACTTTTTTATTAAGTATTCATGTTTTTTAATATTTTTTTTTCAAAATAGAATAATATTGTCTCTTACTAATTTTAAACCAAAATTTCTATTTGTCTGAATGTTATACTAATTTTTTTTATTAAAAATGACTTAATAAAATGACTTTTATCACTAAATTTTAATATAAATATCAAATACTTAATTTTTGTAAAAATTTTATACTTAATTACTTTTAATTTTATAAAAAATGGATTTTAATTATTGAAAAAAATTAGGTCAAGATTGAATCAGATACACATAAGTATGTACTAAATTGAAACAAAAAAACATATATGGGGACCAAATTGAAATCAACACAATGACATCTAATAATGCACTAATGCCATGTGACACTGACAATGCCACGTGTCACACACAGGGATCTGACACGTGACATTTTTATTTTTATTTTTCAAAAAATTAAAAAAATATTAAAAAATATTAAACAAAAATAAAAAAAACCACAAACTGACACGTGGCACGTTGACTAACGACGTTAGTTAATTCCGTCTAAAAAGGACCTAATTGAAGCACTTTTTCAAAAGTTGGGATGCAATTGACACTTTTTTAAAAGCGGGTACCAGATTGACACACCTGTACCAAAGTGGGTACCATCCGAGTAATTAAACCTTAAATCAACTATCAGTTATACCTCTAAAGGATTTTTTTTTTGTGCGTTGAATAGGATTATGTGATTTTACACCTATCATATGAATCTCAATAGATTTAGGTATGTGATGCATGGGTCTACCCAGCCCCACGATGGCCCTAAGCCCATATAACAAGGTTAGTTCATTATGACTAGCCATAAAGGTTGTCTTTCAGACCACTTTTCATCATAGGAACCTCTATTGATTCACACCACCTAAGTATATTCCTTTATGTAAGTTAGAATACATAGTAAAGTTTTGATAATCCTTTATAGAATTCTTATTCAATACACTACAACATACGAGAGTTAAATGATTTCTCCCTTGGAAGTCATTTCACTTTCATCACACCATGATTATATATATGATACAACTTTCTCATCACATGTTATCATCACATTCATAGCTAACATTCACGTACAACACTTCCGATTCCATACAATTCATACATTACAATCTCTTTCTTTCATTCTAAATAATCATCTAATCCACTTATCATAACATATCATATATTAATTCTCATTTACATCTAATCATTTTTCCATCTCAAACATTCCACTCATTACATCTTTCTTTTCAAAATTAATCAACATTTAAACACCACTAAAATTCTCATATAATCTTAAATTATCACACCATGTCATACAAATATATTTTACCTAAATTCAAACTCATCTCATAACATAATTCACCTATTATTTATTTCAAATTACATGTTAATAATTCATCATTAATTTTCTATTACATTTCAATTATAATATTTCCATTCAATATTCCAAAACATCGAAAATCATGTCTCTAACTACAAACCTGTTATTAACAATCTCAACTTTCAAAATGAAGATTCATATATCTAGGACCAACTATCAAAATTTCATCTCGACTCAACGGTTAACAAAGTGGGATTCCCATTTTCTTTTAGATGACTCGGAATAAGAAACATGAACTCGCACAATGAGAGGTTAGCTCGCCCAGCGAGAAAGCCTCCACTATTTATCTGCCAAACTCAAATTTGGTACTTGTTCAACGAGCGGTTGGCTCGCCTAGCGAGTTTGCATAACTCAAAAGTCATGACAGATTGGTGAATTTTTTTCCTTGGCTTCAAAGGGTATTTTTCTCCATTGTCACATATCAAAACTAAAGTTACCTAGTAAAAAAATGCACCATTTGATACCAATTGAACTAGACTTACCAATCTTTGAAGCAATTACAATAGCAAACCCTAATCACACATATCAAAACTACCCACAATCTATAAGCAGTAAACAAAGTAATTAGTAAAGAAGGGGGTTAAATTGCCCTTTTCTAAAACTTTAGTTCTTTTTAATCTTGTAAAAACCCTTTTGATTGGATCAGAATGACCAAAAACTCAATATACAATTACTTCTAGAACATACATTTTTAATCGATTGAAAACATAGTTAACAGGTTGATTTCATTAAACAGATAATCAACCAGATAGATTAATATTTTTCAACAGATTAAAACACTAAAATAACATATTAAAATACTGGGAAATTATGCAAAAAAATGAAATTGGTGATAAATTCATAAACAATTTTCACAACAAATCAAGATTGACTCTAATCAATAATACAAACTACATTATAACTTCAGATTAAATCAAATCACCAGAATACCATACAAAGATTGCTAAAAATATATTTCTTGAAACTTTTTTTTATCAAACAACAAACAAAGAGAAAGAGATCAAACACATGCACTCATAATTTTATATTGGTTCACTCAAGACTAAGCTACATCTAGTTAGTTAAAGCAACCTTAGCCTGACTTTGTACTATTTCAAAAGATTTACTCAATCCACCAAGATTACACTTTTGAAAAACATAAAAACAACACCAATACTCTTGAATCTCAACAAAGTGCAACAAGACTCTCACTTGCAGACCTAGAATCCTACCAGGCAACACCCGAAAACTTAAGAAAGGTCAAACCTTGGTGATGGCTTTCCCTAACCAACCAATACTCTTTCTCTAAGTCTCTTACACCAAGCAAAATGCTCCAAGAATTCAAAGATCACTACATGAACAACTGCAGATCTAGATAGTTCAGCAAGAGAGAATTTTCCAAAGTACTCACACTAAAATGATAATTGTTACAAATCTCTCTAGAAAACCAGACTTTATAGTTTGTCTGTTTGCATATTCAATAGGTTTATTTATTTGTTCAATTTATTGATTTCACTTGAATTAAGTGAAATCAATTGATTGAATATGTCAATAACAAAAATATAGCAGCTAGCCAATTAACCGGTTAAAAACTCATTTAATAGACTAAAAGACTACAACTAGACACAAGACACCTAATCTATGTCAAATAGTGTTCATGTTAAGCTCCACTCTTTAAGCTTCAAGATCTTCATGTGATAGTCAAACTAGGCACATATCAAGCTTGATGAAAACACCATCTTCTTCAAGTCTTCATTACTTCGTTAAGTCTTCACCAATTGATCACAACCTCATCACGTCACTGTGTAATATTGTAACATCCCTAAGGAATATTACTGATATTAAATAAATAAAATTCCAATTAAATTAAATATCGCATTGATTATAACTGTTTCCCAAAAATGCAGGAAATTTAAAACCATAATTAGTATCATACATAGTCTGAATGGACAATATCGTTAAATAGAAATGTTATTAAAATTCATCATAAAAATATTTACATCAAACTCAAAACAATAAAGTTTCTTTCAAATCCCAAGTAGCCAATGCTCTCTGTCTCTAAGCAGCTCCTGGCTCACCTGCCACATCATCTGTTCCCGGATAATAAATTATCCGATCATCGCCATACACACACAGATAGGGTGAGCTATGCACAATAACAATATAAACAGATATATGAAATAAACATGTTTCCCAACCCAAAACAACATAAGTACAAAACTCATAATTTCCAAATCACCTAACCATGACATCATAGTCCTTCATGAGTCATATGCATGAATTAGGTCTTGGACTTTCCTATGCTCCCACGAAACTAACTCTTTCGTGGTCCAACCCTATGAGCCAATCCCGCTCATAGTCCTGTCCTACAGACTCCTCGCCTGTAGTATAAACATCCAAGTCTCATAACTTGGACTCTGGCACGCACACAATCACCATACTATGGACTCCTCGCCCAATAGTAGCCGACGGGAACATCACAGTTCCTTGCCCATCGTGCGCCCGACACATGCAATCACCATACTAAGGACTCCTCGCCCATTAGTAGCCGACGGGAACTTAACCAGTTCCATGCCCATCATGTGTCCAACCACTGAGCACATCCTAGACCCCTGTTGGACTTAGTCCTTCAAGCCCACACACCACAACACATGCATATACTTCCTATACCTAAGAAAGGTAGTCAATTCGCACACACAAGGTCATACAACATGAGAAATTCACATAGTCTCGCTCAAGCCAGGACCTCTCGCCTAAGCTAAGCCCTCTGCTCCGCTTAGGCTAAATCACCTCGCTTGGGCGAGCTTAAAAAAACCATAACATCACATTATCTCGCTTAGGCGAGATCCCCTCGCCTGGGCGAGCCACACATTCACCCAAATCACAACCAAACCTCGCCTAGAGGAGTATTCAACCACACACACAAGAAAACACTTCGCGGACTCGCTTAGGCGAGCCATTCTCGCCTAGGCGAGAGTGTCAGTCGCTCAAAACTCCAAAACCTCTCGCCTGGGTGAGATATCGCGCTCAAACTCTCAAGTTCTCCTCGCGACCTCGCTTAGGCGAGTGCCTCTCGCCTGAGCGAGAGACCATGTCGCTCAAACCTCTCCTTGGTCGCCTAGGCGAGAACCACGAATCAGAACTCTACATGAGACTCTATAACTCTCGCTTAGGTGAGATGGATCCGCTTGGGCGAGACTTGCAGGGTTTCGAGTCTGTTC
Organism: Vigna unguiculata; assembly: GCF_037176805.1. NCBI lineage: Eukaryota > Viridiplantae > Streptophyta > Magnoliopsida > Fabales > Fabaceae > Vigna > Vigna unguiculata. Next base: position 9,403,967 of record NC_140800.1, read on the forward strand.
ACGCACACACTTCACTAAAATCATACCAAAACACTAACCAAACATTACCAACACAATGTAGTGGCACAAGTACATCAGAATCATGCTTAATAATTGAATTTTCATCCCATTTGAATACCAACTCATTACTTCCTAAAAGAACTACGCAAAACCCCAAACCCACATACAATTTACGTGATATATCCATGAATTTGCACAGCACCAAGAGTACTCAATTACTCAATCACAACCACATATAAAACCCCTAAAAGCATGCCAAATACAAACCCCAATTAAGCACACCACACAGAAATACCAACCAAGTGAAACACACATAATTCAGCACCCGAAGATTAGCAAAAATAAAGCCTTCTTTATGCCCAACAAGGTTTGAACCTATGACCTTCCACTCACAATGCTACAACACAACCACTATGCCAAATCACATTTGGTGATATACACAAATCAACATAAGTTTACAATACCAATCACATCATCATGCATATCTTTAAAGTCAATAATAAAACAACAACAAATAATTGGCATACATAGGACTCAAACCCAAGTCCTCTCACACAATCAAAGTACTCTCAACCATTTGAGCTAGTACTTTTCCACGTCACATTAAACAACAATTAATGCCATAAAGGCGCTTTCTACCCGCATTTATTAATTAATTAAATATTTAATTAATTAATTTTCACGGGTCTTACAAATATCATCATCAAGTTACTATGCAATCATCATATATCCATGCATCAAAGTCATTTGTGCTAACAATCTCCCTTTAATTGGATGACATCAATATCCAATATCAATTTCTACCACTTATAGAGTTCACTTATAACAACAGTTTCCACTCAAGCATAGGAATGACTCCATATGAGGCTTTATATGGGAGAAGATGTAGAACCCCGTTGTCTTGGTATGAGAATGGAAATTTCTTAGTTTTGGTCCAGAGATAATTCAAGATGTAATTGATAATATTAAAATGATAAGGGAAATGATAAAAACTTATCAAGATAGGTAGAAAAGTTATTATGATAAACGAATGAAATCCGTTGAGTTTCAAGAAGGAGATCATGTTTTCTTGAAAGTTACACATGTAACTAGTGTTGGTAAAGCTCTCAAATCTAGAAAACTTACACCTAAATTCATTAGTCCTTATCAAATCCTTAAAAGAATTTGCTATGTTGCATATCAAATTTTTTTACCTCCAAACCTTTCAAAACTTCATAATGTCTTTCATGTGTCCCAACTTTGTGAATATATTCATGACCCTCTTCATGTGATAGAACCTGATATAGTACAAATACGAGAAAACCTTACGTAGGATGTACTTATTATGAGAATTGGAGATTGACGAATTAAACAACTTCGGGGAAAGGACATACCATTGGTAACGATATTGTAGAATCCCTAAGATGAAGGCGATGCAACTTGAGAATTGGAAAGTAATATGAGGGAAATGTATCCCCATCTTCTTACAACTAAGTGAATTTTGGGGTCGAGAAACGTAACATCCCTACTTTTAAATAACTATATTATTTATTTTATCCTTATCTTTAAAAATAAAATTTAGAAAATCTTATATGTTTAATGTTTCGTATTATATCTAAATATAGTTTGAATTTTAACAAAATTAATCAAGTAGTTTTAAGAAATATTATAACTAAGTAAAATAAACATAATAATAAAAGTAGGCAATAAGAACAAATAAAAATGTATATTAATTAAAAAGATATTAATATATATATATATATATATATATATATATATATATATATATATATATATATATATATATATATATATATATATATATATATATATATATATATATATATAGAGAGAGAGAGAGAGATAGATAGATAGATAGATAGATAGATAAATAAATAAAAATATATTTTTTTAATGAATCTTCTAAAAGATAAGATAAGAAGAAAGAATAAAAAAAGAAAGAAAAGAAAAAGATATAGAAAGAGATATATCTCTTCATTAATGAAAGAAATTTTTATCTTAATATATGCAAGATAAGTATAATTAGAAGTGTTAACATTACATTTGATGCATGCATTCATTACTTGGACAAGTAGGCACATGCATAACTTGTAAATGAATGAAGGAAATGGATGATGAAAGAAAGATGAGATAAGATGACTTAATGCACATGTACTACATTTAATGCACATGGATTACTTTGAAAATTTTTTGGCTTACCTTTAATTAATGAAAGGAATCTTATCCTAGCTTATAAATACATGGAAAAAGAGATGTAGAAAGAGTGAAGGTGAGTTACATGAGAAAGAGAGAAGAAAAGGGAGAGGGAGAGAACAAAAGAGAAAGATATATATATATATATATATATATATATATATATATATATATCACTACAAAAAAATGTCTCATTAGTAACCAATTTTAGTGACCAAAAGTTGTTAGTCACTATAATAATCAATTTAGATGCAAATTTACAAAATTAAAAATTATTGGTTACTAAAATAGTCATTATTATAAATAAAAAATTATAATTGATCACTAAATTGGTCACTAATTAATTAGAGACCAATTTAGTAACTAAGTCATTTTGGTAGCCAAAATCTAGGTAGCTAGTTTTAAGTAACCAATTTCCTTTGGTAGCCAAAACCATGGTAGCTAATTTTAAAAACCAATTTAGTGACCAATTATAATTTTGTATTCATAATAATAACTATTTTAGTAACCAATAATTTTATACTTTGTAAATTGGTATCTAAATTAGTCAATATAGCGACTAACAACTTTTAGTCACTAAAATTGGTTACTAATAAGACATTTTCTTATAGTGTGTGTATGTGTGTGTGTGTATATATATATATATATATATATATATATATATATATATATATATATATAGCGACAGAAAGAGAGAGAGAGAACGAGAGAAAGTTGAAGCAAAAGAATTGAAAGAGAACTTAGTGAAACAATAAACGTGAACCCAATTGTTCCTTTAATATACCTTAGCACTCTTTTGGTAGCAAGTAAATGCACTTTCCTTGGCTGATGCATATATCTGCTTATTACTCCTACTGCAAAACAGATATTTGGTCTGCTGTTGCAGAGATATCTAAGTGAACCCACCATTTGTTTGAATAGAGTGTTGTCTACCTCTTCTTCCCCATCTTCTATTTTACTGGCATTTACCTCTATTAGAGTGAGTGCTGCATTGTAGTTCTCCATGCTGAATTTCTTTAATATTTCAACAGTGTACTTATGTTGGTGCAAAACAATTCCTCTGTCAGTCTCAACAAATTCCATTCCCAAAAAATACTTCAGCCTCCCTAAATCAGTCATTTCGAATTCACTCATCAAGGTGATTTTAAACTTTTCAATCTCAGCCAAATCACTTCCTGTTATCAACAAATCATCCACATAGATACACATGAGTACCAGATTCAAACCATTCTGCCCCTTTACATACACTCCATGCTCTACTGAACATTTTTGAAAACCATGCCTTATCATGAATGCATCAATCAACCTATTCCAAGCTCTAGGAGTCTGTTTTAAGCCATATAAGGCTTTCCTTAACCTATAAACTTTGTTCTCACTTCCTTTAATTTCAAACCCAAGAGGTTGTGTCACATACACCTCTTCCTCAAGTGGTCCATTTAGGAAAGCTAATTTTACATCCAACTGAAACATGGGCCACCCTTTACCACTGGCCAAAGCTACCACCAACCTTATAGTTTCAATTTTGGCCACAAGAGCAAACGCTTCTAAATAATCCAAACTTTTTCTCTGTAGAAAACCTCTAGTAACCAGTCTTGCCTTCCTTTTAGAAATTGTTCCATCTGGATTGAGCTTTAACTTGAAAATCCATTTAACATCAATGGGTTTCTTATTCACTGGTAACTCAGTTAAAAACCAAGTTTGGTTTTTCTCAATAGTCTGCAGTTCCTCCATCATTGCTTTTCTCCATAATTCTTGACCCAAGGCCTTTTGGTGATTAACAGGCTCAACTTCAGCAAGTAGTGCAAAATGCACTAAATCCCCTTCATCTGTAACAACATTATCTGGGAAAATCTCAAAATCCACCATAGACCTAGGTAATCTCCTCTACCTAGACTCTCTTTGCATCTGATGAGGTTGTTCTGAAGCTGTTTCATTGTCAGCAATCTCTCCAGAACTTGCAGTATTTCTAGAACTTTCACTCTTATTTTCATCTCCTCCAATCACCACGAACACTCCTTGATTTCTATTGTTGTTCTCCACAATTATTGACCTAAGGCCTCTTGTGATTAACAGGCTCAGCTTCAGTAAGTAGTGCAAAATGCACTAAATCCCCTTCATCTGTAACAACATTATCTGGGAAAATCTCAAAATCCACCATAGACCTAGGTAATCTCCTCTACCTAGACTCTCTTTGCATCTGATGAGGTTGTTCTGAAGTTGTTTCATTGTTAGCAATCTCTCCAGAACTTGTAGTATTTCCAGAACTTTCACTCTTTTTTTCATCTCCTTCAATCACCACAGACACTCCTTGATTTCTACTGTTGTTCTGAGTTGTTCAGTCCCAAGATTCTTCTTCATTGACAATAACATCTCTGTTGATGCAGATTTCTTTGGTGACTAGATTACACAATCTATATGCTCCTATAGGATGATATCCTACTAACACCATGACCTTACTCTTGTCTTTTAACTTCCTTCTCCTAGCATCTAGAACATGTGCATAACACACAGATCCAAACACCTTTAAATGATTCACTGTTGGTTTCCTGTCAAACCAAATTTCCTTTGGAACCCTGTTTCCAAGCTTCTTGGTGGGACATTTGTTCAACACATATACTGCAGTTGACACTGCCTCTCCCCAAAACTCATGTGGAAGCCTTTTCTCTTTCAACATGCTTCTAACTATATCAAGAATTGTTCTATTTCTTCTTGTTGCAAGGTCATTGTGTTGTGGGGTGATGGAACTGTTACCTCATGATGTATACCACTTTCTGTGAAGTTTCAAACTCATTTGGTGTATACTCTCCCCCTCCATCTGTTCGGAAAATTTTCAGCCTTCTTCCACCTTTTTCAGCAAACACCTTGAATCTTTTAAAAACTGAGAACACATTACTCTTAGCTTTTATTAAGTACAACCATATCATCCCACTATACTCATATATGAATGAGACAAACTAACGATTTTGTCCTACTGACAGCACTTCAAATGGCCCACAAACATCTGAATACACAACATGAAGCACATCCTTTGCTCTCATATGCATATGTGATTTAAAAGGAGTTTTGGACTGTTTTCCAACCAAGCATCCTTCACATACATTGTCAGGAACAACAATTACAGGCAGTCCAGTAACCATTTCTTCAACAACTAATTTTCTTAAACTTTGAAAATTAAGATGACCAAACCTCATGTGCCATAGCCATGCAGTTTTGTCCATTGTTGTAGCTAGAGTTGTCAAAATGGGTAATCCGACCCGACCCGGCTTTACCCACCACGAGTTTATGATTTAGTGAGACAACCCAACCTGGCTCACTTTTTAGCGAGCCAAAAAAATTTGAACCCGGCCCGGCCCACCATGGGTTGGCGGGTTAAACGGGTTGGCTCACGAGTTCACTTAATTAAAAAAAAATATTATTTTTTTATTTTTTTTCAGTCAAAACTAAATTGTAATTCTAATTAAAATCTAAATAAACTTTAATATAATCCAAATACAAACCAAAGTAAAAAAAAATACAAATCATTTATGTGTTGGATAAAAAAACAACCTAACATGACCTAAATGTAAAGCTCAACTTAATAAAAATAAATAAAAAACACTTGTGTGACCCTTTTATCTGCGGGTTGGTGAGCCAACCCGGCTCACCACGAGTTCAACCCAGATGAGCCGGGTTCTAAATGAGCCGGGTAAAAAATCAACCCATATTGAAATTTGTAAAAAAATTCCAACCTAACTCGGCCTGAACCCGTGGTGAACTAGGTTGGCTCACGGGTTCCAACCCATTTTGATAGCTCTAATTGTAACAGCCAAACAGTGATTTCAATCTGATTGAATCTTGTCTGAAAGGTTCTGTTCTTGAAGAGTGGAGATTTCAGAATAAGCCTCTATTTTGAATCATATACTTTCAATATATCATCTTTCATGCATACAGAGAAGCCTTTTTCCACTAGCTTCCCAACACTAAAAAGATTACATTTCATACCTGGAACATACAACACAATTTCAATAACAGCCATAACTTTTCCATCTTTCTTGATCTGTATATCACCAATTCCAACAGCCTCAATTATATTATCATTAGCCAATCTGGCCTTACTCTTCTTGCTAGTGTCAAGATTCGAAACCCAATTTTTATGCCCAAACATATGATTGCTACAACCTGTGTCAAGAAACCAGTTTTAGACCTAAATTCTACACCCTGGGCAGTAACCATCAACATTACTGGTTCTTCTTCTGAGTCCCCTTGAGCCACATGTGCTTCCAGGCCAGATTCCTTTTTCTGCTTTCCTTTTCCATGCCAGCAATCTGCTGTATAGTGTCCCCACTTTTCACAGTTGTAACACTAAATCTTTCTCAAATCTTGCACTTTCTTTCCATCTTTTCCTCTACCAATAAAACCACCTCTATTGGTTTTGTCAGAAGATTCTGATTTCCCTTCACCTGAGGCATGATCTTGATTGGCAGATCGTCCTCCTTTAATGAATCTGCCACTGGAATTGTTCTTCTTCCATCTGCCACGAGAAGAATGACCCTTGTTTGACATCTGGGCCTGCAAAGCTTGCTCTTCCTTGGCCTTTTCAGCAATTTTGTTCACCATCTTTAATTCATGAGCTTCAAGTGTTCCTTGGAGTTCTTCTATCTTCAGTTGTCCAATATCCTTGCATTCTTCTATTGCTGCCACAACATATTCAAATTTAGAGGATACTGTTCTCAATACCTTTTCAACCATTTTCTAATCTGTGATGGTTTCACCACAATTCCTCATTGAATTCACCAACAATTGCAGTTTATTGAAATATTCAGCCACTATTTCTTGATCAGCCATAGACAATAACTCATATTGCCTTCGAAAAGATTGGAGTTTCACCTTCTTGGTCCTTTTTGCACCTGCATATGCATTCTGCAGGATATCCCAAGCCTCATTGGTTGTTCTTGCTTTAGATATCTTCTCAAAATTCACCATATCCACACATTGATGAAGTAAACAGCGAGCCTTGCAATCTTTCTTTTTAGTTGTAGCATCGTCCTTTTCTTGAACCCCATTCTTTACAACCTCAAGAACTTCTTGATAACCAAGAATGGCTTCCATTCTTATCACCCAATAGTCAAAGTTCTTGCCATCAAGAACTGGAAGATTTGCCAGAAAATTTCCACCTCCATTTGCCATAACAACTCACACAGATCCAGAACCTTACTGCTCCTGATACCATTGTTAGAAGGAGGAAGAAAGGGGGCTAGGGTTCAAATGAAGAAGAAGAGACAAAAGAGGGATAATGGGTAGAGCTCTCTCACACACACAATACACAAGTGAATACTGAAATCACACACATTAGTATTTTATTACTGCAACTGTATTACAAAAAAACAGAAACTCTGTTTATGGAGTTGGTTATACAAAACAAATTGTAAAACTAACAAACTGTAAAGGCAGCTTGAATTAACTACATCATTCTAGAAATATTGTTGTGTGTCCCTTAAACTATTAATGTAAGGGGAGTGATGTTAAGCTCTTTCTATGTTAATCTTGATCAACTCATGTGCTATATTTATCCTTTATTTATTTCGAATTATATATTATTTTATTTACTTGCATTTAATTTTTATCCTATTTATTTATTTATATTTATATTTATATTATTTAATATATATCTAGTTATGCACTAGTCCTATATTTTTATTTTATTTTATTTTATTTCTCTCTAGGTACGCATTGGTCTTATTTATTTAATTTAATTTAATTTTATCTCAAGTTATACATTAGTCTTGCTTAATTATTTCTTTTAATTTATCTCTATTTATTGATTTTGTTTATTTATTTTATTTAATTTATCTCTAGTTATGCATCGGTCCTATTTATTTATTTTATCTCTAGTTATGCACTAATCTTATTAATTTATTATAGTAATTTATCTCCAATTACGCACTGATCTTATTTATTTATTTCATTTCATTTATCTCCAAATTTTCACGAGTCCTTATGCTAATTTAGAATTTATTTTATTCATTATATGTGTTTATAACATTCTAATCGGTATATAGTAAATTATTTAAATTTTTTGCTTTGACTCTTATTTTATTTTATCCTTATTTTATAATTTGAAAAATATAAAAATAAAATAAAAGTAAATATTATTTTTATTTAGTGAGCTTGGATAAAAAAAGTTACATATATGTTTTGTTATTATTTTATATTGTTTGCTTACAGTGCATATATATTATTGGTCAAGAATGACATAACTTGATCATATCTTATGATATTTGAATATGTCCAAGAGTAGGGATGTCAACGAGATGTGTAGGGTACAGGTAGTAGCTCCCTCGTACCGTACCGGCGGGATAAAATATCTGTCTCGTACCCTTACCAATATTTGTGCAAGAATCCATTAGACAGGTACCCACATATTATTTGAAAATCCACAAATATCCACGGGTACTCGTGGGTATTAACAAAAAGAAAAATTTAATATTTAACAACAAATTTTAACTATAAATTGAAATAAAAATACAATGCATAACATTTATAAATTCCAAACAAAGTGAAAATAACTCATTTAAATAATGTTGAATGATAGTTTACAAATAAATAGAGATTTTTTTAAAACCAATTGATAAAAAATAATCCCTTCAAAATCAATGTGTTAATATTTTAATCATTTTTTTATTTGTTTTAATTTAAATTAGAGTATAGCAGGTACGTGTATCCACAGATATGAATACTATGATACTCGTACTCGTCCCATAAACATGCGGGTATAAAAAAATATCTACCCGTTACCTGCGGTATCCATTTCCGATATCTATTTCCTATTCGTTGCGGATTTTATCCACAGTTACTCGTGGGTACGAATTTTTTTGACATCCATATCCAAGAGTATGTCAGTTAAGAAAGGGTAAGTTTGGTTTTAATAAGTTGAGATCAAATCAATGTCAGAGTGTTTGTATTGGGTAAGTCACAGTTTGGTACACTTACGGGATGAAAGACAGGGGCCATGGTGGAGTCTAAGGAAGTTTTACGAAGTAGGTGAGTATATGGATAGTTTAAAAGTTTAAAATAACATCCTAAACTAGGATATTCATAGACCAAACTTTGAACTATCCGATAAATGACTAATATTCTCAAGCAATAGATAATTATGATTGTACCAATTTTTTATGATAAATACTCAACTACACTATCGGACCTTTTCAATAACATAGGGGAGCCATGCCTCCCCCATTTTTTTTTCGTTTAATTTTTCATATATATTTAAATTATTAATTTATATATTATTATATTATTTATATTAATTTTTTAAGTTTTTTTTTTAATTTTATACATATTTTCTCCTCTTTTTCTTTTTTTTTTCATTTCTCTATTTTGTATCTTCATCTCTTTTTCATCTATTCCTTTTTTATCTCAATTTTTAAATTAAAAAAAAAACTTCTTTTTCAAAATAAAATTATACCATAGTAAAATTGATAAGTTAAAGAACATTTTAGAATTATTTATTTATTTATTTTGAATTGATTTATTTTTATCTTTTTTTGAAGCATATATTTTCCTCTTACATGTGATAAATTTATCTACTATGTACCGCTAGGTAGTGACAAATTCATATTTTTCTAAATAGGTGAAAAGTACTAGATTTATATTAGAAAAATTATGATAAAGAGTAAATGAGTGACGCTAGGTGGTGACAAATTTATATTTTTCTAAATAGGTGAGAGGTGGTAAATTTATATTAGAAAAATTATGATAAAGAGTGAAATAATTGTTTTTTTTTTCAAAAAAAAGACTTGTGATATGTACATCAATTAAACTTGAAAACTTTCATGAGAATTCAAAAATTAAAGACTACGAAAAATAATTATCTAAAATTCTTAGAGTTACATATAATGAATTTGAAAAAAATCTAATTGGGCACCCCTAAATTTTTTTTCCAAGTTTCGCCACTGGTTATTTCGTTTTTGTTTTGGTTCAAAAATGTTAATTTGATTCTTTAGTTTATTTTAGTTTCAATTTGCTTATGATTTGTGAAAATTTGATGTAAATAGGTCAGTTTCATTAGTACTATACAAACGATGTTAAAGATGGTGTCACATGTTAATTTATAGTTTTTTTAAATTATTTATATATTTTTTAATTTTGTATTTGAAAGAAAATTTCTCATGTCAAATTTACGTGTCAGATGGCACTGTTAGTGTGATGTGGTAGTGTTACTTGACAAAGTCTCAATTTAGTCCTTATACTTTTTATTTTTTATTTAACTTAATCATATTTTTGTTAAAATAAAGCAGTGTTCTTCCTTTCTAAATTAGGATTAAATTTATTTTTTTATAAATTTTATATTGATATTTTTTATTAAAATTTACAATTTTATTAAATATTTTTAAACTAGCTTTAACTATATTAGTGGATTTCATTTTAAAAAAACTAGTTTTAAACAAAATATTTATTAAGATTAAATTAGTTGTTTCATCCTAATTTCGATTAAAATAATTCAAGTATATAAAAACTACGGATAAAAGTTTTAGAGATATAAAAGTTTACATATATAATTATTAGTTAAACAAATTTAGATAAATAAAAAATTATTTTAATTAATCAAAATATCTGTAAAATTATTAGATTTTTTTAAAATATAATTCTAGAAATATTTAATAAAAATATCAGCATAAACTTTATAAACTAAATAAATTTTCTTTCAATTTAAAAAAGGACAACATGGTTCCATTTTAACAAAAAAAAAAATTGAATAAAAAAATAAATATGAAGATTAAATTGATATTTTGTCACGTTGCACTATCACGTCACACTGTTATTGTTATGTTACATTGACAATGTCATGTAACACAACTTTTAATTTGACATGTAAAATTTTTTTTATCCAAAATAAAAAATTAAAATAAAAATAAAAAATTAAAATAAATTACAAAATGACATATAACACTATCTTTAATATACTAATAAAAATAATCAAATTACATCATATTTTTCACAAAGATCAATTTAAAACTAAAAGAAATTAAAGACAAAACTTATATTTTTAAATTTAAAGAAAGACCAAATAACTAATTAAACAATTATTAACATCAACAACATCAACTGCAGTATATTGGGAGATATGGAAATCAACGAAATATTACGTTTTTTTTCATCTTTTTGCTGGGTTTGAGTTGTCCATTTAAATGTTTTTTTAAAATTATACTAACTTTAATACTTTAAAACATATTAAAAAAATTTAACATACTAAAACATATTAAATGCAGAAAATTCATCAGAAAATCTAAATTGTTTTTGTGTAAATATGAATGATATAGACACATGCATGGTTCTTTGTTCTGTTTGTAATTAACATCTGGCACACAGCGAAATCTAGCTCAGTGAAGTATAAAAAATTAAAGTTTCCAACGCAATAGACAAGTGCAAAACTGCTAATAAGTAGCCAAATGCCACCTACTTTGGATGATACAATGATGCTTCTTGCAACTTGTTCCTTTTATAACAACCTTATTCTTATTAAACAAATCAACTGTCACTTGTGTTTACTATGTGCTTGATAAAGAGAGTTTTTTCTTCAAATTTATGGTGTGGTAAGAAACGCAATAAGTGTATTGCAAGAATAACATAACTAAGATAAAATAGAGTAACGGGGTGATTTGATCTTGAAACGAAAAACACGATCGGCATGTAACACACGTATATGTGGTGGAACACTTGGATAGTTCAACAACCGCACGCGTAGTCACAACTCTCCAACAAAGAAAGCCAAAACAAATTTTGTATATAAGAACAATCAAACCTTTATAATCCATCAAATTCTATATCTATATTTTTTCTTTTAAGATTATAAAAAATAATAATTTTATGGTTATCAAAACATTGTTTTCATTTTCCTCCTTACAATGCTAAGTAGTATTTACATCAAACTCGAATTATGAAAATGTAAAAGGTAAACATAGGGTAACAATTTCAATGGATAAGTAGCGCCTCGAAAGGATGGAGGTCAGAAGGAGAAAATAGTATTTAAACTTCATGTTAATGTTTTGATCCAATCCAAGTCAATTCGACAACATCGTTAGGAACAACGGTCGTGTTCACGAAGTATTGTCCGTTTTGGAGTGTTAAGCTCTGCCACAATTTTGTTCTTAAAAGACATTTTGGAGGGTGAAAGGAGAAATGAGTATTTAAACTACATTTGATCTCAACTCCTAAACGACGTGAGATTTATTTAGTGTACTGAAACATTAACTATCTTTACAAGTAATTGTGGAAATTAAACTCTATATTTTGCATATATATTTGTTTAAAAATCTGAAAAATAGACAAATACAAAAAATCATATTTCTTTCTGGATAAACAACAACAAACAATTATTTTCATGCATATTTTATTATAATTATAATTTTTTTATAATTTCATAATTATTTTTATTTTAATAATAGTTATATAAAAGAATTTGAATATATATATATATATATATATATATATATATATATATATATATATAATTAACCCCTTAAAAATAGAACCTTATTTCAATAAACTTGTTTTTCTCATGAAACACTGGATTCTTAAACAATTGTACAATGGAGATGTTGTTGCACATAATTATAGTACTTGTCTACTTTTTAACTCCAAAACTTTTAGCAACCTTCTTAACCAAACACACTAAAAAGCACACAATTGTTGTCATATTTGATGTCTCAACTATTAATAAATAATTATTATTTGATAAAAAAATGAATTAACTTTTTATTTGTACAACAAAAATTTCCTAGAGAGAAATTAATGATAACATAACTTCATATTCATATATATGTCAAATATTTAATATCTCTGTAATTGTTTATAAAATATCACAAAAATATATATTTTGTACAATATTATTAAGAGTTATACATCAGAATAGAAGATCATTTATATGTTTAATATCTCCTAAGGATATTAATATAAATTATTCAAGAATCAATCTTCAGAAGATCTCCCAGCAATTTCTCAAACAAATCTTACTAAGCAAGTTCCTCTTATACTCGTATAACAGGTAGATATGAAAGAAAAATATGAAACGTGTGAAATTTTTACAAGCCTTAAATATCAATCTTAATAAACTCAACAAACAATACAGACATTGGGGGCCTAGAATTGGACCTACAACCACACAATTCAATTTCATTTTTTATCAGACATATGGCACTTCGATCCACAATGAACATCAAAAGTTACTTTGGGAAGTAATTAAGTAGTTGAGCAGTGGCGAAACTTGGAAAAAAAATTTAGGGGTGCCCAATTAGATTTTTTTCAAATTCATTATATGTAACTCTAAGAATTTTAGATAATTATTTTTCGTAGCCTTTAATTTTTGAATTCTCATGAAAGTTTTCAAGTTTAATTGATGTACATATCACAAGTCTTTTGTTTTGAAAAAAAAAAAATCAATTATTTGACTCTTTATCATAATTTTTCTAATATAAATTTACCACCTCTCACCTATTTAGAAAAATATAAATTTGTCACCACCTAGCATCACTCATTTACTCTTTATCATAATTTTTCTAATATAAATCTAACACCTTTCACCTATTTAGAAAAATATGAATTTGTCACTACCTAGCTGTACATAGTAGATAAATTTATCACATGTAAGAGAAAAATATATGTTTCAAAAAAAGATAAAAATAAATCAATTCAAAAAAAATAAATAAATTAATCTAAAATGTTCTTTAACTTATCAATTTTACTATGGTATAATTTTATTTTGAAAAAAAGTTTTTTTTTTAATTTAAAAATTGAGATAAAAAAGGAATAGATGAAAAAGAGATGAAGATACAAAATAGAGAAATGAAAAAAAAAAGAAAAAGAGGAAAAAGTATGTATAAAATTAAAAAAAACTTAAAAAATTAATATAAATAATATAATAATATACAAATTAATAATTTAAATATATATGAAAAATTAAACGAAAAAAAAAATGGGGAGCCATGGCTCCCCTATGTCATTAAAAAGGTCCGCTAGTGCAAATAACTAATTAAACCTTAATAATTGGAAGGGTTAAAATCTTTCTTCACTTGCCTTTTATCATTGCCTCACTTGCCTCTTATCATTGCCTCTCTCAGTGGATTTTGGGTTAGTTATAGGAAGTGGCTATTAGTCATTTATCTCATTTAAAAAAAGTTAAATATGTTTTTAATTTTTAAATTTGAATGTGAAATTAGATAACAACATTACCTTTTGTATGCTTGTTAAGTAGAGATTAAAACTGATATTGAGCTGAAATTTATGAAAACGATGTAAACAACTTAAACACTATTCCAAAATGTGTTTGACACATAAAAGAAAATTAACGCAAATGTATTAGAAAAATTATATTTATTCATTTTTAAGTTTTCGGCACAAAACTAAGTTTAAAATATTGATGATTTTTAATTTGAGTCAAAGTTCAAATACTAAAAACATATTTAACCTTTTAAAATTATTTTATTCTCTATTTTGTTATCTATTGGATATTCGTAAAAAAAATACATATAAGTTTTTTTATACTACAAATATCTATGAAAAACCACAAATATTTTATATTTTATTTTTACCAAATAAAATAATTTACAAACAAATTTTTAAAATATACTTAGTTAATAAAATTGATTTTAATTTTGATGTACAATTCAAATCAAATTATTCACTAAAATCGTAATGCAAATTAACTGTGAAAAATTTAAATTATCAAAATATAAATTTCAAAAAATTAATATTTTAAAAAGTAACTTCAATTTTATAGATTTAAATACAAAATAAAAATATATAAAGTCAAATTTTTAAAAAATATTCAATAATTAATATTTCATTTGCTACTAATATTATTTTGATCACTTGAATTTAAAAAAAAAAAACTCAAATAAAAATCATTAATAATACTTGTATTTGATATAGAGAGTTTAGTGCTGACTTATGGAATATTATGGTTTGTATAATATTTTATGTCAATTCACCTCATTAGGAAAGATTACAAGTCATTTGAAACTTGATCTGATAATTTTTTTCTTTCCAAATGCAAACTTAAAGTGATTGTATTCTGTATGTATGTAGGTAGGGGTGTAGTGGATAAAGTATTCAATTAATTCTCAAAATATTATTGTAAAGATAGTAGTTGAAATTAAAATATCATTTTTTATAACTTAGACAAACAAATGAATTAAACATTTAAACTATTCAAGTGTTATTGACCAATATTCTAATACTTAAAAAGATTAAATTGTGAACCTATGTTTTGGAAATCCAAGTGTGAGTTTACGTTCCACATTGAGTAAAAATGAGAAAGTTGAACACAATATAAAGATTAAAACCCATAAACTCATTGTTCTCATTTCATGTTTTCATGTTTTGAATTGAAAGTGGTGTTAATCCCTTATATCTGGGTTGGACTCATGTCTCATAGGTAAGGGGTACGTGGCAGATCTTCAACCAATATTTTGGGGATGCCAAAATGTTGGTTGAATCACTCTTTTGGTTCATTTTTTTAAAATGTCAAGTTTATTTTTTAGTTTTTTTTTTGTCTCAAGTCTTGATTTTTTTAAAATGATGTAATTTGGTTCTTTTGTTAATTTGTTGAAGCGAAATAAGAATTTTTCATCAAAATTGACATTAGGATTATGTCAATTATATCAACAAAACAAACTATCTTAAACCTTCACCTGATTCAAGAAATTTAATGAAAAAAATAAACAAATTGCAATATTTTTTCAAAATTCATGACCAAATTGAGATTAAAAAGAGCATATAATTAACTTGATATTTTTGAACGAAAATATTAATAAAAAAATAATTCCAAATTTTTTATACAAAGTGGTAAAAAGATAGTATTTACTTTTATTATGATAATAAAAAGTAATAAAATTATAACTGTTGTTATTATTATAATTATAAAATTAAATAATTTTTTTAATAATTTACTATAATTAATTTTTATTTATAATGATTAAGTTTTAAAAAACAATCAAATCCAAAAAATATTAAATTCAACAAATGATCACTCAAAAGATAATATAAATAAAATAATTATTTTTATTTTAAAAAATATTTAAAAGATTAAATTGAGTAGTAAATGTGTAAAAAAAATCTCTTTATATAACTAAAATTAATAAATATTTTTAATAAAAAACTTATAAATAATGATAAAAATACTAATAAAGTAGTGTTGACGGTAATAAAGTAGTGTTGATGGTGGACTACGAATCAACACCTTTAACTCAACTCAATCCTATTTAATCAACCAAACTCACTACAATTCATATTAAAAAAGTTACAAAAATTTCAATCCAATATATCTAAAATCTATAAGGAGCCAAATTAACTCAGAAATTATATCCTGTTTGGACTGCTATGTATGTTTTCTAAAAAAGTTTGTTTTGTTTGGAACAGAAACTAAAAGTAGATTTATGTATCCTTTTCAAGACTTAAAACTTAATTAAGTTGTTGTACGAAATTATGTAAACAATTACTAGGTTGTTGTGGACTCGTTAACCCTTTTATAGGATGAAAAGAATTCTTTTTCAAAAAGTCATAAGCAGTTCAACGAATGACTTAATGACGAAGAGATTTCATTCTAGACGCCTAGTCTGTGACAATAAACAACATAAATGAAAAAAAACACGTTTTGGAAAGTTTCGAAAGTGGTAAAGTGGGGTGTTAACCAACATTTGGCTTGATAAGTAAATAGTTGCTTATGTCAGTCACTAAAAAAATACTGTTTAAGAAATAGTGGTACGCTTGAAATTATTTGTAGAGAAAATGTCTTTCTTAACAAAAAAAAGAAGATTTCAATTTATTATATGTTTATTTAACTTTTTATTTTAAAAATACTTTTTAATTAGTAAACTTTATCTTTTTACAGTAACTGATTATTTTTTAAACTATTTATTTCACGAGACGGTTTTTTTTTTTTGTATAGTACTATTTAATTTTATTGATACAATTTATTTTATATTAATGTAAATCATTTTAATACTAAAAAATAAGAGAAACCAAAAAAGTTAACTTTAGTACAAAATTTAACCATATACAATTTCGTATCGAAGATGAATAAGTTGACGTTAGGTTAATTTCAACTTAATACCTAATGTCTTAAAGAGTGGAAATAGGTTAAGGTAGTTGGACTTTGAAATTTTTACTCTATCTTTTGTAAAAAAGAAAAAAAAAAGGTTAAGTTTGAATATGATTTAAGTTCTTACTATGATGGAGTGTTCAATTTTGATGAGTGTGGACTTATTTGGGAAATCCAAGTCTCATTCCACTAAGAGCATATCCTTCTCATTTGCATTATTCAATTTATATATATATATATATATATATATATATATATATATATATATATATATATATATATATATATATATATATATATATATATATATATATATATGGTTAGTGAGCTTCTTAGTGAGATTTATGTTAATAATATCATTAAAATTAATCCCCAGAAAACCTTTAAATCCTTTAAATTTATCTAAACAAGGACTCTAATCAATGGTGAAGAGTTGTGAGTAACATGTAATCTCGTATTTTGTTACAAAGATTCCAAATTCAAATTCTCTAATAATTATCTATAATAAATAAGTTACCTATAAAATAAATACAAATTATATACAATAAATTTGTAAAAATTATTTATATTTATCTATAACAATTAACAAAAATTATCATTATCTTTTAAGATCCATTATTTAGAATACACATTTTACTCTTATCTATAATCTATAATTAATAAGAAAAATTCAATAAATGATATTATATTAGTAAATGATGATATTGTAATATTATTAAGTTAATATAAAAGTAATTTATATTTATTAAGACCATGGACAAAGTTAATGAAGAAAATTAAAGAAAATAATTGTTAATGAATGGAGAAAAAAAAAAAAGATAGAAAATTTCTCAAGTTTAACATTTTTTTCATCTCCATCACAAGCATTCCTCTTGAAAAAAAAAATCATTTCTTTTACTCTTTATCATAATTTTTATAATATAAATTTATCACTTCTCATATATTTAGAGAAAGATAAATTTATCATCGTCTAGTAGTACACAATAAACAAATTTATCACATGCAAGAAAAAACCAAATTATTTAAAAAAGATAGAAAATGAACTTATTAAAAAAAAGAATTGATCGGTCTAAAATGTTCCTTAACTTCTCAATTTCACAGTGCTGCAATTTTATTTTAAAAAAGAGAAGAGATTGAAGGTGAAAGTTTAGATAGAAAGAGAAAGGTAAGAAATAGAAAAAACTACAAAACAAAAAATAAAAAAGTGACTATGCATACGATTTTGACAAAAAAATATAAATAATATAATAATATATAGGTTAAAATACTCCGTTGGTCCTCGTTTTTATACCAAAATCTCAATTTGGTCCTCATATTTTTATTAGTCCCAATTAGGTCCTCAATTTTGTAAATTAGTATCAATTAGGTCCTTTCCGTTAATGTAGAACTAACACCGTTAAATAGGTGCCACGTGTCAGATCCTCATTTTTTTTATTTTTTTTATTTTTTTTAATATTTGTTTTAATTTGTTTTAATTTTTTAATTTTTTTAAAATTTTTAATTTTTTTTTAAAAAAATATTTATGCTATGTGTCACGTTTGTAGTGTGTCACGTGTCAATCTAATATGGTGACACGTGTCAAATTATTGTATAAATCTTAATTTGGTCCTCATATTTGTTAATTTGATTTGATTTCAGTCCCAATTTTTTTTTTAAATTTTTAATTTCATGTGCTCCAAATTTAGACCAAATTTAATTTTTATATAAATGTAATGATGATACTACTATATTGAATGGACGGTGAAATTTTGAAATTCTGCATTTGTGACATTTATATGTAATTCTTTATTGAAATGAACGGATTAAATATGATTTTCTTTAGTATCATATTGCTTGCCATATGAAATCTCCCTCGACTCACACCACTTATATATCATAGTTAGTGAGATACTAATTAAGTTAAGATAGTTTGACCTCCCAAAGTTTCCTTCAATATACTTTGATACCCTAACAATAGTATGTTTCCACGAAAATAGCTACTAACCAACAAACATCACTACTTTAGGTGAAATTCTAACTTAATCATTTAATAAAAATTTAGGTTTGAAATGCCGCCTGAAGCACATAGAAAACCGGGTCAATTTTCATGTCTAAGACTATAATTTATCTATTTACAAGATACCCATTCCTTTTCATATATGTGTTTATGTTCAAGCACACAAATCATATACATTTAAAGCCCTTCTTTAAATATGATTTGTACAAACTCATTTCAAGCGATAGAACACCACAACACACATAATAACAAGATACATCAACTCTTATCATCACAATCTCTTTTTAAATTTTGCCTAATAACATCCTTCCACAAAGATTTCATCATCGATTATGGTGGTTCACAACTATAAATCATTAAATAGCTCATTCAAAACTTTTTCTTGCCCTCACTATGTTTCATTCTCATTTCTCCCATTCACTAACAAACTAAACAAATCCCAAATTCATAGCATTCAAAAATTAACAACTTAATCATCCAACATTATTGTATTTCCAATCTCATTGATCAATCCACTTATACCAACATCAAAATACAAAATCCCTAAATATAATCTCAAAACAAAGACTCAACATTTCAAGAAAACTAACAACTTCTAAATGATCAACTCCTTTCTCAAACATAAACCACTTCTATATTATAATACATTGAAAGAAACACATAAAGATACATAGAAGAATAACATACTAAATATTTTCTTTCATCATTTCAATTTGCATAGCCCAAACGTCTTAGTATTTATATTTCACTAGACATCACAAATATTCGACTTGTCTATCTTTTAATTTTAACCCCAAAATCCCACACTTTCAATAGTTAAAATAATACAAATTGTCATGCTATTTAAAATACAACTACATGATTTTTAGTCATTTTACTACAATTTCTACAACTCACATCTAAATTACCTTACCATCCTACAGTTTAGCAAATACCATAAA
Organism: Vigna unguiculata; assembly: GCF_037176805.1. NCBI lineage: Eukaryota > Viridiplantae > Streptophyta > Magnoliopsida > Fabales > Fabaceae > Vigna > Vigna unguiculata. The sequence continues at coordinate 9,424,173 of NC_140800.1, forward strand.
TACTCTCACATTCAATACTATACGGAACATAAACCCCAACTTTTAAATTCAATCCTAACTCCCCAAAATTTCAAATTTGTCGTTTAAAAAATAAAATGAGAATAATTAATTTAAAAGATTAACTCACCTTATCTTTAAAAGAAGCAACTACCAAAGTTCTTCATGTAAACTCTTACACCACTCAAACTAATCACATTAGGATTTCAGGACCACCAAACGATGAAAGTTTATGTAGAACACAAAAAAGTTCACATGCAAACCTAAAAAATTTACATCCTTCGATAATGAGAATAACTCCTAACAAAAGGATATATTCTACTCACCTATAGATAAATTGCTAAGAGTATATTGTATGACTTCTCGAGAAATCTTACTTATTCCTGTTTCAATCTTCATGAGAGGAAAGGATTAGATATGTTCTATTCTTGAAAGAAACCATTTCTATAATTTTTTTAACTTTTTAATAATAATAAAAAATAAAATCATTTATATTTTTATTGAGTTTTCTCGTATTATTGGGTTCTCATAGGTACACTAAGAGATTAAGACATTATCTCAAAGAGATTAAGACATTATCTCAACCTAATCTAATTGTATTCTCAACCTAATTTAAATCAATCTACTTAAGAAAACAATTTTGGAAGATATCAACCTCTCATATGTACTCATCCTTTAAAAAACCTAAAGTTAACGATCAAGCAATCATATCATTTAACTATTGATTTGACAAATATTAATATATACTTGAATTATTGGTTGCATTCATTTAAATTAAAATATAGTTTTAAATTTTAAGAATTTGAAACCCTAAAATTAACAATAAAACCAAACAGTGTCCTTATATAAGGTCCTGGGATGCTCTGAAACTATTTCAACTAATGATTTGAAAAGCATTAATATTTATTTAGTAGTATAACACATCACTCATAATGCAGTTGGAAAGTTCTATAAATACTATCAATTTAATTAGTTGAATACCCTCATAAAACTTGTGAGGAAATATCAGAAGTCAGAGTTAGTAATTTATTATAGAAAATGAACCAATCAATTTGTATCAACCATAATTTAATCCAAGTTTAACCAAATAATTCACCGGATTCAAACATGATCTTAAAAATGCATTCGGTACAAGCAAGCATGTTGCCATGTAAGTAATATTGTTGTGCTACAGAGTGGTGTTCTTTATTTCATCTCTCTTCTGAGGTTTGTTGTGAATGATAACAATCATCATCATGCAAATTAAGTTTAATTCATAACAAAGTTTCATGCATTCCTTGCCTCCATAGTTGTGTCACCTTTAAACCCATCTCCTCCATTCTCTCTTTCCTCGCAAAGAGTGTTTGCAGAACACAGTTATTTGAACCTGCTCGAGACACCTCTTCCTCTCTGTGTTCTTGTCTTATGTCATTTTCTTTTTTCTTTCATATGCTTTTTTAAAATCCCTTGGATCATAATAAAAGACATGGTGAGGTCTCCTTGTGAAAAAGTCAATGCCAAAAGGGGTGCGTGGACGACAGAAGATGACACAAAGAACCTTGCTTTTGGTTCCAAGCATGGATCTGGTAACTGGACTTCTGTCCCCAGAAAAACAAGTTAGAGAACTTCATTTTTTAAACTTCCAAGTTAGTGGAAATTTTTCACTTCTTGACTTAAAAGTTTTTCATCTGGGCACATTAATTCAGGGGTGAAGAGGTGTGGAAAGAGTTGTAGGCTCAGGTGGAGTAACTGCCACAGGCCTGATCTTAATAAGCACGACAATTTCACAACCCAGGAAGAAGATCTAATCATTAAACTTCACGCAGCCATAGGTAGCAGGTGAATATTGTTGCCTAATTCTTCAACTGCTCTTGCTTCCATGCTTTTTGTTTTGAATCATTTTGTGACAGGTGGTCTATTATAGCCCAACAACTTCCTGGGAGAACAGACAACGATGTAAAGATATACTGGAACACAAAGCTGAAAAAGAAACTCTCTCAAATGGGGATTGATCCTGTTACCCACAAGCCCTTTTCTAAACTCATTGCTGACTATGGAAACATCGGAGGTTGCCACAAACCAAGTACCAGAATAGGGTCTATCAATAAAGACTTCAAGAGTGCAATGATGCTGAAATCAGAAACCATGGCACAGGGATTTACAAACATAAATGACCAACCAAAGCTACCACTTCAAATGGAAAACAATGGAAACAACTTTTTATTCAACAGATCAATGGATCTCGCGCAGTTCCAATCCATACCAATGGCGTCACGCGCCTCAAATTGCACAGACTTTGAGAATGAGATGATGTCAGGATCTGTGTTAGGGGAAGATCGTTTGTCAAAAACCTCATCTCCTTCTACTCCTTCTACTTGTTCCACTTCAGGTTTTAGTTGGAATGAGTTCCTTCTAGAAGATGCTTTCACACCACTTGATCAATACCAGGAAAAAGACACCCTGGTTTCGAAGGAGAATGTGGCGACCAGACAGAGTTGGAATAATAAAGAGGTTAAGTCGCAGCATGCCTCAGGTAGTGACTTCCAATTTTCATCATTCATAGACGCCATGCTTGATCAAGAAAATGAAATGTTTCTGAGTTTTCCTCACCTTATGGAGGAACCATCCAACTTGAGTTAAATTTTGAAATAATAATATACCTTATCGTGTATTCTGGACTACCATGTTAGTACTGCTTTTCTTCTTTCTTGCCTTCAAGCAAACATCATATATCAAGTGTCACCCTGAATCCAAATATAAAACATGATGTAGTAATATCAAATATTGTTTTGGCTCAAGTTAACTTACAAACATGTAATAAACCCAGAATTTCATATCATTTTAAGTATATATGCATATAATTAATCAAATAATTTCTTAGAAGTCCCTTAATGCTATTGAGCATTCAGAAGAAGCATTCAAAGATATCTTGTCTTTCAAAGAGAACTTCTCACCCACAACCTAACCTACATAAACCACCTCTACAAAGAGATAGTTAAGGGAATAACTTTTTATAATTATTTTAAATTTGTATTATTTTTGTCACTCTTTCAATTATAACGACAGTTGAGTTATAAATAAAATAATACATATATATGTATATATTTGTATAAAAGTGTGAACTTACGTATAAAAAAATAAAAAAATATTTAATTACATTCTCTATTTACGTACTTTTAAAAATATATAAATTAAAGAAGACAATACATTGTAAGAAAAAATATATATGAAAAGATTAGACAAGATTATTGTCAACTTCAATTGTTTTTTTCTCACAAAAAATTAGTCATTTATATTATAGTTTGTAATAAATTTGATTTTATTTATGAATAAATGCTTTACCCCCATAATGACGAAATAATTTGAAAAGGATCAGGTATCTAAAAATTACGTTAAATTTACCATGTGATGGCTATATAATGATGATGCCACTGGAGATGAATGTCAGTTAACATAAAGAAAAATAAAATTGAAATTTTTAAATTATTTAGGAAACCTATATAAGAACTTAAAAATTGTGTTGCCAAAAATGAGCGAAATCCGAGAGGAGTCAAGAATGGTGGCAATTTCACTGTACCGAGGGAACCTTCACCGAGTACCGGAAGTGCCTCGCCGATGGCCTATGCCAGCCCCCAAAATCTCTCTCAAAGACTTCAAATGTCTTCTCGCTCGCCGTTCCAAGGCACTCTCTCGCCTTCGAGCCTCCGACCCTAACCCTAACAACACTCTCCCCAACGACTCCCATCTTGAACCACCTCCCGACGCCGCGGTCACCGTTGCTCACGCCGAAGGCCCTTCCGCCGTCTCCCAAGAAGACGAAGATCGCAAAGAACCGCTGCTGGTCGCCGTCAGTTCGGCCAAAAAACCGCTCGCCGAATCGGATTTGCTCGTCGATGCAATGATTGGTGAAGCTTCCGAGAAAAGACCGTTTGATGGTGCTGACGTTTCGACGGAAAAACAGACTGAGCCGGTAACCGGTTTTGGATTTTATTTTTCTATTTTTCTTAAATCGTTTATTGTAATTTTGCGTTGTTTGTTTGCGATTGTCACGTGTTTGTAATTTTGGCTAGGTCACTGACAATGTTGATCTGCCTGACGAAAAGGCGAAAAGGAAAAAGGAAATTGAGGAGAAGTTGCACGGCTTGAATGAGAATAAACATAACCTGGTGTTGGTGTTGAAGCAGGTGAATGATATTGCATAACCGACACAAGTTTGTATAGACGTATTGATCTTCCTTGATTTCCGTCGGATATAGAATATGTTTTGAACGTCTGAGACTTATAGTTGTTCGTTCAATGATAAAATGTCTAAAATGTTTTCTTGTGTGCAGAGGGTTTGGTATTAATCAGCGAAGGTAGTTATTTGTTTTGGGAGTTTGGGTTGTGTTATGTCCATGTCTTTTCCTGCAATGTTAAGGGTCATGTTGAAACCCCAGTCAAAATTCAAAACCATGGTTGTGTCCTGTGTGTATCCCTTGCAATTTGTGAATGATAATCTGGTCTTGGCAGATATTGAATGCGGAGGAGGAGTTTAAGAGACGAAATAGTATGCAAATGGCTGGGATGCGTGGTCCTTCAGGTCCAGTTCAAGGGGATGGAACCAATGATACTGGATCCATGATTAGGCATATGCCCCCTAGGTTGGGGTCGGAGGGAAATCTTGCTGGTGATGTGGATGGTGGTGACGGGGATGATTTAGCTAACCATACCATGCATTCTCGCCACATACTTCGACCAAGTAGCATGTCACCTTCGTCAGAATCTCCTCTTCGGAGGACCCCTAGTGTTCAACAAAATGCGGTAATGTATATTACGTATTACAGTTAATTTATGTTGTTGATGTGCTTCGGATTGTATAACTGTCTTGCAGTTGGATCTATAATCTGTTTTGGTGGAATGAGTCTGTGATTAATTATATGTTATAGAGTGCATGTAGGAGTAGGAGGGTCAAGAATGGCATGCTAGTTAGAGTTATGTGTGCTTGAAATTTTGATATTAGTGTGCGGAAGTAAGTTATTCCTTTGTTTGGTTATTTTGTGATAAAGCGGCGGAAAAAGAAATGGGTTCATGCGTACCGTAAATTAGAATGCGTTCCATTCATTCAATTTTAAACAATCCAAACAATAGAATCTAATACCATTACATTCCAGCTCACTTCATTTCATCATTCTAACATGGCGTAACTAAACCCAAATCATAACTGATCCTTAAATGTTGTGCACCTGAACTAGCATCATTGCACTAGTTACTGACTCAGTTTTGGAAAGGGTTGAATCAAGTAAATATTAGGTTGAACCTAATTTGTTGAATTTTATAAATTGCAATTTACATATTGTAAATTGAATTTAGGGTCTTGTTTCATGTACTCTGCTGTCTGATACTTTTGATGGTTATGATTCTAAGAACTAGCTTGTATTTGTATTGAATATAATCGTACATTGGCAATTTTGTATGGTCTAGGCTGCATTCATGTCACTCTTTTTCTTAACTGTTCAATCTATTCTTTCTCTCTGTTTTAGCTAATTACTTAGAGTCTTATGAAAAACTAATAAGGTTCTTAATACCTTGATGATGCATACAAACATATATGTTCTGCAAACGAGATAAATTGTGCTTTAGTAGTTATGCTGAATTCAGAAGCTGAATATACGAGTAAAGGTCAAGCCGGAACCCATAAGTAGAATACTTCCTTGAATTGCCCTGTTTTCTTATGATGTACTTAGTTACCTTTTCTATGAAGATTTCGAATCCTTCTCGAGCAAATTTGGGAGCTGCTGGAAGTCCATCACGCTTTGCTCTCTCAGGTCATCAGGGAAATCCAGCCAATCTACCACAAGTGTCGGTGTCAGGAACTAGTTACATTGCATCATCCCCTTCCCCAGCGGCATCTGGTGGCACTTCTGTTTTCAGAGATGCTCGACAGCCAAGTCCTTGGAAGTAGAAACTTTCTTTTTTATCGTTGGTCATATGTTATCATTCAAAATTTCTAAACTCTGATTTTATGTATATAATTTTCTTAATGAGTAAAGACCTCTGTTTCTGTGCGGAGAATTCTATGCATTTTTTTTTTCTTTCACTTGAATAACTGTCTAGCAGGCAGATTCTTTTTCTTGCTGTTTCTTGAGCAGGATTTTCCAGTCACAATCTACTTGTCCTATTAAAAACACTGAAACATAATACAGGATTTGGTTGTCATTAGGAACATTGTTGAAATATCCTGGGTTTAGGGTGATTATTTCTGTACTCTTTTTCGGTTCATAGCTTATTTAGAAAAAGAAAAGAGCTGTTTGAGGAAAAAGTTATCAAAGCTTGCAAGTTATTTGAAAAGAGGAAGCTTAGTTCCATTTTTACAAAAGCATAATTGACGGGATCACGTTTTTCTTGCTAGTCGTTCAAAGAGTAAAGAACACTTGAACTATCAAAGCTTGTATATTGGATGCTTAGACGATGAGAACGTGTGTAAGGATACATAGATGACTGATCAGAGAAAATGTTACACTGAAGATCAGAGCATAAAACATATACAATTGGTAGTCCAAAAAAGCATACCACAACTAGAATATATATATAAAAAAAACATATATCCTATGTATGCATTAGAGAAAGCAAAAGTATTTGTCAAGGCAATACAACGCAGTCAAAATGAAAAGATACATACGATAGCTATAAAACGCTCATACATTAAAAAATTCGTAACGAAGAATCAATGAGTCTTAATACACTACAAAATAAGAGTGTTCGTCTAAACTAAAAGAATAAAATAATAAGAGAAAAAGATAAGGAGCTGAGGAAAGATACAAATTTATGCTATGCAAAATTGTATAAACTTATCCTCCATTGTCATAAGCAAAAGGGTGAAAGGGTGTTCATGGTATATACTAGATGAGGTGTGAGTTTGAGGTTGGCTAGAAGTTGGTGATTGAGAGGGTTGTTCAACTATTTGAGGCGGGTTTCAAAGAGTGTTTGTAGGGTTGGTTAAATTGCTAATTGTAAGGTTGGGGTGGTGGTTGAAATATTGGAAGGGAAATTGATTGTGATAGAGTGGTCATGATTAGATCAAGCAGATACAAAACATTCTTTTGCATTTGACCAGCAAGGATGTTTTTGTCTGCGTCATTTGTTGAATTTGTTGGTCTTCATATGCTTTGGGTTGCACTTCATTTTTGTGTTTGTTTTGTTGGAACAAGGATTGGATCAAGTCTATTATGGTAAACTAAGTAGGGGAGGGTGCAATGGTGGCAATGAGAAAGGGTAACAAGGTTTGGCTCCCTGAGAATTAGATGACCCAAAGACTCCATGGGTGCATGGGTTTGTAGAGCTTACTAGACAATATCTCTTGCATGAGGGAGTGTTAACGACCATTGTTTGAATCTTCAATTAGGTAGTTAGAAATTCATTAGTGTATATATATATATATATATATATATATATATATATATATTTTGATTGATTGTAGTTAATTTTGTGTCAATCACTTTCTTTTCGTGTCATCTTTTTTTGTCATTGTCTATTTTTAGAGGCATTTGAGCATTATGAGGTGCAACTAGCTATAAAGACCATGCATGTACCTTAAATTAGCTCAAAGTGAATTTATGTTTAGTCATGGTAGTCAAAATCGAGATCCTACTCAAGATCGGAAAGGAAAATATAAATCGTAAATTGGAAGATCGTAACACGGATCGTAAGATCCTACAAATTTTATTGTGACTCAAAATTCATTAATAAATTTCATAATATATGAAATAAAAGAGTACATCACTAGGTGCAAATCAACATCCTACATATATAGGAGTAACAAAATAATGATTCTTCTAAACCAAATAGTCTTCTAAGTTAAATTCACAATCTTCAGCTCCATCATTCCCATCTCTTTCATCATTGAAATAAACCATATCTAAGTCTTAACTATGTAAAGTTTCATCTTCCTCTACTTCAATTAGAATCAAGTTCTCATCCAAATCCAATGCTTCATTTTGCTCATGCTCATCTTCCATAATCCACTCTTCAAATGATTTCGAGCTGGTTTTCTTGTTTGTTTCTTCTTGGCTAATTTTGAATTGGCCATAACAAAGACAACATCATTCATTGTACTTTGCTTTAGCCTATTTATTCTCTTTGTGTGGACCTAAATAAATGCAAAGACAAATGTGATAAGCAAGCACTACTAGTAATTTATTATAGAATATATTACACTTACGTCCGGAGGAGCTACATGTCAAGTTTAATATATGAATTGCAAATTTTTGGAGTTTAGGATACTCATCACCATAAGACTCCCACCAATTTGCTGGAGTCTTTAAATTAATTGACCTAGTAGCCAAGGGACAACCAAAATATTTTGCTTGTTTTCTAAAATCATCAATTTGTACATCAAAATGAGAGTTTGTTCATCCTCATCCTCGACCATCCTAGCTATACATTCCATCAAACCTCGTTTCACTTCCCAATCTGCTTTAAATCCAAGACGACAATGCATTTGAGGGTTAAGAAAATAGCCTATAACATGCAAAGTCCTATGGAGTTTCTTGTCCTACCTTTCATCAATGATGTTCCATAAAGGCAAATAACTAACCAAAATACATTACATTGAGTTAGTTTTTTGTTTTCCATTAACAAATATAGATAGTTAGATGACTAATACTTATTTTTGACAACATTGAAAGCCTTTTGAATCTTCTCCTTTGCTTGATCCATTGCTTCATAAATGAATCCCATGGTTGGCTTTTGATCCGAATCAACTAATCGAAGTACTTCAATTAAAGGCAATGCACCCTTCAAAAAAGTTATTATATTCTTCCAAAACTTCTTATCTAAAACAATATCTTCAACTATTTTACCATCAGTGGTTTTAGCAAACTTGCTAGACTTCCACTCATTGCTAGTAAACATTCTAATCAAAGCTCATTTATTCTCATGTAGGCATTCTAACGTCAGGTAAGATGTAGCGAAATGGGTAACACCCGACGTCACCAAATCCCTTTCTTTTGTGAAATGTTGTAATAGAGAAATTAGAGAAGATCTTGAATAAATAAAGGTAGTAATTTCTTTACCTTTTGGAATTGTTTCCTCACCAGGATCTTCTTTTCATAATCTTCCAACATTAAGTCGACACAATGTGCAGCACATGGTGTCCAAAATAGCCTTTTTCTCTTTGTCATCAACAAATGGCCAACAGCTTTATAGTTTGCTGAATTATCGATGACAACTTGAATGACATTTTCTTTCCCCACCTCTTCAACAATGCTATCCATCATCTCAAAAACTTTCTCAGTTGTTTGCAGAGACATCTATGGACTTCAAAAACATAGTTCCCTTTGGGTTGTTCACCAAGAAGTTTATTATTGTCCTTCTTTTCTTATCAGTCCAGCCATCGGTCATAATAGTACACCCCATTACCCCATTTTTTCCCATTCATCCCTATGTGCTTGTAAAGCAAGGGATGCATTTTGAACTTCCTCCTTCAAATATTTAACTCTGATCTCATGATAAGATGAAGGCTTAAATCCAAGACCATGTCTTGAAACTAAATCAAGCATAACAATGAATTCTTCACTTTTTGCCACATTGAAAGGTATAACATTATTATAGAAGAATCTAACAATTGCTTGACAAGCTTCCTCTCTCATACCTTTCTTAAACATGTTGTTGATGGTAGTTTGTGTACCAACTACTCTCTTTTTAAAAATATTTGTAGGACTTGAAGCTTCACTATTTTTTCTTTTCTCACTAGCTTCTATTGTTTCCTCCTCCGTATTTAGCCTTGATTTCTTGTTTAAATTTTGTTCCAAACCAACAACAATTTCCCACATCTCTTTCTTCACTTCATCAGTAACATCCTTGCAAGCACCAATTGATAAACTCCCACTGTTTACTACCTTCTGACAGTATTTGCATTGTAGCTTTCTAGTATCCCCACCAACACAATTACAATTCTTCCATGCTATATCACTTCTATTTCCTGGGGCATTTTTTAGAGCCACGGGTATAGAAGATTTTGAAGTCATTTAATAATGCAAAGTGGATTGCAGTTTGGATGTCATGAATAGTGTAGGTTGACAAATTGGTGTGGTGATGGTGTGGAAGAAACAAAGGGAATGGCCATTTGGGTACATGTAAACTAACAGAGTGAAAAAAAAACAGAGAGAATAGAGGGAATGGTAATTTTACTGTGCAGTACAATAGTTTGTGTCATGCGTGTCATGTTAGTTCTATTATTTATAAAGAAGAGGAAGTAGTTCTTTTAATCTTAGCAAAAGGAGGGAATTAATGATTTTTAATGGTAAACAGTGGTGGCAAGGAGAGAATTAGTAGTTTTTTTTAAGGTAAACAATCAGCGTCTTGCTTTTTTATTTTGGGAATTAGTGAATTTTAATTGTAAGCTATGACGGCAAGGAGAAAATTAGTAGTTTTATAAGGTAAACAGTCATTGTCTCGCTATTTTATTTTCTCAATCTTTAAGGAGCAGATTTTTTAATCCTAATAAAAGGAGATAAACAGTAAGGGCTATTATTCTTGATCCCACTTTTTTATTTTTTAATGTTAGATGCCGCTTCTTTTAACATAAGAGAGAGGGAGACAATAATTTTTTTTAAAAAAAGTTACTTTTACCTATAACTTTTACGTTGTAGGTTTTATGGTGCAACTTTTTTCTTTTAAGAATCACTAACGGGCTTTTAAAACTGGGCTTTAGAAGTTTAAAAAATTAGGTTAAAGATTTAGGGTTTTAAAAAACATGTCTTAGTTTCGTCCTCACGAAGAGACGCTACTGCTAGATGTGAGATGCGAAAGTTGTCATCGAAGTTGTCGTGAGAGTCAACGCTGCAAGAGTCGCTATTGATAGAGGGCGCGATCGCTACCGTTGCCGCCACAAGGTCTATCTGCTCAGTTTCCTCACTATTGGAAGGGATTGTGACGAGAGGCCGTGAGAGAAGCACCGTCGCGATTGGAAGGGACTACATAGCCGAAATCGCCACTCTCAACCAATTTGTGATTTACAATGGCGATCCAACATGATCCGTGAAGATCGTGTATTTTAAATGAAGCACGATCGAAGAGGATGCAAAAGATCGTACACTCATACGATCTTACGTTTTGGGTTATGATTTTGACAACCATGTGTTTAATTTATCATGGTGAGATGCTCAATTTTTTGATATGATGTTTGCGTATGCAGTTAGAGTATCCCGTGAGTTATAAAGCTCTAGGAGCATGCTTGGGTCAAAAGTGTTTTCTATAACAAATAAGTGAAGCTAGTTTAGAATTTAAAAAATACTACTATGTGATGAAATTTGGTTTGTGTGATGGTGGAATATTATGATTTGTTGTGTTGAAATATGATTTTAATGATGTTTCTAGATGATTGAATTTGCAATAATTTCTAGTATGTATTCTAAGCTTTCTACATTGATGGTAACTCTGATTGATTGTGTAACTTGGCTAGATTTGTTTAAGGCTTTGATAAAATCATAATGGTGTGTGTTTTCAAGTGAAAAATGAGTAAAATGTCTTGATAGATTGCTTAGTTGTGCACCTATTAGAACTTCATACAAAATTATGCTTAGGAGCACACCTATCAAAACTATTTAGAAGCTCTATTGCTTTTACTCGTTGGACGAACTATACGTCGTTGGGCGAGCTTGTCAAAAGTTATGCCAGGATGCATGTTTACTAAAAACGAGTAAACAAAAAACGAGAGTAAGATGTGTGCTTGACTAGTTAGGTGAGAGGATTTTGCTGGACAAATATTTAGAGAATTTAGTCCCAATACTCTCCCATTAAGCAAGCCTGTAGTTCGTTGAAAGAGAAAGTTTTATGCTAAGTTAGAACATCAATGTTATATTTTCACTAGGCAAGTAGTGTGAATGCAATGGGAACTCGTTGAGCAAGACATGTATCCATTAAGTGGGGATATACATACATGAGATTGTAGATATGGTTTTAAATCTCTATATTTTGGATGATTTGATATGATTTACGTGGAATGTTGTTGGTGAAAGCAAGTTAACTCACAAGAGGAGGAAAAATATCTTTTACTCAATAATGATCTGTTTTAAATACATATCTTGTAACAACAACCCACTAGCAAATTGTAACTTAAATAAAATAACAAATTTCTAAACAATAGCCATTAACATAATTGAAAAATAAATGAGTGATTTAAAACAAACAATTTCCTAAAAATAGGGCTAGATAGCAAGAAACAAAAAACTATTAAATAAATATCTGATGCACATTAATGCACACTAATGCACAGGTTAAACACTCCTTCTTGCATCAATGGTCAATGAGTCCACGCTTCTCTCTTAGTGACTCAAAGTTGTTTCTTGTAAATGCTTTGGTGAAGATATTTGACAATTGATCTTTAGTCTTGCAGTACTTCAATCACACTACACCATCTCTCTGTACATCTATAAGAAAAAATAACTTGATACTGAAATGCTTTGTTTTTCCACGAAAAACAAGATTTTTTGAGATGACAATGGGGCTGCCTGGTTGTCCACCATTATTTTTGTAGTCATCTCTTGCTTCAAGTGCAAATCACTTAATATTTTCTAAGCCATAAGGCTTGATTTACAGCTACTGTGGCTGCTATGAATTCAGTTTCAACGGTTGATTGTGCAACAATTTTTTGCTTTTTGAAGAATATTCCCGATCTAAAATTGAAATAATAGTCTAAGGTGCTCTTCATGTCATCTAAAGATCCTCCTCAATCATTGTCAGAGTAACCTTACAACTTAAAATCTTCTGATTGACTAAACTTGATGCCATAATTTAAAGTCCCCTTGACATATCTCAACACCCTTTTTGCTCCTTTCAAATGAGATTCTTTGGGACAATTCAAAAATCTTGAAAGTACACATATTACATACAATATATCAGGTCTTGTTGCAATGAGATACATTAAGCAACCAATTAAGCTTTTGTAAAATGCTTCCTTCACTTGTTTTGAAACATCATTTTTGCATAACTTCTCCTTTTGATACATATGAGTGTTCATACTTTTATAGTTTTCCATGCTAAACTTTTTCAAGATTTCCTTTGCATACTTCCTTTGACTGATGAAAATTTCACCATTCTTTTGATTAACCTCCATACCAAGGAAAAATGACATTTCTCCTAAGTTTGTCATCTTAAAAACTTGTAGCATATCATCCTTAAATTGCTGAATAAGTTCAGGGTTGTTGCTAGTAACTAGGAGATCATCAACATATAGAGAAATCACAACAAAATTAGCTTGGTTACCTTTGATATATAAAGTGGATTCACTATGACTTTTAACAAAGCTTAGTTTTGATAAGAATTCATCAATTCGGTTATACCAAGCTCTTAGGGGGCATGTTTCAAACCATGTAAAGCCTTCTTTAATAGATAAAATTTTTCTTCATGCCCTTTCACCAAGAACTCTTCAGGTTGCTCAATAAAGATTTTTTCCTCTAGAAATCCATTTAAAAAGGCTGACTTGACATCAAGTTGGTAGATTTTCCATCCCTTTTGTGCTACAATAGCTAGCAACATTCTGATGGTATATTGCCTTGCAACCGGTGCAAATGTATCAAAGTAATATACTCCAAAAATTTGAGCATAAACTTTTACGACTAACATTGCTTTATACTTGTTAATTGAACCATTTGCATTCAACTTTGTTTTGAACACCCATTTCACTCCTATGAATTTCCTATTTTTAGGCCTTTCAATAAGCTCCCAAGTTTGATTTTTTTCAATCATGGAAAGCTCCTTTTGCATTGTAGCCATCCATTTGGGATCCTCCATTGCTGCATAATAACCTGTAGGTTCTAAAACTGCTACATTGCATCTATAATAGATATCTGAAAGTAATCTAGTACCTCTTACAGGTGCATCATCAACTAGCTCATATTGATCAATGAAGGGTCAACTATTGGCATATTTTCAGCATCATTCCAATTCCATTACTCATCCCCCATGAAGTACACATCCCTACTTATAAGAATTTTCCTTGTAGAAGGTTGAAAAACTCTATAAGCCTTGGATACTGAATTGTATCCTACAAAAATCACAAGTTTAACTTTCTTGTCTAACTTGTCTTTCTTAATCTGTGGCACATAAGTGAAACTCAAGCATCCAAACAATTTAAAATTTTTTAAGAAGGGTTTATTGTCACACCAAACCTCAAATGGAGTCTTCCCATCAACTACTTTGGGAGAAGTCTATTTAACAAAAATATTTTAGTGTTTGCAGCCTCTGCCCAATTTGTCCTTTGGTAGTCCTTTCTCATGAAGCATAAATCTCACCATTTCCATTATTGTCCGATTCTTCCTTTGCCATTAACATCTTTCTCCACCAATTGACCAACACTTAGTAAGTCTTGATCAATCTCAAGTACATACAAAACATCATGAATTAATTTTGTACCTGCATATCTTTCAATTGCTACAATGCCCTTTCCTTCAACAACAATCAGATCACCATTGCCAATTCTAACTTTTGACACCTATGATTTATCCAACTCTTTAAAAAGTTGTTCATCATGGGTCATGTGGTTAGTATAACCATTTTCCACTAACCAACATTCACTTGAGTTGTTGCTTGAGAAACATGTTGCAACAAACAATTGCTCCTCCTATTGTTGATCTACAACTTGACTCCCATCATTTGGTTGAGTATTGCTTTTAAAGATTCGAATGTGATGTCCTAACTTGTTGCATTTTTCACACTTAACATCAGGCCTTCTCCAACATTTGAAAGGAGGATGACTCGATTTGTCACGGTGCTTACAAGGAGGAAATCCTTTGTTTTTGTCTCCATTATTGTTGTGGGTTGCGTCTTGGGTGTTGAAATTCTTCTTCTTGTATTTCTTCTACTTGTTTTTCTCTCCTTGGTTAAGTTGCAATTTAGCCTACAATGCTCATTTCACAGAACCCTCGTCTCTTATCAACCTTCTTTGTTTTTGGGCTTGCAAAGCATTTATTAGTTCTACCAAAGTAAGTTTTGACAGATCCTTTGTATTCTCTAAGGAAATAATAGTAACCTCAATTTTCAAGAATGGTCACCAATATTTTCTAAACGATTCGTGAGAGTCAAGTAATCCTACTCTATTAGCAATGCCACAAAGTTTATTAGCATTGCCACAAAGTTTATTAGCATACTCTTTAATCGTTTCAGACTCCTTTATTTTTTACATCTAAAATTCTCGAATCAAATTTAGGCATTCTTATTCCCTTATTTGTATGATCTCCTTCATATTCACCCTTCAGGAAATTCCAAATTTTAAATGTTGAATCAAATATCATAAATATAATGGAAATGTCTTTTGATACAACAACCAACAAAGAGGCTTTTGCCTTTGACTTTCTTCCTTTCTTCTCCTTATGATTTTTCATTTGCATCAACATTGGATTGTCTGGTAAGGTGGAACTTCGTAGTCCTCTTCGACAGCTTCCCAAGCATCATTTAACTCTAGATGTGCCTTCATTCTTGTTGCCAAGATATAATAATCATCACCATTAAACGCACGGGGTGCTAGTGTTGTGAATGGTGTTTTAGAATCCATCTAATTGATGAATTGAAGCAAGGTGTTTTGGCCTTTTTTTGTGATGGGTCACTCTTAGGTTTACTCACAGGTCCATCTAAAAACGAAGGCTTTTAATACCAATTTGTTAGTGAAATCACATTAACTCACAAGATGAGGAAAGATATGTTTTATTCAATAATGATCAGTTTTATATACATATATTGTAACAACAGTCCACTAACAAATTGTAACTAAAATAAAATAACTAATTCCTAGACAATAGCCACTAACATAATTGAAAATAAATGAGTAATTTAAAATAAACAATTTCCGAAAAATATGGCTAAATAGCAGGAAACAAAAAATTGTTAAATAATTATTTGATGCACACGTTCAACAAATGCTACTATATGTGGTAATGTGTGAAATGTATTAGCAACATAGTTGAAATGAGATTATCGTAAATATGCTAGTATTGAACTCCCATAGAGAAAGATACTTAGTTTTAATCGTCGAACAAAGTTTTTATCTATAGATTCGATAAGAGATCGAATTTTACAAATATAAAACTTACCTTGTCATACTCTTTGGTAGGGATGTGACCCAACTTTGATATATAGTTATAGCCTCTCAATACACTTGTTTTCCAAAGGTAGAGTCAGATGTCTAATTGTGTATAAGTGAGTCATGATGACTTTGTTTGTGATATGCACTTGAGATTTTGATGTTTGAGTATAATATATTAAATGTGAAAGAATGATTGGTTATTGATAAGTGCCCATATGGGATAATTTTGAGTGGAATTTGATACTTATCTTATTTATATTTTGTTGAATTTCTGTAAATCATCACAGTTTAATTTGTTTTGCAGTTTCCAAGACCAATAGAGAGTCAGAATGGAAAAATAAAGAAAATGAATGAATTTCAAGCAATTATGGGCAAAACTAACACTAGTGTAGTTAAGCGGCAAAGTTGAGGTTTGAGCCCAAAAGCAAATCCATTGCAAAGGGAAACTTCAAGCACTAAACCTGAGGCTAAACCATGAAGACTCCTTTTCTAGGAAGTTATCTTAGAAGCTACAACACTAGAGCGTGAAACCTAAGCCACAAAGGAAACCTAACCAGGAAGGAAAACTTTGCAATTGGAGTCACAAGTGCACTGTTGAGCACTATCGAGCACTATCCTAGACAATTTATAACAATAGAGTTGCACATTTGTTTAGACAGACTTTTGGAGGAGTTATTCACTATCTTGTATTATTTTCATCTATCATGAGGATCTAAACCTATCTAAGTGTTAAAGCAAATATGTAACCTTATGGAACTCTCTTGTATTGGTACTGTTATATTTATCAAAGTATGCTTTTATTACATGTTTGTCAATTAGTTTATGCTTGTTGATGGATGAACTAATCACTCATCTTATTTCACTGGTTAGAGATTGAGTATGAACTAGTTCCAAACATGTGGTCCAACTGATTCTCCTCATACTTTTATATGTTGGGAATAGATTTAAGGCTCTAGTTGGTTATAAAGTCTCGATCTTAAAGCAGGCGATTAATTCAAGCAACCACTAAGGAATCATACTGATGTTTGAAGATCCTAGATTCTAGGTGTCAAGAATGGACCTAGAGTTACATTCAAAGAAAACTCCTAGGATATGAATGATTGTGTCATTATAAATAATGATGGAAGAAATACAAAAGAGGGGTAAAGTGGTGAAATCTAGCTTCAACACGTCTTTATTATCTTGAAGTTAATCTTTTACTTAAAATTGTTTTAGTACATCTTTTCTCAATTAAATCTACACTTTTTACACATTGAATTTGTTTTCACACTTCTTGTTTACCTCAAACATTGTTTCATTCAAATCAAACTAGTTTAAACTTTGTGTATTCTACCAAATCCCAATGGATATGACTCTTGTACTACAAACGACCCTCTATGTTGAAGAATTGATTGCATTGGAGCATCAACAATTATTCTAAATTGACTTTTAATGTTATAAGTAGTATGATTTAAACTTACTCTAACTTACCTTATGTTTTGGTTGTGTTTTTGGTATTCGCATGCTATAATCGTCTGTTTCATGAGAGCAAAGATAATGTAGGGGCATGAGAGGAGCTACACTAAGACTGCATTGAGTGTGTCTAACTAATATAGAGTCTATAGTATGAATATGGATACTTATATTATGTAATCATTTTGTTCTAAATTTCTTTTGAAATACTATTTTAGAAAATCTTTCATGTGGAAGATTATACATACATGATGATATAGTTACCTCTCTATTATGAAGTGTGTGTTCCATGTTGTCATGTAATAACCTATTTGATAGCACTCATAGACTATAACTAAGTCATTACATACATAGTATTTTTAAATATATTTTAATCTTTCTAATAAGGTTGAGCGAATATATTCAACCTGTTTTCTTCCTCTACAATGTGGTTCAAGTTTTGTTATATGTGTTCTACAAGATTCATCTGCGATGTACAAGATTCATCTACTATCTACAAGATTCATCTGCGTTTTACAAATTTAATCTCAAAAATCATATTTGATAACTCGCCTGAATGAAACTGTATCCACAAATATCCATATCCGACAAACCCAAAATAAAAAACGGTCGAAATGGATTGAAAAATATTAAATATGGATTAAACTGAATTAGCCTGATTGAATCTGAAGCCGATCCGACCTGACCATTGCTTAGCCCTACTTTCTAAGATTAAATTTGGTCGTTGTAAAATTCTTGAATATTATTACTTCGATTGCTAATATTATTAAACACAAGTTAACTCCTATTGAATAAATGATTAAATACCGACCTATTTTAATATTGTAATATAATGTCAACATATCTCACTTAAAAAAACTCCTCAAATTTGTATGAAAAAATATATTTTTCAAATTTAACATATGAATATCAGGGATTATAATATTTATTTAATTTTTTTTAGTATAACCAAAGAAAGATGAGACAATAAACCGAAATTCACACGTTTTTATTAAGATTAAAAATTGATTTCAAAATGTCTGGAAACAACTAAAGTTATGTAAACTAAAATTAAAACATACTCATTTTAAAAAACTAAATTTTATTTAACACTACTAAAAACTTTATGAGATTTTTTTCATAAATTTATTAAAAGCTTTTTTAAGAAAAGATTTTTTTTTTGTCATATTTTTAAAAATTTTAATTGATAAGTAATTTTTTTATAAATAACTATTTTCTAGAAAATTATAAAATTCAAAAACATTTCTTATAAAATTATCTGTGAAATGTGTTTTATGTAAAATATTTTATAAAAAAAATTACAATAATTTTTTAATTTTTTTTATAATAAAATTTGTAAGTATTTTTAACAAAAATATTTTTAAAATAAAATTAGTAGAAAATATGAATGTTACTAAAATATTAAATAACTTCCACAGAAAGTAAAACTTATATCCCGTGAAAATCTTTGAGGATGATATACTTAAAATAAGAATAAGTCACATACTATAATATATAATAGTATAACAATTTTTTTAAAAAATTGTATGTTTGTGGATATTTTTGCATATGTCATTTAATTTAATTATTTCAATTATATTGAATACGAAATGAGATGAAAGAAAATAATACTATGATTAAGTTATTATGAAATCATGCATACCAAACTTTGACGTTACATGCATTGTTTCCATTTGGTAAAGCAAATATCTACGAGATAGGAACGTGATGGTATGTGATGCTACAATTGGCTGCAAAACTTGTGATGCAAACGGCTTAATTCCAAATTCTAATCGATTTTAAGCACCTTTTTAACCAAATTTAGATCCTCAACAATGCACATCCCTCTCAATGACACACAATTTCTGAGTAAAAGAATAATTAACTTGCAATCGCATGCATCACATGAAACTAACTAGTAATCCATATTTGGGCATGGCAAAGAGAAACTTTCTTGGGCTTAGGTTACTTTTCTTGGCTGATTATCACTTTTTGGCTAAACAAATTAGGCACTGACAATTGTTATAGTAAGTAATGGTGTGCATACGTAAAACAGTGACTGGAAACTAATCTTCTCTAACTACGTGAACCATTAGATTTATTTCTAATTCAATATAAAGTAATGATTGTAATTTGTTTATATATCACAATTTGTTCTTATTGTTACTTGAAATGAGATCTTATGTATCTTTTCACTTTAAAAAATTAACATCTCAAATATAAATATATATATATATATATATATATATATATATGATAGGTTATATTTTTTCATATATGGTTTATAGTCATAGTCATGGTTATGGCATGGTCATTGAGAGATTGTGGTTCTATATGGTTATATGACATTAGTCTTACACATATAAGACCTTAGACACCACTTTTACACCAAAACCTTAAGGCAATGTTGTTATGGGTCTTTATTCTTATATAATGTTTAACTTTGTTTATTCTATCCAATGTGGGACTTTTTTTGACTCACACTTGGACTATATATATATATATATATATATATATATATATATATAAAGCGAGTTAGCAAAATTCCATAGGGTGATACAATAATCCTAAAGAATTTTAAATAAACATATTAAAAGATGTTTAAAGACATTTAAGTATAAAAAGTCACTAGTGCAAGAAAGGGTTTTAGCCGCGATTATTTTGACCATTTAACTTCGATTTAAGTCCCGAGGCATTTTGAGCTGAGACAAAGAGGAGTGACCTTTCTGTCTTAGTTATGACCCAAGACATATTTCTCCCTTATTACCTCGGTTCTAGAGGAAACCGAGGCACAATATACATTAAAAAAAAATTAGACGATTGTTCACATGATGGGATTTCTCCAATTCCTTTGAGCAATTCTTTGCTGGAGAACGATGCAGACATTTGAACCTTTGACGCAACAGATTTGTGATGCCAACCATCGCTCTGCACCTCGCGACTCAACTAGAAAACACGAACACCATCATATATAAACCTACATCGTGAAGCAAATCATAACATCAACAACAAATCGCGCCTAAGACGAACCACCACAGAATAAAGAACGACGCACCAGAGTGAAGTAGCACGCACCTCCACCATTAGCCACCGTAAACGAATCAGAACCGTAAGCCATCGAACCTCCATGTGTGTCATTTCCAAATCCCTCTAAGCATACCCAACCACCTTGATACTCCACCCACCACTTTACCTCCAAAATAAAACTCAAAACTAAACTGGATTGAATGTAAAATGAAAGAAAGTTTGAGATTGCATGTTGGATCTGAGATAGCATGAAAGAAAGTTTGGAACTTTGGAGAGGATTGGGTTTGAAACCTTGTGAGAAGAAGAAGAACCTCGCGAGTAGAGAAGAAGACAAAGTAGTGACTGTTTGTTATTTGGTTTTTTTTAACCTAACTCTTTTGCCTCGATTGAATTAAAAATCGGGGCATAAAACCATTTTTTGCCTCGGGTCCTGCACAACAGAGACATAACCCTTTTTGTTCAAAATGAAAAATTAAAAATAGTGAGAAAGTTGAAAATTCTAGTTGGCATTAGAGCTCGGGTCTATGTGAACCGAGGTAGAATGGGGTTTTCTGCCTCGAGTATTATGATAACTGAGGCATAAAAGGTTGCCAAAATTTCAAAACTGCCACTACATGTTTATATGCTTCGCTTGCTCTACAACCGATGCATAAAGGCCAAGTTAGAAAGTCAAAAATGCACTAGTGAGTAGAAAAAGACAATTAAATGTTTCCTATTCCTAAAGGTTTGACACAAATCTCACCCCTTATTTGCTCATAACTAACCTGCTAAGTTGAAAAAATAAATACAAACATAAATGAACAACAAATAGAAAAATAAAAGTCATTTATCAAATAATATTTACCAATTTTTTGTCTGGTAATGAAAGAAATAACACTAAAATATAATCCAAAATATACATTCAACAATTCCACAGAAAAATAACAAAAGATAATAAACAAATTTTTCTCCTTAAACTACTAACTACCTTACATTTTAGCAAACATATGAAGCATAAAACAAAACAATCAAACATGTTAGAAGAGTGTATAATATGATTGAATAATATCTTTGATTAATAACTTCATAAACTATCTAGACAATGATGTCTCTCTTGGAGGACATCATGTCCTGTTGGTAAGATATTATATTAGGCTTAGACATATAAATAGTAAATCTCTTAACATTATCACATTATCATCAAACTTTCATGCTAAATTTTCAAAGCATAAAAATAATGTCTCATGTGAAACGCCAATTTAAGAACAATGTCTAACAAAACTACAAAACTTTCCAAAACATAAAAATAAAAACAATTTACACGTCATATTTACAAATCATTCTCAAAAGGCAAGTGATTGTATTAATCCACTTTCCATCCCTAGAAAAAACATAAAGAACCATGAAATATAACAATATACCAAACAACGAAAAATACTGTAACAGGGCAACTAACTACCAGTAAAATAAATTTAAAACCCAAATAGCTCCTAAAAGTTTAAGTGTGTACACATTTTAGATAAATAAACTAAAAGACGTACAAATTTAAATTGAAATCTTAAAGAATCCAACGACATTTCAGAATAAAAAGTAGAGAAAGACATTTAAATGTTCCCTATTCCTAAATGTTTGACAGAAATCTCACCTCTTATTTTGCTCATAGCAAACCTTGCTAACCTGAAAAAACAAATACAAACAGAAATGAATAGCAAATAAAAAAAATAAAAGTCATTTATCAAGTACATAAAACATCTTATAATTGATTTGACAATAATATTTACCTTAAATGCGTACAAATTTTAGATAAATAATCCAAATGACGTACAAATTTAAATTGAAATCTTAAAGAATACAAAAAACATTTCAAAATAATGAGTACAAAGACATTTAAATGTTCCATACTCCTAAAAGTTTGACACAAATCTCACCTCTTATTCTTCTCATAAGTAACCTTGTAACCTAAAAAACAAATACAAACATAAATAGAAAATAGAAAAAATAAAAGTCATTTATCAAGTACAAAAAATAACCTATAATTGACTTAAGAATAATATTTACCATATTTTTGTCTATTAAAGAAATAAATAACACTAAAATATAACCCAAAATATACATTAAATAGGAGAATAACTGAAGATCATAAACAAAATTTTTCCCCCTCACATTTTAGCAAACATATGAAGTATAAATCTAAACAATCAAACTTGTTAGAAGAGTCCATTATGTAATTAATTAATAGCTCCACAATCTTTATCAACAAGATTATGCTTTTATGAGACAACAATAAGGAGATCAGATAAGAAATGAAATATCTCAACAAGATAGGAAATAACACTAAAAAGAAGCAAAATAAAACCCTTAACAAACAATAGAGATCAACAGAACACCATCACACTGTGGCGATAAAAAAAAATACTATTCATTTAATTATTATTATTTCCTACAATATACTTATAAAATTTAAAGACAAAATTATACGATGATATCTGATTATACTTAAAATAGTCACATATATATACACATATATATACATACATACATACATACATACATACATACATACATACATATATATATATATATATGTATATATGTATGTATGTATGTATGTATGTATGTATGTATATATATATATATATATATATATATATATATATATATATATATATATATATACTTTTACAGTACTATATGCATCTTATATCTACATTGTTTAGTAAATCTTATATTTCCTATACTAGAAGAGGAAGAAGTGTTATTTATTTACAGTTTCCCCCTCATATACTGGTTTTCAAACAGGTGGAGGGAAAAGGTTATGGATATGGTTCACTTGGACTGTTGGGGGTAAATAGAAGGTAACTCTGATTTGTCCTTTGATGACAATCGACGCATTTGGAGCAGAGAGTAAAGTGATGGTAGAGTTTCCCGTTCCCTGAAATGTTACAGAATTATTCACTGCATTGGTTTGCCATGCATTCCCTAGAAAAACAGCCACAATGTCGGCGAAGAAGGGATCAGGCATGTTGGGGGCAACCATCTATGATAAGGTTGTAAAATTTTTGTGTTTCACACACAATCATAAAATAGGGAAGTGAGACAAATATCACATAAAAAAATACAGCATATCATAATAAAATAAAATAAAATGAAAATTCTCTCAAATCCATAAAATTGAATTTTATCATATTTTATAAAGATATTGATTAATTTTGTAGTGACTAGTCAGGATAAATTAGCTCATGGCCAACAAAATAACTCAAGAACATATCATCTTGAGTAATACTAACTCGTTTAAATCCCCAAGGTCATACCTCCAACTACATTAATCAAATCTTTATTTGTTATAAATTTTATTTCAATATTAAATCATGTAATTATATAAATAAATATATAGGATCAATGAATAATTAAAATAAATATAAATAAAAAGCACTAGTATGTAACTGGAGATAAATATAAAAATATAAATTGAATAAATAGGATCAGTGCACAACTAGAGATGAATATAAATAAATAAATAGGAATGAGAACTACATATAAATTAAAATGAGGTTAGGGACACCCCACTTTAGATAAATATAGAGATAAAAATAATTATGAACATATAAAATAA
The DNA here is from genome assembly GCF_037176805.1 of Vigna unguiculata. Taxonomy (NCBI): domain Eukaryota; kingdom Viridiplantae; phylum Streptophyta; class Magnoliopsida; order Fabales; family Fabaceae; genus Vigna; species Vigna unguiculata. The sequence goes on from NC_140800.1 coordinate 9,448,256, forward strand.
TCTTAGTAAAAAGATAAAATGATAGATGTCTCCTTTCCTTACCTTAATTATTGTGAAAAATGCACCAAGGTTATATGAGATTTGTTTGCTTCTACGCTCCCACTCTCTGTTATTTTCCTCTCTTCTCTTTTTTTTGTTCATTGCACCTTCACCCGTATCTTTCCACTTCCTGTCTTCCAACATCTCTTTGCTATTTATAATGGTGGTGTTATGATTACTTAGTTTCAATTATGATGAAGGATTGACCCCAACCAAGGATGGAGGCACATGCTTAAGAAGACTAAGCATGTTTAGAAAGGAAGTTCACTAATCCTTCATCCATTTCATTTGTGTTTGTTATTTTTTATTCCCTAAGTTGACTTAGTTGAATCAACTTTAGTTGACTTGTTGACCTTTGACTAGGTTTGACTTGTTGACTATAGTTGACTTGACTTAAGCCAACATGCTAATCTATGTTTATTTGCTTTGTAGGTTAATTAGGAGTAAGAAAGCAATGCTAGGTGGCGCATGGTGATTGGGGAGCATAAATGATGTGGAGGAGAGAGTAAAGCAAAGGCATAAAGCATAAAGAAAAAGGCATAAAGCAAGTGTACCTATGTACCTTTGGTCTCCTTTGAATTTAGCACACTTTGGCCACCTTTTGGAGACATATGAGACACATTCTTTGTCTCCTTTTGTGCTAGAACGAAATTAGCCTTGCACACACCATAGTTGGCTCTTTTGTCTCTCATTTTTGTAACCTTATTTGACCTAGTTTCTAGAAGGTAGGGCTAGGTTTTTGTAGAGACATCCTTAGGTATCTTTTATTTGCTTAGAGGCCCCTAAACTCTTCTATATAAGGGGTGCTCCTAGACATGTAAAAGGGTTGAACATTTTGAAGTAAAAACACTCTTGTGTCTCAACCATTTGTGAGAGTTTCCTCCCTTGGGAGTGAATACTTCTAAGCCTTATCTTGCATAGCAAGTGGCGGCACACATCCACTCATCTTCAAGGTTGCCATGGCTTCTAGCCTAGCCTTGTAGTGGCGTGCTTCTCACATTTTTACCATTCCTTTCCTTTCCATTTTATGTTTTCTTCTTCCTTTAATTGTTCTTGGTTTTCTATGGTTTATGTGCTTTCCATTTCCTTTTTGTTTTGAATCAATCCATCATCTTCTTCTCTTGAGCTTTGTGAAAGGAACCTTCACATCTAGATAGCTTGCTATCTTAATGTCCAGTGGGGATTTCACTTAGCTTTCTTAATCAACTCACACCATATTTAATAATCTTAAAAAGGAACAAGATAATCCTTCATCATTTGGTATCTAGAGCTTTGGTTGTCCTTGAATATGGTGTTTTCATGTTCTAACCTTGTCCTCTGTAGCTATCTTTGAATGGTCCACATAAAAACAGTGCTGGCAGCAACGTGTGCAATTTTGCAAAAAATACTGCAGCTAGCTCAGTGGTCCAAAAGTAACGTTCTTTATATCAAAAGAAAGCTCCGTGAGTCTAGTTTCCAACAAAAAAAGAATTAACGCATTTGGAGTTCTGTGGAGAGAGTTATGATCAAATGAGTGAGCAAAGGTCAGAGCTGCCGAGAATACGAAAAACAACGTTTTCAGGTTATGTTGTGGCAATTTTGGCTTCGGCTTTGTGACTCTTTTGCTCCTAAATGTGGTTGGATAACATGTCTTTTGATGCTTACTCTTTGAGCCTCAAATCCATGAGTTTAAATGCATGATAGCTACATGTTTGTGTCTTTGTGTATGTCATGTTGAGTCTTTAAATGTGCCTAACTTTTGCTTGAGTCATATGTCATATGTTAACTTGAAGTTTTCTTATTCTTGTTCTTCCAAGTATTTGAATATTGCATTCACTTTATGTCTTGCTTGATGTATGCTCCATGAAATTGATTTTGGCCTAAAACTTGAGGAACTAAGTGTCCAAGCCACCTAAAACTCTTTCTCACCATTTTATGAAACTAGTTGTGGAAAGAAGAAAATTTTACACCAATTTTTGCCTAAAAACCGAGAGCAACCTTGCTCCTTGGTGAACTAAAAGTGTGTTTTTCACTAGGTGTTATGCTACTAGTTTTTCATACTTGAGAATTGGGTGATATTGGCTAATTAGTTTCATGCTTTAACTTGGTTATGATCTTTCTTGGTGTATGCATGATTTAAGACTTGAAGATGCTTGTCAAGTGCTTTCCATAGAGTCTTTAAAATGTGCTTTTCTTGTTTTAGTCTTGTTAAAAGTTTTGTCTCAAACTTTTCTTCTTTAGAGTTTAGCTTTCCTTGTTTTTGTGCTTTTCTTGCTTGTCACTAGGTGTTCTTTGTTTTGTCTTAGTAGTTTTCTTTTCTTGAAACTCTTGGGATGTTGTGGCCGAATCACTTGTATTGAATTTGAAAGGTTTTGAACAAGTTTTTAAAAGTGTTTGCTTCACTCCTTTGGTGGATTTTGAGTGCTAGCCTTGCCTTGTTATTTTGGGAGAGTGATCTAAACACTTGGGTTACATTTTGGGTTGGATTTGGTCTCGATTTTCATGTTTTCTAACCACTAATCCATTTATTTTGTCTCGGATTTGAGTGTTTTTGTTGTAGGAATCATGGCAAGTTCATCAAATGCACCTACACCAAACAAAAACAATACATTGATGAGATTGCTTCGGGATTTGGAGTTGTCTAGGAAGGAGGCCTTTGAACAATTGAGAAAAGACAAGGAGCAAAGTGACCTAAGAATCCAAGAGCACATTCAAAGGCTTGAAGCTAGGGAGAAAGAAAGAGAGCCTAGGAAAAGAGGGCATTCTAGGCGCAACCCATCACAAGAGAAGCAAACTCTAAAGATTCCTAAGTTCTATGGTGGAAGTGATCCCAAAATCTTCCTTGATTGGGAAGCTAAAGTTGATCAAATTTTCAATGAAAATCATGTAAAGGATCAAGCACAAGTTGATCTAGTAGTTTTAGGATTTTTGGAGTATGCCAATACTTGGTGGCATAAAGTTTGTAAGAATTATGACCAAGGGCCACCCGCGGCATCTTGGATGGACATTAAATCTCTTATGCGCGCTAGATTTGTTCCTCCCTCCTATAGGAAGGAACTTCTTTTGAAGCTCCAAAAGCTTCACCAAGGTTCTATGAGTGTGAGTGAGTACTTTAAAGAATTAGAGTCTCAAATGCGTAGGGTTGAAATAAAAGAAACTAACAAAGAGAAAATAAAAAGATTTGTGAGTGGTCTTAGGAGAGACATACAAGACCAAGTATTGTTGTATGAGTACTCCACTCTTGAAAATGTTTTCACACTTGCCCTTGGGATTGAAATTCAATTGAAAAGAAAAAGAAGGGCAAGGAAGAGTTACTCACCCAACCACTACTTTAGTCACTCATGGAAGGGAAAGGATAAAAAGAAACATGATAAGTTCCCTTCTAACTCTCATCAAGAACCACCAAGTAAAAGTAAGTCACCAAGTGATCACATTCACCATTCCACTTCTCAAAGATCAAGTTCCATTAAATGTTTTAAATGTTTGGGTTATAATCACATTGCTTTAAATTGCCCAACCAAAAGGACCATGATCTTAAAGAAGAGTAATGATGTTGAAAGTGAACACTCATCTCCCTATTCTCTTTCAAAAGAATCTTCTTCCTCTAGTAAAACTAAAATTTTTGAGAAAGACCCTATGTTATTAAGGCGCATGATAGGTCAAGATCAAAGTGAGCTTGAGCCAACTCAAAGAGAAAACATTTTTCAATCTAGATGCAAAATTAACAAATGGGTTTGCTCTCTAATTATTGATGGAGGAAGTAGTACCAATGTAGCTAGCACAAGGTTGGTGGAAAAGCTTAGCTTAGAGACCATTCCTCATGCTAAGCCCTACAAGCTTGCTTGGATAAGTAAAGAGGGAGAAATAGATGTCAATAAACAAGTCTTAATTAACTTCTCTATAGGAAGCTACAAAGATGAGGTGCTATGTGATGTTGTTCCCATGGAAGTCACACATATCTTACTAGGTAGGCCATGGCAATTTGATAAACAAACTTTACATGATGGCCATACCAACCAATACATTTTCTTCAAAAATGGGAAAAAGACAACTTTACTACCTCTATCACCTCAAGAAGTTAATAAGGATAGAAATATAATAAGAAAAGATAAAGAAGAAAAACAAAAGGGGCAAGCTTTCACTAAGGTGTTACTTGCCTACAAAAAAATTCTTCCAAAGCAAGATGTACATCACCCTTCCTTCTCTTCCCAAGCCAAAAAGGAAAGCCCAAAGCACAAGCAAGAGAGGAAGAATAGTCTAGAAAATAAAGATGGCCTAACCAAAGCTAGGGGTAATACCCTTAGAAAGGATGGAACAAAAGCTCATAAAAGGGAGGCGCAAATCCTCCCCCAAATCAAGTCAAGTTCCATCCACAAAGGCTTAAAGAATTTGTGGTCAAATTCTCTCCAAGAAGGGGAGGATGATGAAGGATTGACCCCAACCAAGGATGGAGGCACATGCTTAAGAAGACTAAGCATGTTTAGAAAGGAAGTTCACTAATCCTTCATCCATTTCATTTGTGTTTGTTATTTTTTATTCCCTAAGTTGACTTAGTTGAATCAACTTTAGTTGACTTGTTGACCTTTGACTAGGTTTGACTTGTTGACTATAGTTGACTTGACTTAAGCCAACATGCTAATCTATGTTTATTTGCTTTGTAGGTTAATTAGGAGTAAGAAAGCAATGCTAGGTGGCGCATGGTGATTGGGGAGCATAAATGATGTGGAGGAGAGAGTAAAGCAAAGGCATAAAGCATAAAGAAAAAGGCATAAAGCAAGTGTACCTATGTACCTTTGGTCTCCTTTGAATTTAGCACACTTTGGCCACCTTTTGGAGACATATGAGACACATTCTTTGTCTCCTTTTGTGCTAGAACGAAATTAGCCTTGCACACACCATAGTTGGCTCTTTTGTCTCTCATTTTTGTAACCTTATTTGACCTAGTTTCTAGAAGGTAGGGCTAGGTTTTTGTAGAGACATCCTTAGGTATCTTTTATTTGCTTAGAGGCCCCTAAACTCTTCTATATAAGGGGTGCTCCTAGACATGTAAAAGGGTTGAACATTTTGAAGTAAAAACACTCTTGTGTCTCAACCATTTGTGAGAGTTTCCTCCCTTGGGAGTGAATACTTCTAAGCCTTATCTTGCATAGCAAGTGGCGGCACACATCCACTCATCTTCAAGGTTGCCATGGCTTCTAGCCTAGCCTTGTAGTGGCGTGCTTCTCACATTTTTACCATTCCTTTCCTTTCCATTTTATGTTTTCTTCTTCCTTTAATTGTTCTTGGTTTTCTATGGTTTATGTGCTTTCCATTTCCTTTTTGTTTTGAATCAATCCATCATCTTCTTCTCTTGAGCTTTGTGAAAGGAACCTTCACATCTAGATAGCTTGCTATCTTAATGTCCAGTGGGGATTTCACTTAGCTTTCTTAATCAACTCACACCATATTTAATAATCTTAAAAAGGAACAAGATAATCCTTCATCAAATTAGACTAAGCATTTAATGGTGTAGTTCCTATTAGGTTAGTTATAGATTATTTTTAGAAGATATTTTATCTTCTTTTATCATTTCAATACGTCATTCAGTCTGCTGTAACTAATGAAATTATCCGGTCATTAACATATATTTATCATATACGTATATTTTATAGTTATACTATATTATTATTATTTTATTTACTTATTAACTAACCCGTACATGTATCATAATGCATATTCAATTATATATAAGAAATTTATGTATTCTTATAACTGAAACAAAATTATTATAATTATTTAACCAATTGTTTTTTTTATTACCTAACAATATGTTAGTTTACCTATGTATATATAAGTTTATATATATATATATATATATATATATATTTGTAATAATAATAATAATATATAATAAAATGTTTATAAAGTAATACATTATTTATTGATTTATGGATGTTACACACACAATATACAAAAAAAAAAATTCAAACTTCACTACAGCAAAGAGGAAATAAACAAAAAAACAACCAAAAAAACATTGTCACTACAACATTTTTGGTTTTAGGCAACACTAAATATTTCCAAAAATATAGAAGTGTTGCCTATTGTGTTGTAGAAAATCTTAGGTAATGTTTTTTAGTTATTGCTTAGTAGGCAAATTTTTTCTGAATTATTGCATATTAGGCAACAATTTTTGAATTTCCTGGCCTAAATGATAAAAAATCGTTGTCTCTAGTATAGACCACAACCACCTATGCAACGACTACAAATTCATTGTCTAATGTTAAGGCCATGATTTTTGGCTTTAAGCCATGGTTTTTTATGCCTTGCCTAAAGTCATTTTGCTATAGTGTGTTAAAAAGAAACAATAGAACAACATTACACAATACACAAATAAACTCATCAACCTTGACACCACAATACACAACCCATAAACATATACATATTTATTTCACAAAGAAAAAAAAAGATAAGAATAATACCAAAAAAACTTAGCAGAAGAAACTTAAAAGATGGAGAGAAAATTTATACCCAAAGATGACAACATTGACATCCCAAAGAACACGAAAATCATAGATGTCGAAAAGAAAAACAAAATATTTCAGAAAGAGAATATAAAAAATGCAGAAAAATAACTAAAGAACTGGTATCCAAAAAATCAACCAATAAATCAATACAAAGGAAAACAAAAGACTTGTATGACAAAAATATACAAAGAACCAATGAAACTACTTAAAAAGAAAATTAGAACAAAATTCCTAGATCTGAAACAGAAAAAGAAAATAACAGAGACAAACACAAATCTTGTATGATACAAATATACAAAGAAACCCAAAAAAACACAAAATTGTTAAATCTCAAAAAGAAAAAAAGAGACAAACAAAAAACTTTGGTAGAAATCTATAGACAACTACTAACACAACTTGAAAACACATGAAATAGCAAGGAACACGAAAACCTTAGATGGCGAAAAAAATAACGAAAGAGGCAAACAAAAAAAAAGTAGAAGAAGAACCTAACCTTCAACCTTATGGTGATTGAAAATAAGGAGAAGAACACCAATAAAAATAAGGAGAATAACACCAAAAACAAAATGGGTTGAAAAAGACCTAACTTAAACCTTATCTGGAACAAATAAGAAGTAGAACACCAACAAAAATAGGAAATAAGGAGAAGAACACAAAAAACAAAAATGGGTTCAAAAAGACCTAACGTGAACCTTATGTGAGACGAATAAGAAGCAAAAGATACGAAGAAGAGGAAGGAGCAAGAAACTAAGTTGAGCATGTCCATCAATCATTTTCTTCCCGTCCATCGAGTACAATGATATCAAACGAAGAAAAAAGGGAAGAAGCGCCAAACATTAAAATATAAAAATACCATTACAAATAATGACATCAGAAATGTGAAGGTGAGGATATAATAGTCGTTGGTGGGGAAACATTGAGAATGACAGAAAACCCACATCTAAGAACAAGTGTCACAATATTAAGATGTGTATTAAAGGAAAACGAAAATTAAAAATGACTTAAAAACATCTATTTGGACAACAATCAAAATTTTAAGAAGGGTAGAAGAGTAAATTCGTAGACATTGTTTTTCTTATATCGTTATAGGTTATTGGGTTAAAAATGTTTTTGGTCCCTTAACTTTTAGTGAATTTTGGAATTAGTCCATTTCGAAACTTCGGACTAATTTAGTCCTTCATCTTTCGAAATACGTAGATTTAGTCATTTTAATCAAATTTTGTTAGGTTTATTTGATGTTTCGTACGCATTTCAGAATTGTATTTGAGTTGTTTATATTATTTGACATATTTTTGTTTTAATGTTAAGTCAAATACTATATGAAACACGCTTGAAATATCAAATAAACATAACAAAATTTGATTAAAAGGACTAAATTTACATATTTCTAAAGATAAAAAACTAAACTGATCCAAAATTTATAAAAAACTAATTCCAAAATTTACTGAAAGCCAAGGTAAAAAAACATATTTAAAGTTAGATTATCCTCCACTAGATCAATAATAGATATTACTCGTTTAACATAATTTTTTTACTCTAATTAATTTTGAAAATTAAACCGGTTAGAAAATAGTTTCTAACCGATTCTATATAACTTTAACACCTAAACACGTACTAATTGAGTTTGGAGTCAGAGAGATGTTTGATTAGAAGAGTGAGGATGAGGTGGTATAAGAATAATTTTGAAATAACGCAGATTGAAGGAGGAAGTAAAATGGTGATGGTAATTTTGAGGTGGGAATAAGTAGGTGGAGAAGAAGGTAAGGGTGAAAAAATGGAGTATAAGAGTAGAATATGATGTTTCTCTCTCAGTGTCACACTCATCCATTAACACATTCATGTTCTCACTTTCCAATGGATCCTCCTCTCATCACTCACTCCACATTCTCCTCCGCTTACACCCTCGCCGATATTTGGCTCGGAACCTCCGACCACCACTTCTCCAAGGTCCTCCACTTTTCATGTCTTCATCAATTACACTTCAATACTTGTTTTTACAACACTCTACTTCCTCAATTAAAGTTCAATGCTTTCATGTTTTTTGCAATTCCCAAATGTTTCGAATTTCGCAAACTGCATCTAACTTATGTTGTGTTTCGGTGAAAGGGTCGTAATTCCAACTTGTATTAACTGTTTGAGAGAGGGTGTTGTATACTTTAGGGTTTAGTTTTTCGGTGAATTTGAATCGTTATGGTGTTGGCCCGTTTGCTTTGGAGGAAAGAAAATGAAGGGAGGTTGGAAATTTTGAAATTTAACACGAAGAGATTATTTGAAGGAAAGAAAAGTTTGAAGCTTTACTTTTGAAAAATGATTTTTCTGCCTTTTTCCTTTTTGTTATTTGAGTTTTCTTTTTCTTTTTCTCTATTTTTCTATTTTCTTTCCAAGTGAGGAGCTGGGTTCTGATTGATGCATTGCGTGGAAATTTGAACAGAATGACTCTAGTAGCAATAAACGGATGAAGGTGGAAGGGTCCAGTATTAAAAATGATGGTTTCAAAGAGGAAGCAGAAACAAGTTCTGTGAGTGGTAACAAGTCAAGTGAACAAAGCACTATACCTTGTGATGCACCCAAGCAAGACTATATTCACGTGAGAGCAAGAAGGGGTCAAGCTACTGATAGCCACAGTCTAGCAGAAAGAGTAACTGGCTTCTGTTTTTTTTATTTCTTGTCTCTTACAAGTTTTGCTTTCTCTTGAGCATTTTTCCTTGATCTAGAAACCAATGGAATGTTGGAACTTCTAGACATTTTCTTTTTCTTTCTTTTGTTTATATTTACTATTTGTTCACAGGCATGCCACTTAACACCACCTGTTTTGCAGGCAAGAAGAGAAAAGATCAGTGAGAGAATGAAAATTCTGCAGGACTTGGTTCCAGGGTGTAACAAGGTACTCATTATATTCTGTTGGACCATCACAAGATTAATGCTTCTATATTTCCTTTCCTTCATTGTTTGTTTGTTTGTTTTTAATGTTCAGGTAATTGGTAAAGCACTAGTCCTAGATGAGATAATCAATTACATACAGTCTCTGCAGCGTCAGGTTGAGGTGGATTTCTTCATCTTTCCATCACTTTTTGGTATTTTCACTCGATGATGTTTTCTTTTTAACTTCCAATCTAATTCTGTATGCCTAACAAATTGAGTTTTGTAGTTCCTTTCTATGAAGCTTGAAGTAGTTAATTCAAGGATGAACATGAGCCCTAACATAGATGGGTTTCCTTTAAAAGATGTAAGTTCTCAACTTTGATGTCATATTGATTTCTAATATTCAATTAATTTCCGCTTTCATAAGATTTAAACATTATGCAAAATTGTATGTGTTGGTTGCTATCAGCTTTTGGAATACTGCCGAAGAAATCTATCCTGATGCTTTGTCTGGGAAATTGTGTCTCAAATTATTCTTCTTGACTACTTTTATTTGAAAAGTCAAAAACTAATAGGATAAAGTGATTTCTTCTAACTTGTAAGTTTATGGATCTCACTGATCAGTTGGCAAAGCTTAATTGAAGTGAAGTTGGTATGGAAGAAGCAGAGAGGGAGAAAAGAAAAAGAAAGGAACTGATGGAGGAATGCAAAACCAGTTTTGAGCTGGGAAACGAATAGATCAGAACGGGAAAACAGATGATAATGTTGGTGCATAGTAATCCATAATCGGGATAAAAGCAGCTTTGTTATCAAGCAATCTAATGGCTGTCTGTAGTATCATCATATGACATCTTCCTCAAGATAACTGAAGGCTTATCAGCAGAAAGGAATGACTGAATCAGCATATAATTACCCTGATCATATCTCCATTTAACATCCAGTTTAGATGGGACAACATTTTGAAGTTCAACCTTCATGGAGAGGATAAAAGGTTGAAGCTTTCACCTACATCATCTTGAAGCGTTTTGAGAATTTTTGGTTCCAATACTGTTGATAATTGTTCTTCATTTGGATAAAATGTATTGGAATGTGCAAAAGTGCAGTTGGGATTTCGGGTGTATCAAGCTACATTAGGCTAAATCCTCAGTAGTTCACTCTGGCAAACTCCAAATTTAGCTCTATTATAAACTTGATTTGAACATCTTTAGGGAATGTGACCTTAATTTCCACCAGATTTAGAGTTCAATTCTACTTTTCAATGCGATTTCATTAATCATAATTGTAGTTATTGGTGTACCAATCATGATCATGAGTAAAAACTAGTGAAAATGATTCCCAGTGTTTATCTCAAAGATGAATATTGTGAATCAGAACTACATTTTCTTGTGTCTCTATTTGTATCTATGCCAAATTAGTTAGGCCTAAAACATTTTTCTCCTAATGATTGTGGTTACTGTGAGACTGTGTTCCCATAGTATCATGATCTTGATCAGTTAATGAATTGTTTCAGGTTGGTGGTGCTGGAATGGTATTTGGATCACAAGCAGCAACAGGGTATGCTCAGGGATCACATCCTGGATGGCTGCATATGCAGATAGGTGGTGGTTTGAGAGAACAACATAGTTTAGAGAAGTCTCATTGGGAAAGAAACATCATCAACTGATAGGTTTGATTTTCTACTAAAAAACTAAAGGTTTGGTTACATAGTGTGTTTTATTAACAACCTAGTTAACTGTTGCTGAATGTTGTAGGTTTGTATTTCCTTTGTTAGAGAATGATATAATTTACATAGAAAATGCATCTAAATACCACATGCTTCACTACATTAGCAATCAGCAACTAGAAAACAATCTTAGTGTAGTTATGGTTTTTAGTCCCTGCTGTGATAGGATTCCTACCTCCTGGTTTGATATGTATAACTATAACTATAACTATATATATATATATATATATATATATATATATATATATATATATATATATTGCTGGTATTCATTTGTGTATTTTGAATGATGACAAAAACTTTGAATTGTTTATTTGAGTAACATAGAGACTTTTTAATCTTCTTTTGTTATATTTTTCAAAAATATTTGCAGCAGGATTAGATTCTTATCAATACATAAATAGGAAAAATCGAGAGATATAGTCAAAATTTTGTATCTAGCTATCATAAGTACTTAGGACAAACACAAACATCTCAAAAAATAAGTCTGGTCTTACAATCGAGAGATATGGTCTTTTTCAATCTTGAGTTCTAGATCGATGTATATCTATAGTGTCAGTATAATCTATTCTAGACATTTTAAGTTTTTTGTCCTTTTCAATTTGTTTACAACGGCAGAATCATTTTTTGCCTCCCAACTGATATAGAATTGAGAATACGATGAGAGATATTCGTAAAATGTTTATTTTCAAACCAAGTCCACTTGTTCTTACTAGCTTGGTGTGATTTAGATTGTGAAAAATAAAATGAAAATTCAAACTAATAAAACTGATTGGATCAAATTTTACTTTTGCTTAAATTTTGATCCAAACTGGTAATTTTATTTCACGACTCTAGCAACTTTGCTTGCCAGTTAGAACTTACAAGGTATGAAGTGGTTCATTCAAACTCTGTTTAAATTTTTGAAAAGTGTGTTTTAGATTGTGAAATACTTTCTTTTAAACTTATTTTTAATCCTTATACTTCCATACTATTACAAATAATATATGATTATAACTATTTTATATCCAATTTTAACATTTAGTGACAATTTTAACATTTATTATTGGTAACTTTACAAATATTAACATTTCTTTATGTTCAAAAAATTAATAGAAAGATTAAACTCACATTTTTTTTTTAAATTTAAGACTAATAAATCAATTTTTAAACTACAGTAATCAAAACTAAATATGACAAAAAAATGCCAAAATTTGGTCCTTAAATTTATATCTGACTGTCCAAAATCTTGTTAAAACATACATTTACGTGATTTTAATGACTGTTTGATTTTATGTGGAAGAATTTTGGATCTATAATAGAACGAGTTTAAACAACTATAAGTAACTTCTACAGAGAACTAAATCTTATACTGAGTTTTACAGATAAAAATTCTGCCCATAAATCACATCGCTACAAAACCAATTTTAACCAAAATCAATTTTACCGACACTCATCCAAACACACTTTCACATATTAGCCATCACACCTATGAAATTGTTCATATTTCTCGAACACCTTGCTCTTAAATGGCCTTTGAATCCCTGTTCCCATATAGGAAAACCTGACATTTCGCTATCACAAATAAACACTGAAAAGTCTAAAATTAACCGTACGAGTTAAAACATAGCAATTCTTGTGTAAACACGTGTGATTTAAGAATGTTAACTTCAAACTTCAAAGTTCAAACATAACAGAAAGCATACTGAATTTAAGATGAATCAAGTACTGAAACTTCGAATGGATGCAATCATTTAACGCAGTCCAGTGCCACCCAATGAATTGGTTATCCTTTGTTGTACAAGACCCAAATCCTTTGGCGCCTTCGACCACTTTAGGAACCACAAAACTTTATTGAAGATTTACTGTTGAAAGTGTTCAAGATCAGCTTTGAAGTCCAGTGTCAGTGTTTAGAGATCCATTCTGGAATTGTTCACAAGATGTTAATCAATTCTCTCAGGGCATTGTTGAAGAAACATTTAATACTCTCCATTACAAATAGCACAAAAATAAACAAATCCTCGTTATCGCTCAAAGAAGAAAAAAGTGAAGACTTTCTAGATTTACAAGATATTAAATGCTTCTATTCTACTCTTTCATAAAAAAATTAGAGGGCGAGAGTTGGTATATCAGTGTCTTTTTGACTTGGAGATCACAAGTTCAAATCTTGACAACAGCCTCTTCGCATGCCTGGTAAGGCTTTATACTTCTACCTTCCCTAGATCCCATGTGAGCACTGGATTGGTCATTTTACCCTTTTATTATAATTCCTTTACTAAGATCCTAAGCCCACTAATTAACAAATTCCCAAAGTAATTGAGTTTGATCTGTGAGTGATACCTGTTTAAAGCAGCTGAACTGATGGGAATCACACCTTCAGGAGATACAAGAGCATCAACCGGAAGATCAGACGGAGTAATTGGTATTACTCCTTCATCCAGAATTTGTTCAGAATAAGACAGAGCAACTGCAAATCAAAGCCAAATTGCTAGATCATGTGACACATGTTTATGGGTTTGGTTCAACCAAAATTATGTATCCTGCAAGGAAGAACTGCATACCAAGCAAGGGTTGCCTCCAATTCCTCGTCTTTGCCAAGTCTTGGTAATTCTTCAGGAAGGTATCATAGTAACTGTAGAAGGTGGATATTAACTGTAACAAACTTGGACTACAATTTCATATCATTTGTTACAAAAATAATATAATTCAGGATATGAAATGTCAAAAGTGAAGCATAAGAGTTTGTGAAGTAGTCACCAATACATGGCAGAATTACTAATTCAGCTCACAAATTTCAGAACAACTCAGAATTTATATAATGAGGCAGATTTCAACTCTTAATTTAGACAGGAGAAACAAATGTGAAAACCATACCCTCCACCACGACCTAAACGTCTTCCAGCTCTGTCAAATGCAAGTCCTGGGAAGAACAATAATACAGATCAGCTACATTCAAACTATGACAATAAAAAATATGACAAACGTACCAGGTAAAAGGAACAAATCAACAGGATCATTTGCCTGCATAACTGTACCAAAGAGATCTCTCAAATGGTTGTTGATAATGCCAATCAGGATTATAAGAAAATACATTAAATGGAAGTCAACCCTACAAGAATCAGAAAAATTTGAAACTAAGTGAACAAAATTAGCCCAGATAAGGAAAAGGAGGATACACATAGCTTTTATCCAGACCCAGTGGAAGCTGCTTTGTAAAAGTTAAGCTATTGTGAAGCTTTACTTTGTTGTTTTTTCATTAAAAGAAATATCAAAAGAGCTCACATCTTTTAGCTGAAGAAACCCCAGTTAGAATATGCAAACTGCATACAAATTCATGTCAACCACCCACTGTTCACATTGACCCAAAGAAAAACCAGATATCTGACAATTTTACATCAAAAGGAGGACAGATAAGTTTCCAAAAATTAGTCTCACGTGCTGTAACAGAGTACGGCCTGATAACAGTGGCATTTTTGAAAATATTGAAACTTCAATCCGAAAGTTAAGCAGCTTGTTTTTGCAAGTATGCTTATACCTACGAAAGCTAAACCGCAAGATTTTAAAATTAAGGTTGCAACATCAAGGATTTTGGGATCTCTGTGAGAAATTAGCTGAATTTCTGTGTCCTTGGACACGGTCTACCAGCGTCAAAAGGTTTCACCCCAGACTAATCTTCCTCGGCCGAAAGGTAAGTAAAGCCCGGCCAAAATTAGCTGCATTTGATTGCAATTTTCCACTATTTAAAATCACAACTAAGCCACAACCACAACTGCAAATTAAAAAAAATGCTGAAGCAGCAAGAAGATCAAAACCAAACAAAATGGTTGGACGAAGATCAAGCGACTCATTTTATATCAATAAATCTCACTTAAAGTATCATGCTAAATATACACTGTTTGATCTTCATCTAATTGTTCCAATTGATGAATGGGCGAATGCAGGGATCCATTTCTAATCACGAGTTTAGTAGTCAATGAAAAAGAACAAAACCAGCAAGCTTATTGCCATAAAAATCAACAAACTCACGTACATGATTGTATAAACACCTTAGCTCTATGTACTCAAAAACCAAGAAGCAAAAAGGGGCAAGAGAAGTACCATCTTCACGCGCATTTCCATCAGCATCAACCGGAGCAGGTTCTAAGATGTCCATTGAATTCGCAACCAGATCATCAATTCGCGATATGTGGAGCATTCGCATGTGACTATTTTTATCCTCCACGCGCGGCACATACAGCTTTTTCCCACCTGCACACACTCCACAATATTCGGAGGAAGCGCTTCAAAAACGCTCAACAACAGCTTCTCAAGAAAAAGCACATAATAGGAATTACTGCGTTTTTCCGACAATTAGTACCATTGTATTGCAAAATTTGTGACAAGATTTTAAATGTGTCGACTTCGCGTAGCGCAGCGCAGCTTATGTAGGCGCAAAGCCTGCGACTGGATTTGAACCAGGGAGCTTCGAGAACAATGTCCTGAACGGCGTTATCTGGAAAATAGTGAAAAGTTGAATATACAGAGAGAAGTTTTAATCCGTGAAACAAACAGTGTCTTAGACTCAGATTTGTGATACCTTGGTGAGATCTGAGGGAGGGTTGAATGGACTTGAGCGTTTTTCTGACCTGCGTTCGGATTAAGCGCTTTTGTTTAAAAACGGCGTCGAGATCGTCGTGGGTGGGAGTGGTGGTGGAGCTCATCCTCAATTGTCCAAACGCTGCTCTAGAGCAACACTGTGCAATTATCATCTTCGTTCGCATACTTTTTTCTCACTTTTATTCTTCATTAAAATAAATTGTATTTATTTATATTATTTTTCCCCACTCCTTCATTCATTTGTTTTTTATGCGTCCTTATGCAAATGGTTAGAGCTAATAATATTTTTTGTTTTATTTTATTTTTTAAAACCATGTTGATAATTTGAAAACGGCTGGTTATTCATTGCGAAAAAGGGTTAATAACTTGTCATAATAGTAGAGGTGAGTTTTTATGAATGTTTTACTATTTGAATGGAATACAAAATTTACAATTCTTCCATGAGAGAAGTTCATACTAAATAATAAAAAAGAAACGGAAAGGTTGACAATAATAGTTTTATAAACAAGCAAACCCTAGACAAGTTTGTCCAAATGATCCAAGTAAAGCTAGAGAAGCCTAGAAATGGGGATCTTAAAAACCTATTACAAGACATGGTCAGAGAGCAATTTAAATATTTTACAGGGACATTCTTGAGGCATAAGAAAGTCTTTCATGCTTTCGACACTTGAGCTGCCATTTGGCAAAGAACCTTTAGTATCAGAATAACTCGGAATCTTTACCACAAGGAAGACTTTTCTGGTCTTTCTATTATAGGCTGAGCCTCATGAAGTTCAATTATCTTCATTCTGAGCCTCATCAACACTTAAAGGGCCAGTTACTATAAAACAAAAATAGGCATCATGCACTGTCTACCTCAGAGGAGTTCATAACAAGGTGACTGAGTTTCTCTAGATTCTGTGATATCTCTGTCAAAATTTTGGTACCTTCACCATCTTTCTCCTCTTTATTGGAAACAAGGTCTAAAAACCCACTGTTGGCTTCTAGAGCCTTCACTCTTTCAGCAAGAAAAGACAGTTCTTTTGGTAGAAAGATTTCGCCTCCTTTTCCTGTTACAACACAAACATTGTTAGGAATGTTAATAAGCACAATGGTAGACAAATCCTCCCAGATTT
The DNA here is from genome assembly GCF_037176805.1 of Vigna unguiculata. NCBI lineage: Eukaryota > Viridiplantae > Streptophyta > Magnoliopsida > Fabales > Fabaceae > Vigna > Vigna unguiculata. The sequence goes on from NC_140800.1 coordinate 9,465,055, forward strand.
GTCCTTCAGAGTCACTTGTTGTATCCCCACAATTTTTTTCTCAAATTGGTGAAAAAATTAGTCCTCTGATGATCTAAATGTTACAATATTAGTCTTCTATAAATTGTTACCAAATTAGTTTTTATCTGCATAATGTCGCCATAGTATCTTTATGCAAGATGTGACTAGTAGAAATTAGTGACAATGATCCAGTTTGAATAAGCTTCTGCATAAGTTCCACTAGAGGAGAAAAAGAAGAAGCATAAATGAAATAAGTTTCTTCACAAGTTAAAATGAGATTATGTATACAGATAAGTGTTTACAGATAAGTTTTTACAAACAAATTCAAAATCTTTGGAGAACTAATGTAATGGAAGCTTAAATCCTTGAGGCAGTAACTTAGGAACCAAATTTCTCAAGGGCTAATGTGGTAATGTAGCTTTGGAAATGTTATCTCTAATAATTATAGAATTACAATACTAGCTATTCATGAAGGCATGCCTGCTATGTTACCTTTCTCATTGTCTAAATTATTAACACTGTCAGAGCTAGACAGTAAGGAGGAATAAACTCCACTTTCTTCAAAGGGATTTCTACTTTCTACTTTCTTTATCCGGCCAAGAAGATGTGCTCTCTCTGCTTTAAAAGCTTTGACTGATTCACTGTGTCTTATCCCTCCATTTTCTGTCTGAGATGACGCAACTTGATTATCATTACCTTCATTGAACCTAAATGAAGAGCTGTTACGAAGGGACGAGATAACTCCTTCTGCTAAGCATCCATATTGTTTCTTATAAACCTCCAATTCAGCTTGTAAAGCTTGCACTTCTTCAGTACTTGCTTGCAGGGCTTCTTCATCATACTCAGCCTGCTCTTCCATCATTCTCTGATACTGCAAAGCCTCCATTTGCACCGCTGCCTTTTCAGCCTGTAGCCGGGTGATCATGGCCATTGCATTGTTGGCAGCAACAGCTGAAGCACTTCTTTCTTCATCTAGCTCCATGTACAAAGCCATGAGTGATTTGCGATCCAAACGAACTTGTCTGTTCAAATTGCTTAAGACGGCATCATCAAAGTCACTTTGGGTTACCTCATTAGACTCAGAGGCAAATTCTGTCTTTTCCAGTGGTGATTTCCTGCTAATTCTGTAAGTCCACCTGGGACTGTTGTTTGCAGAATCGGTGAGTGGGATACCAAAGAACTTATTGCCCCTTGTAAAAGTTGGGGTGAATTTGCTGGACTCATCATTCAGATCATCAAGTTCTGACAATACAGGAGGCATTGAGATAGATTTGTGGTCGTCCCTTACTGTATGGAACAAAATCATTATTTTATACCACAATTAAAAGATACCACGTTTTCTGTCATGAGTAAATGTTCAGTGTCTATTGGCACAAGTAATCAAGAGTAGAATTAAATGAAATAATAACAATAAAGTTTTTTGTTGCCCCAATGATGAAGTTGTCTTAATATTATTCAGACAATGTGTTTGTGCAGCCAGAAAGATATCATTTTTTGTTATAATCTACAGAAGCATGGTATCAGGAAATTCTAGTTTACATGTAACATTTAAAGCAAACTCCAAAGAAAGAAAATCTAATTTTGCATATACTCACATTTAACATTCGGACTATTTATATTGAAGTCATCCTCCTGAAGCTCGGAATCGTGATATGACATAAACTTTAGTTCTTTGTACCTCATGTGAGGCAATTCCAGAGAATGAGAATCGTCATTTTTTGATGAAAATGGAAAAGCTCGTGGTGAAGGATTCGGGGCTCGCGCAAACGATGAGGAGTGCTTCACTTTTGCATTGGTAGTCCTCATTTTCAAAGGCTCTCCACAGCAAGAACACCTTTGGTTGTTGAGTCTGTCAACCTGCATGAACCCATCATCCTTCAAACTCAACTGAATCGGTTGGCCATCCTGAACAAAGCACTCCAAATCCTTGTGCAAAATCCCTACAAGGGACTTGTATGTGTCACAATCCGATTCCTTCTCCGTTGCAAATGAAAGAAGGCACCCCTCACACATTTTCCTTATGTCAGAGAGCTTCTTGTGATTGTGACAAAACGCCAAAGACGACATGTCCTTCTTGTGAGCCTCACAAACAGACTCATTGTAATAGAAATCATGATTTCTGTGAACCAGAACATGATCAAACCTGGTGCACAGCCAGCAAGGGATATGCAATTCAAAGAATCTTGCATACTCATTGGCCGCAAATGCAAGAAAACCGTCAAGGAAGAGTATGAATATCAGCACCCATTCAAGCAACACATAGATCACAAAATGTGTGAACCTCCCCATTTCTTGCTCAACAAAAGTAGAAAATGATCGAGTAGCCATTTTGGTAGTTTTCTCTCTTTCCTTTCTGTTTTTTTGTTTTTATTTTGTTTTCTCTGTCCTTATTAACAGCATGCAGATCAATGCAACAAAACAGCAAAGCTTCTGTAATCTTTGATGGTGCCGAAGATCAAACAAAAAAATAAAATAAAAGGTGGGTGTGGATTAAGAAAGAAAAAGATAGGAACTTAGAATGTGGGAAGAAGGAGGAAGATCATGACCTTGGTTGGGGATGAGACCAAGATCTTTCTCTCAGCGTGTGTCTCTCTCAGTGGCACGTTTGCAAAGGAAAGAAAAGAGAATGTGAAAGGTGGAACTCAATTAGCCGTAAATAGAAGAAATTAAAACCAATGGAGGCTGTTAGGCAGACAATTACCTGAAATAACGGTCTATCATGCCTCTCCCAATTTTGTTCCCAAATTACAAAAACAGATACCTCTTCCTTTTCCCATTGCCAAACTCTTCTTACACCATTTTTCTTCACACTTCTCATTCACAGCTGCTAGTCATTACAACTACCATTCAAAGATTTAAATGTTACAAGGTCAATCTTATCAGGAATATTAAGGTACTGTGTAAAAACAGAATACTGAATGAATTTATTAACATATGCTCTCAGCCTATATTATTTTATATTATTATACTACAAAATGAAGCCATAATTTATCTATGACATATTTATAAATTTGGAGTTATACTCTATTTTGAATAAATCTTTATCTCTTCTAGCTTAAATTTTCAAAAAGGTTATATTACAAATTACCATGTCTAATAAAATATTGTTTTAAAATAATCACCTTTAAATCACACCAACAATACTTTTTTTAATAATTGACAATATAAATTTTTTTATCTTAACAATGTACAGAAATTAAACTCATTTTTTTATCATTAATAAAATAACCTTTCTTTCACGAGAAAAATAGTTGGAGGAATGTCTTTCTGAATGAACAGTAATTTTCACAGTTTAATATCTTTCGAATTAAAGATTCAAATTTGCCGAAACCAAGACTTACTTCATATTTTTTGATTGCCCCGAAAATACTACTTATCCTAAAGAGGTTTAGGTAAAATTTAAGAAAAACGACAATATTACTGTTTTATTTGTGAAAGATAAATGGAATCCGAAACAAAAAAAGAATTGTTCCTTCAATATATATTTGGGAGTTGTAAATTCGTTAAAATGAATAGTAATTATTAATTATTACATTTATTAGATCTTGTATTTAAATTTGATGAATTCCTGTACAGCCAAAATAATTCGTACTCTTCATATTTCAGACATACTTGTAGATATTCATATAATGCACTAAACTCAACTGAACTAAAAGTATTACTCATTTATAGTAACTGGTAAAGTACTCTATAGTAAATTAGAATAAACCTGATATAACTAAAATCGAGTTTCTTCGTCATCATAGATAAGAGAAAAGGAATAAAAAATAAATAAAAATTAACTTATATACACAACATAATTTCTAGAAGTTATCTCATGTAATTTCTTTAAGTTTTTATTTTTAAATTAGGTACAAGTTAATTTTATCTTGTAATATCTCATAAATAATTTCTAATAAAGATAGTTCCAAGAATGACATTTGGATTCCCAGAGTCCTTGGCACGTATAAGAGCAACGAGAGGCATTGAACTGTAAGCAATGGACTCAGCAACCTCTAACCATTGCTCCGAAATGTATAAGTCTGGTGAAGGGTCATAATCCATCTCTGTTCTCTCTGCAAAACTGCAAGATAACTTTTCTTCATTAAAAATAAATGGAACAGTGCATTGCATGAAAACGACAACGGAATCTTGAACCCTACCTGCTGGGTGATTGAGTGAGTTTGAAGAACGCGAGGGCTCTTCCCTGATTTATCAACGTTGCCTGAATTTAAAACTAAATTGGGTTTTGATTTTTTAGTTTTTGGGCGCGGGTCGGGTACAAAACGTCTCACACACCTTAACAAAATAAATAAAGTAACAATAGAGTGGAAAGCACGATATTTATTTATTTATTTATAAAAATAGGTATTCAATTTATGGATAGTAAAAATAGGTATGCAATAAATAGGTTAAAAATAGATTAAAAAAAAAACATAAAAGTATTACTGATGAATTTTAAACTTCTTTTCAACATTTATCCTCTATCAAATTATACTCAATTTTTCGTATATTTATTTTATCTCCATCATATTTCACATTCAACGAACAATAAGATAAGTACTTGGTTTCACTCTTGCATATCAAAATGCATCATCATCTAATGGTTACTCTCATTATCGTACTCCGGTGGCTCGCGCGTAGCTCTTTTATCTTGTGGTTGGATAAAATATTTCAATCAAGAAATTAAAATTTATTGTATTTGAATTTTTTTTAATTGAATTTTATTAATTTTTTAAATATTTTTTTGACAGAGTAATTCAAATATCACACATTTTAATTTTTTGTTTCGATAAAATAATTAAATTTTTTTATGAGATAAATTTTTATTTTAATAATATTTATTTTAATATATAAAATTTTAAATTAAATTTAGAAAATAGATTATTCAACTTAAAAAATTTAAATTAGATGAAATTTCAATGGGGTTCACTTAATCGAATTCAACCAAATTTCTGTCAGCATAAATTCAATCTAATTTGGTATAGGTTGAGATCGACTCAATCGAATTTGGCCGAGGTCGACTCAGCCAAATGCGGTCCAATTTCGGACAAGGTTGACTTGATTGAATTTCAGTCAAAATCAACTCGGCCAAATTTGACCAAATTCGATCGAGTCAACTCGGTCAAATTTCAGCTAAGTCGGTCTCGACCAAAATTTGGTTGTACTCGGTCAAGACGGCCCCGACTGAATTTGATCGAGTTAGTCACAACCAAGTTTCGATCGAGTTGGCCCTAGATAAAGATTTAGTCAAATTCGGTCAAGTCGGCTCCAATCGAAATTTGGCCAAATTCGATCGAGTTAGTCCAGACCGAATTTCGGCCAAGTCATCATCGAGCGAAATTTGACTGAATTTGGTCGAGTTATTCCTAGTCATTCGGTCAAGTCAGGCCTAGCCATCTTTTATCTAACCAATGAAGAATTTCACAACTTGGAGAATTTCAATTTCCTTCTTTTTTGAGTGAATTTGAAATTCTATTATTTTATTTATTTGAAATACATTTTTAAAATTCCTTAATTTCAATTTCTTTTTTATTTTCTCATCTAAACAAGTCATTTTACTTTAAAGAAATTCAAAAATTTTAAATAAATGAATTAATCTCTTAAATTACCTCATCCAAACACACCATTAGGATTATCTGTGCTCTTCTCACTCTTTTAGGGTTTTGGTAACTTATTCCAAAGTGGTTATTATAGTTGATGATCTGGTAATGTGTTGCAATTCTGGTGTGGACTGGTTATATTATATATGCAAGTTTTCTTATGTGAGTGGTTGGGAAACAAATAAATTTGCAATAAAAGAAAACATCATTTTTTATGTCGGTTGTGGTTATAACCAACTTAAAAAGTGACACTTTCTATCTTGGTATTTGCTTGTGTTGTGTAGTATAGCGTCTACGTTGTCTTTTACTCTTGTTTCTTTATGTAGCCCATGGAACGGTTCGTAGGTTAGCTCGTTAGTAAAGCAAGGAAATTTTACTGGCGGTAGCAATTGTACCTTTGACCTATGTCTAGCCGCTTCTTTGATCATCGCATTCATTATTGATTCACATTCTATCCTCAGACGGGAAGTCTCAAAGCTCTTTTGCCAGCACTGAGGAACTTGATGATTTTGAGATAGACGCGATTTGACAATTAGCGGAGGTGTCATCTTCTAAACCTACTTTTCTTAAGTCAATAGAGTACGACCTCGATCAACAAAACCCATTCACGTATGGTATAACCGGCATAAAAAGTGACTTTTATTACAGATTTGTCGATTCCACCACTTGGTCCTGATCCAATTATGAGTGTGGAAATGCTTTCATCCACTAGATTCCAAAACTCCTTGCACCTAAGAAAAGATTTTATTCTCATAATTGGTTATAACTAACTAAACTACAAATTTCTTATTAACTAATTATATATTATATAATTAGGTATAATTTGTCTTATTTGTCTTACTTATTTTTTTTAATATTTTAGCATAGACTAAAAAACTTATAAAGACATATTGATTTTACAGGAAGCACTAACTCAATTTCTTTCTCACCCATATTAATACTTACATATTTTATAAGTTTTATAATTATTACTATCTTTAGTGTTAGAGAATCATTTAGAGATGGATCTCAGTAACAACTTAATGTTCAATTCTTGAACGTTAAAGCTTGACTTCTTAGAAATGTCACTTTTTCACCTCATGAGAGCACACTCCTTTCTGGTAAGAATATTTGGTGTGATTTGAGAATGTTTTCGAAGATCCTCCAAATGGGTTACCACCTCTAATATAACATCAAATTGACTTTATCCCTAGTTTTTCTTTGCTAAATAGACCAACTTGCATTGGTGAAACTTGACAAAAAACTTAGAGGTACCAAATTAGATTTTTTTGTTATATATAAATTATTTTTTTCTAATTAAATAAAAACTCTACATTTTCTCTACTTAAACCATTTTCACAAAGTAATTATCGTAGCATTTTTTAATTTCTAATCTTTCTATTTCATTGAATTCACGCAACATAGGTATTTTAATTTATTCCAATTCAAGGTTATTCAATATGTGTAACACAATTCATAAAACAGTCCAAGATACATCAATAAAAATTTACAAATGAAAAACACAAAATCCCCATTCTTACATAAATCATAATAGAATATTAATCTTTATTCGTGAGAAATATTGTGACAATGCGTTATTCAATCTATTTATTCTCCTATCTTCGTTTCCGATATATCTTTTTATCTTTCTTTTTACTCTTATACTTTCTTGATGATTTATTAAAAAAGAATCAATTTTATTAACCAACATTTATCAAATTAGTTTTTATTTTATTTTTAAACAATAAAGATATATAAATAAATAATATATAAATAAAATAATGAAATTGTTTCTTAAACTTATTATAAATAATTTAAAAATATATAAAATTAAATTAAAATTTTTTTGGGGAGTCATGACTCTCCTCTATCTTGTTGAAGTTCCGCCAATGCCAACTAGTAAAACTAACCTAGAAGAGTTAAGAAATTCAAAAGCAAGTAGAAGAGTGGATTGAATGTGAATGAGTAAGATATACCTAGAGTACTTGTGATATGCCAATTATCCTTGTTCTTAAAAAAAATGTAGTTGGTGTATGTGCATGAATTGTTGTAGTTGGTGTATGTGCATGAATTATCGTGTCATCGACAATATTACAATCAAATATATAGACATCCCTAATTCCAAGACTTAATGAATTGTATGGACCCTGAACATGTTTCCAATATTGATTTGAAAAACAAATATAACCAAACAAGGCTTAAAGAAAGAGATGAATATTAAACTACTTTCAAAACAAAGTTTGAATTATGAGTGATTAGTCATGCTTAAATTCACCTAACACATTGTAGACAAGTTTTTTCTATTGTATATTTTGATGATATTTTGATTATATGAGTATATGTATCATATAAAAAGTGCTTGAAACCTTTAAGAAAGAAATATTATTTGTTAATAAAGATAAATGCATATTTAAGATGAATCATGTAGTATTCCTAAAATTTGTTGTGAGTTTCAAGGGAGTTGAAATGAATGGTATGAAAATGTGAAAGTAATTAGAGATTGACCAATTCCTACAAATATTAATGAAGAAGTTTTCATGAGCCACATAGTTTCTATGGAAATTTGGGGAGATAAAGAGTTGTATGTTTTTACTAGAACTTTGTAAAATATACATTTTTTTTTCCTAAAAGAGTTTTATGATCAATAGTAATCATGAATTCCTTCCATCTTTGAAAATTCAATGTAAGCTTAACCAGAAACATGCTTAATGAATATGAATAAGGTATACAAATAATTTTGTTGTGTGATCAAACATAAATAAGAAAATGACAATAAAATGAGATATGCCCAATGCATTATTTAATAGTCTTAAACAAAATGTTAAATTTTGATAACTTGAGAGACTCGTACACAAAAGATGATGATTTCTCCAATATTTTCCGTTGATGCTCAAAGGATTTGCACAAACTAAAAAAAGAATACAATTGATTAGAGATTATGTCAATTACAAACAAAAAAGTCTTGAAATTTTTGTATCAAAAAATAAAATTAACCAAGAATTATTGTCGAAATCGCGACGGGACAACGAACTAAAAATAAAAATTTTGTAAAAATAGAGTTTGGAGTCGCCACTATAGTTATTATAGGAAACTATGAAAAACCATAAAAAAGAACCAAGGTATGCGAAAAATCAGATTTTGGGTCCGGGAGTCGATTACGCGTGGGGAAGGTATTAACACCCTCACAACGTTCGTCTTAAGATGGTACCTTTAATTAAATGTGCAAAAGTTATGTGATTTTTTCAAAATATTTAATTTTCCCCAAAAATATTAATAAAAGAATGTACAGAAAACAACAAAACTATTTGTTTTTCAAGTAAATTCAAGTAAATTCTTTTTTTTCTAATCTTTTATTTTTTATTTTTTTAATCATTTACAAATTTTTAATATTTTTTTAAGTTATTTTAGAGTAGTTGTGGATGTCATTGCGACGTGAGTAACCAAATAGATATAAAAGAATAAACAAAGAAAGATATATTTTATTTTTAGATCATCTGTATATATTTTTAAAAAAAGCAAAAGTTTAAATTGGATATCATGCGACACGAGCGGCCGGGCAGACAATAAAGAAAGGGGAAAAAATATTTTTTATGATTAAAAAAAAGAATGAAAATTGAAAAAAACTAAATCAAAAGCTGAAAGAAAAAATTGAGAGTGACGTACCTTAACAAAAAATTTCAATATCTCCTCACCTTTTTCTCTTTTCTTTTTTGTTTTTGCTTCCTTTTCTAATTTGTGTTTGTTTTTCCAATAGAGATAAAGAGGAGAGGTGTCTATATGGATGGTAATGAGAGGAAGAGAGAGTGTAGAGAATGTTTTTTTTTTTTAAGAGAGATTAGAAAGGAGGTGTGTATGTGGGAGTGGTGATGGGAAAGAATTAGAGAAGTGTATAGAATTATCTTTTTCTGTTTTCTTCATATGACAGAGTACGTATTTATATTCACATATTGTAATATCAATGCAATCCTAGCCTTAATTGTAATGAATGAACAATATAAGGAAAGAATTGGTCATGATAGTAGTACATTATAGAGAGCAAATCAGAGCACAAAATCAATCAAGATCAGTAATATTGATTCTAACCATTAACAAATCAGAGCACAAAATCATATCCCAATTAGTAATATTGATTCTTAACATTTGAAAGAAATATTGCTTCTAATTATTAAAATCAATCATTAATTTCTCTATCAGAACAAAGGTAGAAGATATGTTGAGTTGTTGGACTCATAAAGAGGGGTGTGATAACAAATTAGGTTCTTCCTTCTTTTTTTCCTTTTTTTCTTTCTTTTTTTTTAAATTAAAGTTTGAAAATCTTTGAAGAAAATTTTGTTTCACATTTTTTTTATTTTTTTATTAACTAAAAACCTTTTCTTGTTTTTTGAAAATAAATTTATTCACCCGGACAAGATTGAGTGTTGACAATTATCAACATTTATATTTGTAAATTACTTATAATTATTTAATATTTAAATAATTTTTATATTTACTGATTGATTGAAATATTTCATCTAATAAAATAATTAAAACTCAGTAAATTTAAATTTTTTTATTTAAATAAAACATTAAAAAAGACCACATTAAGAAATAAACTACATATAATTAAGGGAGCATTACTCAGGGAGTTTAAACATTAACTTAGTATGAACAAAAACATTTTTGGGTCAACACGCCCTTGGTTTCTTCCTTTAGAAGATATTGTTACCTTAACAGAAACAAAAAAAATTCACATTGGATCTAGCATCTAGACACAATATTTGTGTTCACGCATTGTTACCACTTTAAAATAAAAGGAAAAATCTCACAGCATCATCTCAAAAACTACCCATGACATTAACCAAAAAAAATGATTATTTATAGGTTCTTAACATGTAGGACACTTCTTTTGTCGAATAACTGAATTGACAACCTGGCCCGCACGGTGCTTGCAACTGTGAGAAGACACACAACAATACAAGTTGAGTAGTCAAACTCGCATCGCACCCACTAACTTTTCGAAGTTATAAAATTGATTTGAAAAATTTAGAAGAATCAAAGAGATTATGAGTTCAATTTCTTCATTAATAAAATATTAACAACTAATATCAATTTAGATTCTATGTTCAATTTTATTTTGTGTTATTTTTATACTGCATCTTTATAATATATGAATTATCTTTAATTTTAACGTTTTAAAATATATTAAAAAAATATTTAAAATATCAATACAATCGTTAAGGAGAGAACAGCACCAAAATAATCGGTAAAGAATATGTGGATGTTGTGGATTAACAGGGATGATGCAATTGCCAATTTCAAGACTTATAGAGCAGGCAGAAACTAAGTCATGAATTCACTAAGAAAAAACAAGAAAAATGAGTCAATTTGCTAAAGCAGATGACGTACAGTGGCAACATGAAACTCATGTATATAATTGCTCCCAGAAAGGGCTAGAGATCATTCTTGGGTATAGTCCAGATTTATATTGATTAAAAATTAACAGGAAGTAGTTCGTTATTTTCAGTTATAGTAACTACAAACATAAAAAGAGGCAATAAACAATAAACAAAACCATGACAGGACCTTTCCAGGGTCTGTACAAGGAACAGAAGGATCAATTTGGTGACTTATTACCTTATTGCCTTCTCTAATTCATCGTCCTTTCCTTTAACATCTTTTATCCTTTAACATCAAGGAGATCTGAGATATCAAAATCTCTGAATCCAAAGTCTCTGAATCATTCTAAGCAACGGTTATGACGCTATCTCCATTGTTGAAACGCGAGAGTGAATGAAAAGCTGAATGTATTGATGAAGTTTGTCTTTGAGTAGATGACAAAGATAACCCGAGAGACAGTGTTGGTGGATCAACTGAACTTAAACTGGTGGCAGTGATATCAGACGCTGGAACAATTGGGGGTGTTGTGCAAACTAGCTTAGTACAAGGCCCATTCTGTTCCACATTATTTCCTTGTCCCAAAGTAAGTATTTTCATTGGATTCCCAGCTTCAGCAATGTCCTTCGAATACATAGGCAACATTGAAAATCCGTTCATGTTGCTTCCTTCACCCGTAACAGGGTACATGGGATGCACAAGAGACACATTATCTTCATGCTGGATCTCTCCTTCTTCCATCGGGGTTGTAGAGACCTGACCAAAAATTTAATAACATCATTACAAATAACTCACGTTGTTGAAACATAACAGGGTATACATGTTTGAATAATTGGTGATAAAAGATTTAAATATTTGAATAAGAAACCAAAAACAATTCGATTAATTAACGCTTCACATATTTAAATAAAAAGAGAGAAAAATTGTGAAAAAATCAAATAAAAACTTGAATAGTCGAATAAAGGACCACAAATAGAGGAACTGGATGAAGTTGAGAAAAAAAAATTCTAATAAGCAATTTAATTTAAATTTAAATCTGTAACACTAAAATGATATGATAATTATGCAATTCTCTTGCTTTATATTTATGACCCTTTTTTCAATCAAAAGAATTTAATTAAAATTTTTCCATCCATTTTCACTAATTCATCCAAACAACATTTTCTTTCTTTTTTTTTCCTCGTACTGTTTTTCCTTTTCTTTATTCTCATCCAAATATAAGTCTTCCTCCCGTACCAAACCATGGAAACTGAACGATTGGTACTCTAAAATAACACAAAGGTTTCTTTCAAAATAGTTACTTCTTGGGCTATAAAGCCTGAAATCACGTGATTTTGTTCGGTTGGAGTTTCTCTTCAACAACAAAGGACTGTATTAATTAATTAATTAATTAAGTATAGATAAGATACATAACCAAATGGCACAAGTTTCTTTGGGTTTCATAAAACATTTTTTATTCCATTTCCCCTTTTACAAACAATTGCAAGGAAAGTCTCCCAAACACTGCGATTTCGAAGTTTTGAACCCAAACACTGCGAAAATAAGACTACAATCTCCCAATTGCTTGCAAAATTGAAACAGAAAAACACGGAACTGTTTAAGGAACACTCCGAGTACCCCAAAGAGATAAACGAATTTTAAAAAATAATAGTATTTTTGAAAACAATAATCCACCAATCTAACATACCCAACAGAACCTGAATAGTGGCATAACTTTTTTTCTTCCCCTTTTCCTTTGGTTTCTATACTTTGTTTTTCCTAACACGGCAAAAGAAAGCACCCTAAAATTTCAATCCCACCACCAACATCGATTAATAACGCGTTGACTCAGAGCACCAAATTTCATGTACAGAATTAACATCAAACTTTACCTGAACAGAACTTACCGAATCGGTGGTTATGTCGAAGAGGCTGGATCTACGGCGACGGCGATTGAAGTTGGTACGGCGGAGAAAGTACTTCTGAGCATGGCTAGCAACTTGAGTTGGTGTCCGTGTCTTGACATAGTTCCTTGAGATTCCTCTCCAGTCACCTTTCCCCACTTTCTGCAACCCAACCAAGAACAGCTTGTGCTCTTCCTCCGTCCATGGAATCCCTGATCATCCCCAAATATCCACAAACAACACTCTCTTAATGCAACAAATCAATAATCACATTCATATTCATATTCATACTCATCCTACAACAAATCCACAATCAACTTCCAATAAAATAAATACAAAACTTAGATTAACTAACATAGATCCTCTCACCGGTTAAAATTAATATTTCGTATCAATAATACCTACTTAAATCTCAGTGATTAAAATCGACATTAATAACGGATATAAACATTCATATATTCTATAATATAACAAACCTAACATTAAAAATAATGAAAAAAAAAAAATACACAACACTTAGATTAACTAACATACCTCATATGATACGATTCTCTCACCGATCAAAATTAATATTCCATATTTAGGTCTCAGGAATGTATTTAAGTATAGTTTGAAAAATCATCTAATTTTTTTGGCGGAGCGAACAATCAATTATACTCAATAAAGTATTTATTTATATAAATTATAAAGCGTGGCAGAGAGTTCCAGAAGGTGTTGGTCGGACCTCGCTTGCGGTCGCGGTTTTTCCCGGAGTTGTTCGGAGCGGCGTCATCGGCGGAGGCGTAGCCGGCGGCGTCGTCTTTGGCGGCGGCGGCGGTATCGCGATGGTGATCGTACTGGGAGAGGTTGTTCATGCTGACGCTCTTCCTCATGGAGTCGACGACGACTCTGACTCCGAACAGCATGATCTCGGCGGATGAGGCAGAGTGAGGAGCGGTGGCGGAGGAGAGAGGCATTTTCCGGTGAGAGGGAAAAGTGAATTGTGGCGTTGTTGCAGTGAATGTGTGAGGAAGTGATTAATATAAGAGAGAGAAAGGAAAGAGAAGAGGTGTGGTGAGGGGACAGAGATGTTTAAAATAAGGTTTAATGTGAGTTATCATGTGATGTACTTGATACGCATATAATTCAAAATTGTAGCTTAGATCATTGATTGTGATGATAACATTATGAGAAATATTCTTTTTAGTACATATATGTCTAATTTTATTATTATCTTTTCTTAATCAGATTAAGGACACACATTAGATTAGCTTTTCTTTTTCCCCAAAACAAGTGAAAGAGATATATTAGTTTAAGTGAAGCTAGCTGGCGGAACCATTCTTAATATGCAAATGGTTCTTTTTTTAATGTTTTTACCACTTTAATAAGGATTATATCAGCTAATTATAAATAATCTTTGGTCTCATATTAAGCTAACTATTTTAAAATTCATTCATTCATTATCAATCGCATAATGTAGTAAAATCCAGCATTAACATTAATAGTTTACTTTATGTGTATGATTAGATTACAGTAATTGAGAAGATGCATATATTTAATATAATTAATTTATTTATTGAAAAGTATGGAGTGGAGAGTGGGATTCCTTTTTTGCCATGTTAGAGCACATAAGATTTATGAGAAAAAAGAAGTTTTTTGTGTGGTGTTTAATACGTGGCAATTGGTGGTCCGTTTTATCTGCTGTTATCCTGTGTTTTATCTTGTCTCTTTATGGAATCCTTTCTTTTCAGAATATTTCATGGATATATTTGTTTTCTTTTCCTCATCATCATAATAATATTATCTTCTTTTTTGGGCCCAACGTTGCTGTTATATAGCATTATGATCGATCTTCATTTTTTTTTTATATGGGTGGCAGTATCTTTTGAGCTAGGTTTCTTATTTATTTTAATAACATAACTTAATTCACACATGCTAATTCAGTAAGGGTTCTTTAGCTTTTCCTAATCCTCTCCTAACACTATTAACTTTAAATATTATTCATTGTGACTTCTGGTTATAGAAAAAAAGAAGAACAAAGATTGGACCTATACAATAGCTTTTATAATAGACCTCCTTACATATATATATTTATCTTTATAAGATGAAGAGTACTAAAACATACATTTTTCTTTTAAACCGACTGTAACTAAGTTTGGGACGTATATTGAATATGATTTTTTTTACGACATTACGTAGATTATACTACATATTCATATTTAAACAAAGAAATATATTTAAGTAGTACAAGTCAGTAAAGATTACTAAAACAAGAATTGGTATGAAAAAGATTTTTTTTCTTGTAAATTATATGAAATTAACCTTGTGATACGAAGATAACTTAGGTCTTTGAGATACTGGGGACAAATGAAGTTCAATGACTTTTCAAAATCTATCAAAAATCTTCATAATGTTAGGAAAGAGGCAATAAAAGAAAGAATAAAGGAGAGAAAAATAGACATAGAGGATTTAACGTGGTTAGGTGTATAATGTGTATGTTTGCGTTCACGATTACATTAGGAAGTATGATTTTTCTGGTGTATCTCAAAGCTTTATATAGAGTCTCTTATATAGTAAAATAGAGAATCACATCTCATTATTCTAAGCGATGTGGGACTAAATCAAGCACCATAATACTAACAATTCTCCCACTTGAGGTTTGATTTACATTACCACCTAATGTAGTGCCTTCATCATCAATTTTCTTGAAGGCCAGTTGAGGCAATGCAAAGCCTCATCAACTTAGTTGTTGTGACAGTCTTGGTCAACATATCAGCTGGATTCTCTGCACCTAGAATCTTCAACAAAAACAAGTCTCCATCATTTATCAAGTTTCTGATAAAATGATACTTCAATTCAATGTGCTTGCATCTGGAGTGAAGAATTGGATTTTTAGCAAGACAAATGGCACTTTGACTGTCACTAAACAATGGAGATTCATCTTGCCCTTTTCCTAATTCTTTTAGAAGATTCTTCAACCATATCATTTCTTTTGCTGCTTCTGAGATAGCTACATACTCAGCTTCAGTGGTTGAAACGGGGACTCTTCCTTGAAGTTTAGACTTCCAACTGATAGCTGTGCCACCCAACGTAAAAATGTAACCTGTTGTGCTCTTTCTACCATCCAAATCACCTCCCAAATCTGCATCAGAAAACCCCTGTAAAGTGAGATTACTTCTTCTAAAAGAAAAATGCATATTTGAAGTGCCCTTCAAATATCTCAATATCCACTTTACGCCTTCCCAATGCTCCTTTTTGGGATTGAATAGAGACCTGCTCACAACTCCCACTACATGTGCTATGTCAGGTCTGGTGCAAACCATAGCATACATCAAGCTCCCTGCTGCAGATGCATATGGCACTTTAGACATGTGATTTTCTTCTTCTTTTGTCTAAGAAGATTGCCTTTTTAAGAACTTTAAGTGAGTTCCCAAAGGTGTATTCCTGGTTTTAGCATTTCCAACATTGAACCTGCTAAGCAATTTTTCTATATATTTTTTCTGAGATAAGTTTAGAATACCTTCAGATCTATCCCTGGAAATTCTCATACTAAGAATTTGCTTGGCTGGACCAAGATCCTTCATTTCAAAATTTTCTGACAATTGTTTCTTCAACCTGTCAATTTCTGTCATATTAGCATCAGCTATCAATATGTCATCAACATACAAGCCAAGAATAATATAGTTGTTAACATATTTTTTCACGTAAGAACAATGATCTTCTTCACATCTGTGAAATCCTGAGTTTCTCATAAACTCATTAAACTTCTTTTACCATTGTCTCGGTGCTTGTTTCAATCCATACAAACTTTTATGAAGCTTGCATACAAGTTTCTCTTTGCCTTGTACTTCAAAACCTTTTGGTTGTGCCATAAAGATTTCTTCTCAGTGTTTGTTTCACATCTAACTGCTCTAGATGAAGATTTTCTGCAGCTACTATACTCAAGATAACTCTAATGGTAGTCATCTTGACAACAGGAGAGAAATTTTTTGTGAAGTCAATTCCTTGTCTTTGTTGGAACCCTTTCACTACGAGTCTAGCCTTATATCGTTTGCTGCCATCTGGTTCTTCTTTTAACCGATAGACCCACCTGTTTTGAAAAACCTTCTTTCCTTCTGGACGCTTGGTTAAAGACCATGTCTTATTCTTCTGAAGAGACTTTATCTCATCTTCCATTGCTAGCTCCCACTTAATAGATTCATCTCCCTGCATAGCCTCAACAAAATGCTTTGGCTCACCAGCATCAGTCAATAACAAGTAATGAAATGAAGGAGAATACCTTTGTGGTGCTACAATTGTTCTGCTAGACCTTTTAGTCGGTAATTCAGGAGTTACTGACTCTACTATTTGTTCAGGTTCTGACCCATACTCTGACTCAGGCTCTACTTCTGTATTCTGCCTTCTGTTGACTACATCACTTTTTGAAATTTCTTCTAATGATACCTGCTATGGCTGTTTATTTGCATTTTCAAATTCTGCAGTCCTGTTCTTATAGAACATGTTTTCATTAAAAGTAACATTTCTACTTCTAATAATTTTCTTGTTTTGGTCATCCCAAAACCTGTAGCCATACATGTCAGATCCATAACCAATGAAATAACATCGCTTTGCCTTAGGGTCCAATTTATCTCTATTATTAGAGTTCAACAAAATATATGAAGCACAACCAAAAGACTTTCATATGTGAAAGGTTTACCTCATTTCCAGACCATACTTCTTCAGGTAATTGATAGCCTAAAGGAACTGATGGTCCTTTGTTTATGAGATAGGCTGTTGTGCTTATTGCATCTGCACAAAATACCTTGGGTAATCCTGACTAGATTCTCATACATCTTGCTCTCTCATTCAAGGTTTTGTTCATTCTTTCTACCACACCTTTTTGTTCTGGTGTTCCTAGAACCGTCTTGATCATTCTGATCCCGTTCTCTGAACAAAACTCCTTGAATTGACTACTGTCATATTCTCCACCATTATCAGACTTCAAACATTTAATCTTTAAACCTATTTGAGTCAAACCACCTGTTTCCACCTTTTAAACACAGAAAACACATCAGATTTATTTTTAAGAAAATAAACTCATACCTTTCTTATAGAGTCATCAATGAAGGTGAGGTAATACTGTGAACCTCCAAGGGATTTTGTAACATCCCTAAGGAATATTACTAATTTTTAATAAATAAAATATCAATTAAAATAAATACCGCATTGAATATAAACTATTTCTCAAAAGCGCGGGAAATTTAAAAAAGATAGTAATTGTAACATAATTCCCAAGTTCACTATCGTTCTGTACAAAAATTAATATAGTCCAGCAATATTAAAGTTACATCAAAAACCAAAAATAAAAATGCTTCACAAAACCCAAGTAGCCCATGCTCTCCGTCTCTAAGCATCTCCTGGCTCACCTGTCACAACATCTGCTCCCGAATAACAAATTATCCGATCATCGCCATACACACACAGATAGGGTGAGCTATGCACAATAAAAATATAAACAGATATATGAAATAAATATGTTCCCCAACCCAAAATAACATAATTAAAATTCTCATACTTTCCAAATCACCCTACCATGACCTCATAGTCCTACATGAGTCATATGCATGAACTAAGTCTTGGGACTTCCCTGTGCTCCCACGAAACTAACTCATTCGTGGTCCAACCCTATGAGCCTATCCAGCTCATAGTCCTGCCCTACAGACTCCTCGGCTGTAGTAAAAACATTCAAGCCTCAAAACTTGGACCCTGGCACGGTATGGACTCCTCGCCCAATAGTAGCCGACGGGAACATCACAGTTCCTTGCCCATCGTGCGCCCGACACATGCAATCACCATACTAAGGACTCCTCGCCCATTAGTAGCCGACGAAAACTCAACCGGTTCCATGCCCATCATGTATCCAACCACCAAGCACATCCCAGACCCCTCTTGGACTTAGTCCTTGAAGCCCAAACACCACACCACATGCACACACATCCTATCCTTAGGATAACACAGCCAAAACACACTCACAAGCACATAAAAACATAGTACTCGCATAAACTCGCTTAAGCCAAGGACATTCGCCCAAGCTAAGTCATCAGCCTCGCTTAGGCTAGCTCACCTCGCCTGAGCGAGCTTAAAACAGTGACCACAATACGTTATCTCGCTTAGGCGAGATCCTCTCGCCTAGGCAAGATCATCTCTCGCCCAAACACTCAAATCAATCTCGCTTGAGCTACAAATCACGCAAAAACATCACACATGACCACATTATCTCCCTTAGGCGAAGTCGTCTCGAAGTCGTCTCGCCTGAGCGAGACCAGGCTCGCTCAACACGCTAAACTTCTCGCCTGAACGAGAAGTCGCGCTCAACATGCGCACACTTCCTTGCAACCTCGCTTAGGCGAGCCACTCTCGCCTAAGCGAGACTGTCTATCGCTTAAACGAGGAACCATTCGCCTAGGCGAGAAGTGCAATACAGAGCCAAAAACGAGGTTCTGCAACTCTCGCTTAGACGAGATAACCTCGCTTGGGGGAGACTTGCAGAGTTTCCCTCTGTTTACGCACACAAACCATCTGAAATCATACCCAAACCACATTCCAATTTATGCCAAACAATGGAGAATCATACACCAAACATGTACGCATAATTTAGACCCAAAATAATCCTAGTTTAAAGCACAATTCACACTTACATTACCCAAAACCCTCATTTTTGACACCCAAAACATGTAAGACTCTACAACTACATCAATTTACCCAAATTCCCAATCACATTAGGCTTATCATGAATTTCCACAAGCATATAGAATCAATTGACCCTTCCCCCGTTGCCCCATTTTCTAGGTTCTCTACCTTTCCACATTCACTCTAAACCAAATTTAAAAATAAAGGTTAAGTTCTGCTACCAAGGTTTGAACTCATGACCCTCCACTCATAATGTCCAACACAACCACTATGCCAACTCATATTTGGTGATATACACAAATCAACATAAGTTGACATTACAAATTCCATACTCCTACATATTATTAAAAATAAATCATAAAATAATAACATATAATTGGCATACACAGGACTCGAACCTAAGTCCTCTCACACAAAACAAGTAATCC
Source organism: Vigna unguiculata (assembly GCF_037176805.1). Lineage (NCBI taxonomy): Eukaryota > Viridiplantae > Streptophyta > Magnoliopsida > Fabales > Fabaceae > Vigna > Vigna unguiculata. The sequence goes on from NC_140800.1 coordinate 9,484,948, forward strand.
CAACCATTTGAGCTAGTACTCTTTCACGTCACATTAAACAACAATTACTGCCATAAAGGCGCCTTCTACCCGCATTTATTAATTAATTAATTATTTAATTAATTAATTTTTCCCGGGTCTTACAATTCTCCCGCCTTTAAAAGTTTTCGTCCTCGAAAATAGGACTTACCAGCAAAGAGGTGAGGATAAGACTTCCTCATGAGATCCTCCATCTCCCAAGTCATCTCCTGGGTTGCCTCGTCCCAGAGGACCTTCACCGTCTTCAAATCCTTGCCTCTCAGTTGCTTGACCTGAGTATCCAATATGCGAACCGGTCCAACTAGCATAGTCAGATCTTCGCGTACTTGCACCTCGTCTGACTCTAGAATATGATCTGGACTCACAATGTATTTCCTCAACTGTGAGACATGGAATACATTATGCAAGTTAGATAGGTGAGGTGGTAAAGCGATCTCATATGCCGCTGTTCCTATTCTCCGTGTAATCTGATAAGGTCCTATAAACCTCGGAGTCAACTTCCTTGATTTAAGAACCCTTCCGATACCTGTGGTTGGCGTCACCCGGAGAAATACATGGTCTCCTTCATCAAACTCAAGTGACCATCTCCTCTTATCTGCATAGGACTTTTGCTTACTATGAGTTGCTCTCATCCGGTCTTGGATTAACTTGACCTTACTGGTCGTTTGTTGCAGAAATTCAGGACCAAGCACATTAAACAACAATTAATGCCATAAAGGCGCCTTCTACCCGCATTTATTAATTAATTATTTAATTAATTAATTTTTCCCGGGTCTTACAGATTTCACTAGAGCTGGCCCCCAAACATCTGTATGCACTAGTGCTAGTCTTTCAACTTTAGACGACTTACTTGTTTTGGAGAAGCTAACATTTTTCTGTTTTCCAAAGATACAATGTTCGCAAGGTCCAACGTCAACATGCTTCAAGTTAGGTATTTTACCTTTTGAGACCATGAGCTTCATTCCTTTCTCACTCATATGCCCAAGCCTCTGATGCCACAAAGAGGAACTGTTGCCAACTTCTGCAACTGATATCATATCCTCATCTGTAATCATTTAAAGAGATCCTTGCTTCTTTCCACGAGCAACAACAAGATTACCTTTCATTACCTTCCAATGTCCATCTCCAAAGGTGGTGTAATGCCCCTCATCATCCAACTGCCCTATAGATATTAAGTTTCTCTTTAAGGCAGGAATATGTATAACATTATTTAAAGTCCACACACTTCCATTAGAGGTTCTGATATTTATATCACCTCTTCCTATAATATAGAGAGATTTCCCATCTGCAAGGTAGACCTTCCCAAACTTTCCTGGAACATAGTTAGATAATAATTCTAAGGAAGGTGTAGTATGAAATGATGCACCTGAGTCCATAATCCATGAGTCAATAGAACTATCTAGACCACATAATACTGCATGTTCAATTTCATCAGTTGCTGCATTTGTTGATTGATCATCATCTGGCCTCTTGTTGTTGTTCTTCCTTGGAGCCCTACATTGATTTGTAAAGTGACCCCTTTTCTGACAATTCCAACAAATGATATCATTCTGGAATTTTGGTTTTGATTTCTCTCTAGACTTTGATTTGCCTCGGCCTTGATTACGACCTTTCTGGCTACTTCTTCCTCTAGTTTCAATACTCAATGCTGAACCAAAACTAGAACTGAAAGATTCCCTTGAACTTTTTCTGCGAACATATTCGCTTAAGATCAAGTCACAGATGTTATCAAGCTTCAACTTACTATTACTTGTAGAATTACTAATTGTAGTAACAGTTGCACTCCAAATTTCCAGAAGAGATGATAATAAAATTAATGCTTTCACCTTATCATCAAATGTTATCTGCACTGATGTCAACTGCGCAATAATTGTATTAAATTCACTAATATAATTAGTAATCGAGTTACTTTCACCCATTTTTAGGTTGACTAGCCTGCGAATCAAATACACTTTATTGGCTGTAGATGGCTTCTCATATATATTTGACAACGCCTTCATCAAATCTACGGTTGTGCTCTCGTTCATGATGTTGAACGCAACATTCTTTGCTAATGTCAACCGGATCACACTGAGTGTCTGCTGATCTAACAAATCCCATTTTGCCTGCCCCATGTCGGTTGGCTTCTGCCCTGTTAAGGGTAGATACAACTTCTTCTGATATAGGTAGTCCTCTATCTGCATCTTCTAGAACCCGAAGTCACTATCATCAAACTTCTCTATCCTCACCTTCCCTTCTTCCAATGCAATTGCTCTTGCTGCTTTTGACGAAAGCTCCTGTTGCTTTTGACCAAAGCTCCTGCTGCCTTTGACCAAAGCTCCTGTTGCAGCCTTTGACTAAAGCTCCTACTGCGCCTTTTGACCAAAGCTCCTGCTGTCTTTGACCAAAGCTCATGCTGCCTTTGACCAAAGCTCCTGCTACGGTTTTTGACCAAAGCTCATGTTGCAGCTTTTAATCAAAGCTCCCACTACTTATCTAAACTGAGGTCCCCAAGAAGAAAAAATAGAAACCAAATCTTTTCTGATGTGGAAGATCAGACAGTGCTGCAACCACAGAGCATACTAAGAAAAATGACTCTTGATACCAAATGTTAGGAACAAGGCAATAAAGGAAAGAATAAAGGGGAGAAAAATAGACATAGAGGATTTAACGTGGTTCGGTGTACAATGTGTATGCCTACGTTCTTGATAGGATTTATAAAGGAGGGGGTTTCATTGAGGAGAACAAACACCAATGAGACCTGAGCCTAACCACATAAGACATTGACACCACTCTCAACCCAAAACCTTAAGGCAATAGGTTTATGGGTCTTTATCCTTATATAGTGCTCTACTTTCTCATTTCTAGCCAATGTGGGACTCACACTTAGATTCCTAACAATCTCTCCCTCAAGGGTGAGTCCCTTTAACCACATTGGTACACTTCCCCTCCAGCGAAAGAATTCCCAACCAACCATGAGTGTTCCTTTTCTGCCCTTTTCTGTACCGTCGTTCTTCTTAATGGGACACGCTTACCTGTGATCCTTGTCAGGAAGACTTTCGATACTAGGACCATATTGCACTCGTCTGAGCCGGTTTTAACTATCGGCTCTGATACCACTTGTTAGAATTTATAAAGGAGGGGGTTTCAATGGGGAGAACAAACACCTATGAGACCTGAGCCCAACCACATAAGACATTGACACCACTCTCAACCCAAAACCTTAAGATAATAGGTTTATGGGTCTTTATCCTTATATAGTGCTCTACTTTCTCATTTCTAGCCAATGTGAAACTCACACTTGGATTCCTAACACATAATAGGTGTAGAATATAAGTCACATTGAACGCACGAGCTTTTCAAAAGTAGTAGAACAATGTCAATAAAGATACTTATGTGTAATAGATGAGGTGATGACAATATTTGAGATGTCATGTGAATGTTTAAATGTTTAGTGAAAATCGTGAAGTTTAAATGTAATAGATGAGGTGATGACAATATTTGAGTGTATACATGTGAAAATCGTGAAGTGTGTTTCCATGTAACAAACATACATGAATTTGACAAGTGAAGTTTTTGAAATTTTTTACGTTTATACAATAATTCATCTAAGTAGATTGCAAATTGTTTTACTAGTTGGACCTATCTTCTATTTTCTATTTCCTCCTTAATAAATATTGTACTCTTGTGTCAAAGGTGAGTACTTTATGGAGTATTCACTTTTGTTGCCATTTCATAGTTGTTCCTAGTGGGCCTAGATATACCTAAAGATACACAAGTCTTCTGTCTAGGCCAGGACATATCAGGTAGCTTTAGTGTCTACTCTGTTTTAGTTCTTTAGGTAACAAGTATTCTTCACTACATATGCCTAGATGTTCTCTTCCTATGAGGGTGATATGACCCAGGTAGGGGAGCCTCGTAGGGGAACTCCTCGGGTTGACATATTCTCTACTTTGATGTGTCGTCATGTCCTCATCTAGCATGACTGGGTGTCCCAGGTGGATGAGGTGCCTGCAAAGACACTCCAACGCTCAAGTTAGAAGCGTGATTGGGTGTCCTAAGATTACCTCATTTTAGGGTTTCCTAATGTTTATTTCTCCTTCTATTATTTGTCTTTTTGCTTGTGTGGACCCTACTGTAGTAGTGACACATGTGTCTTGGCTTCTTGGTAATGGCCAAGGTGTACTTGTCCTTGGGTCTTCAATGTGCATTGGCCGATGTGTCCTAGGTACTGGCCTAGGTGTCCTCGTCCAACCATTATATTGTAGTGTAGGTCAAGACTGTAAGATCCGCGAAATTTAATTAATTAAATAAAAAAATTAATTAATAAATGCGGGTAGGTAGTATATTTATGACATTAAATTCTAATAAGTATGACATGGAAAAGTACTAGCTTAAGTGGTTGAGAGTACTTTGTTTGTGTGAAAGGACTTGGGTTCGAGTCCTATGTATTTCATTTGTGTGTTATTTAATTTCTATTGTTTTAGCATTATGTTGGAGCTGGTCTCGCGTATTATAATGCTTGAATGGTATGTGTTAGCAAGAAACATGAGTTGGTTTGATGGTTTAGTGTTGATTTGGCTTTAGCATGGGGTGGGTTCGAAGTTGGATGGACTCAATTTTAAACTCACTTTTTGTTAATAAATGGGGTGGCTGAATATGAATAGGTGAGGAAGATCTTAGCAGAAGGGGGTAGCCAAGAGGGGCTGGAAAAGAAAACAACTAATAATGGACTTGAATAGCAATTAACTCCATCATAAAACCCAATTTCGTTTTTTTTTTTTTGCATAAACCTAGCATTAGGGCCTTTAAAAGGCAAAATTTGAGAGAGGAAAAGGGTTTTGAGAGGCTGTTTTCAGAGAGCTCTGTGAGGTGCACGAATCCAAGGTAAAATAGAGAATTTTGAGAGAATTAGATAGGGGTAATTGAAGTGGTGATAAGGCAAGCCCTTGGTGACCAAAGGAATTTCCCAATTTCAGAAGTTAAGCAAGGGATTTTTCAGGTTAGGGGAGCTGAGCCGAATTCCTATGTTTATAGTGTCATTTTGCATGATCTGTGATGAAATTGTGTCCTGATTTTAGTGTTGCACCTGAGGGAATTAAGGGTTTTGGGTTTTGGTATTGTTCTATTGAATGTTGGACTAAAAGCATGAAATTAATGGGGTTATATACTGCCTATTCAGTGATTATGCAAAGTTGGGTTGCTGGGGTCTATTTTAGTGTTCAATTATGCGTTTATGACTAATGGGATTGTGTTGAATGAAATGGTATGAAATTGGAGTATATTTTGGGTGCGATTATTGTTGTTGTGTGCGTGAAACAGTGCCAAAGTTTGCATGTCTCGCTCAGGCGAGCCAGGCTCGCCTAGGCGAAATATGCAGGGACTCATAAACCTCTTTCTGTTCGAGCATTTCGCTCAGGCGAGGTGATTTGGCCTTGGGCGACAGACCATCTCGCTTAGGCGAGTGTGACTCGCCCAAGTGAGAATCCGTGTGTGTCTCGAGTGTGTTGGTTGCGCATCTCGCGTAGGCGGGGTTTGTTGTTTGGGCGAAAGTGTGTCTCGCTCAGACGAGAGTCTCTTGCCTAAGCGAGAGTTGGAAGAACATTATGATGGTGGTTTAACTCGCAGCCCAAGCGAGAGATGGGATTCTTGGGCGAAACGTGATCTCGCCCAGGCGAGTGTAACTTGCCTAAGCGAGGGTTCGTGGTTGGTTTTGTGTATGGTGCTCGCTTAGGTGAGGTAGTCTAGCCTAAGCGAGATGAGCTGAAATGCTTAGGCGAGAGATGGAAGTTTAAGTCCAGGGATGGATGGAGGATAGGTTTAAAAGCAATAAATTTTGCAGTATTGGTTTGATTGAAGTTTGAATGGTGTTGCGTGATCTATAAGGCTTCTAAGATATCTCGATGGTGAGCTTGTTGGTGTTCCATGGGTTGTGGCCCGGAACGTATCCTTGAGTTGTGGCTCAGGATAGGGGTTAAGCACGTGGCATTCTATGGGTTGTGGCCCGGAATGACTTCCCTTGAGTTGTGGCTTGGCATAGCGGATGAACACGAGGAACCTTTGAGTTGTGGCTCGGGTTGACGAGTGTTGTCGGTGTGAGTGTGCTGGTTGTAGAGATGGCAAATAAACTCGTCCCCGTGGGTATTGCCCGAACCCGTCCCCGTTTTGACGGGGAACCCCCGCATTGACTAGGTATGGGTATGGGTATGGAGAATCTCCGATTTTTTCAATTGGGTATGGGGATGGGGATGGGGATGAATATATCCCCGCCATAATAGCCGTCCCCGCCATATTTTCATCCTCGTTTAAATTATTAAAATATTCACAATTAATTAAGTAACCCTATATATTCTTTTTATTTTTTATTTCTTCTAAATATTTGGTTTGTCATGAAACTCATTCGCATCTCCAATATATTTTTTATCTTATCATAATCTTTATGTAATTATGTTAAAATGATGTATGTCAATTAAAAAAAAATTATGTCTAACATTTGAATATTTCTATTATTTTTTAATATTTTTATTTATTGTATATTTTCCTTTCACATGAGAATGTTTAATACTCTTAATTTAAGTGTTTAATAGCATAAACATTTCATTTACTTGGTAATATATAAAAAAAAAAAAACCTTTACTTATTATTATTAATTTTTATTTCATTTCAAGAACTCTTTTATTTCACTAAAACAATTTTTGTTATTTCTCAACCATTGAGTATATATGTTGATATTTGAAAAGTTTTCTTAGATGTCTAAGATATTTTTCGTCTTATCATACCCTTAATTATACATTTGTTTTTCTTTGTGCAATTCTTTCCAATAGTCTCCAAATTGTTTATAAGACACACATTTGTTAATTTTTTAATTTTTTAATTTTTTTTTATTTTCATCATGTAGAATACTATTTCGATAATTTTTATCTAATTATTTTTTTATTTTCTAACTCATTACAATCATACTTTAATTTTTTTCACTATAATTGTATAAATAATTTTTATTTACTACAATATAAAAATTTAATGTAATTGTCATGAATATTTTTTTATCACCATCCAACATATATTGGAGTTTAAAAGATACAATATCTATGATAAAATTTTATTATGTTTATTATTTGTTCTTTGCGTCATTTTTTTATCAACCATTGAGTATATATGTTGATATTTGAAAAGTTTTCTTAGATCTTTAAGATATTTTTCATCTTATCATACCCTTAATTATATATTTGTTTTCTTTTGTGTGATTCTTTCCAATAGTCTCCAAATTGTTTATAAGACACACATTTGTTAATTTTTTAATATTTTTTTTGTTTATTTTCATCATGTAGAATACTATTTCGATAAATTTTATCTAATTCTTTTTTATTTTCTAACTCATTACAATCATACTTTAAGTTTTTCACTATAATTGTATAAATAATTTTTATTTACTATAATATAAAAATTTAATGTAATTGTCATGAATATTTTTTATCACCATCCAACATATATTGGAGTTTAAAAGATACAAGATCTATGATAAAATTTTATTATGTTTATTATTTGTTCTTTCCGTCATTTCTTTATCAACCATTGAGTATATATGTTGATATTTGAAAAGTTTTCTTAGATCTCTAAGATATTTTTCATCTTATCATACCCTTAATTATATATTTGTTTCTTTTTGTGTGATTCCTTCCAGTAGTCTCCAAATTGTTTATAAGACACACATTTGATAATTTCTTAATATTTTTATTTTTTGTTTATTTTCATCATGTAGAATACTATTTTGATAAATTTTATCTATTTATTTTTTATTTTTTAACTCATTACAATCATACTTTAATTTTCTCAATATAATTGTATAAATAATTTTTATTTACTATAATATAAAAATTTAATGTAATTGCCATGAATATGTTTTTACCACTATCCAACATATATTGTGGTTCAAAAGATACAAGATCTATGTTAAAATTTTATTATTATGTTTATTATTTGTTCTTTGCGTCATTTTGATCAAGTGATGTATTATAACTTTTATTAGTGTATAAAATATAGATTCATTATAATTTAAAAAATTGAAGTAAACAAACATTTAAAATATATTTTAATTTAAATATTTTTTTCCTTTTATACTTTTTTAAAAATATTTTTTCCTTTTATAGTTTTTTTAAAAAATATTTTTAAAGTTTATCAACTAGGTTTCATTAATGTTTGCAAATTTAATAAATGTTTTGGTTCTCATTAAATTTTATTTGGTATTCTAATCTAAAATGTAAACAATTATAATTTATTTCAAAGTATTTGATATCAAAGAAACAACCATACTCCTAATATTGAATATTTGATAATATTATGTTTCCTTTACCGTAATTTTTATTATTTTATAAAAATTAGTTAAAATTAATATTAAAGTAGTAAGTAAACGGGTACGGGTATGGGTACGAGATTATACCCGTTACCCGATGGGGATGGGGATGGGAAAAAGTTTGATACCCGTTGGGTTTGGGTATGGGGATGGGGATGAATTTTTTTTACGGGGATGGGTATGGGATAGTGAAACTCGTCCCCGCCCCGCCCTGTTGCCATCCCTGGTTGGTTGTGGCCAGTACGGATGGGTCCAGAGGGATTGTCCTCCTCAGTGATTCGCTGACGAGTTTGGTAGTCCTGGGACGTTGCGGACTATGTTCGTAATTGGAAACTCCACCTGGCGTTACAGTGTGTGATCCGTAGTAGGGTTTCTGCGCGTGCTCTATCGGTTGTGGCCGATAGGTGTGGCAGCAAGGCGCCTTGAGATACTTAATAGAAGATGTAGCACACTGCTAACATGGTTGTGGCCATGTGGAAGGACTAGAACGAGTTTCCCTGATGTACTTTAATAAACATGGTGGTGGCCATGTGGAAGGAAGGTAATGAGTCTTCCACGAGGTGCATCATTGTACATGGTTGTGGCCATGTGAGGGAAAGAGAGTAAGTGTTGTGGGAAATGAAAGGATATTAGATATGGTTGTGGCCATGTGATGTAATGGAAGAGTTTGTGTTATTGTTGTATTATTTTTATCGATTAGACATGTATATGTGTGCCTGGTATATTTTTGTGTGTTTCATTTTTTTTAGCTCACCCTATATGCTTGTGTTTGGCGATGATCGTGTACGCGGTACACGTGAGCAGGTGCTGATGCAGGTGGAGCTAGTGAGGCTTAGCTGCGGAGAGGGGATGATCATAGGATCTTTTTCTTTATGTTATTTGAAATGGGTTGTAAAGGCTCATGGAATATTTTGACTATACTTCAGTTTTGTAATGATGGACTTATTAATGAACTAATAAAGTTTTAAATTTCCCGTGTTTTTTGGGAAATGAGGTATTAATAAGTGTAATGTAATTTAATTACTTTATTTTATTTTATTAAATTCGTAATATCCTGACGGGATGTTACAGGGACATCCTCCTCCTAACTTATGTGGACATGATGCAGGCTGAGGTGTCCTCCTTGACTCATGTAGGCGTGCAGGCCAAGGTGTCTTCTTCCTTGGCTCACTAGTACATTAGCCCCCATGGTCGAGGAATTCTAGCTGATAGTCTTATGGTCTGTAGATAGATTTGGCCGAGGTGTCCTAGGTATTGGCCTAGGTGTCCTCATCCATCCACTACACTAATATACATGGTTAGCTACAATCATAGTTATCATCTTCTTGCTACTTAATGTGAATAGAGATAAGGAAGAGTTTGTTGAAGATAGAGAATAATATAAAAAATGAATAAATACAGGTAGTATGAAAAAAAAAATAAAGAAGAGTTCATGGAAGATTATGAATGAGATTCATATGAAACAAACTAAAAAGAAAGTAAAAGAAAAATAAATATATATATATATATATATATATATATATAAAAAGAAGCATTCAAATTATTTTAAAAATTTTATATCATGAAATATTTTTTTCCTTAATGGAAGTGTAATGATGAACTTTTCCTTAATCTTAGGAGTTATCATGTGTTTTTTCTTAATTTTAGGAAATCATGAATGTGTTAGGATTAATAAGGAATTAATTAAGTGTTAAACATAAATTTAGTTTAGTTAACTTTAACTTAAATGGTGTTATGTTTGCATTTGGGTTTCCTAATGTTTTTAAATACTTGAAAGACGCCTTTCCCTTTTCAAAATTGTGGCATGCTCCTTATAGAAGAGAGTAAACTCCACATGCAAAATCACTTTTGAAGATTGAATAAAATTGCCTTGTGAGATCAGTTTAAAAGCAGCGAGAGATCTCTAATCTTGTCTTGGTTCTTCTCTTGAGAAACTTTCTTAAATGTCAAATCTTACTATACTTATCCTTTAGGATTCATCACAAAGGTAGAGTTTTCTTCTTCATTTCTAAGTCTCAATCCATTTCTAATCTCTTTTTGCAATTTTTATTTTGTTTTACGTGTTGCTTTTCATGGTTATACAAAATTTGAATCACCATGGGACATGTTTCTGTTGAAAGTCCCACATCGACTAGAGATAAGGCCAATTCATAATATATAAGTGAGGTGCAAACCTCACCTTACAAGCCGGTTTTTGGGGGTTGAGTTAGGCTTAAAGTCCACTTCTAACAGTTTCTACAAACTTCTCTTATCCAACACCACTTGAGTTGATCAAGATCCTTCCAACCTTTCAAGGTTTGGATCTAGTGGCCCTCGTAGCTATAAGATCAATCAATTCAAAGTAGGTGGCCATCACATTTCATCTAAATGTTCTTCAAGAATGGGTATGAAACCCATTTCTATTTGGATATGATTGTTTGTATTTTTTTTTTGGATTATATCCATAGTAAAATCATTGTAGACATGTTTAGGACTTGTTACCTTGTATATTTCAAAGTTTAATCCATTAATCAAGTAATTGTATTTCTATTGTCGGTCAAATATTTCTTTAAGAAATGGGTATGAGTTTTATGTTTGATTGATCTAGTTTGTGTCTTGCTTTTGTTTGATTTGAGTTTTTGTTTTGTTCTTTGGGGGAGTTTGAAAAGGTTAGAATTCCTTTTGAAATATTTGTTAAGATTAACATGTTTTACAAAGAGTTTAGACCCATAATTTTAAGGTGCAAGTGTTGTAATTCCATTTGCTCTTGGATTTTCTTTTGGGTAATTTAATTCAAGAAACTACTTAAAAAATCAAATGTACAACTAGAATTCTCAAAGAACTGAGACTTAAATTGATGTGCAGAAAATACAATGATGGAGTAAGTGATTGATGATAAATTATTGTTCTGAATAGAGTTAATTTTATGCTTGATTTTTGTAAGGGTAGTAACATACTATTAGAGTGCTTTTATTTTTAATTTGTGTATTTTTGTTTATGTACTTTTTGTTGAAAGTCTCATATCGAGTAGAAATAAATTTAGTTTACAGTATATATATGTGAGTGTAAACCTTACAATACAAGTTGATTTTGTAAGATTGGATTAGGTTTAAAATTCATTTCTTAACATGATACCAAATTAATGAATTAGAGTCTATTCTAGAAAAGTTTAATACTTCTCATTAGAATGTTAAGTGCATATTCACTAACATATGTTCTTATTGCAATTGCAATTAAAGTGTGACTAACTCAAATATTTTAACTAGAAGAAAAATAACAAGGTCACTCAAATTCGTGTATCCTTTTAGTACATATGATAAATTTCTTCCTAAGTTGTATGAAAATAATTTTGGTACTTATTTTTTACTTTAGTATAATAACTAAGTGAATTTATTTGAATGTGATTATTTTACATCATGTATCCGGATAAAAATTATCATTTATGTGGATATTACTAATTTTTTAATAGAAGTAACCCATTTCAACGCTAAAGCGTATTTAACTTTTATACTTGAGTTAAATGTCACAAGTCTTTAATTTTCCATCGTCTAATGCTTACGGTATGAAAAAAAAAACAATGAACAACTTTTATTATAACGTAGTATAGTTAGATTTATCATTTAGGTTTGGGTAGATTCTTTTTATTCTAACTTTTAGTACAATTGGATTATATTTGTAGATATACATACATATATATATATATATATATATATATATATATATATATATATATATATATATATATATATATATATATATATATATTTCAATCTTTCATGATATGTTGGACATTGCATAATTCGACGCAAACATTGTTTTCTATAATTGTTACTTATCTAATATTCAGTTGTGGATTAGGTATACATACACTTTATACATCAAAAACAAATTACTTCTCTTATGTCCATATTGAACTTTTATATTGCATAATTTATCCAAAAATAAACGTAACTTTTTTTTGTACTTTTAATATTGGAACATGCAAGAAAGAATAATTTGGAGAAAAAAATTACCGAAACGGGAGATTACCTTACCGATACTCTTTTAGCCATTCTGATACTTTACATTTATAGATTTTTTTGTACATGTTAATTTTGTTGTCCTTAAATCTTACATTTAACTCTTTTATTCATAATTATGTTTCGACCAATATTTTATCCAAGAATAACTTTCATCTCAGTATATAACTTATTTTTAAATATGTAATAAATCAACTCCCAATCTCCTAAAATAATACCAAGTATTTTTTTCTTTTTGTGCATTTCTTTAACTTAATCTTACCATTTCTATCTCACATCAATAGACTTTTATTCAAGAATCAAGTTTCAACCTCGCATTTCAACAAACAAATCAGACAAAGTTGTTGCTGTGAGCAATTTATCTCTCATTTCATATATTCGTTATTTTATTATTGAATACATGAAGATTGATATGATATATGATATATTATTATTTATAAACAAACAAAATCCAAATCAATCTTTCTAATTATGCTGAAATGTACAAAGATAACATTATTATTAGACTCCAATTATTATATATATTGTTCATTATGGGTTTTACTATTTTTTAATTGGAACTAACTAAACTCTTAATTTTGATTGTTGAAAGTTAAGAGAAAGTTTTGAGAATATTGAAACACTAATAAAGGTAGAGGAGACAATATCACAGTGGCTCCCATTTTGTAGTCTCCACTAAAGTATGAACCCTACCCAACGCATGCATGTGCTCCTTTTACATATTTTTTTTGTAGAGGAAACACGTGCTCCCGAATCCTCACTTTTTCTAAAAATTGCAATGCAAGAGATCAGTTTATGGACCAAAAAGAAATAGATCACTTTCAGGGGGCCACAAACCACATGCATTGGTGCAAAACAAAAGATCAAATGTATATCTTTTTTATTTATATTATTAATGCAACTACACCTAAAAATATTGTCATATTTTGACTACCTGCTATTTGAGGTATAAATTTGACCCCTAGTCCATGGACTAGTCCTGACCCATTCTTCATTAAGTCCCCTTTTAGGGGTTCCAAATGACGGGATCAAAGAAAACTTCAGTCCCCAAAACTCCCTCTTTAATGGGTTAGGGCTAGGGCTAACGTGGGTTAGGTCCTCCAAATAATATTATATTAAGTCAAAGTCAAAGATCAATCTGATGGACCCAACAAGGACGAGCCCGAAAAATCGGATGGACCCGACAATCTGAACGGGCCCGATGATCCGAAAGGGCCCGATGACCAAGATAAGGATGATGATTTGGACAGGTCGGACGACCCCAATGACGCGGGCAGTCCCGACGAGCCGGATAGGCTCAACGAGCTAGACAAGACCAATGACCCGGACAAGTAGGAAGACTCGGACGTGCCCGACAAGATCTATGACCCGAACGGGCCCGATGATCCAAAGGGACCGATGATTTGGACGGCTCGAAGACTTGGACGTGCCTGACGATCCAAATGGGCCAAATGACACGGATGAGCCTAACAGGTCCGACGACTTGAATGTGCCCAAAGATCAAGACAGTCTCGATGATCTATACGGGCCCAACGACAAGGACGGACTTAATGACCCGGACGAGCCCATCCAGACGGGCTTGAGAGTTTGGAGGGGCTCATTCAAGTCATTTGGCCCGTCAAAGTTGTAGGATCTGATCTGAGTTGTCAAGACTATCCGGGTCGTTGGGCCTGTTTGGATCGTTGTGCCCGTTTGGGTCGTCGGACTATTCTTGGTCATCGAGCCTGTTTGGTTTGTTAGGCTGGTCCGGGTCGTCGCGCTTATTTGGGTCGTTGGGCCCATCTGATACTTCGGACCAGTCTGAATCGTCGGGCCCGTTCCGGTCGTCGGGCACGTGTGTGCTGTCGTGTTGGTCTGGGTCGTTAGGCCTAGCCAGAAAATCGAGCTTGTCTAAATCATTGGGTCGTTTGGATCGTCGGGCTCGTTCTGGTCGTGGGGCCTGTTCGAGTCGTTGGACCCATCTAGGTCAGGGAGCCCATTCGGATGGTCGGTATTGTTGGGGTCGTTCGGTAGGTCCAGATCTTTGGGCTTGTTCGAGTCGTCTGCTTGTCCAGGTCATTGGGCCCCTCTGGATCATCGGGTCCGTCCCATAGATAATAATATATTTTTCATGTTGATGATGAAAGCCTATGGATTGGCCCTGACCCACAAGTCTACCTGGTATATTCTTATATAATAAGATTAAATGACTTTGAGGTAATCTTTCAATAGTAAGTGTATATTTAACAGGGAAATCTTAACAGGGATAGAGAGTCTTGACCAGTAATTCTATATATAATATCATTTATTCATAAATAAAGAAGAAAGGAATGTTGTACTATTAATAGTTATGGGAAAATATTGTAATTATTAAATTTGTGTCTAATGTTACAGAAATAATGGGACTTCCAAAACACTTTCTCATGCGCTAGGATAAATTTTAAGTTCTAACTCTTAGATTTGACACCATTTTAAGAAGTGAAATTTAAGCTTAATTCAATCTTACAAAATTGACTTAAAAAGTATGGTTTGCATCCACTTATATGTTGTGAAATCGACTTATCTCTAGTTGGTGTGTGATATCCAATACACATAAATTAATTTTTAGTTTTCATATGTTCTTAATTCTTTCCAGCAAACTACTATAGGATCTTAAGAGTCACGATTCTCACATATTAAAATATATAAATCATAATAGGATACTAACCTTGATTCATGCATGAGAGATCCAATGAGGATGTGTTCTTCAATCTCTATTCTCCAACTCCTTTTTCCAATCTATTTCTTTATCTTTCTTTCTCCTCTCACACGTTCTTAATTACTTATTATGGAATAGCCTTATGGCCAGAGACAAAACCTTGATCCATTTTTATAAACCAACATCCATCAAGTTGGACTGCATTTTATCTTTATTTTATTATAACTTCTCATGACACACATCAAAAAATTAATTCGTCAATTAATTCTAACAATACACACCCTCACGTCGAGACATATACATCTTGAGCGTTAACTAGACATTAATGTGTGGTATAATAGTTGTTTGATAGCGGGTGAAACTATAGACCCTATAAACAATAAACTTGCTAGGATAAACTCTAACGTGTAGCTTTGATTCCATATTAAGAAATAAATTTTAAGTTTAAATCAACCTTATAAACTAGCTTATAAGTAGGGGTGGCAAAACGGGCTGGGCCCAACGGGCCAGCTCGTCAGCCCGTGCTAAAAGGAACGGGCTGGGTTGAAGATTTCAACCCGTCAGCCCGTTCTGGCCCGTCCCGTCCAGCCCGTCAATTTGACAGGCCAAAGTACGGGCTGGCCCGTCCTGGCCCGTTGGCCCGTTTTAAAAAAATAAAATAAAATAAAAATAATTAAAAAGATTAACTTTTTAGATTATATATTTTAAATGTAGAAATATATAATAGTATTGTAATTTAAATCATCAACACCTACAAATTAAGTTTGAATTATTAGTTATAATTGAATAATTTAATATGTAAATTTAATAATTATTTTAACTTATCTAATTAAAAACATTAACTAATCAATTAAAATTTAAAATAATATTTTATTTGATTAAATATGACTTTAATAATAATTTATATGTATATATAAAAAAATTTAAAAAATAAAACAAATTAAAAAATTTGAAAACTAATTAAAAAAATTTAAAAAATTAAAAAAAAAAACTAGACGGGCCAGCCCGGCCCGGCCCGTTAGCCCGTCCTATACAGGACGGGTTGTGATTATTGGCCCGTTTCTATTTGACGGGTTGGCCCGTCCCGACCCGTTTTTTGACGGGCCACATACGGGCCGGGCCAAAACGGGTCGGGCTGGCCCGTTTGCCACCCCTACTTATAAGGGAAGGTTTACCCCCACTTACATTGTGAAATCGTCTTATCTATAATCAATGTAGGATATCAATACACACCCCTCACATTGAACCATACAGCTCGACCATTAAATTATATATTAATAGGTGATTCGATAACGGTGACACAAGAACATGACACTTTATATAATATACATTTTCTTCTTCATTAAAAAAAAAAACAGATCCACAACCGGAAATCATCACCATATTACACTTAAAAGTTATAAGTAAATTGTTTTATATCTTATTTAGTATAAATCCTTGTTTTAATCTTTTAAAAGGACATGGTATTTGTTTTTAAAATGCGAATCAAATTATCAATTCTATCCTTAAATACGAATAATCGATAGTTGAAATTTTAGGTTAACCTAAACTTTTATAATTATAAGTTGAGTTGCCTCTAAATTATAAAACAAACGTAACTCTAATTAGTATCTTAAAATAGAATATAACATAGCTTTACTTTTTATATATAAAAAGAAAACATTTCATTAGTAGAATGTACTCTCACTTATTTCATGTAGTAGATAATTACGTAATTAAAAGTCACTTTTCGTTATAAAGCAAGTAATTGTTTTGAACATTTTTTAAAATTAGTAGAATGTACTCTCTCTCAAATTAATTATAAACTACTTTTCAATGCGTTGTGTATGGATTTGATTTGGTGTTTCATGTTTTTTTTTTCTTTTCATAATAATATTTGTCACGTAGTAATAACAAATTATTAGTGTATATGTAGGAATTTTTATTGCGGAGTATGCAAAATTATTTATATAGAAGTACATGCGAAATGAAGTAGATTTATGTAAGTATATGTTTGAAATGAAATAAAAATATTAATAATGTTCTGTTGTGATTTTTTTTATTCAATTCAGTTTTATGTATGCTTTATTATAATAATCAGTAGATCTAACCATACAATAAAAGTTATATTAAAGTTTGTTAATAAAAATTGAATAAGAAGAATATTTACTACTAAGAGGGTGAATTTGTGTTTGAAAAATTAAATTTGACCGATAGAACCTTAAATTGTTTTTTAAAAATACTTTATTAAATGAGTAGAATAGAAAAATTAAGACAATTTTTTTAAAGAAAATATAAAGAATACACAAATAAGTGAAGATAAATAAATAATGATAAAAAAATTTATACTGGTTTGATTATTATTATTTTTTTCAATCTACGTCTAGTTTCAATTATCATAGCTTAAGTTTGATCACTATTTTGAACTTTTCATATTACACAAACACTTCATTGCAAAATGCAATTACTCAAGAAAGGCAAAACTTCTTCAAAAGTCTATCGGGAATAAAAATTACACATGTAAAAACCTACTATATGAAAGTCTATACAAGAATTAAAAAAAGAAAAGAAAGGTGATATCGTTTATGTGATAGATCATAGAAAAAGATTCAGAACAATGGTTATGCAATACTATCTTTGGATGTTCTCAAACCTCCCATTCCCATAAAGATTTCTCATAAACATCTAAATTTTTCAATAGTAAGTCATTTTTATTGATTTAAAAAAGGCTTCAATTTTTTTTCCCTTTTTAACCACGAAATTAATGTTTTTAAAGTATGATTTTGGATAGACCAATTATTAACTTTTTAAAGATGAGTTTACTTAGATGTGGCATGTGAATACAAACATTCTACACCAATAACATGACTCTCTACCTTGGCTATTAAATATGAAATATACAAATTGTTAGAAAATGATTACTCAAATAATAATAATAAAAATATAAAATAACATAATATATATATATATATATATATATATATATATATATATATATATATATATAAATCAATGAATATTAATAAGATATCAACAATTATAATAACAATAAGAGTTAAAAAAAATGAGGAAAGGATTAGAAATAGCTTGGGTTGAGGTACACATAGCGCTATCCTTTGAGAGAAAACGCCCCTACTGCACAGGACTAAACAAATATATCAATACACAATCATATGTGTTTTCAAATCAAATGTATTTCTCTCCCAAGATACAACAACCCGTCAGATCGGTCGAGTGCAGCGAAGGATCTCCGAACCTTATGAACACCATTGTCTTAAAAGATAATATAGAAAAGAAAAGAAGAACACTTTTTAGAGAACTCTAGTGTTTATTGTTTTGTTGTTGTGTCTTTCCCCATGCACCTACGTGGTATTTATAGGTAGAAAATGGAGACAAAAGTAAACAGTAATAAAAATATAGTCGTTAGCCATTGAAAGCATTAACCCATAAATTAAAAGTCTATAAAAACATGAGTAACAGTATAATTTTTATTTTAATTATTTTATTTTTTAAATTATATTAAAATATTTCTAACAATCCCACACATAATTTAAAAAATAAAATAAAGCAAAATATATTATCTTTTAAAACAAAATATTGTAGTTCAGCGTAAACCTTCCGGGTCTGACCCTTACACCTAATGCTTATAAACTTCCACCCGAGAAAATGCAGAGACTTAATTGCCTTGAGCTACATTTCCTGTGACCGGGTTTTAGTAATTTCTCAAGAGATTGTGTGTGTTTATTTACTGTAAATTATTAATTTGAACTACAACTTGAAAACATTGATTAATATTACTCTTTCGGACTGTTTTCATTGTTGTTATTTTCACCAACTTGTCATAAGAGAAGTATTAATGAAAAATATTATATAATTATCTTAAATTTACTCTTAAACTCGTTAATTACATATATTTCTTGTATTAGTAAACGAATAATGTTTTCTCACTACTTATTATAGATATAAAAGATAAATAAAAATGTCATGGTAAGTTCATATTTTTTTTCATTTATAAAAATGTAAGTTATCAAGGATTGGATTTTTCAAAATCCAATCTAGATTTACTTAGATTGGATCTATAATTTAGATCAATTTTAATTAGATAAACTATATTTAGATGTGTTTTTTTCAATTTAATTTAAATCAGATTAAATCTAGATTGAATCCATTTTGTCAATTAGATTAAATTTTGTGAGATTAACTAGACTTTAATCGGGGCCGACTTGGCTAGACCTCTGGCTTAGGTCAACTCGTCTATATTATTCAACCTGTGCCAAATTATCTCAACCTTCAAAACAGACCAACTCAGGTTAATTTTTTGGCCTAGACCAACCTAACTCAGCCTTCAACATGAACCAATACAATTTGACTTTTAGCCTGGACCGATACGACTTGACCTTCATTAATGGCCAACTTGGCTCAACCTTAAGCTCTAGTCGACTCAGCTTAACCTTCGGTCCAAGTACACTCGTATCAACCTTCGGTTAGGGCCGACTCAACTCAGCCTTCGGCCAAAACTAACTTAACTTGATCTTTAGCATGCGCCTTTACTGGTGCAAATTTGGGTTTCTACATCGATATTTTACATTGTTTTTTCAAAACTAATGTAATATGAAACAGTGGCAAAATTGTAATCATTTTAATATATATTAAATTGGTTACAATAGGAACCGATGTAATCTCTCTTTTTCACACTAGTTATTTGTTTAACTAATTTAATATATCTCAATTTTTTTCTTCGAACAAGATGTTACATTGGTTCATGGCCCAACCAATGTAATAGGCCAACCATTCGTCTGGTGTTATTGGAGTAGAACACTATGCCTTTATCACTCTATCATCAACCGTTCATACGCCATGGTTCCAACAGAGCACCAAGTCATTGTTATTGCTCGCGTGTAAGGAAATAATCACCTCTGTTGTTGCTTTCTCTTGGAGGATATCACAACTATTTATGACTGCCAAAGTAGTGATCGTCTTTATTTTTTCTTGTTATTAGAGAAGATCCTCGCCCTCTTTGACTACTGTTTCTACTACACCATGCTTTTGGAGGAGACTGTTGTCCACCGTGACACCGTTTCCACTTTGTCATGCTTTTGGAGGAGACCACTGCCCTTCGTGACCAATACCCACTACCCTTTATGACCACCAACTCGGATGTGTTTGCTCTTAGAAGAGATTTGTGCCCTTGAACACTTCTACGTTAATGCTTTCTAAGTAACATAGGCTTCAGGAAAAAGCCTTTTACACAAAAACCCTTTTATGTTTTTTTTTTCTCTTTTCATTTTGTATCTTAGTGTCTTATGGTTGCAGTTCAGATAGAGTTTTCTCTATTTTAATTCATCCTCACACCAATTTACATTGAAGTAGTCACTAATGCAGTTTCAAGTTTAGACAGCGTCCTATATGTCTCGGTTCTCGCGCAAACGAGGTATATAGAGACGCGGTGACATTTTTGTGATTTAAAATAACTTTTATGCCTCTGTTCACCAAACAACTGAGGCCTATGAATGTTGATACCCCAGTTATATTCTCAACCGAGGCAGTAACACTGCCAAAAATTCCAACTTCCCCCTTTTTTAAAATTCTAAATTAATGAGGCAGTTTTATGCCTCGGGTCCCACTGAACCGAGACATATAAGTATTTACTACATCAGACTTTTTCACCTGAGGCCTATAAGTGGCAGAATTTTTCCACGTGCCTTTTTTTTGTTATTTTGCGTGAGAATATGCCTCGATTATGCTTTGAACCGAGGTTTATTCATGTTTATGCCTCGGTTTCGAATCAACTGAGACAATAAAGCTGGTTAGGTTTACAAATCCCAAATCGCAGCCCTGTTCCAACGTCTTCAATATTCGAAAAACATACGCTGGTTCAGTGGATCCCAAATCGTGCCACCACTGTTTTGCCCCTCCACCGCACCGGTTGGCCATAAATTGGTTGTTCTTGTTGCTCCTCTGTTGCCGGCGTGAATCTCGCCCCTTTTTACGTATTTTTTTCGTTTTTGATTCAACTCTCTCTATCACTTTTTTGTGTTTTGTTTTGTATGTTGTTGAGTTTTCATAGTTGAGTTTGTGATGATTTATGATAGAAAGTGGGTGAACGGTGACAGTGACGGTGAACGGTTCGCATAAGTTCGTGATCAAAGGTTACTCTCTTGCCAAGGGAATCGGCATCGGAAAACACATCGCAAGCGAGACTTTCACCATTGAAGGGTACCAGTGGGCAATTTACTTATATCCCGATGTTTGCGCTCTCTTCGAACTCACCTTGCTCGACCAGAGCGGCAACGACAAGCACAAGGTGCAAAGCCACTTCGATCGCTCGCTCGAGAGTTTGGTTAAACTAAACTGTAATATTTGGTAGGGATCGTTAAATTGGGAGTTATGTGATACATTCTTGTGTGTAATTGTATGAATTGTTACACTTTGTGGTTGCTTTGTTTTTAATTATTGCCTTGCTTGTCTCTGAATGAGAGTTGGGTGCAGCTTTAGTGTGTGAGAAAATAAATCAAAAGAAACACTGAATTTTTTTTTTTAAATGGTGATATGCCTCAGTTGGACCAGACCTGAGGCAGTAAATCTAGCTTTTTGCCTCGGTTAAACTATACCTAAGGCAGTAACTATTAAATATGTCTCGGGTTGATAACTAAGGCATAAAGAACTACCTTCTTACCTCGGCAGTATATGCCTCGAGTGCGCACCTGAAGCCAAAAGGTGAAAATAACCGTTGTCATTTCCCTTCCTTGCACTGGTGAGTACAAATTTTCCTTGTGATTCTCTTTATGTTTTAAGATTTGTTTATATAAGATGATTTCTTATGGGGTTAGGGATTTAAATTTTTTTCTTATTTTTTATTGTGGCTCATAAGTAACATATATAAAATGCTTAAATTTTTAGTAGTGCTTCTTGTCTCGACCTTCAATTTTGATCAACTTACCTGAACCTTTGGCTTTGGCCGACTTACCTCGACCTTTGACCTGGATCGACTCACCTTGACCTTCGGCTTAAGCTGAATCACATTGACCTTTGGTCCAAACTTACTTGTCTCGACCTTTGGTTAACGCTAACTCAATTTGAGCTTCGATAACTTACTCAACTCCACCTTTGGCATATGCAACTCAACTAGATTCCTTAATGCTAACCATCTCAACTCAATCCTAGGTCCTTGATGGTTCGACATTGTCCTCCAGTCTTGTCGTTTGAATTGCCTTGACCTTTGATTCAGGAGAACTCAACTTAACCTTTGGCCCGAGCTAACTCGCTTCGACATTTGACCCAGACAAACACATCTCGAGCTTTAACTCGGATTAACTCAACTTGACCATTCAGATTGGGTCGACCTTGCTCGACCTTCATCTCATGCAAACTTGACTCTACCTAGGTTGATTTGGCTTGACTTACGTCTTTGATCGACTCAGATAAACCTTCGACTCAAGTTAACTCTGCTCGACCTTGAACTCGGGTTGACGTAGCTCAACTTGATCCTCAACTACTTTGGCTCGACTTTGATGCATCTCGATTTTGAATTTTCAAAATCTAAAAAATAATTCAATCTAATTTTAATCCAAATCCAATTAAATGAGTTAGATTTAAAATCTAAAAATTTAAATTTAAATTTGAAATAAATTCAATTATAAAGACTTGAAATAATATAAATTTAGATTATTATAAATTAGATTTTACAATTTGAATTTTTTTTACCTATCTTAATAAAAAAAATGGTTGAAATTTAAAATGGAAAAAGAATGTTTAACACAGAATTGGATATATAAAATTTATCTCACCAAATATTGATTGTTTATTATGCTTTAAAAAGTAGTTATATATATATATATATATATATATATATATATATATATATATATTAGAAAATATTTTATAATTATTAAAAAATAATATATAAGTTTCACCCTAAAATTTTTTTATATTTTTATATTAGTGTAAAATAAGTTACTATAAGAAAATGTCTCATTAACAATAAATTTTAGTGACCAAAAGTTATTAGCCACTATAGTGACAAATTTAGATATCAATTTACAAAATAAAAAATTATATTGGTTACTAAAATTGTCACTATTATGAATAAAAAATTATAAGTGGTCTTTAAATTGATCACTAATTAATTAGAAACTAATTTAAAACCAATTATTTTGGTAGCTAATGTTTAGTGTCCAATTTAGTTTGGTAGCTAAAACTTTTGTTAGTCACTATAGTAATCAATTTAAATATTAATTTACAAAATAAAAAATTATATTGGTTACTAAAAATGTCAATATTATGAATAAAAAATTATAAGTAGTCGTTAAATTGATCACTAATTTAATTAGACACTAATTTAAAACTAATTCTTTTGGGAGCAAAAACTTTAGTAGCTAATGTTTAGTGACCAATCTCTTTGAGTAGTTAAAACCCTGGTAGCTAAATTTTAGAAACTAATTTAGAGATGAATTATAAATTTTTTTATTCATAATAGTGATTATTTTAATAATCAATAATATTTTATTTTGTAAATTGATATCTAAATTAGTGACTATAATAACTAGTAACTTTTACTCTAAAATTGGTTATTAATGAGATTTTTTTTTTGTAGTATGCCTACTATAATGCCTTTGTGTGATGGTTAAATTAGGGCTGTAAAAAATGTCTATCCTTTATAAAATAAAATGGTTGAAATTTGAAATGAAAAAAAAAGTTCTACACAGAAATTGGATACAATATATATATATATATATATATATATATATATATATATATATATATATATATATATATATATATTTCAGAAAAAATTTATGATTATTAAAAAAATAATATATAAGTTTCACACTAAAAAGTATTCTATATTTTTATATTAGCATAAAATATGCCTATTATAATGCGTTTGTATGATGGTTAAATTAGTGCTGTAAAATAAAGGTCATTAGGTTAAACTAACTAACTATTCTTGTTTACTACTTTTGATAATGAGGAACCATTGACGTTTATCTTAATGATTTGATCTCAATTTTTATCGAATTATCTACTTTTAATTATGTATTATAATGACTATTCTCAATTATCATAATTATTTTCTTTTTAATTATATATTGTAAAACTGTTTGATATAGAGTCTTTCCATCAATAACTCAAATCTTGTTTACAAGAAAATCGTGCCAACCTTTCTAATATTAGTCATGGTCTATGGAAGATTTTGACGATAGAATTATCCATAATAAAAACTAGGTTGCTTGTTTTATATGTTTTAAAACGGATTTTGTATACAAATGTTGTTGACAAATAAAACTTTTTGAAGATATAATATGTTTTCGATCATTGACAAAAAGAAATTATTTGCTAAATTAAAATAAATGTTGAAATGTTTTATTTAATTATGTAAAAAGTTCAATTTCTTGCGTATTTTTTAGAAGTATTTTAGGAAATTCAAGCAAATTTTGCTTTGAACTTATTTATTATTGTACTCATCCAGCCCAATAGATTATGTTAAGTAATGCAGTCCAATAAGATCTAATTAACTTCATTTTCAATAAAACTACAAAATATTATGAGATATATCAAAAGGCAGATATACACATATTAACGATAATTATGACAAATTTCGCAAGTTTGATTATGTCTTGATATTCTTCGATATCAAATATTTACATAATATTTGGTATATCAAGTAAGGTACTACACTATTATTATTACTATTACTATTTCTTCAAGATAAGTTGTTACTTCACTTATATTGGTTAATATTACATTACTTGTTTTATCACATGGATCCAAGGTCCTATAAATACATCTAGTATTTCATAGGAAAAACACACACTCTCATATAATCATTATCTCTTATACAAGATCCTCACTTTCTTACATGAAAACATCTTTTACAAGTTGCAAGTGAATTTTCTCCTATGCCTCAACACTTAGAAAGCATCCTATCAAGATTTGTCAAAGCCATATAGATCTTGCTACCGGTCCGAATACTCATCTTAAATCGATAGGAAACTTCAAAGCAAATTTTCACCTTTTCTTGCATATTTAAATATACTAAAAGTTCCAATAAATTTTATGAAAGTCACATAATTTTTACATGAAATTTGTACAACAATCTTGCAAATTTATTTGTCTAACTTTTAAATTTTTGTAAAAATCCATAAATTTTTCATTCAAAACTTTCCTGCAGTTTTAAAATTACTCCTATCTCGCGCTAGTTACTTTTTGCTACTAACAATTTCAGTTAATTAGGTTATGTCTGTTTCTTGTTTTCTAACCCAGCATTCAAAGTAGCCATTTTTGTTTTGTCTTAACTGAATGTTGGATATGTTTTATTTATATTTTAAGATATCAAATATTTTCGATTTTAATTTTTTCGATTTAATGTGAATGTAGTTGAGTCTGTGGGTGCGTGTGGATGATACAAGTTTGATTTTCATGTGTTTGTCGTTGTTATTAAACTATAGTCTTCAAAAATAGAATTAGAAGAATCTTTGAATTGGCTTAACTGTCTACTTCATTAGGTGGTTTGGTTGAACTATACATTATCGCATTTGATTTTTATACCAAATCAAATATATAAGAGCAATCTTCTATATTATGATGTATATAAAGCTTTGAGATAAGGTTCTTATTTTAATTTAAAGTATTCAATATCTATTTTTCACTTCTTTCATTACTATTTTATAATCATTTGTTGGTTAACTTATAAGAAAATCTCTTTCATATACAACTCTTCCATCACTTATCATAACTACCTATACAATTAATATAATTGTATCCACAAAACAATTAAATAATTAAATATTTTATACCGATTAATCTTTAATGAAAAGATATGTCACGAAGAACATGTACATCTTTATCTTTGAGAATTACCTTATTAATTAATAACAAAATAAAAACAATCAACACAAGATATAATCTAAAAACTCCAAAACTAGAGAAACAAATCATGATCGTTATCTAATGAAAATCAGAGAATAACACTATGTAAAAACATTTACACTCACACTCTTTAAAGAAAGAATTTAAATTAAACCTCACAACACCCTAATACAAGAGTATAACTAAAGTCAGATACAAGCTTAAATATTTGATTAGGGTGTCTAAAAATCATGGACCTTAAGTCCATTATATAATTATTATCACACACTCTATTGCTTTTGCTAGGTCATGTGAGACTTTCTAAGATGTATTATTTCATCAATTCAATAACCTCTTAACAACAAATTCAATAATATGTATGTTTGTGATAAAATCTAGATTATTCCTTTAAAATTAAGCCAATTAGCAATTAATCTCTTATAATTAAGCAATCAAATCCTTGTAATTAGCTTATAAAATATTTTGTAATTATGTTGAGCATAATTACTTACTTGATTTAGATCATATTGCTATGTATATATAAGTATCTCCAATACATAATAAGACATACAATTCAAATCATTTTTCTCTCTTGCATGGTATTATGAGTCTCTCTCTGATCCAGACCTCTCCTATTTGCGTTTGACATGTGTGCTCCTCTTTTTCGCACTGCCTCACACTCCAAGGCTCTCTCTTGCGTTGTCCCCGCTCCCAATCGTTGTCGTACCTTCCCTCCCCTAACAACCTGTTTTCGCAACCTCACTCCTTTCCTTCTCCAACTCGCGTGTTGCCTTTCTTCTTTCAACAATCGTGAGCCACTCATCCCTTCTCACTCGTGTGTCATTCCTTGGTCCCATCAACCCCATGTTGCCACCTTCCAGCCTAATCGTTGCCTCTTCTTCTCGTCATACACTTGTGTCCCACCATTGACGTCATGTCTTTAACCAACTTTGATCTTGGCTCCTCCTCCTCCTTAGGTAAACCTGAATTTCACCTAGCAATCATGGTCACTAGTATCAAAAATAACATTCCTTCTATATTGGACATAGAGAAGGACCATTATGCTATGTGAGCTAAACTTTTTGAACCTCATACTTGAGCTACCAAAGTTCTTCGTTATATCATCCCTCAACTTGGGAAGGAACGTCCAGCTCCAACCGATGCTAATCATGAACAATGGGCCACTCTTGGTTCTACTATACTTTAGTGGATCTACTCTACGATTTATTTTCATCTCCTTGTCAATGTCATGGAGAAAGGCTCAATGGCTATACTACTTGGAATCATTTAGCTGCCATTTTTCAAGACAACTAGAATTCATGTGTTGTTGTTCTTAAGCATGATTTCTCTTGCACTTGCATGGATAACTTTGCATATGTTTCTGAATACTGTCAGCGACTCAAACAAATCTATGATCAGTTGACAAAGGTTGGTGCTCTTGTCAATAATCATCATTTGGTACTACAGTTAGTCTCTGATTTGTTAGAGCTCTTTCGTGATGTAACCACCCTGGTCCGTCAGAGCAACCCTTTGTCTTCCTTCCTCCAAGCTCGTTCTATGTTGACTCTCAAGGAATCTAGTTTAGCGAAGATGCAAACCACTACTTCTCACACCGTCATGCACACTCCTCCCAACAACGCCCTTCAAATGGCGACTTATCTCTTTAATATACTTCCTCGAAAGGCCTTATCTAATCAGTTTCCCACTCAACAATTGTATCATTGTGATCCCTCCTATATGCATTTACGAGTGTTTGGTTGTCTTATTTATCCTATGTTCCCCTCTCCTACCATTGACAAACTACAACCACGATTGACTTCGTGTGTTTGCTTGGGCTATCCCCTTAATCACTAAGGTTATAAATGTTTTGATTTATCCCACAGAAATGTAACAATATCATGGCATGTCATGTTTTAATGAAACATAGTTTCCTTTTGCCCATATGCCTTTCTCCCCTATCTCTACTTATGACAGTTTCATTGATGACATACATCCCTCCCTTATTCTTCCAATGACCTTCACAAATATATAATGACATTTCTTGTCTCTGAATTTGCTATGAAGGATCTTGATCCTTTAAATTATTTTCTTGGGAATGTTGTGACAAGACATACAGGTGGCATGTTCCTCAATCAAAGCACATATGCTAGTTGCATCATTGCACGCATCGGCATGACCTCTTGAAAAATTCTTTTGTTACTTCGGTTGATATTAACCAGAAGCTCCGTACATCCTCAAACACACCATATGAGGATCCCACTATGTACTGGAGTCTTGTCGGCGCCTTACAATAGCTCACCTTCACTCGCCTTGACATTTCATATGATGTTCAACAAGTCTATCTCCACACGCATGCCCTCTGCATTGAGCACATCCTAGCATTGAAACGCATTTTATGGTATGTTCAGGGTACGTTACAATATGGTTTGCACCTTTATTTGACCTTATTAAGAAACTTATTTCTTATACTAATGTTCATTGGGGCAGATGTCCTAACATCATACGTTCCACATTTGGTTATTGTGTGTTTCTTGGTGACAACCTCATCTATTGGTTTACAAAGCGCCAACATACTCTCTCGCATTCTAGTGTAAAGGTTGAATACTGAGGTGTTGCAAATGTAGTTGATGAGTCTTGTTGGCTTCGCAATCTCCTATTGAAGCTTTATTTTCCTCTCCCTCAGACTACTTTGGTGGTATATTGTGACAATGTTAGTGACATTTATCTATCTGGTAATATTGTGCTGCATTAGCGCACAAAACATATTGAGATGAATCTTCACTTTGTTCGGGAAAAGGTAGCATGTGGTTAGACACGAGTTCTTCATGTCCCTTCCCGCCACCAGATCGTTGACATCTTCACCAAAGGCCTACCCATAAGTTCCTTTTGATGATTTTCAGACCAATATAAGCGTCTGTGAACCTTCCGCTTAGACTGCGAGGGTGAGATAAAATCCAAATTATTATTCTGAAATTAAGCCAATTATCAATTATTCTCTTGTGATTAAGTTAATCAAATCCTTGTAATTAGGTTATTAAATGGGTTTAATATATTTTTTGTCCCTTAACTTCTAGTAAAAATTAGAATTTAGTCATCCATCTTTAGAAATGTGTGGATTTAGTCTTTTTAACCAAATTTTGTTAAGTTTATTTAACGTTTTAAACGTGTTTCTCGACTAACATTAATAGTATATGAGTTGTTTGCATTGTTTGACATGTTTCTGGTTCAATGTTAGTTGATAAATGTGTTTGAAACGTCAAATAAACTTAATAAAATTTAGTAAAAAGAATTAAATTCATGCTTGTCTAAAGTAGAGGGACTAAATTGGGTCAAAATTTTAATGATGGACTAATTCCAATTTTTACTAAAGTTAAGAGACTAAAAATATATTTAACCTCAATTAAATATGCTGTAAATATGTTGTGCATAATTATATTTAGATCATACTTTTTTATTTATGTAAATTGGACCAAGTTTAATGACTTGAATCAACTGTAAGCACAAATAACAAATGTATACTCAAATTTAAATAGGAGCAAGAAAGTACAGAGACAAAATTTGTGAAGGGATTACATGAACTAAACAATGGGTGAAAAAACAGTTACACAGGCTTGTCATGAACTAAAATCAACGAGACAAGAGAAAAAAGGTAAACCTGGTTAGGAGGAAACAAGGGGAAAATTTGACACTAATGGCAATTGACTGGGATAGAAGATTTTGCTTACTGCTTAGAAATTGAATGGTGGAACACGCGCTCTAGATTGATGATAGATATTTACATATTGATATTAGGTTTTGTAATTGTGAAAGGATATATCTATTTATATATATAGATAGATAGATATATAGATACTTATGAAAAATATATAAATTGGTATACTATAATTATAGAAGTTTCTTAGTTCTATTTTGTTGTAGAAATAATTGTATGAAAAGTGGGGTTAGAAATCATACCTTAAGTATACGAGTGAGGTGAACAATATAAAAAGATAATAATAATAACACCGAGAATTTGTAATTTTTTTACCCAGCTTACAATGTTGGCTTAAAGACCATGTTGCAAATTTCAATTATGAGAAGAGAATTATTAGGCTTTCTGGATTTTACCACATTAAAAAATGTTTAAAAAACATTATATATATTTCCAAATTTGCAAAAACTTTACCTACGAAAGTTTTCTTTGAATTTTCGATAATTAATTCGTTAAAGTACTCTTTCCTCTAAGCACATTTTCTACGATTAAAAATATATTTTTCGGAAAAGACTTCACAGAAAGACTTGGTGATTTTGAGATCTAGAAGAAACTTTTCATCCAGAAAGTATGACAACAAACGAATCTAATTTCTAGGAAAAGATTCTGCACACAGAGAAAATTCTACCAGTATTATTTTATTTATAGTGTACAGATTAGACAAATATATATAATCATTCAACTATATGAAATTATTTTAATAAAATTTAGATAATTTAAACATATATTATTTTAATTTTTGAGATAAACCTCGATCTAAAAATATACCTTATACGTTAAGAATAAATTAATTAATAAACACGTATGTGTCTAAAATTTTGTGGATAGCTTACTGAAATTTTTAGCACAAAAGTTAGATGAACAAAAGTAAGTGTTGATTAAAGTACTAAAAAAATTGATAAGTTCTATGTAAATTAAAAAGATGACAAATTTACGATGTATAAATATAATTTTAGTAATTTATTATGACTCTAACTAATAATGTTGTTACCACATTGTTGGAAAATGGTAGAAAGAATGTGGACCAATGGCTATAATGTTTTGGTGAGAAAGGGAAGAAGAATATATGTTTTTATAGTTATATCTGATGTGAGTGTGAATGGTGTTTCATCTCTTTTGCTGAAACTTTCTCTTTCTCACACACCAAATGGAAAATGACGAGTGATTCATGCATTGGTGGTTTAGTGGAACTATTGGGAATGGAAGATGATCCATTTTGTAGGTTCCACCATTGCATTTTTTCTTTTCCCTGTGCCTTTCATTATTCAATCCGTCACAATTCTTGACTTCAACAACCATATTTATTCGTATATATAAATATTCAGTGCTATCATAATTCTTAAGAAAATTATACCTAATACTTTTGTAATAATATTATTGGCATGGAAAATTCCTCCCCTTTACCAATCACTAGTTTTAGTAAAAAAAATTGATTGATCATAGTGAAGTCTCCTTTTTAATCAAGGTTGGTTTATAATTTACGATATGTGTAACATCCCATTTAATAGTCTTTCCAGCTACTAAACAAAATATCATATTATGATAGAATAGAGTAGATAGTCAGAAAAGCCATACAAAAGTTTAATACAGTCATCCCAAAATAACCTGTTTTTAAACCTTTGTACTACTCTCATAAGCAAACTTAAGGAAAGTTATAACTTATACATCCCAAAATACTATATTCTAAAAGCACGAGTCCAAAACAAAATGAACACCAGGAGCCACAGATCAGGTTCGGTCCGAGGGAGGAGTACCATCACCTGGATTCTTCTCTGCTCACACCAAGTCGCAGGTGGTCATCGCAAAAGAAGACATTCAAGGAAAAACATGCCAGGCAAGAAGGGTAAGCTAACACTTCATAAAATAAGAGGAAAGTCATGAATAAAACAGATAAACAATTTCACACATATCATAAATTAATTCAAATCATCTCTACAAGACAAATAAGTACCGACGCTAACTCAATATCCGGATTATGTAAGCATATTGGATCTCTTGGTAGCTTTCACCTGTGAAGGTTCCTAAACTCTGCAGAGTTTAGGCTCAAGGGGTTATCACCCAACCACTCCCAAGGTAAGTCCCCTTCGCGTCTATGACTGATCGGGTCCATAGACTAGGACCTCCTGCTACTCCTCACGACATAACCCATCACACTCTACATGAGTCTTAATGGATTATTGGAGCGTCAGGATGCCAACCAAAATTGAGTCCTTAAATGCTTACACACACTAAGTACTTTTCCTAGGAATTCCCATGAAATCCTAGTTCATCTCATCCCTCCACAATCCTCATTCCACAAACTTTCATCATACAATTATATGCATACACTACAAATCATTATCATCCAACATACTGTAAGCAAACATCATCTTATCTCAATCAATACACTGTTGTTCATTTAAAACAGAGAAGAAAACATAACCCTGCAGTGAATTTTGCCTAAGCTAGCGAATCTCGCCTAGGCTAGGGAGTAATCTCGCTTAGGCGGACTACTCTCGCCTGGGCGAGACCCCTTACAGTGGGCAACTCGAACACCTGAGCGGGTTCTCGCTCAGGCAAGGCTGGTTCGCTTAGACGAGAAGATATCTCGCTCAGGCGACCCCAGCTCGCCTAGGCGAGACCTCGCGCAACAATCAGAGGCAACTCCCTGATACTTTCGCTTAGGCGAGAGCCACTCGCCTGGGCAAAATTATCAGGTTTTCCACACTGTTCTTCACATGCAGTGTTACGAAATTCACACCACAGGCAGTTCAAAAAGGAAATTAAGCTAAGAATCATCCCATCCAAACATACAAGGATCCTAATTACTTGAAATTTAAGTGAAGGTTAGCTTCCCTTACCTCTTTTGCTAAGATTTGAGCTTGGTGGAGTTTTGAAATGGGTACCAAGGAGGCAGAGGTCTCAAATTAACCTAGGAGTTCATCATCAAGTCATAGAGAAAAGGGAAACTCATAATTAGACCCAGAATTCAAAGACAACCAGATGGACTCTAGCTGGAATTGAACTACAACGGAAAGTGGAACCTACCGAGGAGGAAGGGAGTTGAGGGATGAAGCACCAGAGGGTTCCGTTGAGTCTGATCTTCCAGAATCTGGTCACAGAATGCAAGGAATTGGTTAGGGAATTGATCAAATAAGAGAACCAGAACAGGAGAACTTGAGAGCAGAGATGGAGGGTGGAAGTTGTTGTGTTACTGGAGGTTTACAGTGAGAGAGAAAAAGATGGTTTAATTAAGGGGGTTTTACAACATGTATTAAAAAATTATTTTAGGAGATTCTCCCTTTTATGAGGACAATAAGAGATAAGGATGACAATAAATGAAATAAATGCCAATTTGATAAAACTAATTTACTTATATAAATGGATATAAATCTTAATATATATATATATATATATATATATATATATATATATATATATATATATATATATAAATATTTTGTAAGGTTAAGTTAGGTCAAAAGTTTACTTCTTAAAATTATATTAGATTCGTGAGTTAAAGTTTATTTTAGTAAAAATAAAATATATATGCGTCGATATGAGGATGATGGTTGAAAGTTTCACATCGATTAGAAATAAAACCAATATATAGTATATAAATGGATGCAAATCTTACTTTACATGTTGATCGATTTTGTAAAGTTGAATTAGATTTAAAGTTCAATTTTTAACATGACAAACTAACTGTTAAGATATTATTGAATATTTTTTATTAAAAAACAAAAAGAAATGATATTTTAAAAAACTATGTGCTAATTATATTTTTCTCTCTTCATTACTATATAACAATGAAAAAAATTATAATTATATAATTTTCAAAAAATAAATTACTAAAAAATACTTTAGTAATTCAAAATAAAAATATACAAAAGTGTCATGTTGACCGAAAAAAAAAATTTATTTTAATGTGAATGAAATTGAATTTGAATCAACTAACTCGTAGGTTAAATAAGTGAAAATTGGATTGATATAAATTGTTAGATAATCCACCAACAACAATTATTCGTAATATTTTTCATCACTATTTTCATTATCATTATGATTGTTTTGTATTTTTATTAACTATATAAATTGACACTTTGAACTCTTTTAATACTAAAATATTATTCATGTTTTTAAATTATTTATATACTTAATTTATTTATTTAACAAATTATGTTCATAATGACAAATGAGTTACTTCACCAAACTCGTCAATTCATATCAGGCCGTTTTATAATATTTTTATTTAATTAAAAAATAAATCGAACTAAATTTACTTATTTTAACTTATGATAATTTAAGGTCTGAAAGCCGGATTATTTTAACACATAGTATATATAAGAAAAAAAAATAGAAGACAGAATATATATATATATATATATATATATATTCTTACTTATATTCAATAAATCTAAATATTATCTATCAACATCAAAATAATCTCCTTGATTAAAGAGTTTATTTGTCATCTATTCTTATTGATACCTAATTATTTGTTTAATTTCTGATAGCATGATTGGTTGATTATCCTTGTCCATTTTGAACTAAAATTTAAGGTTTTCTGGGTTTATTTTTTATGATGATTGTGATGTGACATGGGCCTGATTGGTGAGAAATGAGAATCATGCATGTTGATGTTAATGGATGATTCACATTGATTTAGAGGGTATCTTCTCTGAAGCTTCATTAGCCACACTCAATAAATATTTTTTATTAATTGTAATGAAATCATATAGTAACTTAGGATCAGAGGTGTTAATTTGGCCCATAGTTTATGGTCAGTCCTAATCCACTCTTCATTAAATGTTCTTTTAAGGTGCTCAAATAAGGGGGTCAAACAAAAGTCTGAGTCTTCAAAGTCACATCTCCAATGGGTTAGGGTCAAGGTTAAGGTGGATTAGGCCCCTTAAAAAATACTACATTAAACTAGAGTCAAAAATTAAGTCAAGCGACTCGGACGAATCCTAAGACCTAGATAGACCCGATGACCAAGACAGACCCGACGAGCCCGAGGACCCAGACAGGCCTGACCACCTGGACGGGTCATACGACCCGGAAGGGGCCAACGAGTCAAATGGCCTAACGACCCCAACGAGCCCGAAGACCCGGATAGGCCATACGACCATGATCAGCTCGACGAGCAAGACGAGCTCGACGACTAGGGCGTACCCAAAGACCTGGACGGACATAACGACTCAGACGGGTCCGATGACACGAACAAGCCACACGACCTGAACGGGTCAGACTAGCCAGACAATCTGGATCGATCACCTAGACGGGCCGACGAACCGTACGGGCCTGATGACCTAGAGGGGCCAATGACCTAAATCGTCCTTGTGGTTTGATCGTTCTAGATTGTTTGGGTCGTTATACCCAAATGGGTCATCGAGCCCATCTGTGTCATCAGGCATGCCTGGGTCGTCATGCCCATCTAGGTGGTCAAGCCCATACGGATGGTTTGACACATCTAGATTGTCCGGGTAGTCTAACGCGTCAGGGTCGTCGGGCCTATCAAGCCTTTCCTAGTTTTTGGACCTGTCCGGGTCGTTTGACTCATTTGGGTGATCGAGCCCTTCTCAGTCGTCGAACTCGTATAGGTCGTCGGGACCGTTGGCGTCATCGGGCCCGTTGGAGTCGTTGAGCCCGTCTGGTCGTCAGGTTTGTTCGGGTCGTCGGGGTCATCGGACATGTCTGGGTTATCGAGTTCGTTCAGATCGTTGGGCACGTCTAGGATGTTAGGCCCGCTCGGCCAATCCGGGTCATCGGGCACATCTAGGTCGTCGAAAAGTTTAATAATATATTTTAAAAAATAATATCATTGTTATGTTTAAAAAGAAAGCTCATGGGTTGACCCTGATCCACAGGGTTTTTATGGGTATTTTTGACCCTGTGGACATTTTTTATGGCTTTTTTTTTTCAATGTGGGTTTTTTTGTCCTAACCCACACAATTCAGGACCAAGCCCTGTTGACTAGACCAAATTGACACCTCTACCTAGGACACTCTCTTCTATCTTTAAAAAAGGTGATAAATCTCAAAGCTAAAGTCCTTTCTTAATGACAAAGAAAAGGACATATAGTGCAAATATGATTTCTTAAAGTATATACATTTCTTAGTTAAAAATGTTTATTTTATGATACTAAAACCTTTTTAAATTATTGGCTAACTTTTGTGCTAATCTAACGTGGTTGTTTTAATTTATTCAATGATCTTAAATTTGATATCACGCAATTAAATTAAATATTTATATTAAGATTCAATATATTTGGTTTGATAATGATTATTTTCGTGAAAATTATGTCAATCTAAGATAAACATTTTTTTATATAAATCTATTTATTGTTTAAGACAACCTTTTGAAATTTAGAAACTTTATTTTGATAATACAAATCGCTGAAGTAAGAGACACTTTCTATTCCAATTATTTTAAGTGATTATTTTTATTAAAGTTAAATTATTTTGTATTAACGTTGTAGATCAAAAACCCATCAGTGAGGA
This sequence comes from Vigna unguiculata, assembly GCF_037176805.1. Taxonomy (NCBI): domain Eukaryota; kingdom Viridiplantae; phylum Streptophyta; class Magnoliopsida; order Fabales; family Fabaceae; genus Vigna; species Vigna unguiculata. The sequence continues at coordinate 9,521,027 of NC_140800.1, forward strand.
GCACGAGGAAGCACAAAAGTTAAAATATTTCAGGAGTTGAAAAAACAATCTTTTTTTCATTTAAATATTTTGAATCATCCAATCCAAGTACTCATCTTATATTCTTAAAAAAATTATTTTTAAGGACGTTATTGCCTCTGCATTCAATTTATTTTTTGGGTCACCTAGTTCATTTTAAAATAGGATTTAGGGAATGTAAAATATACAAGGCAGTTTCTTCATGCATCCCCATAAATTCTTGTATTCCAAATTATACCATTCAATATATAACTTTTATGATAATATATATACAATCCAAAATACAAATTTTTATACTTCAGAATGCAATTTGAAATTATATTTTAAATTTTACAATTCAGAATATATTTACAGTACAAATTTTATATTTCAAATTGTTTGTGACAAGATATAAAAATTTGTGTGGGTCCAGATTGAAATTATAGAGGTGCAGAAAGAAATGGCAATTGTACAGTTACGAAAATCCATTATCATGAAATTAAAGCTCCTAATGAACATGGATCTACTATCCATACACGAATGAATTCCTGATGGAAAAATAGAAAGTCATTTGAATAAGCTTATAATTTATAAAATTAAGAAAAAAAAATCGCATTTCAACGATTTTAATAGAAAAAAAGAAGCATTTAAACATAACTGATAAAAATTAAGAAAATATTTTCCTAACTAAAGTTATACTCACATCTTTATTGAGCTTTAAAATATACATTCTTATGCTCCTGTCATTGAATGAATGTTAATCTGTGGCATATTTTTAATAAATGAATTTTCTCTTCCTTATGTTTTCAATCAAGTAATATTCACATGTCTTATTTTATTTATTTTTGTAATTTTTCGCTTGTAATTTTTATATTTTAAAACTTCAATTTTTTATTTATATTGTAATCAAAATAATGTTTTGAAATAAAATAAGAGAAATGAGTGCCATTTTATTAATATATATATAAAGAATATAAATATATATATATATATATATATATATATATATATATATATATTAAAAGCATAATAGAGATAGATATTTATTCAAAAACTTAAAAGAATTTTAAATATTAACGCACTTTACAACCAAAGAGAGATTAATGTTAATTTCACAATGAGATGGGATATATGAGTGTCATTAAGGTAAACCTCTAGTCAAGGTGAGTGCAACTTCCAAAACATAGAAATTAAAGGTGTGTGTGTCCAACTTGTAACTTCTCGTTTATATTATTTTCACCTTTAAAATAATTTTTTCATAATAAATTTTGGTACTACTTCACTTTAGAAATCACGATTTACTCTATTTTAGAAAATGATTCAAGATTTAATAATAACTAAAATGTCCCAAATGGGTGAAAATATAACTCACCTTACATTAGATCAGCACGATCACCTTTCTGACAGACTTGAATATAATGCAAAGTTTGTTAAAAAAAAACACCTTTAATACGAAAAAAAAAAGAAAAGAAAATTATTGTACTCCTCGATTACTCAAATCTTTATAAATTTAATTAACATTGAAAAAACTTCTTAACATCATATCCCCAAACAATAAGTTACACATTTATAAAAGCTTTTGGAAAAATGAAGTCGTAAATTAACCGAACTACTTAGTAACTAATTTATTTAAGAAAACGGTGTAGTTATGAAGCTTAAGTTGCTTACCTACAAAAGCAAAAAGTGAAGTCAATTCTGTTTACATTCTCCCCCATCGGTTTTACATGTTCAGGTTGAAGTTTATAATTGTAGTTTTTGCATCTTTAACCCATTTGATGTGTGATTTATTATTGTCTTTTCAATCGTATTTGGAAACACAAAGTAGCCTGTGACATTGTTCCTCCTATGTACGTATTCACTCTCCACTGAAAATAGTAATACTCACTCCAATCAGTGTGGCATTCCAAATGAAATTTCGAACGTATGATAGCCACCTTCTCCTTCCAAGAACGTATGGTATTTTCCGTATACGATATTTCCTGGCATACAAATATACATACTCATTACATCATTGACATACTTTTCTAGAGCAGGGATTCTTCCACCAGCCAGAAAGATGGTTAAATAATAATTATAAGTGAAATATAAATCTTAACGACCAATTATATGAAGATAAATTAGACATAAATTCTGTTCCTAATATTGAATAATTTGAAGCATCACATTCATGAGAAGGAAAGAGAATCCCTTATATGAGATCCATATACATATCCCATGAAATACTTTTCTTAATTACTAAGCATGTGACTATAGGAGACATGAATTATGATGCTTTCCAATACCAAGCCATAGAGATTGTCTAGCATATGGAGGTATATATTGCTACACGAAGTATGCAAACCTACTTTTTAAATAGATTCTTCTCTCGAAAGGAAAAAAATCCCACTTTGAGTTTTTGTTAATCTGAGGTTTAGTGATGAAGCCCCCACCATCATATACTCCTAAATCTGTAGCTTGTTTACTTAGTTTCAGCATTCCTGCCATTTATGGCGAGTGACAAGTAGTTACTGGTGTGCCACTTGACATGGAGAATCAAGAAGATGTATATTGGCTATTCCTCTAAATTTGGCATGTCATTTCTAAAGAAAGTAACTAAAGAAAGTAACTAGACCTTCACAAGATGTTCAGACCCAAGGATGGCGGGAGGATGATTGTACATTGAGGAAATTGAAAGTTCATCTTGTAATCTTATTTTAATAGTAAATTTGACTTTTCATTCATGGACCTAAGTGTGTTGGACCAAACTGTGATGGCTTAATAAAATTTATGCAAAAGCATATGAGGAAGGGATCTAGCATTTCCTAACACTCACGCATAAGGTCATTGTCAATGGTGACTACAAACTAATGAATTTAGAAAGCTAACCTGCTTTTCAAGCTAGCTGTGATCTTGCAGAGCCCGAAATTTCCCTTGAATTAATTTTAATCTCGGCCAGAGGATTTGTGATGAAGCTTCCATCACCACGGACCCTAAACCTGTGGCTTGCCGTACTAGATTCGGTGTTCCTGTTAGCTCTGTAATGATTGGAAGCTAGTAATGGAGTGCTACCAGTTCTAGAGAACCGGTTGGATGAATACCTGATCTGTGTTTTCTTCCAGAATTTGGAGCTTAAAAATTCGGCACCGGGTAGCAGACAGCATGTATTCTTGGGAGCATCAGATTTAGTCATCCTTCCACTAGTTACAGCCAAATCATAAGATATATCATCCAATGCCAACTCGAGGCCATGCACACGAGTCTCTAAAGAACGCATTCCATTTTCAGAGCTCCCTATGAATTTCTGTAAATATATGGTGGATATTGTCAGACATGCTCGTCCTTCAACACATGCTACATACACATATATATTCAAAAGAAAGGAGAACTTTTGAACACGGTATGGATAATAACTAGTAAGCATTTCTTTCTCCAGTAAAATTGCAAACTGCAGTTGACCTGAACAGATCTAAAAACTTCCCCAGTGGGAAAGTGCTTTTAAGCATACGGAACAAACCTGTAGAAGATCAAACAGACTTGACTGCTGCTTCTCAATTTGAACTAACTGGGCACGAATCAACGATAATTCCTCACTCTCTTTCTCATTCCTAGGAACATCCTTTGGTACATTACAGACAGGACCTGAGTCTTGATTCTCTTCTGAACAAGGAACCACGCGAGATCCAGCTTTCGACCCACCAAATTTATGCATCTTGTCATCAGAATTTTTCTCAAATAGAGACCGTTTTGTGTCTGACTTGAAAAATCTGCTTTTATCCTTCTTGCTGCTTTCCAATACATTTTCATCCCTCGGCTGACATTCACCACGATCAGGAACATTTGACACAGCAATTCTAACATCCCAATGGTCATGGTTCAGTTTCTGCAAAACACCCGAATTCATCCGGTCACCACTTAAGGCACTCAACTTTTTAGCATTTCTGGCAAGAGATCTATCCGGTGGAGTTGATTTGCTAATTGGGCTTGATTTCTTCCTCAATTTACTCATAACAGAACCCGGACTACATGAATTTTGAGAGACAGGAGGATAGCGCCCATCACTTGCATTCTCTGAATCAAAAGACAGCAACAAAATCAGAAACGCACGACAAAAACAATAATGGCCGTGAAAATCAACAAAAAAATGTTTTAGATCAAATGACCTACATCACCCACAATACCTTTTAAAGAAGACTGGGAGTGAGGAGGTGGAGAAAACTCATCGGAAACATCAGGAATCTGCTTCCACGCCTCCAACATCTGATTCACAACTTCCCGAACCAACTTTACCTGCACACAAACAACACAAGAACTAAATTTACTTTCAAACAACATTCCAGAACTCACATCATGACATGATCAGAAAAACCGCGTGTGCTCACGATTTCAGCAACCGCAACACAAACACAACTTCACAGATGACAATCTGATCAAACCGAATAAGATCAATAGGATCACTGATTAAACTGGAACAATGTCGGGCTAGCTTATGCACATGCTTGGCGCTAAACACAGCTTCAATTTAAACCTCCTTTCAAATTACCATAAATAGACAAAGAACAAAAGAGGAAAAAAAATGTAAATCTTCAAAAGAACCTTATCAAATCGCCGATCCTCGAGCACTCTGAAACATTCACCCTTGAACTCTGACAAGAGGTCCCTCTCCGCGACGGCGAGTCTCCTCAACGCCTCCGCCGCGCCCTTCCTCGTGGCCCAGTCCACGCTGCCGAGCGCCTCCACAAGGCAGGGAACCAAATTCCTCAACGCGCCGCGACTCGACGCCCCGCCGGCCTCCGCGACACTTCCGACGAGCGCCAGCAGCGCGGGCTTGGCCCTGAACACCTTACTCTTGAGGAGCTTCTCAAACCTCGGGAGCAGCCTGGCAAGCCTGGCGGGGTCTGGATCCGGAGCCCCGTCGATGGCGGAGGCGAGACAGAGCGCGGCGGCGGCCTGCGAGTTGGGGTCCTGCTCTGTGAAGAGCGCCTCCGCCAGCGGCTTGAGGAAGGAGGAGAACGGCTGCCGAGTGACACGCGCCGACAGCGCGCCGACAGAGTCCGCGCAGGCGGCGCGCACGGAGGAGTCAGGGTCGCGGAGGCGGCGCACGAGGTTGGCTAGGATTCTGGAGAGAAAGGGCGAGAGCGCGTCGCCGTGCGCGTGGGAGAGCGTGGCAACGATGTGCACGCATTGTTTGCGGACAGGGGTTTTGTCGGAGGCGTCGGTGGAGTGAATGCAGGAGAGGAACACGGGAACAGAGTGCGGGTCTAGGCTACGAGCGATGGACTCGAGTTCGGTGGCTCCTGCAGCCTGTGTGTCGCGGTCCGAGAGCTTCGTCAAGCACGTGAGGACCCTCTGCTTTGTGTTCTGCGTTTGCTTTGTGGCGTGAGCCATTGTTGAATCTTGTGTTCAAGTTGTGGCCGGAATTGGATGAGGAACGGCGGCGATTATTCGGTTTCCGGCCACATTGCCGGAGCGCCGGTGACGGTTGGTTTCGCGGTATGGACGCACATTCAATGCGACCACGCCTTCTTGGCTTTTTAACTGTCACGGGAACACGGGGAAATGATAATGCGGGGAATTGGAACGGCGTTTCTTCACTGTTTCCGCCGCTAAAGCGACCGTTAAAGTATTACGGAAGAATAAATAAATGTTAAAATATAAAAATAACAGTAATTTTAAGATATTCAACGTGACTTTAATTAACTTTTGACTTTAACAGGTAAAATTATGGAAGATGTTGAATGAAGATGAGTTTCACTGAAGTTTGTAAATGATGGTACATGTTTCTTAGCAGCTAACACTGACGACGGTTGAGAAAAATCAAACTCTTTAAATTTGAAATAAAAACTTAAGTATTCACCGTTACGTTACCATATTTTCTAAAAGGAACTTAAATGAAGTGTTGAGTTTCATTTGTCGAAAGAAACATAATTAAGTGAAACTGGGCGTATTTAGTTTATTTATAATTTATTATTTTTATTTTTAACTTAGTCAGTATAGCAATTAGTAATTGTTTTAATACTAGATAACTATCTGATGATATGAAAAATTGTACTTAACGTACGATATGTTAAGCTAAAATATTTACACTATTAGTTTTTATAATTTTGTAAAAGAAATTAATAAATCATTGATAATTTAAAAAAAATCAAAAACTCAATTTAAGTTCTGGAGAAGATTCAATCTACACATTATCACCAATTAATATATTAATATATAAATAACAAAGATAAATAAAATCTTCCTCATCATTTTTTATTGACAAGTTGTTTTACATACTAAAAAAGAAGTTGAAGATTAATACCACTTAATGTCAATTTTTTGTTAAATTTGAATCTGATTTCTTTTAATAATTAAGTTTAACTTTCACACTCCTTCTAATTTTAAAATGTATACTCATATTCCTTATACTTTTTTAATAAAATGGCATAATTCAACTATTTTTTAAATAAATACTTATCTTCTTTATGTTTGAAGGATTCTTTTTATATTTTGAATAAAATAACCCCTACTTTCTTTATTTTATTTTAAAATATTACATTAGATAAAGTTTAAATAAAAACTTTAAAAATTTAAAATAAATATTAAAATGTCAAAATTTATAAATATTATAAACAAAAATTTTGAATGATTTATTATTATATATTAAAATTCATAAAAAATTACATTTTTACTAAATTATAAATTGTTTTCGAAAAAATATAAACTATCGCATTTTTAGGAATATTATTTTATGTTAGACAAAAAATTAACACCCTTTGATTTTGATCTTGAGTGTCTACTTAGATGATACTTACTTTTATATGTGTCTGTTTGGTTCCCGATTTTAAACACGTGTTAATTAGGTTACAACTTTTAAAATAATATTTCAATTAGATCATTTAAAAAAATTAATGACGTGTCATGTGTCAATATGTGATTTTTTTCACTTTTTTATTATATATTAATTTTTAATTTTTTTTTTTTGAAAAAACTACCACGTGTTAGGTTTTTGGTGTGATATATGGCACTGTCAGTGTCACGTGACAAGGTACTGTCATGTATCACTGTCACTACCAAGTGTCATTGTCTTGATTTCAATTTAATCTCCACATGTCTTTTTGTTTCAGTTTAGTCCCTACATATGTTTTTTTTATTCAATTTAGTCTCAATTTTTTTTTTCAAAATAAAACAATATTGTCTCTCTCTTACATTTGAGACCAAATTTATTATTTATATACATGTTATACTCATATTTCTATATTGAAAATAACGTTATAACATATTATATTTTTCTTAATTGTTAACCTATGTTTTGTTATTTATGACTTTTACTCCCTTTTCGAAATTTTAAGTCAATTTAGTTCCGGATTGAAACGCATTTAAAATGTTAAATAAATTTAACAAAATTTGGTTAAAAGGAATAAATTCACATTATTCTAAACTAAATTGGATCGAAGTTTTGAAGAGGGACTTATTCCAATTTTCTCTGAAAGTTAAGGGACCAAATATTAGTACTTAATTTTATAATTCATTTTTAATAATAAATATCAATATAACATTTATATAAATAACAAATTTCGTCTCAAATTTAAGAGAGAGATAACATTTCTCTATTATAAAAAAATAATTGGGACTAAATTGAATCAAATAGACATATATGAGGACTAAATTGAATCAAAAAGACATATATGGGAATAAATTGAAATAAAGAGAATGACACTTGGTAGTGACACTAACACATGACAATACCTTGTCACGTGGCACTGATAGTGCCACATGTCACACCCAGGACCTGACAAGTGGTAATTTTTTTTGAAAAAAAAAAAAACACAGATTGACAGGTGACACGCTGTTAACGCCATTATTTTTTTAAAGGACTTAATTAAAACATTTTTTTTTCAAAAGTTTGGACGTAATTGACATGTTTTTAAAAGTAGGGATCAAACTGACACATCCGGATGAAAGTGGGTACTAGCAAACTAATTAAGCCTAAAACATAAAACATTTTATAAGTATCATGTCTCATTGGATACAAGTGTCTTGTTTGGCTGAATAGACGCAAATGTTATAGTAAGACAGATAGACATAAGTCTTATGATTGAATAGATGAAAGTGTCTCATTTGATTAGTTTTTATTTAGACAAAAAAATAAGTATATTTTGTCTTATGGACAATAAATCTTGAGAGATTATGAATCAAAGACTTGTAAATGTTTATTTTTTGTGTTTAGAAAATGTTTATCTCTTCGTTTCTTTCAAGAGGATCTCACTTTAAAGTATCTACATCAAAATCTCTTTAAAAGTGTATTTAAAGTTGATCCACACAAATAACCTTTCTAAAATGATGGAATGATAGTCCCATGGATAGCATTTAATGTGTCTACATATTTAAGTGTGATTAGACAATAAATGAAGATGATGAAAGACTTACAAACTCACAATGGCTCTAAAAGAATTTGTAAAAAATATTTTCTTCTCAACCTTGTGCAAAGAAGATCTTTATGAAGAAAAAAGGTTGATCAAATTCTTATAATAAATATGAGTACATAATCTTATAAAATTAAACAATGTTTAGTTTTTATTTATTAGAAAGAATATTGTTTGTGTTCATAACTATCTTAAATAATATCTTTGTATTTGTCTTAGGAAATTTATCTCTTTTAGTGAGTAAAACTTCATGATCGTTAGATCACATCCTTTGTTTGACAAATTGTTTAGCTAAGAATGGTTATGTCTAAGAATACTCATGTATAGTCAGAAGTAATTGTATTAAAATAATACTTTATTTTAACTAGGAATGGTTGCATTCTAAAGCGTAATTGATCTTACTTGTTGTTGTGTTCTAAATAATATTTTGTGGTTAGGTTCCAATAATACTTGATATTTAGGTAATAGCGACTTATTTAACATAATGTTTAGCTATGAGTGATTAGGTTTATGAATACTTTTGCTTAGTTAGAAGTGACACAATGTCAAAAGAATACTTAATTTTGTTGAAAGGATTAAAAAATTAATAGATGACAATAAATTAGTGACTCACTTAACAAATTTTAAAAATAATTACATTTTAAAGTGTAATTGGTCTTAACTAAGTACAATTGTGTTCTAATCAACATTTTGTGGTTAAGTTCAAATAATATTTTATAATCCAATAATACTTATTTGATTTAAATAATATTTTATATTTAATTAAAAACAGCTTAAATAATGACCGTTTTGTATGTCTAGCATAAGTTCCTATAAAACTTTGTTTGTATCGATTAAAAATTGGGAGTAATTTGAGTTATTAGACAAATCAATATATATAAAAAAAATCTTGTATAAAATCTTTAACGATTTTTATTTTTTTTATATTGTATTTTATTAAACTACAACTAATCTAAGAAGATTTTTGCAAAATAATTTTTGAAAAGTATTTTTCATTTTTTTTCTTACTTGATTTTTTTTCACATTAAAATAAAAAAATTATAAAATATATAATTAAATTTATTAACTTATTATTATTCTCTCATACAATTTTACTATAATTTTAAATATAAATGAATAAATTTTATGAGAGGTGTCTATTTTAAAATTAGAGTTTGATGTATTTTTTTAATCTAACACCAAGTTTCTTCTAATTCTCTATGTGAGAAATTTATCCTCGCTGGTAACTAAGACAATCACTAAAATTATTCAATATTCAAATAGTATACAACTTTACCTAGGCCTATACTATTTTTATCCCAGTTTGAATACATTTTAAGATTTCTATTTATAACAATGTTTACAATCAAATTGATTTAAAAAAAAAGGTCTTTTTATTTGATTTTTGTAGGTCTACTAATGATTTAATTGAAATTTTGAATTAAAATTAAGAAGAGAACAAAACCAAAAAACACTTATTATAAATAAAACATTTTAATTAATAACTCGAAATCACACAGGAATATTCTAACTTAAAATTATTTTGTAATTTAATTACAATATATCTATATTTACTAAAACAAGATAATAATTTTGTATTGTAATTTTAGTTATCTATGTAATATGTTTATAAATATAAGAAAAAAAATGTTAACATAGCAATCATTATATAAAGCAGTGAAAATATATGAGCGTACGAGTGCATGTATTAACTTTTTTAATTTTATAAATAAATATAAATAATTTTATAAATTTTATAAAAAATAATTTTTATTTATTTTGTACATAATTTTTTTAAGTTAGAAAGATATCATGAAAACTACACAACTATGTAAAAACCTACTACTAAAAACACCGGACATAAATATACTTGAAAATTAAATTTAAATAACAGAAGATATGAAAACACATCAATAATTATTCTAGAAAGAGAAAAACCAAGAATTAATACATAATTGAAATTAAGTGCATATTTTTTCTTATAAATGAGAAAAGGAGAATAGAATTTTGTTTTTAAAAAGAAAAAAGGATTCTTAAATGATAGAATGATTAATGATGATGTGTAATGAGTGACATTTAGGTGTGACATTATTATTAAAGGGTCACGTGGTGATGCCAGGTCATTACCATGCAAAAGTTACTATGCTCACAGTTTTACTACACACTTTGCTTTTCCTGTCACAAACCTCTGTGTTTGTCGGCACCAACACTCAAACCATTAACCGCTTCAATTCCAGTCCTTAAAAGATGCTAACTGAAAAAAAATAAAAAGAAGTCTAATTTATATTTCAATATTCTAAGAAAAATTGTTGAATAATTAGGTCTAATAATAAAGATATACTAATTGTAAATAGTAATATCCCTAAACTGCAATAGTAAGTGGGTATAAGGTAGTTGTTTTGGGTAAGTGGGATTTGGCATTGATTAGTGTCCATCAATATCCTTTATTAGCATAAGCATTGTGATTAGTAGTTATGATGATTGTGTGTTTAAGGAACATAGAGTTATGAAGGTGCTAATATGATTCAATGTTCAACCTAACCTACAACTAATTAATCATAGTGGGTCTCTACCTTCACAACAACCTTTTATTCTTTATACATGAACAATATTAGTTGTAAAGAGCATCCATGGATGGAAAAAGCATACCTAGCTCTGAGAAAGACAATCCCTGTATTTTTTTTTCTGTTAGTTGGGACTATCATTGGGTTCAAATAAATAAGAATGATGAACAGTGTCGCTTGCACATGCAAATTTATTATTGTCGATTTTTTCAAGAGGGGATAAAAGAAAAACTGAAAAGTTCATAATTTTTTTCCTATTCATTGGTTCGGGAAATTGTCATAAAACTGAAAAGCCATTCCTCAAATTAATTTGGTCCCAATATTGGGATTTACAACTGTCGGTTGGACCGACAGGGATTACTATGGCTTCAATAATTATTTTGCTTTTGCTTAGCAAACGATCTGATGTAGACACAAGAAAAATTAATCATCAGAGTAGGTTGGTGAAGATATATAGAAGAATTTATTTAGTTATAGTTTTCTCTCAGTTTCTATTTCAGACTTCTCTTTTATAAATTTATGTAACGTTTGTTCTTCATACTTAATTCTATCTATTTTTTTAATTTTGTTACTTTTACTCAATTAATTTATAATATTTATTAAATTAACTCATCTTTTTTTCGATGTTCTTCTTTTATTTAATGTTAACGTCTCTTAAAAAATTGTCATATACATTTTTTTTTCTTTTCCTTTTTCTTCTCCCATCCTTCATTCCCAACCGTAATAGTAAGATATAGATATAAATAGATGAGTTGTTTTTTTAGAATATTAAATGATTTTAATATATTATTAGATTAAAAGAAGTAAAAAACTGTGGAGAAAGGGGCTCCTAAAAAATCTTCAAAATACTGGGCAAGCATTACTATCCAAGAGTCTTTTGTTCTCTTCCCTCCTTCACATATATGCTGACACTTTCTATCATCTTCTTGAAGATTGAATCAATGAAGGCAATCTCTGACTCTACTATCTGCTCCTACTAGTACATCTTTTGCATGCAAATTTTATGGATTGCATGTGATTTCTCAATAGTCTAGATGAAGCCTATTTCCATGGAGGTCATATTGTAATCTGATCCTCGTTAGATTCTGTTATGTATATGCTCAAGCTTAATTAGTGGTGCGGTGGTGTTCAAGAAAAATGTTAGTAGAATTTTTAATTTAGGTAAAAGGAACTAATCATTTAAGTATTTTTCTTGATTTTTAGCTTAAAAGAATTGCAAAAGTTATAAGTGTTTTTCTTGATTTTTAGTTAAAAAGAATTGCAAAAGTTGAAATTGTTGAATATTTTGTTGTTGCAATTAAATTTGGGACTTTTTGTATTCTGGGGGTGGGTTTTAACGTGGTGTGTGAGTGGTTTGAGCAAATTTGCTATGGTCATATGATAATGGGCATTATCATCCTTTTATTTTAATTATTTTTATGTTTTATTATTATTTTATTTTTTGGATTTTATTTGATATTTTAGCTTTTATTCAATAAAAATGAAAAAGATTAATGATGAAGATATATTTTACAAATAAGTGGAAATTTCAAAGATTTGGAAAGATTATCGACATAATAAGTGAAAAATTGACTAATAAAAAGTTAGATCAGTTTCGGTTATCCACATAGTTAGTTACTCAAATTCAAGTCAGAAGAATTGAAGATAATTCGAAAATATGGAGTTCAAGAGGACTAAAAAGATAAATCCAACATGGGAATTCAAATACAAAATCAAGTATAAAGTTGGAGGCCCAAATCATATTTCGTGTCACTCGCCTAATGAATCATGCCTAACTTGCCCAAAGAGTCATGCCTAACTCGCCCAACAAGTCAATTCGCCCAACGAGCTGTGCGTTTCAGAAAGTCTATAAATTAAGGGTCTGACAAAGGTCAAAAACAGACTTGGAGAGAGATAAACTTGATATTCATACAATTGAAGGTAGAAGGACATTCTGAAGGCTTGAGGCATTCAATTTCAACATCACTTTTGTGTTCAGTATGTTTAGGAGTAGCTAACTCTCTCATTCACGGTGGTTAGGTGTAATATATTCTTAATTCTCTGTGAATTTTTCATTCAATATAATCATTTGCCACAATCTCTTATGTTCTATTCTTGTTTTAACTGCATAGTCTATGAATTTTGCACATGCGAGAGTCTATACTGATTCAAAATATAATTTTGGAAACTCATATTATGATCTTTAATTGCATGTTCTAGATATGGTGCATATGTCGGAGTATCGGCTGATCCGAAAGATAGTTTGGGAAACCTGAGCAGGATAAAACAACTATTGATTTCACATGCTAGATATAGATGTGATTAGTAGTCATTCTTAAGCATCAACATATTGGCCATGAATGTAAATGTAATAGTAAAAATTGCTAGACATAGAGTTTTTATTATTCTAGTTTAGACTTGTCTGCGACGAAATCAAAGCATGTTACAAACGATGTGAATGTGAGAGACGAAAATAGGAATATATTGTTTGATGTTTTTACTTTGAATGAAATCGTGAAACTCAATCTCGATGAAGTTTTTATCTTATATTTTCCTCAATCAAGTTATTTATTTCCATTGTGTCAATTTATGTTTATATTTTACATATTATTTTCCCTTTAAACAAAAAATAGTTTGTTATTCTCATCCTTTATTAGTAACGAAACAATTAATTTACACCACGTTAGTCCTTGTGATACGATATCTGGACTTGTCCACTATATTACTTATACGATTTGGTACACTTGTCAACATGTAACACCCTATGAGAAAATTTGGAGTGAAGGAAAAATGTTATTATGCAGAATTTGGGAAGATATGATGGGAGTTTGTTTGGCTTATTTTGCGAGTCATGACTGTGTAATCCTCTTATACTAGGTATTGCCTCCTCTATTTTGAGAGGTAAGACCTTTTCCTTCTTTTCCCCGGGCATCTTCACAGTTTTGTCAGGCACTAACAACTTAACATGGACTCCACATTCATGTATGTTTCAAACTATGAGTGAGAATGCACATGACCCAAAACTCCCATGGTTGGCCAAGTGTTTGAGAAGTGGTTAGTAAACAAAAAATTAGGAAATCGTATCTCATCATCGCTTAGGCGAGCATGTCTCGTCTGAGAGAGAAAACAAGTCGCTTAAAACCAAGCAAGTTGCCTGGGCGAGATGCTCGACCCCTAAACTAGTAGCAAGTCCTGCAACTCTCGCTTAGGCGAGAGTGACCCGCTTGGGTGAGAATTGCAGCATTCCTCTCTTGGTCTTGCGCGAAAACAATCCAAAACCATACCAAAACCCAATTTAATCACTACCAAGCATTCTATTTCATCAAGCCATCACAATAACATGTTTTACACAAGTTTGAATCACCAAAACGAAATGTTTGACCATAGTTAACCAATACAGTTTAAAAACCCTCATCCAATTCATGGAATTCACCACAAACTATGTGCACAATATCAATTCCACCCATTTTCAGCCATAGTGCCTATAATACGAATTTAGCATCATGCAGAATATGGGAAATAACACAAACAAAGAATCACAACTGAATTCATATGCACATAAGGACAACTCCCCTAACTTGAAGTTCTTGATTAAAATTAAGAAGAAAAAGGACGCTTCTCCTCAAGTCTTCTCCCAATTCACCTCTTGTGCACCCAAAACTTGCCACTCCCAATCCGAATTTCGTTCTCCTTTTAAGCCAAAACAGACCAAAGTGCAGAAAACCCTTCTTTCTCCCAGATTTTGTCTTTTATAGGTCTTCTAATGTTGGTCTAAAAAGCTAAACAAAAATTGGGCTTTATTATGGGTTTAATGCCTATTCGATGGTAATTACAGGTCTTCTAATGTTGGTCTAAAAAGCTAAACGAAAATTGGGCTTTATTATGAGTTTAATGCCTATTCAATGGTAATTACAGGTGGTTTTTCATACCCCCTTAGGGTTCTCTCTACCTTTTCACCTTCACTCCAAACTAAATTTGGCAAAAATAAAGGTTAATTTCGGTCTATCAAGGTTTGAACCCGTGACCTTCCACTCATAAGGCCAAAGCACCACCACTATGCCAATTCACATTTAGTGATAACTATTATAATTCTATATTTATGATATCACTCACTATTCAGAAATATATTAACAAAATGATAATAAGTCAAATAATACACAACAAGCATACATAGGACTCGAACCCAAGTCCTCTCACATAATCAAAATACTCTTAACCATTTGAGCTAATACTTTTCCATGTCCTACCAATTAGCATTTAATGACATTCAAGTTTCCACCTCCCACCTTTAATTAATTAATTATTTAATTAATTAAATTTTCAGCGGGTCTTACATAGTCATTTTCAATTCTTCATACGCTTGGAACTTCCTACTTCCTGGGCCAGTTGTCACCACTACATGTTGTTAGTGTGGACTTCGTCTTTATATTCTTATACATGTTTCAAGTCATCATTTATTCTTGGGAGACCATTGTAGATTTGATATTTTTATGAATAATTGTGGTTGTTCGTGATGTTAGTGCAGGTTCTAGGCATGGCTAGAGTCTAGTCCTTTAGGTTTTTCTTCCATTTCACTTCTTCGAGTATAAACAGAACTTGAACCTCTGATGTTGTGCCCTCGAAGATATAGAGAATGACCCTTGTATAAGAATTGAGAGATGAGAACGTCAGCGATTGCGACTTCTACGTTTCGACATTGTTCACAGTAGTGTCAATTGTCGTTAATGCCTTCAGCTACATTTACAATGAGGGTATCAAGTCCTTTGAGAAGAGCCAAAAGTAGTAAATGGAGGAAAGTTATTAGTCACTAATTCAGTCACTGATTCAGTCACTGATTCGGTCATTGATTCAGTCATTGATTCGGTCACTGATTTGGTCATTGTTTCAGTCACTAATTTCAATCACTAATTCGGTCACAAATTCAGTCACAAATTCGATCACTATGATCAGTGACAAACATATTAATGACCGATTTTTTAGTCACTAAATCAATCACTGTTTCCATTAGTGACCGATTTTAGTCATTTAGTGAATGAATTTTCAGTCACTATTTGATGTTTTTCTTGCAGTGAGCTCGCGTTGAGCTTCTCATCGTTGCCGAGTGTTGTTTCGCCTAGGAATGGCGGGTTATTATAACTTAACATCGTCGACATTCTATTATTTGATACATCTTGACGAGGACGAAGTTTTCATGATATTGTTCATGGACTCATTCGTAATCATGACCTTCATCATGGTCCTCTTATGCATTTAACTTTGCTGGGAAAAGAAGTTGCTAACATGATGAATCAGAGAATGTCCATTAATAAGTTTAGCATGTTGCATCAATTGTGTGAATTTTGGCACATCTAGCATCCTTTGAATTTTCAGATGAATTAAAGCTCGATGCAATTGCACAAATTTAATGTGTACCAACATAAGTTCATAGATAGTAAATATAGGAATAAAGACATTAATAAATTACCATATACATATTATAAAAGTAATAGTATTAGTGGGTCCCATAATGATATAAGGCATTGGAATTCTTCCATTCAATGGAACCCAATTCTAAGGAGAAAAAAGAAACTCACATGTTGAGTCATTTAGACACCACCGTCACACCCCATTAGCATGCATGTGTAGGTTTTGTAAGTGGCAAGGATGGGATGTTGGCATCAACATTCATGATGATGTCAACAACATTAAGACGAAGAATGACGTTTAGGACCATCAAAACATTTCTTATGTTGGTGAGTTCCATGCTTGCGAGCCTCGCTTGCTTTCGCAAACCAGCACCTAACATGGTTAGTAGTAAGAGAGGAAAAGGCAACAGAGCATTGATAAGTGCCAAAATTCAGTAAAGATTCATAACAAAATCTAGTTCTTATGCTTTTAATTTGTGTTCATTTCATATTGATTCTCCCTAAATCTAAGTTTCAATCACATGCTTCCAAGTTTTGATTTAAAGAAATCATTTGATCCTATTTTGTGTAATTTTCAGGTAAATTATAATTGAAGGAGGAAAGAACAGAAGAAGAGTGAAAGGAGAAATGAAGAAACAGAAAAGAAACTCTGCAGGGTCGCTCAAAACCAAAGCATGCTCGCCTAAGCTAAAGCCACGGCCGCCATTCTTGCCTAAGCGACGCAGGACCTCGCTTAAGCGAGCGCTTGTGCAGTGGAGACCCTCTCTTGCTGCCATTCTCGCCCAAGCGAGATCAGATGCTGCCAATCTCGCCTAAGCGAGATCCTTTCTTCAGCTCGAAGTACTCTTGCTCGCCTAAGTGAGATATTGGCTTCAGCACGTCTCGCCCAAGCGAGAGGCTTTCTTTAGCATGAAGAATGTTGTCTCGCTCAAGCGAGACTCGGGTAGCTTGAGCGAGACCTTCGTGGAGTATAAATACTCCCTGAATCAGAAAGTGAAAACCAGCTAGAGATTTTGGAAGAGGAGTGCATCCGTGCTGCAGAGCTACTACCAAGAGCATAACACAGATCATATTTCTTCTTCTTCTTCTTTAGTTCTTAGGATTTGATAGCTACCATGAGTGGCTAATCTTCTCCTTTGGGATTGAATGTAATCTACTCAAACTGGGATGTAATCTGGTGATATTTATATATAGCATTTCTGTTTTACTCAATATTGGTATTATTGTTCTGCTCTTAATGCTTACTTCTATCTGATCAATAAATGTTTTGATTTTGATTTTTAGATCTGACTAGAAAGTATTTCTGAAAATCTGATTTGAACAATGATACTTGATATACTGTGATGCTAGGAATAGATCTCAATATATCAATTGCTTTTAACACTCGATCCTAATGCTGGATAGTTTGTTGAATATGTGAGGAATCAATATTCAGGGAACTAATCTTATGAATTTTATACGCGAGGGATCGGTATAAATGATTTTTGAGTGTGCATCAATATTGGTATTTTCAGATGTTATGTATTATATTCATCCAGATTACAGACAAGGGAGATAGATGAAATTCAATCCCAGTTTCTTTTATTGATCTTTTAACTAATTTTCTATTTTACTCTATTTTATTTATGCAATTTAGTTTAACTACCGATGATCCATCAAATTAAAATTTCTGTATATATATGCTGATTGAGATAATTAATTATTTTCACTGAATTCGTTCCTCGTGTGTTCGACACTCTTACTAAAAAATCATTATACTACAGTTGACTTTTGGTACGCTTGCCAAGAGACCAACAAGTATTTTTGGCGCCGTTGCCGGGGAACGGTGTTCTTTTGAAATTTCTAGTTATCTCATCCAACTTTGTGTATATTTTTCTTTATTAGATAGCTTATTAAAATTTTCCTTTGTACTAATTCTTGCTTGAGCTATTTTGATTTATGCTCTTAAGAGGTTAGGTTCCTGAAGATCGATTAGCATTAGACCCGGAGATAGAAAAGACAACGAGAAGAAACAGAGGCAGAAACAAGAAGAAGCAAGGAAAGACAAGGGAAGAATCTTCCAGTACTTCCATCACACCTCAATTAGAAAACATGGAGAATCAAAGACCAGCTCCAACCAGAAAGACACTTGGAGATTATGCTATGCAGCAAGGACCAAGATATTTTTCTAGCACAGCAATACCACCCACCACTAAAACTCTGGAGATGAAGCCAGCCTTCCTTAGCTTAATCAGTTCTCATTAATTCACTGGAATGGATAATGAAGATCCATATACTCATCTTTCTACATTCTATGAATTGATAGGAACCATGGGCTTTCAAGAAGGAGATCTTGAACATGCATACATGCGTTTGTTTCCTTTTTCTTTGGCAGGTAAAGCAAAGGAATGGCTTAAGTCACATCCAAACCAGAGTTTGAACAGCTGGAAGGATGTTAAGGAGAAATTCTTGAAGAGATTCTTTCCACCATCTCGCTACATCAAAGCCAAAGCTGATATTTTGACATTTAGGCAAGGACCAGATGAGCCATTTTGTGAAGCTTGGGAGCGATTCAATTCCTTATTGAGGAAATGCCCAAATCATGGATTTGAAGATATTGCTCAGCTGAACATATTCTGTAATGGTCTGAGGCCTGACACCAAGATGATATTAGATGGAGCAGTAGGTAGAACAATGATGAGTGTAGATGCAGAGCAAGCAACAAGAATCATTGAGGCATTAACATCCACAGATCATCAAGCTCATCATAATAGGCAAACTGTTTAGAGGAAAGGAGTGCTTGATCTTAGTACTACAAATGTAATCTTAGCTCAGAATAAAATTCTGACTCAACAGATTGAAGCACTGACGAAGCATATGTCTACATTACTAGAGCAGTTGCAAGTTGTGCAATCCTCTCCCAGTCAACAACCCATGAGATGTGACTTTTGTGGATGCGATCATCCAAATGGTCATTGTTCATATCAGAGTAGCTCACAAGGAAAAGTTCAATACGTGAGTAACCAAGGAAGATCAGGAAATTTCTCCAACAATAATAACTTTTCACAGGGGTGGAGAAATAATCCAAATCAGAATTTTGGATGGAAGCAAGATGTTGGTCCTTCAAACAGACAATCTCCTTACCAACAGCAACAACAACAGTATCCTTCTGTGCATGACAGAACAACTAAACTGGAGGATACTTTAGAAAAGTTTATGCAAGCTTCTTTGACCAATCAGAAAAATACAGAAGCTTCAATTAGAAATCTTGAAATACAGGTTGGACAGTTGGCTAAGTAATTATCAAATCAACAAGCAGGTCAATTTTCAGCCAACACTCAGACTAATCCGAAGGAGCGCTGTAATTTAATTACTACCAGAAGTGGTAAAATTGTGGGAAGAAGGATTGGAGACAACCTGGTTGTAGAGGAAGAGGTGTTAGAGGAATCAGAGAGAAAGAAAGAAAAAAATGAGTGTGAGGGAAAGGAAGAACAAAATAAAAGAGAGTTCTTAAATAGAAGAGAAGAAAAAGAAGAAAAAAATAAAAATAAGGAGAAAAAGAGGGAGAAGGGTGAGAAACAGGTACCCCAGTTGAAAAACCTTCCATACCCTCAAAACCCTTCCAAAAAGGACAAAGAGAGACAGTTTGCAAGGTTCATGGATATTTTCAAGTGACTATAGATTAATATTCCTTTTTTGGATGCTATGGAGCAGATGCCAACTTATGCAAAATTCATGAAAGAGCTCCTAACAAAGAAAAGAAAATTTTCTGAAGAGACAGTGGAGCTGGAAGCAGGGTGCAGTGCTATAATCCATAAATCATTACCTCAGAAATCCAAAGACCCTGGGAGCTTCACAATTCCAGTCACAATTGGAACATTGCCAGTAGATAAAGCATTGCTCGACTTGGGTGCAAGTGTAAATTTGATGCCTCTGTCTATGGTACGTAGAATAGGAGATCTGGAAGTAAAGCCTACAAGGATGACATTGCAATTAGCTGACAGATCTTCGAAGTATCCATATGGAGTGGCAGAGGATGTTTTAGTTAAAGTTGACAAATTCATATTCCCAGTCGATTTTGTTGTGATGGATATTGAGGAAGACATTGAAGTCCCTCTGATACTGGGAAGACCTTTCATGAAAACAGCCAAGGTCATTATTGATGTTGATGATGGCAAACTGAAGGTCAGAGTGCAAGATGATGAAGTCAACTTTAATGTATTTGAGGCAATGCAACACACTAAAGACAAACAACAATGTTTCAAAGTGGATGTGATAGATGAAACTTTTTTATCAGCTAGGAAGCAAGTGACAAAAGCAAACCCTTTAAAAAAGGCTTTAGCTGGTGTTCATGATGATGAGGCAGCAGGAGAAAAAAGAAAATTACAGCTGCCAGAATTGGAGGAAAGGAGACTCAACACTTGAGTCCTCTAAGCTCTACAAGGGGAAGATGAAGGCTTATCATGACAAGAAAATTCTCAAAAGAGAATTTTATCCAGGCCAATCAGTGTTATGGTTCAATTTCAGGTTGAGATTATTCCCTGGAAAGCTAAAATCAAAGTGGTCAGGACCATTTCTTGTCAAAAATGTGAAACCTTATAAAGCCATTGAGTTAGAGGATCCTGAATCTAAAAGAAGCTGGATTGTAAACGGGCAAAGGTTGAAGCCCTATCTTGGTGGTGAGATTGATAGGCTCGCCACAACCATTCAACTAGACGAACCTTAAATGAAACAGGCGTCAAGCTCATGACGTTAAACAAGCGCTTCCTGGGAGGCAACCCAGTGTTTTAATTATGTTCTTGCATTTCAATTTCATCTTGTGTGATTAAATGTGTTTGTGTATGTAATTATGTGTTTGTGTTTATAGTTCTATGTTTGTGTGTAAGAAGGTGAGTTTTTAGCATTCAATCATCTCAATAAGGCAAACCATGCACTTTTGGTGTTTTCAAACAAAACTGGTATTTTAAGCATGGGGATGAGTTTTGGTGCCAGAATTAAGATCATCAAATGCTAAAAATTGCCTTGTTTTGGCCAAATTGTGAAATTTGAGTTTAAAAGCTTGATTTTGAGTTTGTTGATGTGAAACCTTTTGGAATGATAGAGAATTGATTGAAGCATGGTTTGATGTGTGTTTTTGAGTTATTTGGATTGAAAGGATCATGAATCAAGTGAGTGAAAGTTGAGCAAAAATTTGAAAAGTGGCAAAATCAGAGTTTTCCAAAACTTCACGAAATCTCGCCCAAGCTAAACATCTCTCGCCTGGGCGAGATATGCAAAACCTGGGCCAACCATTTTTGCTAATATACTCGCTTAGGCGAGTAGTGACTCGCCTGGGAGAGAATGCCCTGTACCAAGAGTGTTTTGGGTGACACAGTCTCGCCTGCACGAGGCTTTTTAATGTTCTGTACACGCTCATCTCGCTTAAGCGAGACTATGTCGCTTGAGCGAGAAATCGCGCTTAAGTGAGGGACAGGGGCTGAATTCACTCCTTTTTTCTTTTCCTCAAACCCTCGCTCACAACACTCGCTCACATTCCTTTCCGACTCTTTGGGCGCACCATTCACTCACTCAGTTCTCTGCATTTTAACTCACAAATTTCGTCTCCCTTTGCTAATTTCACTTCAAGGTAAGTTATTCTTTCTCATTCTCTTCATTTTCACTATGCATAGTCACAGTTTTGTACACTCCAAACCCTAGGATAGTGCCCATGTTCTGTTTTCTGCATTTTGTGTTTATATTGTGAGTTTTAATATCAATTGATGCTGTAACAGAGTAATGTGGGTTGTTTATGCACGAATTGGTTCAAAAATTTCATATTTTAAGAGTGCATCCAAGCTGTTTGACGAAATGCTTGACTTAATTTTGTTCTTGGTTGGTCACTTAAGTTTATGAAAGCTGACTTGGCATGTTTTTGGTGGGTTAATTTTCATCCTTGCAGGTCCATGGCTAGAACAAAGACAACATCTAGACTTCCTGCTACTAAACCCAACAAAGGGAAGAGGAGAAGACGTGCAAGTAGCCTTTCTCCTGAAAGGCCAAACAATAACCTATTTAGAGACTCGGAAAGAGAAGAACGATATGAGAAGATAAAGAACTGGGTCTTTATCAAAGAAAGAAAGGTGGTTCTACTCTCGGACGAATATGACCCATTCTTGAATGGCCTTATCAGGAGGAATTGGATGAAGTTGGCTGACCCGCTTCCCAAATTTGATCCAGAGATTGTCAGAGAGTTCTATGCAAATGTCTATTCTGAGGACAATCATGGTGAAAAGAGGTCCAAAGTTAGGGGGAGGTGGGTCAATTATGATCGAGGAGCCATCAGTGAATTCCTTGGTAATCCATTATCTCTAGAACCAGGGCAACGTTGTGACTTCACAAGAAGAAGGATGAGTCATGAACCTTATGATAAAAATGAAGTGGCACTCCTTATATGCGCTGCCAACCGATCTTATCAAGTCGGACCCACTAGAAATCCTCTCAGAATTCTAAGAGGGGATATGAAAACCTTAGCCCAAGTCTGGACCACATTCTTACTTGCAAACATAGTGCCCATTGGCCACGTGTCAGACTTGAACGTCCCTAGATGTCATCTCCTTTATTGCATAATGAGGGAGGATCTCACTGTTGACGTCGCCACAATTATCTCTGAAGAAATTCATAAATTTGTGAGATACGAAGTCAACACTAGGAATGACAAGGCAAAAGGTGCTTTGGGTTTTCCGGCTTTAATCACAGCTCTTTGCCAAAATCAAGGGGTGGAGGTAGAGTTAACTGAAAAGATACGACCTTCAATTACCAAGAGATTCATTGAACACTTTTGTACCCATTCAGAGGACTTGGAGCAGCTAGAAGAGCCCCAGCTGGACCAACAAGTTGAAGACCAACCAGCTGAAGACCAACCAGCAATGGAAGAACAACAAACAGGGCCCACACAACAACCTCAGCTCAACATGAATAATGAATTGCTTGAGCAGATGAGATATTTGAGGTTGCAGATGGAGCACACCCACCAGCAAAATGCTTCCATTCATAGAGGACAACTCCACCTTCAGGAGTACCTTTATCAGAATGTTCGCGGACCATACCCAGACATGACTCCACCAGAATTCTTGACTTATCTATAGTGGCCTGGGGACAATCCTATTTTCCCAGGGGGAAGTGGACCTGTTGCAAGTGAGGGACCATCAGGAGTTGCGAACAGAAATGACTTTGTTGCTGACACAGATGGAGCAGACATTAAGGAGGAGATTGATTTTGGAGGGGATTGATTCACAACACCATTCCAACCTTCAAAACTCTATAAATACGGTTTCATTGTTCTTTTTCTTTTAGTATTTTGCAGTATTTATGTAATTACTACTATTTTGCTTTAGTTGTTTTGGCTAGAATGCTATATTATCTAGTTAATTAACTGTTTAACCTTACCTTTTTGCTTAATATTTTGTGCATAATACTTAGAGACAACTAAAATTTTTTGGGAATCATTTTGAAAATCTTTCTTGAGGAAATTGGTTAAAGAGAAATCTGATTTCAGTAAGTATCCTGAGTCTAGAACAACTGAGTGAACTGAACACAGAGGTGAAAAAGGAAAATTTTGGTTGAATTCATAATTAAACAGGATTAGGATATTAGTGTTGGATTGTTAGTCAAGATAATCAGTTGTAACAACAAGTGAGATACCAAGGAAATAAACCAGAAAACCTAGTGAGTATGTGAATCCTTAAACAACTTGAGTGTTTCCATTGTTTGTTGACAAATTGATATTAATTGAGTTTTCATTTGATAACATCACATTTGAAGCATGGAAAGGATTAAGGCAATTTTGTTGAATTTATAACTTAGTGCCAAATAGCCAACCTGTAAATAATCATCCTTGTTGATAGCCCATTTGAGCCTAATTGTTTGAATTATGCACCTTAACCTTAATTTGAATTATTATCCTTTCCCTTTGCACACTTAGGGATAAAGAGCATAGGTGCATTTTATTCAACTGTATGGGTAATTGGTTGGTAGAATTGCACTCAAGGAAGAAAAGGGTTGAGTATCATAATTCACTCTTTAGTATTGTGTAGGAATGTATATATAATAAAAAAAAAAGAGAAAAGAAAAGAACAAAAAGAGATAAGAGTGAATTATGAATGAAAAAGAAACTTGGTGTATTGAGGTCTGAATTGTGAGGAATGGAGAGTAGAATTTAAATTGGGTTTGAATTGTAGCTATGCTCTCTTTTCTAAGTTGTGCTTTTGTGATCTTGAAAAACCATTATTCTTGAAAGTCTAGCCTCATTACAACCTTGAAAAGACCTTAAGATCCATGTTGATTGTGTGTTTGTGGTTAAATTGAAAATGACTAGCAATTTTGATTTGTTGAAATTCAGTGGAAAATGAGAGAGACACATGCCTGTGATATTTAAGAGAGAATTTCCTTGGTTAGAATCACTTGTTCTTACAATTAGTTTTCCTGAAAAATTGGTTGCACTCTTATCCTACTGTTGTTTGATAATTGGATTCACCATTTGCTTCTGATTTTGAATCTGTGGTTTGGAATGCAAAAGTTGTCTAGTACGGAACTGTGAAAATGATTTCTCAATAACCAATTTCAGAGTTTTAGTTTTGAATGGCTGTTGATCTTGTTACTTTGCTTGAGGACAAGCAAGATGCTAGGTTTGGGGGAGTTGATAAGTGCAAAAATTCAATAAAGATTCATAATAAAATCTGGCACTTATGCTTTTAATTTGTGTTCATTTCATATTGATTCTCCCTAAATCTAAGTTTCAATCACATGCTTCCAAGTTTTGATTTAAAGAAATCATTTGATCCTATTTTGTGTAATTTTCAGGTAAATTATAATCGAAGGAGGAAAGAACAGAAGAAGAGTGAAAGGAGAAATGAAGAAACAGAAAAGAAACTCTGCAGGGTTGCTCAAAACCAAAGCATGCTCGCCTAAGCTAAAGCCATTGCTGTCATTCTCGCCTAAGCGAGCGACGCAAGACCTCGCTTAAGCGAGCGCTCATGCAGTGGACACCCTCTCTTGCCGCCATTCTCGCCCAAGCGAGATCAGATGCTGCCAATCTCGCCTAAGCGAGATCCTTTCTTCAGCTCGAAGTACTCTTGCTCGCCTAAGTGAGATATTGGCTTCAGCACGTCTCGCCCAAGCGAGGGGCTTTCTTTAGCATGAAGAATGTTGTCTCGCTCAAGCGAGACTCGGGTAGCTTGAGCGAGACCTTCGTGGAGTATAAATACTCCCTGAATCAGAAAGTGAAAAACAGCTAGAGATTTTGGAAGAGGAGTGCATCCGTGCTGCAGAGCTACTACCAGGAGCATAACACAGATCATATTTCTTCTTCTTCTTCTTTAGTTCTTAGGATTTGATAGCTACCATGAGTGGCTAATCTTCTCCTTTGGGATTGAATGTAATCTACTCGAACTTGGATGTAATCTGGTGATATTTATATATAGTATTTTGAAAATCTGATTTGAACAATGATACTTGATATACTGTGATGCTAGGAATAGATCTCAATATATCAATTGCTTTTAACACTCGATCCTAATGCTGGATAGTTTGTTGAATATGTGAGGAATCAATATTCAGGGAACTAATCTTATGAATTTTATACGCGTGAGATCGGTATAAATGATTTTTGAGTGTGCATCAATATTGGTATTTTCAGATGTTATGTATTATATTCATCCAGATTACAGACAAGGGAGATAGATGAAATTCAATCCCAGTTTCTTTTATTGATCTTTTAACTAATTTTCTGTTTTACTGTATTTTATTTATGCAATTTAGTTTAACTACCGATGATCCATCAAATTAAAATTTTTGTATATATATATGTTGATTGAGATAATTAATTATGGGTTCGACACTCTTACTAAAAAATTATTATACTACAGTTGACTTTTGGTATGTTTGCCAAGAGACCAACAAGCATTACCTTTAATAAACAAACCAGTGTTACTGTCGGTTCCATTTTGACAACGAGATGCATCCACACATTAATCAAATAGATTTGAATAGATATTAACAAAATGATAACTATTTCTATAAGAAACTTTTAGCTTGATTCTAGTAATAAATTAAATTACTACAAAAGCAACCTCATTACAATGTGTCCTAAATTATAATTAAAATGTTAATATATTGTCATATGATAAATCATCGGGAACACTAACATGATCACAACTATGTGTGAGGATCACATAAGATGTGGAGGCGGGACAAGTTTTACTTGGGCCATGGTGAACACCAAATGTTCTTACTAGGATCTGAAGCATGGACCTTTGTACATGTGGCAAGATTCAAGTGGATTGGAGAATCTTAATGTATGCTCCTGAGGGCTAGAACATAGGGAATATCCATTGGAGAATCCTAGTGTATGCTCTTGAGGACTAAAACACAAGGGAAGATCCACCTACAAAAGGCTCTCTAATGCTCAAGTTAGTAAGAGAGTTTGAATCTTTAGAGTAAGAGAAAATAAGTTTGAGAGAGTGTGTATTCATTAGGAATACTAGATATATTTATAAGACCTTTTGGACCTTGAATTCATGTGATAAAAAAGGTAATGTAATATTAACCAATATCAATTAAATAATAACTTATCTTGAATAAATAATAATAATGTTACACCTTACCCGATATACCAAATATTTTGTAAATATTTGGTATTAAGGAATATCAAACTACCGAGATTTGTCATAATTACCGTTAATATGTGAATGTTTGTTCCAATAGATGTATCTTAGAATATTTTATAGTCTTTGTGTTGATAAGACTAATTAAACCACATTACTTAAATTCATCTATTAAAATATATATATATATATATATATATATATATATATATATATATATATATATATATATATATATATATATATATATATATATATTATAAGCGTAAATATCGATATCAAATTACTAATTAAATATTTATTTAACTTTTAGTTGTGATAATTTAAATAAAAAGCTTTTAAAAAATCATTTTAATTGCAAAATTAAAAAAAAATATCTTAATTTTGCATTGAGGTAAAAGTCAAGACATTTATAAAGTTGAGATTATCATATAAAATTTTGGTTGAGATAAAATACATAAGATTATAAAATTCTTAAGAGAAAAAAAAAAATACAACTAAGTCAAATTAAATACTTTGACTTTATTTGTAACATGATGGAATAATAGTACCAAAATGGTCTTACATAAATTATTGAAGTGAATCACGTTAGGGCCTATTAATTAATATAAATGGACCCAATATTAAAAAGTAAATAACATATAGCAACACGGAATGTAGGACTACTAGTGGCGTAAAAACCCAGCCTCATAAAAGTTAAGATTCTCACGAGATTTTTCAAATTTGTTTCCTTAGCTGAAAACTGTGTTCCACCATGTGATGGATATGCGTGTCTAACTTTCGAATTAATTTGTTCTTATTTTTTTTAGTACATTATAAGTAATCTCTAAACAATCGATGAACAATGTTAATACATTACGTAATGTATTAATAATGTTAGTACATTAGAATCCGAAATCCTCGCACATATTCATCTCTCCGATGAACCTTTTACTTTATTATCAACGCTTTTGCAATAAATTTGTCATGAAATCTCCCTTTTATTGTTAATGTTTTCTTGTAGTGACATGTATATGGCATTTCATACTATTTATTTCAACGGTTTATATTCCTTTTATATACACTGGCGTGAAGTGCTATCATGTAATGGTACTTTTTAAATATTTATAAATTATTTAAATTTTAAAAATAATTAGAAGAGTAAAATTGAAAAAAAAAATATAATCATAGATATACAGATATAAATATAGTTATAGATAAAATAAATTTTAGTTATTGAAATAAAACCTATTATAAGTAATATTGTGTAAATAATATTACAAATAATTATTTTAATTTAAAAAAATAGTTATTAAAATAATAAAAGACTAAATAATTATTTTATAATAAGTAATTATTTGAATTCAAAAAAATTAGAAAATAAGTTTTTATTATGAATAATTATTTAACACAACAAGAAAATTTATAAATAGTGACCAATAATTATTAGTAAATATAGTGATCAATTTATTTAGATAATAATTTACAAAACTAAAAGTTATTGGTTACTAAAACATACAGTATTATGAATAAGAAATTGTAATTGGTAACTAAATTAGTATTTAAAATTACCTACGATGGTTTTAGCTACCAAAGGAAATTGCTTACTAAACATTAGCTATCCATGTTTTGGCTACCAAAATGAGTTGGTTTCTACATTAATATCTAATTACTTAGTGACAAATTTAGTGACCAATTATATATATATATATATATATATATATATATATATATATATATATATATATATATATATATATATATATATATATATATATATATATATATATATATTTTATAATAGTGACTATTTTAGTAACCAATTTTGTAAATTGGTATCTAAATTGGTCACTATAATAACTAACTATTTTTTGTTTTTAAAATTGGTTTGTAATTGATTATTTTCTTGTAGTGTAAATTTAAAAAATAATAATTAAGAGAATACAATTGAAAATTAAAAAATACACCAAATAGTCTCCAATTATATCTTTGATTTAATCATTAGTTATACAATATATTATATACATTTGTTGTAAAAGATATATATTTTTTTACTTTTAAAATAGTAAAATATTAGTTTCTCTTGGTTAAAAAATATTATATTGTCAAAATATAAAATATATATACAAGACTTGTAGTGAAAAATAGACATAGTGAAAGAGTACCTTGCATGCAAGTCACTAATATAATTCATTCAACAAGAATAAATTTACTCTTATCTTTATGGACGACTCCAACATGAGACATGTCTTTATAGAGATGTCAAAGTAGGTCAGAACTCGTGGGCCACTCCGGTCCACCACGGGTTCGGATCAAGTTGAATTGAATTTTCTTTTACAAATTTTAGTACGGGTTAATTTTTGACTCGACCCACCAAAAATCCGACTCATTAGGTTTAAACCCGTCATGAACCGTGTTGACTCACCAACCCACCCACAAATAAAGGAACACAATTTTTTTGTGTTTGAGCTAGGTTAGACTGTTTTTCTTTTAGCCAACATATTAGGTTGACAAATGCAAACCTAATATTTTTGTGATTTTGGTTTGTATTTGGGGTTGAACATTATTTTGGATTGTATTGAAGTTTATTTAGATTTCGATCACAATTATAATTTAGTTTTTTTAGGACAAAAGAAAAAAAAGTACTTTTTTAAGGGATTTAGAGGTGGTTGTAAGTGAATTTGAAAGTAAAATTTGTGAGAGATTACCATTTTGTCCTTTATGTAATAATTAGTATAAATTAGTGTTTGTACAAGTTATAACTTTTTATTTTTATTTTTATTTAATACTACACTTTAAAGAAATAAATTACAAAAATTAATAAAATAATTTGTTATATTATTTATATAAACAAAATAAAATAAACTTTGATTATTTATATATATACATATATAAAAGAAAGAAATAGATTTTTTTCACTATGCATGCAACTATAAAAAAAGGGTATTTTGGTCAAACATATAATGTGAACAATACATCCCTTATATCTCCCTCTTATTTGTGCATTTTGTGAAGATCAAATTTGTATCCACCCTTTTAAATTTGTTCTGGCATATCTCTTCAAATCATGGGAAACAAACAATCTTCATGCATGTAAATCTGTCTTCGACAACAGTTAATCCGCTAAAACGAACAGACGCTAAGTGACCAACCCGTGGTGGGTTGGGTCGGGCCGAGCCAAGTAGCCCGTTTTGACAACTCTATATCTTTATGATGTGTTTGTATTAGGCAATTCAAAAGGGTAATTCATTTATTTAGAGAATTTGAAATTCTTTCAAGGAAAATGATGTCTTTGGATGAGAAAATTAAAAGGAAATTGAAATTGAGGAATTTGAAGAAGGTATTTCAAATAACTAAAATAGTAGAATTTTAAACTTACTCAAAAAAGAGGAAAATTGAAATTTCCTAAGTTATGAACTTGCTCATTGGTTAGCACAAAAAAAGTCTACAGGTCCAAAAAGGCAAGTTGGGCCAGGCAGAAGGTTGAGACCAATCAGTTCAGGTCAAATGCTAAGCCATGTCAGATCAGGTTAAGCCAGTCTCTCCTAAGTTTGGTGTCAACTATGGTAGAAAATCTTAATTCTTATGTGTCACTCTCCTAAGCCCATCCCTTCTTGGTCAAAAACACATTTTAGGCCCACAAGTCTAGCATGGCTCAAATACATGGACTAAAGAAAACCCTATACTACTAGGTCCAGAATACAAAGCCCAAAATTAAATCCTAGTCTAATATTTACAAATATATATAGAGTCCTAGACTAGGTTTTCACATCATCTTAGCCAAGGTGAACTTTAGCTTAGGCTTGTCATGCTCAAAGGAGGCTCAATTTTCTTGTATCCTCCTAGTCATAACTCTGGTTGTAGGTCCCTTAGCTAGAGACATGTCATCAATTGATTAAGGTGATTAAGTTGTCCTTGACTAAGATTCCGAAGATAATTTCTTGTGGTATGATTTCTACGGTGCATATTTGATAGAATTTAAAGTCTATATTCTGTCTTATTTATTGTTTTTTTTAGTGTTATAAAATTTAAAACAAATATATTAACTTAATTACATTAAATAAATAATTATATGTAACTCTCTTTTAAAAATAAATTAATATTTTTAATGTGGTTTTTTTGTTGCTTTTATTTTCCTATTGTACATACTGTATTTAATATATTAAAATTTTAGAATAAAAACATTCAAATATATTATATCACCGTAAAATTGATTTTAGAAAAATATGTGCAACAGAAAATAGTTTTATAAATTCTGTTTATCAAAAAGCTTATTATATGTTTCACTCATATCTTTCTATAAGTACTTTTAAAATATATAATTAACAACATAGTATAACAACAAACGGGGATGTAGCTCAAATGGTAGAGCGCCCGCTTTGCATGCGGGAGGTACAGGGTTCGATCCCCTGCATCTCCAAATGTTGATTGTTTTTATTGCTACTTTTCTTCTGAAATTTTGAAAGTGACTTTCTCAAACCTTTACTTACCCAAGAACAAAGTAAGATAATTTAGAGAAAAATATTACAAAAAAAATTATAATTACTTTAAAAACACCCCTTTATTTATTAATTACCTGGTCTCTACATACGATTAAATGGATTAAGAAAATATGGAAAACCTCTTTTAGAAGAAGTAAAATTTTCCAATTTGGAAAACAGTGAATTAACTCCATTCTAAAATGGCAAAAGACATTAGAAAAATAAATATAAAAAATGTACAAAAATATTTACTAAAATTTAATTATACTAATAAACTACTTCGTAGTTAACAATTCAAAATTCAATAAAGTTAGAAAATCGTTACTGAAATCTTTTAAATTCTCGGAATTTATGAAATCTTTTAAATTATCAGGAATAAAGAGATTTAAAAAATAGTAAGAGATAACAGTTCATTCTTAAAAAAAAAATCAGTTGACAAAAATTAACATAATATGTTTAAATAATAAATGAGGAAAAAATACAAATAAAATTTGTTTGGATTGATCGAAAATCTACAGAATAATCAAGTTAAAACTTGTATATTCATTTTTCTTGTGTTTGCAGTAAAGATTTGCTAGGAAATTAATTAAATAAAATAATATTTATATATTAAAATATGATATTTTATAGATTAAAAATTTATAATAATTTTTAATTTATTAAATACATTACATCATTTATTACCTTTCATAAACTCTCATCTCAAATATCTTCATTTCTCATCATTTTTTTCTTTAATCCTCTAATTTTTATTTATTCTCAAATTCATTTAAATACACTCTTCCAAATCCATGTTTTAAAAGAAACACACTTTAAATAAAATATCTCAAAAAAGACTAGAATTGTCTCATCTACTTCTAGAAATTTATATAGAAGACCAATACTTCCATATATTCAATTTAAAATGAGAATTGGGACATCCATCACCAATGGAAATTGAATAAGTGTTATATTAATAACAATGTGATCGAAATCAAATACTAAAAAAGAAAAAAAATAGTGAAATGATTTTTAAAAGGGAGATGTTTTAGCTCAAGTGAAGATGACTTTGAGGATGTTCAAGGCTACGCACCATGTGAAATGATGGAAGTGTCATTCTTCTTCCTAAGAGCAAACTTTATACCTTTTTACAAATCTTACAATGATAATATTTGCAAAATTATTAGTCAATCACATATTTATATTTCTATCATAAGATTGTAAAGTACTTTACATAAAATAAGTTTTTAAATATTATAATTATTTTTAATAAAAAGAAAAGAACTTTTCAAGCTTAATAAAGGGTTGATGCACATGTGTAGAATTGAGAATTGATGTAGGCGTGTAAACAACATTTTGACTTGAAATGCTAAAAAAATAAAGTAGTTCTTTCGCTGAAATTGGTTCATATACCATGTTCATAGGTTATTCTCCTTTTCCGATGGTCATCCAACATTGTTCTTATTGTCGCTACCAATAATGAGCTTTGCGTTTTAACTTTTCTTTAACTCTAGTAATCGCAAGTATGAAACCTACAAATTGAGTCAAACATTTTGTTATATATTACTTAAAAAATCCTAAAATTATTGTGAATTACTACTAAGTATATAAGGCTCGCAATGAATCAAAGAATTAAGTTGGTAAAGAAATTGTTCTCCTAGAAACTAACACTGTAAGCACACACAACTCGTAGAGAAAAATAAGGTTGAACTAAGACGTCACAATAATATTAATTAGAGAGCATAATAGAAATAGAAAATCATTGGTAAATCAATCAACCTTGTGTAGACGAAAACATGAATCAAGACATTCGCTTCACGATTGAATTTCAAATACCTAGATGAATTTTTAATATTAAAAGATGATAAAGCAAACTTAATTGGAAACCGTGGTGGAGTCATATGACAACCAAAGAAAACGTGAGATGAATAATGAAGTAAAAGATTTGTTACCATGTCTTTACTCTGGAGTGGAGGGTGTAGTAGAAGAGGAAAGTGATGGAAAAAGGGAAGTAGAAGAGGTTGAAGAAAAGTCGCATTCTGCTTGGTTGATGGCCTCAACTGTCCCTAATCCACTTAAAAACTCCAACTTCCATGTGATCCGCCATGACCCCGAACCATTACACTTATAGTACGCCGAAGCATTTGCAATAAACAAAAGTACGACAAATCGTTAAAATCAAAAGATAAAGTTTCAAACAATGTCAAAATTAATGAGCGACTACACACACCGGTTGAATTAAAATAAAATCATGTCAAAATAAAATATCAAAATGGAGTATGAAGTACACTAAACCAAATGCAGTAAAAAAAAGTCCAAATTTCTCAATTTTTTCCCAATTTCAAATAAATAGTCCCTTTCTTCTACAAATTTAAAACAAAATAATGACACAATAGCAAACATACATTCAACCCTTCAATTACATAAACCCATCAGCCTCAATCAATTCAAATTTAGCACCCAAAATACCCAAAAATTCAACAAAATCATTGATTTTCACTAAATGTATTATAAAACCTAAAACACTTACCATTAAACTTCAAACGAACACCAATGTAACCATAAACAACAGCTGCAAAAAACATTAGCACATACAGAAAAATGAAACAAAATCACAAACCCCAAAAAATCACCTTTTTGGGAAAAGTTACAGCTAGTATTCAACCTTTCTCAACAAAGTCCTATAACAATAAGAGAAAAAGAAAAATCACAAGAAAAATGTGGAAGTAGAATCCACAAAGCTCTATGCGAATGTAAATTCACACACATACAAACAAAAATAAACAATAAAAATTACAATCATAATCAAAGAGAGCTCTCGAAAAAAAATGTACCCTTTTACTAAGAGCAAACATTGTCTCTGTTTCTGATCAAGAAAATCGTAGAACAAAAATCCAAACACCAATTAATAATACAAAATAAAAAGGATTTTTAGAGAAACCAGCTTAATAAACAATTTTTTGTAGCCAAAAGCCCCTTCCTTTCGTGCCCTCAGTCATGCCCTCATGCTCTTATCTCTTCCCACACCTCAAATCCTTAATATTTTCCACAAACTTCAAAAAAATAAGTAGGCTTTTATTGTGATTCATCAACAAAAGAAATAAACCTTGTTGGATCCAGAAACTTCAAAAATGAAAAAAAAAATGGTACGCACCAACTTGATAGTCGACAATCTTGATAGTTGATGATTTTCTTGGCATCGATTAAGGTATCATAGTAGTTTTGAAGGGAATCAAACCATGATAAAATCCTACACCATCAAAGAAGAAGTACCCAAGTTTAGCATAAAACAAAAAAAAAACACAAAACATCTGACAAAATCATACAACATAAGAATAAAAATTATTGATGAAGGCTGAAGAGAAAAAGAAAAACAGAGATGAAGGATTATGCTGCTAGGGTTTTAGAAAGACAGATAAAGGAGAAAAGAGCATTCACGTGAGAAAGCTTTTTGGGATTTCAAATGCAAAACCATTTGAAAGATAACCCATGAAGGTTCTGAAATACACTTTACTTTTCGCGCCTAGTGATTATGCTGAAAATACCAATTTGCCAATAAAGATGCCGATCACCAAAAAAAAAGCAAGGA
Organism: Vigna unguiculata; assembly: GCF_037176805.1. NCBI lineage: Eukaryota > Viridiplantae > Streptophyta > Magnoliopsida > Fabales > Fabaceae > Vigna > Vigna unguiculata. The sequence goes on from NC_140800.1 coordinate 9,555,979, forward strand.
TATATTGGGAAACACAACAATAATGAAATGACCAAAAAACCACAGTTTAAGACAGTTGTCATGATTTTAAATATGAGTGTTTAGGTAAAATCCCTAGTAGTTTGTTTTCTTATATTTTAAGTAGATGTATTCGTCATAGATATTTTTACAAATCATTTTAAAATACATGGATGTGATGGTTGTAATTATTTCACATGTTCCTTCCATATGTTTGGATGAAATTTAGAGGGTTAGGAAACATATTAATGATTTCTAACTTTCACATGTTATTTTCAAGTATTTTTTCTTCCTTTTCAAGAGACTCATATCACTTAAGTAACTACTTATATACTGTTCTATTAAAATCAAACAACTATCCATTTATTTTACCTAAAATCAAAGAACCATCCATGTACTAATTTATTTTTGAAATTAGTGTTCAACCTAAAATTATTGAAGTGTAATCATTATTTTAATTAGTCTTATGTTCCCACTTGGTATTTTTTTTTCTTTAGAACACATGGTCGGTGACTATTCATGCTCCCTGGTTAGGCATTCCTTGTAAAAAAACAAAGTTTTAAGTCTCCCATAAAAGTTATTTTTGAAGATTGATTAAAACCACATTTGTGAAACAACTTTAAGAGTAACGTTTTATTATTGTTGTGATTCTTACCTAAGAAAGCTTTTTCAAGTGATGAACCTTCTTTGCACTTATTCTTTAGGAGTTCAATTGTGTTCCTCTTCTTATTTCTTTACTTAATCCATTTTCTATTTTTTTTTTCCACCATGTTCCTGCTTCTTCATTGCTCTTTTGAGCGCTAAATTAAATCTGTAAAAAATAAGTGAAGTCACAATAATATAGAGTTGAATTGTGTATTAAAACATTTTAAATATTTAGAAAGTTGCATTTGATGGAGTGAAAATATACAGAAGTTTTCAATGTGATAGACTATAGGTCAAAACACTAGGCTAATGTTTTTAAAGACTATCATTCTTTTATGAAAGCAGCCTCTATCCTATTCTTAATAAACTAATGAAGTCCCACTTAGCTAGGGATGGGTGAAAATTTTGCTTGGTCCAAACTGCTCATTTTTTTTTTCTCTAATCTAATCTATTTAAAATTTGTTTTATTAAATCTGATTTTTTGGTTTTAATCTATATATTTTTTAAAATAGATTAATATTTTTTATGTGGTTTTTTGTTGCTTTTATTTTCCTATTATACAGACTGTATTTAATATATTAATTTTAGAATAAAAACATTCAAATATATTAGGTCACTGTAAAATCGAGTTTAGAAAAATATATGCAACAGAAAATAGTTTTATAAAAATGGTTTCTATATGTTTATATATGAAAAATTATACGGCATAAACAAACGGGGATGTAGCTCAAATGGTAGAGCGTCCGCTTTGCATGCGGGAGGTACAGGGTTCGATACCCTGCATCTCCACTACGTGTTTTCAACTTTTATATTCATTTAATACCTTTCTGTGCTATTTAAAACAAAACAAAAATGTAATTTGCAAAATTTTTCTTCATAACATTATTTATGAATTTTTAAAATTTTATACATGATATAAAAGAATAAATTATTATGAGTAACTTTAATAACTTTTTTTTTTTTAAATATGAGTTTCTTTTTGTATAAGAGAGATACAATAGCATAATATGTTTTGACGTAATCTCTTAAAAAAAATCAAGAAAAGTGGCATAGTAACATCTCAATTTATTCTCTATCTAATTAGATAAATTGGGAGGTGGCTACTTATAATATTAAACCTTACTCAATTAAAATTTAATTTATCGGTGATAAAAATTTAAATAATAATACAATATTTCATATTTATAATATTTCAAAGCATACAACACAAAAAATGTTATTCTTTAAATTATAATAACTTTTATATTCATTTTAATGATTTTGTGACTCTCTCGTTCTTTTTGTGATTTGTTGTTGTCAGAAAATAAACTTGCTTCATACATTTCTTATACTTACTTGATATTTACTTAAATATATAATAGAAATATAATATAATACTATCATTGATTTTACGTTAAATAAATATAATAAAGTTTTTTTTTCTTTAAGAATATTAGAAAAAAAATAGAGACAAATAAATGAAATTGATCAAACAAAATTATCCTTATATCAAACAACAATAATATAAGATACACTATAACAAAATTATGAAATAGTAATCAATTTAGAGATTAAAAAATTAATTATTATATTGATAATGTTAGGGAAATCATTTTATAAATTAAAAATTATTAACATCTAAAATTATTTATATTGTTAAAAAAATAAAATTAATTTTTAAATTAGAGTTTAAACTGATCTCTATTCTTTGTTATTTATTATTATTAATTCTAAATTAGTCTCTAAATTAAAAATATAAATTAATTTAGAATTAATAATAGTAAATAGTTAAAATTTTGATGATTAATATTAAAGACTAATTTATACTCCAATTTATAAACTAATTATATATTTTTATTAATAATATAAACTATTTTCGATATCAATTTTACTATTAGCTTGCAAGTTGGCTTACAATTGAATAATTAATATATGAAAATATAATTTAGAGAATGTACAAAATAAATATTTTCTCTTTCATTTAGTGATTATTGATTATATATATATATATATATATATATATATATATATATATATATATATATATATATATATGCTTGCAGGTTTAAGTTAAGAAATAATTAACATCATTGTATCAATATATTAAAATAATATTTAATATATATCACTTCGGTTGGTTTACGTAGATGGTGTACTTTTGGTACACAAATTATCAAAAAGGGCAGGTTTAAAAAAAAGTTACACATTGTGGAATAAGTAGTATTCAATGCACACACTTCATGTTTAACTTTACATGACTCGTCAGTTGAGAAGCCGGTTTGGAATTTCAATTTCCAAAACTCAAAATTATACACATATAAAATGTCACCACCTACTAAATTGTGAGCTAGGAAAATAACTCTTAATTTTTCTTTTTAAATTTGTTGTCGGGCTCTGAATGCACGAATTATGACATGGCTTTCAATTTTTTAAATTAGCACCTAAGTTATTAGCTGATATTAGTGGTGGAAAAATAATTTAATTTTCTTGATTCGAATTATTTAAAATATCTTTTATTAAAAATCTAATCCATTTAAAATCTATTTTAATGGATCTTGGTTTCAATCTAATATACATTTTATAAATTTTATGGATTGAATATTTATTCTCTAAATCAAGATTTTTAAAGATGGATAATTCAAAATATCTCATCCAAATTTTCAATTGAAGTTTTTAGTTGGGTTAGGCTAAAGGTTGAGATAGACTAGGCTAAATTCAGACTCGGACGGACTTTGCTTGACGACCTGTACGAACTGGACAGACCCGACGACCCTGAAGGGTCGGGCAGGCCTAACGACCAAAATGGGTTGGGCGGGCCTAAATAATCAAACAGGTTAGGCGGGCCCGAAAAACTGGATGAGTTGGTCGGGCCCGACGACCCGAAAAAGTCGGGCGAACCCGATGACCCGAACGAGCTAGGCGGATCCGAAGACTCGAATGGGTTGGGTTGGGCCGACCCGACGACTCAGACAGTTTATGTCTGACGACCTATACGAACTGGGCATGCTTGATGATCCTGATGGACCAAGTGAACCCGACAAGTCGGACAAACTGAGTCGACCAGACGACTCGGACGGGTCGTGCCAAATGACCCGTACGGACCAAGCAAGCCCGATAACCCGAACGAGCCAAGCGAGCCCGAAGACCCGGATGGGCTAGGCTGGGCCGACCCGACGACCTATACGGATTGGGAAAGCTTGATGACCCTGATGGGCCGAGCGGACCTGACAATCCGGATAGGCTGAGTCGTGTCGACCTTAAGGACACAAGTTTTAGAAAATTCAATTTAAATTTCTTTTATAAAAAATAGATTCTGGATTTTGAACTTAATCCAAATATTTGGACTGAATTTAAATCTTGATCCAAATATTTGGATCAAGATTTTAAAAAAGTTCAAACTAGTTTTGTTAAAAAAATGGATTTAAATCGAAAATATGATTTAACTATTTGGATATAAAATGGATGTAGATTAAATCATTAAAAATTCAATTCATGACCACCCTAACTAATAAAACCGACTTTTAATATTTTAAGTTAGCATTGAAGTTGTATACATAGATTACCGTTTCAATTTTGACAAATTTAACCACTTCAATTTTGGTATTTTATTTTTACAATAGTATCTAACAAATAATATTTTATTATAGGTAGCAATTGTTTAATTGTTTGTCGCTATATTAAACTTAGAATAACAATTTTTATTTGAAGGAATAAGTAGTGTGGAGTACCTTGTATACTTTTTATACTAAATATGCAAGTAGAAATTGTTTATTACAATATGGGATTACATATATTTTAGAATAATTCAACATATTTTTATTAGCTCAGTTTATTTTAAAGTTAATATAAAGTTTATGAGAAAATAATTATATGGTTTATTATAAAATTAATACATGATTTTTAAAATTTAACATTTCATTAATTTTAAGAATATAATTGTTAAAAGAATGAGTCAGTAGTAAACATGTGGTATACATTTATAAAAGTTTTATTACATATTAATATATGTAATAAAACTTTTAGTGATAAGTACATTTATATTTGTGAATTAGTACCATATGGTGGTCTTATAGGTTTTATTGGTTGCCTTTGGTGGTTTTGTTCAGAAGGTGCATTATCTTCATCAATGTTTTTAGCTTGAGTAAACTCAATTGGATTTGCTGATTCTTGGGAAGGAATTGTTGGCCGACAATAATGCATAAAGAACCTGGATTGTAGGCATATGATGGTGTCATTGTGGAGGTGGCGAACATATTTGATGGACCAGAAGGACCAAATGCTTGGTGAGATGGAAAATTGGTGTAAGAGAAGGGTACTTGTTGATAGGAGGAGGATATATGATATTATGTAAGGGTGTATATACCCAAACATTAGAGTGCGATGCATGCTAGATTGATCAATAAATTGTTGTTGATATTGATGAAAATCAACAAAGACCCAACATGGTGATGCTAGGATGAATGAGATGGTTGAGAAGGATCTTGTGGCATATCAAATTTTTACAAAAATATTGTTTAATTTAGATAGGTAAAAGAAAAATGACAAGTTGAATGAATAGTATGACTGATGTATCATTGCATACATGATGTATTGTCATATAAATAGCCATTTCCATTCAATAAAGTTCCTTGGATGAAATAATTATATCGATCATTCCACATTGTTATCCATCATTCGTTGTATTGTCACAAATTTCTATCAGCTCCTCCTTTCTGTTAGGAATCCAAGTGTGAGTCTAAGTTCCATATTAACCAGAAATGAGAAAGTAGAGCACTATATAAGAATAAAGACCCATAAACCCATTGTCTTAAGGTTTTGGGTTGAGAGTGGTGTCAGTGCCTTATATAGTTTGGCTCAGGTCTCATTGGTGTTGTATCTCCCTAGTGATACCCCTTCCTTATAAACCTAACAAGTGGTATCAAAGCCGATGGTTGAAACCGACTCAGATGAGTGCAGTAAGGTCCTTGTATCGAAAGTCTTCCTGGCAAAGGTTCTAGGTAAGTGTGTCCCGTTAAGATGAACGGCGGTACGAGAAGGGGTACTCGTGGTTGGGAATGCTTCCGTTGGAGGGGGAGTGTACCAATGTGGTTGAAGGGACTCACCCTTGAGGGGAGATTGTTAGGAATCCAAGTGTGAGTCTAAGTCCCACATTGACCAGAAATGAGAAAGTAGAGCACTATATAAGAATAAAGACCCATAAACCTATTGCCTTAAGGTTTTGGGTTGAGAGTGGTGTCAATGTCTTATGTGGTTGAGCTCATGTCTCATTGGTGTTGTATCTCCCCAGAAATACTCCTCCTTATAAACCTAACACTTTCATATCTTTTTTGTGTTCCTGAGAGGTTCACTAGGTCTGATAAAATATTGTCAAAATCCAAACTGTCTCATCACTTGATTGGCTTATTTAAATTTGATTGTTGTGAAACAAATGAGAGGAACATTTCTTGTCTAACTAGAGAATATAAATGACAATCAATCAACTAAGTTCATAATGCTTATAAAAAGTCCAAAGAAACTAATAAAAAAATGAATACATCTACATTTAATATAAAAAACATCAAAAATAAAAATATAAAAATGATATTTAACTTGTGTTGTTTAGGACTTGTTTAGTGTTCAATTGATCCAAATTTTTACGAAAATAACTAATAGTGGTGGTACTTGTATAAGTCCTTTATCTTGTTCGACACCACATACCATCAATATAATTGTATATTTTAAATTAACACACAAACCAAGCCATGCACCAAATATGTTTGTCACTTAACGGGTGAATTTGGGGAGAAATGCATGTAGTTCTTTCCCAAGCCTAACACTATAATAGCACCATACATCCTTTGATATTGTCTTGGCTCACATCGATATCATGATCCGGTGCACGATAGAGAGATGTCAATTCCATATAACCATAACTAAAATTTGACATAAAGTGTAACTTAAATAACAGTAATTGGTACATCAAATGTACCGTGTTGCTAGAGGTGTCAATTTGGCCAATGGCCCATGGGCCAGCCTTAGCCCGCCCTTAAATAAGCTCCCCTTTTAGGAGGCCCCCAAATGAGGGGACCAAAAAGAAACCTCACCCCTCAAAGTCCCCTCTCAAGTGGATTAGGGTTAAGGCTAAGGTGGGCTAGGCCCCACTAAAAGATCTGTTAAAAATAATACCTTGAGTTTGAGTCAAAGATCGAGTCGAGTCATCTCGGGCCAAAGGCCAAGACGGGTAGGCCAAACCAAAGGTCGAGATGGGCCATTTTGGACAAAAATTTGAAATAGTTCGTCATGGAGATAAGTTGTCTTGGACCAACGACTGAGATGGTTCGGTCAAGGCCAAAGGTTGAGACGATCCGAGCCAAAAGTCAAGACGTGCCGACTAGAGCCAAAAGTCGAGATGGGCCAGCCTAAGTCGAAGGTCGAGACAAGCCGGTCTGGGCTGAAAGTCGAGATGAGCCAACCCAAGCTGAAGGTTGAGACGGGCCAACCTAGGCCAAGGGTCAAGATGGGCTGGTCTGTATCGAAGATAGAGATGGACCGACCCAGGCTGAAGGTCGAGACGTCCCGAAAGGGGCCGACCTAAACCGAAGATCAAGACGAGTGTACCTTAACCAAAATCCGGCCAAATTCAACCGAGTCAACACTACAACAAAAATCACTTTAGGCTACAACATAAAACCATAGCCTAAAGCATGAAAACCGTGGTCTAATCTTTAGGCTACAATTTTTCAGGCGTGGACTAGGTTGGCGTGGCCACAGGTAATAAGCCATGGTTTTTTATATGACCACATTTTCAAAATCGTGGATTAAAATCTTAGGAATGACCATAGTTTTTGACATGTGGTTTTAAACCTGTTTTAGACCACATTTATTACTTTGTTGTTTTTAAAACAAATAAATATAAATAATATATTGAATCAATATATAAAAAATGAAGGTATAATCAAATTTAAAGAAAGATTTGTGGTCTCTTTCACTTCATATTTGACATTCTCAAGGCCATCAATGTCTTCCCATCTCACATTAGACAAAGAAGAACCCATTCCTAGTGCAGTTAGGAATGAATCAAAAGATTCTAATTGTAGAAAAAATCTACACTTTCTCTACCACATATTCAATATCAATTCAATAGGCAAAAAGGTAAAACAAAAACCCTAATTTCAAACTAATAATAAAAGAAAAAATAATTACAAAACCCTGAATAACAACTAAAAGGATTGAACAATGACGAAGATTGAAGTGAAACAATGTTGAGAGGAAGACGTACCCGGAATCGATAGTGAGAGGGAAAGACAAAGACAAAGAAAGATGAAGATGAAGGTGGAACCGATAGTGATCAAAGGAAGGAAGAGGAAGACGAATCAGCGGTGCGAGGCCACACTGGTGATGGTGGAAATGAGTTGGGTTTTCTTAGTGACTATGGAGGTGTGAGATGTCATTCTACAGAGGGAGGGAAGAGTTTTCGTTTACTCTTCCAGAAGGAGGAAAGTTTTTTTACTATGTCTCACGTGGGAGGGAAAAAAATTCAGATATTTTTTTATTTCAAAGTTTAGATGAGGTATTTTATTTTATTTTTAAAACAACTTGATAGATTTTAGATTTTTAAAATTTAATTTAGGCCACGTTTTAATGTCTTAGGCCACAATTTTTTTTTTAATTTTAGCCCACACCTTTTAAAGGCCACATTTAACTAAGTATGACATAAAATATCTACGGTTTTAAAACGGTGGTCTATGATAAAATATTTTGTCAAAATCCAAAATGTCGCATCACTTAATTGGCTTATTGAAATTTGATTGTATTGAAACAAATGAGAAATGCATGTAATTCTTTCCCAAGTCTAACATTGTAATAGCATACATCCTTTGACATTTTCTTGACTCACATCCATATCATGATCTAGTACACGATACAAAGATGTCAATACCATATAACTCCAGCTAAAATTGGACATAGAGTTTAACTCATATAATAGTAATGGGTAAATTAAATGTATTATGCTGGCTAGAGGTGTCAATTGAACCGGTAGCCCATAGGCCAGTCCTAGCCTACCCTTGGATAAGTCCCTTTTTAGGGGGATCCCAATTAAGGGGACAAAAAAGAAGCCCTAGTCCCTAATGCCTCCTCTTAAGTGGGTTAGGGTCAAGGCTAAAGTGGGCTTAGCTCCACTACAAGACTTGTTAAAAATAATACCTTGAGTCTGAGTCAAAGATCGAGTAGAGTCTTCTCTGATTAAAGGCCAAGACGAGCAGGCCAAGCCAAAGGTCAAGATGGACTGTTTTGGACGGAAATTTGAAATAGATTATCATGGAGATAAGTTGTCTTGGACTAACGATTGAGATGGTTCTGTCAAGACCAAAGGTTGAGACGATCCAAGCCAAAAGTTAAGACGTGCCGGCAATAGCCAAAAGTCGAGACAGGCAAACCCATGCCAAAGGTCGAGACAGGCTGGTCTGGGTTGAAGGTCGAGACGGGCCAACCCAAGCTGAAGGTTGAGACGGGTCATCCTAAGCCAAAGGTTAAGACGGACTAGCCTGGACTGAAGATAGAGATGGGCTGACCCAGGCTGAAGGTCAAGACGTCCCGACCCGAGTCGACCCAGATCGAAGGTCAAGACGAGTCTACCTATACCAAAATTCAGTCGAATTCAACCGAGTCAAACCCACTGAAATTTGTTTGAATTTGACTAAGTCGGCCCCGACTGAAATTCGGTCGAATTCGACCGAGTTGACCCTAGCCGAAATTTGGCCGATGTCAACTGAGTCGGTCACAATCAAAATTTGGTTGAATTTGATCGAGTCGATTCTGACTTAAATTGGAAAGAGACAACCCTGGCTGAATTTGTGCCTAATTTGGCCGAATTTTGGGAATTATTGTTTTAAAATATTTTACTATTATTTTAAAATTTAATAAGTAATTAATTTTAACCATTAGATTAAAAAAAATTATGATGAAATGTGAGAGAAATTTTACATAGTTATTTTGGGAGTTATCCTATTCCATACACGTAATTATTTACCGTATGTAGTATATATAGACAAAGCATAAAACAAATTTTAATTACTAATTAAAGATCCTATTTCTATCAATAACGCATCAACGCTACTACTTTTAAAAATCTTATAATAAAACACACTCGTAGGTTTTGGTCTTTCACGAAGACTTGAAAAAAAAAAACTTGTCATCAATTTAAGTTTATCCCAAACAGATGGTAGTGTTAACAGATTTATTTAGTGTATCAGTCTGAATGACTTACGGTTCTCACAAGTCAGACAAAACATGGGAATCATACACAAACAAAAGGAATACAAAAGTTACAAAACAACATTGAACTAGCTAACACAGCTTCAAGACAATACACATGAAAAACATCCTAAACCTATAGTTAAAATCCTTTCACATTGGCCAGAAGAGCAGTTATGTTTGCCTTGTTTTCAGGAGGCAGAATTTCATACAACTTAATGAAGCTAGGGTCCTTGGAGAAAGTATCCTTGGTGAGTTCCTTTTCATCAGTCCACTTTTTAAGGTCACGTTGAAGCTGTTCAACCCTTTCCCTGACTTCATCAAAAGCCTTCTTGCCATTGATCCAGCTATGAAGCTCTTCCACTTCAGCCCAGAAGGTGGATTCAGTGATGGGAACAGCTTTTGGCACCCTCTTCGCATGCTCCAACCATCTTTGAGTGTATCTGTATCGTTTCGGCCTCGCCCTGATCATGTAAGGTCCAGTGTCCTCGTTCTTCAGATGCCGATGGTAGTTGGCTATGTCTAGAGGCTCCACAAGGCGACGAAAGTTTGTTCCACGTTGAATCCATTCTATCTTCCCTTCAAACTCATCTGGGAGTTCATACCTCTTCAGCATCTCGATCACCTCATCCCACACCCCTGCCAGCACTAGCCTCTTCACATTTGCTTGGAAATCGTTTTCCTCCTTCTGCACCTTAAAAGCATCGTAGTACCCTGTCCCCTTTTGCACCTCGCATGATGTTTTGTAGTTCTCCAGATACCTCATGCTCGCCACAGCTTTATCCTCAAACTCCTTACTGATCTTCTCCTCGTTTTTCTGTTTCTGCTTTTGCAACTCGCCTGCTGCTCGTAGACACAGCCTTGCTCTTGTGCTCTGACATATAAATCACTAAATCATCACTTATTATGCTTCAACTATAGCAGTGTGTGTTATAGGATCAAACTATTAACTAAGTTTTGACGGTAAATAATCACATATTATGCTATCATTTGATTCTATATATATGTACAAAAGTGAAAAAAGTTATTATTACCAGTCCAAGGCCATCCAAAGCTGCGCTAATTGTTGCAACATCACTGTCAGAACCATCAGCAGACAAGGGAAGTTGCTCGAGTTGTTCCAGGTACACTACATTCTGCATTCCCAAGCTATCTTCCAACTCGGCCTCATACGACAGGTGTTGCAATATGCTAACTTTGGCAACTTCTGGAAGTTCTGCCAAATCGTTTAGCTGAGCAGTGTGGAAAAACAGCTGCAAAACGGCATCAGAGTTTTTCACCACAATCAGCTGTCCATTTCCATTGCAGAAAATGTATGTTCCGAAGGGTCTATAAGGACTCAAGTCAACAAAGTTTGACACTGTCTCAAGTAACAAATTTGTGCTGCCCATGAGAATGCACGCAGCATGGCTAGTAACACTGGCCGTGTTTCTCATCACAGATGAGAAAAAATCAGCCTGTGTTGAATCTTGAGTGGAAGTTTTGGACTTGGGATTCAAGGATTGGAGAATAGAACCAAAAGTTTGCTCAATAGAAGATACGGGAGCAAGCAAAATCCGTGGCACTATGTCATATCTCAAAACAAAGTGTATGAAATAGCGAGACCAGTTTTCTCTCCTTGAAGCGTGAGAGAGTATGTGATTACCAATTAAGGGAGACCCAAAAGTGACACAGAAGGGTGGTTTAGGTTTTTGAGTTTTGGTTGGATTAAGGTACTCTTCCAAGGTCCAAAATGTTGCAAATATGGCCATAGCAGCACCAGAGGAATGCCCCGTAAACACCACTTGCTTCCCATCTCCTATAGCCTTGTTCACCTACACATTTTGACAGTTTATTGTAATTAACCAAATATAGAAAGCCTCACGCTAACTGAAAAAACTGAACATATCTTGGTATATAGTCACGGGGATTTCAACACTGGACGTAAATTTCAACACGTGGAACTAATCCAAAGAAAATAACAAACAACATAAGCTAACAAACATCAGTTAAAAATACCTCGGATTTGAACGGGGTAGTTTTGAATATGTGGTCGAATCTGTTTGCAAAGCCTTGGTTCACCAAAGCAGCTTCGTCGTTCCCAATACTTCTGAGAGAAGGGAACAGGGTAAGATCTATCTTAGTTCCTCCAAAGGGTTTGTTAACAAACCATTCAGTGGCATCCCAAGATCCTGAGAAGCTGAAAACATGGTAAGTTCCCGAAGAAATTTGAACCTTTTCGTAAAAGTAGAGCTTGTCTTGTGGCTTGTGCTTGTGAGCTTTGAAGGCTAAACCACACACCCTCTTGATGACATCTTCCTTCAATCCTATGTTGTCTCCGAGCGAACCTCCAGCCATGTTGTCCCTCTTCTGCTAGACCTGCGCAGTTTCAGAAATGTCTGTTCTTGAGCGTTTTCTTTGTTTGTATTTCAGAACTGATGCAACTTCGTACAGTTAATGAAGGAGAGGACCTGGATTTAAATTACCGAATTGACGAAGACTTTACAGTTTTGGATGTTTCGCTTTGGTTTCTATGGAAATGGGAATAGAATATAAAAGAAAAAAAAAAAACAAAAACCAAAGTGATGATGAACTTGGGTGGGGTCCAAAAAAGTCATTCACCAATCAAAGCGAGGCAAGTCTCAGGAAGCTACTTGTGACTTTGATCTCTCTTTCTTGGAGCTTGCTAATTTTAAGAATGAACTTTTGTGCTTGGTTTTGGAAGGAAATGGATAGGAAAATACGTGAAAGAAATATGAGAAAAGAGAAAACCCATAGAAAGCAATACGGCCTTATTGGATTGTCTCATCATGTAAAAATTAAAAGAAGAAGCAATTAACCAATTTAATTACTAAAATATGAATGAATGCCAATTTAGTGTTTGAAAACAGATTAAAGTTTTCATTTAGTAATTGAATATATACAGAAGATTCGATAATTAAAGTTATAATTTTAAGAACTAGTTTAACTCTAATTTGTATTTTTAAAGACTAAACATTGCACCATAAACTAATTTTATCTTTTACAAATTTAGAAAATAAATCGCATTTTTCTAAATTGTGTTATTAACAAATTGCACATTCAATGATCAGATTAATTTTTGAAAAATATACTAAAAAATTATATAAATATTTGAAATAAATAAATAAATAAATGTTGGATAGTAGTGTTTTCACTTTGGAAAATTTACAACGTTGATATCCTCTTTTAGGATACTTATCTTCACATTTTAAATTTTAAAAATTCATAATTTTAATATTACCTTCAATTATAATATGTTTAATTTTTTCCTCTATTTACATTTTAATTTTCTCCATACTAAGAAAAAATAATTTATTTAAAATTCAAAGAATTAAAAGAGGATTAATTATTGAACGAGTCAAATATTACTCAAGTGACCACACCTTTAGAGGTGACTTGTCAGTCGAGGGGTGATAATCGTCAGACAAATGTTAGTATTTGAAAGCTCCCACAAGTATCTCGTTAGGAGATCATGTATGCTCATTGAGCATGAGAAGGGAAAAACATGCATAATAAACTAAGTTTTAAAATCTTAAGATGAAAATGCATAAGAAATATGGGATAAATATCTCTCTTTGTGTCTGTATAAGAAATGTAGGGCAAGTTGTGTGTGTGTGTGTGTGGATTTGTGTGTCCATATGTTTGTGCGTGTGTGCGTATGTGTATCAATGCATTTATATGTTTATGGGTCTTTACACTTGTGCATTTGTGGGTTTGTGTGTTCGTGCGTCCATAAGTTACATATGCAATGGATGAGTGATCAGTTCATCACACGTGAAACACGAATTGAATCATTAACACCTGAATGGATAATTGAATAAAACAGTAAAATAGTACCATTTGCATAAGTTTAGAAGAGCTACATCAACTCTTGCAAGTTCATCAACTCTTGCAAGTTCATCAACTCATTATGATTCTAATACTTGATCCAAGGAGAAGTTGTACATTCCTCATGTCTTCTCTAACTTAAGATATTATATCAGAAATGGAAAAGAGGGAGAGAAATTAAGTCCCTAGATATGTTCTTAATGAAATATGAATGAAATATTGGGGGGTCTCCCCTTAATTTATAGAAAAATGTAGGCTGGTTGTAGCTCCAATCATGGTTGTAAAGATTGTGAGCTTTCCTTCCATGGATGGTTTCCTTGAAGCTTGAGTATTGGTTTTAGCATTTGATCACAAAGCTTTCTTCAATGGTGGGTTTCCTCCATGGTTGAGCTCTAAAACTTAGTGTTTGAGGTTACTTCATGGTGAAGTTTTCTTCATGTGGCTTAAGCATCATATCTTCTGCTTGAATTGTGGAGACAAAATTTGAATCTTCTTGAAACTGCCTTATAGTTGCTCAAGTTGTGATTCAGCTCATGCCATTATGCTTTGTTTCTTCAAATACTACAAAAATTCAAAAAAAAAATACATTAATTTGTCACTCATGATCATATCTCTATGCTTTAACTTACATATACATAAAAAGGAGTAAAATCATCAAGATATTCAATGAAATCAAATAAGATAAGTGTTAAAATGCACATGTCAAATAGGTAAAATAAGCACTTATCATGTGTCCATTTGTATGTGTGTGCATTACAAATAGACACATGATAAGTGCTTATTTTACTCTATGGTTCAGTGCATCGATGCATTCTTGTGCCCTTATGTTTATGGGTCTGTGGGTGGGTGCAGGTGCTGCTGCTACTACTCGTGGGTGGTTCTATTTTGGCAGTGGGTGAGAATAGATATTTATTGTAAAAAAATATAAATTTGTTATATTTAAGTATATTTGTAATGAATTAAAAAATTTAAATATTATATTTATGTTAAATAATATACATTATGTTTTATGTCAACAATTTTATTTAAGTTATGGCAATCAATAATGATGTTTTTTCAACTTAATTAATATCAATCCTATTTACATATTTCTATTTAAACAAATCATGAACATATAGCATGGATCTTTATGTTATATATATATATATATATAACATGAGTCTGACATGAGTCTGACACAAACTGTTGGGCCATACTTGATGTGACCCCAACAAGCCCAAGCTCAAGTGCATCCAGAAGTCCAAGCTAGCATTCAGGCCTAATTACTAGAAACATGATGAGGAAGATTCACATGGGCCTTTCACAAGATGATCAAGTCAATTATGGGCTTTTTATATTATTCACATGGACTAAAGAAATCTCTAAAATATGAGTTGATGCATGAAGGAAGTAGTCTAGATTTATTTTGGGCCATTGTTTAGGCTTTGCTTTCAATAAAAAGTTATAACACTTTTGGATCAATTGGGCCGAGCCCAATTTACTATTTTTGGCCGAGAATGGCTTTCTCTACACTTGGAGGCAAGCAAGCTAAGCATGAACAAGACAAGGAGAATGTGATGGTAGCATGGAGCGTGTGACTTTAGCAAGGAGAGTGTGACATGCCACTTGCCATCATCAAGGCTAATCTCCTACATCGCATGGTCTCCAATCAAACTTCTCCTCCAAGCTACATTTGCATTACATATTTGTTGCATTTCTTTAATATATTATTTATATTTATATTTATATATCATTAAAATATAGTTATTTAATTTTTTTATTAATATAATCATTTAAATATTTTTTTTTCATAAATGTTCCTCTTGAATTCTTTTAATTATAAAATATAATTAGAACATTTTGATATATATATATATATATATATATATATATATATATATATATATATATATATATATATATTCAAATATTGTTATGTTTATGTTATGTTCTATGGCCTCCACACACACACATATATATATATCAACGGTATTTTTATAATTTAATAAATTTAATTGTGTTCTTATGTCTATCCATATATATTTGTGCTTTATAGATTCTTCTGTTAGTATGTGCGTCCCGGTGTATATTTGTGCATGAGTGCATCCATGTTTGTGTGCGATTGTGTGTTTGAGGTTGTGCATTCGTCATATGTGCAAGAAGACTTAATTGATTCTTAAAATAATTAACGGGAAAGTAGAGTCGAATGAACTTTGACATGTGCATTATTAGTCTAATCAATTATGTTACAACATTTTATTAGATGTAATTCAACTTGTGGTCCCTAATAAGTTGATGTGAAAATTGAGGGGTTTTGGATCAACTATGGTATTAACATACCACTTTGTGAAAATGAAATTGAGGATTTTAAGGATGATGTTAACATACTACTTTGTGAAAATGAAATTGAGGAAGATGGTACTGAAAAATAGTTTAAAACAGTTGACAATGATAAAAGGAGAAATAAGGCTAGCACAACTGATTGTTAGAGATATTTTAGTAAGATTGGGATAGATAATGATGGGAAAGAATGGGCAAAGTGTAATGGTTGCAACAAAGTTTTTGTGTGTGGTTGAAGAAAATATGGAACTTCTCATTTGAATCGTCATGTTATGAAATGTGATAAAATCAAAAGTGAAGATATTGGCCAAATGATGTTAGATATGCAAGGAAAATTGAAAAGAAAGTAAATATATCAATCAGTACACCATCAGATGTTGTGTGAACTAATTGTTAGGCATAATTTGCCTTATAAATTTGTTGATTATCTTGAACTTAGGAATTGGATTAGCTACTTGTGTCCTGATGCAATTATGGTTAGTAGAAACACTACTAAGGCAGATATTGGGAGACTCTATAACAAAGAAAAGTTAATTCTTAAGAATATGCTTCTTTCCATTCCTAGTAGGATTTGCTTGACTTCTAATTTGTGGACATCTATTAATAGTGAGGGATTCATAGCTTTGACTACCCATTTTGTGGACTTGAGTTGGAAATTAAATAGCAAGCTTCTTAACTTTTGTTGTAAGCCCCCCAACCCCACACACAAGTTTTGAGTTGTCTAAGAAAGTTTATGAACTTTTGCAAGAGTGGGGATTAGAGAAAAAAGTATTTTCTATCACTTTGGACAATGCTTCTGCAAATTATGTGCTTCAAAATTCTATGAGAACTCAACTTAATCTACATAATGGCTTGATATGTGGGGGAAATTATTTCACATTTGTTTTTGTGCACACATATTGAATTTGATTGTGCAAGAAGGATTAAAGGTGTTAGGCAATGCTCTGGATCAAATTAGAAATAGCATCAAATATATTAGAGGGTCAAAGACTAGAATAGTAAAATTTAAAAATGTCTTGACAAATTTGATGACATTGATTATTCATGTGGATTACCTCTTAATGTCCCTACACAATGGAACTCAACATACTTGATGCTCAAATGTGCCCTAAAATATCGACATGTTTTTGGAAGTTTGTCATTGGTTGACGAAAGTTAGAAATATTGCCCTTCAGAGGAAGACTAGGACAAGGCTGAAAAAATTTATAGGTTTTTATTGCTTTCTATGATATGACAACCTTACAAGTTTAGAAGATTCAAAGTTTGTTGATGGAGAACGTTAAGGATGAGGATGAAGTAATAAAATATGGTTGAATTGATGATGGTCAAATTTCAAAAGTATTGGGATGAATATAGTATTGTACTTGCTTTTGGGGCAATTTTAGACCCAAGAATGAAACTACAAACATTGGCCTACTGCTTTGAAAAGATTGATCCACTTACTTCTAAATCCAAATTAGCAAGAATCAAGGAAAAGTTGTACAACTTTTTTGCTGGATATAGTAAAAGTTTGCCAACAACAACATCATCAAATGTTTTGAAGCGCAAATAAGGACAATCTTCTTCTTCCTCATCCGCTTCTCTTCCATATCTGCTTCTCTTCCACATCTAAGCCTATTTGATGTAAGTTGATGGTTTAAATTAACTTGAATTTATTTTTTATGCAATTCATCATTATGATTTTACTAACTTATTTATTCAATGTTAATAGAAATTAAAAGAGTGTGATAATGAATTAGGTAATAGATTTGGAAATAACAAACTTAAGACATATTTGGAGGAACAAAATCTAGGTTTTCGATTTTTGAAGCACATGGATGTGTTGGAATGGTGGAAAAACAATAGTCTAAGATTTTCTGAGCTATCAATAATGGCTAGAGACCTGTTAAGCATTCAAATAACGACTATGGCATCTGAATCTTCTTTTAGCATTAGGTCTCAGATCCTTAACAAATATAGGAGTCGACTCTTGCCCGAGAATGTGGAATCCAATATTTGCATTTCTAGTTAGAAGCACGATTTTGTTGAGTGTAATTATTTGATTCTTACATTCTATTATATTTATGGTAAAGTCATTCATACTTTATATTTATTGTTTTTGTTTGAGTGTATGCAGAAGATGTAGAAAATATTAGTTACCAAAATGTGGTGGTAAATGAAAGGTCCTTTGCTCTTGCGTCCAATGTTATAAGCATGGAAGATGAAGAACAATAGACTATCACCATGAACATGTTTCTTGGACTTTTTTTTTTATTTGAACTTTGTTTATTGGGCTATTTTCATGTTCTAAGACTATTTTTATGGATTATTTTATGTTCTTTATTGCACTTGATATGATGTCCAAGACTTGTTTATTACACTTGTTTTTTATGCTCTAAAACTTTATTTTATGGAGTGTTTTTTATGTTGTTTGTTGCACTTGTCCGAGTCTTGATTTATTGCACTGTTATGATGCTCTAGGAATCGTTTTACTACTCTATTTTTATGTTGTAGGTTTCTTCTTTCTTCATTGTTCATTGCTTATAAATCTTTCTTATTCTTTTTCCGCAAGTCCTTTTAAAGAGGTTTACTCATATTTCTCTTTCTCGTTAAAAGGTATGATCTACATGTTTCAGTTTCCATTTTAAAGATATTGTTTTTTACT
This sequence comes from Vigna unguiculata, assembly GCF_037176805.1. NCBI lineage: Eukaryota > Viridiplantae > Streptophyta > Magnoliopsida > Fabales > Fabaceae > Vigna > Vigna unguiculata. Next base: position 9,574,625 of record NC_140800.1, read on the forward strand.
TTTATAGTTGCTTCTTCCGGATGTCCTTTTACAAGGTTTACTCATTTTGGTTTCCAGCTTGTAGAGTCAGCTACTAGGCAACTGAATCATTGTCAGGTATTGTTATATTTAGATACAACCTTTGTAATTATATTGCATAGTAGTAAAATTGTTTGGTTTTTCTAAGCTTTTTTATATGATTATTGTTGCTATTGAGATTGTTTCTTCAATTTGAAACATTTTACTGATGAATCCAACTTTCAGATAAGTTAAAGTAGTTAGTTATAGCCTCTCATATCTGTACATTCTAAGCTTTTGGCTTGCCTAATATATATTCCTATCTCATTTGGATTAATGATTTTATCTTGAAGTAAAGACGTATAAAACACGAGAGTTCATGAGAAATTATATTCAACTAAAACATGAAATTCAATTAGAAATTATATCAGGAGTTCCTTTTGTTGGGTGTTATAGTTTCGTTCTTGCAGCTGACTAAAGTTGGTTTTGCCTTGTCTGAATGGCTTCAAGTGCAAAGTTGATATTGTAAACATGTCCAAACAAGAATGAGTTTTATGCATTTCCCCATATATTTTCTTATTTCTAATCCCCATTATATTTTAGATTAATGTTTGGAGGCCAACGCAGTCAACCTTCAGGAACACGTACCTGTGCAGTATCCTAAAGTTGTTTTGTTCATGGAGGTGTACCATAATGTTCGCAAGGGTACCAAGGTATTTGTCAAATTTAGAAAGACTAATAATCTACTCTATTGTATAAATTATCAGGTCATTGGACCTATAAATGCATCAACATGTTGGTTATTTTAAGAAATATGGACAGCTAATTCTAAAGAGACAAATATAGAACTTATACACAATGAGCACCACGGTTTTGATTGTATTGAATACCATTCTGATATGAACTAAATTGAAATTTTATATTTGATTTGTTGAAGGAATCATGAATCGCTACCATTCTGAAATAGCTGTTTAACCAGTAGGATATCTGTTATTAGTTCTTGGATGACAGACTCTTCCTATAACCACTAAATATAGTCTTTACTTATTTCAATCTTTACTATATTTCAAGTATTCGAAATCAGGTTGTTGATGAAGTGTTTTACCAAGTAAGATGCAACAATCAGGTAAATATAGTCTTTAATAATATGGACCTATTTTTATTTTACTTTCTTATTAGACAAAAATTTTTTTCAAATGATATTGTTGATTGATCAACATCTAAAGCTAAATAAGGTAACTAGAGGGTATATGTTCTGTTTACTAGAAGATAACTGGAGTTGTTTAATGAAAGTGCATATTAAGATAGTTTAACATGACACTTTATTTTACTTTAGTAGAATATTGATGTGGATTTCAGATTTTTTTTTTTGTTTTAGGGTTATTTTGTTATGAGTAACTTAATAATGATTTAAAGCTGTAAATTCTTTTTTTTTTGGATAAATAATGTACATTTTAGGATCATATCACATTCCTTTTTTTATGGGAGATTTTAGCGAGCATCCTCTTAATGTTTTCTTAATTTAAATAATAATATGTTTCTGTTATTGGATTTCCTTACAACCCCTGATTTAGCATTGCTCATGCACTTTGCTTAGGTCTTGCATCCTGGCTTGGAGCTAAGGTTCCCATTCTTGTGGATTCTGATATGATTAAGCACAAATATGATGCAACCACATCAATTGAATCTTAGTTACTCACATGTCTAACTGAAACTGTAAAAGTATAACTTAGATTTATGAAAAAATTATGGCAGGAATTATGGGCCAAGAGTAGATATCTAGAGTGTTGGAGTCAGTGGCGGAACTTGGATAAAAAATGTAGGGGTGCCAAATAGATTTCTTATATATAATTTTTTTTAGTTAGAAAAAAAGCTCTTCATCTTTTCTCTTCATTTCCTCTGCTTAACATAATAGTAGAATTCAAAAAAAATATTACTATCATTCATTATTATATCATGCTATTATTTCATGATACTAAACCATCAATACCATTTTAGATAAGTCCTTCGTACCTTATCAATTTGATTTTGTGGTATTGTCAAATTTGAGGCCGTTTTTCTCGCGTTATAATGAATTTTTAAATTCATTATATTATAACTCTAAGAACTTTAGATATTTGTTTTTTATTGTCTTGAATTCATGGTTCTCATGAAATTTCTCAAGTTTAGTTAATGTAAATGCAATTTTTTTATCTTTATCACAAACCTACCTCTTTAAAAAAAAGAATCAATTTTTTTACTTTTTATCATAATCTTTCTAATATAAATTTGTCATCTCTTGCCTATCTGAAAAAAATAAAATTTATATTCACAAATCACAATTATCACAATACAAAACATAACAAAACTCATATCACTTTAATTACATAAGCAACACGGTATGAATTCAAAACTTAAAAAAAAATTACCATAGGCAGCAAAAACCACAAAATCCCTAAATTTTACAATTAAGGATTATAATAATATGAGAAAAATTATAATTAGGTTCATACCATTTTCATAAAAGAATCCCTAAAATCATAATTAGGGTTTTATTAATTTGGGATAAACATTCTAAATAAATTTAACATACATAAATCATGATAAAATACTAACCTTGATCTGAGAGATCATGCAATAATGTATACTTCAATCTCAATTTATGTGTTTTCCAACCTCTATTTCCCGATCTATCTCTTTGTATTGATTTCTCATAATTTACATGGTGGAAAGATCTTGTAGCCAGAAAAAAAAATCTAATCTCTTTTATAAATCAATGTCTTCATTAAATTTTTTTTATTTTATCTTTTATTATAATTTTTCATAATATAAATAATATATAAATATAATTTAAAAAATATATAAATATATATAAAAAAAATTAAAAAAAAAAACTGGGGGAGCCACGGCTCCCCTCATCTTACATTTCATTGTAAATTACAAAAGGTTCCTCTACATTGCATTGCATTCTAAGAGCCCATTTTTTAAATATACTTTTGTTGGATGGAATTATTTGGGGGAATGTATTTGTTTGAATTGTGTTTAGAAGATTAATTTTGTGGTGACTTAAATTGTTGGCAATATAGTTATAATGATGATACTTCTGATATTTGTGCTCACAATGTAGTTATTTTGTTTTAAAAGGGCACTGGACAAGACTTTATAAAAAAACACATTTTAAAAGGGACACTGTTGGTTATGCTGATATCTTGGATACAAAATCTTTCGTATAAAAAAGAATTAACATTGTATGGTATAAATTAGGAATTTAAATAATTTATGCATTATATTAGGTTTTAAGCTGAAAAATAAAATCTTAATAGGACTCTAACAAATACTAACAGTTGGTTGAATGTTATATTATGGTTTATGAGTCAACACTATTCTCTAAATCAAAAATTAATAATGCAACATAATTGTATTTTTTATTGGTCATTTTTTCTTCTTATTATTAGTATTATTATTATAATTATTATCATTATTAATAGTCTTATTAACAAATTTAGTGTTTTTATTTTATATGGGACCAAAGTTCATAATAGTAAATTTTAACTGTATAATACTATTATTTTTTTATATATTAATTATTATATAATTTTATAATATGACACAAACAAATTCATATGTGAATATATAATTAAAAAAATATATAGACCCGTGCGTAGACTCCCAAAGATATGGACAATACTTTTGACACGGGACAAAAGTTCACAATATGCATATGATAAAAGTTTACAAAACACCTTATTACTATACCTTATCGCCAAAATGACATCCTTTAAATTTATGTAATGAACCGAATCAATGATCTTGAATAATTATATAGTGAAACATATTGTCGCAATTAACCAAAATCTAAATGATATATTTACAAATTCACATAAATTATACCAATAATAACAATACTTTTATTTAATTTTTTACTAATATAATATATAATATTTAAACAAAATACCCACAATAACAATAACACAAAAAAAAAAAAACCGTGCGCACGAGTTTCATGCTGGTATCTATAACTATATATAAAGGGGATTCCCTCTTTTGTGTCCACATTTCATAATTCCAATTTTACCCTTTACAATTTAATTATTTATTAAATTTTTAAAAATTAACGGTTAATTTTACAAGTTTTTATAAAACTATTTATTTATCTCCTTTTTCTTTTTTCTCATACTATTCATCAACAATTATTTTTTTCATATTTTTTCCATACATTTCACTTTAATTTTTATAAATATACTTTTATTTTGTTCATTAACTTAATAACATTACAATATCATTAATTATAAATATAATTCGAAAAATGCGTACACGCAGGCGCGATAGCGCCTGTGTTTACACTAGTATATAAGAAAAAGAATGAATGAAAATGGAATTATTAGAAAATCATCAATTTATCTCCAACAACAAAAGGCAACAAGAGATGGAAGCAAGAGAAAGTGTTGAGGAAAAGAGAAGAGGGAAAAAAAAAAAAAAACTTTTGTGATAAGTTTGTTTGGTGTCACGCTCCGATAAGACTTATAATGGAGGGTTGGTTCTTGTGTCGTGGATGAAGAGTTTTCCACCACTTGACGAAGGTGGAACCCTCCAAGAACACATCCTTAGCCAATTCTCCTTTTTTACACCATTCCTCTATCTGACCCACCAAACCCACAACCCTTTCCTCAACATTCCTATATGAAGCATCACCATTAGCAGTTTTGTAGCGAAGCTCTTCCACCTCAGCCCAGAAGCAAGACGTTGAGATAGTTTCTCGTGGCCTTCTCTGAGCATGTTCCAACCATCTTTGAGGGTATCTATATCGTTTTGGCCTTCCCTTAACCATGTAAGAAGAAGCATCATCCTCGTAATGCCTCCCATGTCGGTAATAATTAGCAATGTCTAGAGGCTCCACCAGTTCCCTACACCTTGTTCCAAGATCAACCCATTCTCTATCCGCTTCAAACTCATCTGGGAGTTCGTGATTTCTTAGCTTTTCAATGATCTCGTCCCACACACCTGCTATTTCTAGCCTCGTCACATTTGCTTTGAAGTCTTCAGCTCTCTTATGCTCCCTGAATCCATCGTAAAAACCTACTCTTTGGTGCGCCCACATTTCTCTGTATTCCCCAAGCTCCTTTGTTAACTTTTGCTCTATAAAACTTCTCTTCTCCTTCAACTTTTTCTCCTTCTCACACTTTCTTTCCTCCAATTCTGCTGCTGCCCGAAGGCACAGTCTTCCTCTTAGGCTCTGAAACATATACTAGATACTTAGGAACATATACCTAGGATTTTATCCTATGATTTTATTACAATATATAGTTATATAATGAATAGTAATTTACTTACCAGACCAAGGTCATTTGAGCCACCAGCATCATCTTCAGACAGAGGAAACTTCTGGAGCTGTTGTTGATCTAAGTGCACAACATTCTGTGCTGCAATTTGTTGCAGTTCGGTGCCGTAAATTGTATGTTCTCTTAGGCTTTTGTAGGCAACTTGAGCTGCTTCTGCTTCGGTGCTTAATTGAGCAGAGAAAAACAGGACTTGTAGAACTGCATCTGGGTTTGTTATCACAATTTTCTTCCCTAAATTTCCATTTCCTGTGCAGAAAATGTAAGTGCCAAAGGGTCTATAAGGGCTTAAGGGAATAAAATTTTCCAGAGTTTCCAATGTGGTATCTGTGATGCACATTAGCTTACAAGCATCATGGCTTGTGACAGTGGCAGCATTTGACATTATGGTAATGTAGAAATCTGATATTGCACTTGATCTTCCCACTGATTCGCTCATGAAAGACCTGGATCTGGGGTTGAAGGACTGTGAAATTTGTTCAAATGATTGGTCTAGGGAAGAGAGGGGAGCAAAGAGGATTCGTGGCACTATGTCATATCTCATCACACAGTGAAAGAAGTATCTAGACCAATTTTCTCGCCTTGTGGCATGGGAAAATATGTGATTCCCAACTAAGGGTGAACCAAAGGTTACACAGAGGGGAGGGATACCCCCATGGGAATTTGGAGCTCGATATTTTTCTAAGGTCCATAGGGTTGCCAGAATGGCCATTGGACCACCAGAACAGTGCCCTGCAAACACTATTTGCTTCTTTTTACCCATAGCTTTCTCCACCTGCAGAAATGTTGTTGTAAGAAAAAATGAAAAATCAGAAGTTTCTATGCAGTGAAATGAAGCTCTTTCTTTCTCTACGGGAGTTCTAATAATAGATCCAAAAAGGCAATTGTATCAAATCAACACTTTTAGCAACCTTTCTACTAATTAACATTTTCCTTTCCTTAAATAAAGGGAACTACACTAACAGTTGACAAATCAATATCAGTTACACAACTAACAAATGCAGAAACTTTGTGACAGTGGCAAAGTCTGAGAAAGAACGCAAGAAAATCCAAAAGTAATGTTTTGCATAACAAAATGAGTAAGGGTAAGAGAGTTGGTGTGATACATTACCTCATCTGGAAGTGATGGTTTTGCCAACAAAATGCCTTGGAATCTTTTTAAGAAGGCCTCATTGACTAAAGCAGGTTCATCGTTACCAATGCTTCTGAGTGAGGGAAAGCGACTAAGATCTATTTTGGTTTCACCAAAGTTTCTCCGAGAGTACCAATCCTTCACAGCATCTGATCCAGGAAAACAGATGATAACTTCAGAAGGGTCGTTTCTGGTGATCTTTTCAACAAGGTAAGGTCTGTCTGGTGACCTGTGAGCCCTCCAACACCCACCATAAGCCTTCTCAATCACCTCTCCTCTCATTTCCATTCTCTATGATTGCTTCTTCACACCCCACTTGTGAGAAGGTTTCAAGTTTCAAGTTTGAAGTTTGATGAATGTTCAGTACTCAAGTTGAGATGGTTGTATTTGATCAGATGGGATCAAGATCACCATTGAGGGGTTGACATTGACTTAAACATACACCGTTCAATGAGAAGATGATGGGGTCATGAATCAGTGTTGAATATATTGGTATGTGGGGTTGGGTAGATTTATTTCTTAATTGATGTGGAGGTTTGGCAGGAAATGTATTATTGAGACTCGTGTAAGGATTGAAGTATCCGAATACTCTATCTTTATATATATATATATATATATATATATATATATATATATATATATATATATATATATATATATATATATATATATATAGTCTTAAGATAAAAAAACGTGTATGTGTAAATAGTACTATGAAACCAAGACAATGTAAGTTGACTTCAACTAAAATGTGATGTTTGATAAACTAATGATGCTATCACGAGCAAAACCAAGACCGACCCGCACACTGTATAAGTAAAATATATGACCGGGTTTGCAGTGACATTGGATCATTGAAAATTTTAGGAACTGTTTTCTGTGAAAATAAATTTTAATTTTTTAATTTAAATTTAAAACAATTAATGATTGTGAATTCTTTTTGTTTCTACTAATAATCCACAGATAAGAGTGTAATATTTACAGAGATAAAAAAATTTATACAAAATAATAAAATTGATTGAAACAGTCATTTTCAATATGAAATCATTTTATATTTATTGCTAAAAAGATTTTAATTTTCATATTAAGTTTATAACTCATACATTTTGATGGGTTCTTTGTGTTTATAATAAAATTGATTGAAACAGTCATTTCTAAAAGGATTTTAATTTTCATATTAAGTCTATAACTCATACATTTTGATGGGTTCTTCGTGTTGATATTCAAATGAAGAACCACCTAAATATTTTTAGATTTTCTTGCAAATAAAACTATTGCACAAAATGCAAGTTTTTATTCTAGACTTTGCACCTGAATGAATAACTTGAAATCCTAAAGTTGAGTTCCACAACAATTATAAAGGAGGTGTAACAATTGTGGAGATTTGAATAGTTGACAAAAGAAACTTGGATGAATAGAAATATAATACAAATCTTTCATAAGTTTTTCCCATTTGGCGATGCAGAAATCTTCAGTAAATTTAGTCATGGTAGGGCTCATAAAATTCTCCTAATAAAAAAAGTGTGTTGTTAGTGTTCTTTTTTTCCATGTGGGTTTCTCTTTTTTGATTTTTTCTGTTTGTCTCTTTTCTATGTGGGAATTTTAGTTTTGGAAGCAAGTCCGAACAATACAAAGTTCACTTATTTTTGCTGAAACGGTCAGCCATTGATAACTTCAATGGCTCTTGGACAACACTTGCCCCATTAATAAATAATATAACCAACCAAAGCCTTTAAGAACATGGACAATGATAATGATGTATCAGAAACAATCATTTGAACATCCAATCACAAGTTTCTGCTAACTTTTTTGTGATTTTATATTGCAGAGACGGCTTCACCTTTGGCAATATCAATTTTTTTTTTTCTTATGACAATCATCGTGTTGCTGTCAAGAGAATGAAAATATATAAGCATTAAGAAACATTTAATATTATGACTTTGGATATGATGCGAAAATGTGTCTATGGCTTTTCTTAGTAAACCTTAACCTTAATAAATATTAGGTAGAGTCTTACCATAAATCATACTAAATATTTATGAACAGATAAATTTGTGTGTGTAATGAGAGTGAATAATGTTAGATAATTCATTTCTCCCAACAATTAGCACAATAATGATCAGATCAGTGTTATAGCAGTTTCCTATAACCAAAATGCTAGGAATAAGGATTATTATAAAAGGTATGAATATCTTAATTATTCTGAATCAAGACTAAAACCTTTCTTCAATTTCAATTGAACCAAAATCACAATTCTAACGAGCTCATTAAAGTATACTCATTTAGTCATATCTTTTGTACACCTTAGAAATCCATCGAAGTTAAAGATTTTATGTACCAAATCTGTGATCGACAAGGGAACACCAGTGAACATTTTGCAGAACCAAAATGAAATAAACTCAAATCCAGCTTCAGAAATCATCTTCTGACTGGCTAGAAGATGAAGTTTCTGACACATTTGACAGAAAATACATATCAAAGTTAGGGAATCTCAGTGGTGCCCTCTTTGATGGTGACAAAGGTGGTGTTGTTGACACAGCTTCTCCTCCCACATTCTTCTTTTCCACCTTCCTTTTTAGTTCTGTGCAAGCCTGATCAACCATGTCAACAAAATTCTTCACAATAACAAACAGTTGAAAGGGGTTTACCATGTTGTCTTTCGACGCTCCTGCAAGATAGTAATCATTTGTTTTCTTCACAAGCTCCATGATCCTTGTTTGCTCCTCTTTCACCACCTCAAGTTCTCCCTCACATTCCTCAAGGAACCCTTTCATTTCGTTGATAAATCCACCACTCCTGGTGTAGCCACAACACGTTACAATCTGTCTAATTTCACTGACATGAGCATTCAGAGTGGAACACATTGTGATAAAATTGTGATACTCAATACTAGCTGCTTTCTTTGCTTCAGATAACTCATCACTTAGCCCACGTAACACTTGCAAACCAAGCATTGTGCGTTCTTTATCTTCCTCTAGCTGTATCTGGCTATATGAATAACCTCTATTCACAGTGTTTGCTTCAACATTGCTTGTGTGAAGTTTGTGCTTTCGATAGAGAGCTTGTCTTTTTCCTTCTGACTGAACCACTTGTTCTACTATAAAATGAAGCAAACTAGTTTTCCCATCTGTGCTTTTCACGTCAGAAAGTTTTCTAAGAGCACTCAGGTTGAAACCTTGTGCATTGCCTCTTGAAGTTCCAGCGTTCATACGATTCCCAGCCTTGAGAATGGCCTCAAGGAGTTTCAAAAACAGACCACTAGTTCTCAGTTCCTTGCAACCCATTTCAAGCGATTGTAGTTGTTCCTTGTGCTGAAGAACTTCAAAATCATAACTCGACCTGAAAAGCATCGCCTTCAAACGGTTGAATGCTGTTGGAACTGCTTTAAGAATGTAGTGCAGGAAAGACTCTGCATCAGCAAGTTGATCCGGGTTGCCACTGAATTGGATGATTTTTGCTTCCTCTTCTTGGGTGGGAGCTATTTTAGTGAGTCTTTCAAGCGTCTCAACACTTAGACCTTGACCATCAAGAACAGCATCCAAGATTCCTTTGCGAGAAATGGCAAGTGATCTTAGCACAATGGCAGTGTTTTGAGATTTTCTTGGGTCAAGAATGAATATTTGAGTTGGTGCACTGGAATTGGACTTGGCCAAAGTGGAAAGAGTTCTGTTTCTTTCTTGTGTTTTATAGCTACTTGAATATCCAAAGAGTGATTCCATCAATTCATCATCAAACCTGTAAAAGGGGGAAAGAACTTCCTGTCAAGTTGAAAGTACAGTGATGATATAAACAGTCAAGGTTTTAAAAACGGATAGCGACAGTGATTTCAACTTCAAGAACTTTTTACCATGACTGTGATGGTGACCACATCAGTTTCATTATAATGTCAAAAGTTATAACAAAATTAAGACCACAGTTTAAAACCATGAAAACATGCACTAGTGAAGTTAACAATAAGGTGGATATATATATACCTGAAAGAACCATCATTGATCTGATCCCATACTGTTGAATGATCAACATTTGCTACAACCTTATCCCAGTGTAGAGGCTTGAGCCTTGTTTGAGCAACACCCTTCTCTCTTGAACTCTCCCCTGCCACACCCTCTTTGGTGCTTCTTATGTTTGTTTTCCCTTTGGGTGCAGGTGGGGGTTTCAGTGATGAAATGAAGCCACTGGCCTTTGGAAGAGGGGGTGGACCTGGTGGTGGTGGTGGAGGACGAGTAGGAGGAGGAGGAGGAGGTGGTGGTGGTTGAGTTTTCTTGCTCTCAAGAATAATTGGTGAAGATTGTGGTGGTGGTGGTGGTGGTGATGGTGCTAGCTGAGGTGATTGTGGGAGGTTTTGTCTTGGTGTTAATGATGTTGAAACTGATGGTGTTTGTGATTCTGTTTTTACTTGATGATCCTCATGAACAACCAAGCTCGGAGATTGACATGGCTGTGGAATTTCAGGCTTGAAAAGTTTGGACCTTTGGACCATTATATCTATTCTTTTCTCGTCCTCATCATGTTCGAAACTCGGATTGAGTATACTATTTTGGAATCCAGTTATCAAAGGTCTTCTTTCTGTGTCCACCACATAAAGAACATCAACCCCATTTTCTTCAACTATTAACCCCTTCACATTGCCACCAACTTTGTTTATATACTCAAGGTTCACTCCTGATTCTCGAAGCAAACTTGTTCCAATTTTGTTTCTCTGGCGGTATCTAGAAATCACAAATCTGTGAAAGAAGTAAACAAAAACAGCAGCAATAAGTAGCATAGCCCCAGCTGTGGCAAGCACAGCCTCTGCAATTGCATGAGTGGAGGCTGACATTGATATATTTTTGAGATGGGAATTTGAAAAGTTTGTTATGATCTTTAGGTGATGATGGACAGGAGATATACCACTGTGAGTTGGTTGAAGAACTGTAGAAAAGTGCAAAGAAGAACAAGAATAGAAGAATGGCAGTAAGATGAGAAGAAAGGTAAAATTGCACACAAGAATTAACTAACACCGGTGAAGTATGTTTTGAATGTTTTTGGTTACGGTTGTTGATATTTTCAATGCGGTAGTTGTCGTTGGTCGATGTCAGAAGGAACTTAAATTGCATATAATGCCAATTCCAATATGAGACGGCCAAATTTTGGATGAAACCAAGCATTGGAGATTCCACTTCAAATAAGATAAATTGTAAATGTTCATTTAGTATGAGATTTTCATGAAATAAGCATACTTTATGACATTTTTCGGATGATTATTATTTATTCTTATTTTCTCAACCAATTCGAAGGACCATAAAGAATTTCAACATATTCATGTTCAACTACACTTGCGTATGAACCCGTTCAAAGTCAATTTGCATCTCTTAAGCTTATGGTGTTGTCTCAATCACTCTAACATCTTTTTTAAAATAAATTATTTATTATAAAAGGTACTCATTGACTGTGTTAGAAGACCTTAAACGCACTCTAGCTGATATTTTTCTTCTCGTTTGATTTTTCTCAAAATGGCATCATTTTATGCGTGGTATTTAATATACACTTCAATTGACAAAAAAAATACTCTTATTTTAGTTCAATATTTTAAAAACATTCATTGATCCTTCGCATCACTTAGCAGACGATTAACTAAATAAACTAACGCCATCTCCAACAAAAGTGCTTCAACTGATTTTGCTTATTATGCATACAAGCTTTAATAAGAATCCAATATGAGAGACGCTTACTTTTGTGCACCAAAAGCGAGGAAGGAAACGACAATTGTACTCATTTATTTATTTATTTATTTTATTATTATTATTATTATTATTATTATTATTATTATTATTATTATTATTAGAGCCTAATTAGTTATCTAATATTATAGTGGTACACATTTCATCTATTAATCCATATACTTACAAGGTATTCCTTTTTAGTTCCTATAACAAATACCATTTTAATCTATTTTAATTTTTAGACATGCCATTTAATTCATAATTTTAAAATTAAAGAGACTAAAAAAATTAAAATTAAGATATCTAAGAATTAATAAGGATTTTTTAAGTATAACGATACAAAAACATATAACTGATGATGAAGTCGTGAGATAATCTAATATTCTATAATAGTTTAAACAAAGATTGCTTCCATAATTTTTAATTTTGATGATGATAATAACAATAAATAATATTTAGTGAAAGAAAAAACATACAAGAGCAATAAGAAGCAAATTCAATTCAAAATATACTTTCTTCTGAAAGACATCATAGTATTGACATACATTTCCAAAAAAACTTTCTTAAAACAAATCTACATTTTATTATTGTATGCTCAAAAATAGTGTTCACAATACAAAACAATTGCAAAACAAAAAAGATATTGCAATAGATTCTAGTAGCTAAAAAGCTCCCTACTTCTCTTAGTGTGAGAAAACAAAATATCAACAAACAACTTACAACAATTTTATTTAAAACACAAAAATAGAAGGTTTGTCCTATATAATCTAACGATTCCACATAAGAGATTATTGATGTATTGTACATGTGTCATAGCCATTTCAGTGTTAGATTATAGAAAAGTCTTACTAGAAAAAAAAAGTGTTATTTCTTTGTAAAAAGAAAAATCTTAGTAAAACTTTTACTCCATATAATATTTCATCTTAAAATGAATTTATATTTATTCTTGTAATCTTATAAATAACTCATTTGTTGTAGAAGTAACTTTGTGAAAACACATTCTTATATTATTTATCTTAAAGTAAGATAAAAAGTAATAGTAATTTCATGAACTCATTGTATATCATAAAAAACAATGATAATACTTATTATATTTCTAATTTTGTTGAGTTAGTATAAAATTAAAATGATTATTTATCTTATTTGTTGCAGTAATCATCATCATCCTAAAAAACTCATAAAACATTTATAAACTCTATTCAAACCTTTTTTAGGACTAGAATATTTGTTTTCAATAAGAAAAAAGTAAATAGTAAATGAGATATTGTGTGCATTGGAACATTTTTCTTTCCTGTTTACATATAAATTTAATTTTTCTGTCGAACATATGTATAAATTATACATATAAATGTGACCAACGTCAAATTTTATACACAATTTTAGTATACATTTGCAAACATTAATTTGATAGAGATAATTGTTTCAAATACCCAACTTTACTAATTTATTATCATTTTCAATCTTTAACTTTTTTATTTTTGTCAAAACATAAATGAATTTCTTAATTTTATAATTTTTATTTCGTTACTGAAATAATTTTAACTTAATAAAATTAATGTCAATGACACATAAAATTGTGGAATTATTGAGCTAAAAATGTTTAGATTGTTGAGTTAGAAGAAAAAACCGTTGGAGTTATTTGAATCTTTCAAATTTAAAACTAATATTTTCCGGCCCAAAAAAGAAAAAAAAAATTATTAAGTCCTTTTGCCCGGAACATCGTATCCAAGCAGAATACAAATTTGAAAAGAAAATACACATTGCAGAATGTTTGATAACAAGAATACAAAAATCAAAGAAGGATAAACTAAACTCGTTAACAAAAATGTTAACGATATTTGAACAACACAGATTAAACTATTTTTTTAAAATCAGAGAAAAAATTACAAAGTGAATTTACTAAATTAAAAATAAAAATAAAAAACATATTTAAGTAAAAAAAAAATAATACAAAACAGTGATGAAGTTAACAAGGTGTAACAAGTTACGCATCGTTAAGACATAGAATCCATTTACGATACAATAAGTCGGAAGAAGTGGACCTAGTCGTTCCTGGCATCGACAACATTTGCATTATTGTTGTCTATGTTACAAGAGCGATATAATAATAATAATAATAGAATACACTAACGGTTTAAAAGTTGAGGGGTAAATGATGAAAGGATGGTGCAACCACCGATTTAGGTTTTTTATTATGGAGAGTGATAAATGGTGGTGTGTCGACGGTGGATGTAACGGTTGCAGTAGTTAATTAGGCACATAATTGACGTTCATCTTAGGTATAGTAATAAATGTCTCACTGTGCTCTCTGTGTGTGACTTGCTACAGCTGTTGCACTTGAAAAAGGTTGTCGGAATCTTAGGTTCAAGAGCTGCAATTTTGCGTATTTATTCTTCTAAAAATGTTTATCATTTCCACTTCTTCTTTCAAGGCTTTTGTCCTATCCTCTCTTTGGTAGATGCAACCTACTTATTACGCTGTTATTCTTATCTTCCAAGAATCACGCTTCACACTTATTTTCTCTCAATCAAAAACATCACGGACTTTGCACTCACCTCCACAAATTATTCCGAATATCATAAAACCCACATGAAACAACGGTTTTTTCTTTAAGGGTGTCACATACATGCAAATACAACCTATTGCTAAAATTTTAAAAACTTAATAATTTCAAAAAGTTTATAAGAAATTACACTAAAACAATAAAACCTGAAACAAACAACTACGGTAGGCGTATTTAAATGTCAAATATGATAAAATTTTATGTAATATAATAATAATTGATGTTTTTTCACTTTTTTTTAGGAAAACTCTTATTCCATTCCCGGTGTGGGGAAGTTGACTGTGGGGATATCTCAAACGTTACGAAAAGAAAAAGTCATGTTAATCTGTCAATGACTTTTCCTTTGGGAACTGCGTGTGATAAAAAATTATTATTATGTGAGAAGTAGGAGCTCATTGGTGTAGGTGAAGTGGAAACTTTGTTGTGAGTGCAAAACTTTTGGTGCTTCATAACAGTTAAAATTCATTGGTATTAATTCCTCGATTATTATAATATAACCTTTGTCGCTCCTCCAATTCTACAGACAATTGTGGAGAAGAATGAACATACTGTTGATGATTGAATTAAGAATTCCATATAGAGTGTATTGAGTGTGTAATCTAGATAAGGTAGGGTTGTTCACAACAATTATTAATAAGCAATTAAGAGCTTCCATGATAGTAGACATTGTATACTGTTAGTTACACATTGATGAGGTGCAATGTTCCAAATATGTTGAACCTTAGTTTTGGCTTTTGTCGGATGATGTAGTATGTTGTTATGGAGAGTTGGGAAAGGCCATGTGATTGAAGCCAGAATTGAGATACAAATCTTGTACTTCAAACCAGTAGATGGTGTTTCTTGTTCATGATCTTGTTGATGACACAAAACTGTATTCAACATTACACTGCTAGGCATGGCAGAGGCATACACTTGTTGCATGTTTCATCGTGCATACTAAATGATTTGACGCGTTTAACTCTGAAACAAGATCAAGTTCTTCCTAAAACGTTTCATCTTTAACCACAACTTAATAAATCTTCCAAATCTGCACTTAAACAGTTACCTTAAGTTTAAGGAAACATTAGGGATGAAAATGATGTGTTTTAAAAAATTATAAATTATCTAATAAATTAGAAATATTTTATTAATTTAAAATAAAAACAAAAACAAATACGGGATGAATATTAAAACACAGATTTGATACACTATCTTATACTTAATTTAAAAAATCAGATGGTATCCATAGTTATAATAATTATAATTAATACATAAGATTTCTCTTCTCAAAATTAAGACCTATTCAAGTAATACTCCGAACAAAAAAAAACAGCTTAATTTTTCATTCCAATATACATATTCTTTTAACATGAGTACATGGTATTTAAAAACAGAAAGAATTTGATTTCCGAACATATCTGACGGTTTTAGTTTAATTATTTAAATTTTTAAAATAAATCCATGTTATTCGTTTTGGATAAAGTTGTGTGTGCTATTATTAAAAAATCGTTTATGATATCATTAAATAGTAGTTACACGCTTTTCGATGTTGAGAATCAAATTAAATAAATAATGTTCGAAATATAGTGGATTCGTTGTACTATTTTTTTATATATTTTGTATTCTTGTTTTTATTTATTTTTATCTCTTCAAATGCCACTAATTTTTTTACATTTTTTTTTTGTCTATTTCCACTCTGTTAATTTGATTTTATCCAACTCATTTTTTTCTCTTTATTTTCTCTATATCAAAAAAATAATACATCCCTTAAGTTAAATTACTTTTCACTAACAAGATTAAATATTTTTTTCATAAATTTCCAAAATTTGCATACAGTTTTTTTTTTTCATTTTGGTCACTGATAAAAAAACTCGTTTCTGATTTGATTCTCGTGCTTCCATCCTTGCAACTTTTTTTTATCAGAGAATGAATTTAAAAGAGTTAAAAGAAAAAATAATAAAATATTTGTTCAAATGAAAAGAAAGATAAGAAAAGATGAAAAAGAATAAGTGAAAAATTTGTAAATTATTTAATTGTGATATTTTCCAAAATACCAAAAGTTAAATTATTTTATTTATTATTTTAATTAACTATTTTATTGTAATATACAAATATATATTAATAAAGTATTAATAATTAATAAAAGTATTATAAACATAAACAAATATAATTTTTATATATAACAAATTATATTTAATCACAATTTTATTAATTATGCGGTAATCTATTATATTATATATATATATATATATATGTATATGAAATATAATTAGTTGTGTATAAAAATTCTTGACAAATATCCTCATATGAAGAAATAATCCTTGTCATGTTTTAGAGTTTTTAATATTTTTTCCTTATTTTTCAAATTTTTTTACTGTGTGAGGCTTTTGTTATTTTAAACTTTTGGCAGATTCATCCAAAGTTGACAGAATAATATTGACACGTGTCCTTTTCTTTTCGTAATGGATAAAATATTTTCTAATTTTAATCACTTAACATATTGTTATCCATTTTTAAGTAGTGAGGTGATGCTTTTAAGTATCAGGACAATAGAATAATAAACAAGCGAACATAAATGACAGAATAATATTGACACGTGTCCTCTTCTCTTTTTATAAGGAATAAAATTTTTTCCAATTTTAATCACTCAACATATTTTTATTCAATTTTAAGTAAAATTTTAATCACTTGACATATTTTTATTCAATTTTAAGTAACGAGGTGTTGTTTTTAAGCATCAGGACAATAAAATAATAACATATATATCTTGAATTATTAGTAATAAACTAGAAACATTTTTATTTCTAAAAATTTGTATTCCTTATTTCGTAGCGTCTTTCTTATTGAATGGTAAAATTGAAAGGAGATCAAAATTTATAGGAAACAAATAAAATGCACTAAACCTAAAACTATAAGACAACTCAGAAGTTAAGAATCAAGAACATTCAGAATGATTGGCTGTAGTGAACATGAAGAGACAGTGAATAAAATTTTGATGTGAGACCCCCTCAAAACAGAGAGGGTTTCGTTAATTTTTAATGAATTTAGTTTTCTGTACAGCAAAAATTTGTGAGCAGAGAAATGAAAAAGCAGAGTGATTGTGTCATCCTCTTCCTCATTCCTAATCCTAGTACACTCATTGTCAGCAAAGTGTAGTGTTTTAAAAGCAAAAAACATTTTGGATATGAACAATGGTTTGGCAAAATTGGAGGAGACAAAACACCACTGCTCAATCTATATGCTCAATCTGGTTTTCTTTGAGAGCAATGCAGAAGAAGGTGATGCAGGCAATGATAGATCACAGGGATGAGAAACTGATGAGAACGCAGTTGAAATAGATGATGATGATGATGATGATGGAGGGCTGTAATCATCTGATCTACTTCTTTTATGGCTTTTTTTTACTCCTTTCTTCCCTTCCCCTTTCATGATGAAATCTGTAACGCGTTTTACATCTGACAACTTCACAGGTTTCAACAGAAACTCTTCTGCTCCTTCCTCCAAGCAACTACCAATCAAAAAACTAATCAATCAATAAATAATTCAATGTGTGAATGCAAGCAATCACAAGATTATAATAATTGCTGTTGTGCCAACAATTGGGCATGAGGGAATCTGAATTTCATCTTGCTTCAATCATTGTATTGCGGCAACAAACGCAACTTAAAAAATGTCACTAACATGTTCAGATTATTGATGAATCAGAAGATGAATTTCAGTTGTGCAAGCACTACACTATGCTGCTATATGTCAAAAAACAGATTCTCACAAGTCTTTTTTTTCTCCCATATCCAGGGTAATCTTCTTTATTCCTTTTTTCACATGGCCAACAAAACTTTCGATCTATCCATGTGCCAAAATCATAGAGGATCTAATCATATAAAAAAGAAATATTCATGTCTTTCACAAATGTGGTTCAAGTTAAGATGGGAATTATGTTCTAAAAAACAACAGCTCCGGATGCCGCAATGGGATACTCTGATATTTTAGCTCAAAGCATTAGCATAAGTAAATTGACAAACAAATAACATCCAAAACATAAAAACCTTAACATTGTTGAAGAATTAATCCAGAAAAACAACAGCTTCTAGTTCCTAAACCACACAAGAAATGAAGAGAATCCCATTTAAAATGAAGAACTCACCTATCAATTCGGGTCAAGATATTCTCAGACGACATAACCACCACTGGAACCTCTCTAAACACAGATGATTCCTGCATATATTAACAGAGAGATTAAAAACCAAGGAGAGAAGATTAAAATTGAACGAAAGACACAACAAAAACCATTCTCATTCCTCACCTTTATCTTCTTGAGCAGTTCATAGCCTGTCATCCCCGGCATGGA
Organism: Vigna unguiculata; assembly: GCF_037176805.1. NCBI lineage: Eukaryota > Viridiplantae > Streptophyta > Magnoliopsida > Fabales > Fabaceae > Vigna > Vigna unguiculata. The sequence goes on from NC_140800.1 coordinate 9,593,661, forward strand.
GTAGTCTGTCATTATCAAATTAACCTTGACACTCTGTCACAACATTCATCAAACACCATAAGCACCACTCCCAAGTAAACACCAACAAAAAGAACTGCCTTTAACAATTAAAAAAACCGCTTACATCAAAACCAATGGAGCTCTTCTCTCCATCCAACCCCAGATACTGCAGAGCCCTGCTTCCACTTTCCACCACCGTCACTGCCAACACCCAGTCAAAATAACCATCAGAACACAAGCCAATGCAAGAAAAGAAAAACAACAAAAAGTGTCCAACACCGAAAAAGAGTCCCGTTCTCTCACACCCTCTTCGAAATACCATTTAATTTTCACAGATCAGACCAAAAAGCACGAAAATTCTCCGTCTTTAGTCTTTACCTTGGCAAGACGAGATTTTGAGCAACCGCTCAATAACCTTGCGGTCGACGTGGCTGTCATCAACGGCAAGCACGTGCAGCTTTCCGGCACCCACTTCCGGCAGGAAAACATCACCGGCGGCAGCCATCTCGGATTAAATTAAGTAATTAACAAGAAAAAGGAGGAAGGGATGATCGAAGAAAAAGAATGGGTAGAGAAGAAAGGTATGGTATGAAATGAAGTAAAGGTAAGAGGAAAGAGAGAGAGGGTTATGGTTTATATTGAATGGTGGTGGTAGGAGAAAAGAAAAGGGTTATGAAGAAAAAATAATAATAATAATAAAAAAAGTGAAAATGAAAAGGAGGGAGATTCGGAGGATCCAAATCTGAGAGATCTTGTTTGTTGTTTTTGGAAATGAAGCAGAGAGGATTATCCCACCTGCAGTTGTCGCTTCTCTTGTCACAATCATACTTTTATAATTAATAGTAACGTTGTTGATGGTCAGACACGACCAAACGTATCTTGTTCGGGTCCACCTTCGCTCTCTGTTTCTCAAACCTATCTTCCTTGACTTTCACACAGTTCACATTTTGAACCAAATCAAATCTTCCATCCATGAAGTTGCCTTGCATTGCATCATCACGCGTACCAAGTTGGATCCGATCAACCTTTTTTACTTCTCAACTTCACCATTTTCTGCAATTTTTTTATTTCCAATTATTACACATCATTGCCACTCATTTTTTTAATTCTTTTAGATTATATGCTTTTTATTCAAAATATCTCACTTTGATTTCTTAGCTTTTGGATAATTAAATAAATACCTTGTACTTCAAAACGCTTCGATCTTTCCTTTCTTTTATTTAGGTTAAATTAATGGATTAATGGATCTGGATCCTCTTTTTCTATAAACCGCACCGTCTGCAGTTTCATATCTATAATCATTAAAGTCAATAAATTTTTATTATCAAATTAATATGTCATGTAATAATATCGATTACGGTTCACCAAGTTTTTTGAATTAAACTCTAAAATGGTTTTCACTAAACTGCACTAAATGAACTTCATTTAGTAAAATTAACTGAATCAAACTGTTTTGGACAAAACTCTTTTAAATTGCTTTAATATTTTTCATAAATATTTTATTTTAAAATATATTTTTCAATTTTATAAATTATAGTTGAGATAAATGTTTTAAGTTAAGTGCAGTTCAATTTTCAAATTTAAACTCAAAATAATTTAAATTCCAATTTTTAAAAACCGATTTCAATTTAATTCATTTGAAGATCAATTCAATTCGTAGCAATATGGTTTAGGTCAATTTTTTTTTCCTTTCAATTTCTGCTTAGATTTATGCGGTTTACGAAACATATGTGAAAGATTAATAAAATTAATTTTATTTTACAAATAAATAAATGCAGGATCCTATTAAAAATAATAATTTTTAAATATAACTAAAATATATTTAATAATTCAATAATCTTCTTATTAATTTATTTCTTACCATCGTATGCCTTCTAACATATTAAGTTATCAGCATTTGCAAATTTGTATTATAAATTATCTGATTATATTTTTCAATTTTGAATTATAATTTCGGTGACTCGATTTTACTTTTAATTTCTTAAGTTTCAAGCAAGTTTACTTTTGCCTATTAAAGGATATATATTTTATAGGTTAAATTACTCTTTTGACTCTTTATTTGTCAAGTAATATCAGTTTGGTCCTTAAATTTTTTATTGTCTCAATTTGGTCTTCATTTTTTTTAAAATGATTCAATTTAGTCTTTACCGCTAGTTTGGTCAGACCGTGTTAAAGTCAACGCCACGTGTCAATTTCTAGTTTTTTTTATATTTTGTATTTTTTTATATTTTTTTAATTTTTTACACATGTCACTTCACATTTATGTCACGTGTCAAAATGACTCAATTTGGTTCCTACATTTGTTTTTAGTTTCAATTTAGTCCCATTTTTTTGTAAAAATGAAGTAATATTGTCCCTCTTTAAATTGACACTCAATTTACTTTTTTATAAGTCTTATGATAATATTCTTACTAAAATTAACATTTTTATTAAATATTTCTATAAATATTTTAACACCGTAGCATCTTGAGTCTTGTATATTATAAAAATTATGTCTGATGCTCATAGTCTTAAATATTTTTTTAACATCACATTTAATAGTTTTTACATTACTAAACAAAACATTATATTATTATTAAACAAAGCAGATAGCGGAAATAAATTGTTATAGAGTGCTAGTACAATCATCCAAAAACTATCGTATAAGACACTAGCTATATGTATAACCTATACTGGTAAGAGTTAGCTAATACATACAAAAACTTTAATACAAGACGTGAGCCAGAACTACTACTGAATAATTTTAAGCCATGGATCAGCTCCTATCCAAGAGGGGGTATCTTCACCTGGATTCTTCTCTGCTTACACCAACAATAGGTGATCATTGCAAAAGAGAAACACACAAGGAAAACAAACATAGACAAGAAGGGTAAGCTAACTTAAATAAGAGGAATCATGCAGTTCAAATTATGAATATTAGTGAATTATGTTCACAATCATCAGAATTACTTAAACCACCACAACATAGCACAAATACATGACTCTAGACTCAATATCCGGATTATGTAAGTGACATTGGATCTCTTGGTGGTATGCACCTGTGACGGTCCCCAAACTCTGCAGAGTCTGGGCGCAATGGGTTATCACCCGACCACTCCCAAGGTAAGTCCCCTTTGCGTCTAAGACTTGATTAAGTCTAAAGACTAGGACCTCCTACTACTCCCACGACATAATTCATTCTGCTCTATCTGAGCGTGAATGATTATTGGAGTTTCAGGATACCAACCAATACGGAGTCCTTATGTCCTTACACACACTAACATACTCTTTTGAATTTCCCTTGAAATTCCAATTCAACCACATCTCCTCATAATCCATATTCACCCAATTTCACCATTCATAATATTAGCAACAATAATCCAAGCATATAATAGAATAGTTGCACATTTTCACATTCAAACACATAATTTCATCCATTAAAACAAAGAATCAAACACTCAACTACAGTGGTTCTCGCTCAAACTAGAAGATCTAGCCTAGGCGAGAGGCCATCTCGCTTAGGCGGGTCATTCTCGCCTGAGCAAGGCTCCAAACAGTGGGCAACTAAAAAATTTGAGCGAACTCTCGCTTAGGCTAAGTTGTTTCGCTTAGACGAGAGTGTCTCTCGCTCAGGCGAAATCAGCTCGCCTAGGCGAGACATCACGCAGTTACAGGGGTGAGTTCCTAGTATTTTCGCTCAGGGGAGAGCTGCTCGTTAGGGCTAAAATTCTAGGTTCCCAATCTGTTCTCACATGCATCAAACCAGAATTCATGGCAAAATTCAATCATGCACTCAAATATGCATTTCAAACATCAATTTAGCACGCAATCCTTCGATCAAAATCATCAAACATGGTTTATAGACAAAATTCAGAAGAATTAGTTAGCTTCCCTTACCTTTTAGACAATATTGGATTGCAAAGAAGAGAACCCTTAACTGAAAGGATCTCACAACCGTACAACACCTACTGATATGAAATACATAACCATAGAGGGAGAAAATGAGATCCTAAATTCAATCCAGAAGGAATGAAGCTGCTGAAATTGGGAATTGGAAGCTAGACTGACTTATTGGAAGGGGGAGGATGTTCAGCTTGGAGGGAGGATCATACACTGGCTTCAAGCTTGCCAGCTATCACAAGATAAGGAAGAGTGATTTTAGGTGATGGGCAGAGCTCTCAATTTAGAGAAGTGAAGGAAATACAAAGAAAGTAAGGTGAGCAGAGAAGGTGACTTGGTGAAACTGTTTTTTGCAATTCAAAAGGAGGTTGGTGGAGAAGGGGTCTCACACTTTTATACTTGTTTCATATCAGTAAAATGTTAAACATACCAAATCTTGTTATTATTTATTTTATTAGAAATGTGGGTGTCTTATCCAAGACTCTTATATTTTTATTTGTACCTAGTCCAATGAAATCTAATCTATGCCTAAACAATCTTCTCCTTTTCACTATGATAAATAATAATAGTTTTTTTTAGGAAAAAAAAAACATTTTAAGCATTACCTAATTAATCGTTTATATTACTTGATTTCTAAAAATAGGTTATCAAATAGATTATAAAACAGAGTATAGTTGAGAAAAATAAGATTAGAATACAACACTTTTTGAAATTACAGTTAAAAAATATTTTATGTTCTAATAAAAAAAAAATAGACATAGTTGTTTAAAGAATTTTTTTCAAGAGTTGTTTCAATACCTTGATTACTTTAAAAGTTTTTTTTCTTCTATTACACATGCCTAACTATTCCAGTCTTCTTCTATTACACACGTTTGACTATTCTAGTCTTTTAATAGCAAAAAAGAACACTTAAGTAATAATATAACATATCATAATACTAGTTATCAAATCAGAGGAAACATAAACAAATATATGTGGTTTAATAGACTAAAGTTTTTCTAAAGTATTTTTGTTAAGAAGACTTATGACAGAAATTCCTTTTTACGAAAACTATTTAAAAGATCAGCACTTAATGAATAAAAATATGAGAAGGAATCTAAATTACTATACTAAAAGTTTCCATAAAATATGTTTATGATTCCTTTTTGAATACCATTTATATTATGACACGGTTTCCATGAAAGGATTGTGACATAGTGCATCGTAGATCGTGTGGCAAAGTTGAGGAGACTACTCTTCATCTCTTTCTTCACTTTGAAAAGGTCTTCATCATTTGGAAGTGGTTACAGTTTGTTTTTTAGCGGCAGATGAGTATTGTGGATGTTCAATCTACTTCGCATTTTTTTAGGTATCATAAGTATAGTATGTTGTATTATATTGGTGTCGATGTGTTAGTGCATGCTTTTTGGGTTCAAAGATAAAATATTCCAATGGATCAAATTACATTTTTTTTTCTTAAATCTATAGAGTAATATGATTGCATTTCTAAAGGTCTATTGCATAACTCTGTTGAAGAATTTAAAATTCTTAAATTGTTTTGTGTTCCCCTTAGTCCATCTATCGCTCCAAAATTTTTAGAAGTATGTTAGGTATATCATCAATTGAGTTTTTCTTAGCGTCTGGGTGATGGATTAAGTGTTGGAATTTTTTAAGGATATAATGGAGAATTTATGGTTGGGTTTGTCATTTTTTATTTTTATTATTGTTTTTCTTTAGGATGACATAAGATATGGTTTCAAACATTACCAAAAAAACTTTTAAATAATAATTAGTTTAGATACTAATTCATAGAATTGAATTTTTTTATTATTAAAATAATAATTATTATAAACAAAAAATTATAATTAGTTACTAAATTGGTATTTAAAATTAGCTACTATAATTTTAGTTACCAAACAAATTGTTCATTAAAAATAATTATTTAGATTTTGACTATCAAAATGAATTAGTTTTTAAATTAGTTTCTAATTAATTAGTACTAATTATTATTTTTTATTTATAATAATAACTAATTTAGTAACTAATAATTTTTAATTTTATAAATTAGTATCTAAATTGTCATACTAATTATTTTTTGCTTTTAAATTAGTTTTTAACTAAAGTTTTTTTTGTAGTAAAAGTATTTTATCCTTTTCTTGCTTGATTTTTTTTCCTCTCACACTTATACTAATAGTACTTGCCCAAATGCAAGTTTAATTAATAAATTAATAAATTATGGTTGAATGCATTACTAGAGGATACAACACATAAATTTTCTAGATATAATGATGAAATGCCTAATATAATTTTGACTCATGGGTTTTGGTACAGTGTTTTATGTATTATGTTCGTATCTCATTTTAATATAATTTTATGCTTATAATTAAATTTAGAGATAATAACTAGTTGGAAGGATAAAAGGGAATGGAATTGGCAGTTTCATTAATAGTGTACCTTGACTCACCTCATCCAACATGTCAACCTATTTGCCTTTTTTTTTTTTACTTTTATATTATAGGTACAAAATATGAAAATTGTTTTATTAAAATTAAAATAAAAACTACAATTTAAAAAGTGTAATATTTATTTTATGTTATTTAAAGGAAACAAATATGAAATAAGGTTGTAATTTAACTCATGAGCACTTTATATAGATTAAGATTAAAATAATAATTTTATTAAGTAATTTATATAAAAGATATTAACCTAATAAATATAACTTTAAAAAATATAATTTTTTAAAAAGAAAATACAAATTTGAGAGGTTAATCTACTCTTTTTGGTGGTCAAGTCATGCAATACTTTCGATTCATTATAAGTATGATGGGTTAGTCAAATTTGACTTCTTGAACATATTAAAATGGATTAAGTGGACTTATTTCTTATTTCTATATACTTCGTCATAATTATATATAAATTAAATTTTTATTTTATTTTTATACTCAATATTAAAATTTAATTTATAAATCTCATAATTTAAATTATAATATTATTGTATATTTACGGTAGGAATGCATAATTTTATAATTATTTATTTATATTTGAAAATTAAATTGTGATTCAATTTGTTTGATTGAAATTTAATATAAAATTTGCATCACCCTATTTAATTAATAGCGTAATTAAAAGAAGCGTCATCCTAGAATAATATCTTAGCATAGTTCCGAAGTTTAAAAGTAATTCCATACAACCAACCAAACGTGTAACGGTGTCAAAAGAAACAGTTACAAATATTCTACAATATTCAAATTGGAAATTTAAAGGACAGATGCTACATGGGTTGTGGCCCTAAAAGAAAGATCGCGAATCAGGATCCAGCCCAGGCAGGCTACGCAGCGGAGTCACCATTCTCCTGTTGACCGCGAGAACCTCTCTCTTATGCTCACATCAACAAATTGATGATCATCGCAAAAGAGAAGAACCACACACAAGACATTCAAACAAGCAAAGGGTAAGCTAGAGTCAAAAAGATTTTATCATACAATCAGGTATACTTTCGCAGTCCAATATACATACATCACTCAAGCATGTTATGACCTTCCATTCATTACACTAAGACTCGACTCGACTCATCCGGATACATATAACCTGGTCAGATTCAGCGGATGCTTGCACTTGTGGTGAATACCTCTGCTCACCCCCGAGCTATGTGTTACAAGTGTTACAATGAATCAATTCTCTCGTACACAAGGTTAGCCCTTAATGAGTTTCAGGCCTCCTGCTACTCTCACCACAGGAGTCAGTCCGCTCTAAGTGAGACTAACTGACTCCTTAGAGTGTCAAGATGCAATCCTTACCTTGAATCCTTACCAAGTTATATAGATGGGGAACCACCATGGGCACCCACTAACAAGGGCCATGGGATTACGTCCCGACCACTGAAGCAAGACCTTAAAGTCCCACCTAGAGACTTCAAGGAATTATGTACTGACCACATACTAAACATATACAATCAGTCAAGTAATAGATACAGATATCATGCATAGGAACCTCATACCAACATCCGTAACCAACCCTCATTTATCACAGGTTGAATCAATACCAACTCGTTATTCCCAACCACGAGTAAATTGCTTCCTCTCATACCAATACCATGCCACTGGATTACCAACCATCAAGGTCCATTGTTGCTCATGCCAAATTCGTGACTACACACACATATATATATCTCCAACCTCTCATGTATAATTCATATAGAAATCATGTCAAACTCACAATTCCCCACATATAATCCTCTCCCAATCATGCATAATCATTTCCCATTAAGCCATCATACAAGTACAAGTTAAACATCCAAACACAGAGGGAAAACAACTCAGGACGCTTCCTCACCCAGCTCTTCGCTCAGGCTGAAGGGTCTCGCTCAAGCGAGAAGGATTCTCGCTCAAGCGAGCTCCCCTTCGCCTAGGCGAGAGCTCGACAAGGATAACAGTAGCCCCTGCATAATCTCGCTTAGGCGAGACCCCCTCCGCCTAAGCAAGACATCTGCTTGCTCAAAATGAGGGTTTGGTCGCTTGAGCGACAACTCACGTAGAAAGCCCTGGGCGAGCCTCTGCTCATCTCGCTTAGGCGAGGCCAGCTCGCTTGGGCGAGATTATCAATGTATGCCACTGTTTGCGCCTACATCACACATACACATATACCAAACAAAAAAAAAATCCAGACAGCCTAGGCATTCATGGCAGCATACAAACTCGAGAAAACAATGAAACTACAATGGTACAAGTCATAATCACACCAAACAAGGAGGTTCTAGCTTCCCTTACCTGGAATGAGCTAGTTTTAAATGCCTCGACACCGAACAGCGGAGTACCACAACTCTAGGAGAAGATTACAAAGCTGGAAAAAGTGAACAGAGGGTGTTTACTACTGAAGCTCTAACACTACCCACGGAAATAGGACCAGAGATTTAAAAGTATGGGTTGGGAATACTTAGGTGAGCTAAGAACGGGGTTAAGCTGAACGTGAACTAAATGTACTGTGGAACCCTAACAGAGGAGACGGCTGCGACTCTAAGCACCAAGGAAGCAAAAATCTGAAAGTGTGGAATGAGTCAATTAGGTCAGACTTGGGTGGCTTTATCCTTTGGGCCAGCCCTTAGACCCAATAGCTTAAAGGCAGCCCTTAAGACTTTAGGGCAGAAAACTGGGTCTTACAAAATCTATATAAAATGTTTTTCTTTTTTTTTTCATTATATAATTGCTTAGCATCTTCTAAAAATATTGAAAACATTTTTTTTTTAAGTTGTAGAAAGTATTTTACACAAAAAGTTAAATAATGAAAAAGTTTTTCACATAAAGGAAACAGGTCGTGAATTCTTTTTGTATAATTTATTCACAATTTCAACTTTTTATTTATTTATAAATAAGTTAAATAATTTTATATAAAAAACTATAATATAAATTTATTATGTTATTTTAATAAATATAAATATGTTACAAGTAAAATACAATCAAATCATAAAATAACTCTCAAGCAGACAATTTTAATTAAAAATATAATTGGGTATATATTTTTTCATGTATTTTTTTGCATAAAATACGTATTCTTTCTACTTTATTTTTAGGTTTAATCACATAACATGATCCCGTTTTCGTTATAAAATCTTAATTGGATGCTCAACTTCAAAGTTATCTCAATTGGGTCCTAATTTTAGAAAATTTGTTCTAATTTGGTTATTTTCGTTAGGACATCATTGACAACATTAAGTATGTGCCGCGTGTCAGCTCTTGGTTTTTTTAATTTTTTTTAAAAATTTTTAAATTTATTTTTTACTTTTCTTCTTGAAAAAATAGTTGACACGTGTCAAATTAGAGTTTTGCCACGTATCAGCTTGTGATTTTTTAAATTTTTTTAAATTTTTTAAGTTTTAAATTAAAAAAACTGTCACGTGTCAAAGTATGATTCTGTCACGTGTCAATTATTTATGTGAAAAATCTCGATTTGGTCCTTGTATTTGTTATTTTATCTCAATTTAATCTTAATCTCTTTTTAAACTAAAGTAATTTTATCTCTTGCAAATTGAAACCAAATTTAACTTTTATATTAATATTATAATGATACTTTTATTATAATAGATATTTTTAACCAAATTATTTTTTTTTAAATTCAGATTTTGCATTGAACTTTATTTTAAAAAAATTGTTTTAATAATTTCTAAACAACTTACATTTGAATTTATAAAGTTGTTTAGAAAATATTAAAACAAATTTTTTAAATAAAGTTCAATGCAAAATTTAAATTTAAATAAAATTAATTTGGTTAAAAATATCATTATAGTATTGATATAAAAGCCAAATTTGGTCTCAATTTGGAAGAGATGAAATTACTTTAGTTTAAAAAGAGATTAGGACTAAATTGAGACAAAATAACAAATATAAGGATCAAATCGAGATTTTTCACATAAATAATTGATACGTGACAGAATCATTTTTTTTTTTGATACATGACATTTTTTTTAATTTAAAAATTAAAAAAATTAAAAAATTAAAAAAAAATCACAAGCTGACACGTGGCAAAATCTTAATTTGACACGTGTCAGCTATTTTTTCAAGAAAAAATTTAAAAAAAATCAAAAAAACCATGACCTGACACATGACACACACTTAACGTCGTCAATGATGTCCTAACGAAAATTACCAAATTGGAATAAATTTTCAAAAAATAGGACCCAATTGAGATAACTTTGAAGTTGAGGACTCAATTGAGATTTTATAACGAAAACGGGGACCTTGCGTGTAAATTTTTATTTAGAAAAAAATGTAAATTTTATCTATTTTTTAGTGATTTTATTTTATAATATTTTAAAAGATAAATAAATTATTTAATTCACATATCTCATATTTTAATTAAATAAATATCATTTTAATAATTCTTTGATCGAATATGTCAAAATTTAGAATTATATTGAATAAAGAAAATAAGATAATTTAAAACTAAATTAAAATTATAAATTTTTTAGACTTAGATAATGTTTGATTCAAGCTGACAGAAACCTACAGAAAAAAAATAGGATGTTAATTGTTTCGGTACACCCAATAAGTCATATATTTTTTAGGAGTCGAGGTCAAACGTAATTTAAATATTTCTTTTTTTCCTTCTCTCTCTGATACGTCTTTTAAGGGCAAAATTGTGACGAAACTTAACTTTTCAAAAGGGATAATACCTCGAAAATGCGGATTGGAACATTAATATCGAGGATTAAATATGTTGTTGGTCTATTAATTTTTGTAGTGAAGATTGGTTCTTATTTAGTCTTTTTAACCAAATTTTATTAAATTTATTTAACGTTTCAAACATATCCTATGATTTTGAGTTATTTACACCATTTATTACATTTTTGCTTCAATATTAACTTAAATACTATCATGAAACGTCTTTAAAATATTCAAATAAACTTAACAAAACCTAATTAAAACGATTAAATTCACACATTTCAATTTTCATACAAGTTAAAAGATCAACTATATTTAATCCATAATTTTATAATTTTATTATAATGATATACAAAATTATAAAAACAAAAAATTATGTTACAGACATATATATATATATATATATATATATATATATATATATAATTTTAATAATAAATATAAATAAAAATAATTCTATATTATTTTCTAATTTTTATCTTAAATTTTTTTATTTTTTTATTGTTTTTCTCTTTTTCTAAATAATTTAATTTCCACTTTTTTTATCTCTTCGGATCTACACGCAAATTCTTTCTCCTTTTCAAAAAAATACATTAAGGTTGTGTTCGTATGGTAAGGTAGTTTTGGGAGAAAGTATGAAGATGAATTTGTGTGAATTTAAGGAGATGAATATGTGCATTTTTTTTAGTAGATTTAAAGGATAAAGTGAATGGATTTGAAGATAAATTTTATGAAAGTTAATGAATGATTTGATTGATATGATAGATTAGAAAAAAGTTATAGTAGATAAAATTTAAAATTTACTAAAATACCCTTCATAATAAAAAATTTTAAAAAAATAAAATTTAAAAATTTAAAATTTAAGAATATTTTAATTATATTTTTATATATTAATTATATATATATATATAAATTAATAATAATAACTACATATATTATTAGTTTTTAACAATATTATAATTATTATTAATTATTATATACTTTTATTAATTAATAATAATAATCATTTTACATATATTAGTTATTATATATTAGCATATTAATTATTATATTTTAAATAATAATTTAATTATTAATTATTATTATATATTGGTAATTAAATATATATATATATATATATATATATATATATAATAATTAATAAAATAATAATAGCAAATAAATAATTAAAATTATTAATAATTAATAATATATATAACAAAATATTAATTGTAAATAAATTATAATAATAGTATATTGTAATTAATAATTACATTAATATATATATATATATATATATATATATATAAATTTAAATAGGGTATAAACGTAAAATGATTTTTGATCTTCTCAAATCTTTGCAAAATGAAGAAATGAATTTTCAGAAGTTAATCGCAAATCGATCCTTGTTTTTCCTTTCAAATCATGCAATGAGAACATGAAATTTTTTAAAATTTGTCTTCACAAATTGTTGTATACAGGACAATCTATCCAAGCGAACATGGGTTAAGGATGTGTTCTTATGCAGGTGATGATTTGAGAGAGAGGGAGATGATTGATTTGGGTTGATTAGAAGGTGATATTTATGTTGTTCTTTTTTATGGATTTGGGAGTGATAATGGAGTGGATTTAAGCGGTAGAAGAGATCTAGTCTAGGTCAGTGCTTTCTTTTGCTAGAGAATATATATGTTGTTGTCGACATAACCGATGTCCCGCAAACTACCAGGAAGCCCACTACATAGGTAGGGGGCGTACTGACTTGACTTTCTCAATTAAGGAGGCTCGCTAGCTGCTTGAGCCATAAAGGCTTCTTATTTCAACGGATTTCATTCACTGGCTTTCCTCTCTAAGAAGTCAGGTCGATCCAAAGCCATTGCTTGAAACGATTTCCTTGACCGAAGTCTGCTACCGAAGCAGGATTGCTAATTTTTGTGAAAGTTTATGAATGATTTGACTGATGTGATTAAAAAATTAAATTTAATAGATGAAAATGTAGAATGACCTAATTGTCTTTGGTGTTAAAAAAGTATAATTAAATGATATTTAAATAAATTGTAATTAGTATTTCATATATTATTATCATAAATAAAAATATTATAAATATTTATGAATTGAAAAAATAATATTAAAATATATTTGATTTAGAAAATTTAATATAACATTGGATACAAATGTAGTGTGGAATCGGATACAAGTAACATTTATCTGGATACTGAACCATTTGTAATCAGATACAAATGTGGCAAGTGAAAAGCTGGAACCAGATACAAATGTGTGCATCAGGAATCTTGTTCACAAACCTCAAGCCCATACCTATGAGTACAACAACGACATGATTTTTCTCACATATAATAACATGGACAATAAAGAAACTATGGTAAAGGATATGTTTTTTATTTCTAAAAATTATTATTATTCTTAAATGTAATTAATAGTAAAAATTATGTAAGAAAGAAAGCTAAATTGTAGTCCAAAAATATTTCAGAACAAATATTATAGTTGAAACCAAAGTAATGATACTGAATAAAAAAAAAGTTATGTATGTAACCAAAAAGTTATGTATGTAACCAAAGGGTAATTTTGTTAAATAACAAAACTTACTTAAAATCTCTTCATAATATGTATGATGAGTTAAAGCACAAATCTCACATTTTCACACTCTCTATCGCCTTCGATTCCGAGTAAAAAAATACAAAGTTGTTATAAATCCACGTTTCCAATTCGGTGTAAATAGTAAATCATTTCTAAGGAACACATGCTATGAAGTAAAATAAAAGATAAAAAATAGAAAAAGAAATGAAAATTATAACTTAACCTTTTTATTTTATATTTATTTTATGAATTACCTCCTATGAATGTATAGTGTGGTGATGTCTTTGTTGGCGTCACTAGTTTGTACACAAGTACCAAGGCGGATTTGTAAAATTAAAGTCCGAAATTGCAGTTTTTGTGATTGAATTGGAAGATATGCAGATTCACTCCTTCATCGAATCAGTCACCTGAGCGGTAAAAACTGCACTGTTACACTTCTCACTCAGTGAGAGATATTATAACAAAAATGGAAGTGGGTTTCCTTTTTACAGTAGCATATCTTTGAATGTTAGAAATGATTTTCTGATACAGAGGGAGAGAGTGAGGTGGTGGGGCCTCCATTGCAGTATTATCTATCATCTCTTTCTCTTATATTCCTTCCATAACCATCACTCATTCACTGCTCTTCTGTCACATCATCCATTTACTTTGCTTTCACCTTTCATTACCATTCTTATAAATAATAATTCTTTCTATTTTCTTTTCTAAACAAAATACACACTATACTATTATATACTTACATATGCACCTATTCAATTTTGTTAATTTAATTGTTAGACTAAAAGACATTCAGTAGATTATATTTTAAAGCTTAAATAACTTTATGATCATTGTAGAGTTATAATGTATATTTCTTATAAAAAAAGTGTTGGTGGAAAAATTATTCTTTTTGATTTTCTTATGAAATGAGATTTTAAATGATATATAATTTTTTTTAATCAGCAAAAAAGAAAAAAAAAACAAATATTTAATCAGGTTATGTTTCACATTCATTATTCTCTCTTTCCCAATTTCATTTTGGTTTTATTTTGTATGTCTCGCAATCACCTTTTGTCCCTCCTTTTTGCGACACAACGAGTACCACAACCATTACATCCCATTTTGTGTTTTGCGTCTCATTTCTGCAACAAGTGCAAGTTCAGGGTTTGGAATTGGTTAAGCGAAATCAGGGATTTCTGTGAAGTGCGAGTTTGTTCCTCCAATTTGTCACGAGTGCAAGTGAAGCTTCAATGACGATGAGTAAATGAGCAAGCATTTTGTTTCCCTTTCTTTGTAACGAGCTTCAATGGCAGAAGTGAGCCTTCAACGAGCCACATTTCCTTCCCCCTTTCTCTGTGATTGCAAATCGCACCCGTGAATAACGTTGTAAGTTTGCTTCTGCATTCCCTGTTAGGGCTTCTTCAAATCAATGTGCATTCTTCAATGACCTATCGCGCACCACATTGGCTCGAGAGCATCGCCTCCGTGCTCACCTTTAAAGCCCCTTCCAGTGACACTCGCTCTTCACTGTTCCAGCCACCTCACGAGCCAACAAAGGGAGCAAAGAGGTTTCCATACCCAGTAACTCCTTATCCCTCTCTTTCTTAGTTAGGGGTTTTCCTATTAGGGATTCACTATTTTGTGTTTTGGGATGATTAAATTCAATTTGAGTATATGCATCTGGTAGGCTTTGTTTATGTGTTTCTCACACGCTTTTCAACTGCAACTCTTTAATTTGAACACCGAGAATGAAGGTTGTATTGTCCGATGAAGATTCAAGAATTGTTCGTTGGCTTAGTCCACGCAGATCTTCGTTCGAGTCATGCGTGGGCTTGGCCCACGCATAAGGAATTACTTCAATTATTCATTAGCTTAGCCCACGCATAGCCCATGCAATTGCGTTGAATTTTGCATTGTCCTGACCAACGAAAACTATTCAAATTTCTTCGTCATTTCAGTTGTTCGTGGGCTTGAACGCATGCGATATTATTATTATATTTCGTATTCATTTTCGTCGGCTTAGCCAACGATAAAAAGGCTGCAGCCATGCGTCCCCATTTAGTTGACGCAAACGAGCTTTCCATCCAAGAAATGAGTGTTGATCAAGTTGCCGTCACTAGACCAACGCCATCATCATTTTATCATGAGATTTTCACACTTTGTGTGTTATTGACTAACGAAAAAATCATACATTCTTGTAATGTATATAAGAAATGAATGATATTTGACACATTTTTTATTTTCTATGTATAACTCATAAATATTATTGTTTAACTACGTAAATTGTATACAAATTATATATAAGTTGTTGAGTAGATAACAAGTTATTTAAAAGAAATATTTAAAGAAAATAACTTTTTAATGTGGAAATAATGTTGTTTTTTTATTGTATTTTTCTTTTGTTCGTTTGTTCTAAAACTAAAATATGTTTAGAAAGATGGTACGAGTAAATTTTATTTAACATATTTTTGCAATTTTGAAAATAAAAAATAATAATGTAAATCCTAACATCGTCATCTGGCACATGGCTTTTAACATATGTCATTTAAACAATTAATATATTAAAGAATACTTATAAGAATAAAAATAAAAATAAAATTACAAGGATCATATGCAAAAGAAAAAAAACTAATATATATATATATATATATATATATATATATATATAAACTTATTATAAAACGACAGAAAAGAAAAAAATACTGTATCGATCTTACTTGGTGGCTTACTTTGTCACCTAACAATTAAGTTATCAATTAATCAAAATTAGGAACTGACAAAGATCAAACAAAAATAAATAAATTATCAAGGAACACAATATAAAAAAGAAAAAATTTATTAAGAACCATATCTAAAATATGTAAATTTATGAGTGCAGAAAAATTTTAGATTATTCAATACTCTATTAATAAATTCAATTTATGTGTAATACTTTTTTTTTTTTTAAACGGAAGTAAATATTTATTATTAAATTAAATAATTATACATAATCTAAATTTTGATAGACGTGATCACTAAATTAATATCAAAATACTCAGAAAATTCTTAATAAATGTTAACACTTATCTTTTAGTATTATTTAATTTTATGGTATTCGATAAGTTAAGACAATTTTTTTTATAAAATATTTTATAAAGTTTTCTGATTTCAAAGTTTGGCAGAGATAATAGTGACATATGTCACAGTTTTATTATCGAAAAGATCGAAGAAGAAATGTGTATTAATGACTAATTATATAATTATATATTCACTTATTTATAGAATTGTAGGTCAACTTAACTTTTTTACAAAGAAGTAGTATGACTTTTATGAAAATAATTAAAAATTATATTAACAGTGATTTTTTGATTAAATATATTTTTATAGTGCATATCCATCGAATTCCTTTTCTTTTCAGCTGGGCAACCAAAATTTTGTAAAGTTAATTAATTATGAAAGTAAAAAGTAGCAATTAAAAGGTTTATTGTGAATAATCCTTAAAAGTAATTATTAAAAATTTTCATCCTTAATATTTACTTATTTAATATAAAAACGTGATGGTTTTTTATTAACGATGTTTTCTTTTTCTTTATGGTTTCTTTCCGCCTTTCATGAGGTATGGAGAGTCTTATGAATATCTTTCGATATGGTTTGGTTGGAAAGATTTCGAATTCAGTGACCTTCAAACTCTTACATAACGTAAGTTAGAAATTTATATGTTTTTTCTTTTCAAGATTTCACAGTCACAAATTTCTTTCTTTCAATTGTTGAAAGTTTAAATTATATTTATGAATTACACATTCTAAGAATAAAATTAATTTATTTCATATTGTAGAAGCTTATAACCATTGAGATTATGCCCAGCATTGCTGCAATGCCCCTTCAGGTTCAGACCAATTACAAGTGTTTTTGAAAATATAATATTTTAATATTTGTTGTGTAACCTAGGAACTTGTTCGCAAGGGTTTTGTTAGACGGCAGTAATACAACGTTTTCAGCAGTCATTCGCTTAAATCGATATTAAACAGGACTTCCACATTCTACACACTTCCTCATCAAAACTTTCAAAAAAGAACAAACTTTTTATTAATCAATCTCAATGAAAATAATTAATTTTCAATTAGTCACTGAAGTCAAGAAGTAATATTTTAAATTATATAATCTAAAATGTATTTCTAAATTATGTAATTAAATAATACATTTTAAATTTTACGATTTAGATTATTAAAATGCAATCCTAAATGATGTAACTAAAATACAGCATCCAAATTTTATCTTTTAAATCAATGAACTACGTAATTGATTGGAAAGAAAAGTCCCATGTTCTAGTTTCTGGACATACAGAATCAAACATCAATTTCAATTTTCACTCCGTGATTTTTTTTTTAAGTCGTTTTTAAGAAATAATATAAGCTACCATTGAAGTGTGTCACCACAATTTAAAATGAAAAAATAAATCATATTGCAAATAGATTATAGTCAAACATCAGTTATATTTAACTTTTAACTAACTAAAACTGAAGAAATTTTACCATTTATTATTTAATAAATTACTTTCAAATGCTAATGCTCTTGTCTAGTCCTCAGGTCAGAAACTAGCCTTTTCCTAATTACCTAATTAGTTGCCAGTGTGCAAGTCTCGTAACTTGTCCTCGTAAACTAACATTTATACAAGGGTATCATCATAACACATATTAAGAGAATAAAAATTTACGAAGAGAAACATAAAAGAAAACTAGCACTTCATTTACAATCTTAGATTATATAACATATTTATCTATAAGTAGACTAAGAATATTTAATTTATATAAATTTGGACTCAAATGCTCCTATCTATATATACAAATTCCCAAGAATTATGTTCGTTAGTAGTCCTTTTTTATTCATAAAAATTGAACACACAAAAGTTTATAATAACTTATGCATTATATTCAACCAACTGAACTACACTTCCTTAATCCTTGGATGAGAGTTTTCATTTTCAATGAAAAATTCCATTCAAAGTAGTAGTAATGCTCTACTATAACATATAACAACTTGTAAAAATCAATATTATTGATTATCTAGCTCGACAATGGAACAATCTTAATTAATTCACTAATTGTACGGGTGTAGTTGAAAATAACGTATATTACATACTACAAATTCTAAAACAAACGAAGTAATGAGACAAATAAAATGCTGAAAACTAAATATTAGAAATGGAGTAAGATTTAATGTTTCCCCCCGTTTGTCACTATGATTAAAATGACTTATTAATACTGAACAAAATTATTTAATAAAACCAACACGGAATTTATCTAATGAAGAATATGATGCAAAAAACATCAAATATGTATTGTTCACATTCATCGAATCTAGATCAAATCGTAAGTATAAAGTTATAGGAAAATGTATACTAGATTGTCTAAAAATTAGAACACGTTTAACACAAGAACAATCTGTCAGACGTGTTACAATATAAATATGCATACCATATTTTGCCTTTCCAAAAACGTGAAACAAGAACAAAACTCATATTTATTATCCAACAGTACAATTGTTGTATAATACTAGTTAGAATAAAGATGATTGATAGCAGAAAGTATATGCAAGACACGCTAAAATTCATCCATTAACATGATAAATCACGAAGTTATTTTGAAAAAACAACTAAACTAAAAATTATGGTTTCGACAAGTTTGCCCCTCAATGAGCTCTTATTGGAAATTACTGTCAACAACACAACCCATCCACTATCTAATTATACAAATATAAATTTTAAGAAAACATCCTTCATTGCGATTATCAAGAACAACCTGAGAGAAATGGTGACAAATTCTCTGGTCATTGCATGGTGAACATAATCTGCCAAAATCTCTTCTATCCCAGCTTTTAAGTGCCAGAACACAAAGAAATTTGCCAAGGCCAATGAATAGGCGTTTGGGTATAATAAAACAAGAGAGGCAACTGCAGTAGCTTTAAGGAGCTGCTCCCTCTTCGTCTTCGTTTCTTTCCCTAATCCACTCTTTCGTTCCTTGCTATACATGCCAACCAATACAGAGAGGGAAATGGGAATTAACCAGCTTTCATAAAAACGGCAAATTCATGGATGTTATAACTGTTTTCAAGTTTCACTCATTATCAAAGGATGACTCAAGCATCCGTGCCAACGTAATGCCCTTTAAACCATGAATAGACTAAACCAACAATATGGAATAGATAAGAACAACTATCATAGAGCATTCCTATATTTATTATATACCTATCCCCAATGCTTCAAAACCATGGATTTAAAAAAAAAAAAAAAACTCTCAAGAAATGGGAGTAGAAAACAAACATATGATCCCAAATTATTGTTCAAAGTAACAAAAAATTAGAATACTTTCCAATAATCAACAATATGACCACCGGAATCTAGTGTAGCAGTGGCCACTATAATCAGTTTCTTGCTAATCCCCAACACAAAAAAAATAAAATAATACTTTATAATAAAGGGAATGAAACTTCATGAAGTTGTAGACGTTAAGGTACACAAAGTATACGTGTCCTTTCATTTTACTTTGCACTATATGGAAAGCACACACCTACAGCGTAAGTTTATACTATCCCAATAGATCAAGAACCAATTTGCACTAGACTAGTAATAATTTCATTTCAAGTCTACACAATAAAATGGAAGAATCAACCATGTATGGTGGAGCTCAAATATTCAACAGCCAGGTACACTTAAAGATGGAGATGTGTGCATCAGCAAAAAGAGAAATGATTAACATCGGTAATTGCAACATTGCCTACTTCCGTGGACAATGCTGAAAATCAAAGTGATGATACCCTTCCTGAACTTTTGATCAAGAAAAGGTTAAGGAAGATTTTCATGATTTTGATGGTAACTTGGTAGTAGTGAAGAAGTGGTCAGTGCATGGATGGGGAGGATCTTAAATAGTCTTAAATAAATAAATGCATGCTTGTAGATTATAGTTGTATTTTGATTGAAAAAATTTTAGAAACTATAATTTAGTTTCATTTCATGTGTAAAATAGATGCAAATAGTAATTTTGTAACTGGGCCTATTAAATCTAACAAGTTAGGAGAATGTAAGCATTAAAGGGTAAAAAGAGCAATGAACAAGTTCAAGCCCAATCAAGCATCATAAATCTCGGCCAAAACATATTAAAAGTCAAAGCACAGAAGTCAAGGAGCAAAGGTGGCAAGGAGTGCATGCTTCATAAGTTTCTTTTTTTCCACTTTCTCCTTTCTTCCCCATTTGTAAGAAATTGCAAATTTTCTTTCTTCTTCATGTTTCGTTCTCCTCCTATCTCTATGTGTGTGCTCATCTTCTCTTCTTAGAAGGAAGCTTTCAAACTTGAATAATACAATGGGTTAATGTTGTAGTCAGTGACAAACTTCTAAGGGTTATATTTATATCTTCTTTTTATTGTTTACGTGCGCCCTTATTCTTGTGTTGATGTTCTTGTTCCACTCTTAAAAGCATGTTTTCACCGTTAATTAATCTTTATGGATTACATTCATATTCAGTGGTGAGCATCTTTGGGTTTGTTGTTCCAAAATTCATAAAAACATTAACAAATTTAAGTCTCGCATCTTAAAAAAAGTTAATTCAAAGCCTTTTAAATAACAAATTGTTGAAGTTGGCAACAATTTTATGTTTAGGCAGTCAATATCCCATAGACAACAATGTTAATCTTCTAAGAGGGCTTTCTATAATGTTGGCAGTAAAAAGGGAATTCTGCTAGAATATACGTTCAACAAAGAAAATCTTTTGGCCAAAGAGAAGAGCATCAAATCGGATGTTAAGCAATAGCTAATAGTATGCATTGCAAGTGAATTGCGTATCTACAATCACTTTTTGATTCAACGGGGAAAACTTAATTCATATGTAGGATAAGGGAGTTATATTTGTTTAGAGCATAGGGGATATTGTTTTGAGTTTTAGTACTATTGGAGATCCTGCATTGCCTAGGAATAAGATCAATTTATAATATATAACCGAGGTACAAATTTCACCTTACAAGCCAATTTTGTGATAATGAATTAGGCTTCAATTCACTTCCTGATATAATATCAGAGTCATTCAAAGTCTATCCTAGTCATGTTCTTTGAGACTATTACGTCATGCCACCATTATTAGACTCCTGTTAAACCACCTATAAATGTCTAATCCCATCTTGAAATGTTCATTCCTTGGTGTGAGAGGATATGTTCGAGATCCCATATCGACTAGGAACAAGGTTAATTTATAATATATAAGCGAAGTGTAAAACTTACCTTACAAGCCAGTTTTGTGGAGATGAGTTTAAGCTTAAACTCACTTCCCAATAAGTGTTAAATTATCCATTTTGTTGTGGATGAGGAGGGAGTTTCCTAGTAGAGTTATGGCCTATGGGACCTTTCCCTTTTCTACTAGGGTTGCGTTGTCCAATAATTTCTTAGGAAAATAGTCTTTTGTTTCCCAAGACCTTTTTTGTTTCTTTGGAGGATATCTAATGCTCCTTTTGCATTTTTCCCATTCCCGTTTGACAATATTTCTTGGTAATATAATAAATGTAATGAATGGTCTGACATACAATCAAAAATTCAAAATTATAGCTATAAAATATCAAGAGAATCAATACAATGATTATGCTTAACAGACTTGTAATCATGATCAATTTTACCAGCAAACAAGATTGGCAAAAGGAAACTAAGGAGAGCATAAATGCAATGGAATTGGCAGGCTTAATTACTGTCTCAAGCTTTGAAGTTATCTTCTTCGTTCAAAGAAAAGGGAGTATTGTAATGAGCTATTTTAGAATTAATTTATCCCTTTAGTTGCAGGTGTTCTGTAAAGGGATTTTATTAGGAGAATTCTGCAGCATTTATTAGGAGAATTCTCCCTGGGCAATGTTTGCATTGTGGTTTCCTAGGAACTGTTACCATTTGTTTTCCTAGAGCTTTTAGGTTTCTTAGGAATACCTTATCCTCTTTTTGTATTTTCCCCTTCCCATTGAATAATACTTAGTTCTCTATTTGGAATAAATGACAAAATCTATTAAATGTAAAATTGAACTTAAAAATTTCTAGATATACATGGCACCTAAAGATAGTGGAAAGGCTTAATATAATATTCAAGCTCATCGATGCAATAGTGGCTGATGCTTATGAGATTGAGAGTATGATCAATTGTACCATCAAGTGCACCAACTAACCTTTTGATATCACCCTCTGCAGTAGCAACTGTGGCATAACCAGCTACAGAGCGAGGCTGAACCTGGGAGTCATTGGTCAAATAAATGAACTGGACTTTAGCATTTAGCATTATCCCCATCAAATAGAATTCATTCCATTCAGCTTCCAATACTAGTGATGAAATTTTACTAGATCAAATCATACAGTATGACCCTTTGAGGAACTGAACACAGTAACTGTCATGAGAATTCAATAGTTCCTATTTGAATGAAATTCCTTGTGAAAAACTTTTTACATCACACATATGAATGAATACATGTAATTCATATTACCAACACTATTCAATGATTTATGTTTTTACTTTTTCATCAATTCCCATGAAAAAATTTAAAGAAGTCATGATCTCTTAAGTTCTAAAACGAAAAAGGACTTTGAAAGAATACTTTTGAACTTATGTTTGATAATCTCACCATTGTTTGTCATTCAACCACTCAATGCATGTAGTCTATTTAGCTATTAATTGTTTTGCCTCCATTCTTCTTAAATGAAAACTTCAGAAACATTGATATAACTAATAACCTGGGTTTTATTTACATTAAACACTATATACTATCTATATGATATATTTGAAGAATTTTTTCACCATGACTGAATCTTACAACTTGATACAAAAGTATGATTCATGATTCAAACAATAGCTCGGCAATTCATGATTTGAATCTCGATTTGATAACTTGGTTGAGCTAGTAAATACGTAAATAAATAAATAAGAATGTCCCTATGGTTGTGCATAATTTGTTTTATCATGACAAATAACTTGTTAGTCTCCAAGTATACATAACAACAAATACACGAGAGAATTTAAGAATATAAAAGAAAACTGATATTATCTTTAAATATTACAGAGCACTAGAACTTAATTTTTTTAATTCACTTCCTACACCATCTTTCTCACAAATGACAAATGAACCAATCGAAAAAAAAAAATTCCCGACAAGAGAAGGAAAAGGTGTAGTGCAATATCAAGCACACCCTATTGTCGATACTGGAGACAAGTAGTTGGCATTAATAAGTCAAGTTGTGTCTTCAAGAAGGTGTGAAAAAGTCCCGAGAATATTTTCTCTACAAATAATAGCCAATAGAGGCCTCTCCTTCACAGGAAAGCCTCTACAAGGTCTTTCAATTGACAATATTCTAAATTCCCTTTCCCTTATTTAAGTTAGTTGAATATATACATATGTGCAAACAACATAAATACAACACAGAACACATCAACAATTAATCAGACAGACAAATTCCAATGCGGAAAAATAGATAATATGCAACATTAACAAAATGAACAAAATGTCACTTAAGGTCAGTATTCAAGAAGCTACATAAGAATGCTAGAGAAAAAAAAAAATCTTAATATACCTCAAGTATGGTTTTGCCTGTTCCTTCACCGGGGCCATAGTGTTTGAGAACCTAAAATCATTCACATAACCAAACGCTATTTTAGACAACAAACATCAATGAACATCACTTCAATACCAATTCCCAAAACATTTCTTAGTTACCTCGTGAGCGCGTCCTGGATGCAAAAAATTCACGTCCACCGCAGTTGAAATGCAAAAGGCGAATTCGTTAGAAACTAAAACCACACATCAAATAATCACAAAAGCAAAACACGAAAAATTATATAACCTCGGTTTCCGTCGAGATTCCCAACTCTAACCTGCAACACAAGAAAGAAAGTTACGATGAGCCCTAAAACCATCCCCGAAGCGTCCAATCGCAACGAAACGACTACGGATAATAATATATGAGAAAGGATAGCAGCGTTGTGTATAATAAGCAACGGTGTGAGAAAACGGAGGAACTTACATCAGATCCGGATAAAGAGATTCCGCGGGACTGGGTTGCGGACCACGGAGCGGTGAGGAGGTTGGGTAGAGCGGAAGGGGCGGGGATCGGAGGAGACGGTGGCGACGGAGAAGGAGGAGCGGCGGTGGCTGAGGATGCGTGAGCAACGAAGTTGGAAGAGATTCTGAAGAGAGGCTTGGAATTGTAGAGCCTCTTGGTGAGTCTGAACGACAGAGATTGCATTTTCGGGTTTGGGTTTTCTGTGAAGTGTGAGGAACTATGCAGGATCGGCACTCCCTACTTACACAAGGAAGATCGCCTGAAAATGGGGAATCTTAAGGTTTGATGACCTACCAGTTAGGACACCTGTTTTGGTTTTATTTTATTAATACCGTTAAATATTAATTAATTTAATTAATAATATCAAACCTGTAAAATTTCAATAATAGGAAATTTATAATCAAACAAAAATTGATGGAATCGTATTAATAGAAAACTCATTTTGAATTGACTTTTATAACTTTTAAAATTTTCTAATTTGTTTTAATGAATATAATGTTAGTTTTTTAAAATGTTTGCAAAATCATGTTATTTCATTTTTGTTATTATTTTAAGAATTTTATTGTGATTTTAAATATTTTATAGATAAAACGTACTTATAGAGCACGAGTTAAAATTGAAAAGAATTCTCTTTTTAACTAGTTGTTGAAGTTGTTTTTTGAGAAAAGTTACTTTTCTGTCATAATTCTTTTTATAACTAACTAAAATTCTAAATAAAGCCATACTGCCAGCAATAATTTCATTTTTTATAAACTTTTTTTTTAATATTTTAGATGTATGATAAAAAAAAATTCAAAAAATATAAGGGCCTAAAAAATTAGAGTACAAGTGGTCTTTTATAAATAAAGCTTAAGTATTTTATTATTAAAATAAAATGATTGATTAGTCGAGTTTCAACAATATATTTCTAGAACTATTTTCTTTACCTTTTTATGACTTCTTTATAAGATTCTGACAAATATGTTTATTTGTTTGAAGATTAAAGTTAACTATAAAAAGTCAGAGTACACTAAAATGTTTTTGTCCAAATTTTCATCAAAGTAAATTCATCTTTACCCATTCTTTTGAGGTAACTTTTAGAAGTTTTGGATGCATATGTTTTAGTTTGGTTTCATATGACTAAATTGAGTTTAAGATGAATATCTAGTTTTCTAGAATTGTTATCATGTGTTTAGATTATTGATCTGAGTTTTTGTTGGGAATAGTCCAAGTATGAGTCAAAAAGTTTCACGTTGGATAGAAAAGACAAAGTTAAACACTATATAAGAATAAAGACCCATAACAACATTGTCTTAAGGTTTTGGTGTAAAAGTGGTGTCAAAGATCTTATGTGTAAGACTAATGTCATATAACCATATAGAACCACAATCTCTCAATGACTATAACCATAACCCATATATGATGAATATAACCCATATGTGAAAAATATATATAAACCTAACAGCGGTATCAGAGCCGATGGTTCGGAGTGACTGACTGCATAACCATAACCATAACAAAAAAGGGGTCACTCATACACCTGAAGGGAAATATATCCATATAGAAAAGACAAAGTTAAACACTATATAAGAATAAAGACCTATAACAACATTGCCTTAAGGTTTTGGTGTAAAAGTGGTGTCAAAGGTCTTATATGTGTAAGACTAATGCCATATAACCATATAGAACCACAATCTCTCAATGACTATAACCATAACCCATATATGATGAATATAACCCATATGTGAAAAAAATATATATAAACCTAACAGTTTTCTATATACATTGCAACTTGTGAGAGTAAGAACTCTTTAAACTCTAATAGAGTCAAGAAGCTTGGTGTACATAAGCGAAGCTAGATATTTTCTTATAAGAATTACAAGTTAAATGATTTGATTGTAAGACGACTTATTCGAGTTGTTAGAATGGGTTTTGATGTCAGTTTTTTAATTATAAATTGAGAAGTTTTGAATTAAATGATTTAGTGTGATTAAGTCATATTGGCTCACTATGACAACTTTTCACAACTAAATATATCACTTTTGGCATAAAGGATTATAAATGCCTAACCAATTAGAGAATAGTACATGTCAATTATGTTTTTTGAAACTATGCAAACTCAATTTGAGCAAGTCATATTTTCATTTATAAAAATTCGTTTATTTAAGATCTAAAGAGCATTGCTCGTTGGGCGAGAAAAAACTCGTTGGGTGAGCCTTTAAATAGGACTCATAATGTTTTTGTTAGCTAGGAGAACCAATCTCTAGTTAGATAGAATTGGTTCTTGAGCAAGTCAAGTCTCGTTGGGCAAATTTCTCCTAATGGTTGGAGTTATTGGACAAGTCACATTCTCTCTTAATAATTTTTTTTTTATAAAATCTTCTAGTGTTCATGCACTTGGTGACTCAAATTCACTCGTTGTGTTGATATATTTGCAAGCAATAAGTATTTTATTGTTCTCTCTCAAGAGACTTGTAAAACGCATGACAACTCTCGCAATTGATGACTTAATTAGACACAAAGTTCACAAAAACATTAAGAAACTTTTTTTGTATTTTTATCAAACAATTGGTGTGCAATAAGAAAATTAACATAGAGTATTTACAATTGTCAAGATTAGATTTCATTCGCTTTATTATCATGCATTCACAAACATCTCAGTTCCATATTCAAGTCAATTAACTCACAAGATTACTCAAATCTTATTCCTAGTGACTTTTAGCCTGTGATAACTTATCAAGTTTCAATTCCTTGAATCATCAACAAGTGAAATCATGCATTAAGTTCAAGAGTCTTAAGATTACTAATGAATCATATTTTATCTCTAGATACAAGCTTCATCTAGGTTCAAAAGACATTTGCCAACACCTCAAGAACCACAAACAAGCCATGGGTGATCAAACCACAACAAGCATTAAGCGCAAAAATCAAACACTAACTTGAATTGGAAAAAAACATATATATTAACAACACAATTTTACACAAGAATTCAATGTTTTACATCTAATCTCAACAAAATAGAAATTTCTCTCCATAGTGAAAAAATTGGGTTTTGCAAAATTGAAGAACAAAGAAGAAATTATAACCATAAAGTATAAGCAATATCTCTTCCAAGGTTCTTGACAACTACTTCGTGTTCCAATTGGGCCTTTCATTCGCATCTCTGCCTCCAATTTTGTAGCTCATCATCCTCACCAACCCAAAAGGGGTAAAATCTCCATGGATGAAGAAGGAGACCTAAGAAGAAGAAGAAGGGAGAGTTTCCCAACACCCCTAGTAGCCTTTAAGAGCATCTCCCAAGCACCCAAGGTGTTTCTATTCATGCAAAATGAGGAATCACCTAAAACTCTAGTAGAAACATAATTAAATAACCATATTCGCGTATGAGGGTCGACAATCTCGCCCAACGGCTTCATTCTCACACAACGAGGCCTCAAATTAACGCTCTCAGACTTGTAACCGGTTGGGCGAGTCATATTTTCACCCAATGACTCAAATACTGCAGTTATGTACTGTCATTTTTGCCCAGCGAGTCAGCCTGACACCCAATGGTGGTTTTTTGGCCTTTCGGGGGTGGTCCAAGGCAGTATATACCTATAGGTGAGTCCTTTCTGCATGTTTGCAGTGCTGGGTGTGATTTCGGTGCCTCCCGATGTGGATATTTGTCTAAAAATCAATCTTTCTTGTCCAATCATGCTTCCTTGAGTTCGAACTTGATTTTCTCCACCAGAATTGCTTCCTATTGTTTTATTTCACACCCTCATAATAGAGATTAGAAGTAAAGAAAGCATAAAATAAAGAAGATAGAAAACACTAAAAAAATAAGATACACTTGAGAATTAAACAAGTAAAAGCTATGGAGAAGTTGATTTTATTCACGAAACAAAACACCAATAAAAGGTAGAAAACAACGCTATCAATTTGGCTAAGTGAGTATAATTCTGACTAAGCGAAATTTAACATGTGCTCAATTCGTAAAGCACGCCAAATGTCGACTAAGCGAGATAATGCCTTAAGAAGTTAAAGGAAAGGCTTGAATAATACTTTGGTCCATATTTTCGTTAAGTTTGCTCAATGTGGTCCTTTTTTTTTTCTTTTATGTGTTCAATAATATCTCAATTCTTGTAAATTTTAGTTAATTTGGTTCTTTTTGGTAACGACATTTAAATAGTCAACGAAAAGTGAACAATATGTGCCACGTCTTATTTTGTAGTTTATTTTTATTTATTTTTAATTTAAAATAAGTTGTCCATGTGAATATAACACACTAACATGTGGTATTTATATTGACTTAACAATGACTTGACACATGGCATTGTTAGTGTCACATGGCACAATCCTGACTTCACACATGGACATTTTTTCAAATTAAAAAAAATAAAAAATTTAAAAGAAAAGTAAAAAATAAATAAAAAATCACGAACTGACACGTGACACACACCACTCACCTTCCGTTGACGATTTAAACGTCGTTACCAAAAATGACCTATTAGAATATAATCAGCGGTTACAAATTTCTAAGAAATCAACCGTTACATAATCTCATAAGTTAGGGTGATTGATTTCATATTATTACGAGCCTTTATTGTAATTGATTCCATTCAATAGTATAAATGCATATTGTGTGGTGTGCATTAGCAACACAATACATTTAGAACATATACAATTCTACATGACCAAATTGACAAAAAATGAAACCTTATTGAATACGCAAAAAAAAAGGACCACAATGAACAAACTTGACAAAAATAGGGACCAAAATAGTATTTAAGCCTTAAAGAAATAAGTTTTAAAATACTAAAATTGGTTTATCTTTCACTATTTTGTTATATTTGATTAACACATCGCATTTGGATATTATATTAATGCAATGAAAATTAATTTTGATTTATTAGCATTTAAAGTGAGATGAAATATTTAGGATTGATTATATTTGTGAAACCCCCTTAATTAAACCATCTTTTTCTCTCTCACTATAAACCTCCAGTAACACAAGAACTTCCACCCTCCATCTCTGCTCTCAAGTTCTCCTGTCCTGGTTCTCTTATTTGATCAATTCCCTCACCAATTCCTTGCATTCTGTGACCAGATTCTGGAAGATCAGACTCAACGGAACCCTCTGGTGCTTCATCCCTCAGCTCCCTTCCTCCTCGGTAGGTTCCAGTTTTCGTTGTAGTTCAATTCCAGCTAGAGTCCATTTGGTTGTCTTTGAATTCTAGGTCTAATTATGAGTTTCCCTTTTCTCTATGGCTTGATGATGAACTTCTAGGTTAATTTGAGACCTCTGCCTCCTTGGTACCCATTTCAAAACTCCACCAAGCTCAAATCTTAGCAAAAGAGGTAAGGGAAGCTAACCTTCACTTAAATTTCGAGTAATTAGGATCCTTGTATGTTTGGATGGGATGATTCTTAGCTTAATTTCCTTTTTGAACTGCCTGTGGTGTGTAATTGGATGGTGGTGTGAATTTCGTAACACTGCATGTGAAGAACAGTGTGGAAAACCTGATAATTTCGCCCAGGCGAGTGGCTCTCGCCTAAGTGAAAGTATCAGGGAGTTGCCTCTGATTGTTGCGTGAGGTCTCGCCTAGGCGAGCTGGGGTCGCCTGAGCGAGATATCTTCTCGTCTAAGCGAACCAGCCTTGCCTGAGCGAGAACCCGCTCAGGTGTTCTAGTTGCCCACTGTAAGGGGTCTCGCCCAGGCGAAAGTAGTCTGCCTAAGCGAGATTACTCCCTAGCCTAGGCGAGATTCGCTAGCTTAGGCGAAATTCACTACAGGGTTATGTTTTCTTCTCTGTTTTAAATGAACAACAATGTATTGATTGAGATAAGATGATGTTTACTTACAATATGTTGGATGATAATGATTTGTAGTGTATGCATATAATTGTATGATGAAAGTTTGTGGAATGAGGATTGTGGAAGGATGAGATGAACTAGGATTTCATGGGAATTCCTAGGAAAAGTACTTAGTGTGTGTAAGCATTTAAGGACTTAGTTTTGGTTGGCATCTTGACGCTCTAATAATCCATTAAGACTCATGTAGAGTGTGATGGGTTATATCGTGAGGAGTAGCAGGAGGTCCTAGTCTATGGACCCGATCAGTCATAGACGCAAAGGGGACTTACCTTGGGAGTGGTTGGGTGATAACCCCTTGAGCCTAAACTCTGCAGAGTTTAGGAACCTTCACAGGTGCAAGCTACCAAGAGATCCAATATGCTTACATAATCTGGATATTGAGTTAGCGTCGGTACTTATTTATCTTGTAGAGATGATTTGAATTAATTTATGATATGTGTCAAATTATTTATCCGTTTTATTCATGACTTTCCTCTTATTTTATGAAGTGTTAGCTTACCCTTCTTGCCTAGCATGTTTTTCCTTGAATGTCTTCTTTTGCGATGACCACCTGCGACTTGGTGTGAGCAGAGAAGAATCCAGGTGATGGTACTCCTCCCTCGGACCGGACCTGATCTGTGGCTCCTGGTGTTCATTTTGTTTTGGACTCGTGCTTTTAGAATAGAGCATTTTGGAATGTATAAGTTATAACTTTCCTTAAGTTTGTTTCTGAGAGTAGTACAAAGGTTTAAAAACAGGTTATTTTGGGATTACTGTATTAAACTTTTGTATGGCTTTTCTGACTATCTGTTTTACTCTATCATAATATGATATTTTGTTTAATAGCTGTAAAGACTATTTAATGGGATGTTACAATATTTGATGATTTTTTATCAAGGTTTATGTGGAATGTGTGATCTATATCTAGAATGTGTGATGATCTAATTTCGTATATGAATCCATAGTCCAATGCATACACTAAAGTAACACCACCATAAAATCTTCTCATGAGACCAATGGAATTACGTTAAATATATACAATGCTCATATATATATATATATATATATATATATATATATATATATATATATATATATATATATATATATTCACAAACTCATTATCATCATAGTTTCACTACAATACTTTCACATTCACGTACATCCTCAATCATTTTTTTCATATTCACATATCATTAATTTCATCTCAAATTCCAAATATCAAACAATCACATTTTGCAACAACATAGTAAGTCAAGTCTCAAAATACCAACATCATTCATCCATAACTTTATACATCATACTTTTAAAATTGACTCAGTCAATCACAGGTTAAAAATAAGGAATTAAAATTTTGCAGCATTCTCGCTTGAGCTAGAAATTCTTGCTTGAGCAATCAGGGCTCTTGCTTGAGCTAGAGATTCTCGCTTAAGCGACAGAGACTCTCGCTGAAGTTAAAGATTAAATAGAAACAAAAAGAGTTCCAGTGGTTTTCTCGCTTAAGTTAGAAACTCTTGCTTGAGCACAAGGCCTCTCATTTAAGCTAGAAATTCCCACTTAGGTTAGAAATTCTCACTTAAGCTAAAAGTCGAAGAGAGAGCAAAGTGAAAATTTCTGGCTATTTTCACTTAAGCTATATCTTTCTTGCTTGAGCTAGAAGTCTCTCGCTTAAGCTAAAAATTCTCACTTAAGCTAGAATAACAAATTTCCACCATTTTCTCAGCATGCAAAACAAAAAACGATAAAAAAGCACAAACCACTCCAATTCAATACACCCATTAATTCAACACATCAACACAATTAATAACCAAGATAAGCAATTCATTTCGAAATTTTCAAGAAACCTAGCTCCCCTTACTTCAAACGTTAACCAAGATTGAAACAACGAAGAACCCCTTAAATGATTTTTGAGCTATAAAATCCCAATTCAACCTAAAGAAACAAAAACCCAAGAACACATGAAAGAATTAGGGCTTTGATCATGATCAAAGCGGAATTAAAACCCCAAAAAAGAAAAAGGAGGTGGATGTCAAATTATCAACTTACTCGAAGGAATAAATTATTCGGGTGGTTCGAAGAGAACTCCGCCACGAACCCAAGTCTGCCCTCTGATTTAAGAAATGATGAAAATTCATATAAGAAAAGAGAGGATCAAGGTTGAGTTAAATGAAAAATGTTTCCGAGTTTGAAAGAAAAAGAGGGACATGTGTTCTTTTAGAAACTGAGGCAGTTGAGATGAGTTTTAAAAGAAAATGGGTTTCACAACAATCCTTTATTAGTATTTTTTACCATTTTTTCATAATTTTTTATTATAATTATTTACTACTTTCAACATATAGGTTAACAATTTGATCTTTTTAAAAATTAGAATATTGTTTAATAATGTTTAAATATTTTGGATGTTTAATTTTTTTATTTGTCAAATTATGTAGATTGACACTTTAATTTTCAACTACCAAACTACTATTTTCATAATAATGTTTGATAAAATAGGTGAACACTTTGATTGTATTATCATAAAATAATAAGTATATTAATCCCCATTTATTGTATTACAATAAATATATAAAATAATTTTATGGATCTAACCAAAACCACATTATAAATCAATTACAACTCAATATTTATTAATTAAATCTAAATACATCAAGATAAATTCTCAATGTAAAAGACATATTAAATAGTAAAAAGTAGTAGTGGCCTTAAAATATGACAATCAATTTTTTTTTAATAAAATTTATATTATAAAAGAAATATTTGTATTGATCGAGTTTCATTTTATAAGAACCACTATTTCTCTAAAACTTTTATCTAAATCTTTTCTCTAGTTCTTAGGCTCCACCCTTCTTCATTTCTTTAGATCTTTTATCTAGAACCACCGATCCTTATTTGCATTCTAAATCCTAAGAATCCTGTCACAAGTATGCACATCAACCAATGTTTTCACCTTAAATGTATGGCTTGCTCTTACTTTACTACATAAAATTAAAAATCCACAATTCTTTCATTTTGTACTAAGTACTCCTTAAGAGTTTGTTTAAACTCTTTTAGTGAACAAAACTCCATCCCCACTTTGAATATGAAGTCTTTTCTCATATATTCCCCTCCATTGTAACGCAAAAACCTCTCTCTTGATGATTCAATTTTTTCCATGTGAAAAAACATAATTGAGAAACCCATTGTCAGCAAAAAGAAAAATCCTACCTTCATCAGGCCAAAAGGAAAACATAAATGCAACAAAAAGGAACCCCAAATGCAAAGGAAACGAACCCTAAATGCAACAGAATGAAACCCCAAAAGCAATGAACCATACCTTCATCTTCAACACGCAACGTGGATCGTTTGCAGCACGCGATTACTTCGTCTTCAACACATGATTACATTCTATCAGTAGTAAACCCTTTCTCTGTAACCACAAACCAATTCCTTTGTCACGATTTCAGCTAAGTTCTTCGTTGTACAATGGTGGTCGTCACGATTTCTCAGTCTCAAATTTATTCTCTGCCAAACAATTTGACCATAGTAAAACCTTAAAGGTCAAAACACGCATTTCAATTATCTCATTTTGGAAAAAAAAATTAAAACCGCTAAAGGTTAAAACACATCTTTATTTAAAAAAAAAGTTAATTAAAAAAAAACACGTGTCAAAGATGTGTCCACACAGTGTCACAATATCTGCTAATGAGGTGGAACGACGTTTGTCATGCAAGATTAATTTTAACGCCATTCAAAAATATAGACAAGAAATAATGATTTTAAAAGTGCAAAACCAAACAATGACCAAATTTCGACCATGAACCATTTTCAAATTAGGGTTAAACTTAAGGGACCAGACACATTTTTCCAAAGTAAAAATATTAACAATACCGATATATAAAATACTTTGTGAATCATAATCTAATATAATAGATTCTCCTGCCTTAATTCTTATACTCTTAATTTTCATACTTTAGAAAGAGAACAATACACTCTCATCAAGAAAATAATGAAAGTTAACTTTAGAAAGTTAAAAGAAATTATTTGTTAAATAATAAAATTTAAGAAAACAATAAAATAATTAAGACTCTAATTTATATATTTAATATAGTTAAAAGACCTGTGTCACACATAGTTTGTTTTAAAATTTAATATTTGTATACATTGCATTGAAAATGGCAGAGTGAATGGAGTGAAACTGCCTTTAACAAACTTGATATTTTTAAACATATCCAGAAGCTAAAAGCATAAAAAAAGAAAAACAGAACACATGAATGAGAGGATATAATTGGAGAAGCATGAATAAATATAAACACAATCTCATAAAGAAAAGCATCACCACATTCTCCTACATTTTCAAAGTAAACAAGGTTAAAATACTTTTTTTGTCTCAATTTTTGTCAATTTTATTCAATTGAGTTCTTTTTTGTTAACACCGTTTAAATCATTAATGGTCATGCACAGTAACTGCCACGTGTCACTTCGTGGTTTTCTTGGATTTTTTTTAATTTTTTGAATTTTTTTAAATGTTCACATGTCAACCCAATAGTGTGCTACATGTCAAAGTCAATGTTCTATATTCAATTTGATCCCTATATTTGTTATTTTTATTTAATTTAGTTTCAATTTTGTTTAAAATTGACCAATTTTGTCCCTATTGAAGATATGACCAAATTTAATTTTTATATCAAAGTTATAATGATGTGAATTTTAATATAATATATAAAAATATTTAATTAAAACTATGAATTTTAATATAAAAATTAAATTTGATTTCAATTTGGAGAGGGATCAAATTGGTTCATGTTAACGAAAATTGAGACTAAATTGAACAAAAATAATAAATATAGGGACCAAATTGAATATAGAACATTGACTTTGACATCTGACACACGGCTGGATTGACACGCGAACATTTTAAATAAATTTTTAAAAAAATTTTAAAAATTTAAAAAAATAAAAAAAATACAAAGTGACACGTGGCAATTATGTTAATGACCGTTAATGATTTAAACTATGTTAGCAAAAAATAACCCAATTAAATAAAATTAACAAAAATTGGGACCTAACACAAAATCAAAATTAGAACTTATTTGATAAAATTTGATGAAAATTTGAAAAAAAAAAATATATTTTAACAAGTAAATAACAACTCGAATGAAATTATCGCTAAACCTAAAAGTCATCGTATTTGTACCCAAAAAAAAAAAAAGAGAGACCAAAAGTAATACAATGAAATGAAATTCTGACAAAAACCTAAGACTTATGATATTTGTACTTAAAAAAAGGACAATCAAAGTAATACAAAATATTCCCAACAAACAAAAGAGGAGAAAGGCAATGGAATAGGAAGAAGCACAAATTTGATGAAGAACAAAAATTTATGAGATGGATGAAGATCAAAAGAACAAGAAACTGCTAAGACAATTTTATACAAAACATCTCAAAATAATTGTTAATGTTTAAAAAATCAATAAAAAATTACCATGAAGACTAAAATAGAAATAATAAATATTTACATATCTTTATATATAACTACATATGTATAAACTTTTTTTTATAATATTTTTACTTTTTAAAAGGTTAGTAATAAATAACACATGTAACTTCAAATTGTATTACATCAAAAAATATAAATAATTTTTTACTTTATTCATTCTCTTTAAATAATTAATTTAAAACTTATACTAATTATTTTAATTAATTATTTCAAATTATTTTTTGACAACTTTAATTTTTAATCTTTTTATTTTTCCTCCCGGATTTAGAAAAATAAAAAACAAAAAAAAAATTATGTATCTATCTAGAAAATAATATTGAAATAAATGTACTTTAAAAATAACATTACATTAGATCTATTTAATTAATTTTTGTTTTAAAAAAAAAGATTATTACAAAAATCTGAGAAATTTACTTAACTTAAATATAATAATTTACTCCAACAAGCTTAATGTTGAAGTAGGCATGTGGGTAACTTGTAAATTTCACTTTTATATTCTATTCCTACACAAAAGAAACTCAATGTTGAGCTGGCGTTTCATCATTGGCTGTTAGATTGCAGATTATCGAGCTTTGTGCACACGCACAAGTGGAATTCCTTTTATACCCTTGCAAGTTGTAACTTATAAAAACACCACTAGGGTTGCATCTTCACTCTCTTGGAATTACTCAATATTTTAAGCACGCGATCTAGGATAAAAGAGTCTCTCTATCACACTTTTTATTCTTCTCTTTCTGTCTCTCTCAGCACTCTCTCTCTTTCTCTCTCTTCCCCCTTTCAGGTTTCAACTCTGAAGCTATCCATGGCCAATCGCTGGCTCAGACCCGAGGTGCTTTTTCATCCATCATGGGGCGATTTTTATTCCACCATTTTAGTTGTAGGGTTTCACCGATTTTGATGTTTGTTTTCAGGTGTATCCGCTGTTCGCCGCTGTTGGTGCTGCTATTGGGATCTGTGGGTTTCAACTGGTTCGTAATATCTGCATCAACCCTGAAGTCAGGTCTATCTCAATTTATTTCTTTTCTTTTAGTTCTAGGTTTTTGGTCTTTCAGTTTAGGATAAATTATAATTTTGTCCAGATATGCGATATGCGATTTGGTCCTCCTATTTTTAGTTTCATTTTTTTTTTGCGGTTTTAGTTTCAGATTTTTAATTTTGGTTAAATGCTCAATTTTGCTGATGTTTTATATGTTTTGTTTTAGACCGATTAAATCCTTGGCCTGATATAAAATTGTGGTCTTGATTGGATACGTGGACTTAAATCGGAGAAAACGATAAAACCAAAATCATGGACTGGGATTTGAAATTATTGAATTTGATCTTATGTAGTTAGGGTTTTTTCTAGTTTGGATGGGATTGTCTGAATTATATGTATTTGAGATCGTTTGTGAACTGTTTAGTTTTTAAAATATTATAAATTGTTATGCTTATAGTTTGAAGGGTTTTCAAATATCATTTTCCTTAAAAATAAAACCTTAAAAATAAAAGGGTGAAGGAAAGGTGGAAAACAGAACTGGAGGGAAGGTGATGATTATAGATAAAAATTATTCCTTTGACTAGTCTTGTCAAAAACAAATTGAAGAATCAGTATGATTGTTGACTTGATTCATTCAGTGTAGAATGTTTGGGAAATAAGTACTTTTTTTAATTATGTTTTAAATAGTTGATATGCAATTTGATCCTTGAAAGTGTCACTATATGTCTTTTGTCTTTGTAAGTAGTGGTATATACAATTTAGTCCCGGATTACTCAATCTTGGTGTGGCCTTCTCAGAGACTAATTAGTGCTCTAAAGTGTAAATATGTGCATATTGCTCTGTGAATGTATTAATTTTGCTTACACTGTATTCACATTGTGGTTATATATTTGTGATTAAAGGAGTCAAAGGACTAAATGTGATTTTAGGACTTAATTTTGCACATGTAACACCTGGACAATTTTGGGACAGACTAAATACGGTATCATTTCAAAGATCAAACTGCATATTAACTATTTTTAAAGTAAGTGGGATCAATCCCAATGGAAGCTTCAGGGAACAGCCTCTATTGGAATAGTGGATTAATTTTTATCATGCACTGAATCATTCGTCATCATAATAGTTTTTCCTGTTGTTAGTTAGTGTTTCACTTATTAAAGGAAAATAATGGATGGTTGTTTTGTTCTTGTCATGTATTTAGGGTGAACAAGGAGGGAAGGAAGGCCGGAGTGTTGGAGAACTTTGCTGAGGGAGAGAAGTATACCGAGCATTTCCTAAGGAAGTATGTGCGCAACAGATCTCCAGAGATTATGCCCTCCCTCAACAACTTCTTTGCTGACCCAAGTCGCAACTAAGTTGCTTTGAATAAACAAAGTTTGATGTGAGATGTGAATTCTATTATGTTAAAGACAGTTTTTTAATCGTGCATTAGACAAAAAAATGTGATTACTTTCTCTGGCCGTACAGTGAGTTTGCTGTGCTTGAGAATAATGATATTGGTTTCGATGCATTAATGATTGCTGTCCTTTTATTGCCATAATGGTGTCTAACTTTTGCTGCTGAAGTCTGGGGCGAAACTGGTTTTGAAAATAAAATAGGGCGTAGTATTCCTCTTTCCTAGGCAGATAACATGGGAGCAACAAATAGCTCTTGTTGAAAGGGTTTGCATCCACACCCCCAGACTCGTGGGTTTTCTATCTATTAACACCTTAATCAATCCTTGAAAATTAGTCCTTGTGTTTTTAGTTGTTCTACTCGTTGAGCTTATGTTTTTTTTTGCATTGTATCTTCATAATCCTGATTGCTTTTCTTATTGAATCAGCATGTGCAGATTTAAAATATTAATTGTGAACCTATTCTATGATCAAATTGAGATTTCAGTCAAGGCGTAGAGAATTGAATGTTCGGACAAAGTGTTTATCGGAGTATCTGCTGTTGAAGAATATTAGTTTCTAGCAATGCTTGATTGGAATAAGGTTTGAGTTTCTGCTTTCAAAATCAATACGGTAGTTGTGTCCATTATTCTCAAAACATTTAAGTTCCTCCTAGATTAAAATTTTCAAAATAAAAGTTCACATCTTTTTAAGAGAAATCAAACGTACATATACATACATACACACAACATATATGTCTATCACAACCCAAAAACGAAAGAAAAGGCTTTCTCTGACACTTTTACGTCTATCATTGCTAAGAAGCTCCTTTTAAAATATCTTCTGCATTCGTGTAACAAATTTAGTCAAACACAAACCATATAATAGGATAAGTTGGATTTTTTATAAGATAGAATAATTGTAATTAACATAATTTATGCAAAAACATATTTTGTAAGTTCATAAAAAACCAGTGACTATACACACACTAGTCCATGTGGATGCATCTCATCATAACCATTTAAATTCACATCAAGATTCATGCATGTGGTTGCATCTCATCATAACTATTTAAATTCACATGCCTAAACATTATTATGCATCCAATAGATTTAAAGATTTTGCACTTGTTGTATTATTGTATCGATTATCAACGTAGTGTTACTTTCCAAAACTTAGTACTTCTTATGTGAAAAGACAAATCTCTTACCCGTGAGATATAATTCTTGTTCGCACTCCACTCCAAGTTTAGAAAAATTCATCAACTCTTATTACCTAATGTCTTCTTCTTTACAAATATAACATTAGTAGAATCAATAGAATTTATTATCAAATAATCATTCAATGTATAACCTATCACCTTTAAACATAGTATTTTCTCCTTAGAAATAATTACTTTTACATTATATAAATACCACATCAATATACTCTAATAGATTGGATATCACTCGTCGACTCTACTCAGCTGCTCATACACCAATAGTAAGTTGTGGCCAAAGCCCTAACTCTATTGGGCCACATACACACTCATACAATAGATTATGGTTAATCACTCTAATTCTACTCGGTCACACACATATACACACATAGAGTAGATTATAGCTCAATACCCATACTCTACTTCGTCACACATACACTTACACAAAAATTAGTAGATTATGACTTAATACATTGGCTCTACTCGGCCTCACACATCATAAATCATACACATTTTTAAAAGCCTAAAAAAGAATAAAGTTTTCTCACCCAAAATATTTCCCTTTTGCTTAGCAAAAATGTAAGCTTGTCTAGTGAGACAAAACTAAGGATTTTTAAAAATCAAGGCTTGTTCAACGAGCGTCCACACTTGCCTAGCGAGTTACCTTTGGAGGTATACTTGTCTAGTGAATTCTAACTCACTCAATAACCAATTTGACTCAATTGTTATCTTAATTCAATTCACTACTTGTACAATTGAAATATGTTTCATAGGTATCAAATCACTCTCCACATTTTAAGAATCAACATCAAAATCCACTTTAACAATTCAACTCAATATTCAATATCAATTATATACCAAAATTTCTCAAACAGCTCATCTCAATTATAGTAATCACAACAGTTCTATACCATATCAACCAGCACAAAAGAAATTATAAGAATTTAAACCAACTTCTTTTATCTGAACTAAGTCTCTTGAGTCTAATGGAGCTCAAGATCTTCTATTTTTATTGGATAATATACTTGTACATAGAAAACTCATAACAATGATATCAACATATCTTAACAATTTTGGACAAGAAAAGATTCATCTTTGTGTTTATCATAAAGATTTATGACTGAAAACTCATATCAAAGATTTATCCATATAATTAAAATGTCTATTGATAACCATTATTGTTATATTGTGACAATTAATTTGCCATTCAAATTGCTTCTAATAAGATCTTTCGCGAACATATCAAGCACATTGAGATTGATATTCACAATATTTATACAAAAGTTGTACATGGCTTCCTTAAGCTTATTCTCATCTCATCCTTGCTACATATTGTTGATACACCAAGCCCTTACCTCCTGCCTTGTAAAAAGTTCATCTCTCCATATTGGAAATGAAAAACATTTATTCCCAGCTTGAAGGGAGCTAAAAGCATTGCTCTTCTTCTTTGCTTCTGCATTGCCCTTAGTATTTTGTCATATGGTCAATGCTCTTCTGCTTCTGTTTTTCTTTGGATATATATATTCTTGTATCAAATACTCTTAGAGTGTTGACCAATTATATTCTTTTCTTTCTTTTAATAAAGAAGTTTTCTCTATCCTTTTCTTTGTATCTTCTTTCTCTCCTTCCTCTGGGTGCATCTTTTTTTATTTTCTTGCTTTTTTCCTTTATTGGGCTCTACAACTTTTCATCATGGACTAAGAGAATTCTAATACTTATTGTACACATTTTAATTATAATATATTTTGTGCAGTTGAAATATTTATTTATTTGTTATACGTTTAAATTGTATATAATTATTATTAATACTTATAATGGACAAACTAAAATATTAGTAAGAAAATAACTACAAAATCATTGAGTTATGTTTGAATGGTTGGAATTCAAGATAGATACACATAAGTTCATGTTCCTTTCATTTAAATTGAGATGTGAAGATGAGTTTCAACCTGTGAGTCAACCTGACTCACCACGGGTTCGAACTAGGTTGAATTGAGAAAAATTCAGTTTTCTCAAAAGTGTGTTGAACTCAACCCAACTCACTTAACCCATGGGTTAAACAGGTTTGAGCTGGGTTGAAGGTGGGTTGACCCACTTAACCTACCAATATTTTTTTACAATTTTTTTTAATAATTATTTACCACTCCTAATTATATAGGTTCAAATTTTATATTTTTAAATGCTAGAATGTTGTTCAATACTATTTGAATTGTTTGAATGTTCAATTAATTTAATTGTCAAGTTATAAACAAAATTTTCTAATTAGCATGACAAAAATGTATAGTTTTTTTTTTTTATTTATATCTTGTTGAATAACATGATAAAAAATGTGTAATATTAATCATATTTTCTTGGACTATATGAACACTTTCTTGGAAACAATTCATCATATATTGGTGGTGAACATGATGAAGACATTGATTATTGATTTTATTATGATTGTCATCTCGTGGTTTACTTAATAAATTATTTAAATATTTGAATACTTAAAAATAAATACATAAATAATGTTTTTTATATGGATTGGTGAGCCAATCCACTTAATCCACCAACCCGTGGTGGGTTGAGATGAGTTGCAAAATTTTTGACTCACCATAAAGTGAATCGAGTTGGATTCAGTCATTTTCAACTCAGCTCGTTGTGAACCAACCCGTGTGAGTCGGGTTAGCTCACTTTTGACATGTCTACATTTATACCGATACATGTTGATACTTATATACATGACAACATGGTAAAAGTTTTTATATAAGGATACGTATGCATTGTTTGTGTATAAGTAGTGAATAGATTGAGTAATGAAGATCAATAAATAGTATTTTATAAGTTTACTGAGTCAAAAATCCCGTTGGTCATGAATGAGTAGAGTAGTTCAAGGCACTCTTGTAAACGACGTGAACTTTAAGACAAAGAGCTTCAACTTGATGAGCGTGACCATGACCATCGTTTGGAACGAAAATTTGGAAATATTTCTCATTCTCCAATAAACTCACACTGGAATTGTCATCTGTTGTTTCAGAAATGAACTTGGTGGTGTCATGTACAGAGTTCAAAAGAAGATGGAGAAAGCCCACATAAAATGATGCTATATATTGTAGAATGTTTTGAGTAAGAAAAATACAACTGCAGCAGCAAGGAGGGGAGAGGGAGGGGAGGAGTGATGAGAAGGTTGGGTAGCAGCCACGGACGGGAACAATAA
Organism: Vigna unguiculata; assembly: GCF_037176805.1. Lineage (NCBI taxonomy): Eukaryota > Viridiplantae > Streptophyta > Magnoliopsida > Fabales > Fabaceae > Vigna > Vigna unguiculata. The sequence goes on from NC_140800.1 coordinate 9,636,305, forward strand.
GGAAGGGTGGGGAGGAGGAGAGAATAAAAATAACACAAATAGTCCACACGTGCCAACACTGTTCGTTATATATGTCATATAGTTTGTTAAATAAAAAAAAGTTAACTTTAGATAAGAGTTGTCAAAACGGATAATTCGGTCTGACCCAACCCACTACGGATTGGCCACTTAGTAAGCCAATTCAATCCAGTTTACTTATTAGTGAGCCAACAAAATTCAAACCCGATCTGGCCAACCACAAGTTGGTAGGTTAAACGGGTTGACTTGCGGGATCACTTAATTAATTTTTTTTTTCGTATAAAAAAAAATAAATTATAATTATGATTAAAATATAAATAAATTTCAATAAAATCTAAATACAATCTAAAAGGATGTTAAACTCCAAATACAAACCAAAATCATAAAAATACAAATTACCAATGTGTTGGTTAAAAAAAAAAAATCTAACCTTACCTAGATGCAAAACCCAATATAATAAAAAACACTTATGTGACCCTTCATTTGCGAGTCGTTGAGCCAATCTGGCTTATCACGGGTTCAACTCGGGTGAGCTGGATTCTAGATAAACCAGGTCAAAAATTAACTCATGGTAGACCGAATTGGCTCCTGAGTTTCAACTAGGAATGGCAGCAGGTCGGGTCGGGCACGGATAGTGTCTACCCGCAACCCGACCTACCAAAAACATATCCACCCGCTACCCGCCAGGTATCAGCTTAAAAAATATCCGTGGATATTTTTAAAACTCGCGGGTACCCATGGATACCCGATACTCACAAATATTTAAAAAATATATATATTTTATAATTTTTTTAATTTAAAATTATAAAAATAAAATATAATTAAATTAAATTTTAATTATAATTAAATTTGACATAATAAAATATACTGTTAATGTTAATTTTAATTAAATTCAACTTAATAAAATATAAATTAAATTTTAATTTTAATTTTTTGCGGATAACGGGTACCCGCGAGTACGGATAGTATGATACCCGCATCCGACCCATTTATAAGCGGGTATTAAAATACCCGCTACCCGCTATTCGCGAGTAATAAATACCCGCAGGTACTAACTACCCGTCATGGATTTTATCCACAGATATCCGCAAACACGATTATTTTTGTCATCCCTAGTCTAAACATATTCTAAGAGCTTTACGTTAGATGATTATGATTAAATTCATGCTTTTATAATGTATAGGAACTAATATTAACAAAAAAACTAATATTAATAACGTTATTAGTATATTAATAAATGAGTTAATAAATTAGTGATTTAATAAATATAAATGAGTATATACTAACTTATCTTATGAATCGGTCAATTTATATTTGTTGTTGAATTAATACTAATAAAATTCATAAATATTTTTACGTAAATAAAAATAAAACAATAAATTATTATTTTATTATTAATAATTTTTATATAAGTGTATATTATATTAATAATTAATAATATCATAAATTTATCTACAAATATGAATCGAGAATAATGTATTTCTTAAAATAAGTGAATTTTGATAATTTTATTGTCCTAATTAGTTTTTACATTACTACTAATTTTTTGTCTAAACATCTCATAAAACATATTATATATATATATATATATATATATATATATATATATATATATATATATATATATATAATCACATACATCACAATTATCAAAGTCAAGAGATCGCTCAGTTCATTTTTATGCTACACTTCATCAACAAATCCAAATACAATAGACACTTGAGTTGATAACTTGTTCTTGATGTTATCAAATAAATGTCACTCCTCTGATGTACTCTTGTAAAGAGAATAAACAAAAATAAAGTAAAATAGGATTAAGCAAACCTATTTGTCTACCAATAAATCTGATTCAAGAACTTTCCTTAAAACATAACTTATAAGTTTGCATAATTTTTAGAAGTATAAAAATAAAAAAGGGGTTTTAAAACAATAAAAGAATAAAGAATAAAATCAAATATAAAAGAATAGGTTGGTTCCCTATCTCTTTCATAGTTGAATTATTCATTGGTTGTCGTACAATTATTATTCATTTAATTTGTAATAATGATTTCAAATAAAAAAAATAACATCAATACTTTAAACTCTTACTTTTTCTAATGTCTACATATGAGACTCTAAGACTCTATTTAGACTTCACATGTTTCAACATCTAAAAGTGAAGTCCTACTATTTTCTTTCACCTTTATAGTAAAAGAGACAAATATGTTTGAATTAACCAACCCAACATTGAGTATTCATCTTAGGTTCTCACTCGTTCTGATGCTTAAAGTGGAATCCTAGTCACATTGTTGTCATACCAATTTTCAGAGAAAAAATTCATCCCCATCTCCACCAAGTAACAAGTATATACGTGTACCCGTAATATCAGATTTCTTACTGTTTCAATATCAATTAATTATTTTTTATAAAATAATAAAAAATAATGATAAAGGAAACATAATATTATTAAATATTCAATATTAAAAGGATTATTGTTTCTTTAATATCAAATATTTAGAAATAAATTATATTATAATTATATACATTTCAAATTAGGATACCAATTAAAATCTCATGAGAGCTAAAACATTTATTAAATTTAAGAGCATTAATGAAACCTAGTTGATAAAATTTAAAAATATTTCTCAAAAAAATATAAAAAGAAAATACATATTCAAATTAAAGATTACTTTAATTGTCTATTTACTTCAATTTTTTAAATTCTAATAAAATCTCTTTTTCTTATATACAAATAAAAATTATATTACGTCACCTTGATCAAAATCATACAAAGAACAAATATTAAACTAATAATAATAAAACTTTAATATAGATCTTTCACCTTTTGATCTTCAATATATTTTAGATATTTGTTTTTTGTTTTATTTAAAATGGTAAATGAAATAAATGCGACCTTAATTGAAACATTTGTATTTAAATGTAATAAATTTCATAATTAAAATATAAATAAATTTAATAATTATTTTAAATTACTGAAATATGTTTATTTAAATATAAGAAATTTTGCAGTTAAAAAACAAATCATTTAAATAATATTTTTAAAATAATAAGAATATATTTTCTAAGTATAATAAATATTAAAAGTAATATATATATATATATAATAATTATTATTATTTAAATAATTATGTCTATGATAAATAATTTTCTTAATATAAAAAATCCTGTTAAAAATAAAATGTTGATAATTAATTTGATAGACTTATTAAAAATATATTTTTAATTATAAATTTCTTGATATAAAGTTAAAGATGATTAATGATGAATAAAGAAAAAAAATTTTAAATTATAGGGTTATTTACGATCAAGACGTCTCCCCATAATGTTGACAAGTCAAGATGATCGATAACATTGATGCGTTATTGGGTGACTTGAAGTCATCACCCAATGCATGTCAAGCTCGCATTCCATCCAAAGTCACTTTATGATTAACATGTTTCCCTAATAATATTGATAAATCAGATACCTACATGGCAGCATGAATGCATTACTAAGTAACACGTACAAAGATCTCTCAATCATTTAATGAATGTCAAACTGTCAAACTTATTTCCTGAAAGACCCAGAAAAAAAATTGAGATTAGTAAAATAAATCAGTAGGATCAGGTTTTTATTAATATTATGCAAGTTTACTTGGTTAGAGTATGATAGTAAAAGAGATTACATTTTCAAGTTTCACCTAACATATCTTTAGTAAAATAAAAGGAAAAAGATCTTAAACATTTTTAGTTAAAATATTAGAGTGTGAGTTTGGTAGAATAAAAGAAAAAAGGTTTAAAATTTCCTTTAGTGGATATATTGTGGACTAAGTTTGATAAATTTGTTTCTCTAGCATAACTTTAGTAAAATCAAAGGAAAATAGTTTAAACCTTTTTAGTTAAAACATTAGAGTGTGAGTTTCGGAGAATAAAAGAAAAAATGCTTTAAATTTCCTTTAGGGGATATATTGGGGACTATTACTATCACTAAACTCACATGCATTTATCTACTAAACTATAAAATTTTATTGGTTACACAATTTTTTTTATAATTAAAAATATATTTTTTTCATCAAGAAAATATAAAATGAATATTTAAAACTATAGAAATATAGAATTTTTGTTTAGAAAAAAACTTATTTAGACAAAATTTTATTTAGAAAAAATTAAAAAAAAAATATTTTTAAAATATAAAAAAATCAGATTTTTCAATTGAAATTAATAAAATATATAAAATAGAAAATTATTAAAATTCATTAAACATATTTTTTAGAAAACAAATACGAAAAAAGAAGTTGCATATTTTTTATGCAATTGTTTTTTTTTAATAGTAAGATGTTTTAGCTCAAAATTTGAATATGTTGCATATTCATTTTTTAAATAACTTGAATACCAAAAAACATTTCAAAATTCAGTTCAAAATTTGGTTCCTTAATAATTAAATTATTCGATAGGTTTCGGGTGCATAATCATCATCACATTGAAGATAAGACCACAATAAAAAGTTTAAAGAAAAGTGTTTTAAATTTTTTTAGTGAAAATATTCGAAGATACTTTTGATATAATAAAAGAAAAAGAGTTTTAAATATCTTTTAGTGAAAATGTTCGAGAGTGGGTTTGGTAGAATAATAAAAATTAATTATGTTTTTTGTTGATATATTAAAAAATGAGTTTGACAGAATAAAAAAAATTAAAATATTTTTAGTGAAAATAATAGATTAGTGTGGTGAAATAAAGGTAAAAAACATACAATATATGAAATGTCATGTTTTGTATAAATAGAATAATAGAATGAGTAAAAGTTGAAGATGTGACGTCCCATTTTAATAGATTACTCTACCAAATAAAGCATCACAAAATTTTAGTAACGAGAACCAATCAGATAAACATGAAACGTACGAAAAGTAACTATTACAGTCATCCATAGGAGTACTTAGAGGAAAACCTGGGCATACAACCATGCCACAACTAAAAGAAAACTAACAGAATCCAACAGTTTTGCAAAAGGAGTTGCCACTGGGCAGCCATTACAAAAGGCCCCATGGCCATGAATCTGCCCCTAAGGTCAACAAGACAGACAAACTAGATCGCACCGCTGCGTCCCCCGGATCCACCTCGAGCCTCCCTCTCATCTGCTCTCACCAGAAGGCGATCATCGCAAAAGAGGAACCATAACAGAAACACACACAAAATGCAAGGGTAAGCTAGTATAATTTGATCTTATCATGATACAACAGACAAGTACTTAAACATTCCTTAACATGCAACACAATAGGCACAGGACATCATGTTATAGCAAACAAGCAGGACACTATGACTCAATCATCCGGATACATATACTAGGATCGGATTCACTGGACGCTTGCACTCGTGGTGGCCTCTACTGCTCTGCAGAGCCATTGCCAATGGGTTTCACCCTACCACGCACGAGGTTAGCCTTTAAACGTCTAAGGCCATTATCCTGCCAAAGACTAGGGCCTCTCGCTACTCTCACCACTTGTGTCAGTTTGCTCTACTTGAGACTCACTGACCCTTTAGAGTTTCGGGATGCGATCCTTACTTGAATCCTTACCCTAATATATACACTACACGCCACCAGGAGATCTCCCCACGAGACTCATGGAATTACGCCTATCACACAACAAATTCATGTTTCATACCATATCCCCATCTTTATCTCAAAACATCTAATTCTCATTTCACCCAATAACCATGTGTAATTCATGCCATCACTCATACCAAACATACCAACCTCGTTCATAAAATCCAAGCACCCAAGTATATTCACGCACATCTTATTTAGAAAGAATATTTTAAATGGTACATGCAACAAATCATTCAAACAACCAGGAAAGCATGTCACACATTCGCAAACTCGCTCAGGCGAGACGCTGGCCTTACTGACGCAGCGGGTTCTCGCCCAGGCGAGATAAGCAACAGGGGTTTTCACGAATTCTCGCTCAGGCGAGACCTCCTCGCCTGAGCGAGACAGGGCGTCGCTCAGAACGTGGACTGGTCGCCTAGGTGAGTTCTCGTGGCAGTGAGCACTCTGATACTCTCGCCTAGGCGAGACGAGCTCGCTTGGGCGAGAATAACAGATCTCACCACAGTTCTACGCATGCAACCCAGAAACGAGCAACCAAACATCATACTTTTGATTTCCACACAAGCACAAACATTTTCCAGCTCATTTTATGCAACAACAGAAGGGAAAACAAGTACCCACAACGAAAAACGAAGAAAACTAACTTCCCTTACCTGTGTTTGAGAGCAAGAGAAACAAACAGGTCTAAAACTACAGGCACCACAGCTCCCGGAGCTAGAGCGGAGCTGAAACATGAAGGTCTGCACAAGCGGAGGTTAGGAGACCGAACCCTAAAGTACCCAAAGCGCTCAACAGCGAAGAAAAGGGAAGAAGTAAACTGAAGCTCTAGAGTTCGACTTACCAAAAGTACTGGATGGGTTAGGCTAGCTTGGAGATGGAAGATGGTATGTGCCCTAGCTGAACTTTGCTTCGTAGAGGGAGACAAGGAGGAGCTCTATTTCTGAAAAGGGAGACCAGAGGCATTGAATGAGTTCAGAGGGGGGTATAGGGGGTCCCTAAGTGGGCTGGCCTTGGGCCCACGAACTGCGAGGCCCAACACTGAAAACACTAAAAAAAAAAAATGGGGCTTACAATATCTCCCCAACAACAAAAATTTTCGTTTTCGAAAATTAAACTTACCAGAACAGATGTTGGTATGAACTCCTCATGTCCTCCTCAAGCTCCCAAGTAGAGTCACCCGTCCTCCGGTCCCATATGACCTTCACAAGACTAGTGGCTCTTCCCCTGCGCTCCTTCACTTGGCGGTCCTCCATAGCCACGGGTTGTACCACTAACTGGAGATCCTCCCTGACTTGCACATCCTCCGCCTCCAACACATGTGATGGGTCAAAAACATACTTCCGTAGTTGTGAGACATGAAAGACTGGGTGTAGATTAGCCAACTGGGGTGGCAACGCAACCTCATAAGCCACGGGCCCTATCCTCCTCAAGATCTGATACGGACCCAGAAACTTAGGAGACAACTTCCTTGAGCGGATAGCCCTCCCTACACCAGTGGTTCGGGTCACCCTCAATAACACATGCTCCCCAGCCTCAAACTCTAGGGGTCTCCTTCTTCGGTCTGCATATGCCTTCTGCCGACTCTGAGATGCTTGCAATCTATCCTTCACCAACTGCACCTTCTCTGTGGTTTGTTGCAACAACTCAGGTCCTACCAAAACTGACTCACCGTCCTGGTACCAACATAAAGGAGTCCTACACCTCCTCCCATACAAAGCCTCATAAGGCGCCATCCCGATACTCGCTTGGTAACTGTTGTTGTAAGTGAACTCCACCAGCGGTAACACCTCATCCCAACAACCAAGGTGGTCCAAGATACACGTCCTCAACAAGTCCTCCAAGGACTGAATCACCCTCTCCGACTGGCCATCCGTCTGGGGATGATAAGCAGAACTCATCCTCAACCTGCTACCCATAGCCTCCTGCAGTGCCTGCCAGAACCTGGAAGTGAACCGAGGGTCTCTGTCAGACACTATGCTACTGGGCACTCCATGAAGTCTCACTATCTCTCGGATGTAGAGCTGGGCCAACTTGGTCATTGACATTCTGAGATTCACTGCCAAAAAGTGAGCACTCTTCGTCAAACGATCCACCACTACCCATATAGCATCATGTCCTCTCACGGTGCGAGGCAAGTGGGTAACAAAATCCATGGCTATGCTATCCCACTTCCACACCGGAATATCTAAGGGTTGAAGCGTCCCACCGGGTTTCTGATGTTCCACCTTCGCCTTTTGACAAGTCAAACAGGCCGATACAAACTGTGCAACCTCCTTTTTCATGCCCTGCCACCAAAAGTTCTCCTTGAGGTCTTGGTACATCTTAGTCATGCCAGGGTGCAGACTAAGACGACTCTTGTGTCCCTTCTCAAGGATCAACTTCCTCAACTCAACATCCTCTGGTACACAAACTCTGCCTCTGAATTTCAACACACCATCGCTGCCCAAGGCAAACTCCTTGGCCTGATCCGATCCCAGTAGTTCTCTCACCTTTTGTAGACTAACATCACTTACTTGCCTCTCCCTGATTAAGCCCAAGAAGTCACTAGATATGACCAAGGTGCTACACCTGATGAATTCTGGTTCCAACTCAAACTGTAGCTTCATGTCCCTGAAACTCTCAAGCAACTCTAACTCTTTCATCATCAAGTGTGCCACATGCACTGTCTTCCTACTCAATGTGTCTGCCACCACATTCGCTTTCCCTGGATGATAGAGAAGCTCAAAGTCGTAATCCTTTAAAAACTCTATCCACCGCCTTTGCCTCATATTCAGCTCTTTCTGATCGAAGAGATACTTCAAGCTCTTGTGGTCACTAAACACACGGAACTGTGCACCATACAAGTAGTGCCTCCATATCTTCAAAGCAAAAACCACCGCTGCTAACTCTAGGTCATGAGTGGGGTAGTTCTTCTCATGAACTTTCAACTGCCTTGAAGCATAGGCCACCACCTTCCTCTCTTGCATCAAGACACACCCAAGTCCCTGATGAGAGGCATCACAATAAACCTCAAAGGGTTTACTCACATCCGGGATTACCAACACTGGAGCACTCGTCAACCTCTGCTTAAGCTCCCTGAAGCTCTCTTCACATCTATCAGTCCATGCAAACGGTTGGTCTTTCCTGGTTAGCTGTGTCAGGGGTGCTACTATCTTAGAGAACCCCTCTATAAACCTCCTGTAATAGCCAGCTAAACCCACGAAACTCCGAATCTCAGTCACCGACTTGGGACATTCCCACTGTATCACGGCCTCTACCTTAGCTGGATCCACGGCTATACCCTGAGCTGATATCACGTGCCCCAAGAACTGCACCTCTCTCATCCAGAAGTCACACTTCGACAACTTAGCAAACAATTGTTTCTCTCTCAAGATACCAAGCACTATCCTCAGATGCTCGGCATGTTCCTCATGCGTCCTGGAGTAGATGAGAATGTCGTCTATGAAGACCACGACAAACTTATCTAGAAACGGGCGGAAGATCCGGTTCATGTAGTCCATGAACAAAGCCGGGGCATTAGTCACACCGAATGGCATGACAACATACTCGTAATGCCCGTATCTGGATCTGAAAGCAGTCTTCTCAACATCTTCTGCTTTTACCAGAATCTGATGATAACCTAACTGGAGATCAATCTTGGAGAACACTGACGCCCCATGAAGCTGATCCATCAAATCATCTATTCTTGGCAAGGGGTACTTATTCTTGATAGTCAGCTTGTTTAGCTGCCTATAATCCACACACAACCTCGAGCCGCCATCCTTCTTCTTTACCAACAAGACAGGCGCTCCCCACGGTGAAGCACTCGGCCGTATAAACTGTTTCTCAAGCAACTCCTCTATCTGCTTCTTTAACTCTACCAACTCTGCTGGCGCCATGCGGTAAGGAGCTATTGATACAGGACCGGCCCCTGGTACCAAGTCTATGGAGAACTCCACTTCTCTCCTCGGAGGCAAACCCGGTACCTCTTCAGGGAACACATCTTCAAATTCTCTGACCACTGGTATCACTGTTATCTTTTCCTCTTTCTCAATCTCTGTCCTGGCAAAGATCATATAACACTGTGCGCCGTCCCGGATTTCCTTCATAACCCCATGGGAAGATATTAGCTCAGGCTCCTCTGAGTTTGAGAACAACAGCTTCTTCTCCCGACAGTCGATTAGAACGTGATTGGCAGAGAGCCAATCCATTCCCAAGATCACATCTAACCCTTGCAGAGGGAGGCATATAAGATTGACTTTGTATACGCGTCCCTCTATCTCAACTGGACATCTAGAACACACCGAAGAAGTCCTAACCAACCCAGATGCCGGAGTCGATACCACGAGATCAAACTGTAGTTCACACACCGGCAGACTCAACTCCCGCACACAAGACTCTGACACAAATGAGTGTGTCGCTCCAGAATCAAAAAGCACACAACAAGACTTGCCAGAAATCACACAACAACCAATCACAAGGTTACCTGAACCTGCCGCCTCTGACCCTGTCATAGCAAAAACCCTGCCTGTAGTCTGAGGCCTGCTGCCTCCTCCTCTCTGCTGAGTCTGGCCTGAACTCTGACTCGAAGTGCGTGGTGAAGGTCGTGCTACTGTCCTCCTCAAAGTAGGACAATCCCTACCAAAGTGGCCCTCTCTGCCACAATGGTTACACCTGCGGAACCCCGATAGCTGTGGGCAGAAACTCTTCACGTGCGGTCCTCCGCAGTGGTGGCACTGAATCCTGCTGGGTGGGGAAGAAAAACCTCTAGACCCCTGCGATTGTGGGTGAGGTCTAGCATAAGGCTTCCTCTTTTCTTCAACTCGTGTCCTGGACCCAGATGGTCCACTAACTCTCTGTTGTGGCTGCTGTTGGGCTTCCACTTCTACCTTCATACGCTCCATGACCCTGGCCTTTTCCACTAAGGCCGCAAAGTCCTTGATGGACAGTGGAGCTACCATCAAGCGGATGTCTCCTCTGAGACCGTTCTCAAACTTCCTGCAACGCCACTCCTCATCTAGTGGCATGGTATAGAAACGCCCTAGATGCTTGAACTGCTCGGCATACTCGGCCACTGACCTGTTTCCCTGCGTCAACTGGAGAAATTCTACCTCCTTAGCGTACCTCACGCTATCAGGGAAATACTCTGAAAGAAACCTCCTCTTGAAAGCTTCCCATGTGATATCCTCATGCTTTTCTTCCATCATTAGCCTCATGCTGGCCCACCAATGCTCAGCCTCTCCTGTGAGCATGTAGACGGTGAAAGCAAGCCTGCTCTCATCCGGGCACCTCTTGGCATCAAAGATGCGCTCCATGTCCTTCATCCATTGGTCCGCCTGATCGGGACTCTTCTTGCCATCAAACTTGGCAGGTTGGTGCTTCAAAAAGTCTTCCAAACTCCATTCAGGGGGTGGAGGTTGGGGATGAGGACCATACATCGGTGCACCAGCAGCATTCTCCCCTAACTGACGGAGAGCATCCACATGCTGCCTCTGAGCGTCCTCTGCAGCCTACCTAGCAGCTTCCATCTGCTGCATCATGAAGTTCTGCTGCTCAAGAGAGGCTTCCTGGCGCTGCATCGCCGCCTCATGCTGTTGCATCATGGCATTGTTTTGCTGAGTCAAAGCCGCAGCCATGGCCTCGATCGCCCTAGCCAAATCTTGTCCGTCGCCCTGAGGGGGTGGAGGGGCTATACGCGGGGGTGCCATATCACTGGACACACAGAAAGCACCATTAGAAACTGGGTTAGACTGGAAACTCATCTAGACACGACAAGGAGGGCACAACAAAAGCTAAGCAAACACATAACCCACAGACACTTAGGAACGAAGGCTCTGATACCAAAATGTGACGTCCCATTTTAATAGATTACTCTACCAAATAAAGCATCACAAAATTTTAGTAACGAGAACCAATAGATAAACATGAAACGTACGAAAAGTAACTATTACAGTCATCCATAGGAGTACTTAGAGGAAAACCTGGGCATACAACCATGCCACAACTAAAAGAAAACTAACAGAATCCAACAGTTTTGCAAAAGGAGTTGCCACTAGGCAGCCATTACAAAAGGCCCCATGGCCATGAATCTGCCCCTAAGGTCAACAAGACAGACAAACTAGATCGCACCGCTGCGTCCCCCGGATCCACCTCGAGCCTCCCTCTCATCTGCTCTCACCAGAAGGCGATCATCGCAAAAGAGGAACCATAACAGAAACACACACAAAATGCAAGGGTAAGCTAGTATAATTTGATCTTATCATGATACAACAGACAAGTACTTAAACATTCCTTAACATGCAACACAATAGGCACAGGACATCATGTTATAGCAAACAAGCAGGACACTATGACTCAATCATCCGGATACATATACTAGGATCGGATTCACTGGACGCTTGCACTCGTGGTGGCCTCTACTGCTCTGCAGAGCCATTGCCAATGGGTTTCACCCTACCACGCACGAGGTTAGCCTTTAAACGTCTAAGGCCATTATCCTGCCAAAGACTAGGGCCTCTCGCTACTCTCACCACTTGTGTCAGTTTGCTCTACTTGAGACTCACTGACCCTTTAGAGTTTCGGGATGCGATCCTTACTTGAATCCTTACCCTAATATATACACTACACGCCACCAGGAGATCTCCCCACGAGACTCATGGAATTACGCCTATCACACAACAAATTCATGTTTCATACCATATCCCCATCTTTATCTCAAAACATCTAATTCTCATTTCACCCAATAACCATGTGTAATTCATGCCATCACTCATACCAAACATACCAACCTCGTTCATAAAATCCAAGCACCCAAGTATATTCACGCACATCTTATTTAGAAAGAATATTTTAAATGGTACATGCAACAAATCATTCAAACAACCAGGAAAGCATGTCACACATTCGCAAACTCGCTCAGGCGAGACGCTGGCCTTACTGACGCAGCGGGTTCTCGCCCAGGCGAGATAAGCAACAGGGGTTTTCACGAATTCTCGCTCAGGCGAGACCTCCTCGCCTGAGCGAGACAGGGCGTCGCTCAGAACGTGGACTGGTCGCCTAGGTGAGTTCTCGTGGCAGTGAGCACTCTGATACTCTCGCCTAGGCGAGACGAGCTCGCTTGGGCGAGAATAACAGATCTCACCACAGTTCTACGCATGCAACCCAGAAACGAGCAACCAAACATCATACTTTTGATTTCCACACAAGCACAAACATTTTCCAGCTCATTTTATGCAACAACAGAAGGGAAAACAAGTACCCACAACGAAAAACGAAGAAAACTAACTTCCCTTACCTGTGTTTGAGAGCAAGAGAAACAAACAGGTCTAAAACTACAGGCACCACAGCTCCCGGAGCTAGAGCGGAGCTGAAACATGAAGGTCCGCACAAGCGGAGGTTAGGAGACCGAACCCTAAAGTACCCAAAGCGCTCAACAGCGAAGAAAAGGGAAGAAGTAAACTGAAGCTCTAGAGTTCGACTTACCAAAAGTACTGGATGGGTTAGGCTAGCTTGGAGATGGAAGATGGTATGTGCCCTAGCTGAACTTTGCTTCGTAGAGGGAGACAAAGAGGAGCTCTGTTTCTGAAAAGGGAGACCAGAGGCATTGAATGAGTTCAGAGGGGGTATAGAGGGTCCCTTAGTGGGCTGGCCTTGGGCCCACGAACTGCGAGGCCCAACACTGAAAACACTATAAAAAAAAAAAAAATGGGGCTTACAGAAGACTTAAATACATTACGTCATTTTTGAAGAGTTTGAGAGTAAATTTGGTAAAAGAAAAGAAAAAAGTTTCAATATTTTTTAACGAGTTTTGTAGAATTAAGGAAAAAGAGTTTTAAATATTTTTAATAAAAATATTAGAAGGTGTGTTTGGTAGAATAAAATAAAAAGAGTTTTAAATTTCGTTTAGTGAATATATAAGAATTAACTTGGCAGAATAAAAAAGATTTTAAAAGACATGGTATTTGTAGAATGGTGAAAATTAATAGACAAAATGTGATTTTTATATTTCATCCTTCTGTTTACGTTTTTTTTCTTTTTCTGCGGTGCCTCCAAATTTGTAGTGAATTAAAGAAAAAAACAAAGATGTATTAGACGTAGTAATCGACTGAATTTTTCACTGTAATAACATTCATTTTCACTTTCAATAGTTTAGATAGAACCATGTGCATTTCATTAATAAGATAGCACACATAAGTGTTTGCATGTAGAATTTCACTTTTAGAAAATTGAATTATGGTCATATTTTATTTTTTTTCTTTAAAATGGTAAATGAAATATAATAATAAAATAAATGTAAAATCAATTGAAACATTTCTATTTGAATGTAATCAATATTATAATGAAAATATAAATAAATGTAATACTTATTTTAAAAATGTTGAAATATGTTCTTTTAAATATAAAAGGTATTACAACTGAAATATAAATAAATCGAACAATATTTTAAAAATAGTTAGAATACACTTTTTTTTGAAACCCCATTTTATTTCTCTCTTCTCTACCACTTCACACTCACTGAAAAACATCCCACAGACCCAATCCTCCTTCACTCTGCACTGGTCCCTTTCTTTATCTCAACCAGAGTTCAACATTCATGCTGACCCATCCTCCTTCTTGATTTTCAGCAAACAAATCAGAAGGGCCAGTTGATACCTCCCTCCTAGCTAAACCTCCATCCTCTCAAAGTAAGTAGAAATTCCTTCTCACTTCTCATCGATTTCGAATTCTGGAAGTTATTTTCGAGCCAGACAGAAATTAGGGCCCTATCCTTACTGTATGAACCTTCATTTCAGTCTCTTAGGTTGTAAATTGGAGTGCCTCACTGTGAGAAGCCATAATAGTGGATTGGTGATCAATTAAGGTAAGGGAAGCTAACCTATCATCCTAATTTTGCGAACAGATCATTGATATAGGTTAGAATTGCATGAATTGGATGTTGATTGATGAGTGTGAACAATTGTATGTGGTAGAATTCGTATTAGGCATGAATTGTGTGGCTTGCATGTTGTGACAGCTCAAAATTCTGATGATCTCGCCTAAGCGAGTAGTTTCCGCCTGAGCAAAAATGCTAGAAAACCACCCATGATGCTGCGCGAGGTCTCGCCTAGGCGAGCTGATGTTGCCTGAGCAAGAGTCAAATCTCGTCTAGGCGAAACAGCCTAGCCTGAGCGAGAGTTCGCTCAGATTTTGGGGTTGCTCCCTGTTTGGAGTCTCGCCCAGGCGAGAGCGACTCGCCTAAGCGAGATTACTCTCTAGCCCAGGCGAGATCCTCTAGCTTGGGCGAGTTTCACTGCAGAGTTGGATGTTTCTTATGTTTTTGATGGAATGAAGCTGTGCTAGTGAACCGATATTGACAATTGACTATTATGCATGTGAACTTTATGATTAATAGTCTATTTGATTATAATTTGTGGAAATTTAGTTAATTGAGAATGTGTGGAATTGGAATTTCAAGGGAAATTCTAAGGAAGATGGTTTTAGTAAATGTAAGGGCATGAGGACTCATATTGGTGGCATCCTGACGCTCCTAGTAACCATTAAGACCCAAGTAGAGTATGATGGATTATGTCGGGAGGAGTAGCAGGAGGTCCTGGTCTATGAATCTGATCCGTCATAGAGGTGATGGGATTTACCTTGAGAGTGGTTGGCTGAATACCCCTTGTGCCTAAAACTCTGCAGAGTTTGGGAACCATCTCAAGTGCAAGCCACCCAGAGCTCCAATGTCACTTACATAATTCGGATATTGAGTCTAGAATGGTGTGTGGTGTTATGGTTGAGATTGATTGGATGATCTTGATTCTTTGTGTGATAAACTCTGTTTTCTGCCTAAGTATAACGATTGCATGATTTGCTCTTAATTCAAGTTAGCTTACCCTTCTTGCATGTTGTGTGTTTCTTGTGTCTTCTATTTATGCAATGATCGTCCTTATCGAATGGCGTGAGTAGATATAGGTGCAGGTGAGGATACACCCCTCAGGGACAGGAGATGAGTATATTAGACGTTCCTTTAGTAGTTGTAACTTTTTGTTAGGCTTAATTGGCCGAGTGTTTTGTAATCCCTTTTGTTATGTATGGGCTGTATGTATTGATTCAGGGTATGTATGGTTATTTTGAGGATGACTGTATTATACATTTTACTCGTCTATGTCATCATATGCTTCTGAATTATTGAAATTTAAATGTTTTGTTTAATAATATAAAAACTATGAAAACGGGATGTTACATTTTTAGTATAGTAAATATTAAAAGTAATTTGCTTTATATGAAATAATCATTTAAATAATTATATCTATAATAAATAATTCTTTTAAATATAAAGAAAAAAATATTAAAAATAAAATGTTGATAATTTATTAGATATAATTATTTTAAAAAAATAATTTTAATTATAATTTTTTTCATAAAAGTTAAAGACGATTAAGAATGAATAAAACGAGAAAAATAATACAGACAAGATATATAAAAATTGACATAGAATAGTTATATATAATATAAAAACAAAGTTAGTATGATATTTAGGAAAGAAGTTTAAGAATATCTAAAGTTTTACTTTTTAGTAAAAAAAATTTAAATATTTGGTTAAAAGTAGTTGAATTTCTATTGATTTAATAGAAAAAGTACACCAAATTGAAAAAAATTAATATAATTGAAATAAAATAAATAAATATTTAGATGTATATTTATTTGAGAAAATATAATAAACATATTAGTTATGATGAGTTGTGCATTTACCAACATACATGACCTATGTGTGATCTCTGTACAAAACTATTTCACTACCTATTACAAGTTACACAATCTCATTTAAAGTCATTTAAGATCAACACACATTCTGATAATGTTGACAAGTTAAGATGACTGATACCATGAATGCATATTGGATGACCTGAAGCCATCACCCAATGCACGTCAAACTGGCGTTCCATCCACGGTCACTTTATGATTAACGTATCTTCCTAATAATATTAATAAGTGATACCTATGTGGCAGCATGCATGAATTTTCAAATGACAAGTGCAAAAATGTTTCAATTATCCAATGAATGTTAAATTTGTCTGCTGATAGACCTAGAAAAAGAATTGAGATTACTAAAATAAATCACTAAGGTCAGGTTCTTAATTATTAATATAGCAAATAAGGTTTCCTTATGATAAAAAAGTGTCATAGTTTACTTGGTTAGGGTTTGATAGTAAATGAGGATACAAATTCAAGTCTCACCTAGCATAAGTTTAGTAAAATAAAAGGAAAAGAGTTCCAAAACTTTTTAGATGAAAATATTAGAGTTTGGTTTTGGTAAAATAAAAGAAAAAAAAGTTTTCAATTTCCTCTAATGGAAATATTGGGACTGAATTTGGTGAATAGGTTTATGTAATATATTCTTTCACAATTTTATTACTACGCTAGATCCACATACATTTATCTACACTACTAAACCATTTTATTGTTGACACAACTTTTTTTATATTTAAAATATTTTTCATAAAAAATAAAATAAAAATTTAAAACCATAGAAATTTTGTTTAGAAATAACTTTTAATCAAAATGTTTTTTATAAATATGAATTTAAAATATAAAAAAATATAAAACTTTTTAATTGAAATTTATAAAATTTATAAAATAGAAAATATATTAAAATGTATTAAAAAATTTATTTTGAACACAAATATAAAAAAGAAGTTGCATATTTTCTATGATTTTTTTTAATTATAAGATGTTTGAGTGATATAAAATGTTGATAATTAATTTCATATAATTATTAAAAATATAGTTTTAGTTATGATTTTCTTAGAAAAACTTAAAGACGACTAATAATAAATAAAACGACAAAAATATATCTTAAAATTATATAGACAAGAGAAATAAAAATTGGCACAAAATAATTATATAATATAAAAAATAATTACTGATGTAATTAATAATATTTAATGTATTTAATAATATTTAAGAAAGAAGCTTTATCAAAAGAATATATAAAATTTTACTTACTACAAAATTATTTTAATATTTCAAAGTTGTTAGAATTTTATTAATTTTATACATATAGTACACTAAATCGAAAGAAAACAAATATTTATTCAGATGTATATTTATTTGAGAAAATATCATAAAAATAATAATTATGTTCAGTTGTGCATTTACGAACATACATTATCTATTTGTAATTTTTGTACATAGTTATCTTACTTCTTATTATATGTTAGAAAGTCTCATTTAAAGTCATTTATGATCAATACACATTCCTATAGTATTCAGGAGTTAAGATAATTGATACCATGAATGCATCATTAGGTGATGAAGTCATCATCCAATGCATGTCAAACTCGCATTTTATCCAATGTCTGTCACTTTATGATTAGCATATCCTCCTAATAATATTAATAACTCATACCTATGTGGCAACATCAATGCATTCCTAGATGACACGTCCAACAATATCTCAATCATCCAATGAATGTCAAATTTGTCTCTTGATAGACCGAGAAAAAGAACTGAGATTAGTAAAATAAATTTGTAAGATCAGGTTCTTGTTAATATAACTAAAGTTTACTTATGATCAAATTGTGTCATAGTTTACTTGGTTAGAGTTTGATAATAAAGAAGTGTACAAATTCAAGTCTCACCTAGCGTAAATTTAGTAAAATAAAAGGAAAAGAGTTTCAAAACCTTTTTATTAGAGTTTGGGTTTGGAATAATAAAAGAAAAAAATTTAAATTTTTTTTCTAATGAAAATATTGGGGACTGAGTTTTTTAAATTTGTTTTTGTAGTAGATTATTTCACAATTTTATTATCATTACTAGACCTAGATGCATTTAACTACTCAACTAAATGACACAATTTCTTTTTACATTTAAAAATATATTTTTTTTCATAAAAAAATATAATGAATACTCAAAACTATAGAAATATAGAATTTTTTGTTTAAAAATAAATTTTAATCAGAAAAAAAATGACAAATATAAATTAAAAATATAAAAAAATGAAACTTTTTAATTGAATTTTGTAAAAATTATAAAATAGAAAATGTATTAAAAAATTTATTTAGAAAACAAATATAAAAAAAGTTACATATTTTCAGTGCAATTTTTTTTTAAATTGTAAGATGTTTGAGTAATATAAAATGTTGATAATTAATTTCATATAATTATTAAAAAGATAATTTTAATTATAATTTTTTTAATGAAAGTTAAAGACAATTTATAATGAATAAAACGACAAAATATATCTTAAAATTGTACTGACATGAGAAATAAAAATTGGCATAGTTATATAATATAAAAAATATTAATGATATAATTAATAATATTTAGGAAAGAAACTTTATCAAAAAGAATATATAAAATTTTACTTACTAAAAATTTATTTTAATATTTGGTTAAAAATTGTTGAGGAGAAGAATTTAAACCGGTTTAAGTGTTCTCGAAAGTCCTTAAAAATGGATTAAATTAAATAAAAGAAACTAGTTTTATTTTTTTTTTTCGGTAGAAACTTAGAGAGCATATTTGGCACCATAAAAAGAAACCTGTTTTATTTTTTTTTTGTGAAAATATTAGAATATGTGTTGCTGATTAAGTGTATCTGTAATGATTTTTATGATGTCCATAATAGCATGACAATGATTGACATGATATATGTATGTGATATAATCTGAGAATGTTAATATGTTAAGCTTATCCTGACAGCAGTTGATAAGATAAAAACAGATTATGCACCTTCTGTTAAGAGAGTTGTTCAACCTAGAGAAAGAAAGAAAGTGTCAGGTTTTACAGAGGGGGTTTCACTGGGGAGATACAACACCAATGAGACCTAAGCCAAACCATATAAGGCACTGACACCACTCTCAACCCAAAACCTTAAGGCAATGGGTTTATGGGTCTTTATTCTTATATAGTGCTCTATTTTCTCAATTCTGTCCCTTCAACCACATTGGTACATTCCCCCTCCAGCGAAAGCATTCCCAACCACGAGTACTTATTTTCTGCCCTTTTCTTACCGCCGTTCTTCTTAACGGGACACGCTTTACCTGACCAACACTGTCAGGAAGACTTTCGATACTAGGACCATACTGCACTCGTATGAGCCGATATTAACCACTTGTCAGGTTTTACAGAGGGGGTTTCACTGGGGAGATACAACACCAATGAGACCTAAGCCAAACCATATAAGGCACTGACACTACTCTCAACCCAAAACCTTAAGGCAATGGGTTTATGGGTCTTTATTCTTATAAAGTGCTCTATTTTCTCAATTCTGGTCAATGTGGGACTTAGACTTACACTTGGATTCCTAACAGAAAGAAAGGTGTGGAACAAGTTCTTGGAGCAATCCTGGAAGGTCCTCTTGAGAATTTCATCAAGACACATCAAAGTTGGCTTGACAAGATGAAGAAAATTCAGATTTGGAAAAGGTGTACTCAATCCAATTTTTAGGTTGTGTTCTTGTGTTCTAATACAGTTTGAAACTCTCTATTTTGTTGTTTTCTATTTAAAGCAAGTGTGTGTGATAGCCTTATTGCTTTGTTTGTTTAAGCAAGTTTGTGATAGCCTTGTTGCTTTGTTTGTTTAAGCAAGTGTGTGGTAGCCTTGCTTGTGTGATCTTTTTTTGTCTTAAAGTTTAGATTTATCAAGTGTATATGTAAATCTTATAATTATTGAGATATAGTGAAAATCTCTAGTTGTGGTTTGCTAGGGGAAACTGAATGTAGATTCTAAGGAATCGAACCAGTATCTCTTGTGTGTCATATCTCTTCTTCTTTATATTTTTGCCATGGTATAAATGCTCTAAACATTAAGCATCCAATCACACTATTTCAATTGATTCAACAAGCAAAGGTTTTATCAAAACAGTTTCGAAATTGCTAAAACTGGGTAAAATTTGTTAAAACCAATTCACCCCTCCCTTTTAGTTGTGAAATATTGGTGCATCAAAACTAACAAGCATTTGATATAATAAAAGAAAAATAGTTGTAAATTTCTTTGACTAAAAACTTTGGAAAGTGGGTTTGGTAGAATAAAAAAATTGTTTTTTTTTTGGATATATTAGAAAATAAGTTTGGTAGAATAAAAGAAAAAAGAGTTTTAAATACTTTTTAGTAGAAATATTAGAGAATTAGTATGGAGAAATAAAGGAAAGAATAGAAAATACAACTTTTGGTGGATGTGACACAAAAAAAAATCTATTTATTTATTATTATTATTTTTTATAATATACTTATAAAATTTAGAGACAAAATTATACAATGATATCTAACTACTTAAAATATTCATATATATATATATATATATATATATATATATATATATTTACAATATTGTATGCATCTTATATCCACACCGTTTAGTACATCTTATATTTCATACACTAGAAGAGGAAGAAGTGTTATTTATTTACAATTTCTCTGTCATATACTAGTTTTCAAATAGGTGGAGGGAAAAGGTTATGGATAGGGTTCACTTGGACTATTGGGGGTAAATAGAAGGTAACTCTGATTTGTCCTTCGATGACAATCGGCGCGTTTGGAGCAAAGAGAAAAGTAATAGTAGAGTTTCATGTTCCCTGAAATGTTACGAATTATTCATTGCATTGGTTTGCCATGCATTCCCTGGGAAAACAACCATAATGTCGGTGAAGAAGGAATCAGGCATGTTGGGAGCAACCATCTATGATAAGGTTATAAAATTTTATTTTTCACACACAATCATAAAATAGGGAAGTGAAACAAATATCACATAAAAAGAATATAGCATATCATAATAAGATATAATGAAATGAAAATTCTCTCAAATCCATAAAACTGGATTTTATTATACTTTATAAAGATATTGATTAATTTTGTAGTGACTATTCAGAATAAATGAGCTCATGACCATCAAAGTAACTCAAGAACATCTCATCTTGAGTAATACTAACTCATTTAAATCCCCAAGGTCATACCTCCAACTACAATAATCAAATCTTTATTTATCATAAATTTTATTTCAATATTAAATTATATAAATAAATAAATAAATAAATAAATAGGATTAATGCATAATTAAAATAAATATAAATAAATAAAAAGGACCAATTCGTAACTGGAGATAAATATAAATAAGCAAATGAAAATAAATATAAATTGAATAAATAGGACCAGTGCATAACTGGAGATGAATATAAATAAATAAATAGGAACGAAAACTAAATATAAATTAGAATGAGGTTAGAGACACCTCACTTAAGGTAAATGTAGAGATAAAAATAATTTATGAACAAATAAAAAAATCAAAGTAAAAGGATAAAATGATAGATGTCTCCTCCCCTTACCTTAGTTATTATGGAAATTATACTAAGGTTGTACTAAGACTTTAATGATATATCAAATGTGTCCTCTTTCTTACTTCTCACACTCGCATGACTCTTCTGTTGTTTCTTTTTTTCGTTCTCAATGTCTCTCTTCTTTTCCTCGTTTCATTTATCACATCTTATTTATACTATCATATGTAATCATTGCTTTAGTTTAAATTGAACTCAATTTCTTTTGGTTTTGCTATTTCAGCTTGAAAGGAATTACTCGTTCATAGATATTTTTTCATGTTACAGTGAAATGATAGAATATCATTTAATGTTACTTTATCCTTTCATTTCCTTTTTTTATTATTATATAATAATAGTTTCTCTGATGTTTTATATTTGTTACTTTTCTTTATCCTTTTGCTTTAATGTACAATAGAAAATATGTGAGAACCCTCCCTCTCTGCCACCCACTTCACAGAAAACAACACATTCTCCTCTTGCACTCTTTTCCTTCTCTATATCTTTCTTTACCTTCTCTCTACCAGAAAACATTTTAATTCACATCCAAAAGTCTGAAATCCTTCTCACTGTTACAGAATTCAGACCTGAGGCTAGATCAGGACCACTTCCACAAGCTGAGCTTTCCCTCCCTACGCGTAAGTCAATTTCAATTCCTCCCTTGTCTTCCAATTTTCGAATTTTGGGTATTTCCATCTTTCTGGGTTGAGGTAGGGCATGTTCTTACACTTGGCAATTGTAATTCAGTGCCTTAGGTTGTGAGATTGAGGTGTCCCCTTTGTTGAAAGAGTTCTTGCTTGTGAAAATTTCAAAGGTAAGGGGAGCTAGCTATTTTACTCAAATTTGTATAACAATTTGTTTTGATGAGTCTGAATTGCATGTTTAAGTGTTGAAATGATGTTTGGATTGCATGAATTTGGTATGTGTTGTTTGTGTGAAGAATCTGGACTCTTGCATGTGGGAACAGGTTCGTAATCTGGTATTTTCGCCTGGGCGAGTGGCTCTTGCCTGAGCGAAAACACCAGAAAACCCACCCCTGTTCCTGCGCGAAGTCTCGCCTAGCCGAGCTGAGGTCGCTTAAGCGAGAGCCACCCTCGTCTAAGCGAACTAGCTTAGCCTGAGCGAGAGTTCACCCAGGTTTTTAATTTTTGCCACTGTTAGAGCCTTGCCTAGGCGAGATTGACTCGCCTAAGCGAGATGACCTCTCTCCTAGGCTAGGTTGTCTAGCTTGAGTGAGGGCCACTGTAGTGGATTGCTTGAAGTCCTGTTTTAAGGAGTGAAGTTATGTGTAAAATTGTAATTTGTGCGCTTAATCTCTTGTATGTTTCAAATGTCATTATAAATGTAGTGAGTGATGAAAATTGGATGAATATGAATTATGAGGAGTTGTGGTTGAAATAGAATTTCAAGGGAAATTCATGTAAGCTTATTAGTGTGTGTAAGGACATGAGGAATCCATATTGGTTGGTATCCTGAAACTCCAATAATCATTCACGCTCAAGTAGAGCAGAATGAATTATGTCGTGAGGAGTAGCAGGAGATCCTAGTCTTTGGACTTGATCAAGTCTTAGACGGGAAGGGGACTTACCCTGGGAGTGGTTGGGTGATAACCCCTTGTGCCCAAACTCTGCAGAGTTTGGGAACCTTCACAGGTGCAAGCCACCAAGAGCTCCAATGTCGCTTACACAATTCGGATATCGAGTCTAAAATTATATATGTAATTGAGATATGTTTTGTGAATGATAAATTATGATATGAATTGTATGATTCTCTTAATTTCAGTTAGCTCACCCTTCTTGTTTATGTCTGTTTTTCCTTGTGCTCTCTCTTTGCAATGATCACCTCCTATTGGTGTGAGCAGAGCCGAATCCATATGAAGATGCCTCTCTCCTTAACAGGAGTTGATCGGTTGCATAGATGTGTTATTTCCTACTATCTGCTTTGCTTGATCATAATATAATGTTTTATTTAGTAGTGTGAAAACTATTAAATGGGATGTTACAAAATACCTTTGTTTTAAGTTCATGTATGGTAATGAGTATTTAAAAGTGATTTTAATATTAATTCAATTTTATAAAATCTTATATCTCTTTTAATTTGAAAATTAGTCGTATCGAATATGAAAATATATATTTTATATATAAGTGATTTTAAAAAAATCTAATTAATCTTATTAGGATATATTTTAAATTGTTCCTATAGAGAACAAATAAGATAAGTTAGGCATAAGTAACACTTTACCCATAGTCGTCTGCCATATCCTCAACAGTCCTCTTCCCAATTGACATATGTCTGCTTGGACCCGGGAGGGGTTACCTGCAGAAGGGACTCCGAAGCTCAAGTCATCGAAATCTCTTAGAAAGTCAAATCAGATGATTAGGGAAGTAATGAATGTGTACCTTTAATTCGTGGGGTCCAAGTATATTTATAGATTATTAATTGTATTTGACCATTCCACGAGTTGGGCCCTGGTTTGGGCCATAGGTGGGTTTGGGCACTAGCCTAGGCCCTTAGTCCTGATTATTGTGGGCTTATTGGTTTTTAGGTGTTTTGATTTCGCCAAGTCTCTTAGAGTGATCGGTGTAGACCGATTACCTCTTTAGTGGCTTATGTTGTAACGTCTTAGCCAGAAATTACTTATTTAAAATAAAAGTTTTGAGAATATATTAATAACCTCATTTAAATAACAACTTCTTTCCCAAAATGCGAGAAAATTTTAAAACATTTATTTCAATGCGGTAAACTGAACTAAAACCATGGTGTTCAACTATAACAAACATAAAGTGTTTATAAATCCAATACAAAATATTTTCTAAACTTCTATATAAGAAAAAAACGAATAAACTCCCATAGCAGTTCCCCCACTCCATCGCTAACCATCCACACGCTCACCTACATCAACATCTGCTCCCATGTAACAAGTTACATGATCATCGCCAAACACACACACAAATAGGGTGAGCTCAGTTAAAAAAAATAACAACTAAAACAAGACATTAAGTAAAGCTACTCAAAACTACAACCCAAGTTAGATTTTCCCATTCCTCAATGCATCAACTTTCAACTAATAATTTAGGCACCTCTTGATTCTACACCCTTTGGTGAGTACACCAATCGATCTTTGCTGCACGAGTGTCTACTCGCCCCTCCGACTACAAGCCACCACCTGATAGTCCACACATGGGAATGAATTTGTCACGGTCTCACACCGCGACTCCAAGTGGAGTTCCCCAAAACGAACATAAGTCCGTAGTTGTCCCCAAACTACCAAACTCAATCAATTACACTGAAGAGGGCAATCATCCGGAACCCCGTCGTACGAGCCACAATCTCGCACACTCCACTGGACTTCCAAAACCACCAGGCTACAACCTCGAGTGGTCACATGTTACCCTAATACAAGTTTCACTCGTAACTGGGCCCCCAGCAAAGTATCGTATCAAGACCTCCATCCAAAGTTGTGTAGAATTCCATGCGTAACCCATCGTTGCGCCCAAAATCGCATCACACGCATCGTCTGGCGCTGTCTATTAGTAGCTATCGCCTAGCGGTCCAATCCTCTCCCGCCAAGCGCTACAACAGTAACGCGAAACTACTGGTTTATGTATTCCAAAACGCAGGTTCTAAAGAACCAACATTCAAGGCACACAATTTCATAATGCGAATATGTGTATTTAATCATAGTAACATCAACATTTACACTTTGTGAATACCCCTGGTGGTCCCCTCAATATAGGTTAGATTTCATAACCTTTATTATTATTATTATTATATATAATATGTATACTTTAATTTTTCTTTTTTTTTTCTTTTTTTTTATACCAAACCAATATATATATATATATATATATATATATATATATATATAAAATAAAAGGACCTAACGTGAATGGAATTCACGTAACTTTGCTAAAATATAATGTAAGCAAATATTTTCCATTCAATAAGTGAAACCCGTGACAAACCAAAGCTTTTAAGATATAGAACAAAATTTGCACCAAGGCACACGATGTGGACCCTACCAACAAACTAAACTTAAGATATAAATAAAAGCTAAACCATTATATATAAAATTTGCACCAAGGCTTCGTATGTAAAACATGAATAGAAAAACTATTAAGATTTCCTTCCAATAAAAGCTAAACCACGTTACTAAAGCCTATATTATTAAATAATAGGAAGTCTGCACCTAAAATAGAGACCAATACCTATGTGATTTGCACCCCCAAACCCTTGAAAAGAAAAGACAGAGACCACTTCGCAAAACCACATTTGGTCACATTTTGTACCAGCCATTAACCCTCTGTGCAACGTGAACTACTGTACCAAAAAAATAGGGTTTGAACCCAAAAAGCTGCCCTGCATACACTGCACAAAAACTCCATTCCAACCAAAACTCCACACCATTTACATGTGAAACCACAGGTGCGGAAAAAGAAAAAGAATTAGAACCAAAAATGCGAATATACCCAAACGTATGGGGTCTGCACTGCAAGCATAAAGAGAAAAACATTGGCAGTATCCATGGCAGCAAAGTAATCAGTAAAAGAATAAACAACAACCACTAAAAGTCCAAACAAAATAAGAAACAGGTGTAAAAAGCCAAGAAAGAAAACAAAGTCAGCTCTCCTAACCTGTAATTCCTGCTAAAATTTAATTCACGGACACTTTTCTTTGTGCCAACTTTAATCTCTAGCCTTCTAATACCTTTCTAACTCAATTCTTTTAGGGTTCTAAACTTTCTTATAATAGCCACACGAATTTAACCTAGTCCTCCTTCTCTTTTTAGTCCTAAAATAATTTTAATAAAATAAAAACGAAAATAATTGAAATCATCTACTTAATTTTTGTCCTTAAAGTCTAATTAAGACTCATAACTCCCTTGTCTGTGTCCAAATTCGTAGAATCTCACATCCAACTCTTCACCTACTCAAATTCTTTCCTAAGAAGGCAAAAATTAAGTATTAAAATTTTGCTCTAGACAAGGTTCAAACACACAACCACTTGATTATCAAGTTAATGCATAATCAACTCAACCAATTCCTATTTCATGATAATTTCTATATATCTATAAATGTATACTCTCTTATCACGCCCAACACATCATAAAATAATAAAATTAATTAATTTATACAATTGTCATATATAGGACTCAAACCCAAGTACTTTCAACCATTTGAGCTAGTACTTCTCCACATAATAAAGGTTAACATTAATTGCCATAAAGGCTTCCACTACCCGCATTTATTAAATAATTATTTATTTAATTATTTAAATTCCTCGGGTCTTACTTATGCCGCCGTTGTTCGCATGTCGTCTTAGGCTGGCTATTCCTTTAGCGGCTTGGGTTATCGGTTTAGGCCGGTTAGGCTTAGGTTAGCTTGGGCCGGCTACCTGAATTATTTTCCGTATAGATGTGGTGATCGTTTATTATTATTATTTGGTTGAGTTGGCTAGGTGTGGTACACCAGTCCCCCAGCCTTTGTCGATATAAGTATGTCGGTGAAGGATGATATGTGCTGATGTGCTAGCGAGATCGGCTAGGTATTTATCCTTAATAATTCTAACATTATATGAAAAACATAATTTTATCTAAATATAATTTCCTAACATAAATTATTCTTACTAAAATAAAATATATATTTCTTTTATATATATATATATATATATATATATTATAATTTAGTTTTATTTCTAATTGATACAAAAATAAGATTTTTAATGTCTTTATGACAATCTATCATTGAAAAATGAAATAATTCTACACATTATTTTGATATTTTAAAATATTGAATCCATTGGTTGTTATATCTAATTATTGCATAACTTTGACTTAGATTTTTATATTTTAGAAACCCAATTCTTGGTATTTAATTGACAAAGAAAACTTTGGTTACATAAAAAAAATGGAAGATAAAGAAAATAATCTTCTCAATGACAAAAACATATATCAACATTTTAGTAACAAATTTAGCAATATGCGTATATCATATACTTCTATTTATTGTGTATAGTTCTTGTTCATTACACTTACACTTACCAACACCGTCTAGTCGATCATTACTAATGAGAAATTGATGTTGGAGGAATTTATAAGTAGTTGAGTAAGTCATTTTAAAAATAAGTTGAAGTGTTTTTTATTTTAATTTCATTTCAAAATTTCTTTTATTTTTTCTTTTTTTTTGGATGTTACAGTGGAAATTTGGAAACTTATGTTTTGTATAAATAGAGTAGGAAAATGAATTAACGAGGAGGATTCAAATGCTTTACATGGTTTTTAAAAGAGTGTGAGAGTAAGTTTGCTAAAATAAAATAAAAGAGTTCCAATTTTTTTTAGTTGAAACATTGGACGGTTAATTTTGTAGAACAAAGATAAAAGTGTTTTAAATTTTTTAATAAAAATATTAGAGGGTATTTTTGGTAAATTAAAATAAAGAGTTTTAAATTTCTGTATATAAGAATTAATCTGATAGAATAAAATAAAGTTTTAAAATACATGATTGTATTTGTTGAACGGTGAGAAGTAATAAGGGAGTAGGGGTGCGGCCCGTTTTGCCCGGAGGCATGTATGTGGCCTGTAAAAAATGATCGGATTGGACTGGTCTGTCAAACAGAAATGGACTAATAATCATAACTCGTTCCATATAAGATGGACTAACGGGCCAGATTGGGTTGGCCCGTCCAGTTTTTTTTTTCAATTTTTAAAAGTTTTTTAATTTGTTTTCAAATTTTTTAATTTGTTTTATTTTTTAAATTTGTTTATATATACATATAAATTATTATTAAAGTCATATTTAATCAAATAAAATATTTTTTTAACTTTTAATTGATTAGTTAATGTTTTTAATTAAATAAGTTAAAATAATTATTAAATTTACATATTAAATTATTCAATTATAACTAATAATTCAAACTTAATTCGTAGATGTTAATGATTTAAATTACAATACTATTATATATTTATACATTTAAAATATATAATATAAAAAATTAATCTTTTTAATTACTTTTATTTTATTTTATTTTTTTAAAATGGGCCAACGATTCAGGACAGGTTGGCCCGTCAAGTTGACAGGCTGGACGGGACGGGTTGACGAGTTGAAATCTTTAATACAACCGGTTCCTTTTAACACGGACTCATGGACTAGTCCGTTGGACCCAGTCCATTTTGCCACTCCTATAAAAAAGATGTGTTCTTGATATTTCTACTTTTCAAGTATGCATTTCTTTTTTCTTCTTGGAGTGTCTCCAAATTTTTAGTGAATTAGAGTAAAAATAAATATGTATGAGATTATAGATAAATATATTTAATCTGAATTTTTTCACTGTAATAACACTCTTTTGCACTTTTAATTATTGAGATAGTATATTGTGTAACTCTAATTAATAAGATAACACATAACTGTTTACAGCTAAAATCTAATTTTTAGAAGACTGAATTTTACTCATATTTGATTTTTGTTTTATTTAAATGGTAAATGAAATAAATACGACATTAATTAAAAAATTTGTATTTAAATGTAAAAAAATTTATAATTAAATATAAATAAATTTAATAATTATTTTAAATTGTTGAAATATGTTTATTTAAATATAAGAAATTTTGCATTTAAAAACAAATCATTTAAATAATAGTTTTAAAATAATAAGAATATATTTTATAAGTATAATAAATATTAAAAGTAATATATATAATAATTATTTAAATAATTATGTTTATGATAAATAATTTTCTTAATATAAAAAATCCTGTTAAAAATAAAATGTTGATAATTAATTTGATAGACTTATTAAAAAAATATTTTTAATTATAAATTTATTGATACAAATTTAAAGATGATTAATGATGAATAAAGAAAAAAATAAAAATAAAATTATAGAGTCATTTATGATCACCAGGTCTCCCCATAATGTTGACAAGTCAAGATGGCTGAAAGCTTTGATGTATCATTGGGTGACGTGTGAAGTCATCACTTAATGCATGTTAAACTCGCATTCCATCCAATGTCACTTTATAATTATCATGTCTTCCTAATAATACTGGTAAC
Source organism: Vigna unguiculata (assembly GCF_037176805.1). Classification (NCBI taxonomy): domain Eukaryota; kingdom Viridiplantae; phylum Streptophyta; class Magnoliopsida; order Fabales; family Fabaceae; genus Vigna; species Vigna unguiculata. Next base: position 9,666,221 of record NC_140800.1, read on the forward strand.
TGAGAAACCTACACAGCAGCAATCATGCATTCTTAAGTAACACTTACAAAAATGTCTCAATCATCCAATGAATGTTAAACTTGTCTTCTAAAAGAAAAAAAAAATTAAGATTAGTAAAATATATCAGTAGGGTCAGGTTCTTATTAATATTATTAAAGTTTACTTATGATCAAACAATGTTATAGTCAACTTGGTTAGAATATGATAATAAAGGAGGTTACATTTTCAAGTCTCATCTAGCATATCTTTAGTAAAATAAAAGAAAAATAGTCTTAAACCTTTTTTAGTTAGAAGATTAGAGTGAGTTTAGTAGAATAAAAAAAAAAAAAGGTTTTAAATTTCCTTTAGTAGATATATTAGGGACTAAGTTTGGTGAATTTGTATCTCTGACAAATCTTAAGTAAAATATAAGGAAAAAAGTTTTAAACCTTTTTAATTCAAATATTAAAGTCTGAGTTTGATAGAATAAATAAAAAAAGTTTTTAAATTTCCTTTAGAGGATATATTGGGGACTGAATTTGGTGAATTAGTTTTTATAGTAGATTTTTTTACTATTTTATTACCACCAGACTCACGTGCATTTATCTATTAAACTAAACAATTTTATTGGTTACACAATTTTTTTTATATTTAGAAATATATGTTTTTCATCAAAAAATATAAAATGAATATTTAAAAGTATAGAAAAATAGAATTTTTGTTTAGAAAAAAATTTTAATTAGAAAAAATTTAAAAAATTATTATTAAAATATAAAAAAAATTCCAAATTTCCAATTGAAATTAATAACATTTATAAAATAGAAAAGTATTTAAATTTATTAAAAGTATTTTTTAGAAAACAAATATGAAAAAAGAAGTTGCATATTTTTTATGCAATTTTTTTTTAATTGTAAGATGTTTAGCTCAAAATTTGAATAAGCTGCATATTCATTTTTTTAGATAACTTGAATACCAAAAAACATTTCAAAATTCACCTCAAAATTTGGTTCCATAATAATTAAATTATTCGATAGGTTTTCGGGTGCATAATCATCATCACATTGAAGATAAGACCACAAAAAAAAAACTTTAAAGAAAAGTGTTTTAAATTTTTTTAATGAAAATATTCGAAGATGCATTTGATATAATAAAGAAAAAAAGTTTTAAATATGTTTTAGTGAAAATGTTGGAGAGTGGGTTTGGTAGAATAAAAAAAAATAATTTTGTTTTCTATTGATATATCAGAAAATGAGTTTAGTAGAATAAAAGAAAAAGAATTTTAAATATTTTTAGTGAAAATAGGTGAAATTAAGGAAAAAAAATAAAAAATACAACTATGTGAAATGTCATATTTAGTATAAATAGAGTAATAGAATGAGTTAAAGATGAAGATTTAAATACATTTACGCTATTTTTTGAAGAGTTTGAGAGTAAATTTGGTAAAATAAAAAAAAAAGTTTCAATTTTTTTTAATGATTTTTGTAGAATTAAGGAAAAAGAGTTTTAAATATTTTTTAATAAAAATATTAGATGGTGCGTTTGGTAGAATGAAACAAAAAGAGTTTTAAATTTCGTTTAGTGAATATATAATAATTAATTTGGTAGAATAAAAAAGATTTTAAAAGACATGATTGTATTTGTAGAATGGTGAAAATTAATAGATAAGATGTACTTTTGATATTTCATCCTTCTGATTATATTTCTTTTTCCTGCGGTGTCTCCAGAGTTGTAGTGAATTAAAAAAAACAAAAAACAAAAAAGTATTAGACATAGTAATCAGCTAAATTTTTCATTGTAACAACACTCAATTTCACTTTTAATAATTTAGACATAACAGTGTGCACTTTCATCAATAAGATAACACACATAACTGTTTGCATGTAGAATTTCATTTTTAGAAAACTGAGTTTTGGTCATATTTGATTTTTTTTCTCTTTAAAATGGTTAATGAAATAAATGTAAAATCAATCGAAACATTTCAATAAGATAACACACATAACTATTTACATGTACAATTTCAATTTTAGAAAACTGAGTTTTGGTCATATTTGATTTTTTCTTTAAAATGGTTAATGAAATAAATGTAAAATCAATCGAAACATTTCTATTTGAATGTAATCAATATTATAATGCAATATAAAAAATATAATAATTATTTTAAAATTGTTGAAATATGTTTATTTAAATATAAAAAGTATTGCAATTGAAATATAAATAAATCAAATAATATTTTAAAAATAGTTAAGTATAGTAAATATTAAAAGTAAGGTTCTATGAAATAATCATTTAAATAATTATATCCATAATAAATAATTATTTTAATACGAAGAATAAAATATTAAAAGTAAAATGTTGATAATTAATTTGATATAATTATTAAAAAAATAATTTTAATTATATTTTTTTTTCATAAAAGTTGAAGACGATAAATAATGAATAAAACGAGAAAAATATATCATAAAATTATACAGACAAGATAAACAAAATTTTCTATAGAATAGTTATATATAATATAAAAAAATGTTACTAATGTACTTAATAATAGTTAGGAAAGAAGATTAAGAATATCTAAAGTTTTACTTATTAAAAAAATAATTTAATATTTGATTAAAAGTAGTTGAATTTCTATTAATTTAATAGATATAGTACACCAAATTGAAAAAACAAATTGAAATAAAATAAATAAATATTAGTTGTATATTTATTTGAGAAAATATAATAAAAATATTAGTTATGTTGAGTTGTGCACTTACCAACATACATGATTTATGTGTGACTTCTGTACATAGCTATCTCATTCTTTATTACAAGTTGAGGACCTCATTTAAAGTCATTTATGATCAACAAGCATTCTAGTAATGTTGGCAAGTTAATATAACTAATACCATGAATACACATTGGGTGCCTGAACTCATCACCCAATGCATGTCAATCTCACATTCCATCCAAGATCACTTTATGATTAACATGTCCTCTTAATAATATTAATAAGTGATACCTGTGTGTGGCAACATGCATTTCTAAATGACATGTCCAAAAATGTCTCAATCATCCAATGAATGTCAAATTTGTCTCTTGATAGACCGACCTAGAAAAAGAATTGAGATTAGTAAAATAAATCGGTAGAGTCAAGTTCTTATTAATATAATTAAAATTTACTTATGATTAAATATAGTCATAGTTTACTTAGTTAGAGTTGATAGTAAAGTAAAGTACAAATTCAAGTCTCACCTAGCATAAGTTTAGTAACATAAAAGGAAAAGAGTTTCAAAACTTTTTAGATGAAAATATTAGAGTTTGGGTTTGGTAAAACAAAAGAAAAAAAGGTTTTCGATTTCCTCTAATAGAAATATTGTGGATTGAGTTTGGTGAAGAAGTTTCAGTAGTAGATTCTTTCACAATTTTATTACCACTACTAGATCCACATGTATTTATCCACTCAACAAAATCATTTTATTGTTGACATGACTTTTTTTATATTTATAAATTTTTTCATAAAAAAATAAAATGAATATTTAAAACTATAGAAATATAGAAATTTTGTTTAGAAATAACTTTTAATCACCAAAAATTTAAAAAAAATAAGAATTTAAAATATAAAAAAATATGATTATTTTATTGAAATTTATAAAATAGAAAATATTTTAAAATGTATTAAAAAATTTATTTAGAAAACAAATATAAAAAAGAAGTTGCATATTTTCTATGCAGTGTTTTATGTTTGAGTAATATAAAATATTGATAATTAATTTGATATAATTATTAAAAAGATAATTTTAATTATAATTTTTTTAATAAAACTTAAATACGACCGATAATGAATAAAACGATAAAAATATATCTTAAAATTATACAAACAAGAGAAATAAAAATTGGCACAAAATAGTTATATAATATAAAAGAAAATTACTAGTGTAATTAAAAATATTAAGGAAAGAAGCTTTATCGAAGAATATATAAATTTTTACTTACTAAAAAATTATTTTAATATTTGGTTACAAGTAATTGAATTTTTATTAATTTAATAGATACATATACCAAATTGAAAGAAAATAAATATAATTGAAATAAAATAAATAATTATTCAGTTGTATATTTATTTGAGAAAATATCATAACGATAATAATTATGTTATGTTCAGGTGTGCATTTACCTACATACATGACATATTTGTGACTTTTATAGATAGTTATTTCACTCATTAATACACGTCAGACAGTCTCATTTAAAGTCATTTATGATCAACATGCATTTACCTTATATTGATGAGTTAAGATGACTAGTACCATGAATCCATCACTGGGTGACCTGAAGTAATTACCTAATGCATGTCAATCTCGCATTCCATCCAATGTCACTTTATGCTTAACATAATCCTCCTAATAATATTGATAAGTGATACCTATGTGCATACATCATTCTTAAGTGACACGTACAAAGATGTTTTAATCATCCAATGAATATCAATCTTGTCTTCTGAAAGACCCAAAAAAAGATTTGAGATTAGTAGAATAAATCAATAGAGTGAGGTTCTTATTAATATAATTTAAGTTTACTTAAGATAAAATAATGACATAATTTACTTGATTAAAGTTTGATAGTAAATGATGGTACAAATTCAAGTGTCACTTAATATATATTTAGTACAATAAAAGGAAAAGAGTTTCAAAACCTTTTTATTAAGTTTGGGTTTGGAAGAATAAAAGAAAAAAAGTTTTAAATTACTTCTAATGGAAATATTGGGGACTAAGTTTGGTGAGTTTGTTTTTGTAGTAGATTATTTCACAATTTTATATCCACCACTAGACCCACTACTCAATTAAACTATTTTATTTTAACATAATTTTTTTATATTTAAAAATATTTTTTTTTCATAAAAAAATATAACGAATACTCAAAACTATAGAATATAGAAATTTTATTTAGAAATAAATTTTAATAAAAAAATAAAATATAAAAATTAGGACACTTATAATTAATATTTATAAAAATTATAAAATAGAAAATGTATTAAAAAATTTATTTAGAAAACAAATATAAAAAAGAGTTACATATTTTCTCTACAATTTGTTTTTAAATTGTAAGATTTTTGAATAATATAAAATGTTGACAATTAGTTTGATATAATTATTAAAAATATAATTTTAATTATAATTTTTTTAATAAAAGTTAAAGACGAATGAATAAAACGAGAAAAATCTTAAAATTGTACCGACATGGGAAATAAAAATGGGCATAAAATAGTTATATAATATAAAAAATATTACTGATGTAATTAATAATATTTACGAAAGAAACTGAAAGAATATATAAAATTTTACTTACTAAAAAAGTATTTTAATATTTGGTTAAAAGTAGTCGAGGAGGAGAATTTAAATAGATTTAAGCTTTTTTTTTTGAAAGTCCTTAAAAATGGGTTGAATAAAATAAAGGAAACTAGTTTTAATTTTTTTTTCAGTAGAAACTTAGAGAACATATTTGGTACCACTAAAAAGAAAGTTGTTTTAAATTTTTCTAGTCGAAACATTAGAATATGCATTTGATATAATAATAAAAAAAAGTTTTAAACTTCTCTTAGCGAAAACTTTGGAAAGTGGGTTTGCTAGAATAAAAAATATTAATTTTGATTTTTAATAAAAGAAAAAAAGTTTTAAATATTTTTAGTAAGTGGGTTTGCTAGAATAAAAGATATTAATTTTGATTTTTAATAAAAGAAAAAAAGTTTTAAATATTTTTAGTGAAAATATTAAAGAATTAGTGTGGTGAAATAAAGAAAAAAAATAGAAAATACAACTTTTAGTGGAGATGTGAAAACTTATGTTTTATATAAATAGAGTAAGAAAACGAGTTAAGGATGAAGATTTAAATGCATTTCGTATTTTTTAAAAGAGTGTGAGAGTAAGTATAGTAAAATAAAAGAAAAGAATTTCAATTTTTTTTAGTTGAAACATTATACAGTGAATTTTGTAGAAAAAAGTAAAAGAGTTTTAAATTTTTTAATGAAAATATTAGAGGGTGTTTTTTGTAGAATAAAATAAAAAGTTTTAAATTTCTTTTTATATAAGAATTAATTTGGTAGAATAAAAAAAGGTTTCAAAAGACATGATTGTATTTGTTTGAACGGTTAAAATTAATAGGATGTGTTCTTGATATTTCTACTTTTCAAGTATGTCTTTTTTTTTCTTGCAGTGTCTCCAAATTTTGAGTGAATTAGAGTAAAAATAAATATTTTAAGACAATTCTAGATAAGTATATTTAATATGAATTTTTTCACTGTAGTAACACTCTTTTACACGTTTAATTATCGAGATAGTATAGCGTGCACTCTAATACGATAACACAACTGTTTACGGCTAAAATATAATCTTCAGAAAACTGAATTTTACTCATATTTGATTCTTGTTTTATTTAAAATGGTAAATGAAATAAATGCCACACTAATCGAAACATTTGTATTAAAATGTAATAAATTTTATAATTAAAATATAAATAAATTTAATAACTATTTTAAATTGTTGAAATATGTTTATTTAAATATAAGAAATTTTGCAGTTAGAAAAACAAATCAATTAAATAATAATTTTAAAATAATAAGTATATATTTTCTAAATATAATAAATATTAAAAGTAATATATATATATATATATATATAATAATTATTTAAAAAGTTATGTCTAAGATAAATAATTTTTTTAATATAAAAAATCCTGTTAAAAATATAATATTGATAATTAATTTGATAGACTTATTAAAAATATATTTTTAATTACGAATTTGTCTATAATAAGTTAAAGATGATTAATAATGAATAAAACAAAAAAAAATTAAAATTATAGATCATTTATGATCAATACATCTTCCCGTAATGTTGACAAGTCAAGATGACTGATATCATTAATGCAACATTGGGTGACCTGAAGTCATCACCCAATGCATATCAATCTTGCATTCTATCCAATGTCACTTTATGATCAGCATGTCATCCTAATAATACTGATAACTGAGATATCTAAGTGGTATCATGCATGCATTCCTAAGTGACACGTACAAAGATGTATTAATCATCCCATGATTGTCAATTTTGTCTTCTCAAAGACCCAGAAAAAGAATTGAATTAGTAGAATAAATCAATAGGGTCAGGTTCCTATTAATATAATTAAAGTTTACTTATGATCAAATAGTGTCATAGTTTACTTGGTTAAAGTTTGATAGTAAAGAAGGTTACAAATTCAAGTCTCAACTAGCATAAATTTAGTAAAATAAAAGAAAAAGAGTTACAAAACTTTTTTAGTGAAAATATTAGAGTTTGGGTTTGGAAGAATAAAAGAAAAAAGGTTTTAAATTTCCTCTTGTGAAAATATAGGGGACTAAGTATGCTGAATTTGTTTCTCTAGCATAACTTTAGTAAATATTAGAGTTTTGATTCGGTAGAATAAAAGAAAAAAAGTTTTAAATTTCTTTTAGTGAATATATTAGGGACTGAGTTTGATGAATTTGTTTTTGTAGTAGATTCTTTCACAATTTTATTACCACCACTAGACTCACATGCATTTATCTACTAAACTAAACAATTTTATTGGTTACACAATTTTTTTTTATATTTAGAAATATATTTTTCATGAAAAAATATAAAATTAATATTTAAAACTATAGAAATATAGAATATTTTTTTAGAAAAAAATTTAGTTAGAAAAAAAAATAAAAATATTTTATTAAAATATAAAAAATATCATATTTTTGAATTGAAATTAATAAAATTAATAAAATAGAAAATTATTAAAATTTATTAAAAAGATTTTAGAAAACAAATATGAAAAAAGAAGTTACATATTTTTTATGCATTTTTTTTAATGGTAAGATATTTTAGCTCAAAATTTGAATATTTTGCATATTATTTTTTAAATAATTTGAATACCAAAAAACCTTTCAAAATTCAGCTCAAAATTTGTTTCCTTGATAATTAAATTTTTAAATAAAGTTTAGAGGACTTCTTGAAGCACCAACCTGCCAAGTTTAATGGCAAGACCAGTCCAAACCTTGTTGATCAGTGGATGAAGGACATGGAGAGAATATTTGACACCAAGAGGTGTCTAGATAAGAGTAGACTTGCTTTCACAGTCTACATGCTCACAAGAGAGGCGAAACATTGGTGGGCTAACATGAAGCTAGTCATGGAGGAGAAGCATGAGTAGATCACTTGGGAGGCATTCAAGAGGAAGTTTTTGTCTGAGTACTTCCCTGATAGCGTGAGATACGCTAAGGAGGTGGAGTTCCTCCAGTTGACCTAGGGGAACAAGTTGATAGCTGAATATACAGAGATGTTCAAGCACCTCGAGCGCTTCTACACCATGCCACTTGATGAGGAGTGGCGATGCAAGAAGTTTGAGAATGGTCTCAAAGGAGACATTCGTTTGATGGTGGCCTCACTCTCCATCAAAGACTTTGCGAAGTTGGTGGAGAAGGCTAGAGTCATGAATAGAATGAAGGTAGAGGTGGAAGCTCAGCACCAGCAACAGTAGAAAATTAGAGGACCATCTGGGTCCAAGCCTAGATCTGAGGAAAAGAAGAAACCTTATGCTAGGACTCACTCCCAGTCTCAAGGGTCTAGAGGGTTTTCTTCTCCACCTAGCAGGATCCAGTGCCATTAGTGTGGAGGACCACACATGAGGAGTGTTTGTCCTTAACAATTGTGGCAAGGATAGCCACTTTGGCGGGGATTGTCCCACTATGAGGAGAGTGGTGGCATGATCTCCAGTTCAGACTCAACAAAGGAGAGAAGGAGCAACAAGCATGGTTTACGCTATGATCGGGGCAAAGGCAATACGCTCATGTAACCTTGTTATGAGTCGTTGTATGATTGCTGGTAAGCCCTTGTGTGTGCTGTATGATTCTGGAGCGACACACTCCTTTGTGTCAGAGTCTTGTGTGCAAGAATTGGGTCTGCCGGTGTGTGAGCTGCAGTTTGATTTTGTAGCTTGGTCAAGACGTCGACCTTGTGTGTTAATAAAATTAATAAAATAGAAAATTATTAAAATTTATTAAAAAGATTTTAGAAAACAAATATGAAAAAAGAAGTTACATATTTTTTATGCATTTTTTTTAATGGTAAGATATTTTAGCTCAAAATTTGAATATTTTGCATATTATTTTTTAAATAATTTGAATACCAAAAAACCTTTCAAAATTCAGCTCAAAATTTGTTTCCTTGATAATTAAATTTTTAAATAAAGTTTAGAGGACTTCTTGAAGCACCAACCTGCCAAGTTTAATGGCAAGACCAGTCCAAACCTTGTTGATCAGTGGATGAAGGACATGGAGAGAATATTTGACACCAAGAGGTGTCTAGATAAGAGTAGACTTGCTTTCACAGTCTACATGCTCACAAGAGAGGCGAAACATTGGTGGGCTAACATGAAGCTAGTCATGGAGGAGAAGCATGAGTAGATCACTTGGGAGGCATTCAAGAGGAAGTTTTTGTCTGAGTACTTCCCTGATAGCGTGAGATACGCTAAGGAGGTGGAGTTCCTCCAGTTGACCTAGGGGAACAAGTTGATAGCTGAATATACAGAGATGTTCAAGCACCTCGAGCGCTTCTACACCATGCCACTTGATGAGGAGTGGCGATGCAAGAAGTTTGAGAATGGTCTCAAAGGAGACATTCGTTTGATGGTGGCCTCACTCTCCATCAAAGACTTTGCGAAGTTGGTGGAGAAGGCTAGAGTCATGAATAGAATGAAGGTAGAGGTGGAAGCTCAGCACCAGCAACAGTAGAAAATTAGAGGACCATCTGGGTCCAAGCCTAGATCTGAGGAAAAGAAGAAACCTTATGCTAGGACTCACTCCCAGTCTCAAGGGTCTAGAGGGTTTTCTTCTCCACCTAGCAGGATCCAGTGCCATTAGTGTGGAGGACCACACATGAGGAGTGTTTGTCCTTAACAATTGTGGCAAGGATAGCCACTTTGGCGGGGATTGTCCCACTATGAGGAGAGTGGTGGCATGATCTCCAGTTCAGACTCAACAAAGGAGAGAAGGAGCAACAAGCATGGTTTACGCTATGATCGGGGCAAAGGCAATACGCTCATGTAACCTTGTTATGAGTCGTTGTATGATTGCTGGTAAGCCCTTGTGTGTGCTGTATGATTCTGGAGCGACACACTCCTTTGTGTCAGAGTCTTGTGTGCAAGAATTGGGTCTGCCGGTGTGTGAGCTGCAGTTTGATTTTGTGGTGTCTACTTCAGTATCTAGCTTGGTCAAGACGTCGACCTTGTGTGTTAGGTGTCCAGTGGAGGTAGATGGGCGTGTGTTCAAAGTCAATATTATATGCCTCCCTCTATAAGGGTTGGATGTGATCTTGGGGATGGATTGACTCAATGCCAATCACATTCTCATAGACTGCAGGGAGAAAAGGTTGTTGTTTTCCAACTTAGAGGAGCCTGAGTTGTTGTCTTCTCAAGGGGTTATGAAGGAGATCCAGGAGAATGTGCAGTGCTTTATCATCTTCACGCATCTAGAGGTTGAGAAAGAGGAAAGGATAAAAGTGATATCTGTGGTGCGGGAGTTTGAGGATGTGTTTCCAAAGGAAGTACTAGGGTTGCCTCTGAAGAGAGAAGTTGAGTTCTCCATAGATCTGGTACCATGAGTAGGTCCTGTGTAGATAGCTCCTTATCGCATGGCTTCGGCAGAGTTGGTGGAGTTAAAGAAACAGATAGAGGAGTTGCTTGAGAAGCAGTTTATTCGGCCTAGTGTGTCGCCATAGGGAGCACCAATGTTGTTGGTAAAGAAGAAGGACGGTAGGTCAAGAATGTGTCTGGACTACAGGTATTTGAATAAGTTGACGATCAAGAATAAGTACCCCATTTCGAGAATAGAAGATCTGATGGATCAGTTGCATGGGGCATCAGTGTTTTCCAAGATTGATCTACAGTCGGGATATCATCAGATATTGGTGAAGGTAGAGGATGTTGAGAAGATTGCCTTCAGATCCAGATATGGGCACTACGAGTATGTGGTTATGCCTTTTGGTGTGAGCAATGCTCCATCTTTATTCATGGATTACACGAACAGGATCTTCAGGCCATTCTTAGATAAGTTTGTCATGGTTTTCATAGACGACATACTCATCTATTCCAGGACTCATGAGGAGCACGTCGATCATTTAAGGAAATGCTTGGGATTCTGAGGGAGAAATAGTTGTACGCCAAGTTTCAATTATGAATTGATTTTTAAATTGGTTACTAACATTAGCTACTAAATTTTGGCTACCAAAATAATTGGTCTCTAATTAGGAAATTTGGATTCACACATTAACAATCATATATTTATTATGTTTGTAAGAATTATTGTACACTTTTCAGTATTCATATATCACGTATATATCACATATTGTATCCTATTATTTTAAAAATAAACGTATTGACGAATTAGATACGTATCCTTTCTGATATACGTATCGTATCTATGCATCATAAGACGTAATAATGTGCTGAATTTTTCATTGTAATAGCACTCATTTTCACTTTCAATAATTTAGATAGAATAGTGTGCACTTTCATTAATAAGATAACACACATAATTCTTTACATCTAGAATTTCATTTTAGAAAATTGAATTTTGGTCAAATTTATTTATTTTTTCTTCAAAATGATAAATGAAATAAATGTAGAATCAATTGAAATATTTCTATTTGAATGTAATTAATATTATAATGAAAATATAAATAAATGTAAGAATTACTTAAAAATTGCTGAAAGGCCAGCTAAATTCACTGGCAAGGCCACTCTTGACGAAGCAGATGCTTGACTTAGGGAATGTGTGAAGATGTGTAGAGTTATTGATTGCATGAATGCGCAGAGGTTGACGTTTGTCACCTTCCTTCTGGTGGCAGACGCTGAGTACTGGTGGCAGGGGATGCAACAACTGATGCAGACACATGAAAAGCATGTGACATGGACTACCTTCAGAACGAGGTTCCTGGAGAAATATTTCTCGGACAGTGCGAAGCATGAGCGAGAGGTCGAGTTCCTTACACTCCAATAGGGAACTATGATTGTGCAGGCCTATACTGATAGGTTTGAGTATCTGGCGCGGTTCTACTCGCTATCTGTCATGGAAGAGTGAAAGTGTAGGAAGTTTGAGGGCATACTTAAACATGAGCTACACAGGTTCTTGGTGCCATTCAAGATCAAAGAATTTCCAATTTTGGTTGAGTAGGCCAAAACAGTTGAGTAGCTAGATATGGGGCCCAACAAAGTAGCAAGACCACAAAAGGCCACCATTGACTCCAGACAATAGAAGAAACAATATAGCAGACCGCAATCTAATACGCTGTCCTCTGAATTGTAGTTCAGCAGTCTATTTTGACAAACAATTTATGAAACTAAGTACAGTGGAATAACCTTCAATTAATTGATCATATACACGAATGTCAAGTGAATTCAAGAAGCAAAATGAACAGTTCAGAATGCTATTCCACATATTATACTAAAATTTTAAGGCAACAACTTCTATTATTTCATCTTCAATGACATTTAGAGATCCAAAAACTATTTTGTTTTCTATACATATCATGTTCAGTCATGTCATGTGACAAAAATGGGAAACCAACACTCATTCATCACAAATGCTTTTCAAGTGTGAAAAAGAAATCCAATCAACCTTTCCCAATATATGTTTTACAAAGTAAAAAACTACTACAAAAAAATAAAATGAATCAAAGCAGAACAATTAAAAAGATCAAGTGATAGTAATAATAATACCTTTAAATTAATAAGCCAACTATTTACTACCTGATCCATATCGCTGATGCAAATTATAGCTAGGTAATGTTCCATCCGAGCATATAAATGAAATAAAATAATCAGCATTGTCAAAGTGAAGTAAGAGAACTAAATAGATATAAAAGAAAATTCAGAAAACAAGGAAATAATAGTATAGAATGTGCTTACCTGAGAAACCTTTGTTAATGAATTCTACACCAAACATTTTTTCCACTTCTTTATGTAGAAAAACATACGTAAAAGATCAAAATATTTGAGCAGTATTCAAATCCAAGCATTTCAGATCAAAATAATTAGAATGTACCAGAACAACAAGCATGTGAAGCTCCACCTCCAACAGGACAGGGTCGACACCATTTTCGTTTCGGATGAGCTCGAATCTAGGGTTCCAAAGTGGTACACATCACATTTTCCTTCCTTCCAATGACAAATTTTCAACCATGCCTCGCGCAATCAACTGATCCACCAGATGCAATCCCTACAAACCCTGCACCTCTTGTCACAGCGAACGACGAATGCGACAAGACTTCAACGACAATAGACAATTTAGATGAGACCCCAATGTGGCGAGTAAATGGAGAAGGAAGAAAAAAAGGAGAGCACCAAGTTTGGAGAAGCAAAAGGAGTGTGAAGTGTGAAACGTGAGTTGGAAGCGCAAAGTGTCAGAGAAAATATTCTATACTGTTATAGTGTAGAACAATCCAATAAACGTTACTATTGTTTATGCCTGTTCTAGCTTCTAACAAGTATAATAATTCTTCTCCAAAGTCACAAAAATGCTAGTAGATCACTTCTATTCCCCTTATAGATTTAACAGGTATAAAAGAACTTATATTATTTATAAGATTGTCCTTACTTCTTTTTCTATATCTGATAAGATTTAAACCGGTATAATATATAAGTATAAAAAGCAAATTTTGCACTAGTGGTGCTATTTAATTTATTATTATTTTAATAATGTAATGGATCTTGTTGAGTGATAATATAATCGTAGAATTATATGAATAATTACGAAACATGAATTGGTTGAATGATTGTGCATTCATTTGACGTTGGCATGGTTATGGGTTCAAACCTTGGTATAACCAAATTGAACTTTCTTTTTGCCAAAACTCTCTTTAGCATAATTGTAAAAGAGCATATATCCTAGCCGGAATTTCGTTTTATTACCATTAAGGCTATTCAAGCATGATTAAAGTGACCAATTAAGGGTGAAAGAAGGGTTTGTTGGGGCTGCCATTGGTGCATACATATAACATAGTGGTTTTAAAGTAAACACTATATTAATGAGTGAGATAAGGAGCTAAAAAGAAGGAAAGCAAGGGAAGCCATTATTGACCAAGAAGGACTTGGAATTCTCAAGTTTTAGCAAGGAAATTCAGGTTAGGGGTGCTGAACTCGTAACTTTATTGTAATTGGTTAATGATTGTTGTATGAAATAAGTGTACTGGTGAAATGTACTGGTTTAGTCACTCCAACACTGATTGCACACTCTTTGTAATCACCAAACACCCGAAGTGAACTTTACCCATTTAATTAAATCTGAAACCATGTGATTTACTTGTTTCCAATGTTCTTAATTCCATTTAGGTTCACCAACCTAAGTTTACCAATAAATAGACTTGCTTAAGTTTAAACAATGCTAATTCACAGTTTGCCACAATTAATTTATGCTTCTTATCTCTGCAGTATCACCTCATCCTCCACTCTATTTCATATAGAATAACCATCCTCCTTAACCAACCTTTGCACCCCCTTCCAACTTGACAAATCCAATTACATTACTACCCTACATTGCAACCTGTCTTTCCACAAAGCAGAACTCTAGTGTAATTAAATCTTGAGATACACTAGTATAACATCCAAATTTGTCCAATACAATATAACTTAGTATCCTTGCATAACCCCCATCTCCCTCATTCCTTATCCCTTCAATCTTTATATTCGACATATCTAATTTTTCTTTTAACACTTAATTTGTCCTAAATCAAATTTTCCAATTCCACTGAGCCCGAAACACACCAAGCCATTTCTCTGGTTTTGCGCTTGGCAGCAACCATGGTGCCGCTAGGCAGTTCCTGCTGTTCTAGGAACCCCAAAATTCTCCCTGTACCTGCAAACTTTAGCCAATCCCCAACAATTCCGATTTCCTTCAATTTTAGACTCAATACTCACCACTCAAGTGTTTAGGTTTGTAATTCATCCCTAAAACTTTCAATCACACGAAATTCCATTAATATTGCCCATTCAATTTAGTCTAACTCTAAATTCCTCAAATTCACAAACCCTAACACGACGTCCCTGAGATTTTCTTCCAATTTAACCCCCAACCACGAATAATTCAATGAAATATAACATGTAATCATTCTCACACAGTTAGAACAACCTTTTCCCCCTATTAGAATCGTCCCAAAACACCCAAAACATAAAAAATCGAACCAAAAATTGGTTCGCATCGCCTGGCGGGTGTTCATCACCGCCAGGCAGTTTATCAAAAACCCAAAAATTGGGTTGGCCACCAAGCATCGCCTGGGAGATAGACTCGTGCCGCCAGGCGGTTCCATCTTTGGAACCTAGAAACAACACAAAAACAACATGAGCCGCCCGACGACTTTGAATGCCCGTCAGATGGTTTTTCAAAATTTCCCAGAAACCCAGAATTTCACGTGACAGAAGATGATTCATGCATATACAAGCTATTCATAAAAAATTGAACTTAACACACAAAAGTAGCGAGTTCTAGCTCCCCCAACCTGGTTTCCTTGCTTAAAACACAATGCTAGAGCTCACCTTTTGATCACCAATGGTCTCCTTAGCACCACCTCAATTCAGCTCTTCTATTTCACTCTCTAATCACTGTTTTTCCTTTAATTCGTGCACCTTACAATGCTCTCCAAAATCCATATTCATGTGAGAAATAAAATTTTGGAAAAAAAAAGCTTTAATTTGGTTCTTACCAAGGTTTGAACCTATAACCATGCTAATGTCAAATCAATGCACAACCATTCAGCCAATTCATGTTTTAAGATAATTCTTATAATTCTAAGGTTATATTATCACTCACAATGATCAAGCATATTATTAAAATAATAATAATAAATCAATTAACACATAAACGACATGCATAGGATTTGAACCCAAGTCCTTTCAACACAAGGAGTACTCTTAACCATTTAAGCTAATACTATTCCACGTCATATCAATCAATAATTAATGCCATAAAGGCTCCGACTACCCGTATTTATTAATTAATTAAATTTAGCGAATCTTACAAGTGAACCTAAATGAAACTAAGAACCTTGGTAACAAGTGAATCACATGAGAGCTGAAGTGATTAATTAGGTGAATTTCACTACGAGTCTTGGTGTTAAGTTTAGAATTGCAAATATGTTCTGTGTACCTATAAACCAATAAGACGCGAGTATTGGTGCACTGCCTGGCAGCAAGGATCGGACGCTAGGCGACAACTACAAAAGTAGTGGAGTATTGGAGTGAGTGGCACCTGACGGTGAGGGAGGTTCTGCCAGGTGATGTCTGCAAGTCAGTGTACTCTAAAGCGCTTGGCGCCTGGCGGCACGTGTCCCCCGCCAGGCGATCTGGAAGTGAGTTTCGCCTGGCGGCTCAAGAGCAGCCCATGCGATAACGTAAAGGCCAAACTTGGGTCTTTGCTTGTTTTAGATGTGCGTGGTCTACAAGGTTTTGGTGATGCCTCGAAGGTTGGCTTGTTGGTGTTCCTTGAGTTGTGACATTATGGAGTGTGATCCGTAGCATGGTTTCCCACATGTGCTCTACCAGTTGTGGATGGTAGGTGTGGAAACAAGACATCTTGAGGTACTCATCAGAAGACGTAGAACACGGATAACATGGTGGTGGCCATGAGGCATGAAACTAAAGGATGAAATTCCTTTGGTGTGGTTGTATTGATATATATATATATATATATATATATATATATATATATATATGTTTTATATGTATAATTGTTAATTGTTAGCTCACCCTATCTCCTTGTGTTTGGCGATGATCGTGTACGCGGTACACGTGAGTAGATGATGTTGCAAGTGGATCTGGGGAGGCATAGAGCCGGAGCAAGGCTAGACTGGGATGAAAAGTTTTCTCAGAGTTTTGATGTTTTATGATTTTGGAATAATTTTGTAAACTCTTATTACTAGACTTTGACATTTGTAATGGAGTTTATAATTACGATTTTAAAGTTTATTCTATAATGAATTAAAGTTTTTAATTTCCTGCATTTTTGGGAAATGATATTTCAATAAATGAAGTTTATTATTTATTTCTTTATTTTTATTATTTTAATTGAGTTGAGTTTTTCCTTAGCATAGCCAAAACAATTCAAGTGTAAAAAGGAACTTATTTTGCATAAGTCAAAGTTCAAACACACAACTACACAATTACAAAGCAAGTGTACCACCAAATCAACCAATTCATGTTTCCTGACAATTCATATTCATCTATGTTTATATTATCACGGCTCATGGTTAAACTTCCATGCAAAAAATCAATTAAATTAAAACCTTAATGGCCTACAAAGGATTCAAACCCTAGTCCTTTCAATATAACTAAATACTCTAAACCATTTGAGCTAGTACTATTCTTTTATTCTCTCTCTCTCTCTCCACATTAATTAATTTAGGGGTTCCCGCCCTTGTATTAATTAAATAAACACTTATTTATTTATTTAATTTTTTCGGGTCTTACATTACTTGTGAAACATTATGTTTGTTTTATTCACTTTTACCATTAACTCTTGCATCCTCTCTGTTATGTGTGGCATTTATTTTTTTTCTTTATATTTCATGAAATGAAATTTTACTAGTTGTTCTTGAACATTGGTGTTTCAGAGTGCTTATTATATGAAATTATGAAATATGCAAATGTGATTAAGGATGTATATAATTGTGATAGTATTGTTGTGAAGTTGTGATGATAATGGGTTTGTTGATATGTACGAGCATTGTATGTGTTTGACGTAATTCCATAGGTCTCCTAGGGAGATTTTATGGTGGTATTATTTTAGTGTATACATTGGACTATGGATTCAAGTAATGTGACATCCTAAAACTCTAATGATCATTCACACTCAAATATAGTAGAATGACTTATGTGGTGAGAGTAGTAGGAGCAAGGGCGGCTCAACAGTATGGGAGGCCTAAAGCAAACTTAAAAAATGAGACCTTTTATTTAAAATTTATTTTTGAGTTTTTTTTTATACAAAATTATTTATTAAATTGTCATAATTTATTTTATTTAACATTTATTTCTCAATAGATAATAGGACTAATCCGTTTAATATTTCTTGAGACATTGCTGGTTTTAAATAAGTTTTTATTATCTTTATCTTTGACAAACTCCTTTTGGCTGAAACAACTTACATTAGAATTGTTAATATTATTCTATAAGTTATATATGTATTTGGAAAATAATTCATTCTTTTTATATAATTAAGAATGTCAATTGGCTTATCATTTTTCAAACCAATAATTTCCCTTAAGATATTTAATTCTGAAATTAAATCAAATCCATCAATATCCAACAAATTATCATGTTTTAAAGATTTTTCAAGTTTTAAGAATTTTTCTTTCAAAAATGAAATATCTACAATACATAAGACATTTGCTCTTTTTTGTTCATAGCTTCTTTTTGTTATGCAATTAGAGTCTCATTAATAAATAATTATATTGTAAAGGGTAGAGTTGATATTATGAAATGTGGACACAAAAGAAGGAATTCTCTGAGTGAATTCTCTTTATATATTGTTATAGATAGATTAAAAACTTTATTGACAAAAAGTTTGTAACCGTTAAAATTTACAATATTAATTGTCATAAATATTAAATTTTTTTAGTAATACCAACAATAAATAAATAATAATAGGACTCATAACCAGGGATGACAATGAGGCGGGGCGGACACGGGTTTCGCTATTTCATACCCATCCCCGTAAAAAAATTTCATCCCCATCTCCATACCCAAACCCAACGGGTATCAAATTTTTGTCCCATCCCCATCCCCACCGGGTAAGGGGTATAATCTCGTACCCATACCCATTTTCTTACTACTTCAATATTAATTTTAATTAATTTTTATAAAATAATAAAAAATTATAATAAAAGAAATATAATATTATCAAATATTCAATATTAGAAGGATCGTTGTTTCTTCGAACATAAAGATTATAATAAGATAAAAAATATAATTAAGATGTGAATGAGTTTAATGACAAACCAAATAATTAGAAGAAATAAAAAATAATATATATATATATATATATATATATATATATATATATATATATATATGGTTACTTAGTTAATTGGAAATATTTTAATAATTTAAACCGGGACGAGTATTATGGCAAAGATATGTACATCCCCATACCTATCCCCCATATGAAAAAGTCAGGGATTTTCTATACCCATACCCAGTCAATGCAGGAATTTTCTGTCAAGAAGGGAACGAGTTTGAACAATATCCACGAAGACGAGTTTATTTGCCATCTCTACCATAACAATAAGAATGAAAATATTAAATAATGACAATAAAATAGTTATAACAGTTTTTACTACACTAAAATATTAATGACATAATAAATATGATATAATTAATGACATTAACTATGATATAATTAATAATTAATGTAGTAATTATTACGAAGAAGATAATAATAGTAGAAGCCAAATATATAAAAGTAATAATAGAATAATGAAAATAATATAATCAACTCCAAATGTTACTTGACTCTATATAGAAAATAATGAATAGAATAAAGGAAAAGTTGTGTTTAAGAGGCAATTTTTCATTAAAATTATTTATAATTTTCAAAAAATTGATTTGTAAGTTATTCTTTTTGAAAATTATAAAAATACATCTTAAGTAAATTATATTTTATTTCAGATCTCGACCGCTAGACATGATTGTTGACACCGCAACGCGGTTGTGTTGTACAGAAACCTAATCACACAAAAAGCAAGACAAGTTTTAAATTTAAAACATAGTTAAATATAATAGCCTCTAGTTCTTGGGATTCATATATAAGGAGGAAAAAAACAATGTGGGGTCTTGTGGTTGATTCCCGCTTTTTAAACACTATTATCCCGCCGTCCCAACACCTCTTCTTCTCTCTCCACACTCTACCCTAACCCATCCACCCTGGTCGATGCTCCTCCACTTCCATGTCTACCTCCTCAACCCACCACACCTATAGCCGCAAGCAGAAATCACTCGGCTTATTGTGCACCAAGTCTTTTTCTCACTCTCTCAATTGCTTCTATCCAATTCATTTTCATCCTTCACTTCTCACGCGCTTCTTCATCTTGCAGTTTTCTCAGGCTGTACAACAGAGAAGGCGTTCGCTTAATTGGTCTCGATGACGCCGCATCGCGACTAGGTGTTGAGAGACGCCGGATCTACGATATCGTCAACGTCCTAGAGAGCGTCGGGGTTTGTATTCGTTCGCTTTCAGGGTTTTGCTCTTGCTTTATTTTTATTTTTATTTTTATTTTTTTTAATTCTTGGTTTTTATATTTCAGGTGCTGACCAGAAAAGCTAAGAATCAGTATACCTGGAAAGGCTTTTCTGCGATTCCCGAGGCTTTGCAAGAACTTAAGGTTGTTTTTCTTCCGAAATTAAATCGCTGTGTTGGACTATTGGCGTTTTAGATTTGATGTTTATTTTAGGTTTTTGTAGGAAGATGGTTTGAAAGAGAATCCTGGGTCTTTTGATGACTCCAATGACAGCGCGAAAGTGAGAGAATTGCGTTTTGTGGTTTTTGATTTTACCATTTTATTTCGTAGTTTTTTGCCGGTTAATGATTAATTTAGTGTTGAATTGTTGTTGCTGGTTTAGGTGTCTGATGATGAGGATGAGGAGGAAACTTCTCCCCATGTCAATGCTGAAAGTCAGAATGACAAGGAAATTCCTGATTCCACCGCTCTTGGTCTATGCTCTAAGAATGGTATTTTTTTTTTCTTTTGCTTCGGAATATTTCGCTGATTTAAAAATCGTTGGCTGCGTTGGTTTTTAAATTTCACTTCAATAAATGTTATAAATATTTATTTGCGATTGTGAATTTTATTGTGTAAAAATTACAAGTCTGTGGCATGTTCTCTCTGGAAGTGGATGCTCCAAGGTTTAATAATAATAAGGAATTGTACCCTGTTCACTTAGTGATCCCACCTTTCTGGTTTTCATGCAAGCTTTTCCCCTCGCTTTATATATTAAAACTGTTAAAGATTGAAATCAGAAGAATGACTGAGATCGATCCACTTTTTCCAAAGCTATAGTGGATCAGCAAGCTGAGAAGTGACCAATCATATTTACTGTCAGGGTAGAAATGCTCAATTTGTGTTTTTTGAAGAAAAATAACAGAAGAGGTATTGAACAGAGAAAATAGGTGATTATTTTGTGACGTTCGACATAGATTTCTTAACATTATTGTTGGTTATTAATAAGGTTTTTCTCTTACACATAAAAAGAATTGTCAAAAGTTTTTAATGTACTGCTGCCTCATTTTTATGAACAGAAATGGATTCCACGGTCGAATCGTGCGTGTTTGGTTTCATGTTGATTTCTTCAGAATCACGTTAATCAGTTAATGTGATTTTAGGTACATGTTTACATGTTTAGTTTCACATTAAGGATTTAATTGAGTTTAAAATTAATTCTGAGTTGTATCAAATTTAAGTAGTTTTTGTGTTTGATAAAAAAAAATTATATTGAATTTTGTTACCAGTTTTTTGGATGAAAAAAAATCCAAGCATAAATCATATCACTTTGATATTAATTTTAACCAAGATAGTTTCAATCAAATTCTTTCAAATAAACACGTAATTCATATATAAAAGACTACGTTATTTTGGCAGCTGTTTTATTTGTTGATGGCAAGGATGCTTTACCGTTTATAATATACATTAAATCTTTATGATAATCGTGTGGACTTTAAACGGGTGTGGTTTGGTGAATTTAGATAATATGCTATTGGTATTTATTTTCTTTGAAATATGAAACTTAAGGCGGTTGTGGTATTTGCCATTGCAGAAAACAGAAGGGAAAAGTCTCTGGCATTGCTTACTCAGAATTTTGTCAAGCTTTTTATCTGCTCTAGTGTCAGTGTCGCCAGTTTATCGAAAGTTTCTCGGATATTCTAAATTTATAACGTGTTAATATATGTTGACATTTTTAACAATATACTTTTCAGATTGAAATGATCTCCCTTGACGAAGCTGCAAAGCTGTTGCTTGGAAATGCTAATACATCAATAATGAGGAGTAAGTGATACTAAACTCTGGTATGCCTAGGTAAAAATATCTTAATTAAGCACTCATAGAACAAAGTGCTTATAATATAGGTATTAATGTATAAACTATTTTTATCCGTAGGAGGGCTATCAATGCACTTCTTAACACATTCTATTATCGGTTAAATTTTATTCGAACTACAAGCATATGTACGACACTTGTTAGAAAAAAGTGATATAAAATTTAGTGATGTTTAGTAAGTTTTAGTTAATAGTTAAGAGTGGGTTTAGATGCACGTCTTAGAGAATGGTTCTAGTATTTTTCTTTTATATGGATAGCAAGTCCTTTTCATATGTTGTTTTGAAAAATTTATTAAAATAAGCCGAAGACTGTTCATGAACAGATCATAAGTTAATCTTATAAGTTTTCTATAGTTATAAGAATCTGAGATTAATAATTGATACAATTTAATTATATCATAATATGAATGAATCTCTTAAGTTATTATCGTTGATACGATTCAACAATTTATATTTTTCTCCAAGGTTCGTGAACATATTAAAAAGTTACGCCAGTTTAAATTTTTAAATGAATAGGAATTGAAAGAACACTTGTAAACTTATCTTATTTTGTTATTTCACTACTTTATTTGCCACTCATTCATTCAATGCAAGTAATCCATACAGTTATTTAGTCGTTTTGTTTCCATTCTTTTAAACTAAGGTTATCATAAACTCAGATATCGAATAGTGTTATTTTATATGACTTTCCAGTTAAAAAATTTCTGCAGAAAAAATTGTTAATAGTATTTTAAATGCGTATCTACATATATATGTATATCTAAATTGTCTATAAATGAATATAAATGGATATGATAAAAATAAATTAATTGATCATTACATGCAATTCAATTAAGATATAGAAGTATGATTTCTTTGATTTTAGAAGAAACAGATTTGAAACTAAACAAGTCCAAATAAAAGGATTCTAGAGGGTCTTACCTAATTTGATTCATTTGTTTATTTTTATTCATAAATATTTATTTTCGTTTCTATTTGGTTATGTATATAATATTGTATTATGTATATAATACAATAAAAATGAAAATTATAGTTTTCTGCTTAAATTGTTGTATTTATTTTTATTTGAAATTTTTACATTGAAAACTATATGTTATCTGTATGATATATTAAAGTAATATTTCAGTCTTTAAAAAAATAGCTTGACGACTCGTTATTTGAATCTCGATTTGATTACTATTTCTCAAACACTTACATAATTGTTTGCCATAAGATGTAAACTCTTCCATTTGCACCCTTATACTTGTTCATCATGAATTCACAAAGGAAGAGTTTAACTTTCTCAGTTTTTGCTTGTATGATACTGGCCTTTCAGCTAAAGTCAGACGCCTATATGATATTGCAAATGTGTTATCCTCCATGAACCTAATCGAGAAGGTGATATTCTCCTCGGTTCACTTTAAATTTCCTCTTAGAATCTTAGAGAAGGAGTGTTTTACTTTTTCACCATTTAAAATTGGCTCTGCAGCTTTCTGTATTCCAATGAATTACAGTAATCTTAAGATGAGTTTGCTATGGATGCAGACCCATACAACAAATACAAGAAAACCAGCATTTAGATGGCTGGGTTGGAGAGGGAAAGCATGGAGTGAATCAGTTGACTTAGGTCACAATTCAAATTTCAACGAGCCAGGGAAAAGAAAGTTTGGAACTGACATCACAAACACAAGTTTTAAAAGGAGCAAAACTGATTTTCTCTTGGATGGCCACACCTGTAAAATGCAAAATCAACAAGAAAATATGAGTTACAGAGTACAGCCGGAGAGAAGCAACTTTGAAAAAGATGCAAAACAGACTTCAAAGGGCTATCAGTTTGGTCCTTTCGCTCCAGCTTATGTGCCAAAAGTCGGAACCTCTGAAGATAATAGCGGGAATCAGGTGCATGACTGGGACAGCCTCGCCCAGGTTCATCGTCCTCAGTATCAAAACCAAGGTATCTAGGTAATCCTCCCCTGCTTAATAGATATGGAATTTTGTTTGGTATATAGTTTGCATGAGAACAGTTGTATTAGATGTTAATTTATCCTTCATTTGTTACGGAAAAAAATTAGTGGACTCTAAGTGTAAAGTTGCAATTTTATTAGCTAATGCGAAACAAAGACTGCACCTGGACTACAGTATTTAGTTTCTTCTGAAATCATGTTCTCTAGTTTCTCATAATGTTAAGTAAATCTACTTCCATATTGGAGATTTACAAATCATAATTGCACCCGTACCCTGCTTATCCTCTGAAATGAAAACTGATTTTTATATATTTACTATGTTTATAAGAAAAAAAATCTAAAATATTTTCTGTCCCTTTGATTTCAAAATTCAAGTTAGTAGGTGAAAATTTAGAATGATTTGTATTTAACAAGTTCATTTATTGGCTGTGTTAATTATAAGCCTTTTTGTGGAAAAGAAAGAAAAAAATTAAATATTTGTTTCAGTTTGCACGTTTACCTTATAGGCAACCCTATTTATAATTTTTTTTAGAGGGTCAACATGTGTGGTATGCAGTGGGTAGATGTTTGCAACTTGCCAGTAGGTAGGTGCCTCAGTTCCAATAGACTTAAAGGGAAGAGCAGGGCAGGTGTTCTGCAATGATAGGAGTTCGATTACTATGGTTGTTCGATGGTCCACCATTGAGATCCTGATAGGGACCTGAATACTGCTCTCATCAACCAATTGTTTTGTGAACCCAAAGTATGGAAAGTTTAGAATAGTAGGTCCAAAGCCAGTGCAAATTTACAGACTGCGAAGAATGATGAGATGGTAGGAGAGATTTTTGGCACAGTTAGTGACGTGAACATCATTTTAGAGGGGCATTGATAGATTGGGTAGGATGAGTTTGTTGCAGTAAGTATCATTTTTGGAAGGGTGTGGATAATTAAGTCGGGTGCCCAATGATTAAATCAGATTTATGTAGGATAGAACTAAAATATTATATTTTAAATAGTTCATTTTATTTCCTAACTTTTACATTATTAGGTTTGTTATGCAAGGTTTGCATTGTATTGAGGTATTGTCAATAAAGAATTGCCATTCCTGTTCTTTTTATTATCTCTTTAGTTTTCTTCATAGTTTTGATGGTTGATTATTAGGAACAGCATAATTCCACAAGGATTCACCCTGTATTCCATGTTATCGCCTTGTATGATAGATACCTACTAATTAGTATTTTATAGGGAAGAAAAATTAGCATGCAACTGATTTGGTCTAGTTCATTTCTTTCTAACAATTAAATTGACAAAGCCTACAAATTACACTACAGAGGTGGTTTGTAGTTGAAGAGTCTGAGACCTTGTAAACTCTACATTAAAATCTCGTAAGCTTAATTTAGGAAGTCCTATAACTTGTAATAAGATTCTAATATCCTACCACTAACACTATCAATAAGATTCCAAATGATTTACATTTTTTAATGTTATACGGAAAGTCCATTGATTGCATAGTTGTCAAACTAATACAACATTATTGTTTAGTTTGGAGATGTGTCGTACGCATTAAATATGTGTACATGGATAAAAATTTAATCCATATCCCTATCCCTATCTCATGCAATTCAATTAATGATTGAATTTAAGATCAAATATGATTATTTCTTTTAATCGGTTTGATTTTAACTTATAAACTAATTTTTAAATTGGTATCAAACCATGAACTTGTTTTTAGGGAATGAGTCGAAGATGTCATAAATGAGAAAACCGAAATATACATTAGCAGAGACCGCGTTAAAGATATTTTAACTTTGATCAAGTTAAAAATATCTTGACTTGAGATTGAACCATATGTCTTGGTGTAGACTGAGTTGAAAATGTGATGCTTGAGTTCTTATTGAATATGACTTGACCAAGTCTAAATATTGAGATGCTTTGTTCGAGGTGAAGTTTAACATACTCATCAAGCTATCATCAAATTTGAATATGTTCAGGTTGAGTTGAAATATGGCCCGGTTGAGAATTTTACATTATGTTGTGATTGAAGCTAGTCATAAGATGTTCCAGGAGACCATTCAATTAAATAAGTTAAAGTTTTGATGTAAAAGTATAAATGTCTTTGATTTTTTATTTTTATAGTATTATCGAATTGGGTTACAACAATTGGCAGATTTCTGCTTTCCATTTCAATGTACCGTAATAGCAATTTTATTTTTGAAAATTAAATTTATTTGATGTTTGTGTTTCTTGTGATGCAGCTTTGAGAGACCTATTCTCTCACTACATGGATGCATGGAAATCATGGTACTCTGAAGTCGCTGAGAAAAAGCCAACTTTATAATTGACATGTCCGAAGGTAGTAAAAGATTGTGTAGCTTTCTCAAGTTGGAATGATCATTTAAAGAATCCATGTTCTCCATGTATTAAATGACTGAAGTTAGTCAAATTATTGTAGTTTTCTCAAAATGGAATCCATGATTCCCGTGTATTAAATAATTTTTAAAGTTATTAAATTTTTTGCAGCTTTCTCAAAAAGAAATGTCCTTTAAAGAATTCATGTTTTTCATCTGTTAGCATGTAGGTTTGCGTGTTGATTTCCCAGTTGCCTGTTATGTTGTTTAAGATCAATTAACCATTCTTGTAGATTGTCTGAAACTTTTATTTCATTTGTTGTTTATTAATCAACTATAATATATAAGTGAATATGCTTACATAAACTATCAATTTATATTTTCAATTATTAAATTTAATAATTGCACTTTTGTTACACATTTACTTAAACTAAAATATACCTACGTAAATTACCAGTCTCTTTTCTTTTTAGTATTTCACTTATTTACTTAAATTAAAATATCCATGCTGAAATTCAAAATAGATGTAGCAGCTCAAGCCGAACGATATGCATCAACATAAATTGAATACATTGAATCAGTGGGGTTTCTTCCTGCACCATCTTATTTTTTCTTCTACCCCATAAACCTGTAATTCTCAAACTATGTCATTAGAAATATAGTAGAAACCTAAACCCTGTACCTCATTTTCTTTTGAATTTAAAGTTTCAAAAAGTATTTCTAAATTCGTAATATATCTTTAGAAACACTTAACTCAGAATATATTTTTGGCTTAATTAATTATTTAGTCTTTTAATTTGTTATTTTAATTTATTTTGGTCATTTTATTATTTTTGGATTCAATTTAATCTTCATTATTTTAAAAAGTTCAATTTAGTCCTTTGTCTATTAAAATGATCAAATTTTGTCATCTTTAACTTCAGAGCAAATTAGTTATTAAGTTTAATTACAATTTATCTATACATGTTAAAATAATTTTTTTAAAATTTAAACATCAAATTATTCCACCTAATTTCAAGTGTAAAAAATTACAATAGAAAAGAAAAAGATAATATGAATATTTAGGGGATAATTTGATGTGTAAATAATAAAAAAATATTTTAACATGAATATATAAATTGTAATTAAGCTTAATTACTAATTTGATCTCAAATTGAAAAGGACAAAATTAAATCATTTTAAAAAATAAAGAAAAGAGACTAAATTGAATAAAAATTTTAAATAATGGAACTAAATTGAAAACAACCAATGATATATTGAAACATGACATGACCATGATTTGACACATGACATTTTTTTTAAATTAAAAAAATTTAAATAATTAAAATTTTCACGAATTGACACGTCAACGATCAACGTTAACATAAACTTAATGAAAAAGATTAAATTGAACTTTTTTAAGAAATTAGAGAACCAAATTGAATCAAAAATTAAGAAGAGGACAAAAATGAACCAACCTAACAAATTACAAATTAGATGATTAAATCACTAATTAAATCAATAATTTTTAATTCCTTTCGGAAGTTACTTCTTGATCTAAAAAATACTTTCTATAACACCAAATTGAAAGCATATTATTTTATACTGAGTATTCCAAAAGATATTTTTGGATTCAAAAGTAAGACAACATAGTGGTTGCAGAAGACGAGTCACTACCAGTCTTGAAGGTACATGGGGGAAGACGAAGCTGGTTGGAGTGAAGAAGAGGATTCAAGGAGTAGAAGAAATGGAAGATTCTCGAATGTTGTGAAGATGGAAGAAACTAGTGATGGGTGTTGATGATGATGAAGAAGAAGAAGATGAAAGAGGTGAGGAAGTAGCCAAACATGAGTCAACAAGTGCCTGCATAGGCTAAAGGAGGTTGGCGGCTTTTAGAGAGAGATTCTCCTCTCATTCCGCTCATGAGATCACAATGGCTAACATAAATGGAGGGAGACGTAGAGAGGGAAAAAAGAAGGGGGAAAATATGAATTATACCTAGATTTAGGATTTTTAATATATTTTTAATCAAGGGTAAAAGGGGATATTGCATTTTATGGGAGTGAAGAAAGAAAACAAGGGGTGTACGAAGAAATGTACTTGAACCATACCTAGAGGTAGAGGTGTCAATTGAGGCATAGTTCATGTCCAGTGATAATTCATTCTTAAATAAGCCCCTTTTTATACAACCATCAAATGAGTAGGAAAAAGAAAGCCCTAGCCCTAAAGTTCCCCGGTGTAAATGAGGTTATGATCAAAGCCAAAATGGGTTTAACCCCACTATAATACTTTGATTAACTTCTAAGTACCACCTTTGGTCTGAGTTAATAATCGAGTTGAGTTGTCTTGGTTTTAAGGTCGACTTGAGTAGACTCAAATTGAAGTTAGAGTTGAATCAGTCTGAGTTAAAGTTCGAGTCGAGCCGAACAAACGAAGGTTGTGTAAAGTTGGCTAGGTTAAAGGCCGAGATAAGAATGTCAGGTCTAAAGTCGAGATAGGCCAACTCAAGCAAATGGTGAAAGGTTGAGATATGTCGACCTAGGCCAAGAGTTGAGTCAGCTCGACCCAAGTCAAAGATTGAAAAAAACTAACCTTAATTGAAGGTTAAGATAGGTCAATCTAGGCTGAAGGTTGAGATAAGTCATTCCAATTCGAAGGTCGAGACAGACTGGCCTAAATCAAAGGTCGAGACTACTCAACCTGGACAAAATGTCAAGACGGGTTGGCTCGGGCTGAAGGTCGTGACAAACCATTTGTGGCCAAAGTTTGAGACATATCGACTTAGGAATAAGAGAAACAAGCTGGCTCTAACCAAAGGTCGAGATGAGCCGATCCAGGCTGAAAGTCATGAGAGACCAACCCAAATTGAAGGTTAATACATGTTGTCATGGTTTCGAAGGTCAAGATGGACCAGTTCAGATCGAATGTTGAGACAGGTTGTCCCAGACTGAAACTCAAGACGAGCCAATCCAAACAGAAGGTCAATATATATCGATCTAAGTTGAAGGTCGAAATGAGTTAGACATACAAAAGGTTGAAAAAGATTGACTTTGAATGAGGGTCAAGATAGACTGACCTAAACTGAAGTTCACTATGGGACAATATTAGTTTGGAGGTAAAGATTGACCTGTATAACTCAGTAAATTCAATAAAATGTTATCCAAAAATAAACATGGAATGTATCACAAGATTGCCTTGTTTATGAAAGAACACTAAATCCTAGCATTTTTCTTCTTTTTCGAATCTTCATCTTTTTTACATATCTTCTCTTTCTTCAAATATTGCGGTAGTCACAATGCAAGAGAATAATTAATTCTCACCCTAAACAATTAGTGTTAATAATTTTTTATTAACTAAAAATATTTTTAAATTTTTTATTACAAGATAAAGTAGATAATAAAAGTGATAAAATTGTTAGATATTTATCCGATCAATATTGTAATGTTTTATATTGATGGATAAAAGAATCTAACATAATACGGTTGTTTTTTCTTGTTGCTATTTTTTAGTATATATAATGTTGATAAACAATTAATTAAACCTTATATTTTGTTTAAGAATTTTATCTTATAATCATTTAAAAGTATCATAATTAGTTAAAAAAATATTATTTTTTAAAAATTATTTCTAAAAAAATAGTTTATTTTTAAATTATGGAGGTCAATCCATTTAATTCATCAATCTTAGGTGATCCATCCAAACCAACATTTTTTTAGTTCTCAAGATTAACCAAATTATATTAACGCAATTATTAAGTGAATAAACCCAACAAATAAACCTAATTTGTTTTTGACAAGTCTAATTAAACACACCAACCTATTTTAAAATCTCTAGTTAAAACACAACAATGACACATTGTAACGAAACAATCCAAAAGAAGCACAAGAAATAAGAAAAAAAAATACTCATCACAACAAATAAGTTTTATTCTTATTATCTGGGGTTTTATATCCATTTTATAGGTACAAAACCTAATGAAGCAACACATCCCGTTCCTAACCATAAATTTTTTTACCAGTAATTATTTCCATTGTATACCTACTTATATTAATCATATTATTGAAATGGAAGCTTCTTCTTTTCTTTCTTTTTTCTTTTTAAAGAACGGAATACTCTATAACTCTTACTACTATTGGTGGTCTCACTTTTCATACAATTCTCTAAGACAAAACATTAGTATTTCTGTAAATTGAATTACGATTAAAGCCCTTTAACATTATATCAGAGTTAAAAATAGAAAAGAGAAAAGAGAAAATGAATCAATGGTAGTGTCAAATGAGTATAAAAAACTTTTCCATGTTCTTATTAAAATACCAAACATTAAAGTGTGCGAATACAACAATGAATATATTGCAATTTTGTGACAAAATGGAGTATATCCACTGTTTTGATCAGTTTCCAAAATAGATATTAAATTAAGCACAAGTTACTGCAAATACAACCACAAGGGAAAAAAGAAGGCAGCAATGGGAGCCATAGAAGTTCTATAAAAGAATCTCATCTTGAACACCCACATTTAGGGTCTTATGTGGCAGAACAATGCTATTAAAAACCACCACCTCATCCTCAACTGTTACAGATTCACCTGGTCAAAGCAAGGGAACAAGAATTCCACAGTTCGTAATTTAACTTTACCTTCACATAGCAATAAATAAACAAAAGATAGGGTAGAAAAATAAGAGACAAAATGTAGACAAAGTTAAGAGAGGTACCAAGTATAGTTACTCCAAGCTTTGCATTGTAATCTCCACTAGCCTGATTCAGTGTATTCAATTTAGCAAACAAATTGTGAATGCAATCACATGTTTACTCAAAAATTGTGAATGCATCATTATAAGTGTTTCTGAGCAATTATTTTGAGATTTTTAGATATGTTGCAAGAAATTTTTAACTTGCCTGGACACGTGCCCATAGTCCAATAGAGGATTTCCATCCAACAATTGCATGACTAACAACAGCATTTTCCTGTAAGATGAAATATGAAAACATTGAGTTCCAAAAACACTTATGCAATTCAAACCAATTAACTGTACACCTACCTTGATCTCTACATCATCAAGGATTATACAATGTTTTAGCCTTGCACCAGCTCCAATACGAGCATTTGCAGATATTGATACACTTGGACCAATCTGTTCAATAAAATTCACACAAGTTATTTTCCATATCAGTTTGTTTCTTCATGTCATCTAGATCTTCTCTTGTTCTTTTTTCATTTGGGTGAGCGCTACATGATGTGAATTGAATAAAAAGTCTATGTTCATGACTCCAATCCAAAGGGGCAAAGTTATACAATTTGTAAATAAATGTTAAGTGAATTTGAAGTCTAATTCAACCCTACAAAACTGACTTGTAAGGTGAGGTTTGCACCTACTTATATATTATAACTTGTTTTATCTCTAATCAATGTGGAATTTCCAACAACAAAGTGAAATATGAATACATATTGATAGGCAAATTACATCTATCATGCATCAGAAGGAAACATAATATCCTTAAACTGTTGAAAATTTAAAAACCATCATGTCTATCAGGCTGAAACAGAGAAACTGAGAAGATTTTGAAAGCCTTTGATCAAGTATCAAGGGAAAACAGGTGAATATTCACCTTAGCAGATGGATGCACTTTTGCTGACGGGTGAATATAAACATCACCAGTGATGCTGGCTTTCTTAATACCATCACCATTTGCTAATAGATGTGGAGAGGTGTGACGAAATTGTGCAAGATACAAGCTAGAACATTTTATGGACATTCTGCAAGAATTAAGTCAACATTTATGGTAATCGCCATGGAAGAAATGACGAGAATGTGTAACATAATATGCAGGCTTACCCTGGAGTTTTGATTTGTTCCCAAAAGTCATTGGTTTCATAAATATATAACTGCTTCTTCCCTGCAAGAGGTGAGAGGATATCTTGATCCAATCTGACATAATTCGCTGGAAGAGTCCTGCAGAAGAACTATTCAGAATCAGATGTTACAGTAATTGTAAACTCTGCATAATGTAACTTTGGCTTTGAAATAAGAACTTCAGATGCAGGAAAAGCAGCATGTATCCCAGGTATGCAAACAAGAATTATAAAAGCCTCATTTTAATAACTTTTTTACAACATTCTTTGGTAAGAGCACAAGTTATGGGACTAATCCTCACTAGGGCGTTAAATACCTTGTTCTGTGACAACTGATGAGCATAACCAAATAAACTGATTACTATTAATCAGCGATTCATCAAGTATTTGTCAGTTTCAGTAAATGTTACAACTTCATTTTATGTAAAAGTTAAGAGTATCATACATTGTATAAAACAAGAAAATAGTAAAAGAATGATATCTGATTGCTAAAGTAAATACTTAAATAAGCAAACTGCATGGATCCTTGACCACAATATAAGTTTTAGCTCATTGCATGAATTTTTGTAGCTGATGTTAAATCTTTTAACTTTCATAAGTACAAACCTTGGGTCTGGCTGCATTGCTTCAAAGCTGGAAACGCGTCTTAGGTTAGCTGCAAGTAAAATGAGTTAGTTAATACACACGAGGACAAACTACATTATCTCCAATTCTGTATGGCCAGAACAATAAAATAAAATGAAGAATTTTACATTTTGATATTAAAGGTGAAGTTTTTCTTTTTTATCTAAAATAATCCATATGGTTCAGCCTAAAATATTTCACTGACCTCTGTCTTTGCGCTGAGTAGAAACACCCTCTATGGCTGTAAAGATATCTGGTGTAAATATGTACACACCACAGTTTATTCGATCACTTACCTGCATTCAAGTAAGGTGGTAATGTAAGAAAGTAAACAAAAGTGTGGAGGAGAGGAAAATTTTCAAATTTTATTTCAGCAGTTCAAGGCATAAGCACATGATGAACATACAAAAGTTTCAGGTTTCTCTGTATAATGCAACAGTTCATTAGTTGTTGGATCAGCAACTAGTTCTCCAAACTCGCTCGCTGACTCTGCAGAAACCTTCAAAAGGAGGAAGAAATGAAAAATATCAGATGCTAATCAACAAAAAATAATGATAAAAATACAGTGTATGCGTGTGTGTGAATTCTCCAACCTTTACAACTAGTATTGTTCCCATCCCACCATATCTTTTGTGAGCATCTGTAGGCATAGGTGAACCAAAAAGCAACAATTAATTGTTGTCACAGCCACATAACAGTTAAAATATACCAAGGATGCTAAAATTTACTATTCTGCAATGAAACTAAAGCATCAAACAGTTGCAAGTAGAAGAAAATAGTGTATTTCAGAACAGAAATTACCTAGCATTTGTGGCAGTGGAAAACTGCAGCATACATCACAGTTCAGCAAGAAGATATGTGACTGCCATAAAACATGGTCAAGACTATTAAAACGTGTAACACAAGCACTAGTGTATTAAACATTAAAATAAGTGAAATAGGCAAACTTTCTGAACACAAAAACAAGTAGATAAAATCAAGAATGGACAAAGTCATAGATAAAGATAAAAACCGGATCATCTTCCATGATCAGATCTCTAAAGTGGTAAAGGCCACCAGCCGAACCATGTGGTCTGTCTTCCTTCAAGTATCTAATATTACAGCAAAAATTACACAATAGACCAATCTTGTCTTAAAAGAAAAAAATTAAAGGTTACAAGAGATGAATAGAAAGAAAAGACAACAAACCTAACAGGGACTTTAAGCTCATTTGAGATAGAAGATACATATAAGGCAAATTCACGTTCTTCATAGAAACCAATCAGATAAATCTGAGCCAAATTAGGAATCTGGGACAAAAATAACAGTTAGGTACTTGGCAGATTATACATAAATACAAGATAAGACATCATTTATGATTATTATTAGTTTAAATTTTCACAATTGTCTATGGTATGTACCCTTTTACAAGCAGAAATTGGATGATGAACCATTGGTTGTCCTGCTAATGGAAACAGTGGCTTGGGCACGTTGAATGACAATGGCCGAAATCTAGTACCTGTACATGCAAACATAACAAAAACTATGGAATCATTCTCCAATACCACATTATACCATGATTTTAAGTAAATCTTCACAAGTTCAGTTCCACATCAAGGAATTGATTCAAGGTCCAGAAAGTTGAAACAATTTCCCGCAGCTTTCTGGGTTGGATCAAAACTTTTAACCGAATTACTAACTTGCTTTTATGGCGAAAACAGCAAACACAAATCACTAAACTTCAAAATATATTTGTGATAGCTTGGTCAAGCAAACATTTAATACAACTTGAAAAACCAATGTGCGTGGTCTCAACTTAAGAAACTAACAGGAGAAATTGAAATCAGTGAATAGTGAAATGGTGAAGTGGCATTGAGTGAATAAAAATTGTGGTGTGAATGAATGAAATGGAATGGAAGGGAATACCTTTAGTGGGTCCTCCAACCATGATCACAGCGACGACCCTCTCATTTGCAGTTACCATATTGGCAAAAAGAGAGAAACTTTGATGCCCTGAAACAGTTAAGACGCTAGAGAAGAAACAATAAGGTCTAGTTTCAGAGTTCAGACAGAAGAAAGAGAGGGAGAGAGAGAGAGAGAAAGTACGAACAAAAAATGTGAAATTGCAATGTAGTTTCGGGCCTTAGATTAGATGAGGTTGTCTTGGATTTGTTTATCAGATCACAAGTTTCGTTGTCGGTACATATAAACACACAACTTAGTAAATTTTACTTTGTTGGATTATTTCGTGCACTGTTTTTATTTTCTGTGAGTTTATTTATTTTGACTATGTTACAGTTAGGACAATATTAGTTTAGAAAGAAACAATCCGTTTATATTTAATAGGTTATTGGAAAATGTTAATCATGACACTGATTGAGAAGCTAATAATTAAAAGCATTTATGTATTATTTAATTAATATATTAAATACTGATTAACTAATAATGATGAAAACTTTGTGAAATATTAGTACAAAACAAAACTTTGTGAAATATTAGTACAAAACTTCGCATAGCAATGAGGATCATTTAATGACATATATTATCATTTTATCAATTTTATTTTAAACTGTTTTTTTTTTTCACTTTACTGTGATATTTTCTAAATTTTCATGTTTTACTGATATACTAAATATGAAACAACTGATGTCACAGAAAATAAAATAAAAAAATATAGTTTATTACAATTTTTAAGTGATATTATTTTATTTTTTAAACGTATTTTTTCATGGTGATCACTTTGTTAAATATTTAATAAATCGGTTAAAATATAATAAAATATTATAACAAAATGTAAGATAGTAATTTATAAATCACAATAATTAAATGATAAAATACAAATAATTTGTTGGAAAATGTTAAATTAAGAAAATAATAAATAAAAGTATGTATTATATTAATATTTACATCTTAACAATTATCAACTAACTTTTTAATAAATAAAAATATGTATCATATTAATATGGATTATGTTATGTTAACATTTATATATTAAAATATGGATGTGCATCTTCAAAATCTTTCTGTGCTTAATTATCAAGTAAGCTTTTGATCTCGACTCATAGAATTAATTATTTTAAGTATAATGTGATGATTAGTGAATTTTTTTGATGAATTTGAAAAATAGAAATCCACTTCTCGTCAATATTATGTGGCTTTAGAATTCTTTTTACCAATGTCTCCCGATAGTATCAAATGTTCGTAAAAGAAATTTAAGTTATCAAGAAATTAATATTTAAATTAGCCTCTAATTTAAAATTAAAAATAAATTAAAAATTAATAATAATAAATAATTAAAACTTTGATAATTTTAGAAACCAATTTAAAATCTAATTTATAAATTAATTATAATTTTTTATTTACAATAAAACTATTTTAAGTATAATTTTTAGTTTATAAAAGGTATATAACTTAATTGATATAAACTCTTAAAATTAATTGCTATTTAATAATTTTCTTGATATATTAATCGATTTATCTCATTTTGATTAAATTAATTAAAGTATAAGCCAATAGAAGTTGAGTTTAACCTAACAAAAGCATAATTGCATTGGCTGAAATTTTGCTATGAAATGACACAAATGATGAGGACAACAAAAGCAATGTAGAAAGTGGAAAATGAAAAAGTAATTAACTCCTTACCTGCTAATAACCCTAATAACATGTTCATGCATTCATCTATCATAATTTCAGACACAGGAAACAAAAACAAACAAATGAAAGACAACGTTATATATGTGTCGGTTGAAGTGAAAAAAGTAGTGAGAAAGAAAGGTTATAAGAAAACCAGATTGTTAACGAAGTTGCTTTCATGAGATCGGAAAAAGGGAAGTGTGGATTCTAAATCCTGAGAAAGACAAATTGGTACACCAATCATGTGACATTAATACCCAACCACACAATCAATTACTTTTACATCAAGATAGTGGAAAAGTAGAGATTAAAAAAACTTCCAAATATTTTTCTCTTCTTCATCAAGCAACCAAAATGCTATGGATTCCATTCTCTGCATCAAACAACGTAGCATTCATTTTTGTGGGTCCAAAGACTCTAACATTGTAGTAATTAATTAAGCAATAAATAAAGTGCAAATTGCATCTTCACTTATAGATGCACCCTCAAAAGGAACGACATTATATTCTAAACTACTTTAAGGAACGATTTTATTATTCTAGAAGCTACACAAAATTGTGTGTCTCATAAATTAATTAACCATTGACTTATAAGACTGCTGGATGTAAGTTCACCACTTCCACCAAATATCTACAAACTCAAGAAAAATTTAATCTACTTTTAGATGTAATTTGTAAATGAATGGACGAATCTTTAGAATAATTTTTTTTGAATAAAACTGAGGCCACATATTATTGATGTTGTTTTGAATTTTGTTATGTAATTTTATGTTTAATATACTTTTTGTTTGGATTTAAACTTTTTTATTTGAATATTTGCTGGTTTACACAATTTTTTATACTTGAAATGAGTTTAGTGATTATATTTTAATTAAAAAACAATTCTTTTGCCGTTTGTATATGTTGATTCATCTGTTTCATGTATTGTAGGGCGAACTTGATTTTAACGAAGTAAGGTGAAGCACATAGTGAAAACACAATGTAGTTCAGAATATATTGAAACACAATTCATCATATATATATATATATATATATATATATATATATATATATATTTATAAATTAAAACATAGAAGAATTTATTTAATTTTAACAAAAAGATTTCTAAGAGTGAAAGAGAAAGAAGAAATGATACAAAACTGAAAGCATAAGGGAAGTCTTTAAGTTGTTCATTTACTATGTGAGAAACTTCTTTTTCAGCAAAACCTATATTTGAATCTCTCGTGCACAAACTGCTCTAAAGAGTCTTAAAAAATCTATGCTCTCAAAAAATATACGCTTAGCATGTCTCACTCAACCTCTAAAATATGCTGAACTTCAATATTCTCAATATTAAAAAGGATACGTTTGACTTTCAAACTAAAAAATTGCTTTCACAATGAATTTGATTTATCCTTCAAAGGTTTTTCTACTTCAATTCTTCCTTTCTTTTTTCTGAAAAAATAATATAGAACCAAGAAGGTATTAGACCTCAATTATTACCAGAACCGATATCTAATACCCATTTTATGATTTGATTTGGGTTTTAACCGAAGCATAAAGTAAGCGTTTTTTAAATATATTATTTGTTTTTGTTTCTTTCTACATATTGAACCTGCAGAGAATATACCAGAAAACTAGCCCAAAAATAGAACATTTTATTTATCAAACCAGAATAAGTTACAATACTTAATGGACTATCATTACAATAAGATGTTATCCTTACAACAAATAAATGTACTAAATACTATTATACATTTGTATAATGTATTTTGTTTAGGCTATCCTTAAATACTTAATGGACTTATTAGCGATCGGTGTAGGAGGCAATGTGACAGCAACAAAACATTGTTTTGAAACGAAGGAGAAGAAGAAGACGACACAAAAGAAGTGGCCACCTCTGCAAACATTTCGCGATTTTGAGCCTTAGAAACACCTTTAGGTCTCTATTAAAAATCGAAGCCTAAAATCAAATCTGCTTCAGTTTTTTATAAACTCGAGGCCTAAAAAGGTGTGGCTAGTGACAATTTTGAAATGAACTTCTAAACCTCAATTATGAATGAACTAAAACATATATTGTCATTATGTCTCGATTTTGTTGGAACGAAGGTCATTTCGCATATAAAATAATTTATAAAATGACAATTTTGTGAAGCAAACTTATAGGTACCAGTTTTGAGTAAATCGAAGCAAAAACTTTTATACTTCATTTTTTGGGGAATCGAGACCTAAACCTCTATGCTCAAATTAAAAAATTAGAAAATACCAAAAATATTAAAAAAAAAAATTGTGAGTTATTAGGCTCAGGTTCTTTATGAACCGAAACAAGAAGGTCTTTATACTTCGGTTATAAAGATAGCTGAAGCATAAAGTTTGCAAAATTGTAAAATTGCAATCGCGTCCCTATATGCTTTGTTTTTGTTAGAACCTAAGCATATAAGATGATTTTGAATCTCAACTCTACACTAGTGATAATGATCATTGTTATGGGCAATAATTTGAAAACAATTATAGAGATGCAAAAGTTGATATAGATAATTTTTGAAGGGTAACTTAAATTCAATACATTGATAAATTTTAATTATTTAAAATCATTTATTAATTAACATTTTTTAAAAAAAAAAATAGGTTAAAGAAAAGTTGGGTAAGCAAGAAAGTCTATGACTAATGAGGTGAGTCTAAGGAATTTTTTTGTTCTTAAGCAATTTAATATTAACTGAGCTTCTTATTTGTGACATTTGAATAAGAAAATAGAGCCTTATTTGCATTATTAGCTAAATGTAAAGGAAAACTACATTTCAGTACATTAAATGAAAGGTTGTTGGTGTAATTTGCTTTTCACCATAGTTTTCATTCATAAGAATCATGACTTGTTATTTTATTTGTTTTTTTGTTGATTCTATATAAGTAGTTTGTTTCCTTTGTTTTATTTCGTTATATAAATTGTTTGTTAATGAACTCTATTTAATCAACGTTGTTTGTTAATGAACTCTATCTAATCAACGTTGTTCAAGGAAAATTAATAGGAAAAAGAGAACCTAAACCTAAAATTCATTTTGGTGATACTAACTTGAGTTAATTGAAAGCAGAGAAATCTCAAAAGAAGCATAAGTTTGCTGTAAGCCTTTTATTAGATGATAATAATGGTTTGGTTAAAAGCAATATTTATGCATTTGTTAGACTATTTTATCAATGTTAATTATCTTAATTTATGATTGTTAGATAGTCCTCATACATTGTTATCCTCAAATTAGTTGAGGAAGTGGTTTGAATAAGGTGTGAATGTCTTATATCGGATACATTGTTAGATAATTTTCTTTCTTTTGTTGGTTTTTTATATGAAATTTGTATTTTTCTATCCTTTCCTAGGTGTATTGACACTTGTCATTGTTAAATTGAAAGGATACAAAGAGTGGAAAATAGTTAATTTTTTTACATTGTTTTATTTCATACTATTTATTTTTCTTCAGAGAATAATATTTCTATTAGTAAGACACACGTGAATGTTTCTCCAAATTGTTAGTAGGTGATATTGGACCCCTCATTTTTCTCTCTTTTAACAACTAGACCACCTTTTATTTAAGTAAATTTTACTAAAAGGATCTGGTAACACTTTCAGCAACACTCAATTGATATGTAAAAATGTTATTAAAAATCATTAATAACAACACAAATTATACGTAACATATGATATAGTGTTACTAAATCATATTAGTAAGTATTTTTGTAATTTAGTAACATTGTTTTTATTGTTACTAATAACTTAATATGTGAAGTGGTAGCCCACGGCTTATTTCATGACAGACTTTAGAACTTCAATTTACTTCACAGCTTTGAAGGAGATTGATACCAGCCCCACGGTTCATCAGATATGTACTTGGTCACTTGCTTCACACTTAAATAGTTCTCCAGACCCCTGAAATAATAAAAAAAAAAAAGAAAAAACTTAGACCCAGATTCTTAGATTATAAAACAGTCTAAGATATAGCCTAATCAATATTTGTATTTGAGAAATGCACACAAGCAGTAAACAAAAAGATATAACTCTCATTCCCCATTTGGCATGTCTTATTCATAAACTAGTTTAATCCAAGCATATTCCAGCCGACAAAGAAAGTGTATTGAAAAGAGTATCAGAGTTTTGGTTTTTTCACATTTCAAAATATAGTTTTGAATGCAGTAAAACTGACCATAGTGATTTAGGAAGAAATAAGGGTCATACCATTCTCCTAATTCACGACCAAAGCCACTACGTTTTATGCCTCCCCATGGTGCTTGAATGAAGCTTGGTTGAGCACAATTTATCCATACAATTCCAGCTTTAATAGCCTGCACAAAAGTAATATAAGTATACAACATTCAATTACAGAAAATCCATATGTTTTGTCTGTTCTATGATAACAAAGGATGAATCTCACCTGAGATATACGTTCACATCTTTCTAGATCTTTTGACATTACGGCAGATCCTAAACCGTATCTGTGAGTAATAATTCCAAATAAGATATGTTAGGCATCAATCAATATGATCGATGAAATAAAAATTCATACACAACATTGATTAACATCTATGTACAAGTTAACAAGTAGTTTACAAGTGAAACTAATATACAGTTTCCAGAAAAATAGTCCACTCACTGGGTGTCATTTGCTAGTTCAATAGCTTCTTCTTCGGTACTGAATGTTTTCACAGAGAGTACAGGTCCAAAAACTTCTTCTCTCCAAATTTGCATTGAGGTAGTCACATCAGTGATGATGGTTGGTTCAACAAAGTATCCCCTTTTTAAATGCTGCCATAAAATTTGACATTTCAATCATTTCTGAGGACAAATCAAGAAATACAAAAACAGGACACATATCGTATAATCATACCTCTGGACGAGACCCTCCTGTCAAAATTGTTGCACCTTCACTCTTAGCTGTTGAGATGAAATTCAACACCTTTTTGTACTGAATAAATAATATAAACCATATTATTAGATACATCATCATCTTGGTAAAAGACAAGTTCATAAACAATGTCAGGATAATGGAGAATGCATTTGAATAAACACAATCAGAATTCAGAAGTCTACGTTAGCAATAGATTTCAGAAATACTTAACTTCAAACACTATCTTAAACCCAAAACGTATTAGGGGAAGAAATGGAACAAGGTGTAACAACCAAAAATTCACATATCTTTGTTAAAAGCAGAAGGAGGAGTCAGTAATCTAAGTTAAAATATAACAAATGCAGAAGTGATAAACATTACACATACCTGTCCTTCACTAACAATAGGGCCTAGCCTGCAGCCTTCTTCCAAAGGATCTGAAATTTTGATGTTTTTGGCCCATTTCACAAGTTTATCCACAAATTCTGTTGCTATACTTTCCTGAAACAGTAAAAGCATCTAACTTGGTCAATGTTCAAAACTCAGCTAATGCCGTTTCTACAAAGTTTACAGACAAAATGGTTCCACTATCAGAGTATATCTAAACCTTCCCATTTATGCAATAAAATAAGCAAACTTAGCTACAAATTCTAACTGTTACACTTACATGCACGATAAGGCGAGATGTTGCACTGCAAATCTGACCAT
Source organism: Vigna unguiculata (assembly GCF_037176805.1). Lineage (NCBI taxonomy): Eukaryota > Viridiplantae > Streptophyta > Magnoliopsida > Fabales > Fabaceae > Vigna > Vigna unguiculata. Next base: position 9,708,207 of record NC_140800.1, read on the forward strand.
TTGTAAAGAAGCAGCCAAAGATTGTCCATTCAGCAGCTGTTTGAATCAAGAAAAATACAAAAATAAATGTTAGATGGTGTATGACTCAGTATTGATTCTGTAATCAGTTCTAGGCACCCAAAAAGTTTACTCAACTACAAACAAACAATGAGTTTCACAGGAAATAAAGTTCCATAATGCAAAAAAACATAGACACGTACTCTTGTCAAGGTCAACATCCTCAAAAACAATGATTGGGCTTTTTCCACCAAGCTCTAGAGAAACAGGCTGCCAAGAAAAAACCAAAAATTTTATATTCCATGATCTCAGAAAGAATTTGCAGATAAAATTGATCACAAAATACCTTGGTTTGCTGTGCTGCAGCTGACATAATCTTGCTCCCAGTTAGAGAGCTTCCAGTGAAGGCAACCTGTTGAAAAATTAAATATCAGCCACAATTCAGCACTACCTCGCCAAAATCATAGACAGCACTTTAACAATACTAGAAAGAAATAGAATTAGAACCTTGTCTACATCAGGATGAGAAGCCAAAAGAGCACCAGCATCATTGCCTAATCCAGTAACAACATTTAATACCCCTGGGGGAAGGTTCACTTCTCTGCATATTTCAGCCAGCTCCAAACAGGTCCTAAAATTGTAAATGGTGTGCCAGCATAAGATACCAACACAACGAAAAATGGATGTTGAAATAGTTGTTTTTAACATACACAGATGCCAATTCAGATGGCTTCAATATTGCAGCACAACCAGCAGCCAGAGCAGGAGCAACTTTCCATGTAGCCATTAAGAGAGGATAGTTCCTAGCACATAACATAAACCACATCATTTCATCTGCTATAAGCAAGTAAATGCATAACTAGTTTGTGAAGAAACAGAAGCTGATCAGATACCATGGAGTAATTAATGCAACAACTCCAATGGGCTCCTTCAGGATATAACTCTTGAAAGTTTCCATAGGGAGGGATACAGGAGCCTTTTGCTTTGCATCCAACCCTTCTGCAAGCTCAGCATAGTAGTTAAAACATGCAATAACATCATCCTACAACATAGAATCACATATCCAAATAAGCAAAAAAGACTCATGAAACATCAGTTATTGCTTTTTTCAATGCAAATCAATGTCACCACTTACCACGTCTGCCAGTGCTTCATCTAGTGGTTTTCCACTATCGATTGCTTCAAGCTTTCCCAGTTTATCCTTTTTCTCCGTTATCTTTGAGAAAGAAAGCCACACACAGAAAGGTGAGACAACTCATGCACTTCTGAGTCAGTAGTATCCATGATTTTTATTGACCAATTTATTTTTAAAGGGTTGAACAACATCTTGATTATTTGTATTTAGTTTTGTGAAAATTAAACAAATATAATATATATTATATAATAAAAACTGTTTATGTAGCAGTGAATATTAAAATAAACTTATTCAACAAAAAGTCAATCTGGGTGTTGATGGAACTCGTAACTTCGATGTTTTCCCTCTCTCTTTACATGTCTGAGAAATGAAAACACATATTTAATCGATTAAAGCAAAAGTTGAATTAAAATTCCAACCTTTGAAGCGATGGCTCGAAGATAACCAGCACGAACAGAACCAGAAGCTGATGACCAATCTCTGCCTTTGTTCCGGGACAAGGCTCTTTTAGCAGCATCCACAGCAAGGTCAACATCTTCCTTGGTACCCGCAGGTATGTCCCCTGAACACCAATTACATGAAGCCACAACTTAGAAACACAAGTGCTTATGTAACTATGCGCGTGTCATGATCATAAACATTAAAAACTCCCATGATGTCGGAAAAGCCGAGACACATAATTAAGGAGAAGAAAGAAGAGGGAACCTATGATGTCTTGGGTTGCGGGATTGATGATCGGAATCCGGTTGTTGTGGACGGGGACTTTCCACTCTCCATCAATGAATAGTTGCCTACTGGGTACTGAGATGGCCATTTTTCTTTTTGCTTTTTCTTTTCTCTATTCTCACTCACTCTCTGCTATGTATTCTTGGCTTGGAGAGCAATGATAATGCTTCATGAGGTGGTAACATATGTTATATATATAATAATAGGATTGAAGCTGCATCTTGGTCTTCTGGTTGATGACTCACCACAGATCCTTTTCTTTTTTATTTTCTCTTCTTCCTTTCGATTTTTGCTTCTTTGTCGGTACCAACTCTTTTCCTTGTGCTCTTGGTTTGGTTTGGCTTCATTTTACTGTTTGGAAACATGTTCTGTACACATTCTGATGTAACCAGATTTTATAAGCTTGTGATAGTTACTTGTTTGAAATGGCAGGTTTGCTTTGTTCATTGTTCTACCTTTCATAATTCTATTTCGATAAAAGATAATAATTTATAATTATAATTATTATAATGTCAAACCATGAATGCATTATTATGAAGGGCATTATGATTGGCCCGCATAACAAAAAAACCACGGACCACGTTTTTTTAGGTCATATGAAACCAAATCTCCGTCACGCTGTCAGACAATAAATTGGAAGTTGCGTGTGTACATAATATCTCCCATGCCATAACTTTTGATCATCCGCACCTTCCAAAGTTAAACACGGAAGCTAAAATCTGCAATGCAAAGTGTTTATTAAACTTCTTTATTTTTAGTGTGCATGTTCTGTCGTTTTCGTTGCATATTCATTGTAATCCACACATGTTGTAAATTATTTTAGTTTTATAATAATATTTTAAATTATAATTTAAGTTGCAATAATAAAAAATTTAAAATAGATTCAGATTATTGAAAGAAATATTTTTCAGGTTACTAGAAATATTGCTTGAAATATCCTTATGTACGTAATGATGAAAGTGAAAAGAGGGAAATCTCCACGTTATAAATTGAGGTTTTAATCTAAAACTTGAAGTAAAAACATTATTATGTCATTATAAACGGGTAACGTGTACAAATATTGAGGGCAGATACGAGTATTATAATATTCATATTTGTGAATATTCGTACCCGTTATACTTTAATTTAAATTAAAAAAAAATTAAAAGAATATGATTAAAACATTAACACATCGATTTTGAATGGGTTGATTTTTATCAATTGATTTTAAAAAATCTTCATTTCTTTATAAATTGTCATTGAACACTATTTAAATGGATTATTTGCATTTTATTTAAAATATATGAGTATTATGCATTATATTATTTTTTTTAAATTATGGTTAAAATATATAGTTAAATATTAAATTTTTCTTTCATAAATATTTGCAGGTATCCGTAGATATTCGCGGATATTAAAAAAATATGCAAGTACCCCATAATAAATATCCGCACGAATATGGATACGAATACGAAATGAATATTTATTTAACGGATAAGATAATAACAACTACTAAATGTACCTTACCCGTCATGTTGATTTCATACTCGTGCATGTCATCTGATTGATTTTGGATTTTAGTTTTGTAAGAAAACAAAAAAACTGTGTTGGTTTTAATTCTTTAAAAATATAATTTTCTGTTCTTAGTTTGTTGTATGACTTTACTTCTTCTGCATATGTGACCTTTATTCCAAATTTCTACTGTTCAGAAGGAAAGAAAAGTTGTTTCCACATTTTTACTGTTCACAGGGGTAGTGAGTAGAAAGAAAGAGAAAGACAGCTATATGAATTATACCTTACGCTATTGGCCTTAATTTAATTTACTCTGCATTTGCATGGTAATGTACCGATCCCTTTCTCCATGGCAGAGACTACTTCTAATGACGTGAAATATAGATGAACTGTTATCAAAAGTTTATTATAATGAAGATAACATTTGTAATTATTGTAATATTTAAATATTGTAAGGATGAAAATAATGTTGTCTTCGTTCCCATCTGAATGTTCTTAATCTTTACGCGTCATCTTCATGTGTTTCGGAATAGTTCAAGTATGAGTTAAAAAATTTCATATTGAATAGAATAAATAAAGTTAAACACTATATAAGAATAAAGATCCATAACACTATTGTCTTAAGGTTTTGGGGTTAAAGTGGTGTCAAATATTTTATATGTGTAAGACTATAACCATATATGAAAGAATATATAACCCATCATCATGATCATCTACTTCATGATTATGTATTATGTTTGGGAATGATAGATCTAGAATCTTAAATCAGTTGGAATAACTAAAAATTATTTAAGTTTTAACCAAACAATTTTTTAAATTAAAATCGAAGAATTAAGAGAAACAAAATTGAAAGAAAAAATATATAAAATTAAAAAGATAAAATATTTTTTTAAAATATTTAGTAATAATTTTAACAAAATAAAAAAAAAGAATTTGTTCTCGTTCAACTACATGTAGGACTGATGTTTCCAAATTTTCGTCAATTTTGTTCAATTGGATCTTTTTTTACTAACACGGTTTAAATCATGATTTTATTTTATTTTTTTTAAATGTCCACGTGTCAACCCAATAGCATATCACGTGTCAAAGTCAATGTTCTATATTCAATTTGGTCCCTATATTTGTTATTTTTGTTCAATTTAGTCTTAATTTTGTTTAAATTTAACTAATTTTGTCCCTATCGAAAATGTGACCAAATTTAATTTTTATATCAAAGTTATAATGATGTGAATTTTAATATATTATATAAAAATATTTAATAAAAAATGTGAATTTTAATATAAAAATTAAATTTGGTTTCAATTTGGAGAGGGACAAAATTGGTTCATGTTAACAAAAATTTGAACTAAATTGAACAAAAATAAAAATATAGGGATCAAATTGAATATAGAACATTGACATTGACACGTGATACGCTACTGGGTTGACACGTGGACATTTAAAAAAATAATAAATATAAAATCAAATCAAATCAAATCAAATCAAAAAAATAAAAAAAAAACCACCACTTGCCAATCACTGTTCATGACTATTAATAATTTAATCGGTGTTAGCAAAAGAATACCAAATTAAATAAAAGTTACAAAAATTAGAACCTATTTGAACAAAAATTCAAAATTGGGACTTATTTAATAAAACTTGACAAAAATTGAAACAAAAAAAATATTTTATCCTTAAATTTATATCCAATAATTAATTGCTCTACCATCCAAAATACTTAATAAGTTATCCACCCTTCCTAGTTAGGCAGGGTAAGTTACCTAAAATCAGGAGTACTTCCTTAAAATGTCACATTAAATTTGTGGTTACTATAGTTCAAATCGGTTTTGTGAGATTTCAAGGTGTTTTCTAATAGGGAAAAGGGTTTTTATGTGTAAAGAATAGTTAACAGGATGTAGAGAAAATATTACAAACAATCGTATTTTGCAGTAGTTAGTTACACATACCAAATACCTTTTATTATGTAAATTCAAATTCATCGTCAGTCTTCCAACACACTTGCATCTTGGGATACGAAAGACTAATCTTAACATGTGAAATGAACTTCTTAACATTTACATATTAAGTCGATTTTGGGGAACTGTGACAAAAAATTCAATGACATTTTTCTTAAAAGTTTGATATGGCGTGAAGTGATTCATTTGTTTTTGTACGTGTTCAAATTCATTATTAGAATTGATTTTCTAAAACAATATCATGTAAATCAATTAAAAGATAAAAAATTTATATTAAGTGAGAAACAATTGATTCTTATTTCTACACTAAAGAATTGATTAAACCAAACACATTTGCAAGTTAAGTGTAATTTCTCTCGTAAATTTCATCAAAGCAACAAATTCTTTTTCCTATCACTGCTGTTCTTCTGTTCTCCTTTTAAAACCTTTACCTTTATTAAAAGATACATCTAATAATTCGGAATGCATTTCTTATTTTTTTTATTTTATATTTTAGATTGTATATCAAAATTGTATTTCAAATTATACGTTCTAAAATATTGGTTAATGCGTGAGATTAATCTGAAACTAATCTGAAAACGTCTCCAAATTAAACAATCTAAAATTGAAACTGAAAATTTAAAATCATAAAATAATTTGAAATTTATAAATTTATGAAATTGCGGGTCAGAATTATGGGATGCAGGAAGAAATGAGTTTTTTTTAATTGGAAGTCCATTATAACTCGAATTTGTAAAAAATATCCTTCGAATCTTTTTTTTTTTTTTTTGTGAAACTGGGGCCAAGTCGTTATGGGAGAGAACGACATTAAAGGTGAAGTCGTCCTCCCCCAACCGGTTTCATTTAAAAAAAAATGATGTCGTCAGGGACAAGTCCATTTCTGGTGGGTGAAGTCATCTTCATGGTTGACGACTTCACTTTTAAGTTTTTGTTTTTTTTTTAAATTTTTTTTGGAACAATAAATGGTAAAAAAATAATAATAATGTTGCTAGGCCAGTAAATGCATCAGTGAAACCTCACGGTTTCAGCCAATAAATGTTGCTAGGTCACCTCACGGTTTCAATTAATTGAAATCAATTGATGTCGTTAGGCCACCTGATGATTTCATTTAATTATCAACCAAAGTCATCGTGACATACACCGATTTTAGTTAATTGAAGTCGTTTGCATTAAATACGGCTTCATTGAAAATTTTACATTAATAAATAAAATAAAATAAAATTGTTACGTAAAAAAAAAATTGAAACAGCTTCCATTATGACGACTTCAATCTCAGATGCATAAACCGGCCTCCACCTTGACGACATCGCTTCTTAAAAAAAAATGAAACCGGCTGGGGGAATGACGACTTCACCTTTAAAGTTGTCCTCTCCCATGACGACTTGACCCTATTTCATAAAAACAAAATTCAACAGACCCTACTTTACAAATTGATAGTCAAAAGGACCTAGAAATACAAAAAAGCCGAAGAAATGCCACCCCAATTAACTCCAAACTAGTAAAGTCTTTGGTATAGATTCAATTTAACCTTTTATTGCTATATCATTCATTTTAGCTTAGCAAAATTAGGAGTGACAATATGGACCTGACCCATCGGTCGACTTGCATGCCCACAAATATAACGCAGGTCTAGTCAAGATAGTGAACCTGCAGACTTGTATTGGTCCGGCCCGTAGCCTGAGTAGGCTGACCCATGAACCCACATGAAAAAAAACTTGTATAAGAATTATGTATTTTTTAATGTACTAAAATTAAAAAAAAAAATACATCTTGTATGTCATAATACGAATATATATGTTGAAAATGTTAAATTATCAATTCATCATTCAACTCCCCCAAAGTCTTTACTTAATTTTGCTAACTTTTTAAAGTTTTTTAATTTTTTAAACATTAAAAATTTTATCATAAGAATTAAAAAAAAAGTGGCTGGCGTACATACTCAGTTATGCGGGACAGGCCAATCATTTCAATGCACAGTTGAAATGCGTAACGGGGTAGGCTGACTCGCATTGTGCAGAACAAATACAAGATAGATCTAAACGGATTGGACCAGCCTGCATTGTCACCCCTAAACAAAACCCAGTTAAATTCAACTTCTAGACTAAGTTACACCCAAATCCAAGTCCCAGCTGTATAATTATAAATATTTCATTCATAACAATTAAATTGTCAATTAAACTTTTGGTTATAAAATAAAGGTAATAAAAGAGAGAAAAGGAGAGGAAGAATAGAGAATGAGAGAGTATGGAGTAACTTCTGTTTGTATGTGTGTCTTATTACTGATAGGACGAGTTTTATTTATAGATACAACATGGTAACCCATAAAGGATATAAAATCAAATAGTAAATACAAAATATTACATAAAGAGTAATGAATTATACGATTATCAATCATATGAGTAATTGTATCAAATCAATGGACGACCATTAATTCATAACACTCCCCCTTGGGTGTCCATTGATGAAAGAATGTGTCTCGTTAAAACCTTCCTAGGAAAAACCCTTTGGGATAAAAACCTAGTGAAGGAAAAAGAGTACATCATTCTATATAATATTGTTTTTTGCATCTTCTATTTCTCTCCCTCATGTAAACTTACATCATCAAGATGACGGAGTCCAATCTTGTGAACCAATTGCTCAAAAGTTCTCCTTGGCAAAGACTTTGTAAATAAATCTGCTAGATTTTCACATGAGTGAATCTTTTGGATCTCTACATCACCGTTTCTTTGAAGATCATGAGTGAAAAAGAATTTTGGAAGAATATGTTTTGTTTTGTCTCCTTTAATATATCCTTCTTTCAATTGAGCAATGCATGCACTATTGTCTTCATATATCGTTGTTGGTTTCATTTTTCCTAAGGATAAACCACAAGTTTGTCGCACATGTTGAATTATAGACCTTAGCCAAACGCATTCACGACTTGCCTCATGTAATGCTAAAATTTCTGCATGTTTTGACAATGTTGTTGTTATTGTTTGTTTCACAGATCACCATGAAATCGTTGTGCCACCACATGTGAACAAATACCCTGTTTGTGATCGACCATTATGAGGATCTGATAAATAACCTGCATCTGCATAACCCATTAGATCTAATTTTGAATCATTTGGGTAAAATAAGCCCATATTCATAGTGTCCTTAAGGTAACAAAGTATTTGTTTTACTCCATTCCAATGTCTTCTTGTAGGTGAAGAACTATATCTTGCTAACAATTTACAGCAAATGCTATATCATGTCGAGTATAATTAGCAAGATACATTAGTGCTCCTATAACACTAAGATATGGTACTTCAGGACCAAGTAATTCTTCATCTTTTTCTTGAGGTCTAAAAGGGTCTTTATCAACATCTAATGACCTCACCACCATTGGAGTGCATAATGAATGTGATTTGTCCATATAGAACTTTTTAAGCACTTTCGTTATATAAGCTTCTTGATGTACAAAAACACCTTTGTTGAAATACTCAATTTGTAATCCCAAACAAAACTTTGTCCTTCTAAGATCTTTCATCTCAAATTATTTCTTTAAACAATCAATTGCCTTTGTGAGCTCATTAGGAGTTTCAACTATGTTTATGTCATCTACATGAACAACAATTATGACAAATTCATTCTCGGATCTTTTCATATAAATACAAGGACAAATAAGGTCATTTTTATACCCTTCCTTTAACAAGTACTCACTTAGACGGTTATACCACATACGTCCTGATTGTTTCAATCCATAAAGGGACTTATTCAATTTTATTGAATAATCCTCTTCAGAATTTGCTTTGTTGGGCAAACTAAATCCTTCAGGGAGTTTCATATAAATATCATTTTCCAAAGAGTCATACAAATAGGCTGTAACAACATTCATGAGGTGCAAATTCAGACCTTCTTGTGCAACAAGGCTAATTAAATATCTAAATGTTGTTGCATCCAATACTGGAGAATATGTCTCCTCAAAATCAATACCAGGTCTTTATGAAAAACCTTGAGCAACTAATTGTGCTTTGTATCTAACAATTTCACCATTCTCATTTCGTTTTTGTACAAAAACCCATCTGCACCCAATAGGTTTTACACCCTCAAGTGTGCGAACTACAGGTCCAAAAACATTTCGTTTAGCAAGCGAATCTAATTCTGCTTGGATTGCATCTTTCCATTTTGGCCAATCATTTCTTTGTTGAAAATCTTCAATTGTCACTTATAACATCCTTTGCTACATTATATGCAAAAACCCATCAATATTTACTTTATTTCGATTTCATATTTTATGATTCATGACATAATTTATTGAGATCTCATCATTTTCAACAATTTCAGGTACCTGAGGTTCTTCTGGAACCGAATCATTAATTATGTCAAAAGAATCTTTTGGGACTTTTACCCCCTCGATTAGGCCATCTTGCCTTTTTTCTCTTTTTCTCACCCAAGAATTTTTCTCTTTGGAACCAGCAGGCCTACCACGCTTCAGGCGTGTTTGAGATTCATTTGCTATATTAGATTGTCCAACAGGAATATCAATTCTGATTAGAGCATTAGCAGCGGGTATTTGCGACTTAGTTACCCTTTTTATGTCAGTAAAAACATCTGGTAATTGGTTGGCCAATTTTTATAAATGAATTATCCGTTGAACTTCTAGTTCACATTCTTTTGTACAAGGATCAAGATGAGATAATGATAATTCATTCCAACCAATATCCTTTTCCAGTTTCTTTCTTTCTTCCCCTAACGTTGGAAAAACTGATTCAACAAAATGATTATCAACAAATCGAGATGTAAATAAGTCACCTGTTGATGGTTCAAGATATTTTATTATCGATGGAGAATCATATCCAACATATATTTCCAAACGTCTTTGAGGACCATCATAGTCCTTTTTGGTGGGAAAATTGGGACATATACAACACACCCAAAAATTCTTAAAAGAGAAATATTAGGTTGCTGACCAAAAACCAATTGTAAAGGAAAGTATTTGTGATAACTTGTTGGTCTGATGCGAATCAATACTGCAGCATGGAGAATTGCATATCTCCAAGTAGTCATTGGAAGATTAGCTTTCATAAGTAAAGGTCTTGCAATCAATTTTAGACATTTTATCAATGATTCTACAAGTCCATTTTGAGTATGAACATGTGCTACTGGATATTCAACTTCAATTCCATCTGACATACAATATTCATTAAAAGCATGAGATGAAAATTCACCAACATTATCAAGACGAATTTTCTTAATTGGATAATCTGGGAAATGGGCTCTTAACTTGATCAATTGTGCTAATAACTTAGCAAATGCTTGATTTCGAGTTGATAGTAAATAAATATGTGACCATCTAGTGGACACATCAATTAATACCATGAAATATCTAAATGATCCACATGGTCGGTGTATTGGACAACAAATATCACCTTGTATTCGTTTTAAAAATGAGATTGACTCATTTCTAATTTTTTCTGGTGATGGTCTTATTATCAACTTTCCCTGCGAACATGCAGTATATGAGAAATCATTGGACTGAAGAAGTTTTTGACTTTTAAGTGGATGTCCACATGAGTTTTCAGCTATTTTTTGCATCATGATATATCCAAGATGACCCAACCGATCATGCCAAACAAGAAATTCATTCTTATTTGTAAGCTTTTGGCTTACAATAACATGCGTCTCAATCACATTAATATATGTGTAGTACAAGCCATAAGAGAAGGCTGATAATTTCTCCAATACACATTTTTTATTTGACTCAATTCAAGTGAATAAATATATTCAATATCTCCTTCATTATTTGTCTCAATATGTTATCCATTTAGACGAATATCCTTGAAACTTAATAAGTTTCTATTGAACTTAGGAGAATAAAATGCATTTTTAATATGTAATCTTGTACTTCTTGGTAGAAGTACAATAGCTCTTCCAAAGCCTTCAATTATATTTGTAGTACCAGAAATAGTATTAACATTGACTTTTCGCATTACCAAACAAGAGAAAAATTTATTACTCTTGAAAATTGTATGAGTTGTTGCACTATCAGCAAGGCACAGATCCTCATCATTAGTGTTAATGCCAATATTCATTCTTCATATAAACATAAATATCAATATTAGAGATTACTTTGTAAGAGGAGAAGAAAAAAAAATAAAAATAGAGGATTTATTCATAAAACCATAAAAACTTATACATAAAAAAAGCAACATGAATTAAATATAAAACATCGTCTTAAAATTTAATAACACAATATAAAATAAAATAAAACTATTTTCTAACACTCCTATCACCAATAAGGTGATCAATGCTTCCATCAGGTTTAGAAAAGAAATCACCAATATCAAGATGAGTAGTATTCATATGGCCATAATCAGAATCACCATCTTCATAAGCAAAATGTGTTTCTTTGTTCTTCTCATTATTTGTAAGATGCTTTGGTGTACAATAAGTACAACTCAAATGACTTTTACCACTATAATGATAATATAACTTTGATATTTTTTTTTCAATATTTTCACATTTTCCTTTTCCATTTTTCACAATATTGTGTCACTTTTGGTGACAAAATGTGTCTTTGAAATTTTCTTTATAACCATGCCCATAATCAATATCACGATCACGATCATGAAAATATAAATCAAATGTTGCTGCATTCACTTCTGGGAATGGAGTAGAACCAAGAACCTATTGGACATGCTTCATGATTTTCTATCAAAAGCTCATTGCTTTGTTCAGCCATACAAAGTCATGAAATAAATTCATAATATTTATTGCTGCATTCACTTCAGGGAATGGAGCAAATTAGGCAGATCTCATGATTTTTCATCAAAAGCTTTATTGTGTTATCCAGCCATATAAAGGTATGAAATAAATTCATAATATTTGTGAAATCTCTATTCACAATATTGTTCTGTTCTCGTAGAAACAAATTAGTTGTTCAAATACTTTATTTCTTTCTTTAATAGCATCACCCATACCCATTGCATTTAGATGAATTTCAGCATCTAAAATCCATGATAAATAATTCTTCCCCGACATATCAAGGATCGCAAATTCAACCTTTGCAATATTTGATATATTTTAGAACTAGCATATAAAATATTAATATAATCAAATTTCATGTATGAAATTACTGAAATCAAATAATAATAATAAGAAGAAGAAGAAAGAGAAAAAAATCAAACAATTATCATAAAAAAAAAATAAGATAAAGTTTGTGAATGAGAACAAGATTAGAAAGAACCTCGGTTGAGGAATGTAGAGCGTTGAGAAATGTAGAGCGTTGTTCTTATGGAAAAAAAAATGTGTTTTCACGCTCAGTTGAATAACGCTCGTTCAAAATATTACATAAAGAGCAATGAATCATATGATTATCAATCATATGAATAATTGTATCAAATCAATAAACGACCATTAATTCATAATATTGACAACTTTTTCTCGACAATTTTTTTTATACAAGTTAAAATAACACTTTATAAGTAAAAAGTAATTAAATTTTAACAATTTTTTTTTTCTGTACACTTAAGATGACGCATTTTAAATGACTTTTTATTTTTCTATTTTATTTTATTTTATTTTTATGTTTCAAAATCATTTAAAAAATATTATTTCAGGAATTAAATATATTAGTAAACCCTACTGTGTAAATCACGCAACATAAGTCCTTAACTAATCTCTACGGTGAACACCGCATCATCTTACCTTCACTAGATAAACAATATATACTTCCTTTACAACTAATCTCCTTTTGTTTTGTACTCAAAATAATCCAACAGGAAATTTCCAGATTAATAATACTTCCTTAACTATGTTGGACCGACTCATAACATCCTCATGTCTACTAAGCTATTTCCAGTATTCACATGTTCTCTCCTATACCAATTGATTTAATTCAGATTCATTTCTAATCAATGTAAAATTGTATTTTAAAATACAGCAAGCAATATAATTTATTTAAAAATCAAGCGCAATCGTGGCATTAAAATGTATTGATGACATCTTTATTATATTAACTTATATTAACTAAATTAAAAACGCATAATTATATCATAAATTCTATGCATTATAATTGACAAATGTGATTCACAGAGATTGTAAATCAAAACTAATTTACGTATTCAATTTGATCAGTTGGATAAAATTTCAGCCAATTTGTTTAATTCAGATTATTGGGACGGTGAGATTGATATGAATCATTGTAACTTCTTCCAAAAAATACTGTCTATTGAAAAAAAAAATTCTCAGTGGATTCATGACAATTTTATGGTAAAAGGAAGTATGAAGAGGTTGTTTAATCCCAACTCCAAAACCATGAAAACAAGAAAAAGCAGGAATTTGAAGGGAATTGAAGGGAAAGAGAGAAACACAATTAACATAAAAAAAAGAATAAAAGATTCATTATTTAGAAAAAGTATATATACATACAATCCAGCTAATCCACCAAACCTAAAACACAAGAAAGATGAGATGTATATCCATCAATGGTACAAAGTAAACACATGTTTACGTAAACTAATCTAATATCTCAACAATAAACAAATAGAAAAAAGATGTAGAAGGAAAGAAAGCTAATGTTTCTGAGTGGTTTTGTGGTACTTGGTCTTTATCCATTGGAGGCCAACGGAGGTACCCTCCTTCAACTTCTTGACGCCGTTGGATGCCACTGCCTTCGTCTTCCCGAGAGCGTTGTTGTTGCTTTTCTTCTTGGATTCATTGGACCCACTCACTGGATCAGGCCCATTATCCCACTGGTCAGCCCAAGATGATTCATAGGAAGCCATTTCTTGAGGGAGCAGAGACTTGTGTTGTTAGTGTTGAGAATGGAGAAATTGTGAAGGCTTGAATGCGGTTTTATAGGAGCAGTGGTAGTTCTAGAAGTTGGAAAAAAAGAATCGACCGAGTCCTAAAGCAAAGGATTATGCTTATGTTTTCACGTGGACTTTCGCACACCAAACCGCATCTGCAAGAAACTCGTTTTCCCATTGGTTCTCCGCTGGAACCTTCTGGAAACCGTGGATTTGTCTGAGTGTGTGCTATCTACTTCGCATCACGACGCGTGCGCTTACGTACCACCGCCACCCTTCACTTTTCTTAACCTCTCTAACACGTATTTTTAACGTACTTTTTATAATTAATGAAATATTTAAGAGAAAAAATATTTATAATTTTATTAAGTTTGAATTATTACAAAAATATTCGTTGGTGATGTGATCTCTCTCGGATATCAAATATTCCACGTAGAGTTATAAAAAAGGATAGTGGAAAAGTCAAAATAGAGGTAGACGTACTGCAGAATATAAAGTGGAAACGACTGCGTTTTGTTGGCGTGTGGAATAGTGGGATTCGCGGCACCACCATGGAGTAGCCACCATGGTTCCTGGGCTTTACACGTGTGTTGATTCCGCGGTTGATGTTGAAAAAGAAAATTATTTAATGATTTATGACAAAAGTTAGATGGTCCTTACAGATTATGCTTTCTTAGCTTTCTTTTTATTCAAAAGGTAACTTTCCTGAAAAAGATAAAGACTAGTTATCTGCACTTGTGAATTTTTTTCTTAAGATACATTCATTTTCTAAAAATAAATTATTCAAACTTATCTTTTTTTATTGTAAGTAATTAATTTTATTTAAAAAATAATCAAATATAAATAAATAATTTAAAACGATAAAGTGGTAATATAATTATTTTAATATAAAAATATTAAATTTAAATAACAATTTATTTAAAAGGTAAAAATAAGAAAATAATTTTTTAAAGCAAAATTACAAAAAGTTGTATACAGCAAAATGATAGAATCCTATTTATTGATTGCATGAATTAACTCATCTGAATTTAGAGTTTACATGTTTACAATTCGGTTCCAAGAAAATTGTGAATAAAATAGTCAAGTTTTTTTTTTTTTTTAATTAGATCAGGATTCAGTTTCATGAGAACTGGATTACTTTTTTGTAAGAGTCGAAAAGAAAAAGGAGTTGTAGATGTTTTGTGTTGAGAATTTAATATTTAGAGAGCCAAAATATGTATGTACACATCAAAAAAATGTTTAATTAATAACTAATTTTAGTGATTAAAAGTTGCTAATCACTGTAATAATTAATTTAGATACTAATTTAAAAAATAAAAAATTATTAGTTATTAAAATAGTTTCTATTATAAATAAAAAATTATAATTAGTCATTAAATTGATCATTAATTAATAAAGATCAATTTAGATATAAGTCATTTTGATAGTCAAAACTTAGGTAGTTAATTTTTAGTGACCAATATCCTTTGGTAGCCAAAACCATAGTAACTAATTTTAAAGACCAATTTAGTAACCAATTATAATTTTTTATTCATAATAGTGACTATTTTAGGAATCAATAATTTTTTACTATGTAAATTGGTATCTAAATTGGTCACTATAACAACTAATAATTTTTAGTCACTAAAATTGATTACTAATGATATATTCTTTTGTAGTGATAAACAATAAAGAGTATCATTTGAGACGTGAAAATATATTTATTTGATTTTTTTTTGAAATAAATGTATTTTGAGGGAAAAATCTCCACTTGAGTGATTATACAGCAACTAATAATATTACTGACGTATTATGTTCTTTAAAAAATAATAATATTCTCAAGTATTGTTTATATACATAGTTGTTGTAATAATCCATTATTTGTTATGTATTTGAGTTACTATTGGTATTCGTTTTATATTTTCACATTTTTTTATCACTTCCTAATTAAAGAAAATGTCATTTCACCTTTATTTGTTTTTATGTTTAAAAGCTTATTTGGTGGTGGTAGTTGATTAGCAACTGATAACATTCTTTGAACCAACTTCTCTATATATTTAAGTGTAGGTAAGTGGTCATCAAAGTTAAAAATATGAGTTAAATATTTTTAACTTTTGATGAGAATTGAAATTTGTCTTTTATTGAAACTTTAATATATTTTGATCTCAAACTCTAAAAATGAATGAAACTAATTACATTAATTTTTCTTTGACATGTCAAATGCATTTTATAATAACATTTGATTTATTTACATCATTTGACAAATTTTTGTCTCAATTCAATTAGAAAATGCATTTGACACGTTAAAAATATTTAATGTAATTGAGTTAAAAAGATTATATTCATTCATTTCTTAAATTTGGAGGCCAAAATGTAAAGTTTCAAACATGAACGAAATCTAATTTCACGTCAAAGTTTAGGAAGCACAAAATATATTTAATCCTTAAAATATTAATGATAGTTCTTGATATTAGTTTTAACTTTCTAGATTTAGTTCTGGAAAAGTTGTCTAGATGATTGGTTAGGGAGAGCCTTCATTCAGATTTGATCTTTCTCAAGTTTTTGGGTGTGCTTGGTGGTTTTGCAGGTCTGCAAGTGTGATCTTGTGCTGTGTTGAGATTCTTATGGGATTCAAGAGTCTTGGTTTTTGTTTTTCCTTATTTTGAAAGTGTAATCTCTTGAATTGTGTAAATCTTTTAAAATAGTACAAGTCATGCTCAGATTGTCTTGAAAAACTGGATGTAACTCAGATTTGAGTTAACCATTATAAAAATTATGTGTCCTTGTGCTTGATTCTCTCTCTTCTCTCTTGGTTTGTGATTTAAAGCTTCAAGAAATTTGATTTCAACAATCTTTTAACTGTTCTTGATTGATTTTTGACACAACCTGAGACTTTGTTTCTATTTGTACTTCTTATTTGAATCAATCTTGATAAGTCTTTTAAGTTGTTTCTGAATTTAACTTCAGATTTGAATTTGTACAGAATTCCCAATATTTCAATTGACTTTATTAATATTTTGATATGTTGAATTATGCTACTTTGTTAACAGTTTAATGAAATCAGTCTGTTATATATTTTTAAATAATTTAAAAATAATCAAAGGTTTTTATCAAGCCAATTCAACCTCCATTCTTGACTAATCACCCATTTCAATACTTCCAACTTAATGGATGATACCTTGATAGGATGATACTTGATCATCATATTACAGATCAGATGATACTTGATCATATTTAGAATAATACTTGATCATCTTTCTCCTTTAGGACGATATTTGATAATCTTTTTACTAATCTAATTATACTTGATCATCTTAGGATGATACACAATCTTTTTTCCAATTAATGAATCTTTCTCCTTTTAGATGATACATGATCTTTTTCCTTTAGGATGATACTTAGTCATCATTTCACTAACCAGATGATAGTTGATCATCATTTAACCGATCGAATGATTCTTGATCATCATTTGGGATGATACTTGATCATTTTTCTTCTTCAGGATGGTTCCTGATAATCTTTTTACTGATTGGATGATTATTGATCATCATTTTACCGATTGGATGATTCTTGATCATCATTTGGGATAATACTTGATCATTTTTTACTATCATAGGTTTCCTTTTTACCTTTGTTTAGTAGCATAAATTGTCTTATGTCACCCTTTTTCTTTATGAGCACCTTAACAAGTTGCCTTTAATCTTCTTTAGGCACTTTAAAAAGTCATCATTTATTTCTTTTTGGGTGCCTTGAAAGGTCGCTAATAATTCTTCTTGGGCACTTTGAAAGGTTTCCAATATTTCTTCTTGGGCATCTTGAAAGCTTAACAATTTTTTTAGTTCCTTAATAGGTCACTAGACGTCTTGAAAGATCACTAGACGTCTTGAAAGGTCATATAGATTTTTGAGTTTAGTGCCTTGAAAAGTCCCTTTGGTTTTTGAGTTTAGTGCCTTGAAAATTCGCTTATATTCGTTCTTGGATGCTTTGAGATCTTGCACCTTCGCCTGACGGTTTTGAACAATGATCTCAATCACCATGTGGAAACTCTTCCAATCCTTTGCGGCCTTCTTAGAGATTTCTATTTTAATGTTCTTCGAAAAGTCTTAATGAAACAAATATAATTATATTAGTTATTAATTATATAGATATTTTTATTAAAATGATGTAAGATGTTAATTCATGGTTGATCTCCTTGAAGTCGATTTCCTAAGGATGATCTCCGTACGACTAAGTTCGATCTCCTTGTGGGTGACTTCCTTGACCTCCTTATGGCAACTTCCCTAACCTCATTATGTCAGACCTTTTATGCTCGACCTTTGTGTGCAACCTTAAGGTCAATTTCTTTAAGGTTGGTCTCTTCGAGGTTGAGCTCTGTGGCCTACCTCTATAAGGTAAAGATTTGACTACGATTGATCTTTTCAAAGTATAACTTCTTACTTCTTTCAGTGTTGTTTTATGTTTCAATTTTTAGATTTAATTTCTCGATGCTTCCTTCCTGTCACTAGATCACCGTAATTTTTCATTACCAAAGCATGAGGGTTGGTTAACCTCAAATACAAATAAAAATATTTATATTTATATTAATTAGGAAAATAAATTAATTATTGTACCCTTATTCAGTGCATTTATGGAATACTTTTTCTTTCTTTCCTAAAGTATCTTCATTAAAATTTAATTTATATAAAAGAATAGTATCTGAAAAGTATTTCAAAAGTTAATTCAGGAAAAAATTCAATAAGAACATGGTAGCAACTTAATTGTCAGGTCCACAGAATTTAAACAAACCCATCCATATTCTCAACAATAAGACATGGCTGTCTTCAAAACTTCAAGTCCATTGGTAGCATATAGGGATGGCAACGAGGCGGGACGGAGACGGGTTTCGCTATCCCATACCCATCTCCACACAAAAAATTCATCCCCATCCCCATACCCAAACCCAACGGGTATCAAACTTTTGTCTCATTCCCATCCCCACCGGGTAACGGGTATAATCTCGTACCCATACCCGTACCCGTGTTCTAACAACTTCAATATTAATTTTTATAAGAGAAAAAAATTATGGTAAAGAAAACATAATATTATCAAATATTCAATATTAGGAGGATGATTCTTTTTTCCATATCAAATACTTTGAAATAAATTATAATTGTCTACATTTTATATTTGAATACCAAATAAAATTTTATGAGAACCAAAACATTTATTAAATTTGCAAACTACAACATTAATGAAACTTATTTGATAAAATTAAAAAATATTTCAAAAAAATATAAAAGG
Source organism: Vigna unguiculata (assembly GCF_037176805.1). Lineage (NCBI taxonomy): Eukaryota > Viridiplantae > Streptophyta > Magnoliopsida > Fabales > Fabaceae > Vigna > Vigna unguiculata. Next base: position 9,727,544 of record NC_140800.1, read on the forward strand.
AAAAAAAATATTCAAATTAAAATATATTTTAAATGTTTGTTTAGTTCAATTATTTAAATTCAGATGAATATCTTTTTTATACACTAATAAAAGTTATAATACATCACTTGATCAAAATGACACAAAGAACAAATAATAAACACAATAATAAAATTTTGACATAGATTTTGTATCTTTTGAACTTCAATATATGTTGGATACTGACAAAAAAATATTCATAGCAATTACATTAAATTTTTATATTGTAGTAAATAAAAGTTGTTTATACAATTAAAGTGAAAAAATTATAGTATGATTAATAATGAGTTATAAAATAATAAAAAATAGATAGAATATATCAAAATATTATTCTACATGATGAAAATAAACAATAAATAAAAATATTAAAAAACTAACAAATGTGTATTTTAAAAATAATTTGATAAACTATAAAAAGAAATCACACAAAGGAAATCAAATGTATAATTAAGGTATGATAAGATGAAAAATACCTTAGAGAACAAATGATTAAATTATGTTTGAAGTGGTTAAAATTAAATAGAAATATCATTAGTGCCCAAAAAATTTGTCACTAAATTACAAATAAATTAATAATTAAATTGGTCACTAAATCAAGTATCGATTCAATCACTAATTTAATCACTTATTTAGACAATAAATCAACTACTACCACCAATGACGAAAAATAGTGATTGATATGAGTTATTGACTAAATCAATCACTATTTCATGTTTTTCTTGTAGTGAATTATCATACATTATTCCTAAATATCATTATATATATATATATATATATATATATATATATATATATATATATATATATATATATATATATATAATTTTAACCACTTCAAACATAATTTAAAGTGAAAAAATTACAGTATGATTAATAATGAGTTATAAAATAAAAAATAATTATATAGAATATATCAAAATATTATTCTACATGATGAAAATAAACAATAAATAAAAATATTAAAAAACTAACAAATATGTGTTTTAGAAATAATTTGAGAGAATATCGAAAGAAATCACATAAAGGAAATCAAATGTATAATTAAAGTACGATAAGATGAAAAATACCTTAGAGAACTAAGAAAACTTCTCAAATATCAACATATATACTCAATAGTTGAAAAATAACAAAAATTATTTTAATGAAACAAAAAAGTTCTTCAAATTAAACAAAAATTAATAGTAATAAGTAAATAATTCTTTTTATATTACCTTAAGTATAAACATTCTCATGTGAAAGGAAAATATATAATAAATAAAAATATTAAAAAATAATAGAAATATTCAAATGTGAGGCATAAAAATATTTTAATGAACATAAATCATTTTAACATAATTACATAAAGGTTATGATAAGATAAAAAATATATTGGAGATGCGAATGAGTTTCATGACAAACCAAATAATTAAAAGAAATAAAAAATAGAAAGTATATATATATATATATATATATATAGTTACTTAATTAATTATGAATATTTTAATAATTTAAATAGAGACGAAGATATGGCAGGGACGGGTATTATGGCGGGGATATGTACATCCCCATACCCATTCCCATACCCAATTGAAAAAGTCGGGGATTCCCCATACCCATACCCATACCCAGTCAATGCGGGGATTCCCCGTTAAAACGGAAATGAGTTCGGACAATACCCACGGGGACGAGTTTATTTGCCATCTCTAGTAGCATAAAGGAATAACTGGCACACTTGCCTGATGTTTTGCAATTTGCAGGAACTGGAAAACTATAGTTTCCTTTCCGCATTGGCAAAGTAAGTTTGAAAAAGAAATTTGGCAAGAGATTATGGGAATTGAAAATCTGGAGAAAGTCTTGGTTTCTTATACATGTAAGAATAGCTTGTTGAGATTTTATTGTTTACTCTTGTATAAGCTTTGTTTCAGGATTGGTGAGGTTCAGGTATTTGTTAAAGAGCCACCGAGAAGTGATTAGAGCATCTCCCTTACTTTCCACTGGAAAAATATTCCTACTCTTTTGCCATTCATTTGTAAGGTTTATCCACTCCCTCCTCCATTCAATTAACTTGAAATCTTCATCTCTCTCTAAGCTTTCTCTTAAATATTTAAAGTAAATAGCAGCTCTGGGGCCATAGTAATCATGCAGAAGCCCGCTCCAGTACTTGTTTCCTGCGTTGATGAAGGTTAAGTAACATTACTATACATAACATTTCTATTAATTGATTTATTTCCCTTTTCTCTGTGGGTTCCAGAGAAGCTCTTCATTAAGAAAGGGGAGTGCTTACCATTTACAAAAGCAAAAGCAAAAGGTATACAAGCCTTAACTTTATAAATCCTATCTGTGTAATCCTTTGTAGAAGTACTTATACGAAGAAAGAAAAAAGAGTTAAATATGTTTAGACCCTAAACTTTGACGCAATATTGAAATTTGTCCCTGTTTAATATTCAAACTTTAAAAATGAATAAATATAATCTCCTAACCCAACTGCGTTAAGTTTTTCTGACATGTCAAACAATATTTAGACCGGAGTTTGAGCTATTTATACCATTTGACACTTACCAATTCAAATGCTAACCTGAAATGCCATTTAATACGTAAAAGAAAATTTTAAAGTTAAAAGGACTGTATTCATTCATTTTTAAAGTATGAGACTAAAGTGTATCAATGGGACACGGACGAATACCAATTCTTCGTCCAAGTTTAAGGATTGCAAACATATTTAGCCCAAAAAATATTATAAGTTAAAATAATTCATGTATAAGTTAAAAATAAACTTTTGAATAAATAAATGACAAATTTCTATAAATTAATAAACTCAGTTAAATTTAGAAAAGAGATTGTTCATGTTTTGTTTTCTCTAGTTTATTCAAACATGGCAAAATGTTGCTGTAAAAAAGGCTAACACATCCTACCCAGTGAAGCAAGGTTTAATAGCATAGCAAGTAATTAATTGTTATTCATACCGTAGTCACGAAGCAGACTGGCTTCTTCCTTTGTGTTGTCAAACCACATGGTGATTTGCGTTCTAGCATTCCACTCAAACTACAAACATTTAGGTCACATCAATAGAAGAATAGAACAAGGGAATTTTCAATTTTTTGTGCCAATTACAGTAAATCAAACCTGTCTCTCCTGTTCTTCATTTTGAGCTAGTTGCTTTGCACTTTCTAACCAAGGTCCCAGAAGAAACCCATCATGGCAAGCCAACAGTGTGTCCAAATCCTCCACAAGGTCCAGAAATCTCTGGCTGAGAAGGGTCATTCTATGGAGATCCTGTGATTTATATGCCTCTATGACCTCAGAGAACAATTCATTTGCATATTTTGCCAAGACTTGTCTAGTCAGATCAACTAGGTCATACCTGGGTAAAGAATAAACATGATGGATCTGGATAAAAACCTCGACATATAGTAAGACAAAACAACGAGTTACATGTAGCTAAGTGCTGAAACAGGAGAAAAAATCATAATACAACCAACTTCTCTCAGTCTCACCTGTAAGCTTTACTTCTAGAAAGTTCATCTCCACTAGTTATAAATAACTCCAATGCATAGATTACTTCAGAAGTTGAATACCATAAATGTGGTCGATCAAATGTATCGGTCGTTTCCTTGATAAATGTTGCTGAGGGCCTGTCATAGTGATGAGACTGATCATGCTGTACTGAAATTAAGGAAGGGTCAACATCAGGGAATGCTACGATGACATCTCTGTTTTTGTCCTGTTTCCACACACAAGAATAACTGGTCAAACTTTTATTTGATATACGATACGAACTTATGCATTACTGTCTAGGACTAGCATAAGATGTACAATTAAGGTTGTCATTTATGAAAAAGTTTATTAGAAAATAAACTGGCGAAAAATGTGACGTATCATTTGTTTTCCTGCCTTATAAACATGTGAAGCACAGACACAGTCCATTGATGATTAAGATTTATATATTTAAAATCATTTATAAAAAAAGTTAGTCAAACATAAAAATAGGAACACATTATTTCTTAATACAAAAATATATCTAATTCATCGATTTGAAATTTAAAAAAAAGAAAAAATAGGGTACAATTCATTTAAAACATGCCACCAGCTTGTTGAAGATTATTATCGAACAAGATACCCTCTCAATCAAGTTCACCTAAAGTAACTCGAGTTCATCTAAAGACAATTTTAAACAGAAGAGAAAACTAAAAAGTCGCGGTCAAGAGAAACTGTAAATGCAAAATAGACTGTTTGCTTGTATAAAGGAAAAATAGAAGCTTACACAAAAAGTTTGTGACTTTAACATCTGAAAAAAATCATTTCTGTCGTCTTTAACATTAACATTAACATTGTGTTAGAGAAGTGTCTAAGAAGAAAAAATTCGACACTTTAGTGAAGTGTATGAAACGTATTATCAATCTGGATGTATCATACAATGAAAATGAAGTATGTATAAAGGGGAAGGCAATAAATGAGGATCAGTAGAAGTTGAACACAATCACATAGAAGGTCTTCTTTTCCAGGATTAACTGGAAGAAATTGTTAATCCGAGGAAAGTTATAAGTTTCGATCAAGTACTTACATAGGCTCCATCTGTGCAATTATAAATGGTGTGATATAAGACATTCCATCCCTTTTGTATTAAAGGAAGTGATTGTCCATATCGTCTAGTTGAATACAAGTCAACCCATGCCTGAAAAAGAAACGTTCATGTATTTCAATCTAAAAGCATTACCAAGTTAGTGAAGACTGAAGATAGATATGAAATAAAAGAAGCATTTTTCTATGAACCAGATGCACGGGTATAGGGAACAAAAGTAGATAGATGATAATGGAAAAGAAAACATTTACAATGTTGGAAACACAGAAGTCATATAATGCATGTCTATTTAGTATTTATTTATTGTCCTACATGTTATAAAACAAATAAAAGAAAATATGGATTCAGTGGCAGGTGTGCAGTGCTTACAACTTCAGATATTAACAGCAGAGACCAAACTCACTAGTAAAGGACAAACGACAGAGCTATGGTAAGCTAAATGGGCTCCTACCGTTGTTGTATCAGAGCACTAATGAACAATACATAGATATAAGCATGACAAAAAGTATTGCCAAAGGAATATACTTGATTTCTATATTGTTTCCATGGTTACGCTGATTTTACTCGTGGTTAAGGAAAAGATATAGCTATGGATCAAAATTATCAGCAACATGGGGTTCATAAATATTCTGTTGTTCTGTAAACATGGATTTGCATGCATAGGAGGAGAGATAGAAGACAACAAGTTGGAATTATGTATAAGTCCAAAAAATTACCTAGTAGAGGTGGATAATGAAATTGGTTTGGGAGAAAGTGTCTCCAGAATGAAACTTGCAAACAATAAAAGTACATTTCACATTCAACAGAACTGGTCACCCACATTATGGGGAGTTTCTCAGGTTACATGTGATCCTCCTAGCAGAATATAGGAAAACCATGAGTAAATAAAGGCAACCTCTTTACACCAAAGATTCTCTCATTTTACCTTAACATCAATTTTCTTGTGCTGAAATGCCATTTCAGACATCAAATCATAGACAATGGGATTCTGTTCAATACCTTCCATAGACATTCCAACTCCAACCTTCATTAAATCAAATTGGTAATAATAAATATGAAAAGTTATTAGCAGAGTGACTTTGTGAAAGTAATTATAACATAGTGCGTGATTCAAATTTTGATGGGAGTTGAAAAGATAAGAGATTGAGAATATATCTCTCACGCTGGGCAGCAGACCACATTGAACGAGAAATGACATTTTTCAACTCAAACCATGTTTGAACAGTAAACTACACTGTAGATAGTAGATCTCAAAGAGATTATATTTATTATGTTCATAGATACACCAACTTCTAACTTGGAAAACGTAACTGTTCATGAAAAATGCCTAAACATAAACGTAACTGGATTTAAATTATTTTTCTTTCAAAATTCAGTTTTTAAATTAATTTAAACCGCTTTTGAAGTATTTACAAAATAAATTTTGGTTTCAAAAACTAATTTTAAATGGGAAAGCTTAATTTGCTTTTGAAAATATGCTAAGAGTTTAGTGTTTATTGCTTAGACTAAATTGAAAGATAAATATATATATATATATATATATATATATATATATATATATATATTTTATATAAAACCGTAATCATATATACTACAGGACATCAATTTAATTTAACATTTTATTGTTGAGAAATATTCATTTTTGTTATTGTTTTCTTTATCTATCTATCCTCACTTCATTCATATAATTCAATAGTGAGAAAGTAAATATAAAATTGAGTCAACAATAAAAATGAATAACTTGCCATTGTTGAGTTAATACTTGTGCGTGCATCAATTGGCCCAGATGCTATCGCGTCTAATACCCCATACATTTCAATGTTTCCTGCAAAATTGTGCAGCATACACCTGTGAGGCATAACACACCAAGTCAATAATAATAACATTACATAAATTTATTTATACATCAAATCAATAAGCAAATAAATATATCTATCTATCAAATTAATGAATTCCAAAGTTTTAATATCCTGTTGCATAGTTATAGACAAAAGTTATAGCATGTCACAGCCAGGAATGACACCATTATATTTATTTATAAATATAAAATGGAAAATGACTTTCCAGATGTAGGGAACTCCATAAAACTGTTCTGAGGTAACCCAAATGGGTTTTACTTCAGCAAATAGGTCTAGAACCACCAGCTTTCCAACAGGAACAGAATGTAAAAGGGCCTGAAAATAAGAATCACATATGAATCATAATTAATTAAGAAGGAACAACCAGAGTGAACACTATTCTAGAAAGAATTTATACTGTCTAATAAATACATTTGTCCACACATGTATATGGATTATTCAAGCCGTTGTCTTGTACAAGCACAGATGGAAGAAAAAGGAAACTAACTATAGTCTCTATGCATAATGGAGATTCTAAGCAACAATCAAATTTTAGTTGAGAAAACCAATATAATTGAAATCCTTGCAAAGGACAAAAATAAACTAAGTTGGAAAAAATAGTTTGCTTAGACAGATCTAAGACAACTTTGTTTATTTTAAGCTTTCGGTGAAAATATGCAATAGAGTTCAGAGGTCAAATATTATGAATATAACCTTCATTTGAGGAGGTCTCCAAAAGGGATCATATGAAAACAGCCACCCCTGTATAGAAGCAGTAGGATCCATTAAGAGTTGGTGGATTCACGAGTCTACTTCCATGAAAATCTTAGCTTATATACCAAAGCTAGCACTTAGCAGCATCAAATCAAGGTTAACTAATAAAAAAAAAACTCATTTCTATTACCTGCATCAGCCAAACAGCTTCATCATCACCACTCTGCAATCCTTTAAAAATTGCTGCACCTAATGATGAAATGTACTCTGGATCATCAATTGGTGGGGTGTTCTCGTCAAAAGTATCACTGGGATTAGTCCAACATACTCTTTGTTAATGAAATCAGGGTTTTCTTTATGAACAGCCGATAGTAAGATGAAGCATATGCATATAAATCACAATCACAATCACAATTCAAAATACACTGATAATTTTTAATGAACTGAAAAGATATTTTAATGATAAAATAAAGTAAAAGTACTCGTGTCTTCAAACTTCTGTGCATTGAATGTGATTGTTTTTAACAGAAAAGAGTAAGAACAGAAGAAACACTCTCAACAGAGGAAAACTGAATATGTTGACTAGATGTTACTTACTTTTACAATAGAGTAATAACACGTATTTATACACAGCAATACTAAAAGATTAACAACAGATTGACAGTTGTATATCAACTAAGCATAACAGAATGACAACTGTTTAAAGAGTAACAGCTGGCTCTACACTAATAGCTCCCCACAAACTCAATGGGGTTGAGAATTACAAAGTGAATCAACAACATTGAGTTTGGAACATAAAAACAGAAAACGACTAGGAGTCAGAGGCTTAGTTAAGGCATCAGCCCACTGATCTGTTGCATGTATATGAAAAACTTGAAGCTGCTGAGTTAAGACTTTTTCCTTGACAAAGAAAACATCTATTTCCACGTGTTCGGTGCGAGAATGTAAAACTGGATTGTGAGTGACAGCAACCGCACTCTGATTATCACAATATAAAGCTGACACAACGGAGGAAACAACTAATTCAGCAAGAAGAGTTTGGATCCAGGTAATTTCTGCTGCAGCACTTGCTAAAGAGTGATATTCTGCTTCAGTGGAGGACCTAGCAAAAATAGTCTGTTTCTTCGACCACCAAAAGACAAGATTGGGTCCAAAATAGATTGCAGCCCCTGACGTAGAACGTCGATCATCAAGATCAGAGGCCCAATCCGAATCACATATAGCTTTGATGAGAAACGGTTTGGAGGAAGGAGCTGCTTGAATATGTAAGCCATGACTAACAGAGCCTTTTAAGTATCACAAAATACGCTTGACAGCAACCCAATGCGAATCCAACGGAGTAGCCATAAACCAGCACACTTTATTAACAACATAGCTTAATTCGGGGCGAGTTACAGTAACATACTGAAGGGCACCAACAACTGACCTGTAAAGAGGGGTCATGAAAATAATATGTCCCATGTTACTGAGTTTGCAATGCGTTGTCATAGGTGATGAAGCAGATTGAGCTTCAACCATTTTAGTCTTTTATAAGAGATCTCTAATATACTTACTTTGAGTCAAAACAAGAGAGCCATCAAGAAGAGACTTAACCTCTATACCAAGAAAGTAATCCAATTTACCCAATTGTTTAAGAGAAAAGTTAGAATGAAACTGAGATATAAAGCGTTGAATCAGAGAAAAGGAGCTGCCAGTAATTATGATGTCGTCCACATATATTAAAACATACACAGTACTCTTGTTATCCCTGTAAATGAACAAAGAAGGATCACACTTGCTATCAAAAAACCAAGTTGTAGCAGAATCTGTTTTAGACGTTGAAACCACTGCCTCGGGGCTTGCTTAAGACCATATATGGCTTTATTAAGTCTGCAAACTAGAGATATATCACCACTGTCAAACCTTGGAGGTTGTTGCATATATATAGTTTCTTGAAGAGAACCATTTAGGAATGCATTATTAACATCGAGTTGAAACAAATCCCACTTGTTAGTAGCAAGAGTAAGTATCAATTGAATGGTAACAGGTTTTATGACAGGAGAGAATGTCTCAGTAAAATCACAACCTGCAACTTGATGGAATCCTTTAGCCACTAAGCGGGCTTTGTACCTGTTCACAGAATCATCATCATTTTCTTTTATTCGAAAAACCCACTTACAACCCACTGGTTGTCTATCATTCAGAAGAGCAACTAACTCCCAAGTATTATTATCAATAAGAGCTTGAAACTTTTGTTTCATAGCAGCAAACCACTCAGGATCAGCAAGGGCCTGTTTCACATTGTTGGGTTCACAGGTTGTTAACAAAAGAGAAGGGTGAACTTTGGCTTTAAGAACTCTAGCTTTAGACCTGCATAGGATGTATATTTTGTGAGAGGAATGAGGAAGAGGAGAATGACTCACAGAACCTGGAGACTGACCAGAAACAGGAGCAGTAACAGCTGGCTCATGAGGAATAACAACAGAAGTAGTATTGGTGGGTGGAGAAAACTGACTTGTTACACCTAGAGTAGAAGGAGAAGACGAAACAATGGGAATATTGGCATTGGGCAAACTATCCACAATGGGAGAAACAACATATTTATTACTAATGGTGGGAAATAAGTCATGAAAAGGATACTTCAATTCATTAAAGACAACATCCTTGGAAACATATAAATGACCACTAGGTGACAAACACTTATAGCCCTTATGAGAAGGAGAATAGCCTAAAAATATACATTCATGAGACCTGAATTCCAACTTGTGTTTGTTATAGGGACGTAGAAAGGGATAACAAGAGCAACCAAAGTTTCTCAAAAAGGCCTAATTAGGAGATTTGTGAAACAGGACAGTGTAAGGAACTTGAAACTGTAAGGAGGATGTGGGCAACCTGTTGATTAAGTAAACAGAGGTTTGAAAGGCAAATTCCCAAAACTTGATTGGAAGAGAGGCTTGCTTAAGAAGAGTCATTCCCAACTCAACAATATGTCTATGCTTCCTCTCAACAACACCATTTTGATGATGTGTATGAGGACAGATAAGCCTATGAACAATACCATGAGTTTTACAGTATGAAGACAGAGGTAGTAGTAAGGTTTGGATCCTGATTTTCAAAGTTAAGGAGCATGGCACTTGGAACAGCATCTTTGGTCTGTGACACATTCTGTCGAACATCTGACGTGCTTGAAGAATTGCAAAACACAGGCTCTTGAAGGATTAACGTTGAGTTAGGTTGATAATCAAAATCAAACCGATAATGACACACAACTGCAGTATGGCCAAATTTCAAGCAAACTTGGCACTAGAAGTTTGCATAACGACCTCTTCCTCTGCCGTTGCCTCCACGACCACGAGTGTCATGACTAAAACCACCACCTCCGCATTATATACAGTGGTTATTCGATCAAAATTGCCAGACCGATTAGAATTGCCAATATAGCCAGGATTGTCTCTATTAACAGAGTATGAGTTATTGAAATGCTGGACCAGAGAACGGAGTTGTTTGGAGATTGTAACTGGATCCGTCTTGAGCAACGTTAATCGAAGGAGATTCGAGTAACTTCTTTCGAACAAACTTTTGTGAACGGGACTCATGCGCAAGGAGCAGCGCCTCAACCTCATGAATCGGAAGAGGATCAAATTTGCTTTCGATAACCGATATAATCGGTCCATAATCTTCTGGCAAACCTTCAAGAATAGCATCTAGATGTTCGCAAGGCAAAACAGGATCACCGGAAGTGCTAAGAGCATCAACCAAACACTTAATGCGAAGAAGAAACTCAGACATTGATTTTTGCTCAAGCGTCATGGTGCGAAGTTCTGTTCGTAACTATCTAGCTTTCGCAAGCGTTTGTTTTTGAAAATAGTCATGAAGTTGATCCCAAACTTCATACGAATGTACACAACCGATCAATCAAGACAAGATTGAAGAAGAAAGCGTTGATTGAAGCCACGATAGAAGGACTTGGTCTTGCTGTTCCCAAGTTGAGTACGTTAGATTCTCACTGCTTGCTGCACGATCATCTTCAGTAACAAACCGCATAGGAATAACAGGACTCACAACAAATCTCAGCAGTTTTTGTGCTTTGATCACCGGTTCAACTTGGTGCTGCCATAAAAGAAAGTTGGACTCACTCAGCTTCTCAGAGATGGGATGAAAAGAAGGAATGGAGGAGGTTGAGAAAGTAGGATGCGACAACTCCATTAATGGAGATTTTGGGCTCGTGATACCATAATAGAAAAGAGTAAGAACATAAGAGGAGAAGCACTTTCAACATAGGAAAACTGAATATGTTGAATAGATGTTACTTACTTTTACAATAGAGTATAACACGTATTTATACACAACAATACTAACAAATTAACAACAGATTGACAGCTGTATATCAACTAAGCATAACAGAATGACAGCTGTTTAAAGAGTAACAGCTGGCTCTACACTAATAGTTTTCAACAAAAGTATAAAAATAAACTTTTCCTGTAAAAGACGTAAATAAGTTCCAGAAGTTGTTAGTTTTGACATTTATTTACAGTAACTGCATGGATTCTGAGTAAAACTCAACCATTTAATGGTAAGAGTTTACATATTTCAAAATGTCAGGTAAAAAGCATCTAGCTATTCAAACATAATTAGATAGCATATTATGTTTCTCTAGATAGATTATCAGCTAACCATAAAAGTTCATCGTTAGTTTGAATTTTCTTGTTTCTAACACTATTACTGAAGCTTTGACAAAGCAAGAATGGAGAGATGCCATGAAAGTGGAGACGGATGCATTGGAAAAGAATAGTTCTTGGGAAATTGTTGACAAACCCAAAGAAAAGGATATTGTTGATTGCAAATGAATATTTATAGTAAAATATAAGGCTAACGGATCTATTGAAAGGTACAATCGAGGATGGCCGCCATGGGATGCACTCAAGCTTATGAAATAGACTACTAAAAAAGACTTTTGCACCAATTGCTGAAATGGATATTGTAAGGATTCTTTTGCCTTTAGTTACAACTTTGATTGGAAACTTCTGCATTATGATGATAAAAATGTGTTTCTCCATGGAAACTGATAGGTCTATGACAGCAAAATCAATTCAAAACAGAACAGAAAATGATAGTGTATGGAAACTGTATTATTGAATATGTGAAAATGAGCAAACCAAGTGTAAGACAATATAGTATCTTTCCAGAGTCTATGACTCCTCCAGAGAGACCACTCTCCGTTCCCTATTTCATAACAAACTCTCCGTACCCACCTCTCTCTTTCTTCCCCTCTCAAATACTTGTATTCTTTTTCCACGTCATTACCCTTCCTAACTAATTAATATTCTCTGGGTCTATTTTCTTCCTCCTAGAGTAAACCTTCCATATTTTGGGCCTTCCACTAACACGGTCTTCTTCACTCTTTTTTTCCTGCTGTATCAGCCCCTCCTCCTCAAGTGTTCTATCAGAAACCTAGGGGAAATCTGCATGAATATTCAACTGGTTTGAAAGAGAAGAAAAAAAGTATGCAGACTACGAAAGACTCTTTATGGAGTGAAACGATCTCCTAGAGCTTTGTTTGGAAGATCCACAAAAGCTATGAAAGGATTTGACTACAAACAAAATCAAGGAGATCACACTTTGTTTACTAACATTCCGGGAAAGAGGGGGTAACAGTACTTCTAATTTACTTTGATGATACTATAGTGACTAGAAATGATGAAAAAGAGAAGGAAGAATGAAACAGATACTAGTCCAATAATTTGAACTGAAAGAGCTAGGAAGATTAAAGTATTTTTAGGGATTGAAGTAGCCTATTCTAACCTGGGAATTTTCATATCTCAGCAAAAATATGTAACTGACTTGCTGGCAGAAACTGGGGAAATTCGGTGCAGACCGGTATCAACTCCAATGAATCCCAAAAGATGTATCAAAGACCGGTTGGAAAACTAATATATTTGGCTCACACACAGCCAGACATTGCTCATTTAGTAAGTGTCATTAGTCAATTTATACATGAATTGAAGGAATCTCATGTTCAAGCTGCTTATAGAACTCTGTATTACTTGAAGGGCAACTCTGGAAAGGGAATACTGTTCAAAAGAAATGGAAGACTAACTCTTGAAGCCTACACTGATGCAGATTATGCAGGTTTTCTTGTTGATAAAAGATCAATGTGAGCTATAATGTCTAAAAATTTAGAGGACTCGAAGATTAATTTGGAGGGACCCAAGAAGTTTACTATGATAATAAATCAGCAATAAACATTACACAATCCCATTCAGTATGACAGAATAAAACATAAAGGAATAGATAGACACTTCATTAAGGCAAAATTAGAAGAAAGTTTAGTATGCTATGTCATAATTCCATCCAAGCAGCCAGTGGCTGATGAGTAGACAAAAGAACTTAATACCTCAGACTTCCATAATCTCATAACCAAGCAGGGAATGGAGGACATTTATTCCTCAGCTTGAGAAGGAGTGTTACAATACGGGTGTAGATATTGCACATTCAATGTACTATAAATATAAATTGATTTGAATAATAAATATGGGATTACAAGTTTATTTGGTAGATTTGGAGCTCATTCAGATTCTTTATTTCAGAAGATTTATTTCCTTTTATTAGGATTTCGTTTTTCCTTTAAATACCAATGTATTGTTTCTTTCTAAAATCAAGAAAAATAATTTCACAATTATGGCTTACTATCTGCACATTTTTTCACAACATATATTAATATTAAAACAGTCGAGTGAAGAAAGACTTACCAGTTATATATATGGCTGGTTCTTCCATACTCTGGGTGAAAACATAATAAAAAACATCACATACAATTAAATTCGTATCTGGGTATTTATACAAAACAATTTCCGTTAACATTTTATTGTGCCAACAACTCTGCCCACCTTGTAGTTGTTTCTCAATGAATGCTTTCCCAATCTCAATGAACAAAGAATCAGTTGCGTCAAGAAGATAAGTGCAGCACCATTTGAGGTCGTTCTTTACAGAAAACCTATGGCACAATGGAAAAAGGTCATAGGCATATTGCTTTTCGATGACACTTATCAAATTTCCAATATTCCTACAGAAATATCCTAATTATATATTGAGTGAGAATTGAAAACATTGTCAATTAAATTCTTAGACCAGTGTTATTGCTTCATAAATAGACTAACTAAATTCAAGTTTAACTCAACGCATACACAGTTGTACTCACCAATTTCCTAAGCGTGTTATTTTTGCTGATGGAAATATATATTTTAGAGCAGCAGGGACATTTCCAGAAAAAGCTGGCAGCACTGAAAGTTAATTTTCAACATTTATAAATTCTACTTCCACAGAAGGACTTAAACCAAAAGAACAATATTAATTTTCAATCCAGGGCCATTCAATAGTTTGCATAAAGATCGAAAAATAGTTTATTGCTGTTAGGTGGAGGAGTCAATAATAATAATAACGATCTAATGGGTACCTGGTGTCATTCCAAGCTCATACATTCTGGCGAGAATTTTCTTCTGTAAGATTAATTGATTATCAAACCAGCTCTGTGGCAGAGGTCCACCCCATCTGGAATTGCATTATCACTCAAAATAGTTACACATTTCACTAAAACTATGACATCCTGAAACAGGAAAAATGACAATCAAGGCATAGAGAAAGGTTTTTCCAAAAACCTCAAACTCGACAATTTTGCAACGAAACTGAAAGGTTTAAGCAGTTACATATGCACTATGCTAGTTTCAACCTAAATTTTTCCAATATTGATATTTCACACATCAACATTAAGCTAAAAACATGTGAACTGTAAAAGTGGAACTATATGCTCGTGAATCCTTCCACTCACCCATGTAAATTCCCCATGCGTGACCATGCCAGAAATGCCGGACCTCCGAAGAAATCATCCAAATCAGAAATACTCATGTTAAATTTCTCCTGTAGGTTGAATATAAAGTCAGATAGCTATCTAAGCAATACTTCATGGAACAGAATAAAGCTGTACAATACCTAAGATTATTGAGCTCCTGATATTATAATTTGAATAAACAAATTACAGAATTAAGGCCTAAATCAAGATATTCATCTACATTTCATCATTAGCATCAAATGGTCAAAGAAGCTGACATCAATTTAGATGAAAAAGATGATTGTTTTGTCCTTTATACGAGTTATGAAATCAACTTTAGTCCCTAAAAGTGTGTGCTTCAGTGCACCACCAATCCATCAAGCCTCTTCCTTCTAAGTTTCATGCACCGGAAAGTGGGATTCTTTTTAAAAGGCTGTATACGAATTTACAAACACGATCAAAGCGCATGTTTTGATTACAGTTTGCAAACTAATATTTGAATGAACTTTATTTGCAAACTGAATTTTTAAAAACAACCTTGATATCACATTGTTTTCAATAGAAACTTGGTTTCAAGTCAAATGTAGGAGAGCAAACAGACTTTTGAGGGAGACCAAACACATTACTTAACTAAGTTTACCGGACAAAAACATAAGTTGAACAAGGCCAAACGGTAAATCAACCACAGCATATCGATCAACATTTTCAAAAATGGTAATTTCCATTTTTCCAAAACTAATGAAACCAACCTCAAATCCTTAATGGTAATTTCCATTTTATCAAACTATAAAACAATCCTCACAAAGACGCTAGAATAGCAAACACATACCACAAACTTGTTTTAATGCAAATTGGTAAGAAAGCGACCTGGAACACTTTCTGCCAGATAGCCTCTTGTCCCGTAAACGCAAGCGGCAAGTTGACACCTTGCAGAGCCATCCAGTCAATTTCCTT
This sequence comes from Vigna unguiculata, assembly GCF_037176805.1. Taxonomy (NCBI): domain Eukaryota; kingdom Viridiplantae; phylum Streptophyta; class Magnoliopsida; order Fabales; family Fabaceae; genus Vigna; species Vigna unguiculata. Next base: position 9,743,430 of record NC_140800.1, read on the forward strand.
TTCCCATCTTTCCCAGTCCCACCAAGCGAAGGAATCTTCCACACCCAGATAAAGCAATAACATCACACCACACGAACACGAAACAAAATCATGTAACATCAAATTCCACACAAAGAAGTAACTTACAGCTAGAAGTAACTGCATTTTGGTAATAGCTCCACGGAATAGGCCTCTGAACAGAGACCCCTGCAGAGTGGGGAATGCGAGGGAGAAAGCCCGTATCGGGCACGGAAAATAGTTGCGAGCCACCGGTTTTGTCCCATGATATGTGGGAACCGCACCAATGCTTCAGATACCAGTGCAGACCCGACACTATGTCCACTCCAGTTGTGCCTTCAATCCTATTTAAGGATTCAAAATCATCGCAACAAATTCCACTCCATCAGTTTCCGATTGAGTTACAGAGAAATGCTAGCAGAAAAGCATTGGTGTGTTCAACTTTGTCTCGGGAAAATTCATATTGACCACTCTTGAAAGAATTCATGTTTTCAATCTAAAAAAATTTCAATTGAAATTGAAATTACCTCTTTTTTTTATTTTTTTTTTCTCTAACTACAATTTTTAATTTTTTTTTTTTTGAGAAGACAGTTTTATTATTTTATTAAGTATTAAGACTCTACTTTTTTTAGGATAAAGACTTAGTTAAATATTCTTCCTTTTATTTATATTTTATTTCAGTTTATTTTTTAAATTTTAAAGGTTTTATTTTAATCTTTTAAAGTGTACCTATTAAATCAACTTTATTTTCTATACTTTTTGTCATTAACAGAGTCAAATTATAGTTATGATATCGTCTTTGTGATCTGACACCACTAACAATTTATCACGCATTTTCACATTAACAAAATTAATGTAATAAATTAATAAAGTTATAAATTTAATTTAATAAAAATATTTTTAATGATTAAAATTAAACTTTTAAAGTCTAGGAATAAAACTAAAACAAACAAAAAATTAATTAGTTATTTAAATATAAAATAAAATCTCTATATAGTTATTTAAATATATTTTTCATAAAGTTAAATATTTCCTAACTATAAAACAAAATCTATTTAAATATATTTTTCCACTAATAATGCATAAGAAGTTTTCATATTTTACTAATACTTTTAGAAAGTTAAAAATATATATAAAAAAGTACTTTAAAAGAGAAAAGAGAATGACTCAGCACTCTGCTAGTAAGTTATGATTGTCCACTGAGTAAGTTAGGCTATCAAACTATACATCAGAAATCATGGCGCCACCGATGAATTCAGCCAACAGAATAATTTTCAAATGAATAACGGAACACAAAAAATTATTCCAATCGAAAATCTCTCGCACGCTGTTAAGAAAATCACAAGAGACATACAGAATTTGAGGATCCCCTAGTGTCCCGAAAGAAGGAAGGTTTTTGATAACGAAGCAATATTCACCACCGCATTGCTTCTGTTAATAGCAAAACAGTAGAAAAAGAAATCATTAACGACTTCGGTTAGATTAAGAATCAGCGATAAGCTACGGCAAGAATAAAAGAATAGATATGTATTCCTTGGAGATGATCTGGAAGTGGAAGCTAGAGGAGTGAGAAGGCAACAAGCGGAGGAGGACGCCGCGCGCGGCGGCTTCCTGGACGGAAGGAGAAGCCCTTTCGCGGTCTTGGATCTCAATAAGGCGGGAAATGGCGTCGACGCCGACGCCGGCGGCGGCGATGGATGAAGGGATGGAGATGATGAACATGATAAAAATGGCGGGAAATGGAAGGTTCATGATTGATTTGTTGGACTGGGAAGTGGGAACAGAGAAAGAAGAAATAGAAAAGAAGAGATTCTGTCTGGTGGAAGGAACTTCTTCCGTAACAGACAAGTTTTTAGTTTTTTTTTGGCCGGCCGAGACAGAAGAAACTCATGTTTTGCTATGAAACGACAAGTTTTAAGGTGGCAATTTTGTTTGGATAAGGATGCTTTTTAATTTGTAAAGATTAAAATATTTAAATTTGAGTGAAGCAATAATAGAACCCAAAAGATAATTAGCCTAGCATTGTCATTGATTGAAATTTAAAAGAGAACAGATTTTAAACAATAATAAAAAGAGTACAGAAAAAAACAATAGAAAAGTGTTGAATAAGGTTGACTATCAATAGAAATATTACAAAAAATGTTAGAAAAAGTGTCATTAGTGCTCTTCTTGTTTATGTCTTTTGTTTTATCCCATTTTGGAGGTACGTAATAAAATAGTAATGGAAATAAATTAGTGAGTTTTGAATTAGAATGGTTGATTAGTCCAATTCACAGTTTAATCCCAATAACTCTTGCAATAACGTCTAAAATAAAAAAGAATATAGGCGCAAAAGATCAGTTTAGTCTTTGACACGAAGTATCATTCTTTTTTAATTTGATATCCAAATGCCAACATCTAATCATTATCAGGATTTGGTTAAAGCGACAAATCATTAATTTACAATTTTAAATAGTTTTATATTTAAGTCTAGTGAAAAAAAAAATGGAGTTGGTTCACTTTGTTGTCATTGTTGGTTTTTGTAGCGGTAGGCTTTGTGAATGAGGCCCATTCTACTCTTTTTATGGCTTGGTAAAGATAGCATGGGGTTTTCTTCCAGCACCCCTGATATTTCTTCTGCACCTCCAAAAATTTGTAGTGTTCCATTTATGTCCTTTGAAAATTAAATTAAAATTAAAAAATAAATAATGAAAGAGTAATAATTAAGCATTGATGAAGTTTCGGAACTTGGTGATTGGTTCAACAAACGAAATAAATGATAGTAAATGTTATAATATGACCATGCACTCCGAAATCTATTTGACCAGAAGTCGACTTTCGAAAACTGTCACACTTTCAAAAATATCAAACATAAAAAATAAAAAAATTAACATAAAAACTAAAAAGAAAAACTAAATACAAAAAAACAATTGCCCCCACTTATGGAAGTCAACTTCCGAAAAGAGATAACGGAAGTCGACTTTCAGAATTCAGAATTTTTTAATTAGAGATTAAAATAAGTATAAATTAAAATAAATACAAATTAAAATTATTAAAAATTAAAATTAATACAAATTAAAATAATTACAAAGTAAATTATTAAAAACTAAAATTACTAAAAATTATAATTAGTACAAATTAAAATTAATTACAATTTTAAATTTAAACGTAAAAACACTAAAATAATTAACATAAAAACTAAAAAATACAAATAAAAAAATTACTTAAAAAATATATATAAAAAAAATCATTTGTACCCACTTTCGAAAATTATTCACACTTCCGAAAATACCCACTTTCTAAAAACAATAAAACGGCACCCAATTACAAATTAAAATTATTACAAATTAAAATTATTACAAATTAAAATAATTACAAATAAAATTATTAAAAATTAAAATAATAACAAATTAAAATAATTACAAAGTAAAATTATTACAAATTAAAATTATTACCTATTAAAATTAATTACAATTTGAAATAAAAACATAAAAATACTAAAAAAAATTAATATATAGACCAAAAACTATATATAAAAAATTACTTAAAAAATATTAAAAAAAAAAAATCAAAAGTTGACTTCTGAACATTCACTTAACCACTAAAGTCGACTTCCGAAATTCACCAATTTCACTTGCCTCCACTTCCGAAAAATGCCCTATTTCCATAAACGTCCCATTCACCAAATTATCTTTGTTTTATATTTATTTATTGTTACAGAAATATTTTAAATTTTTTTTTATATTTTTAGTTTGATAAAAGTGGTATTGAAAAAAATGGTATTAACAAATTTTAAAATATATTAAAATTATAATTATTCAAAATTATAATTAATCAAAAGTATAATTAATTAACATTATAATTAATTAATTTTAAAATTAATTTAAATTAAAATTAACTAAAAATTAAAATTACAACGTAATCCTAAAAAAATTTACATAACAAAAAAACATTAATAAAGTATTAAATATTAAAAAATTTATATTGGAAAAAAATATATATCATAGAATCGATTCAAGCTCAAAACGAAAGTGCACTTCCGAAATTATTTCTTATTTATGGTAGTGCACTTTCGGAAACCATTCGTTTACGGATCTCGTCACTTCTGGAAATTAGTTGAAAACGGATCTCGTCACTTCTGGAAATTAGTTGAAAACGGATCTCGTCACTTCTACAAACCTGTTGTTTACAAATCTCGTCACTTTCGGAAATCACTTGCTTACGGATCTCGCCACTTCTTGAAACCATTTGCTTGTTTACGAATCTCGTCACTTCCAGAAACGACTTGCTTAAGGATCTCGCCACTTCCAAAAACTAGTTGCTTACGGATCTCGCCACTTCCAGAAACTAGTTTCTTACGGAAGTCGTCACTTTCGAAATCTAGTGTGTTACGGAAATCGGTTTCCATAATTTAATCACTTGTGAAAGTTGACTTCTGGTCTGTGGTTCAAATTTTTGGCACCTTTTTTCATGTACATCTATCCTCGAATAAACTAAATAATGCCTATAACTATCTATACATGCATGACAAACATGACAATAACTACGAAGAAGGAAAAAATACGACGAAGGCATATGAACATGACCTTAATGTAGAGGAATGTGGGAGATGAGAAGTGGAGAGACCACAAAGGAGAAAAACGAGTGAGGCACGAGGAAGGAGAGTGAAACCAGAGAGGTGTGAGGAAGGAGTGACACAAAGCTTTTCGGGGTGAGGACGACACTAGGTTAAAAAAAGAGTGGAGATTCGTTTTCAATAAATAAGAGAGAGAATGCGGAGATTCAAAATTTCACATTTAATGTAGCAAGTGGTCAAAGGGCAGGTTTGGATTTTTAAAAATACTTGGGGTGCAAAAGAAATATTGGAGGTGCAGGAAGAAATCCCCAAATAGTATATGTACCTGTGTTCGACCAGTTAGATTTCAGATTTTTTTTATTATAATAAAAAATAAATTTAATTAAAGATAAAATGATAATAAATAGGTTTAATTAGTCATTTAGTGATAAGTTTAGTTAAAAAATTATAAATAATTTTTTAATTTTTGTTTTTCTTTTCAATTAAATTAAATTTTTGAAAAATTGATTTAATTAGATCATTGTTAAAATAGTTAGGCTAGTCTTTCACAACCAAGGGGTGAATTGGTTTTGACAACTTTAACTAAATTTTTATCTTTTCTAAACAATTTTCAAAAAAGTAGTTTGTTAAAACAATTGCAACAATGTAATATGATGCTTAACGATTATATTGTTTATACCATGACCAAAATAAAGAGAAGAAAGGATAGAGCATACACAAAAGATTTATACTAGTTTGATTTCTTGGAATCTACATCCAGTTTCCTGTGACAAATCACAATTAGAGAGTCTTTTTCACCATATCTCATTACAAGATTTACAAAAACACTTAGAAAATCTTAACTTTAAGACAAGGAAAACACTTAAGCAAGGCTATACACACACTTGCGTCAAACACAATCACTTTTACAGTAAGTTTTAGCAAATAGCAGAATACAAAATTCACAGCTCACTAATCAGATTGAATACACCTTGTTCAATTCTGATTTTCCTTCATCTTGCCAAGCCAAGATCTGTGCAATTGATTCCAATCTTGAGGGATCTTGATGAACTTTAGTTGGTCCCTTCTATGTGCTCCAAGAATGTCTTCTCTAAATAATTTTCCAGAATTCAGTTGCTCAAAAAATGTAATGACAGAATACTAGTTTTCATGTTTAAAAACTTGTGTTGAAAATTGTAATCAATTCAATTAATTTTATAATTGATTAGGTTTCTAATCAATTATCTTGTTGACCTAACTGATTAATAGTTCAGTTTTTAAGTTACTTTTCAATTTTTTCGCGTCATATTGAATCATAATAGACTATGCTCATGTTAGGTTGATTTAGTATGTGTTCTACTATGGCCTAATTCTAATCTACCTTGATTTCTGTCCTAACCATAAGAAGATATGCATGGCATGATTTATTTTCCTATTTCAAGGACATTATCAAAACCACAACTCTGCCATACCAAACAAATCATACATATAACACTCCTAGTTCAATACTCTAGGAGCAATAATCATTTCTCTTAATAAAGTACCAGTATCCTATAAACCACTCTCACATGTTAGTTTATAGTGTTTTTTTCTTTTTCGAAGTTTTTTTAAATTGTTTTTTGTTCACGTGTAAGGTCCATGGCGTGTCATGGGGCATTATTAGTGTCAAGTGGTAATATCAGTACCATATGTAATGTTAGTGTCAGTGTCAAATGTCATTGTTTTATATCCAATCTAGTTTCTATATATGTCTTTTTAACTTTTTAAAATTGGACGATGTTGTCTTTCTCTAAATTGAGACCAAATTTATTATTTGTATAAATGTTATATTGATATTTTTATTAGAATGAATTTTTAACATATTAAACTAAAATAATTAAAATAATATATATTGCATTACAATATTATTATAAGGATAATTATAATTAAAATTTAATTTGTAAATATTAATAATTTAAATTATTGTATATTTTTATTTTTTAATCATATAATAAAAGTTAATTTTTAAAATTATTTTTATTTAAAATTTTAATATTTTTAAGTCAGACAAATATTTATTTTATATTTTATTTTATTTGAAATCAGACAATACTTTATTATTTATTATATAAATATTATTATATTTATTAAATAAATCTATGTTTCATTAATAAGTGTTTAAAATTACTATATTATTAGTTCACCTTTTAATAAGATTAAAAGTAATTTTTTAAATGGAGTGAGTTAGTCTACAAATAATTTTAGAAATATTTAATAAAAATTTTAATTTTAATATAAATATCAGTGTAGCTTTAATACTAATAATAAATGTGGTCTTAATTTGAAGAAGGACTACATTGTTCAATTTAAAAAAAGTTAGAATTGAAAAAGAACATATATAAAGACTAAATTGAATATAAAAAAATTATTTGATAATTATATTGACACATAGCATTATCTTACCATGTTGCCATGGACTTGACACGTGAAGAACAAAAAATTTTACAAAAATTAAAAATTAAAAAAAAAACTACAAATGATCGTAGTAATGACTTAAACGTCATTGATAGTACTAATAGAAAGGACCTAATTAAATCAATTTTTCAAAAATTATACTTTATTTAAACAAAAATGAAAATGGGAACCTACTTAAAATTTTTCAACCAAAATTGAGACTACATGACTAATTAATCCTAATAAATAATAACAATGTATAATAAGTAACCTTTATGAATTTTCAAATGTATACAAAAATACACATAATGAACTTATCACAAAGTCTAATATTAGTTGATTATTCATAATGTGTTGTCCTCTATTGACTATATAGAGAAATTGATTTGCATGTTAGTAAATTTCTTGTTAGAGATAGAGTAAGAGTTGTTTACAACTTCATAATGTAACATTGAATAGAAATTTGACCTATTGAGACATAATTTCTAATCATCATTCATAATATATGTCAAGTAAGAAACAATAAACAACCATAAACACTCGTAGTAGTGAGTAAAGAGTACTTACTTGAACAAGATATTGAATGTGAATAGTTGCAATATGTTTTGATTTAATTATGTCTAACAACAATGGTATTGACATTATGATGAATATGTGTTTCACAATTGTCTTTGTTGTTTTGAAGAATTTTATTTGAGTATAAAGTTCCTTATTATTTTAAAAAATGAAGTTTTTTTAAGCCAAAATTTGTAAAGCAAGAAACATCACTTACTCCAACCGAGCTGAGACAATAATGCTTTGCTATTTTGAAGGTTATGCATGCTATTACGAACATCTAAAAGGAATTGTTTAATGGAAGTGCAAAATATCACTTCACTTGATATTTTATTTAAAACATGTATGTTATTTGGTCTAAACATGTAAATGTAGAACTTAGCATAATGAACTCATCACAACTAAAGTCAAATACTAGTTGCCTATTTGAATGTTGTATGGTCCATTCTTTATATAGAGAGTTTGATTTCTATTAAATTAAAATTCATTTAGAATGTTACACTTCAAAATAATTCTAGGAAAAAAATATATTGGCACTCATTGTATGTGACATGTTACTACTTTGATTTTTTTTTTGCAACATGTTGACCCAAACATTTAATTAGCATTCAAAGGTTATTTCAAATGTGAATGTAGAAATCAATATAATCAACTCATAACATTTGAAGTCAAATATTGATCCACTATTTTGAATGTTATTCAATTTCGTGTAAGTAAATCCGCTTTCAATGTTATGGTTAAAAATTAATTAAGGCCAAAAATATACCAATTGCCAAAAAATATACATTTAAGATTGTTGTTATGTGTTTTTGTTCCAGAGAACAAATAAGATAAGTTAGGCACAAATGTCACCTTACCATGTAGTCCGCTATCTCCTCAGTTGACCTCTCCCCGGTTGATACATGTCAGCGTGAACCCAGGAGGGGTTACCTGTAGAAGAGTCTCCGAAGCTCAAGTAAGTCAAAGCTCTCAGAAGGTCAAATCAGTGATTAATGAATGTGTACCTTTAATTACTGGGGTCCACGCGTATTTATAGAGCATTAATGATGTCTGGTTATCCCATGGGCCGGACCTTGACTTGGGCTCTAGCTTGGGCTGTGAGTGGGCCTAGGCCCTAATCCAGGCCCTTAAGGCCTATTGAACGCGGGGGCTTCCATTTTACTAAGTCTTCAAGAGCGGTCTGATCCGTTTACTTCTTGACTTGTCAGATGTCGTCCCTGGCCGCACACTGTCCTAGGTTAGCCGCTTTGTTGTTACTTTAGCCTTTATTCGGTTATGAGTTTGAGTCCATGGCAGCCCAAGTCGTGTACTTGGGTTGTTTTCGGCATATATGTGAGGGTTGTCATTTATATGGTTAAGTTGACCAGGTCCGGTACAAATTAGGCTGACTCGGCCTAGGCTGAATACTTGGCTGCCTTGATGCATTGTTTACTTATTTGGTCGAGTTTGGTTAGGTGTGGTACACCAGTCCCCCAGCCTTGTCCGATATGAGTTGTCGGTCAAGGGTGATATGTGTTGGTATACTAGCGGAACTGGCTAGGTGTGATACACCAGTCCCCCAGCCTTTAAGTGTGATGAACAGTGTTAAGGCTAAAAAGTGGTAACCGTTTGAAGGTAGGTGAAGGGGTGTCAGGGGTCAAATCAAGAAGTTTTGGCGCCGTCGTTTTTAAAGGTCATATCTTTCGCAATGATGGTGTCGATTGGTCTGGGGTATTATTTTGGCGAGAAGGGTTTTCGTCGTTTGGGATCCTGGACTATAAATATAGGTTTCAAAACGGGTGAGGGGTTACTTGGTTCATTTGCAAGAGTTTCGAATTCAGAGATCTTGTGCGCATCATACTGTCCGACTAGTTTCCAAATTCAGCCGACATCTCCCCGTAAACACGAAAACAGGTATGTCTAGTAGCGATAGTATATTGTTATCTACGTCTAGTAGTAGTGAGAGTACGGAGTCGGAGAGAAGTAGGGGTAGACAATTTGATGAAGAGGGTACAAGTTCTGGGGGCATGACAAAATGGAGACTGTGAGGGAGGTTCGAGAAGATCCCCCCGAAGAGTTGGCGGAAAGCAGCTGGCCGGCAAAAGGTGGCTATGGATGGGCGGTTGCCGACGTCCGCAACCAATCATCTTTGTTCTGGTGGTCTCGTATACTGAACTCCTGGTTAAACTGCACACCTGTCATCTCCAAGGGCGTCAGTGGGGACATTGTTTCCCTGGAGAGGGTTAGTGCTATCGATCGGGTATGTCATGGGCAAGAGGGTGCTACCGAGAAGTTTTTCTACATGTATATTTGCCATTTTTCTCAACTTCATGTGCGATTACCGTTAGACGGTTTCACTATGGGCGTATTGCGGGCATTGAATGTGGCACCTACGCAGCTACATCCGAATAGTTGGGCCTACTTGCAGGCTTTTCGCATCTTGTGCCAATCCTTATATTTGGAGCCCACTCCTTATGTTTTTTTGTATTTTTACGACACCAGACCCCGCCAGTCGGCTACTTGGCTATCTTTGATAAGTCGCCCCAGTATCAGCAGACTGGATGCATTTTCCCAGTCTTTCAAACATTTCAAGGACAGGTACTTCAAGGTTGTCGTTAAAGAAGGAGGCAAAGCTCATTTTTTGAACGCAGATGGGAGCACCAAATTCCCTTTTAGTTGGACAGGCAATTCTTCTCGGTATAAGGACATTGGGATGGATGAGTTGTCGGCTGGTGATAAGGAGGTGGTGGAGATCTTGTTGAAGTTTGTTGATAAGTTGCCCACTAAGGGCCTAGTTAGAGTTTATAATTCGGTGCATCCGATAATAGATATCGAAGGTATCTATTTATTACTTAAACTGTGTTAATAATTCTAAGTTGTTTTGATCCGAGTTGTAATGTATTGTTATAGGGCATATGGCACAGTCTGAAAAGAAAAACTTAGCACTTTTCCAAACGCTGAGGAAGGAGATGGCCGCTAAGGCCAAGGCAGTTGGGAAGACTGATGTTCCCAACTTGCAGGAGTTTGTGGTGGAGGTGCATGTGCACGGCGGGATGAAGAGGAAGGCTGAGTTGCCCCCTCGACCCGAGAAGGGAAAAGACGTGAAGAAAGTAAGGGTGGCCTTGCTCGGAATAGGGTCAGCTAGTGGAGCAGGGTCGGCCAGTGGAGAGAAAGGGCCAGAATCTGGGTTGATCAAATTGCCAGAAATATCTATGAGGAAGGACATTTCAATTACCCTCCCAGATACCATTGTAAATTCTATTGACGACATGGATGCAGACCATATTGTGAGGACAATGGTCGAGTTTGGAAGCAAGGCTTTAGTATTGAGTTGGCGTGTGGGGTCTCTATACAAGAGGGAAGTGAAGGAGGGGGTCAGGAAAAGGTGGAGGAGTTGCAGAGGAAGGTAGACAAGTTAGAGGAGGAAAAGGTTGCGCTGGAGAAGGCAAAGGAGAGTTGGGATGTAGAGAGAAAGAGGTTGGTGACATGGAGGGTCCGATGTTTGGATTCTGAGGAAAAATTAAACAAGAGAATAGGGGAATTGAAGGAAGATTATGACGATTTGAAGGATAAGTATGAGGGAGCTGTTGGTGAGCTCGATGATCTGAAGAATAGCATCATACAGGAACACATTAACGGTTTTGAGAAGGGATTGCGCCAAGCCGCATTTTTCCATAGGGAGGTGGATGTTACGGACGTGAAGTTTGATGTCAACAAGGATGTTATCGACAGGAGGCTTGTGAATGAAGATGATGGTAGTGCTGGTGAGGAAGCGGAAGTGAGGGTGGAGGAGAAAGCGGCTGAAGAGGTTATTGAGGCGGTTGATTCTGGAGAGGTGGGAGCTGACGCGACAGAATAGGACCTTAACTTTTATTGTTTTGAAAATATTTGAGCCTATGTCTGTAATAACTGGTACATTATGTTACGTTGGTATACTTTGCGTTTATGTTTAATGCGATTAATGTTCTGTATGTTATTGTGTATGCCGAGTTGTGATTATATGTGGTGTATGTGTGTCGCGATAAGTTGTATGTTAAGGGTGTTCGACCCAGGCCGCTTACTTGGGGTAAGGGTGGGGAACTTAAACGAATTAAACACAAGATAAGGGTGTTCGACCCAGGCCGCTTACTTTGGGTAAGAGTGGGGAACTTAAACGAATTAAACACAAGATAAGGGTGTTCGACCCAGACCGCTTACTGGGGTAAGGGTGGGGAACTTAAACGAATTAAACACAAGATAAGGGTGTTCAACTCAGGCCTCTTACTTGGGGTAAGGGTGGGGAACTTAAACGAATTAAACACAAGATAAGGGTGTTCGACCTAGGCCACTTACTTGGGGTAAGGGTGGGGAACTTAAACGAATTAAACACAAGATAAGGGTGTTCGACCCAGGCCGCTTACTTGGGGTAAGGGTGGGGAACTTAAACGAATGTGAAAGAAAACACATGGGAAAGTCGTATAGTTGGGAAACCTTCTTTTTATTTATTGAATAGGGGTGCCTCGTTAAAACCTCCCTAGCCAAAACCCTCCTTAGGGAAAAAAGACCAGGTGAGGAAAAAGAGTACACCCGGGATTACAAGTATTGGTTCGATTACAATATACATTCAGCTGAAGTAGAACTTGAGGTGGGATACATTCCAAGTGTTGGGAATCTCTTCCCCAGATAAGTGTTCTAGGCAATAAGCTCCTCCTCCTACATCTTCGCGTATGCGGTACGGGCCGTCCCAATTGGCGGAGAACTTGCCATCCTTCTTTCTAGCACTGCTGGCCATTCTCCATACTAGGTCTCCGATGATGAATGATCGTGGACATAGATTTGCATTATATTTCATGGCAGCTCGTTGTTTGGCAGCTAAATTACGTATCTGGGCTTTTTCTCTGAGTTCGGGTAGAAGGTCAAGATGTAAGGCCATGTTTTGGTGATTGTGGGTTGGGTCGTACAGTTCTCGGCGCAGGGATGGTTCGCCAATTTCTACTGATATCATGGCGTCTGCACCGTAGACTAGGCTGAATGGAGATTCATTTGTTGATGATTGAGGGGTGCATTTGTAAGCCCATAGTACTTCTATTAATTCTTCGGGCCATCGGCCTTTGGCGGTATCCAATCTCTTGTGCAGCTCCACGAGGATAACTTTATTTGTCGCCTCTGCTTGTCCATTGGTTTGTGGATGTTCTACAGAACTTGTGATGTGCTTGATGCCTAGGCCAATGTAGAATTTGGCTAACTCTTTGTCAATAAATTGTCGGCCATTGTTTGTGATGATGGTATGTGGCACACCATATCTGCATATAATGTCCTTCCACACAAATTGTTGAACTTGCTGGGCCGTGATGGTAGTTAGCGGCTTGGCTTCTATCCATTTAGTAAAGTAATCGACGACTACAATTAGGAATTTTACCTACCCCTTGTCGGGTGAAAAGGGGCCGAGAATGTCCACTCCCCACTTAGAGAATAAGGTTGTCGTGTTTCTGACATGGTTTGCATTTTCTAACATAATCCTGGCAATCTGCTTCTATGGTCGGCCAGAAATATCCGGCTCTAAGAACTCTAGTAGCCATGGTGCGTGCGCCGGAATGATAACCACAAATACCTTCGTGTAGTTCTTTGATAATATATTATGCTTGCTCTACCGTGACACACTTAAGGAGGGGTTGACCATATCCGCGTTTGTAGAGGTCATCGCCTATCATGGTGCACCTAGCGGCCTTAGCCAGCCAAGTTTTGGTTGCCGGTTTTGAGGTACTGGATGTAGGGGCTGGTCCAGTTTTGGCTTTGGGAGGGGGTGACGTTGTTAGCTGAGGTGTGGGTTAAATTTTGACAAGTGTGTGTGATAGAAGGCATGGATAGTGTTTGCTGTAGTAAGGATCGGTGACGGTTTTTTAGCTTGGTGCTGGCCAATTTAGAGAGAATATCGGCCATGATATTGTCGGTCATTGGGATGTGTTCGATGCGGACTTGGTCGAAGGCGGATTGAATGACTGCACGGACCAGATGGTAATACTTTAGAAGGATGGGGTCTTTGATCTGAAACTCGTCATTTAGGTGAGCTTGGAGTCGGTTTTGCACGTTAATCTCTTGACACCTACCTCACGGGCTAGGGAAAGGCCGGTGAGGATGGCTTCGTATTCGGCTTGGTTATTTGACATTTTGAAGGCAAAGTGAAGGGATTTTTCAATGAGGATGTCGTTGGGGCCTTCTAAGACGATGTCGGCGCCGACACCCCTTGGATTTGAGGAATCATCTACATGAAGCGTCCACTGGTCCTCTATGGGTGTTTGCTGTAGGTCGTTGACGAAGTCTAAGAGACACTGAGCTTTGATGGGGCCATAGGGTTCATAGCGGATGTTGAATTCTGACAGTTCGACGGCCCACGATGACATGCGTCTGGCTAGATCTGGTTTTTGTAATATTTTTTGGATTGGGTAGTCGGTTTTAACGGTTATGGTGTGGTTTTGGAAATATGGGCGTAGGCGGCGTGCCGCGTGGACCAAAGATAGGGTCAGCTTTTCTACCATCTGATATCTGGTTTCAGGATCTTGCAACGTTCTGCTCACAAAATATACAAGATGCTGTGTGCCTTCTATTTCTTGGACAAGCGCGACATTGACGGTATAATCGGTGGCTGTGATGTATACAAGCAGGGGTTGATGGGTGTCCGGCTTGTGGAGGATAGGTGGGGAGGTTAGGGTTGTTTTCAAGTTTTGGAAAATTTGTTCACAATCATCAGTCCACGTGAACCGGGTGGATTTCTTTAGGAGTTGGATTATGGGTTGAGTTTGTTCGGCTAGTTTGGATAGGAAATGGGAAATGGCTGTGAGACGGCCAATGAGACGTTGGACCTCCTTAATAGTAGTGGGGCTGCGCATTTCGATGATGGTCTTGATTTTTCAGGGTTGGCCTCTATGCCGCGTTGGGTTAACATAAAACCAAGGAATTTACTCCGGTCAACGCCGAATACACACTTGTCAGGGTTGAGGCGAAGGTTGTATTGGCGTAGTGCGGAGAAGACTACTGACAGGTCCTCGACATGTTGGCGATGACTTGGGGACTTGACAACCATATCGTCGACGTATACTTCGACACAGTGTCCCATTAGGTGGCTGAAAACCTTGTCCATCAGCCGTTGGTAAGTTGCTCCGGCGTTTTTGAGGCCAAAGGGCATGACCCTATAGAAGTAATTGACATCGTCCGTGATGAAGGCGGTTTTGTGCATGTCTGATGTAGCCATGGGAATTTGGTTATATCCAGAATATGCATCCAAAAAACTAAGCACCTTGTTCCCTGCCACGCCGTCCACGAGTCGATCAATGTTGGGTAAGGGGTAAGCGTCACGAGGGTAAGTCTTGTTTAGGTCCGTGTAATCTACGCACATCTGCCATTTGCCATTGGCTTTCTTCACCAAGACAACGTTAGAAAGCCAAGTGGTGTACTGAGCTTCTTCTATAAATCTTGCGCTTAGTAACTTGTCGACTTCAACCTTGGCTACTTGCCGACGTTCTTCGCCAAGCTTGCGTTTTTTCTAGGATACATGGCGGGCTTCTTTATATATGGATAGTTTGTGGGATGCCACTTGGGGGTCCACGCTAGGGAGGTCGGCGACTGACCAGGCGAAAAGATTGGTGTTGTTGATGAGGATCGGTGTGATGGGACACGCTCGTCAGAGTTTAAACCGGTGCCTAGGTTAATAGAGTGACCATTAGGAAACTCTAGAGGGAAGGTGTCCTCAACTAGTTCGAGGCGAACATCCCGGCCTATTCTGGGGTCAAGATCTTCGCCGGATAGGGCTATGCTGGAGCCAAGGGGTCGTTCGATATGGTTGGTTTGTTGGATTAGGAGTTGTGGTCGCAAGCTGGCCATGTAGCATTCGCGTGCCAAGTGCTGGTCGTAGTGGATGGTAAGGATGTCGCCGGACGGGGCAGGGAACTTCATGGCCAAGTGAGGGGTGGAAACGACGGCACCAAGGGTATTGAGGGAAGGACGGCCTAGGAGGATGTTGTAGGATGTTGGCGCGTCGACGATAAGGAAGCGGATTGTGATGGTTTTAGTTTGGGTCCCCTCTTGAAAGACGGTATGGAGGTCAATGTAGCCCCGGGTGGATACCTGTTCACCAGAAAAGCCATATATTGGCTCGCCATATGGGACCATGGCGGTGTCAGGAAGTTGAAGTTTTTGGTAGGTGGCCTAGTAGAGGATATTAACGAAGCTGCCTTGATCAACTAGGACTTTCTTGACAGCGTAATTTTCGATTTCAACAGTGATAACCATGGGGTCATCTTGTTGATGGTCGAGGCCGTGAAAGTCATCATCTGTGAAGACGATAGGAGGCGTACAGCGTTTGTGGTGGGAATGGGTGATTGTGTTGATAGATTGGATATGGCAGAGGTGTCTTTTTCTGGCAGAAGAAGTGGATCCTCCGCTAGCGAAGCCACCAGAGATGGCGTTAATGGTGCCACGTAGGGGAGGGTCGGCAGGGGTGATGTCGGTGCGGGCCGACTCTGGTTCTTGACTGGTGGGTTGAGCGGGGTGTTTGTCGTGACGAGAGTCATGTGGAGGACATCTGTGATCAGATCAAGGGGGTGGCGGGATCGAGAGGAGGAGGAGTTGTCGTCTCTACGGATGAAGCGGTGAAAGTGGCCAGGACGAACCAGTTCTTCTATTTTATCCTGGAGTGCTTTGCATTCTTCTGTAGTGTGACCATGGTTGCGGTGGTAGCGACAATATTTGGTCATATCGGCATTGGGAGGTGTGGTTGTCTTGCGTGGTGGAGGGATTAGATCGGCTTGTAGGGCTTCGTCGAGGATGCGGGAGCGGGCTACGGTAAGAGGGGCGCATATGGTGAAGCGAGGTTGGCGGGGTTCGCGTGGGCGGGTATCAGGACGTGGGTTAGGCTGTGGGGTGGGGTTGGCGGTGGTGGCTGCATAGTCGTTGCAGAATTTGGTGTGGAGGGTTTGCATTTCCTCCATGCGGACATAGTCAGCTGTACGTAACTTGAATTCGTGCATAGAGGCAGGTGGGTGGAGATAGACGTTGTTGGCGAAGGGGTCGGGTTGTAAGGTAAGGGTCATGCACTAGAGGATCATCTCCTGATTGAGGTGTGGTGTACGAAGAGCTGCCTTACTGAAGCGATCTATGAACGCTTTGAGTGGTTCATTTTGTTCTCATCTGATGCCCAAGAGGGATATGGTGGTAGTTTGGTGTAGGCAGCTGCCGGCGAAATGGGTGGAGAACATGTGGGAAAGGACGTCGAAACTGTCGATGGAGTAAGGCGGAAGGGTTGTGAACCATTCTAGGGCAGGGCCCTTGAGGGTGGTGGGGAAGGCTTTGCAAAAGACTGCGTCTTGGGATGTGTATAGGGCGACATGGGTGATGTAAACTTTAAGGTGCTCGTCAGGGTCGGTTTCGCCAGTATAACGATCCAAGGTGAAAGGTTCCCACTGGGCCGGAAGGGGGGTGTTGGCGATAAAGTCAGTGAAAGAGTGACGGCGTCTGGGCTGGTGGAGGGGGGGAGCAGGTGAGGTGGGATGGGATGGTTGATCATAGCGGGGAAAGTGGAGGTTAGGTTATGAGGGGGGATGTGGGTTGTCGGAAGGTATTGTGGGTTGTACGGTGGAATATGTGTGGTGTGTAGGGTGGTGGATATGTTGTAGGGGATTTGGGTGGTAGGGAGGGTAGCGGCAGGGGTTGGGGGTGCGGTGAGCCCCGGTTGAGTAGATGGAAAGTGAGGGGGATGGGTAACAGGAATGGGTGTTTGTTGAGAGGTGGTGAAGGTGTGAGGAGTGGGGTTGTACTCGCTTTCTTCCTCTGTAGGCTGGAAGGCCGGAGACTTCGCAGCTTCAGAGGTTTCCTTGGCTTTTCCCTTCAGATTGGGATCAGCTTCGATCCTTCGCCTCAGGCGAGAGTTCTCTTGTCTTAGTGCCTCCATTTCGTCAACGTTGCGTTTCTTCAAATCTGCGAGTTCAGGGGTGATGCCAGGAGGTCCAGAGGGACCAGCATCCGCCTGCTTGTTCACTCCAGCTTTGCTACAGGTGGAAACCATCTTCAGAGAAAAACGGGTACTAAAGGTGTTCGTCTCGTGCCCCACGGTGGGCGCCAATTGTTCCTGCAGAGAACAAATAAGATGAGTTAGGCACAAATGTCACCTTACCATGTAGTCTGTTATCTCCTCAGTTGGCCTCTCCCCGGTTGATACATGTCAACTTGAACCCAAGAGGGGTTACCTGCAGAAGAGTCTCCGAAGCTCAAGTAAGTCAAAGTTCTCAGAAGGTCAAATCAGTGATTAATGAATGCGTACCTTTAATTACTGGGGTCCACGCGTATTTATAGAGCATTAATGATGTTTGGTTATCCCGTGGGCCGGGCCTTGACTTGGGCTCTAGCTTGGGCTGTGAGTGGGCCTGGGCCCTAATCCAGGCCCTTAAGGCCTATTGAACGCGAGGGCATCCATTTTACTAAGTCTTCAAGAGCGGTCTGATCCGTTTACTTCTTGACTTGTCAGATGTCGTCCCTGGCCGCACATTGTCCTAGGTTGGCCGCTTTGTTGTTACTTTAGCCTTTATTCGGTTATGAGTTTGAGTCCATGGCGGCCCAAATCGTGTACTTGAGTTGTTTCCGACATATATGTGAGGGTTGTCATTTATATGGTTAAGTTGACCAGGTCCGGTACAAATTAGGCTGATTCGGCCTAGGCTGAATACTTGGCTGCCTTGATGCATTGTTTACTTATTTGGTCGAGTTTGGTTAGGTGTGGTATACCAGTCCCCCAGCCTTGTCTGATATAAGTTGTCGATCAAAGGTGATATGTGTTGGTATGCTAGCGGAACCGGCTAGGTGTGATACAGTTTTAAATTTAAAACTCACATAGGGGAGAGAGTAACTCAAATACTATCTTCATATTTAGGAGAGAAATGATTTGTAACCTCTTAAATTTTTTGACTTGAAATATTATTAACTTTAAATCAGATTATTCGCTTTCTATATTTATTCTTCAGTTTAGGGCACTTAGCTTTTGATCGAAACATAAATAATAATCTTGAGATACATAGGAAGGATCCGAAAAAAAAATACAAAAAAATTATTTGATACTGGTCTGACATCTTTCCGACTAGAACATTTTCATACAAATTATCAAATAAAAAATATCAATCTTCCGAAGAAATGAAGGACTTAACCCAATCCCAACAAGTGATCTATATAAAGGAAATGAAATTCTAAAATGGAAACCGCACAATTTATTTATTTGTGTGACCTAATAAGTGCCTACCCTATTTTTTTTATTAAAAGCAAACACCTCACCTACCTCACAAAAAAAAAAGGAAAAAGTAAAACCACCACAAAAAGAACATATATAAGACACAATTTTAAAACATAAAATATAAAGCACAAATAAGGAAGAAATGTAAAGCAAACGAGCAAAGGAGGCGAGAGGAAGAGAAGGAGAGAAAAGAGAGCGTGTGGAAAACCGTGGACCGAAGTAGAGAACTGTCACACATATATATTTTTTTTGTTAGAATATCTTTTTAGTTTCAATTTTTCATAAATTTTGTTAAATCAGTCATAATTTTGTTTTTATGTTTTAATAAGTCTAAATTTTTGTCAATTTTGTTCAATTTGATCATTTTTTCTAAAACAGTTTAAATAATTAATAGTCATGAACAATGATGGCCACGTGTCACTTCGTGATTTTTTTTATTTTTTATTTAATTTTTAAATGTCTATGTGTCAACCCAGCGGCATCCCACGTGTCAGAGTCAATGTTTTATATTCAATTAGATCCTCATATTCGTTATTTTTGTTCAATTTAGTCTCAACTTTTTTAACATGAATAAATTTAGTCCCTCTCCAAATTGAGACTAAATTTAATTTTTATATTAAAATTCATATTTTTTATTAAATATATTAAAATTCACATCATTATAACTTTTATATAAAAATTAAATTTGGTTTCAATTTCGAAAGGGACAAAATTGCTCAATTTTAAACAAAATTATGACTAAATTGAACAAAAATAACAAATATAAGAACTAAATTGAATATAAAACATTAACTCTAACATGTGACGACACACTGCTAGGTTGAACAAATAAAAATATTTTTTTTAAAAGTCACAAAGTAACACATGACAGTAATTTCATTACTGTCAATGATTTAACGATGTTAGCAAAAATGTTTAAAAATTAGGTTGGAACTTATTTGAACATAAAAATAAAATTAGGACTCATTTGATAAAACTTGATAAAAATTGGGACCAAAAAGGTATTTTAAACCTTTTTTTTCTTTCTATTATTCAATTTAAAACATAAATAATTATAATATTTTTTAAAAATCGGCTTAATTACTCTATTGTTTTTTCTTTTGTTGAAAAGTATCAAGTCGGTCATTCAATTTTTTCTTTCCTCTGATTTTAGTCTTAATTTTTTCAATCTTATTCAATTTGATCAAGATTCTTTTTAAAAGTGATTCAATTTAGTCCTTACATTTAATTTTTCACAAACATTAGAGTCATTGAGACTTGTCAATTTGAAAGTTTTATTATTTTTTTAAAATTTTATTTTAATTTTTTGAATTTTTACATTTTATATGACCTCACAGTCGTGTTAGGTAGACAAGTTAGTGTGACGTGACAACAACAATGTGATGTGACATTGCCATATGAGCATAGTCAAAATTTGTTCTCTACATTTGTTTTTAAATTTAATTTACTTTCGATCCAATTTTTGTAAAAAAGAAATAATATTGTCCCTATTTAAATTGAAACTCAATTTGTTTTTTCATAAATCTTATATTAATTTTCTTACTAAAATTGACATTTTTATTAAATATTTCTAAAAATACTTTTAAACCAACTTTACAATTTATATAAATTAAACCCAAATCATGAAAAAAAAAATGCACGAACAAATTAAAATGAATAAATTAAATAGTATAATTTTAAGATTCAAATATTAAGTCCATATCAATTCACTCATGTGATTTGTCATAAATATTTCATATAAATTTAAAATTAATTTAAAAATGTTTAATAAAATATTAATTTTAATAAAATATCATCATAAAATTTATAAAAAATAAATTATATTTAATTTAAAGAGAAATATAATATTATTATTTTATTTTAAAAAAATAAAACTAAATCTGAAAAATAAATGTAAGATTAAATTGAGATTATGTCAACATGGAATTATTACATGACATTTCCGCTTTCACATCATATTAATTGTACTACTTGACGCAACTGCAAAGTAACACAGATAAAAAATTAAAAATTTAAAACAAATTTTAAAAAATAAAAAAAAATCATAAATTCACACGCCTTTAACGCCATTTATAAAAAAACAAAATATAAAGATAAAAAAAAATGAAATATATAAAGATCAAACAAATCATAAGTAATTAAGAAGTAATTAAGTAAAAAAATAATACAAAAATGTGGTTTGGTTATTGTCTACTGTGTGTATGAGAAATCCCGCTGTCAATATGGGGTTCATTCGCAGAGATCGTTTTACCTTTCTTTCTCGGGATCCAAAATTTTTCCTAGAAGCAGAAATTGCGTATGCTTCTGATAAAACTAGAAAAACCATGTGATGGTGTACAGGTAAAATGACAGTGATAAAACTACCAAGTGAAGCCTCACCCAAAACATGTACAGCTATTATACCACAAAACACGAACCATCTTTCTCGTCACCAGCATCATGCTTTTATGCTTTCCCTAAAGACACAAAAACAGTCATCAACTGCTACATGCAATTCACAAGATCACATGACAAAAATATTTAATGTTTCTTTCTTTCACCAAGACAAAAAACCATAAAAAGATCACAGTAAATTCAGGTACATCAACTGATATTACTAGTTAAATTCCAAGCATAACATTAAATTATTACAGGTCTATGCTCATCCTATATATCTATTCCTTTTCCGTTTTGTGGAACAACCATTTACAAGAGAAGAAGTTCTTCCAAGTGGCATAAATTGTAACCTACTTATGTTTGGTAGTGTGTAAAGGTAGGGAATAACTTTTTTGAATACGAAACCTACTATATCTCTATTTGGTTTATATATGCATATAATATTCTGAGTGGAAACAGGTCCCAAAGTACCATTATGAGCTTCTTTTACATTTATAGATAAAGGTTTTGTTTTGGTTTCACTGTATTGCGGAAGATAAGGTTGGTTTTGTTTTGTCCATTGTTGCCAAAGAAATTACCTATCTAGAATCTACAACCACGATCACAAATTCTTCTATATTTCTGCTATTTTATATAGTTATGTCAGAAAAATATATAATAATTGAACCATTGATGAGAAGTATTTAATGATATTTTAGGCACCCCTACTTTAATCTAATATAAAGTTTTTTTTTTAATTTTTTTATGTCTATACACATTGAGTATAACTAGATGGGGTTGCAGGGTATGTTTAAAATAGAGTTTTGAGACTGGGTTAACGATGAAATGTTTTTAAGCACATAGAAGAAGAGAGAATTTCCAACTTTTGTTTGAAAAATTTAAATAAACCGCACTGAATGATTATATTTCATGGTGAAAATCCCGGTGTTAGATTTAAAAGATAAATATACCAAACAATAATGATTCGAATCTCAAAGATTCTGAAATATTCGAGACAAGCCATAATGCAAGTTATCAAGTATATATAGCAAACTTGAACATTTACGAAGATTCTCTATACTTTGAATCTTTTAATATCCTTTGGCTATATATCAAATTGCATACGCTGTTAATAACATATGCAATGTCTGCTCCAAATTTTGGAACTATAAATCTAAAGATAATATAAGATTCAATACCAAAAGTCAAGAGCTGGATATTTTTGACAAAGAGAATGAGGCAAGAACTAGTTTAAAAAAAAAGGTGATATAAGAAATGAAAGCTTAAATATAAATTGGTAACGTTTATTTTCAAAGGTAGGTCCATCTTTTATGTTTGTTTAAGATTTAATATTTTTGTGAATATTTCTTTTTTGAATTCAAATGATACAAGAAAAATTAAAAGTGAGAGTTAAAATTGTTAATTAAGAATGAAAGGTAAGCATAATATATATGGAGATGACTCATTCATAATCAACTATGCTTACATTTATTTAAGCAATAGCAAAACAAGAAAATGCAACATATCCCTCATGCATATTGTTAAATAATTTTATAATACTAATATACTTTACATTACAAAAAGATCTCGGGATCGCAAAGATATGTAAGAGTCCTCACAAAATATCGAATTTCAAATGTATGAAAAGAATTGTTATTTTTTTTATAAAATACTTTTTAGTTCTCCTACCCGTATTTTAAACATTGATAAATTATTTTATTATTTTTTTGACAATAAAACCTTGAATATTTACTTTTAAACATTGATAAATTATGGTCTGAAATAATAAATGGGGCCAACCTTGGTTTGATTTCATATGATGGCTCACATCCAATATTGACTTTAGAATATTGGCATGACTAGCACTATATAGTGAATGATCTAATGTTTGGTAAAAATAACTTGATTTAGAGTTAGGTTCAACTAAATCATCATCATATTCATTTTTTTATGGTCCATCTCCCTTCCGCATTGTCGTTTGTCTCAAGCACGCTGCCACAACAATTCTCTAGCTTGACCCTACTACATAAGTAATTCATATACTCAATACTCTGATAAATTATATATGCTAAATCACTCTTACAGTTCCAGAAAGACTTAGAACTTGTGACAATGAGTGACTTCATACTAGAAGAGAATTATTCCAATATATAGGACTATAGGGGGCATGGAGAAGGGATGGAAATTGAAAATTATTTGGATGGTCCAAATCGAATATCAAATGGTAACAAAAAACTTGTCTTCATGAGGTACATATGAGTTCAGAAAACTGAAGAAAAACAAAAGTTGGAACAGCAGGATGGGGCTCCACAGAGTCTTATCAGTGAGAAGTACGTGATAGTCACTAGGACACCTGATAGTACGTTAGTGTAGCACATTCACAAAGCATGAATGAATGCTTTAGATCAACACAGAGAGAGTGGATGCTTCTTTTGCAAACCCTCAATGCTTATTTGGTTAATCCAACTCACATATGCTGCTTATACCAATGCAGCAACCACTTTCTTCAACTTCTACCCTATGAAATCCATACACAATAGACACGGAAACTGACACAGATCCCAACATAGAGATACAGTTAAATTAAAAACTGTTGCCCAACACCCAACACCAAACACAGATTAAAAATAACTAATATGTAACACCCCATTTATTTAATAAAGCTAAATAAAAGATATGTCACACAATATAATATAAGAAGCGAGGATAAAAGAGTATAACACGTCACTCCTACAGATATCCCAATTGCTTAGAGGACGAATAAAAGAGATACACCACGATGTCGGGTACAAAGTAAAGTAAAAGAGTGAAAATGACTTAAACAAATTCCCGAAGAAAACAATACATGGGCCTTAACCCTAAATGAAGAGCCTCACATCAACAAGTTGATGATCATCGCAAAAGAGAGTACCACACAGCAGGACACACAACAAAAACAAAAGGGTAAGCTAGAGCCAAAAGTGGTTTTATCATGCAATCAAATATGCTTTCACAGTCAATTATACATACATCACCCAAACATATTATGACCTTCCAAAACAATACACTAAGACTCGACTCATCCGGATACATATAACCTGGTTGGATTCAGCGGATGCTTGCACTTGTGGTGGATATATCTCTGCTCACCCCCGAGCTATGTGTTACAAGTGTAACAATGAATCAATTTCCCTCACACACAAGGTTAGCCCTTAATGAGTTTCAGGCCTCCTGCTACTCTCACCACAGGAGTCAGTCTGCTCTAAGTGAGACTAACTGACTCCTTAGAGTGTCAGGATGCGATCCTTACCTTGAATCCTTACCAAGTTATATAGATGGGGCACCACCATGGACACCCATTAACAGGGGCCATGGAATTACGTCTCGACCACTGAAGCACGACCCTGAAGTCCCACCTAGAGACTTCAAGGAATTACGTACTGACCACACGACAAACATACACAAACAGCCAAGTAACAGATACAAATACCATACATAGGAACCTCATCCCCTCATTCATAACCAATCCTTATTTATCATACGTTGAATCAATACCAACTCGTCATTCCCAACCATGAGTAAAGTGTTTCTCTTCATACCAAAGCCATGCCACTGGATTACCAAACCATTATGTCCATTGTGCTCATGTCAAACTCGTGACCATATATATACATATATTCAACCTCTCGAGTATAATTCATATAAAGATTATGTCAAACTCATGATTCACACATAAAACCCTCTCCCAATCATGCATAAACATTCCCATTAAGTCGTCATACAATAACTCATACAAGTACCAGCTAAACATTCAAGCATAGAGGGAACCCAATTCAGGACGCATTCTCGCCCAGCTCGCGCCCAAGTTGGAGGATTTCGCTCAAGCGAGAAGGACTCTCGCTCAGGCGAGGTCCCTCCGCCTAGGCGAGAGCTCGACCCACACACCACAACGGCCTCTACGCATTCTCGCTTAGGCGAGACACTCGCTCGCTCAAAACTGAGCTGGTCGCCTGAGCGACCCCTCGCGTAAAAAGTCTGGGCGAGCCTCTGCTCATCTCACCTGGGCAAGACAGGCTCGCCTGGGCGAGATTATCAGGTCTCGCCACTGTTTTCCTGTGACAGCCTTTCATACCAAGCCAAAAATAACACACTAAAGCATTTCACGCATCCAGGACATCATATCAACCACAAAATCGTAGTACAAGAGCCAAAATAGTGAAAAGGACGAATACAAGATTAGGTTCTAGCTTCCCGTACCTGGAATGAGCTAGTGCAAGGCCTCGACACCAGCAGCGGAGCACCACAGCTCAAGGAACAAAATTAGAAGTTGGAAAAATAGCAGAATGGAACAGAATAAGGGCATTGAGATGAGCCTCAGAGTAAACACGAAAATAAAACCAGGAGAGATCTAGTATGAGCTAAGGAGCAACTTACGTGGGGTCGAAAGAGCTTGAGTTACCTTGACGAAGGCTAAGGATCAAACCCTAGCAAAACTTCTGTTCAGAACGAAGGGGTTTGAGGACTGATGTTTTCTGAAAGTGAGATGGGAGTAAGAGTGTTAGGCTGGTTTAGGGTCTTTGACTCCTAATGGGTCAGCCCTTAGGCCCAATTAGATCTGAGGCAACCCTTAAACATAAGGGTAGAAATATTGAGTCTTACATAATACACATTAAATTTTATAAAAATTCATAATTAATTATGATATTAAATAAAATTTAACTTAATAATCATTAATGCAGTTTAATTTTATTTAAAGAACAAAAATAGTCATTAATGTTGTATAGTTGTATTAATATTTGATTTAATACTTTCTAATAAAAATTAAAAAAATAATCAATGAAATAACTAATGTTGCTAAAAATTAAAATATAATTGAACATAAAAGAATTTACATTAACACAGAATCCAACAAGAAATAATGTTAAACATTTATAAAAAGTTAAAAAAAAATAATAATTAAAGTATTAATTTGAAACTTCATTAAATTTCTAAAATGTTTATTTTGTATCATAGAGTTGTTGTTTAAAATTTTTAAAAGATATTTTTATTTCTATAAAATTTTTTATATGCACTTATATTGTTTTAATTAATGATTATTTTAATATAAAAATAATAAAACTAATTCCTATTAATTATTCGTTAATCAATGTTCTTTCGTAAACAATAAATAAATAAATAAATATATATATATATATATATATATATATTAAATATCATAATAGTTTTCGAGTTTCATATTTGTCCATCTTTATGAAATTTTTTTTCTAATTTTAGTACACGAAAAGATAGTTTGGCAATATAAAAGATTTCATTATCAACTAATAAAAGGTTTACTTTAATATATGAAATAAGTTAATCTAATAAATACTAATTTATTTGATTTAATTTATCATTTGAAAGATAGAGTATACAAATTATTTTATATTTGTAATTTAAAAAATAAAATAAAATAAAAATATTTTATTCAAATAAAACACAGACTATATAACCTTAATTGTAAAACCAATTATATTTAAATTTAAATGAAAAGCAATAACTTAAGAAATATACGTTAATTTTTTTAAAACTGTTTCTAAATAATAAAAAGTCTTAAAAGTGAGGTGTACTAGCTTTTAGATGTTTCCAAAGTATAGAGTGCAGAGTAAGTCTATGGTCATGAAATAAATGTTTGAAAAAACCTCCTTTTACTTAGTTCTTTCTTCTCCTTCTTCTTTGATCTCTATTCTTTCTTTCACATATTATCATTTCTTTCTTCTTTCTTATTCTTTCTTATTTTTTGATTGTGCATTTTATATTTCTTCCTCTCCAGTGTGTCAACCAATCGGACGGTGTCAGCTCCGACGTGTCTAAAAGCTTGATCGTGTCTGAACCAACATATCGTATTAGACGAAGCGACGGTATATATCATACACGTTTCCATCACATGTCTGTATCCGTCACGGGTATCCGACGCAGAACATCATTTTTGTGGCGTGTCACACCTAGCTCCTAGGTTATCTAAACAAATTTTCTCAATTATTCAGAACAAATATTCATTTTATCAGTAAATATTCTAAGCGTTATGTCTGAGATATGGCTCTCTTACCGAAATGGGACCCTTTTTCCCTTCACCACGAGTTTAAGAATGTAGCCGAAGGCATCCAAAGAAAAGAAAAGGGATTAGAATTTTCCACCACCACTGGTGTGCAGCAGCCACTAGACCCTAATGCCTATGTTGTATTTTTGCACTTTATGGGACAACCACACTTCATTCCCTAATAATCTACATCACTAAGTCAAGTCTCCATAAAATGCTAGGTAATGTCCTCTTCCAACTGTGAAAAGCCAGGATTGTTGTAGTAGTTCAAATTAGCATAAGGATTTCCATGAAATCAACTCATCACGTAAAAAGTAATAACAAGTTGCACATATTATATCATTAACTTACACTGCTTTTAAATCTGAGATATTTATCTTCTTTTCTGTCCCTTACAAAACTCTTGCACCCCAAACAATTGATGACAAGTCTCTGTCAATGACCTAAACCTTCAATTATTTATTTATTTTGTATACGTAATAACTTAATTACAAATTTTATGTGTGTTTCTTTTATTCAAAGAGACCGATCCTCTTGTAATTGTTTACGAGATTGCTCTCACCAGCATCAGCTGCTCCTAAAACACTGACATGACACAGTCAGTTAGTTGGTAACAGCCATCTCATGCTGTTGGCAGCTAAATACATATATCCTTAAAAAACTGTTTACTAGGTTTTTCGTAGAATTAATTAAAAACCGTGACCTCTGAATTCAATCACTTAATTATTATGCTTTTAGTTGGGAACCCAAAAAATCTATAATACTATACTTGCTTCTGAGATCTAATTATACGAAGAAGAATTTAATTGTTTAATATACTTAAAAAGGTGAGTTTTCTTCCAAGTGGCCTCACCCAAATTTGTGAGATAATCCAAGTAGACGAGCATAAAAGTTGAACTCAACTTGGCACGAATTTCCATCAACTCAACTTTAGAAAGGCCGATTGGGAAAGACACTTGGGAAATAGATCCAAGCTTAATTTGATTAAGATCTACTTCCCATGATTACCCTTTTAATTAGTATGCGTAATGAGTTCAAATCACACCTTAATCAATTCAGGTCTAATCTTGCTCCTCACATGTCCCCTGCAGACCCCACAGGAACAGTATAACTATAACTAGCAACTTATTCTTCTATGGCCTCCACGTACATATATATATATATATATATATATATATATATATATATATATATATATATATATATATATATATATATATATATATTTGGTTTCATACTGGGAGGTCTACAACGATGATGGAATACGAGTTAGATTAATTTAGGGTAAATTTTTAGAATTAATTTTGAACTGATATAAGTTTAAAAATTGTTAACATCCAACACTTTTGTCCTCTATCTATGCTTTTTTTTTCTTCCTTTTTAATTTCATCACATGCACTGTCATATAAAAATATTAATAAAACATTAGCTTTATAAAAATTTATTAAAACCTATTAGATTTGTTGTATTAAATGTATCACTTTCACCCTTCACCTTTTCTGTTCTTTTTTCTCTCGTCCTCTATGGTGTAGATTGATGATGGCTATATATAATAATATCTGATTTCGCTATCTGCCACACCATTTTCACACTCACTCACTCACCTTACCTTAGCATGTGAATCATGGAATACCCTCCATCATATAGCTTCGCTTCCTCTTCTCACTCCTCCCACCATCAACCACCCTCAACATCCCTCTCTTCACAGCGCAGCCTTATCTCAGTTCCATCTCTCAACCCTTCCACCACCACCGCCGCCGCCGCCACCTTCCACCAGTGCCTCACCACCCTCAAGGGCCACACCTCCCACATCTCCTCCCTAACCCTCTCCGGCAAATTCCTTTACACGGGCTCCTCCGACAGGGAAATCAGGTCCTGGAACCGCACCCCTCTCAGCTCCCACCCTCAAAACACCATTCTCGCCGGAAACGGCGCCGTTAAGTCCTTGATTATTCAATCCAACAAACTCTTCAGCGCCCACCAAGACCACAAAATCCGCGTCTGGAAAATCAGCGACACCAAACACGAACATGACGTTGACGAGCATAAAAAATACACGCACGTGGCCACACTCCCCACTCTCGGAGACCGCGCTTCGAAGGTTCTGATCCCGAAGAACCATGTCCAAATCCGAAGGCATAAGAAGTGCACGTGGGTTCATCACGTGGACACCGTGTCCGCGCTCGCCCTGTCGAAAGACGGGACCTTGCTGTACTCCGTTTCGTGGGACAGGAGCATAAAAATGTGGAGAACGAAGGACTTCGCGTGTGTGGAGTCTGTGACGAACGCACACGACGACGCCATAAACGCGGTGGCGGTTTCTTACGACGGGCGCGTGTACACGGGATCAGCAGACAAGAGAATCAAGGTGTGGAGGAAGGAGGAAGGGGAAAGAAAACACACGCTGGTGGAGTGTTTGGAGAAGCACAATTCCGGGGTGAATGCTTTGGCTCTGAGCAGTGACGAGAGGCATTTGTATTCGGGTGCATGCGATAGATCGGTGTTGGTTTGGGAGAAAAAGGGAGAGAGAATGGGGTTGGTGGGTGCGTTGAGGGGCCATACAAAATCCATTTTGTGTTTGGCTGTTGCGGGTGATTTGGTGTGCAGTGGCTCTGCTGATAAAACGATAAGAATTTGGCGAGGCTTTCATGCACAGTATTCTTGTTTAGCTGTTTTGGAAGGACACGGTGGTTCGATCAAGTGTTTAACTGCCGTGCTTGACCACTGTAACCCGTCGCACTCCCAGACATCTTTTCTTGTCTACAGTGGCGGTTTGGACTGCGACATTAAGGTTTGGCAGATTTTGGTTCCTTCTATCTGAATCATAGGACCCATGATCCTGTTCCTTCTGTTTTGTAAAGGGCAATTTAGCCTTTTTGTTTTGTTCACCCTAATTTTTTGTTGATCATATGAACTGTATACGATCTCTCCCCTTTGCCCCTCCTTTGACTAAAAGATGTTTGTGTTGTGTGTGGAAATAAATAAAGCCAAATATTTTATTGAGCTGGCCATTGTTCGGCCGACAATAATTTGATATCTGTTTCAGTTTTGACTTCGTTAAGCGGCACATTAGTATATACTCTCACTATTATTGTGAAGTGACGTAAGTTGTTTTAATGTGTTAAGCAGATCACTCTCAATTTGGGTTAGACCCCTGAAACACCAGAAATTATCAAGTGCCATGACATTATATTATTATTATTATTACTATTATCTCTGCTAATTTACATTATTTCATTACACATGTTCCATTTTTTATATTTTAAATTTTAATATTAACTCAAATTCTAAATTAGTAGTTAACACACATATATATATATATAATAATAATATATTTATTGAATTAAAGATATATAATGAGAATATATATATATATATATATATGTATATATATAATGTATAGTCAATTGAATTTACAAATATCATGAAATTATAAATAAATAAAATTCTTTTAATATTTTAATTAATTATAAGGAAAATAACTTTTTGATTACTAAATTTTAATAATTTTTTATCAATACTAAATTTTGACAATTTTCTCTGAAATTGTACCGAAGTCTTGAATTTTACTATTTAGAAGCATAATCTTTAAAATCACTTGTATTAAAGTTAATTTAGCAGGAAATAATTAAATAATCAGTTTAGACAACTTAGATATTGGACTTCGTACTATAACTATAGTAAAAAAAGGTACATTTAGCACCAAATATAACCATTAATAAAAACTGTAACTATGATTATTTTATTTATGAAGCTAAAACTTTTCAATAAGTTAACAAGCTTAAGTCATCAGTTGTTTTATAAGTGTATAGTTGAAACTTGAAGAACTTAACCCTTAGCTTTGAAAGCTTTTGCTTTTAACATACTTGGGATAATCCATACAAAAAAAAAAAAAAAAGAAAAAAAGACAGTAAAGTTAGATGTAAAATTGGCAACATAATCCCAGTATTTTGGACATTTTTCCATTTTACTGCACGAATAAGACAAACTATATATAACAAAATAATAACATCTATTCAATTGAGTATTTATCTGTACTAACAAATGACGAACACCTACATAATTACCAATTTACTAATACACAACATGTATGACATCGTCCACTCTCAACAAGTCAATCTAACCAACAATATCAAGTTAAATACATGTTTAGTTTATAAATTGAAAAAACAAAGTCCAATATCTCACGTTTAAAAAGAGAACATCTATTAAATTCATATATAATCAACAAAACAAACTCATACATAATTATTAAATTAGATACATATATAATCTAACTCATTCAGAATTTTTATTTGACTGCGACAATAAGATTTGGCACGTTTTAGTACCCTGGATCTAATATATAGCTGCTAAAGGACCAGTTTTTGTTATTATTATTTTTTTTAGAAAGAGATTAAAATGGAATAACTAGAAGATATTTATAAGTTTTTATGTAATAGATTAAATTAATAATTACTTGTACTTATTTTATAATCAATATTTTATTACTTACAATACAAGATATTAATATATTATCGATGAAATTTAATTGATGGAAAAAATATTTATTTGTAGATTTATATCTATTGATTTTATAGATAGAAAATAACTGTCTGCAAAACAAAATTTATTAGCATATTTAATGGATTTATCAACAATTCAGAACTTTAATTATATTAATAGGCACTAAAGTTCTACCTTAGTTTTGACAACCGATGAATTTTCCTATCTTTTAATAAAATTTATCGACTAAGAATTTTATTTTGTCGATAAATCCAATTGTTCATTTTTTTTTCAGTGTAGAAGTCTTTAAAAGATTTTTAAAGAAAAACTAGAGGTAAGTGTGTTTAGGGGTAACTAAATGTAACTTTTAAAACTTTCTTATTTATTATACAACTTGTGATAACAAGGTCCAATGTTCTTAAAAAAAGTCTCATACTTTATTCACTACAAGAAAGTTATCCATTATCAATGAAATATTATTAAGAAAAAAAAAACCTTTGAAATTTATCTTTTGACGAATTATTATCGATAGATATAGAGTGGTAAGTAATTTTAATATTGCTGGTGAAAATTTCTTTTAATAAGACCGACATTTATATTAAACAATAAATCGATCGGTAAAGTTAATGTATTGACACAAATAAAATGTTTTTCATTTTTATATATGCAGGTCATTAGGATTCTCTCGATAATGTGTTGTGAAATACTATTGAGTATTTCCTTTGGTTTGGTCTATAGGTAAAATTAAAACAATAAATAAAAGTATATTGGTACTCTTCGAAAGTAGACTAAAGATCTCAAATGTAAATATATCTCAATTGAATATGTCATTCAAAGCTAGCAAACTGGAAACCAAATCCAAATTCACGCTAGAAAAATAGAAAAAAGTGACAGAAATTTCGGTCACTAAATTAGTAAGTGATTTCACTGATGAAAGTAGTGGTCGATTTAGTAACAAACCATATCGATCACTATTTCCTTGGTCACTGATGAATGGTGATCGATTTAGTGGTTAAAATAGTGATCGATTTGGTGACTAAAACAATGACTGATTAGTGACCAAAAGAGTGACCGATTTAATGGTCAATTTAGTGACTGAAATCAATGACCGATTTAGTCACTAATTTCTCAATAATTCAGTGACCTCTTTTTTAGTCACTATATCAATCACTAATAATATTATTCTATAGTTTTTAATCACTTTTAGAAGATTATTATACTTAATAAATGTATAATACATATTATGTAGTATAAAATTATTCATCATTGCAGTTTAAAATATATAAAGAATTATAACACTACAAATTAACAAATTGTTTGTTTCATTGATTGATCAACATAACATTAGATAATTACATTAAAGTACCAAAATGTTCAAATATAAAAAAAAAAATTGATTGATCTAACATAATTCATTTTTTTGTTAGCCATCACAAGAAATTTTGTATTTACTAATGGATAAAATTATTCATCATTGCAGTTTAAAATCTATAAAGAATTATAACACTACAAATTAACAAATTGTTTGTTTCATTGATTGATCAGCATAACATTCAATAATTACATCAAAGTACCAAATTGTTCAAATATAAAAAAAAAATTGATTGATCAACATAATTCTCTTTTTTGTTAGCCATCACAAGAAATTTCGTATTTATTAATGGATAAAAAATCATTGATAAAATGGATTTGCTGATAAAACATACTAACAAATTTTAAATTTTTTATTACTAATCAATATTTTCATCGGTAGTGATTTCATTTGTAAAATTTGTGGGTAATTAAATTTTTTAGTAATCCATTGGTAAATTTTGTTGATAAAATAGACGTCAAAGGTTCCAAAGTTTGTTTTAAACTTTGACCATTTCGTAGTAAAATATTTTAGTATATTTGGTTAATAAGGGATCCACCATTTGGTTTGGGCTTTGACTATTTAATTTTTTTCGTAGTACATGTTGAAGCAAATCATATAAGACTTGCCAAGTATTAACACAACAAGATATTTGTATGTAAGTTCTCACTAGGTACAATTATATAAACACAAGCATATAGGGTTAGCTAACAAAATAAACAATTATATAAACACATACATTTATCACAAACACCTCAAAGGAAATCCATCCTTTGATTCCATACAACATGGCCACAACCATGTTCACCGTGTTCTATGTCTTCTGACGAATATCTCAAGGTATCTCACTTAAAGGACCTAGAAAAATTAACTTATTAAAAGAAATCAGAAGCTTCAATTTCTCTTTGTCTTCTTCACGACTCAAACGACTCAAATAGAAAAACCAGTAGCACCAAGTGCCGCCTCTTCACCATCTCTGTCCAGTTAGGTCATCGTCGTAACAACAGTCATTACCGGAGGCTTCACCAGTGCCTTCACATGTTTTTTTCTTTCAATACTCAGATCGAACCACTACGACTCCATCCATGGTGTCAACTTCAACATCTTCATGGGCTAGGTCGTGTCTTCTCTGGCGTTTCCCCTAGCAGGATCGTGTCTGGCCCAATAAAACACGTTTGACGCGGTGTCGCATGCACGTCATGCACGCGTCTGTGTCTGGTACGAGAGTCAGACATGGAGGCACCATTTTTATGGCATGTCAGAGCTTCCTAGGTTAATTTTGAGATCTTCCCAGCAAAACCATAGAAATATACAAGAAAAGGTGGTTTGTTATGACTAGAAGCAACCAAGGCACCCACCCCCAAGCAGAGTGTCCTGAATAAATGATGAAAGACTGTTACAGTAGGTGCAACTCAATATTTCACAACCAAGAGGGAGTGAATTGGTTGTTTTTAAAAGATTTATTGTTTTTAGATTTCGAAAAACATTTTCAGAAACATTTGAATCAATAAATAGGGTGTATGTGATGCTTAGGATTTAGAATTTTTATACATGTCAAAATAACCAACGATAATGAGAGAAAGAACAAAACACAACAATATTATATTGGTTCGATTTCACAGAATCTACATTCAGTTTATCTCTAGCAACCTGAGCTAGAAGATTTTCACTATATCAAATAGAGTGTACAAGATTCATAGTTCATCTAATCAATCATAAACTTTAAGATAGAAGAAACTTGATAAACCTATCAAGAACAACACAGTTGGACCATGCTCCATTATGTAACTATCCCTAAAAAAAATTGATCTTCATTATTGCCATGAGTTAAGGTTAAATTTCCACTACTAGAAATTCTCATATTACATAGGATTTTTCTTGCAAATTTGTTAAAATAATTTGCAAGAAAAGACTTTTTTTTTTCCATTTTTCCTAAGAATCTTAATTGGTAGGTAATTCCTTCGTGGGTAATAATTTCTTACAAAATTATAAATTTACAAGTATTTCCTACAAAATTTGTTGTGAAAAGTGTTTTATACAAAATATTTTACAAAAATATTGGTAGCAATTTTTTGCAATTTTTTTTCACAACAAAATTTGTAATTATTTCCTACGAAAAAATTTTTAAAACAAAATTGACAAGAAATGTGAGTTTTTTTAGTACTGTCCAAAGATAACGTGAGTTTATGTCAAATTTCAAAGGACACATTAATCTAATAATTTTATTTTATATGTGTATGTTTTAGCTTCATTTAATTTAAAACATTTTTCTATTTAAATATTTAAATTATTAACTATGTTTCAAAAATATGTATTATTTAAATACTTCTAGTTATATAAATATATAATTTCTTTGTAATTCTTTTAGTAAAATTAATTTTATTTAAAAAATATCATTATCATTCATATGGGTTAATAGTTATCCTGGAATATTTTAATTATTTAAAATATAATATAAAATATAAATTAATTATTTCTTTTAAGAAAGGGAACTATATATTTGAGCAAACATTTAGTTTGATGGATAGTTTTATTAGACATGTGGAAGTTTATAAGTGATAAATTTTGCTTGAATATATGTTATAAGTGGTAGGAAAAGGTTAAGCTAGATCTAATTATAGAACTACTTTTATTTTTTTAATATTAGTAAGTTTGTATTTATACTATAATTTAAATTGTGATATTTAGATTATATGTTCCCTTTTCTTATAAGACTATTTGAATTATCCTTTGGTATTAATTTAGGTAGGGATGACAATGGGCAGAGTTGGGACGATTTTCACTATCTTATATCTATTTCCTTACTCAAATTTAGTGGGTATCAAAATTTTGTTTTATCATCATCTCTACCCTTATCGGATAATAGGTTTATACTCAGTGGCGGAACTTGGATAAAAAATATAGGGGTGCCAAATTAGATTTGTTATATATAATTTGTTTTTACTTAGAAAAAAAATGCTCTTCATCGTTTCTCTTCATTTCCTTTGCTTAAAACAAGCACACATAATAGTAGAATTCAAAAAAAATATTACTATCATTCACTATTATATCATGATACCAAACCATGAATACCATTTTAGATAAGAATTTTTTTTCATCTTTATCACATACCTTCCTCTTTAAAAAAAAGAATCAATTTTTTTTATTTTTTTATCATAATCTTTCTAATATAAATTTATCACCCCTCGCCTATCTAGAAAAAATAAAATTTATATTCACAAATCACAATTATCATAGTGCAAAACATAACAAAACTCATACCACTTTAATTAAATAAGCAACATGGTATAAATTCAAAACTTAAAAAAATTACCATAGGCAACGAAAAACACAAAATCCCTAAAATTTGGGAAAAATTATAATTAGGGTTCGTACCAATCTCATAAAAGAATCCCAAAAATCATAATTAGGATTTATATTAATTTGAGATAAACTTAATTTGGGAGAAACATCTTAAAAAGAATAATAAATTTAATATACATAAATCATAATAAGATACTAACCTTGATATGTGAGAAATCATGCAAGAATGTATACTTCAATCTCAATCTATGTGTCTCTCAACCTCTATTTTTCAATCTATCTCTTTGTATTTATTTCTTTTCATACACTTTCATGATAATTTATATGGTGGAAAGATCTTATAGCCAGAAATAAAAATCCTAATCTTTTTTTATAAAGCAATGTCTCCATTAAATTTTTTTATTTTATCTCTTATTATAATTTTTCGTACTATAAACTTAATATAAATAATATATAAATATAATTTTAAAAAATATATAAATATATATAAAAAAATTCAAAAAAAAAAATTGGGGGAGCCGTGGCTCCCCTATGTCACAATGTAGTTCCGTCCCTATTTATATTCGTACCCGTACTCATACCTGTTTTCTTACTGTATCAATATCAATTAATTAATTTTTATAAAATAATACAAAATTACAGTAAAGGAAGTATAATATTATCAAATATTCAATATTAAGAGGAGAGTTGTTTCTTCGATATTAAATATTTTAAAAAAGTATAATTGTATATATTTGAAATGAGATACCAAATAAAATTTTATAAGAATCAATTAAATTTACGAACGTTAGTGAAACCTAGTTGATAAAATTTTAAATATTTTTTAAAAAAATATTAAAAGAAAACAAATATTCAAATAAAAAATATTTTAAATGTTTGTTTACTTCAACTTTTTAAATTATAATACTTTTTTTATGCACTAATAAAAGTTATAATACATCACTTGATAAAAAATCACACAAAGAACAAAATTAAACTAATAATAATAGAAATTTAATATAAATATTTTATTTTTTGAACTTCAATATATGTTTGAAGGTGATAAAAAAAATTCATGACAATTTAATTAAATTATTATATTATAATAAATAAAATTTATTTATAGAATTATATTAATAAAATTACATGTATGATAATGAGTTAGAAAATAAAAATATTTGTATAAAAAATATTAAAATATATTCTACATAATAAAAATAAAAATAAATAAAAATATTAAAAAAATGATCAAATGTGTATCTTAGAAATAATTTGAGAGACAATTTAATCAAATTGCACAAAGAAAAACAAATGTATAATTAAAGATATGATAAAACAAAAAAATACCTTTCATGGTAACCATTCATGCATATGAAATTAGTAAAATTATTCGTGAACGCATTGAGCAATATAATTCGTAAGTAAAAAATTGTAAATACAGGTACCGTACTTCAAGTAGGTGATTGTATTGCACGTATTTATTGTCTTGATGAAGTAATGACAGGTGAATTGGTTGAATTTGAAGAAGGTATTATAGGCATTACTTTGAATTTGGAATCAAAAAATGTTGGTGTTGTATTAATGGGTGATGGTTTGGTGATACAAGAGAGAAGTTCAGTAAAAGCAACATGAAGAATTGCTCAGATACATGTAAGTGAAGTTTATTTGAGTCGTGTTATAAATGCTCTAACTAAACCAATTGACGGTTGAGGAGAAATTTCGGCTTCGAATCTCGATTAATAGAATTTTCCACTCGCTGTATTATTTCAAGACGTTCGGTATGTGTGCCTCTCCAAACAGAACTTATTGTTATTGATTCGATGATCCCATATACAGGACGGGGCCAACGAGAATTAATTATTGGAGACAGACAAACAAGTAAAACAACAATAGCTACAAATACAATTCTCGATCAACATGGACAAATTAAATGATTGAAAGATAATAAAAATTGTTTTAGCAAAACAAAAGATTTTTTCAAATGAAACAAAAATGAATAATAATAGAATAAAAAATATAATTTTTTTATATTACCTAGTAAATAAAAGATTTATGTTATTGAACATTTAAATTGAGAGTGTTAAACATTATCATGTGAGAAGAAAATATACGATAAATAAAAATATTAAAAAAGATGAGAAATGTTGAAGTGTGAGACATAAAAAATATTTAATTGACATATTGAACATTGTATAAAGGCTGTGATAAGACCAACAAATATCTTGAAGATGTGAATGAATTTCATGACTAAGTACTTTAATAATTTAAATAGAACGAAATATGGCGTGGATGAGTATCATAGCAGATATGGGGACATAGATGGGGTGGATACCTACATCCCATCCCCATCTCCGTACCCAATTGAAAGAGTCAGGTATTTCTCATACCTATACCTAGTGACGGATCTTGACAAAATTTTTTGAAGAGCCCTACTCAAAATTTATATATTTAATCATTGTCACTAATATAACAAAGTATATATAATTTAGTATTAAAATCTCTTTGTATGTTTCTCTTTAAAAAAATTATAGTTTTGAAGTTGTATTTGATATGAAAGTCATTTTAAATAAGTTTTTCTATAATTTGATCCCTTCTTTCTCATCGGATATTCTCATATTTGAGAATATATTCCTTTAATAAGTTTCAAAAAATTAATATAAAATTTCCTAACTATAGTTGTTTGAATCTTAAGTAAATGGGATGTATTTGAATAATATCTAGATGAATGATTTTATTTGTGATCCCTAATCCTGGACTAATTTCAATTTATGATTATGATAGTAATTAATTTATTTTATTTTCAAAAAGAAGGCTATATCGTGGGATTGTGACTTTCTAGTTTTGACTTTTTTTTCCCTTACAAATAGATTCAATTAAATCTTCAATGATTCATATTTGTTGGAAATATTGGACACTGAATAGTATTACTTAGAAAATATTTTTTCTAACTTAGAGACTTTATAACTATCCGGTTCTAGAAAGAAAGGGTAAGCAAGTCATGTCAGCTTTTGAGGAAGGCACAATTCAAGAACTTTGTGATAATTCATGTTGGATATGTTTGGGAATGAGC
This sequence comes from Vigna unguiculata, assembly GCF_037176805.1. NCBI lineage: Eukaryota > Viridiplantae > Streptophyta > Magnoliopsida > Fabales > Fabaceae > Vigna > Vigna unguiculata. The sequence continues at coordinate 9,782,777 of NC_140800.1, forward strand.
CAGGAAAGCATGGTTAAAAAAGGAACAAAATAGAAAAATAACTCTATTGGATATATATATATATATATATATATATATATATATATATATATATATATATATATAATTTATTTTCATTCTTTAAATTTTTTGTTTAAATAGGCCAAATTTAATTTCTCATAATTATGTCTTTATAATAATTTGTCACAAAACATTATCCGAAAGTTATTAAATGTGATTGGTGTTTGTTTTGTTTATAATTTTATAAATTGATTGTTTAAATTATATTATTAAACATACTATTCTTTTTTAACTCTGAAAGTTGGCAGATTTGATTATTTTATTTTAACAAAAAAAAAAGAAAAAAGTATGGCAACTTTGATAACTTGAATAATTGTGAGGAAACAGAAAGTCACTTCTGCAGATTTTGTTAGGAAAACAGTTGTGGAACAATAAAGAGAAATCCGTAAGAAATATTGTGAGAAATGTTTCATTATTTCCTTTATGAAAAATTTCTTTTAGAAAAAGTTGTGGAAATTTTCGTTCAAATCGTAAGTATTTTTTTTTCTATATATTGAAAATAAAAAAAATACCGATTTTGCTTGTTTTACATATTTTCATAATTTTCCGAAACAACTCCTAAAATCAATGCATGCTCTCCATATATATTTCATTATCAAAATTGATTAATCTATAAAGCATTTATCTCTGAAATTAAATTTCATTAAGCCAGCGAATTTTCTAATGTTGGCACATAGTTATGTATATCATCACCTACAATTTTGATAAGGCTTTAAACGTTCAAATTGACCTCATCCACATCAGTTAACCCTTTTGTTCAGCTAACAATGAAAATTACTTCCATCATATATTTATCGAACCCTTTTGTTATATATATCATTGTTTAAGCTGTCAATTTTAATTCAGTATAGCTTCCTTCACTCAATTATTCATATTCTTGATCAAGTACCACATGTCGTTAACGTTAATTAAACTAATATCAATTATCAATTGATTAATCAGTGTAGTTTTTTAGCAGCCACCAATTTTATATAATATTAAATAATTACAAAATAAAATAATTTAATCATAAATAAAAATCTTAAAAAAACACAAAATACAAGTAAATTATTATATAACTACTAAAAATTCTCATATTATATTACATGAATTTTTTTTTTTGTAAATTTGTTAAAAGAATTTGCAAGAAAAACTGCTAATTTTTCTCGGGATCTTGATTGACAGGTAACTTTTTTTGGATAATTATTTCCTACAAAATTATAAAATTCGCAAATATTTTCTATAAAATTTGTTGTGAAAAATGTTTTATACAAAATATTTTGCAAAAAACTTGGTAGCAATTTTCTGCAAATTTTGTTTCATAACAAAATTTATAAGTATTTTCTAAAAAAAAAAATTAAAATAAAATTAGCAGAAAATATGAGTTTTATAATTAATCATTATATTGACTAAGTTAAACAACATTTTATAAATTAAAAATTATTGTTATCTAAAACAATCTTATTATTAATAAAAAAAATTATAATTATTTTGTGAATTAGAGAATAAATTGATCTTTTGCTATTAAAGTTTTAGCTATTGATTATTATTGATTTAAAATTAGTTTATAAGTAATTAGATTAGTTGTTATGACTTACATAATTTGGATAGCAATTTTTTCATATCAGTGTTGTGTTGGGGAAAGCTACTAGCCATATATAAGTTCTTTGAAGGTTTTTAGATGTTGGTTGAGCCAAAGTAAATATTGATACATAGTGCAGATTTGCTCTTTTTAATTTGGGTGATATATTTTGGTTTTAAGGAAAACAAAGCATATAAATCACCGTGATAACAAATTTGAATTTTTTGTGAACTTATAAATCTGAGTTGCTGGCATACCCGTAGCCTATTCGAACACATGTTTTGATTCCAAAGCAACAAAAAATATGTAGTTTGGGAAATTTTCAAAATTTTCACTCTTTTTTTAATTATTTTATTTTACGCTCGGTTGCTCGAGAAGCAAGATCTATACTACTATATGTTTTGGTTGTTTTAGAACTAAGGTTATAAGTTTGCTAAAATTTTAAAATTGGAACTCCTTTTATCTATTTTTTTTTACACAGAGATTTAGGCCTTGGTTATTAGCAAAATTGAAGCTAATTGTATTTAATACTTTAGTTTTTTTTTTTAATAATCGAGGTCTAAAACTTTGCCTAGGGTTAAATTTTGCAAAAATTGTAGAGGCTTCACTTTTTTGTTTACTTCTTTGCGTTGTTCTCCATTATTCTTCCCAATCTCCATTCTCCACCACGTAAATGAAGAATTATGCCACGCCGCCACTCAACATCTAACTCTGGTGAGTGTTTGTTTCGAATTTTCTTGTGTTTTTGGCGGAGTTCATATGTCTTTCTTGAGTTGTTTTGTTGTAAAGTTTGAGTTTTTTATTTTGTTGCCATTGGTGTCCATGTACCGTTATATTGTGGTGGGATTGATTAGCTCTCCAAAATGCGTCCAACATTGTCATCTATATTGTTGTTCAAACTTTCACACTCCGAGGTTCCTATTATTCTTTTGCTTTATTATTTATTAATAGTCTTACGCTTTGGTTCTCTATATCTGAGACCTAAGATTGAAGTTTATGTCTCAGTTGATAGTTGAGGCAAACAGTCCATCCCTTTTCTCATTTAGATATGCCTCGGTTTTTGAATCAAGGTATAATAGCCAAAACAACCGATGTAAAAACCCTTTCCTGCATTAGCGATGGTGCAACTCGTGGTTGACCGAGTTATTCTGTTTGTAGAAGTTATTATGTTTTATGCTAATAAATTAACTTTTATAGGTTTAGAAAAAAAATCAAGTATACATGATGTACTGCACCTAGGCGGACCAAGAAAACTGCACGACCAAGCCCGCCTACACATAACCCCATAAATGAAATTATCAAGTAAGTAATCGGTCAAGCGGAAACACATAGTGGCCCAGCCCGCCTACTTCAAAAGATAAGATGTCATTTGTTGATAACACCAAACTTAGAATGTTGCAGACAGGGCCCTGGTACCAACAAACACTAACATGGGGCCTAGGCCAAGCCCAGGCCCATCTAGGACCCAAACAATGGCCCAGCCCATAAGAAGGGTAGACATAATTAATGACTCTATAAATACACATGGACCTCAACAATTAAAGGTACACTTTCATTAATCCCTTGATCAGAGATTTGAGTTTTTGAGAGCCCTTTTGTTGACTTGATCGTCGGAGCCCTCTCCACAGGTAACCCCTCAAGGGTCCAAACCGCATGCACTAGTAGATGGCGTATGCAAGTCGAGATGGAGCTAACTCGAGAGGTTGAGGATTGAGGTAAGGCAATATTTGTATCTCTAACATCTCTTATTTGTCTTTGCAGGAACAATTGGCGCCCACCGTGGGGCACGAAGTGATACCTTACTAAGCAATTCGCACACTATCGAGAATGGTCTCCACCCGCAGCAGAGCTGGAATTGTGAAGCACCCCGAGACAAGCCCTACTGCACCTGTAAGACCCGTAGAATTTAATTAATTAATTAATTAATAGATGCGGGAGTGGAAATAATTATGACATTAAATTATGGTTGGTATGATGTGGAAAAGTACTAGCTCAAGTGGTTGAGAGTACTTTAATTGTCTGAGAGGACTTGGGTTTGAGTCTTGTGTATGCTAATTTTTGTGTTATTATTTTATTATATAAATCTGTGAAATCATGTTCTGGTATGATATGATATCTGAATTATGATTGTTAACATGAAACATGAATTGGCATGATGGTTGATATTGGTGTAACAATTGCATGGTTATGGGTTCAAGCCTTGGAGAACTTATATTAAACTTTAATTCTTTTTTTTTTTGGTGTTTTGGCTTGGAATTAAATATGAAAGGTTGGGAAAAAAACCCTAGAGTGGGCAGCAGAGAGGTGGCTGGAAAATGGCCATAAGGATGTGGTAAATTGCATTTAACAACCCAATTATAACTTAATTTTCGAGTATGGTAATTAACATCGTTTTAGACACCCTTTAAAAAGAAGGTTTTGACTTAAAGTTAGGGTTTTTGAAAAGCTGGGAGTATACCAGAAAATTAGGCACGAAAATCAGAGAGATAGGTGAGGTAGAGTGAGGTCTTGGAGTCAAGTGAGAGCACACCAATAGAGGAGGGAACGTGGTGATCATTGGAGTTCTTCAAGGCAAACCAATTCTTAGCGAAAGGATCCAGGTTAGGGGAGCTGGACTCAGTTTCTGATTGTTTTATTATTTAATTTCATGAATAATATGATAGCCTGGATACATAATCACTGTTAACTTTGTGAAATTTGAATTTCTGGAAAATTTCCAGAAACTGCCTGGCGGGCTCTACATAGCCGCCAGGCGGCGCATGCCCGTGTGAGTGTTTTCTGGGTTCCTGAAGGAACCGCCTGGCGATGAAGCCCTGTCCGCCAGGCGACACGAATCTATAACCTTGTTTCTGGGTTCTCTGTTGAACTGCCTGGCGGTGATGAATTTTTGTCAGGCGATGCAAGTTTGTGTAGCTTGATTTTCTGTGATTTTGGGCATCCTGGAGGGAATTGATTAAGGAATACACTAGGGTAGTAGTTAAGAGATGTTTTAACTTGATTGTCATTGAACTACAGCGAAGAGTAAGGTTTAATGTTATGAAACAGTGTAAGGAAATGGTTTGCGTTTGGGTATTAGCAAATTGGTAGAATTAGGATTACAAAAGTTAATTATAATGTAACTGGTTTGTTGGAAATTAGACTATGTAGTGCAGGGTGACATTAACATCAGGTTCTTGGAGAAAATGGGTTGCGAAGGGGATAAGAGAGCCTTCAAATTTGAAGGGGGATCATTTCGCAGGGGCTGTGAGATTGGGAAATGCCCAGAATTCTTTGTGCCGCCTGGCGGCAAGCTCCGCGGCAGTGAGACTTAGGTGAGTGGTCGCGTGAAACAGTGAGGGTGGTAGCTGTATTGGGAAGCAAGTTGGAGGGCGAAGAGGAAAGATGTGAGGAGAGAGTATGGGAGGAGATTATATAACTTGGAAAGAAGGGAAGGATAAGATGCAAACTGCAAGAGGTGTAATGGTTGTGTAGGATAAAAATTAATGTCACACTAATGAATTTGAGGTTCGATAAATCAGAGTTTTGTGTTGGGTAATAACGATTGAATGGGGAAACCTTAAGGTTAATTGATAATGTTAGCTTTGGGTCCTGAGAGCAAAGATAGTAATTGAAATGGTGAGAGATATTGACCCTAGTATTATTGTATTCATAGCTGGATAAATCAGAGGGTAATAGAGGTAGGAAATGCTAAGGGTACGTCTCATGTGATAAATAATAGAGTTAAACCAGATTACCCTCTTATAAGTCAGGTTAGCGAACCCAAATGAAAGTCTAGAATTTATGTAATGGGTTAACTATTGGGAGTGAGTGTAAGAGGATTAGAAGGAAATTACGTAATGAAGTTGGGTGAATTGAGTCATGGTGTATTATGGTTGAGCAATCTAAAGATAGTATTGTGTAACTTACTGATATGGCGCCTGGCGGCAGGGTTGAGACCGCCAGGCGATAGCCAATACACAAGTGGCTCTGGAGTGAGTGGTGCCTGGCGGAGAGGGAGATTCCGCCAGGCGAACGGAGCAACAACAATGATGTTTAGGAGCGTTGGCGCCGGGCGGTGGCGACTTAACTGCCAGGCGATGGTGACTAGGATTATGTGTTTTGAGGCGCTTGGCGCCTGGCGGTCTGGAAGTTGGCAGCACCTGGCGGCACGTGTCCCCTGCTAGGCGATTTATACTGCTGCAACTTAAATTTTGATTGTGTATTTGTGATCTACAAGGCGTCTAGTGGTGCTTTAAAGGTGAGGTTGCTGGTATTCCTTGAGTTGTGGCTCAAAACGTATCCCTTGAGTTGTGGCTCGGGATAGGGGTTAAGCACGTGGTATTCCTTGAGTTCTGGCTTGGAATAACATTTCTTGAGTTGTGGCTCGGGATGGCGGATGAACACGAGGAACCCTTGAGTTTTGGCTCGGGTTGGCGAGTGTTGCCGGTGTGAGTGTGCTAGTTGTGGCCAGTACGGATGGGTCCAGATAGATTGCCCTCCTCAGTTGTTGGCTGACGAGTTTGGTAGTCTTGAGACGATACGGACTATGTTCGTATATGGGAACTCTACCTGGCGTTATGGTGTATGATCTGTAGCATGTTTTCCCGCACATGCTCTATCGGTTGTGGTCGATAGATATGGCAGCAAGTCACCTTGAAGTAATCCTTAGATGATGTAGAACACGAATAATCTGATTGGGAGTCAGATGGTAGGAATTAAAGTATAGAATAATGTGGAAAGTTCAAGTTATGTATGGTAATACGTGTGTATGTGAACATATACATATTTGTAATATATATATGATTTATCTGTTAAGCTCACCCTATCTGCGTGTGTTTGGCGATGATCGTGTACGCGGTACACGGAGTAGATGTTGTTGATGCAGGTGGCTCAGGTGGAGCTTAGTCGCGGAGAGGGGTTCGAGTTGGGGAATTTTATGTTTCTTTATTTCTTTTGGAAACAGTTGTAAACCCTGATGGGTGATTTTATAACATTGTTTCTTTAATTTTGGAACAGATGGATTATGAACTTTATTTGCTCATTTAATAAATTTTAAATTTTCCCGCGTTTTGGGAAAATGAGGTATTATTAAATGCGCTGTTATTTATTTATTTCTTTTATTTTATTTATAAATCCGTAATATCCTGACGGGATGTTACAACACCTACTAACGTCACACCGGACTTGGCCGCCATCTTTGAAGGTCAAGCCAAGATGCAACAAGAACTCGTTGACCTGAGAAAGCGCAATGCTGATGAGATGGAAGCGCTTCAACAAGAGAACTCGAGACTGAAGAGGAGGATCGAGGCTGACCCTACCCTACCCAGAAAAGGAAAGGCAAGGAATCGTCAGAAGTCCCCAAGTCCCTGGCCTACTAACCCAATGAGGAAGAAAGCGAGTACAACCCCACCCCGCACACCTTCACCACCACTCAACAAACACCCATCATCTCTACCCACCACACAAACATTCATCATCCAACACCCCCAACCACCCCGCAACAACCACCCCTGTTGCCACCCTTCCCACAACCCATGTCCCCCCTCATCACTTCACCACTACCTTTGCTACCCTTATCCACCATCCAATCCCACCATACCCATTACCATCCCAACCACCCAGACGTTGCCACCCTTTCATTGACACTATCACCAACACACCTCTCCTAGCCCAGTGGGAACCCTTCACACTAGACCGTTATACGGGAGAAACTGACCCCGATGAGCACCTAAAAATATACATAACCTACGTCACCCTCTATACATCCCACGACGCCATTTTTTGCATAGTTTTTCCCACCATCCTCAAAGGCCTTGCCCTTGAATGGTTCATGTAACATCCATAAGAAATATTACTAATATTTAATAATTAAGATAGGAAATAAAAATAAATGCCTCATTTAATATAATACCATTTCCCAAACAAACACGGATAATTTAAAACTTTAATATACATGTAGTAAAAACAGGAGTCCATAATTTATAAAATTAAAAATAATATTCACATGGCTCCCAAAGGATTATATATTTATCTCAAAATCAAAATAATAAACATCTAGACAAAATCCCCTGCTATCCCTCGCTCTGAGTTTATGCATCTCCTGGCCCACCTATCAAATCATCTGCTCCCGGATAACGAGTTATCCGATCATCGCCACACACACAGAAAGGGTGAGCTATGCACAATATATATAAACAGATACATGAAATAAATATGCCACCCTTCCCAAAATAACATAACTAAAATTTCATGATTTTCAAATTACCCAACCATGACCTCATAGTCCTTCATGAGTCATATACATGAACTAGGTCTTGGGACTTCACTGTGCTCCCACGAAACTAACTCATTCGTGGTCCAACCCTATGAGCCTATCTTGCTCATAGTCCTGCCCTACAAACTCCTCGTCTATAGTAAATCATCCAAGCCTCCTCAACTTGGACTCTGGCACGCACGCAATCACCATACTATGGACTCCTCACCCAATAGTAGCCGACGGGAACATAACAGTTCCTTGCCCATCGTGCGCCCGACACATGTAATCACCATACCAAAGACTCCTCGCCCATTAGTAGCCGACGAGAACTCAACCAATTCCATGCCCATCATGTGTCCAACCATCAAGCACATCTAAGACCCCTATTGGACTTAGTCCTTCAAGCCTAAACACCACACCACATGCATATACTTCCTATACTTAGGATAAAGTAGCCAAATCACACACACAAGCACACACGAACATGGAAATTCGCATAAACTCGCTTAAGCCAGGGACTCTTGCCCAAGCTAAGCCCTCAGCCTCGCTTAGGCTAGTTCACCTCGCCTGAGCGAGCTTAAAACAGTGGCTACATCACGTTATCTCGCATAGGCGAGATCCTCTCGCCTGGGCGAGTCACACCTTCGCTCAAAACAACACACAGACCTCGCCTAGACGAGTAATCGATAAAAAAATCACCAATGCACTTCGAGAACTCGCTTAGGCGAGCCACTCTCGCCTAGGCGAGAGTGTCCATCACTCAGAACTCAAAACCTCTCGCCTGGGCGAGATGTCGCACCCAAAACTCCCAGGTTTCCTCGCGACCTCGCTTAGGCGACTGCCTCTCACCTGAGCGAGAGACTATGTCGCTCAACCCTTTTCCTGGTCGCCTGGGCGAGAACCACCAACCAGAACCCAAAGTGATACTCTGCAACTCTCGGTTAGGCGAGGTGGACCCGCTTGGGCGAGACTTGCAGGGTTTCAAGTCTATTCACGCACCCAATTCACCCCAACCTTGCCCAATTCACAGAACAAAACATACCAAAACAGAATTCGATCATTGCCCAGCATAAAACAATGGCTAGCAAACATCAAACATGTTATTCCATCCATTCATATTATCCCAATTTGAGATTGAGTCATCCTTACCCAATTCCATACCAAAACCCTCATTATACCCAATATAAGCATAAAAGGCTTTGCACCCCAAATGTCAAGCCAACCAATTCACAATTACAGTACATACCACACGAATTCCATGACAAACAATTTATCCAATTCATACACCTAAATAACAACACGAGAATTAAGATCAGCTCCTCTAACCTGGAATTAGTGATCAAATTTGAGAAAGACAGGACCCTTGATTCACATTGCTTTTGCCTCCACCCCTTTGCACACCCTAATTTCGTTCTCCTCTCCACACCAGTTCACCGCACTGCCAAAAACCCTTCCCTCTACCTAAAATTTGGCTTTTATAGGTGTCTTTATGATAGGTTTTAAAACTAAAACGAAATTGGCTTTTTAGTGTGTTTAATTCTCATTTAGGGTCATTATAGTATGTTTTACAGCCCCTCTTGGCTTCCCCTTCTAAGTTTTCTTTTGCCCTCTCATATTCCCTCCAAAACTACACTTTTAAAAAAAATAAAGTTCCAATTTCATTCCTAACCAAGTTTGAACCCATGACCACTTAGTCACCATTCAAATGCATAACCAATTCAACTAATCATGTTTCGTGATACACTCCAATCATGATAAGCTTACAATACCAATTTCATACTCATACATATTATTAAAAATCAATAATAAAACAACAACACATAATTGGCACACATAGGACTCGAACCCAAGTCCTCTCACACAATCAAAGTACTCTCAACCACTTAAGCTAGTACTTTTCCATGTCACATCAAACAATAATTAATGCCCTAAAGGCTCTTTCTACCCGCATTAATTAATTAATTAATTATTTAATTAATAAATTTTCACGGGTCTTACAGTTCACCACCCTTCCGTCATACTCCATTGCCTATTTTGACACACTTTCCCACATGTTTACGACACATTTCACCGACAGCCGCCCTCATCAGGCTACACCCCTATCCCTCCTCAGCGTCAAACAAGAACGAGACGTTGCACGCCTTTATAGATCATTTCAGCAAAGCCGCCCTCTGCACACCCAACCTCACGCAAGAAATGATCTTGCAATGTATGGCTCTCACCCTCAAACTAGGACCATTCGCTAATAACATCTACCTCCATCGCCGACCTCCATGCAGAAACTCAAGCTGTGTACTACGGACTACATCTGCATGGAAGAAATGCAAAACCTCCATACAAAATTCTGCAATGACTACACCCCCTCAACCATCGGCACAGATAAACCACCTCCACGACCTGGCTCTAGACCTAGAGAACCTAACCAACCATGCTTCACCAGATACGCCCCGCTAAGCATCCTAGATCTTGACTTCTTGATGAAGCCCTTCACGCCGATCTCATCCCACCACCTCGCAAAACATCTAACCCCCTAATGCCGACATGACCAAGTACTGTCGATACCACATAAATAATGGCCATACTACAAACGAATGCAAATCGCTTCAAGACTTGTCCACAATATTTTCCATGCTATGACAATACAACCTCAGACTTAACCCTGAAAAGTGCGTCTTCGGCGTTGGCCATGGCAAATTCTTAGGCTTCATGCTCACACAGCGCGACATTGAAGCAAACCCTGAAAAGTGCGCTGCTATCATCGAAATGCGAAGCCCCAACAGTATCGAAGAGGTTCAGTGTTTGATAGACCGTCTAACTGCCCTATCCAAATTCCTCCCGAAACTAGTCGAACAAATCCAACCCATCATCCAGCTACTCAAAAAATTCGCGAAGTTCTCTTGGAACGACGAATGCGAAAAAGTTTTCCAAAATCTCAAAACCACCGTCACATCTCCACCTATCCTCCATAAACCAGATATCCACCAACCACTCTTAGTATACATCACCGCAATAGATCACACAATTAGCGCCACCCTGGTCCAAGAAATTGTTGGCGTCCAACATCTAGTATACTTCGTCAATCGAACTTTGCAAGATCCAGAAACCAGATACCAAATAGTGGAAAAGCTAGCACCCTCCCTAGTGCATGCAGCAAGACGCATACGCCCTTACTTTAAAATCATAACATCATTGTCAAGACCGACTATCCCATCCAAAAAATCCTCCATGAGCCTGACCTTGCCGGCCGAATGCTGTCCTGGGTCGTGGAACTATCTGAATTCAACATCCGTTATGAATCACACGGTCCCATCAAAGCCAATGCCTGCTCGACTTCGTTAACGACCTTCAACATACCTCTAAGGAGGACCAATGGACACTTTATGTAGACGGTTCCTCAAATCCAAAGGACGCAAGCGCCGACATCGTCCTGGAAGGCCCCAACGATATCCTCATTGAAAAATCCCTCCATTTCGCCTTCAAAACTTCCAATAATCAAGCTGAATACGAAGCCATCCTCGCCAGCCTATCTCTCACACGCGAAGTCGACGTCAAAACACTTATATGCAAGACTGATTCCAAGCTCACTGTAGGCCATCTCAACAATGAATTCCAAATCAAAGATGTCACTCGTCTGCAATACTATCACCTGGTCCGCAATGTCATACAATCTGTCTTCAACCGTGTATGCGTCCAGCACATCCCGAGAAGTGAAAATGTTAGAGCCGATATCCTATCTAAACTAGCAAGCACTAAGCTAAAGAGCAGGCATAGATTCCTACAACAACAAACATTATCTGCACCATCTATAACAAACATCTGCCTTAACCTAGACCACACTGAAAACTGGACAGCCACGTACATCCAATACCTCAAAACCGGCAACCCCCCACCCAATATTGACAAAGGCTGGCTGGCTAAAGCTGCAAGGTACACGATGATAGGTGACAAATTATACAAGCGAGCGTACGGTCAACCACTGCTCAAATGTGTTACAACAGAATAAGCTCAATACGTAACGAGGGAACTCCATGAAGGAATATGCGGATACCATTTCGACGCACGAACCATGACCAACAGAATACTCCGAGTTGACTACTTTTGGCCAACCATGGAGGCGGACTGCCACAACTTTGTCAAAAAATACATACCATGTCAGAAACATGATAACCTCATCCATTAAAAGCAAGAACAACTCCGTTCCATACTCTCCCCATGTCCTTTAGCGAAATAGGTATCAACTACTTTACCAAATGGATAGAAGCTAAACCATTTGCCACTATCACAGTACAACCTGTCCAGTAGTTCGTCTGGAAAGATATTATATGCCGTTATGGCGTGCCGCACACCATCAAAACCGACAATGGTCGACAATTCATAGACAAGGAGCTCGCTAAATTTTACACCAGCCTCGAAATCAAACACATCACCAACTTTGTAGAGCATTCGCAAACCAATGGCCAAGCTGAAGTTGCCAACAAAGTCATACTAGTCAAATTGCAAAAATGCTTGGTCGACACCAAGGGTTGATGGCCGAAAGATTTGTTGGAAGTACTTTGGGCCTACAGATGCACCCCCCAGTCCGCTACAAACGAACTCCTTCAGCTTAGTATACGGCACAGAAGTAATGACACTGGTTGAAATTGGCGAACCTTCTCTACGTCGCCAAGTATACGATCCAGGCCAGAACTAGAAGAATATGTGTACCCACCTCGACCTATTACCTGAATTAAGAGACAAAGGACAAATTCGTAACATGGCGATTAAACAAAGGGAGGCCAAGAGATACAACGCCAACCTGTGCCCACGATTATTTGTAAAAGGAGATCTAATTTGGAGAATGGACAACAGTGCAAGAAAGAAGGATACCGAACAAATATAAGGAGAAGAGATATAAAGAGAATGTATCTCATCTAAAATTCTATTTTAGTTAGACTGTTGTAACGAACACTTGTAACCCTGGGTGTACCCTTTTTTCTCACTTGGCATTTTTCCCCAAGGAGGATTTTGGCCAGGGAGTTTTTAATAAGGCACCCCAAAACTCATGAATAAAATAGAGGGTTCTTTATCATATACTTCCCCTTTATATAATTTTAATTGTTTAAGTTCCTCACCCTTACCGCAAGTAAGCGGCTTGAGTCGAACACCCCTTATCTGATCTTAATTGTTTAAGTTCCCCACCCTTACCACAAGTAAGCGGCCTGGGTCGAACACCCTTTATCTGATTTTAATTGTTTAATTTCCCCACCCTTACCACAAGTAAGCGGCTTGGGTCGAACACCCTTTATCTGATTTTAATTTTTTAAGTTCCCCACCCTTACCACAAGTAAGCGGCCTGGGTCGAACATCCTTTATCTGATTTTAATTGTTTAAGTTCCCCACCCTTACCACAAGTAAGCGGCCTGGGTCGAACACCCTTTATCTAATCTTAATTGTTTAAGTTCCCTACCCTTACCTCAAGTAAGCGGCCAGGGTCGAACGCCCTTTATCTGATCTTAATTGCTTAAGTTCCTCACCCTTACCACAAGTAAGCGGCTTGGGTCGAACACCCTTTATCTATTTTTAATTGTTTAAGTTCCCCACCCTTACCACAAGTAAGTGGCCTGGGTCGAACACCCTTTATCTGATTTTAATTGTTTAAGTTCCCCACCCTTACCACAAGTAAGCGATCTCGGTCGAACAACCTTTATCTGATTTTAATTGTTTATGTTCCCCACCCTTACCACAAGTAAGCGGCCTGGGTCGAACACCCTTTATCTGATCTTAATTGTTTAAGTTCCCTACCCTTACCTCAAGTAAGCGGCCAGGGTCGAACACCCTTTATCTGATCTTAATTGTTTAAGTTCCTCACCCTTACCACAAGTAAGCAGCTTGGGTCGAACACCCTTTATCTGATCTTAATTATTTAAGTTCCCCACCCTTACCACAAGTAAGCAGCCTGGGTCGAACACCCTTTATATGATCTTAATTGTTTAAGTTCCCCACCCTTACCACAAGTAAGCGGCCTGAGTCAAACACCCTTCATCTGATCTTTATTGTTTAAGTTCTCCACGCTTACCACAAGTAATTGGCCTTGGTCGAACACCCTTTATCTGATCTTAATTATTTAGGTTTCCCACCTTTACCATAAGTAAGCAGCCTGGGTCGAACACCCTTTATTTATCTTAATTGTTCAATTTCACCACCCTTAAACCAAGTAAGTGACCTGGGTCGAACATTGTTTATTTGGTTTAACCACTTAAGTTTCCTAACTACTTACCACAGGTAAACGGCCTACAACGAATACTACAACTATTATAATGATTCATGCGCAAACTCAACCTATTTTTCACAAACGCCAATGCCACTTATCGAATTAAGCGATCTAAAAAGCAAATAACATGTACATTGCATATATTCATACCATCATCATTCAAGTAAAAGCGCTCCTACAATATAGACTATCGGTATCAAGCAAACAATAAGTATACCACGAACATTAACCATATTAATAAGAAAGTAAAACAGTGTACGAATTATAACCAGAGGAACTAGAAAGTAAAACAGTGTACAGATTATTACCGACTTAGGCTTAAAATCAAATTGGAAACATAAAACACTATTCCTAAGTTGTTCCTTCATCGGCATCCTCCACGACCACGACATCATCGATATTTGCATCCGGCCCCTCCGCCATCTTATCTGCCTCTTTTTCAGGATTGCTTCCCGCCTCACTTACAAGTTCACCATCCACAACAGTAAAAGAAGGCTGCTTGTCGCATACCCTTCTGAAAGCCATTGATATGTTCTTGAATAATACAACCTTTGAGATCCTCCAGCTCCAACTCCAACCCACCATTTTTCTCCTTAAGTTCGTCGTAGTCGGCCTCAAGCTCTGATATCCTCCCATTCAGCTTTTTCTCCGAATCCAGGCATCGCACTTTCCACGTCCCTAACCTCTTTTTCTCCTCCAACCACTCCTCCCTTGCTTTTTTCCATGCAGCTTTCTCTTTAGCATGTTTGTCAGTCTAAACCTTTAGCTCCTCCGTCAATTCCTCCACTCTAGACCGACTAACCTCCTTCAATTCTCTCTGGTACAGAGAACCCACTATGCATCCCAAGATCAACGCCTTGCTACTAAACTCCACCATAGCCTTCACCAATGCATTCAGCTCCATGCTGTCAATCGAGTTAACCAGAGATTTAGACTAGTTAATCTCAATATCGCGACGAAAAATAGTTTATGGTAACTCGATGAGTCCAAGCTCGGGTCCCTTCGCACCAAATGAAGATCCCGACCCCAACAAGGCGGCCTTAACTTTGTTCATGTCCTCACCCCCGCCAATCCTAGCAGGCAACTCCGCTTTCCTCTTAGAACCCTCGTGCACATGCACTTTCGTGAGAGGTTCTTACAAGTTGGGAAATTCAGTGCTCCCGCTTTCTCCTTGCGGAGAGCTTGCAAAAGATTTAAATTCTTTTTCCCAACCTGTGCTATATGACCTACAACAACAATAAATGCCGATCAGTTAACTCAAATACAGTATAACACTTAAAAATACAAAAAGGATACCTTTTATATCAACAATTGGATGAACCGAATTATAAACCCTAGCTAAACCCTTAGTGGGCATCTTATCATTAAACTTCATCAAAGTATCCACCACCTCCATGTCCACCACCGACAACTTTTCCCTCTTCATATCCTTATAGCGCCAAGGATTGTCAGTCCAGCTGAAAGGGAACTTAGTGTTCCCGTCATCAGTATAAAAATACGAATGCCCTGACTCCTTCACCACCACCTTGAAGAAGCCATCTTTAAAGTGTTTAAAGGATTGGGTAAACGCATCCAGCCTATTTATACCTAGCCGACTTATGATTGATAGCTTGGTTGTTGGACTCTTGGGCCAAGTATCGAAGATATAGAGAAAAGAGTGCGGAGATGGCTGTAAATACAAAGCTCGACACAATACCGGAACGTCTATAGATATGCCTAACTGTTCGGATACAGTTGAGTAGGAGCGACATTTAGCAAACGCAACACCCCCATAATAAAGTTGTCAAAAGTTAACCTTACGTACAACTGCAAAAAATGGCACATGTACATGTAGAAAAACTTCTCGGTAGCCCCTTCTTGACCATAGCATACACAGCCAACGACACTAACCCTTTCCAAAGCCACAATGTCTTTTCGAGCACCCCTCTCAAATATGGGAATGCAATTTAGCCACGACTTTAGCAATCGCGACCATCGAAAAAAAGAATATTGTGTCCGCACATCCTCGGCCACCCACCCATATCCTGCCTTCACTGGCCAGTTGCTCTCTGCCAACTCTTTTGGTGGGTCTTCCCTAATTTTGGTTGTCATCTCCATTGGAATTCTCCACTCACCACCCAATTGACCCCTATCACCACTCATGGATTGACTACTTCCGTCCTCCCCTGACCGATCACTCCCACTATCCAGACTCGACAAAGATGCACTATCACTAACACTAGACATACCTTTTTTAGATACCAGGAAGACGGTAGAGATAAGGAACGTTTCGGACAAGATCTCACGCAAACAAAAGGCTTCCCTCAAATCTCTTGCAAATGAACCAAAGTAAAATTCTTCTCTTTAGTGTTTGTATTTATAGTCAGTATCTCAAACGCTTCAACTTTTCCCGCCAAAATAACGATCATACGAAGCAACACAATGAATGCGAAACGTTACAACACCTCAAACTGCGACGCAAAACCCCCTTATTAGACCTCTGACATCTGGCACCCTTTCACCTACCATCACCTTTTAAAATTTAGCCTTAACATTGTTCATCACACTTAAAGGTTGGGGAACTGGTGTACTGTACCTAGACGGACCAAGGAAACTACACACACATTTCTAATTTTTTGCCGCTACACCTCCCCCGACAAAGGCTGGGGGACTGATATACTGCACCTAGGCAGACCAAGAAAACTACACGGCCAAGCTTGCCTACACATTACCCCACAAATGAATATAAAGTAAGTAACCGGTCAAGCGAAAACACATAGCGGCTCAGGCTGCCAACTTCAAAAGATAAGACGTCATCTGTTGATAACACCAAACTTAGAATGTTGCAAATATGGCTTTGGTACCAACAAACACTAACTCGGGGCCTGGGCCTAGCCTTGGCCCATCTAGGGCCCAAATAATGGCCTAGTCCATAAGAAGGGAGACATAATTAATGACTCTATAAATACATGTGGACCCCAATAATTAAAGGTACGCTTTCATTAATCCCTTGATTAGAGATTTGTCTTTTTGAGAGCCCTTTCGTTGACTTGATCGTCGAAGCTCCGTAGGTAACCCCTCAAGGGTCCAAACTGCATGCACTGGCAGATGGCGTATGGAAGCCGAGAAAAGGCCAACTCGAAAGGTTGAGGATTGAGGTAAAACGATATTTGTGTCCTTGACATCTCTTATTTGTCTCTGTAGGAACACATAATATTTCGTTGATCTCTGTAACACCCCATTTAAAAAATAACTTTAATTTAAATGAAATGCCACACAGATAGAAATTTAGAGGCAAGTCCTACAGTATAAACGCTACTCCTTACAATATCCAAAAAATGCCAAGAGAACCAAGGCACACCACGATGCCAGATACAAACGAAATCCAAGGATTTAACAAAAGTTAATAGAGTACTAAAGAGCAAAGCAGTACAGGGCCTTTGCCCTAAAGAAAAGCCCAAATAAAACATAAAGTCCAGCCTAGGTAGACTATGCAGCGGAATCATCCCTTCTCTATTGACCTCGAGTACCTCTCGCATCTGCTACCATCAATAAATTGATGATCATCGCAAAAGTAGAAGAACCACATACAAAGCAATCAAACAAGCAAAAGGGTAAGCTAGAGCCGAAAAATAATGTTATCATGTAATCATATACTCTTTCACAGTTAATTATACATACATCACCCCAACATGTTATGACCTTCCAAACAATACAGTAAGACTCGACACGACTCATCCGGATACGTATAATTTAGTTGGATATAGCGGATGCTTGCAATTGTGGTGGATTTCTCTACTCTCCCCGAGCTAAGTCTTACAATGTCTCGATCCCCCACACACAAGGTTAGCCCTTAATGAGTTTCAGACCTCTTGCTACTCTCACCACAAGAGTCAGTCTGCTCTGTGTGAGACTAACTGACTCCTTAGAGCGTCAAGATGCAACCTTACCTTGAATCCTTACTAAATTATATAGATGGGGCACCACCATAAACTCCCACTAACAGGGGTCATGGAATTATGTCCCGACCACTAAAGCACCACCATGAGGTCTCACCTAGAGGCTCATCGAATTACGTACTGACCATATACCATTCACACTCAATCAATCAAGTAATATTTATCATGCATATAAGCCTCATGCCAACCCCTGTAACCAATTCTCATTCGTATCATATGTTGAATTCATACCAACTCATTCCTCCCAATCTAGGAATATAGAATTTCATCTCATACCAATACCATGCCACTTTGATAACCAACCATCCCATATAAAATCACATGCCAAGATCATACCACACCTATCATTTACAACCTATGCACCATATCATTCATGCATATTCATTCACTTCATGCTATTATATAATAATCCAATCAAATACATGCCAAACATCCAAGAACAAGGAGAATATCAAACCAGGACGCACTCTCGCCCAACTCGTCGCTTAGGCAGAAAATTCTCGCTCAAGCGAGCTCCTTTTTCCTAGGTGAGAGCTCAACAATAGAAACAGTGGCCTTCAGCGCAGTCTCGCTTAGGCGAGACCCCCCTTCGCCTGAGCGAGGCATTCTCTCACTCAAAATAAGGTGTGGTCGCGATAACCAGGCATCCCATGCATCTCTAGTAGCACAAAATCTCGTCAAGAATCGTGAAATCAAAAATAGAACAAACTGCTACCACATTAGACAAAAATGTTCTAGCTTCCCTTACCTGGAAATGGCTAGAACAGGACCTCGACTCTAAACAGTGGGGCACGGCAACTCAAGGAACAACTTAAGGAGCTGGAAAAATTAAAGGAACAGTAGGGACATAAGTTACTCAGAGTAACAGTAGCAGAAAATGCAAGCACGGGATGAGGAAACAACTTATGTGGAAAAGAATGAACTGGTTCGAACTTGCTTGACCAATGTGGTACCAAACCCTAGCAGAGAGAGACGGCTGCAACTCTTAGGGAAAGGGGTTGTTTATGAAACAGTAGCAGAAAATGCACAGGATGAGGAAACAACTTACGTGAAAAAGAAATGAACTAGTTTGAACTTGCTTGACCAAGGTGGTACCAAACCTTAGCAGAGAGAGATGACTGCAGCTCTAAGAGAAAGAAGTTGTTTCTGAAAGTGAGTATAATGAGTGTGTTAGGGCAGACTTAGAGTTTGGTTTCTCCTTTGAACCAGCTCTTAGGCCCATTAGATTGAGACAGACCTTAAAATAAAAGATTAAAATATAAGTGGACCTTACAATCTCCCATATTTTCTTATTCTTGTTTTCTTTTTTAATAATATACTTTTCGTATAATAATCAACATAACTAAAATATAAAAATGATACCTAATATAAATTTATAAAAAATAGACTTAAAAGTAAAATCAGACACTTATATTTTGAAAGATTGATTACATGGACCACCATTAAGTGACACGATTTTATCCAATTTGTAACATTGTCCAGGTGTCACCTGTTCAACAATGACAAGATTTCCATAAATTATTTTTCAAATTGCTGGTTTGCGGATCTCTGAATCTTACTAGGAAGTGGAACAAGTGTTAGGTATAAGTCATTCTGTAATGCCATCTTTTAACCTAACATAGCTTCTTTTCCGAAATACTCCTACCTGCTAAGTGATAAACATCAATCACAATTTCGACTTCTAAGTGCTAAACTCATTTAAATCAACCATGAAGCTAGTCTCGAATGCAAAAAAGAATTCAAAGTGTGACATCACGCACAAAACTCTAAATTAAACTCACTACTTTTGATGTAACTTTGCAAATTAATTTGTTTACGCGTGTCTCACTAGGCGATAAGATAAACTAAAAACATTTGACATTTGAGCATCTACCAAGTTACATAATAATTACAGAGGAATACGTGTCAACACTACTAGCATCTAAGTCAGTGTAGTTTTATATACAAGTTCGTAAGTAATGAACGTATGTATAGCATAGTGGCTCAACATATCAAAATGGATAAAAATGAATAAACAGGTTAAATATATTTTGATTTCTTAAATTTTAATAAAAATAAAAATTAGTTATTTTTTCAAACTTTAACTCAATTAGCCACTTAACTTTAGAGTAGATTTAATCATTTTAACTAATTTTTGTTAAGTTTATTTAACATTTCAAATATGTTTCATGATCATATTTGAGTTATTTATATCGTTTGACACATTTCTATTTTAATGTTAATTAAAAAATATATTTAAAACTTCGAATAAACCTAACAATTTTGGTTAAAAAAATAAAATTCATGTATTTATAAAAATAGAGGACTAATTTGGTCCAAAATTTAAAAAAAAAATCTAATTTTAATTTTCACTTCAAATTAAAAATCAAAAATATATTTAATAAGTAAACTTAGTTTCTTTATTTATATATATATATATATATATATATATATATATATATATATATATATTCACGAATATTTATAAATATCCTCAAATATAAAAAACTTACGAATATTTCCTCGCTAATATCCTATGATAACAAGATGGGTAACAAGATAAATGTTTTAATTGAAACACATAGTAAATATTATCTATATCCGACTCATCGTCATTCTAAATAGTCTTCTATATTTACAAAAGATTCTTAATTGCATTTATATGACAAGTGTATTTTCTTTTAACACATATTATTTGTAAATAAAACTAATGCGAAAAGAAAACAGTCCGATCATTGTTTCTATCACAAAAATTCTCTAATATGCTTTTTAATTTTAAACCATCACTATCTGAACTTCAATTTATATAATAATTATAAAATTTATTACATCTATAAAAATAAATGAGCATGTGAATATCTTATATCAGTCTAAATATCACATATTTACAAAAAAAAAAATCAACATTATTATTCTCTAGACATTGATCCGTACAGCTAAATTGAATTATAAATGTCAATGGCAATGTTGATGTCAAGTTTTGACTTACACATACAACTTTAAGATGCGTAGGATAAACGAAATAGATATTTTCACGCACTTAGAGAAAAGGATTTTTTTGAATGCATTATAAGAAACCTTTTTGATTAACTTCACGGGTAAGGGTCATCAAATTCAGTGGAGAACAGCTCATAATTTTAGTGTCATTATCCACACTCAAGAAGACTGCATGAATGTTCATGCATTGCAGCACCAAAAAGGAAAAATCTAGCAAAGTTATATAGGTAAGAAAATTCTAACACTTTATCCATATATGAAAATTGATCATGGCCAGAGAAAAAGTCACCCACTTCGGATCTAAAAGGAGGAGGGAATGGATTTAATGGTGAAAATGACATCTTATTGGTTTATAAAAGAAGGAGAAATAAATATATTATAATTATTAAATGTACCGTCACTAAATACTTTTCTGTTTTATGAATTTCTTGTAGTGATCACGTCATTCATTCAAGAAAAAGTTATAGAAGTGGACAGAAAAAATAAGGATTAAATTCATATTTTCTATTTTTATCATTTTTGTTTAATTTAGTGTTTATTTTTGTTTAAAATTTAATTAAATTGTAATTTTTGTCAATTTTTTGCCACTTTGATTTTTTTTAACATAGTTTAAATACTTAATAGTGTATGTCATATATCGGTTCCTTTTTTTCTTTTTAAATTTTTATTTTTTTTTAAAATTTTAAATTTTAAAAAATTATTCACGTCTCAAATTACATATCAATATTAGTTTCACGTGATAATATGTGATTGTGTTATTTCCTGTTTTTTTTTCAATTTAATCCCACTTTTAATCAAAATAGAGCAATTTTGTTCCTTCAATTGAGAAAATTTATTTTTTTATAAATATTATACTAATATTTTTATTAAAATTAAAATTTGTATTATTTTTTTAAATTCAATTATAATTTTTTAGATTTAATTATAAATTAAATATAATTCTTTCTTTCAATTATTAAATAAAATATAATTATTTTAAATAATTAGAATATAATTATTAAATGTTTTAGAAAATATACTAACATTTCTAAAATTGACATTTAAATCTAGAATAATTAATATTTTTTATTGTGCCTTAGATATTAAAATTTAAAATTTTATATTTAAATGTTAATTTTAAAAATATTACTATTTTAGAATATAATTAGAAGAAAATATTTAATAATTACATTGTAATAATAATTTAAACAATTGTATTCTGAATCTAAAATTTATATTCAATTTATAACTAAATTTAATAATTTATAATTAAATTAAAAAATAATTAATAAAAATATCAATTTTAGAAAAAAATAGTTATCTATACAAAAAATAAATTTGGTCTCAATTTGAAAGGGACAAAATTGCTTCATTTTAATCAAAATTAGGATTAAATTGATCAAAAATAACAAATGTAGGGATTAAATTGAATAAAAATAACATAGAGACTAAATTAAACAAAAAATAAATAATACAATCACAAACTGATACATGACACTATAACACGTGGCACAATGATAACTTGACACTAGGGATGTCAAAAAAATCCGTACCCATGGGTATCCACGGATAAAACCCACAACGGGTAGAAAATGGATATTAAAAATGGATACCCGCTACCCGCGGGTACGGGTATTTTTGATACCCGCATGTTAACGGGGCGGGTACGGGTATCATAGTATCCGTACCCGTGGATACCCGTACCCGCTAAACTTTAATTAACAAAAGTACCCTCACACACAAATATCTCTCTCTCTCTCTCTCTCTCTCTCTCTCTCTCTATATATATATATATATATATATATATATATATATATATATATATATATATATATATATATATATATATTAGTTGGCTTAATTTTTTTTAAGTTGCACATCTTGTCTTCTATCTTCATTCTTCAAACTTTAAGTATTGGTATGTTGTCTTCTTCTAAGTACATCCCTTGACATTCTTCTATTTCCTTTATTTGAATTTGGGCAGGGCATATACATCAAATCCTATATAGACAATGACGTTTATGGTATGCTTGTTGTTAAATGATGGAATCAAAATAAGAATACTTGACACGTGGCAATTGAGGTTTATTATTTGTTTATTTTGTTTATTTTTTAGGAATCAATTGGAGAAAATGGACTTTTTGATAAAAACACTAATTAAAAAATTTTCATTGTGTTGAACGTCATTTTATAATTACTTTTATAATTATTTGGACTTGTATGAACTTTAGTTTATTTGAACTTTATTTAAAATTTATGACACAGATGTATTTTATTTCGTTTTATTTGAATTTATGATTAAATATTTATTTTTAAATAATTTTATAAATATCCGCGGGTACCTGTGGATACCCGCAGATATGAAAAAAATAGGCGGGTACCTGCATAATGGATACCCGACGGATATGGGTACGGATACGGGGCGAATATTTATCAAGCGGGTAGGGTACGGGGGAGCTACTACCCGTACCCTACCCGCCCCGTTGACATCCCTACTTGACACGTGTCAATTTTTTTCACAATCTAAAACTTTTTAAATTTTTTAAAAGAAAGTTAAAAAAATTAAAAATAAAAAAGCAGAAGTTGACACGTGACATACACTTAGAGATGGCAACGGGTCGGGTCGGGCACGGATAGTGCCTACCCGCAACCCTACCCGCAAAAAAAAAAATCCGCCCGCTATCTGCCTGTTTACCTGTCGGGTATCCGTTTAAAAAATATCCACGAATATTTTTAAAACCCGCGGGTACCCGTGGATATCCGATACCCGCAAATATTTAAAAAAATATATATTTTATAAATTTTTTAATATAAAATTATAAAAATAAAATATAAATTAAATTAAATTATAATTATAATTAAATTTGATATAATAAAATATACTGTTATTTTTATTTTTAATTAAATTTAACTTAATAAAATATAAATTAAAATTTAATTTTAACTTTTTGCGGGTAACGGGTACTGTAACACCCTATTTAATTCAATAAACGAAATTAAAGGAAGAGTCACATAAAGATAATATAACAACGCGATCCTGGAGTTTAAAACTTAACTCCTTACAACCCAAGACACACCACGATACCCGAGAGGAAACTAGATAAAAAGTTTAACAGAATATATAGAAATCAAAAAGACAGACAGGTACATGGGCCATAGCCCTAAAGGAAGGCCCATCAAGAACATGAAGCCCAACCCATGCAGACTATGTAGTGGAATCATCTCTCCTCTGTTGACTACGAGTACCTCTCGCATCTGCTCCCATTAATAAATTGATGATCATCGCAAGAGTAGAAGAACAACATACAGAGCAATCAAACAAGCAAAGGGTAAGCTAGAGCCAAAAAGATTTTTATCATGCAATCAGATATACCTTCACAGTCCAATAAGCATATATCACCTAAGCATGTTATGACCTTTCAATCAATACACTAAGACTCGACTCGACTCATCCGAATACATATAACCTGGTCGGATTCGGCGGATGCTTGCACTTATGGTGGATACCTCTGCTCACCCCCGAGCTATATGTTACATGTGTTACAATGAATCAATTCCCTCACACACAAGATTAGCCCTTAATGAGTTTCAGGCCTCCTGCTACTCTCACCACAGGAGTTTCAGCCCTTAGAGTGTCAGAATGTGATCCTTACCTTGAATCCTTACCAAGTTATATAGATGGGGCACCATCATAGACACGCACTAACAGGGGCCATGGAATTACGTCCCGACCATTGAAGCACAACCCTAAAACCCCACCTAGAGATTTCAAGGAATTACGCACTGACCATGGACCAGTCATAATCAAACAAATAATATTTAACATGCACATATAAATATCTCATGCCAAACTTTACCATCCATCCTCATTTGTATTCCATGTTGAATCCATCTCATTCATCCTTCTCAAACTACGAAGGTATAAGTGTATTTCATACCAACACTATGCCATATCCATTAACAATATGAAGAGCAAATAAAGAAAGAAGACAATATGAAGTTTGTTGTTATTATTCTTCTCTAGAAGGGAAAATCTATGATAGATATAGTTTGTTAAGCATACAAACAACAACAAAAACACAAACTCTATTTTTTACACTTATCTTTGTCTGTAACATAATCCCTCGTCCAACTGGTTTTTTTTTTTCTTTCTATTGAGCTTCTCATGAACTTGCTTTTATTATACTGCTCTCCTTTTCATTGGTCATATGAATTATGTATAATTAATTGCATAACATATGCAAGGAAAATGTGATTGATGTCCTGATATTTAAATAAGAAATTTCATTTATATATATCACAAGGCAAGACATGGATAATTTCGTAAGAAAGTAATTCTAGGATTTTTTTTTTTTATAAATTTCTCACTTATGTGTTTTACTTACCCTCTCTAGTGTTTTTTTATTCACGTTATTCACATTCTGCTTTTTTACTCTCTTCCCTTTGTTCCATTATACTTTATGTTTTCACTTGTTTGTTGGAGTTCGTTTCCCTTCTTCACATGATTGTTTGATCATGACCATGGTGGTTTCGACAATCTAAACTCCAAAATTTAAATATTAACAACATAAATTTTCATTTTCTTCCTTTTTAGAGTTTGAGATTAAAAGCCTAATAGTTTTCATCTCAACTTTTCCATTATTTAACCTCACCCTTTATTTTTACTTTTTTATGGTTCTTTACGTGTAAGACCGTGTTCGTTTGTGTGGATGAAGACCTATGAGCGATGATCAACATTGATTGACCATGTTCCCTTCTGCGTATTTGAAGGAGAGTGAAGGCGCATAATTGTTGGAGAAGGCCTTTTTTTCCCTATCCCGCTTCCATGAAGAGATTTGCGAGTGAATGATGAGATTTTACCAAACTATCCTCGCAAAAAACCATCACATGATCGTGCATGGTGGTTGTATGGTGCAACCAACATGGAGGAAACAAATGAAAGGCGGGGTGTGTGATGCAAAGAACATGGGACAAAATGGAGTTGCAGAACGTCAATGGTGCATGGAAGCAAAAGCGGAATCGATTCCAAGGACTTTGGAATCGGATCTAGTATGTTGGAAGTACAATGGAACCGGTTGGGGCTATTTTGGAACTTGTTCCACTTTCTATTATAACTTTACAATTATATCTTCTAAAAACAACTCATCCTATTCCAAAATTCCAACTTCATGCATCAAAATATTAAATTTTTTATATAAACTATATTATAATTTCTATTTATTTCAATTAATAATTATTTTTAATAATTTTATTCATCATAAAAAAATTTCAAAAATAATTATAACTCATCTAAATATCATTTTATATTATTTTTAACACCAATAACAATTTGGTAATCTTATTTTTTATCTATTAAATGTTATTTTTAATTAATCATATCATTCAAATCCTTTACAAACTTTCACAAACATTACTCTCAAATCTACTCTACCATCACCTCCAAGTCTCTTAAAAAAATATAAACTTCACCCTCAGATACACTCAAATCCATACTCTGCCTCCCCTAAAATCTTATTTCATAAATGTATGGCAATCCCAGAATCAAACAATACTGGTGAACCAAGAGAGTATTAGCATAAGTTCAAGATGGTCACTTAAGAGAACCATTTCTCTCATTACTATAGGATATCATAGAATGGGTTTTTTTATGGCTCTTTTTCAACGTACTAAACATTAAAAAAAAATCAATTTTTTTGGTTAAATTTATTTCATAGCTGAATTGCTTTCTTACTTTT
This sequence comes from Vigna unguiculata, assembly GCF_037176805.1. Lineage (NCBI taxonomy): Eukaryota > Viridiplantae > Streptophyta > Magnoliopsida > Fabales > Fabaceae > Vigna > Vigna unguiculata. The sequence goes on from NC_140800.1 coordinate 9,809,511, forward strand.
GGAGTTTATTTAAAACGACTTAAAATTGCATTTGTTTTTCCATGATTTTGTTTGGGTGTGATTTGGTATCATTTTTTATTCAAGAAAACTATGGAGGAGTGTGGTGTCACAATGTACACTTTTTTTTTTCAAATTGAAAAAATGTAGAATTCAAGCGTCAAAGAGTGAAAAGAGAGGATTTTTTCGGTAAGATTTGATATTTGATCTCAACTTCCTCTTATAGTAAATAAATAAATCAATAAATGATAATTATCTGTCTTAAGTTAAGGATTTAAAAGTAGAAAATATTAAATGAAACATATTACTATTTCAGCTAAATAATCCTGTACATGGTCTGAAACATAAAATGAAGACTTATGGAAAAAATTATAAGTCTCACTAGTTAGCACAATACATAGCCGTTACCTGTACATGGTTACTTAAGAAAAGTTTCCTATGAATTGCATGAGTTGTCTTTACCTAACATCATGACATCAGTACCAACAACTAAAGCCAGAGTGAAAAGAAAAAGCTCATGGATTTTAAAGGGTTGTTAAGGAATGTTAGAGAGATTGCTAAGTTATAATCGCGTGAATTTGAAATATGTTTGATATATAAGGTATATGAATTTATAGATAAGATATATATATATATATGCCCACTCAGAGATAAAGGTTTAATGTGTTGGAACAAGGTTACATTGGCATGAACATTGATCTGATACACCTTTGTGCAACATGTGTTTTACTTATGTCTGTTTGTTATAAGCGTTAGAAATGTATAATGAGACAACAGAGACAAAAACGAATTTTGGTGGGACTTTTGTACCTATAACGCTGGTTGTCCACTATGGGTGCCTAATTCACAAATGCAGGCCTTGGGTACATAGAGATTTGGTGTATTTCTCATTAATCAGTTTTGATGTTCTAACTTGCAATACTTTCATTTTTATGTTATAGACTTAAATAAATTACACATATTTTATATATATATATATATATATATATATATATAACATTTCAGTTTTTGTTTGGATTAAGGGATAAATATGAGAATAAAAAAATAATGAATTGAGAAAAAAAATTAAAGTTTCTATTAAATTTAATTGACGTAATAGAATTTTTTTTTTATATTAACATATTTGGATAATATTTTACAAAATAAACTTTCAGAAATAATTTAACGTAGAAAATAAATTTTGAAATATTAAGAAATAAAAAATGGTAAATATTGAATTTGAATTATTTATTATATCATGATAAATATTAAATATTTTCTTAGTTAATTAATCAAGTTTTTTATTTAACGAATTATACATAATTTATAATTTTTATTTATAAGAAATTCTTGTCTCGTTTTGTTAGTATTGCCTTAGTTTTCAAACTTCACTATATTAGGGTTGGTAATCAGACAAATTGGCATGTCCCGTGTTAAAAAGTGCAGGTTGAAAATTCTGGTATGCTAGGCATAACTTCTGGCCCACAAATTCACGGGTCAGCCCACTTTTTTTTTATTTTTTTATTGTAAGGTCCATTTATTTATGTCCCTTTTATTTTAAGAGTTGTCCCAATCTTATGGGCCTAAGGGTTGGCCCAAAACGAATTTAGACCTAGTCTTCCGTAACCCTAACTCTTTTACTCATTTTCAGAAACCTATTCACCTTTGTTCTAAGAGTTGTAGCCGTCACTTTGTTAGGGTTTCGACGTTTAATCGGATTTAAGCCTAGTTCAACCTCGTTTCTGCTCACGTAAGTGTTCTCCAACTCACAGTTTTCAATCTCTGGTCTTGTTTCGTGGTCAATGTTAGGGTCCCTGTAATAAACCCGCTTCTGTTCACTTTTCCAGTTCTGTGACCTTCTCCTAGAGTTGTGGTACTACGTTGTTCAGTGTCAAGGCCTTAAACTAGCTCATTCCATGTAATGGAAGCTAGGGCTTTTTATTGTATTTCGATTTCCCGTCAGTTCTGTTGTTGTTCTGTGATTTTATGGTTGGTGTGTTATTGTGAATGCATGAAATGTCTTGGTATGTTTTGTGGATTCGTGGGTGTGGCTGTTGTAGGGAAATAGTGATGAGAAACGAGCATTCTCGCCCAAGCGGGCCTGTCTCGCCCAGGCGAGACTTGCAGAAATAGGCCAGATTCACACTCGAGCTCTCGCTCAGGCGGAGAGCTCTCGTTTGAGTGAAGAGACATCTCGCTCAGGCGGGAGGGGCTCGCCTAAGCGAGAACGCGTGAGGACTTTGGCTCGTCGCTGCAGTTTTCAGCCCAGGTGAGGGACTTCGCCTTTGGGCGAGGGGTGGCCTCGCTCAGGCGAGGAGGGGCTCGCCTAAGCGAGAATTCGCGTTACAACAACCCTTACTGTTGGTAGTCTCGCCTAAACGAGGGTCTGTCGCTTGAGCGAAAGAACCCTTTCGCCTAAGCGAGGATTCCTAGCCTGAGCGAGGCTGACGCATGTGTTGGTGTGATGCTTGTTATGTCTCATGTCTTGACTGGTGATTTACTGTATAATTTCATTACCCTGTTAAAAGCATGAATGAGTTAAGTATGCATGAACTATGTGACATTTGGATTGGAAATGATAGGTTTGGTATGATTTTGGCTTGTGATTTAATTGAGATGGTTGGTATCAAAGTGGAATGGTGTTGGTATGAGATGAAGTTCTATATTCGTGGATTGAGGATAATGAGTTGGTATGAATTTCACATGTGACGTGAATGAGGATTGGTTACAGAGGTTGGCATGAAATTTATATGCATGATGAGTATCCCTTTATTGTTTGATTGTGGTTGGTCGGTGGTCAATGCGTAATTCCTTGAAATCTCTAGGTGAGATTTCAGGGTCGTGCTTCAGTGATCGGGACGTAATTCCATGGTCTTTGTTAGTGGGTGTCCATGGTGGTGCCCCATCTATATAGTTTGGTAAGGATTCAAGGTAAGGTTGCATCTTGACACTCTAAGGAGTCAGTTAGTCTCACTTAGAGCGGATTGACCTCTTGTGGTGAGAGTAGCATGAGACTTGAAACTCATTAAGGGCTAACCTTGTGTGTGGGGGCTTGAAACATTGTAACACTTAGCTCGGGGGTGAGCAGCTTGGGGGTGAGCGTAGATATTCACCACAAGTGCAAGCATCCGCTGAATCTGACCAGATTATATGTATCCGGATGAGTCGAGTCAGAGTCTAGTGTATTGCTTGAGAAAGTTATAACATGTTTGGATGATATATAAATACTGCTTGGATTGGGTAATAGTATATGACTGCATGATAATTTGTTTTCTACTCTAGCTTGCCCTTTACTTGTTTGATTGCTTGTATGTTGTTCTTCTACTTTTGCGATGATCATCAATTTATTGATGGGAGCAGATGCGAGAGGTACCCGAGGTCAACAGGGAAGAGATGATTCCGCTGCATAGTCTACCTAGGTTGGACTCCCTGTTTTATTTGGGCTTTTCTTTAGGGCTATGGTCCATGTACTAGTCTGTCTTTTAGATTCTTATCGGATCCTATTAAACTTTATAACTTGTTTCTTTTTGGGCATCGTGGTGTGTCTTGGGTTTTGTAAGGAGTGGTGTTTAACTCCTGAGACTGCACTAAGATATTACTTTAGTGTGATGCTTCCTTTAATTTCGTTTATTAATTAAATGGGGTGTTACACTTATGATAAAACTTTCAATATTCAATAATTTAGGAAACTTTAACAAGTTCACAAAATTAAACAAAGACTTTTGGGAGTTGAATGATAAATTCATAATTCAATATTTTCATCGTATTGGTATTTGTACTTTGACATTCACGATGTATTCTTCAAATTTGAGCACATTAAAAAAATACTTAACACTTGTATTTTTCACTCATATAAGAATTTGAAATGTTCGTGTAGAACTTCAAAAGGGAAGTAATCAATATGTACAAGTGCAAGTTCTTTTTTTTTTTTGTGCGGGCTGCGGGCCTATTCGCTCATGGTGCAGGCCAACCCACGCAGACTGCGTGTTATGTGGGTTGGACTTTTGTGGGTCAGCGGGTTCAATATATCAGCCCCTACTAAAAATTTTTATACATGAGAATTTTCTTGCAAATTTGTTAAAAAAATTTGCAAGAAAAGACTTTTTTCCTGCTATTTTTTTTAAGAATTTTAATTGTCAGGTAATTCTTTCGTGGGTAATTATTTTCTACAAAATTATAAAATTCGTAAATATTTCCTACAAAATTTATACGAAAAATGTTTTATACAAAATATTTCACAAAAAAATTGACAGCAATTTTCTGTAAATTTTTTTCATAACAAAATTTATAAATATTTTCTGAAAAAATATTTAAAACAAAATTAGCAGAAAATATAAATTTTTTTAGTAATAATATTTTGATGGGTGTATGGGCTGGTCCTGCGGATAAGCCTACACTGTAGCAGAAAAAAAAAATTACTTAGAAGAAAGTTAGTATGAATCAAAAAGTATATAAGAAAAACTCAAACCACTCTCAATACAAAATTTTAAATATTAACTATATAAATTATTTTTATATATTTTATATATTATTTATGTATACACAAAATGACATAGCAAAATTGAGGCGAGTGAGATAAAGTTGTGTAAAAGTCAGAAATAAAGGGGTAAATATAAAACAGGTAAAATTATGGAAAAAATGTTGCAGGGAGAAATGTACTTATATATGAGAATGGTGAGTGTTGCGAGAATCAAGAAGTATGAGAAGAGGCAGTATATGGTACTGCACAAACATTCAAAATATGCTTCTCGGAATCTTTTCCTCTGTCTCCTCAAACAATGACTTGTTGCTTTCAAGCTTCAAGAATCCTGGAAATATTATGTGAACAGTAGATAACAGTTTTGTCCTATTATTTCTGTTCACCATTCTTGGTTTTGCAGAAGGACAAGTTTGAAAATGGAGCAGCCATTTGTTGTAGTTACTTGGGAACAACATCATTCCAGATGCAGTAAAATTTGTTTGGATATATTGTAGAGTAATAATTTGTGCAAAGAAAACGAGTTGGAGGGACATGAAAAAGTTGCCACCATCATATTCCAGATAACTTTTCTCCCCAATTACTCTCTCTCTTTCGATGACAAAAACTACCTTGGATTTTTCTCCAACCTTTCAACCACATCACACAACACCAATAATCATCATGCTCTCTTCCTTCCCACTCTCTCTCACCCTTCTCCACCATCATCATTACCTTCTCAAACATCATCATCATCTCCTTCTGCGTCACACCCAGGAGCCATTTTTACACACCAAGCAAGGTCACACACAAATGCAACAAGATGTTTGCATATCATGCTTATGAGTAACCCTAGCTACTTTAATGTTTGAGTGACAATTCATCAACTCCAGGGGAATCAAGCATCTTGGTCCGATTCGTTTCAGTTTTGGCTATGATTCAGTGATACTAAGTAGCCCTTTTCCTTTCTAGGTATCAATATTCAACTTTCCATTGACAAGACTAAATACCAGTTTCCTTCTCTATTGTCTACTTGTTCTCAATATCATTTCCCACTTTCTGGGTGTGTATTTGTTTGTGATTAATAGAACAGTACTATGAAAAATTGATCGAAACTGATAATTTATTTCAACCTTCTTTTTCCCACTACCGATGCAGTGAAGAAACCAAGGAAAAAGAATTTATTTATATTGCAAGTAATACGAAGAGGCTAGCACAGAAATTGGGTATTCTAATTAGTCATGGGGTTCTTGTTACTATACCGTTTTGTGAACTTGTTCTCGATCTGTTGAGCTAATAATCATAGATATTCTATTCCTATACTAATTGCTTTGTTGGGTGTCTAGGGTTAACACGTACAGTATATCCGTACTCCCATAATTCTTTATGACCATGGGAATCTGAAAGGGAAAACATTATCGTACTCAAGACAAGAATAGGCTCAACTTAAGATTAGCTAGCTAAAGCTAAAGAGGCGAGTGCTTTTGCCTAACTAAAAAAGGAAACAGAAAGTAAAAGTCCTCGAAAGAACAGAATTCTCATTCATTAGCTTGATATAATTCACATAGAAATCTTAATTTATATATGATATTGAAATGTTAATTCTGTGTCTTTTTCATAAAAAAACAAGCATTCTATATCTTATATAAACTCGAATTGTTCTAGAATTTACAAAATATGATGAATATTTCGTTCCAGCACCTTCTTTCCAACATGAACAACTACGAGGCTAGAATGTTTTTCCCAAATAAATAACACAGGCTGAAAAACAGTTTCAGTGACTCTGCATGCATGGAAGTCAATTATAGAGAAAGAAGTCCATTAATGGTGGTGTTATATATGTATCCTATTAGAAAGCATGGTTGATAATATTATTTTAATCCACATCTTTTAATTCACATTTAATTCTTTAAATTTCTTTTAATAATATGATGATTTAAAAATAATTATAATAATAAATTAAAATTGAATCAAAATATCATTCATCAGACTTATCAATAGATACATATGTTGTTACATGATTACCCTTGGTGACTCACGTCATAGGTTTAGAATTTTGACAGTGATATAGAATCACCGTCACATGCAAAGCATTCATATTGGACTTGGAACATGCTACTATTGTCTTGCCATTGTCACATAATGATCACATGCCCTTTACCAGTTGAAATTTTGTATAACTTTGATCACACCGATAGGATACTATTAAGATTTTAATTATGATTCATAGATCTATGCATTAAAGCTCCATACGTAGCCTAAGTAGACAAAGCTAACTCAATTGACTAAGCTAGCTTATTAGACACCCTTTATCAGGTCACGTTTAGGTCAACATTGGACCGAATTGAGTTGGATCACTACAGGACTAATGTCAGACCAATTTTAGATCATGTCATACTAATTCAAGATAAGACAAGATTGACCACGTCTAAATCTACATCAGATAATGTCGGGTCGGTCAAACTCGAGTTAGTTTTGATCCTAACTTTCCTATTATGTCGCAAATAGTAAAATTTAAGTGAAAACTAATTTATAATTAATGTAAAATATTTGGGAAACAAATTGTAATTTAAAATATTCTTAAAGGTTGTGCTAATTATGAAAAGTGTTTAAGAGTTAATTAAAATTTTGTAGTGGGGTCAAACTCACTTTAATCCTGCAACCCATTTTAAGAGGAGATTTTGAAAGTTAAAAACTTTTCAGCCCACCCGTTTAGTGGATCAATTAAAAATGAACTTATTCATAAGTGAGTTAAAACTATCCCATGAACTTATAGTTCAAATTGACATCTCTACTTTACATATGGTGTTTCTTTCTAAGTTTAAAGAGAATGAAATTTTAAAATAAACTATTACTTTATTGATTTCGTTTATTATAATCAAATTTTTAACAATTTATTATATAAACATGTTCATATCATAGCACTAATAGTTACATTTTATGTTAATGGTTTTAGTTTTGATATATAATTTGTGTTGGAAATTTTTTTGAGTTATATATTGTGGTGGACCTGCTTTTCAGGTTTGGGCCAATTGTATATGTAAAAGTGTTTTATAAAAAGAATGGAAACATTTAGCGTTTGTAATAGACGTTAAATGTTGCAAACGTTATATCTTACTCAATTCTAGTTTGAAATGGTGTCAATTGTACGCAGTGTGATATGATATTCGTCGTTAAAGGACGTTAGTCTCTAGTGTAAGCCACATTGTTGAATGTCGATTTTTAACTCTATGTTAAACTAACAATAACGTCGAACTTTTTCTTAATGTTAAAAAGTTGAAAATAACATAAGTTTAAAGTAATTTTTGTGTTATTAATTATAAGTCATATAAATCCTGGCATATGAAGAATACAAAAAAATGAAGTTCATTTTGAATTGTTAATTCATAGGCGGAAACGGTTTAGAATCACATAGTCCATCATTTAAGGATTGTTCCCACTAGTTCTAAATCTGAGATCAATATTTATCAAATAAGTTCCTATCTAACAAAGTATAAAATGACTTTTTCCACATAAGATTGTTGTTGTTATATGCTTGAGTGACGTATTAATGATTTATGATGATAATGTGTTTTTTATCTTTAAAAAGTATTTAGAAGAAATTATTATTTCGAAATACAAGACTGAAATTGATTTAGTGAAGGAGGAAACTCAATTAATATTTGTGTATATAACAAAATTTCAAATTTATTATGTTAGCATTTTATAGATCATATTATAGAAATTCAGTTCGGTGGATGATAACCGTAGAAAAAATCTAAACAAAAATCGAAACTAGCATGGAGTAAAAAACTTGTACTCAAGACCAAGTTTTGCTTAAGTAAATATCTTATATTAGAACTTCAGGTACACTATTTTAAGAAACATGAAAATTGTAGCTTTTGCTAAATTTAAAACAAAAATACATGACAAAACAAATGGATGGTGAAAGTGATAGTATATAAAACCCTAAATCCGAATCAAAGCACAAAAAACTTTCCCATATCCTAACTCAAACATAATGAAGATCACCATTCTCTTTACCATAATATTTACTTTTGGTTTCCTAAGAAATGTTCTTTCTCGTGACACTCCTCTTCCATTTGAAGCCATTTTCAACTTCGGTGACTCTATAAGTGACACGGGAAATTCTGCTTCTCATGATCCATTTCCACGTAATAGTCCTTATGGTTCAACGTTCTTTAAAAGTCCTGCAGGGCGTTTGTCAAATGGACGATTAATGATAGATTTCATAGGTATTTTTAATCTCTTAAAACATGTCTTAAACAATAAGGGAGATTATGTAAAACATTGCTTAGATTCCACATTCTTAATTATACTAATCTATGTTCATTTTTTTGTCTTAGCTGGGGCATATGGATTACCAATGTTGCCTGCATATTTGACTATCAAAAAAGGAACAAACATTAAGAAAGGGGTAAATTTTGCATATTCTGGTTCAACTGCACTTAATAAGACTTACTTCGATCAAAGAGGAATGAATGTAAAAGCAGCTGCTTATTCATTGGGCACTCAACTTGATTGGTTTAATGAGATCAAACCCTCACTCTGTAAAAGCAAAGCAGGTTTTAATTTAACACAACTCTTTTAAAATGCAAAATATTTGATCTTTGTGACAGCACATGTTTAACATTAACAATGTTCTTCTTATGTATGACAGAATGTGATGCCTACTTCAAAAAATCATTGTTTCTGGTGGGTGAGATCGGTGGGAATGACCTTAACGAAATTATCCCAAATAAAAATATTACAGCAATTAAAGAGATGATTCCAGACATTGTCGACAGCATTACCAAATACACTTCTGTATGTTTATCATCAAATTTTATGTCAGTTTAAATATCAATTGATTTGAAATATGGTATACTGAAAAAAATTTCATTTTTTTTTTTGTTTTATTGAACAGAAAGTGATCGAACATGGTGCCGTAGAGATAGCAGTTCCAGGGAACTTCCCCATTGGCTGCAATTCATTTGTTTTAAAAACAGCGGGTAGTGATAAGAAAGAGGATTATGACGAATATGGGTGTTTAATACCTTACAATAATATCATCTCAGAGTTCAATGAGCAACTCAAAAAGGGTTTAGAGACATTAAGACAAAAGAATCCAACAGTTAAGATAATGTATTTTGATTACTATGGTGCTGCCCTAAGCTTATTTCATGAACCAAAAAAATTTGGTGAGTTATGATTTTATTTTCTTTGTGAACTATCTGAATTTGGATTCTTTACTAGATGTACAAAAAAAATTCAGTAAGAAATCTAAAATTCATAGTAGTGCTAATTTTGCTAGAATTCATTGATATTGTGTATGTTAGGTTCAAAACCTTAAAGCAATGGGTTTGTGGGTCTTTATTCTTATATAGTGCTCTACTTTCTTATTTCTGGTCAATGTGAGACTTAGACTCACACTTGGATTCCTAACAGTGTTATTTATGTAATATTGCAGGCTTTGTTTATGGTAAAATTAAGACCTTTGAAGTGTGTTGTGGAAAGGGTGGAGGATATAAGCTAGAGGGAATCTGTGGACGTGGTGATACAACAGTTTGTGCAGATCCTTCAAAACATATAAACTGGGATGGATTTCATTTAACTGAAGCAGCCTACAAACTCATGGCGAAAGGACTTCTTGAGGGTCCTTATGCTAATCCTCCTGTTACACCTCCTCCTTTCAAGATACACTAAATTGAAGCAAGTGGGAAAAATAAATATGAACAAGGAATTGTCGATGTATTTTGATAAAACATTTTGTCTTTGTACATAGTACAAATAAAGAATTGTTTGTATAACATCAATTTTGTATTCATCAATAAAAGTTCAGAGTATAGTTAGTTATTGAATAATTACGATTTGTGTTTTCATATAATATTGAGAAGGTGCTTTCTCACCCTAGAAAAAAAAAAACAAAGAGGAAAACGAAGTTAAAAAAAATTGTTTTCTTTTTATACATTTCCATCTTAAATTACAATATTTTTCTTTTATAAACATTAACTATAACGATATTAAGTCGTTAGGTTTTTATTCAATCAATAAAATACATATATATTTGAGATTGCGGTTTGTTGATAGTAATAAGATTTTTGCGTTTTGGCATGCATCTTTAAGTATTAATTATTGAAAAATAAAAAAATTACTTAACACAAAATTGCCCAACTAAAATTAGGTACGTGATGCTTTTACTTAAATGAATTTGTTCGACCAAATCTAAACTAGGGTATATTTCAAAACTTCTTTTGATGTTAGAAATCCAAGTGTGAATTTAAGTTTTACATTGGCTAGAAATGAGAAAGTAAAGCATTATATAAGAATAAAGACCTATAAACTCATTGCCTTAAGGTTTTGGGTTGATAGTGGTGTCAATGCCTTATGTGTTTGGACTTTAAGTCTCATTGGTATTTGTTCTCCCCAGGAAAACCCCCTCTGTAAACCTAACAAGTGGTATCAAAGTCGATGGTTAAAACCGGCTCAGACGAGTGTAGGTCCCTGTATCAAAAGTCTTCCTGGCAAGGATTCCAAGCAAGTGTGTCCCGTTAAGATGAACGGCGGTACGACAAAGGATACTCGTAGTTAGGAATACTTCCGCTGGAGGGAAAGCAAGTGTGTCCTGTTAAGATGAACGGCGGTACGACAAAGGATACTCGTAATTAGGAATACTTCCGCTGGAGAGAGAGGGAGTGTACCATGTAAACCTAACATTTGAATGGGTTTGGCTGAAAAAGTAGGACACCAATCAATTAAGATTACAACAATAGAAGCTAAAACATGTTTTGTTTATGTTGTATTGACGTAACACTACCTTTAATCTAGATAATCAAAAGAATAAAAAATATATGAATTAATTCAAATATAAATACAAAAATAAAAACTAATTAAAATAAGGAATAAATTGTAAAACCTTAGAAAATTGTGTTTTAGAAGTGATAGTGGTTTAAAAATATTGAGACTTGATTATTTTAATATCAAAAGGTTTTAGTATAAATAGAATTGTATAAATGAGTTTCATTATTTTTAAAACACATTATTTTTATAAACCACTTTTCTAGACTTATCTGACTTCTCTTTAAGGATGTTCCTCCTCTCTTCGCCTGATTGGAGATCTGAGATCATAGAAGTGATTCTCGCGGTGAGCTCTTCAATTTGGACTGATTAGTTTCAGCCATTTTTCTTGGTCTTCTTTTGTTTATGTTGCATGTGAGGCTTTTTCTGCTTGCATATGTGGTTTTCATTCTCTATATGAGTCTTTGTTGATTAGTGGTCATGACGATATGTCTTGATCGTTCTATGTGTAAATAGAGCATTTTGTAGAGTTAGAAGCGTTTTGATGTTCTTAGAGTTGTTTGAGTCTGTGAGGTCGCTTTGTCAAGTAAGGGAAGCTAGTTTTCTGTTGAATTGATCATCTTGATAGTTAATTATGATGTGATTTGTTGAATTGATGGATTGTATGTTGAATTATTTGATATGGTTTTTTTAATTGATGAGTTGTATGTTGAACTATTTGATGTGTTTTTTTGAATTGATGAGTTGTATGTTGAACTGTTTGATTTTGATCTATGTTTGGTCTTGATTTGGGGAAAGGTTTGGATCTGGGTCTTGAGTGATTCGGTATCAGTTTTGAACTATTTAAAAACCATTTGAAACCAAAGACACTAATAGGAAATGTGCCCAATTAGCTAAGTACACTAGATCAATTCCCATAAATTGCTGCTTCTGATACATCATTGGGCATCGTTACAGTGTCGTTGGGTGCTAGGCCCCTGACTTGGTGTCGCCGAGCGCCACTTTTCGACCGCCAGGCATTAGAAATTAGTGGATTCCAAGGGCTAGAAAAGTGGTGCCCGACACTAAAAAAACAGCGTCTAGCGCCACCTTGTTTTTCTATTTACGTTCTTTTGTTAAAATGAAGATTCCCACTTCGTTAATTATCGGATCGAGTTGAAATTTTGACAGCTGATCCTATACACATGATTCTTCACTTTGACCAGTGAGATCTTTTATTTGAGGTCTGTAGTTAGACAAGTTAATGATAATGTTGTGTAGGTTCTCTTTTAACTGCATGTTTGCATTATACTTTCGGTTTCTCTTTTATGAAGCGTATTTCTATTTGATGAGTTAGTAGGTTCTTATGTAGTGTTGTGGTATTGGATTAATATTGATATTAAAGTATGTGTTTTAAGAATGATAAATGTGTATGATATGCAGAGTAAGGCATGCTAAGGTGATGAAATGATTTTATTTATAATTTGTGGAATCTTGTTATGGTATTCATAAACTCACTTAGGGAAAGTTATATTATGATAATGAGTAATGTATGAAGTGGAAATATTGGTTAAAAGAGTTGTGAATTGTGTTCTAAGGAAGTGTGATGATTTTAAGAATGTGAAAAAGGAACTTAATGGAATGGAATGAGAAAAGTTGATTTGAATTATTTGTTGTATAAAGGTTATGCTTTTTAGGAAGAAGTGCAAATCCTTTCTAGTATATTGTTATGCATTGGCTAGGGATATTTGTTGGCCAGAAGTTGTCTTATACTTTACTAGGTCTACAAACTCATAAAATGACTTGGCCTAAGTGGTGAGAGTTGAAAGAGGTTCTTATGGCAGGATTAGAGGTGGGACCCTTAATCTGGCGATGCCATAAGTAACTTACCATGTTCAGAGAAAATTGATTCATGTTGGCTAGGCCAAGTGGAGTCAAGGCCTTTGCCGCAATTCACTTTTATGACAGGTGCACAACTTCTTATATCTGAGTTAAGGCATAAATCTGGATAATTGAGTCTAGAGAGCCTATAAGTGTATGTTTGGTAAACAAAATTATGAATATTTGAAATATGCTATTTTATGATGTAATAAGTTTACATGTTATATGATTATTTCTTTTATAAACTAGCTTATCCTCTTTTGTTTGTTGTTTGCATGTGTTTTGTTTTTCATTTGCAATAATCACCTTATTGATGTGAGCAGATGGAGATATAGGTTTAGAGACACTACTTGATGTTGAGGATGATGAGCGTCATTAAATCATGTTAGGTATAGTATTAATATTATAATAGGATCATTGTATAGTAGCTTGAAAATGTATATAAATGATATTATTATAGTATTATCTCGTAAACTGTACTAATTTACGATATACATTGATTTATTTTCTTCTGAATATTCATAATGAAATATTTTATTTTAGTAATATTAAACTATTAAAATGAGATGTTACATAAATAAATACAAAATAAAAAAAATTTAAAATATAATAAGAGATTGAGAGTAAAAATAATAAATGAATATCTTTTATCTATTTTAAATCTTCAAAATTTTCATTTTGAAAAAATCTAAAAATATAAAATACTTTTCTTCGTACGTGTATATATATATATATATATATATATATATATATATATATATATATATATATATATATATATATATATATATATATATATTTTGTTAAGATTATGTCTAGTTTTGTTAAAAGAAAAATTGCATACGCATTTCTCTCGTTATGTTTTATTTGGCAACAAATGAAAAATATTTTTTTTTTCAAGATTGAAGATATTTTATTATTGGTAAATGTTATTCTAACATATATTTCTAATGGTCTTTGAAAAAAATTATGAGCATTGCAAAATTATATTACAAGACAGTTTTAAAATCGTACATATAAATGCATTCTATCTTAAAGCTTTTAGAAGAATTGCAATTAATTTTTAGTGATCATAGTATTTTAATATTTTAGTGGGCATATAATTTTTTAAACTCTTCCATAAAATAAAAACCTTTATGAGGTGGCTATGAAGAAAGTTATAACTTTAAATTTATCTTGTTCAAATATTTTATTTATTTCTCTTGAATATCATCACCAAGACTTATTAGGAATGACAACATGACGGGATGAGTTTTATTATCGCAGATAACGAGTCTACCTGTGTCCTCTTCCATTGTTGTTTTCTTACTATTTCAATATCAATCAATTATTTTTTATAAAAAACAATAAAAATCACATCAAAAGAAACATGATATTATCAAATATTTGATATCAAAAAATACATTCTCATATCTTCAATGTAAAATATTAGAAAAAAAATAATTGAATAAATTTCAAATCACAAATTGATAAAAAAAAATGAAAGAATTATATAAAATATTTCACAAATACACATAAATAAAATTTCATTGCAACAAAAACATTCAGAAATTCTACAAACATTAATGAAATAAAGTTGATAAAGTTTAAAAATTATTAAAAAATATTTAAGTTTAAAAATATTTCAAGTGTCTCTTTATTGATCACTTTTTTTTTATATACTAATAAAATTACACAAAGAAAAAAATATTAAATTAATAATAATTCAAATCTTTGATATGAATTTTTTTAGTTGTTGGATAGTGTAAATAAGATTTCTGACAATAAAGTTAAATTAATATATTATAATTAGTAAAAGATTTATACTATGTACTATGGTGAAATTAAACCTATGAGAATAAATTAGAAAATAAAAAATAATTATATAAAAACTTATCAAAGCAGTATTCTACTTAAAATAAAAATAAATAATAAATAAAATATAAAAAAAATATCACACTATTTGATACACTATTAAGTAAAATTATATAATAAAAAATATATAATTAAAGATATCATGACGAAAAATATCTCAGAAATTTAAAAAAATTCTAAAGATTTCAAGATAGTACAAGTGTTGAAAAATAATAAAAAATTTTAACAAAACAAAATTTCAAATAAAACAAATTAAGGTTAAAGAAA
This sequence comes from Vigna unguiculata, assembly GCF_037176805.1. NCBI lineage: Eukaryota > Viridiplantae > Streptophyta > Magnoliopsida > Fabales > Fabaceae > Vigna > Vigna unguiculata. The sequence continues at coordinate 9,824,701 of NC_140800.1, forward strand.
ATAAAAATGATAAGTTTTTATATTACATACTAATTAAAGAAATTGCACAATTGAACAATTTAAATTGAAAGTCAAATACTTTTATGTAAAAATAAATAAATAATAAATAAAAATGTTAAGAAAAAGTAAAAATAATAAAATGTAAGATCTAACCTATATTTTATTCGATGAAATTGATATTACATAATCTTATTATAACCACACAAAAATGTATAATAAAAATTATGATAAAAAAAAGTCTAAAAGATGAGTGAATAAAAAAAAAGGAGAGAAAGAGAATATATATATATATATATATATATATATATATATATATATATATATATAAAATAAACAGAGTAACAAAAAACTGTAACAAGATATTTATTGGCACGAATATGAATACAAAGATAAGATCGATATGTACACATGAATCTTTGTCTCCACACTTAATTCCATGATCAATCAATATAAGAATTTCCTGTTAAAACAGACACAAATTCTAACAACTCAAACATAAACCGTTCATTTTTCATCTCAATCATTATATTTAAATGTATTTTCACATCTAATATCCAAAATAAATAATTATTTTCCGTAATTTCAAATGCCACAAATCCAAGCTTTGTAACATTTGGTATATTCATAACTATCCCATGAAAATAAAATACTTGATTAAAATTAACCATATATATGAAACTATTAAAATAAAAAAGGAAAAGCAAGACAAAATAAAATTGGTATAAAGATGTGACAAATAACATGATTGTTTCAAAGCCTAGCTTGGTAGGTTAGAATCCTCGTGCTGTGTTGTAAAATCCTTAATTTTTCAATAGAAATTCCTTAATATCTACATTAGAGATTACCCAAAATGTTATTTCACAACTTGCGTCCGCTTTTCAAATTAGTATATCACTTAACTTTTTTAAAGTCTAAATATACTTTCTTTTTATAATTTTAGATCAGGGACACATGCTACAAGAACAGGAAGGAAAACCATTCCAGCACATCAAAAAGGTACAATGAAGAAGAAAACATCATAAGATTAATGCTTTGGTTATAGTTACAACCATTGGCTGAGCCAATCCAAAATCCTGTTCTTTTGTTAGACAAACATTAACATAGACCAGTATGCAATGAACCAATATTAATAGTTTAATTTTGGTCCGAATATCTCACGACAAGTGTGCTTAACATACAAAACTAGGATTTCAAATTAAACTCAACAGTGTCTTACATGAAATTATGTAAGATGCAGAAAGAAACAGGTTGATATCAGAGGCCATGAGACAGAAGGAAAAACATAAATCTGTCTTATTTTAAAACCAAAAACACTTAGCAATAACAAGTGAAGCAAAAGAGCATTTAGTCCACTTCAGACATGACAATAAGCAGCACTGTCAAGCTTTGGACGACTATCCTGCTTTTACCAGATTTTCAAGTGCCTTAGAGATCTGTGCCTCTGACAAGCCTTCCAATTTGATGGCTTTCTCAACACCCAAATCTAGTTTTAAGAAACAAATTACACGAAATCAGGTTCATCAGAAATAAATAAATAAAGAATAATGCTTATATCAAAGTCGCCTTACAAGGTAAGAAAGGCTCGTTGAAGAGAAAATATTGAGATTGAGCCAGTTTGGATGAATTTATCCATTTATACTTAATAAGAAGAAAAAATATATAAAATCAAAGAAATAATATTAAGTTACATCCAATACAAGAGTATTGCATGAAATTTTATTTTACTTTAAGCAGGACTTACTATGACACATCATTTTTAACACATTCTTACAAGTTTATACAAGGGTCTTTAGACCAACACTTTTACAACATTTTATTTACACTTCAATCTTTTACAATTTAAAAAAATAATTCATCACATTCTGATAAATTTAAAAAATATGTTTTTAATCCTAAGACCCTCTCCATGCCACATCAACATACTACAACAATGAACATTTCTAACAAGACCAAGTTCTTGAAATCAGGACCCGAGTCTTGAAATTAATACTCTCACAATGACGCATCATTGGAGATGCTATTCAAATAAAACTGTTTGCCAAATTCATATTACTTGGGGTATCCCAAACTTCTTTTAGGCTCTCCTATCTTTCTTATCTTTGTCCATAAGCACCTATTATTATGAACTAGAATTCTTACCTTAGATTTTTTTTTTTTTTAAGTTGAGTTTTACAATCAGAAAACTAACATCTCAAGCTAGAAGCTAATCAAAACTAGGCCATTATTTGTAACTTTGCCTTGCTTAAAGCAAACATAATAATCATTTCCCTTCTTTCAGATTCTCACCTGCTAAGAAATCTGTCATGTATACCTATTTTGTTTACATTATGTTCCGTCCGAGATAGCAATTCTCAGTCTTAGGACGAGTACAAGAAGTTTGTTATATTTGAGTCTTGGGATTGGGCTTGAGGCCAAGTTAGGGGAAGAAATTCTAATTTTGTTCCATCTTACTCCACAAGATCCACTGTCCCACTATCTCTAAATAAAAGGATAGATATTAACTATTTCTAAGTCTATAAATACATATATGGACCATCACTATAAAAATAGATGCATATAATGTTTTCAGCTTAAGCCTCAGCTCAGCTTTTGCAGGAACACATTACATAACAAAGCATGCTATGACCAGATATTTTTTAAAATTGACAACATAGTTTCTCAATGATAATCTAGAAGTGCAAAGTAGGTAGGTATTTCAGACAACTAAACAAATGCGTGAAAAGTTAGAGTCTGAGTACCAATTATGCACAAAAAATTCAGTACGTTATTGCAGAAGGTATGAACCTCGTCCAATGAAATTATTCTCTCACTTAACAATCTAGATATATTAGTGTAAGTACACTGGACAGGATGAGATTTCAATCATACAGATTCAATACCTGTACAGCTGAATTTTTAGCCACATGATTTCAGAGTGTATGCAAAGTGGGGGATATTTTTATTTTGAGAACAATCAAATTTGGGATACAATTATTAACTATTTACTACATACTACTTAGTGCACCAGTGTTAATCTATAGATCCTAAAGTTCCAATTATGAAACTAGCACGGGAAAGTCTTAGTACTGATGATACAGAATGTGATTGCAGAAACAAGCTGACAAATTAAGAAATTAAATTTAAGATGGTCAATACCATATCTAGCCCATAACTGGGGTTCAACTCCACTGCACTCACGGATTAATATCGGCAACTTTGGGTTCAATGTCTTTAGTTCCTTATAATTCTTTTCCACAAAAGCCCTGAGAAATAAAAAAAGAATAAAAGCTCATTTATATTCAAATACACATGACATTGAGCATAAATAAGCAATCAAACCAAACAATATATAATGCTGAGAATTTTCAGCCCAAAGAAGGGTAAAATATTTGTTTATAACCTTGCAGATGCGCTTGCAGATGATGACTGGCACATCAAAAACCGAAGTTCTTTTATGTTTTTGGAAAGTTGTCCTCTCCATGCCATTGCTTCCCTAGATCAAGGTAATAATTTGTGAGTTTTACCTAATCACAAGGCAAACAAAGAAGGGTGTAACCTAACAGTGCTACCACTTGAAGTAGCATAACTGGAAAAGTGCGTATTCAAATTCGCTTACACAAGAACTATGTAAAATGTTCCCCAATATCGAAAGCACATAAATACAAAAACGTACTGCATGTCTAAACAACAAATAATTGACAATGAAGGCGACCTAAATTATATTTTGTTACACAATGCTTTCTCCTCATTCAAGATTCAGACATACCTTTTCCATGGCAACCGCTACAGCCAAACCCTAACTACAAAATCTATAAAAACCTTTGCACTTCTAACGATTATCGAAGATTCCCTTCCCAGCAAGACCAACCACAACCACCTGATCCCCACACTTTCAGGCTCAACAATGGCAACATCAGCCTCAACATTTCAGTCCACAGACCCATCACCCTCCCAATCAATTTCCTCACCAAAATCATGAACCTCGTCAGCACGAAACCATGATCAGGGGAATCAATCCCTCAAAAACCCAGTTTCCAAACACCCGATTCTCAAAATCCCAACTTCCAACCACCCACAACCTCCAATCGATAGAATAATCAAAACCGTGCTACTTCCGGCCAGTGTGATTTAGATAGCATCACAAATCATGAGCAAATTCCACGGTACACAATACAAAATTCACCAACAAATTACAAGTATAATCACCTCTAATGCCCCCTAAATAAATAAACAGAAGCAAATAACATCAATCCAACCACAGAAACACATAACAAATTAACAGATGAAAAAACTTACAAAAGTATATCGCTCTAACCGTCTCGTTTCGATGTCGCTGAGTACAGTAAGGAACGAGATTAGTAAACTGACAGGATTTCGAAGCTAAGTTGGACGAAATGAGTGTCAAAAGAACTGGGCTGTCTGTAGCCCATCCAAGCCCAATCTAATAGGGCCAAGTTAATCAATGTACATTAAATAATGAAATAAAATATAACTTTAAAAACAATAATATTTTTTATCGGAAAAACACAGCAATATAGAAAAACACATGCCATTGTACTTTTCCAGCAATGCATAAAATAAATATTCAGAAGAAATATCCACGAATGTTTTCATGTATATTTATATAATATTCTATAATATTATTCTCAACTTTTTCAGTAGGGAGTAATGTAACACCCCAGATGGATATTACTAGATAAAACTTATTTTTCATAAAATATACTTTAAGAAAATCAGACATTTCAATAAATTCCCAAGCGCGGGAAATTTCAAACTTGTCTCGCTATAATCCATTCGTACTGTCTCATCTTTATTACAAGTTCATAATGGATAAAACATCATAATGTCTAAAAAAAAGTAGGAAAGCATAGCATAAAGAAAATCCCCCATCGGTAGCCCCGCTCTGTTGCTAAGCTTCAGCATGATCACCTGAATTCACGTCTGCTCCCACGTAACAAGTCACGTGATCATCGCCAAACACAAACACATAAACAAGCAAGGGTGAGCTGAGAAAGAAAAATTATACAAATAATAAGATAGTAAGAATTGACCCTCACCCAATCTAACTTAGTCAATTTTTTGTTTATCGACCTTTTTATAACATTATACCCCAATCTCATAACCTATATGAGAAAGATCCATGCACAACCTTGCTCCTTAGGGATTATCATGCTCCCACGAGCCTGCCCGCTCGTGGTCCAACTCTACGGACCTCCCCGCCCGTAGTCCAACTCTACGAACCTGCCTGCTCGTAGTCCAACATGCGTGAACACCTACTATGAACCTCCCCGCTCATAGTAGCCTCAAGTGTGAGCACGGAACATACGAACCTCCCCGCTCGTATCCCCACACAAGAGTACAACAGATACGGACCTCCCCGCCCGCATCAATCACGCATCTCAAATCTCCGTTACGAACCTCCCCGCTCGTAACTAATCCAGCATATCCCTAACCAAGCTTCTGAGAAAAGGAAAGAAAACGTCCATGCAAATCCATCTGCAAAGGACCCCTGCCACTGCACTCCCGTCTGGCGCCTCTCCCGAGACCGCTAGGCGAAACCCGCTCCAGGCCGCCTGCGGTGTCTTTCTACCGCCGGGCGCCTGTCCTCACCATCATCTCTGTTGCGTGACTTACCGCCTGGCAGGGCTTCTCCCACCGCCGGGCGCCACACCAGTAAGGACACTCCCCTACTGGTTTATACACTTGCACAGAGTTTTATGCACATTCAACTATTAAATCTCACATCCAGATCATTAGCTACCAATGTTTACAATACTACAAATCATCAACTCATCCAACTCACAAGCATTCAATCCAAGTAAGCACTTAATCATGATCATTGGAAGTTAAACGTACGCAAATCAGTCCCCAACTTGCACATGCGGTACTATGACCCGAATACCACTATCAACATTACTTCTTTTCTTTAAAAGGATACTACTCTCATATCATACATTCCCAACAGATAGTTTATAGCAATACTCACCACCCATATCATTCACATGCTTTATTTCAACTTAATATGACACTTTAACCATTATCAATATATCATACATTTCATAAAAATACAACTGCATACTAGCATTCTGAACACGCATACGATGGTACCAAAACAGTCTTGCCAATATATTTATTCGATTATCTCGAGTCCGCATAATTTAGTTCATGCATTAACCCATCCCACTAGGTGACTCTTACACCACACAAGTATCCCCATTTTATATTCAAAATCATCCCCCAACACCCACACTAAAATTTGTGATTCTCTACTGCACACCCTAACCCACTGAGCACGCCAATCACCACTGGCCACTTAATACCGCCTGGCGGCACATAGGTTACCGTCGGGCGGCACATCAGAACCCTGAAAATCCCAGATTTCCCGCATCTGCAGAAAACCCTATTACCCCTAAATTTCCAATTCAATTTCTCATCGCAGACTTAACCACATGCATTCGTTTAAGTAGCACACACAGATCATTCTATGCACTCTAATTGAGACTTTCAATAACACATTGCTACTTCCTCTACATTCCAAATAGAAATCAACATACACCAAAGTATTCATACAACCAATACACACTGATCGGATTTCCACACACCCGTTAAGTCAACATTCAATCATGTCAATGAGGCAGCATCAATATTATATAATTACAGCAGTGCAACCATATCACAAAACATCAAAATAGGTCAAAATAGGCGGTTCCAGTGCGCGCCGCCTGGCGGGTCCCCCATGATCGCCAGGCGGTTCATCACAAAACCCAGAAAAATCATCAACACTGGAGGTGTCGCCTGGCGGAGCATTCTCAACCGCCAGGCGGTTTCTGGACAGATGCCCAGATTTTACGAACAGACACGCGAAATGAAGGGAAAACTCAACTATCATGACTTAGAATCATTCCAGACAAATAAACGATCATTAAACAAGCATGAACAGCTCCCCTTACCTGGTGTTTTAGCTTTAACAATTCCAAATGAATTCTTCCTTGTTTCCCAAAGCTCCCCTCCTTGTCTCCACTCTAATTCCCTCTCTGGATTGCAATTTCTCAGAACTCCCTAGCCACACAATATGACACTTTGTTTTCTCACTCACTCCTCCCCCTCTCACCAATTCAACCCAAAATAAATAAAAATTATAAAAACGAAATTAATTTAAATTTAAAGTTTAATAGCCATTACTACACCTAAACTGCTACCTTTTTGATTTCCAAAGAATTTCTACAGTTTCTAGATCATTTAACCACTTGGCAAAATAGTAAAACATAAGGATAATATATTCGCTCTAGCCGAGATTCGAACCCATATCCTTCCTACCCATCAAACACATGCACACCAACAAACTATCACATAATTCCTGTTAATTCACACATTCGTATGAACCTAATTCATGCTTTCACGTTCACGATATAATTGCAAAATAAAACAGAATTAAATAAATCTACTAATGACATACTCAGGACTTGAACCCAAGTCCACTCAACATAATCAAATACTCTAAACCACTTAGGTTAACATTGTTTCTTGTCTAGGATTTATCAAAGAACTCTCTTATGGTAGTCTCAACCCCTCATTTCTTATACTCTATTAATTATTAATTTTTATGAATTTCCTGGATCTCTCACATTACTCCCAACTCAAAAGAATTTTCGTCCTCGAAAATTTCACTTACCAGGAAATAATTGTGGATATGATTCCTTCATGAGGTCCTCCATTTCCCACGTTGCTTCTTGTGTTGCCTCATCCCAAAGAACCTTTACTGTCCGGATCTCCTTCCCTCTCAGCTTTTTGACCTGAGAGTCCACTATGCTTACCGGTCTCACGTCCAGGGTCAGATCATCCCTGAACTGGACATCATCAGTCTCTAACACATGGCTGGGATCCGCAATGTATTTACGCAACTGAGACACGTGAAACACATTGTGTAAGTTGGCTAGATGTGGTGGCAACGCAATTTCATAGGCTACCAGTCCAATCTTCCTGTTAATCTGATATGGCCCTATGAACTTCGGCGTTAACTTTCTGGATTTGATTGCTCTCCCAATTCCTGTAGTCGGGGTGACTCGTAGGAATACATGATCCCCCGCTTGGAATTCTAGCGGCCTTCTACTTTTATCTGCATATGACTTCTGTCTACTCTGAGTCGCACGCATCCTGTCCTGAATCAGTTTGACCTTTTCTGTCGTCCGTTGCAACAACTCCGGCCCAATGGTCACTGATTCTCCATCCTTATACCAACATAGTGGGGTTCTACATCTCCTCCCATATAATGCCTCGTAGGGCGCCATTCCAATGCTTGAGTGGTGACTGTTATTGTAAGTAAATTCCACCAAGGGAAGTACTTCACTCCAACTACCCAAATGATCCAATACACATGCCCGAAGCAGATCTTCTAGCGACTGAATCGTTCTTTCTGATTGACCATCCGTTTGAGGATGATATGCAGAACTCATCCTTAGTTGAGTTCCCAACGCTGCTTGTAAACATTGCCAGAACCGCGAGGTGAATCTCGGGTCACGATCTGACACTATACTTGCTGGAACCCCATGTAATCTTACAACCTCCCGAACGTATAACTCTGCGAGTTTATCCATTGACATCCTCAGGTTGATTGGTAAAAAGTGCGCACATTTGGTGAGTCTATCAACTATTACCGAAATGGCATCATGCCCTTTTACAGATCGAGGTAGGTGAGTCACAAAATCCATAGAGATACCATCCCACTTCCACTGAGGTATCTCAAGTGGTTCTAGGGTACCTCCTGGCCTTTGGTGCTCAATTTTTGCCTTCTGACACACTAAACAGGCTGCCACAAAATTCGCCACATCGGTTTTCATCCCAGGCCACCAGAATGACTCCTTAAGATCCTTGTACATTTTCGTCATACCCGGATGGATACTGAGGCGACTCTTATGTCCCTCATCCAGAACTCTCCTTCTTATCCTCCAATTCCCTGGCACACAAACCCGATCTCGAAATCTTAAGATGCCATCAGCCCCCATCTTGAATTCCTTTCCTTTCTCTGTACCCAACCATCCAACAATCCGTTGTAATTCAGCATCATGCACCTGCCCCTCTCGGATCTCCTCAAGGAAGGTGTTTGTAACTGTTAACATACTGCACCGGATATGATCAGAATCCAATTGTAAACCCAAATTCATATCGCGCAATTTCTCTATCAGTTCCAATTCTTTCATCATCAGTGAAGACATATGCACCCGTTTCCTGCTCAAGGCATCGGCCACCACATTAGCCTTGCCTGGATGGTAGAGGAGTTCAAAATCGTAATCTTTAAGGTACTCCATCCATCTCCTTTGCCTCATATTAAGTTCTTTCTGATCAAATAAATACCTTAAGCTCTTATGATCGCTAAAAATCCGGAATTGGGAGCCATATAAGTAATGTCTCCAAGTTTTAAGAGCAAAAACTACCGCAGCCAGTTCCAGATCATGGGTGGGATAATTCTTCTCGTGGATTTTCAATTGTCGAGAAGCATACGCTACCGCCCTTTTCTCTTGCATTAACACACATCCCAACCCTTGGTATGACGCATCGCAGTACACTTCAAATGCTTGAGTTGTATCGGGAATAGCCAATACTGGAGCCGTGGTCAGTCTCTTCTTCATCTCTTCAAAACATGCCTCACACTGATCCGTCCATGAGAAAGGTTTGTCCTTTCGCGTGAGTTGCGTTAAAGGACTTACCATTTTGGAGAACCCTTCTATAAATCGCCGGTAGTACCCAGCCAATCCCAGAAAACTCCTCACCTCTGTCACCGTCTGCGGTCGTTCCCATTTCAACACAGCTTCTATCTTTGCAGGGTCGACTGCGATACCATGAGCTGAGATTACATGCCCAAGGAATTAGACCTCGCTCATGATATTTTTAAAATGATCATGATATTTTTATTAACTTATTTAATATAACTATATAAAGTATTATTACGTATAATAAAAGATTAAATTTTAAAATAAAATTATAAATAAATATTCCTACTATATTTATTTTAAAATTAAGAATGTGTGTAAAATACATTGTTTCAATATTCTAACATATTACATATTAAACGTTTTAATTTTTTTCAAACCCTTATAATATAATAAAAAAATAGTAATATTATTGTCACTATATTAAAAATTATAATAATTCTAATATATATATATATATATATATATATATAATAAATAGAATAGAAATATGTTTAATGTTAAAGTTAATATTACCAACATTTTAGTAATTTAAAAATTATAAAGATTATTTTTGACGAAAAAAATACCCAAACGTATAAGTTATTTAAATAGTTTTTAAGAATTTATCCTTCTTGAAATAAATATTTTATAATTATTATTCATATATCTCTTTACGTATTATATTAAATACTGACAAGATAAAATTTTAAAAAAGTAACATAAAAAAAATTCACAATTTTAGTTATTCTTTAATTTAATACTTATAAAATAGTGTAATTATTACCTTGCAAATCTTATTCTCTCTTGTGAAACCAACAATAAAATGACTTGCATACCTTCAACTATTTTTTTTTTCCTCTTCTGAATCAAATATAACTAAAACCCAGTTAATTATGACGATATTTAAAGCATTTTGGTTGAATTTAAAGTTATATAAATTTTGGTATATTGTTTATAAAACAACTAATAGGAGGAATGATAATGAAATCATGAGTTAAATATAAGTAAATCAATTATATAAATATCTTCAACTAAAAATAATTGTGTTGAAGTGTACTTAATAATAATATTTTATCACCAATTTTAATTTAAACCGATGAGAGAATCTATATTACACTACTAAAAAACACATCTATTACTACAAAATTTTCTTAAAAAATTCATAACAAATACTTGTAAGTTTTATTATGAAACGTTTTTTTTTAATGTATCTATGAATCTTTTTTAAAAGGTTATTTGCAAAAAATCAACATTTACACTTGTAGATTTATTGTATTAATAATATTATTATGTATTTGTTTTCTGTGAATAGAAATTAGAAAAAAAAAACTTATAAATTTTTTTTGTTTAATGAATAAAAAATTCCGAAGCAAATTTTTGTTACATAATATTTTTGTTTAGTGTGTAATATTTCGTTCTTAGTCATCTCCACAACTATTTATTTTAGAGGTTTGAAATTTTAATAACTCTCACTCATTTTCTTTTGCACTCGTTATCTCGTTCGTGCTCACTTGTTCTCACATTTAGGTTCTCGTACTTTTGTTGTCGTTCTTGCTCTCTTTTTTGCACTCCCTCACTTACTCTTGTTATCTCATTGTCGATATTGTTCTAAACTAACATTTGGTTCTCAGTTGGATATAGGTAGGATTTTTTTCATTTTTGTTTTTGGTTTCATTTGGTTTACTTTTTAACTTTTTCTTTGATTTTATTTGATTTTAGGTCATGTGTATCTTTGGCTTAATTTTTGAAGAAAATGATGTTGGAGTGTGGCAGCTAATTTTTAAAATTTGATCGAAGCAATTTAAATTGAAGCTTGATTGTGTGTGAAATGCTAGGGTCAATAAGTTTACACTATGGGATTTTGTCTTACACATTGCCTTTCTTTCTATGTTTGTGTATTGGATAAGGTTGAATACATCTCAGCCAAGCTAATTGGATGAGCATGAGGACTGTTTGGATCCCATAGAGACGAATACATCTGAGTCATGTGACTTCCTACAGGGACAAATACATAGAACACAGTGTTGGGTTGACTTGTCAGTGGCAAAAATAAAGGAAGACTTTATGGGATTGAAGAACATGGCAAAAATTACACTACTACAAGAGGTATTCATAAACAACAACCATCTTCTTCTTCCACCAGTGTTGAGGAAGTTGTGAACTAGTGTTGAGAAGGCCGTGAACCGACTCAACGAGTAGAAGAACGTGATCAAGCTTATGAAAAATTGAGCTGGAAGTTTCAAAGCCTCCAAAATCTAGTCATGGTTTTTCTGCCTCTCGATGTCCACCCTGGTCTTTAACATCAGTCCAACCTAACACCACCCCACCAATAACCCACTCTAATCTAGTCCACTGTAGTCCAACGATAGTCCCAATAGTAAGGGTCGAAAAATGGGCCAACCCGATCCGTTTTGGCCTACCCCACCTTTGGCCATCAAAAAACGGGCCCGTTTTTATTATTATTTTTTTTAATTTTCTTTTAACTTTTTTTTAACTTATAACTTTTTCAAAAAACGAGTTCGTTTATGTTTATATATATATATATATATATATATATATATATATAATTTATTTATTTTTAATTATTTTTAAGAAACATTGTAGTTATAATATTGCCGAATTTAAAATGACAGATATATGACAAAAATAAATAGGTTATTGCTGTAAAAATATATCTAATCTAATATACAATTGAGAACCTAATAATCGGAAACATTTGAATATTTTATTATTTTATGAATAAAAGCATTCAAATTTTGTTTACCACAAACGGAAACTACATACATGTCATTTGGTGAGGAATTGGCAGTTGAAACAAAAGCAGGTTTGATCTCTCTCTTCCTCTTAGACTCATTTGCTATTATTTTACTCTTCCTCACATCTCCTTCTCTCTTACTCCATCACCCTATGTCCTCTATCTCTGAGACAACTTTTATGTTGGATATCGGTTTTGCTTTCATATCGACCTCGTCCTCCATCTCTGAGACAGCTTTTCTGTTCGATATCAGTTTTGCTCTCAAATCTTCTATTTTTTGTTCTATTTTTGTGTTGGATTGATGTTTTTTCTCTCAGATTCATGAGCACCGTCAAGAACACCAAAAAGTAGAGCTATCAAAATAGGTTGGAACCCACAAGCCAACCCAGCTCACACGGGTTCGGGCCAGGTTGAGTTGAATTTTTTTTACAAATTTCAATACGAGTTGATTTTTAACTCGGCTCACCTAGAACTTGGCTCACCCAGGTTGAACTAGTGGTGAGACGGGTTGGCTCACCAACCCGCAAATAGAGGGTCACACAAGTATTTTTTGTTAAGTTAGGCTTTGTATTTGGGTCATGTTAGGTTGTTTTGTTTTTATCCAACACATAGATAATTTGTATTTTTGTGATTTTAGTTTGTATTTGGATTGTATTAAAGTTTATTTAAATTTTAATTAAAATTATAATCTAGTTTTGACTAAAAAAAATTAAAAAATTGTATTTTTTTAATTAAGTGAGCCTGTGAGCCAACCCGTTTAACCCACTAACCCGCGGTGGGCCGGTCGGGTCAAAAAATTTTGGCTCGCTAATAAATGAGTCAGGTTGGGTTGGCTCACTAAGTGATCAACCCGTGGTGGGTCGAGCCGGGTCGGGCTGGGTTACCTGTTTTGACAGTTATACCAAAAAGGTAACAACTTATGCGATTTTTTCTTCTTCTACCATATTTATAAGCTTCTTTATTGTATTTCTCTGATGGATGGATGTTTTGCTCTCAGATCTACACTACAACAATTTATAGTTTAGACCACACTAAAATAGACAACGGCTAAATAAATGTAGCCTAAACATATAATAAACAACATTTTTATAAATGATGTATAAATATCATGAAAGTCCATGATTATATAATTGTTGTTTTAAACTATGTGGGCAAAACTAGTAAAAATGTGGTCTAAAAATATAGGTAAGGTATAAAATCAACATGTAAAATTGTTGTTTATTGTGAGAATTTTAAGCAACGGTTTTAAAAATATTGTCATACTAAAAACCATTGTCTATTACCTATAGCTACACTCACCTATACCACGCCTAAAAAATTGTGGTCTAATCTTTAGACCACGATTTTTATAATTTATATCATAATTTTATGTTGTTGTCTAAAGTGATTTTTGTTGTAGTGCTACTTTGTATTTGTTAGATTTTTGTGTTGCATTGATGTTTTGCTCTTAGAATCATGAGCACTGTCAAGAACACCAAAAGGTAACAACTTTTCTGCGATTTTTCGTTCTTCTACCATATTTAACTAATCTTCTTTGTTGTATTTCTTTGTTGGATGGATGTTTTGCTCTCAGATCTACTTTGTTTTGTTTTATTTTTGTTTTGGATTGATGTTCTGCTCTAAGATTCATGAGCACGGTGAAGAACACTGAAAAGGTAACAACTTTTCTACGATTTTTCGTTCTTCTACCATATTTAACTTCTTTATTTGTTGTATTTATCTGTTCGATGGATGTTTTGCTTTCATATCTACTTTTCTTTGGATTGATGTTTTGCTCTCAGATTCATGAGCACCGTCAAGAACACCATAAAGGTAAAAGCTTTTTTTTTTCTTCTTGGGAATCTTTTCTTCTCCATCTCCAGATTTGAATACTTTTTTTCTCTAATGAATGAATGTTTTTTGTTAGATGGATAAACTATTTGAAGAACACAATAAAGGTATAAGCTTTTGTTCTTCTTGTGGATCTTTTCTTCTTCTCCCAGATTTGAATACTTGTTATCTAATGAATGAATGCTTTTTTGGTAGATGTATGAACTGTGACAATAAAGGTATAAGTTTTTGTTCTTCTCACGAATATTTTCTTCTTCTCTTATATCTAAATACTTTTTTATGTTTTTTTTTCTCTGATGGATGATTTCTTTCTGTCAAATGGATGAAATGTTTGAAGAACACAAAAAAGGTACAAGCTTTTCTTCTTCTCGTGAATCTTTTCTTCTTCTCCCAGATCTAAATACTTCTTCTCCAGATGGATGAAATGTTTCAAGAATGCAATAAAGGTACACAACACTGTTGTATGTCTTTGAGATAAAGGAACTGTTTCAAGAAGACAACAAAGGTACAATTTTTTGTGGATCGTTTTTACTTCTACCACTTGTACGTATTGTTGTATGTCTTCTTTTTTTGTCAATGCAATTTTTTCTTTGAAATGAATTAATTGTTTCAACAAGACAACAAAAGTACAATTTTTTCTTCTTCTCTCAAATGTTTTCTGCTTCTACCACAAGTAGTTTTCTATGTCTTTTTGTACCTTAAAAATGAAAATTTTATTTTAGATGAATGAACTCTTCTTTTGTTTTTTCTTAACAAAGTGTCAAACACATTCATGTTTTTTTTAATGATTTTCACTTTCGATCTTTTATTTATGGATTTTTGGATTCATAGTTCTCTTTGACTGAAGTTTTTTTTCTGGCACAATGAAGGTTATCTTTTTTTATTTTCTTCATTTTCTACATCAAGTATGTATTTTTTTTTTGAAAGATTCCATTTCAAATATTTAAATTTAATTAATTTTTTTATTATGCATTCTATTTTAATAACTCTAACTTTATTATTTATATTTAAGATTGGAATAGTCATGACTAACACTTTTATAATTTTGTCTTTATATTTGAATTAAAATTAAATTATTTTTGCTTATTTATTTAACCATAATTATTGCTATTTAAAAGCTCTTGAAGGCCACAGTCAAGTCTCTCAAGCACACATGATTTGGTCTTTCCCATTCAAAAATCATAATGGTAATCATTTTTCGCTTTTCTTTTCTTTTCCTTTCAAAATTTCAATTTTTACTCAACTATTATTTCTTCTTTCTAACATAATAGATTCATGTTCTTTTTTTTTTAACTTTCTATTTGTTTAGATGAATGAAGAGTTTTAAAGGTCAAAGACACATACCTCCTTTTATGGTTTGTTTATTATTATTTTTTGTTTGGAGGAAGGTTATTTGGTGAACTAACCATATGAAAATAAAAAGTTAAAACAAAGAAATGATGTAAATGACCAAACAAGGGGAGAAATGTTTAAACAAGCGGCAGAAGAAAACAATTGTTCTTCTAATACCATATCAACATGTTGTACAATCAGATATGGAAAAAAAATTCATAAAGAAGATAGTTTTATTGATTAGAAAAGTACAATTTTTCCAAGTTACTTTACAATTTTAAGTTTGAGTTTGAATATTTGTAACTTTAAATTTTAAAGGTTTTTTAGTTACGAAATGTTACATTTGTTTACCTCGATTTTCAATATTCTTTTAATTGTTAAATGTGGAGAGCTTTTAGGTGTAAAGTCTCTTAGTTTCTTAACAACAATAGTTAATTTGTAAAAATGTTTTATTTTCTTAATATATCAAGAATTGGAGTTTTGGAAATTTTTTCAACCTTTAATTTCTAACAATTGTTAATTCATACAAAATTATTTTTTTCTTAATTTTCAACATAGCTTCTTAAATAAGTTTTAAAAAACCAACAATTAAGTCTTCCGATATAAATGTCTAACAATATACAGAATAAATGAAAATGTTGGTCACACTACCAATTAAAAACTTCTCATATTCTTTTTGTCTTCCAACATTTTTGTTGTCAAATATTAACAACTTTTCATCTTCCAAGAATTTTGCATCATTGAACTTCAGATGACATTAATTATGAACAAAAGCAATTCAATATTTTTTTTATCTCAATGCATTGCCAACATACAATAAGGCAAATTCATAAAAATGAAGAAAAGTGGCCTCTTCCACCACATATTCATTTTTAATTATAACTCTATTTATTATGAACAACAATTATAATTTGTGGGACTCAATGCACTACCAAACATCAAAGTTGTGAGAATATTTTTACTTTTATTTTGATACAATAGTTACAACCTTTTTCTTTTATAAAAGAGAAGTGACTTTTCTATGCAAGTGACAACTGTTTCCGGTACATGTTAATATTTGTAAAGACCTCGTTAATAAACTTCAGGTGTTGACTATTTCTTCTGAATAAATAAACAAAAATGAGTTATCATGCCTACATTCTTCCATGCTTGCATTATGTCATGACTGCAATTTGTCAATTTCCTGCACATATTTGAAGTCTAACAGTTGGTATGAATTATAGCTTAAACAATACATATTGTAGCTTAAACAGTACACATGAAAAACATGGTGATCTGTTTAAGTGCTTTGTCAAAATTATTTATATCATATAAAGTGTTATAATTATGAGTACCAATTAGTTTTACGTGTTTTTATTATTCATTATCGATGATTTTCGGAAAATAAATTCTAATACATGTTGTAACATATTAGGTTATTTAACTATCAATACACTATTAACCATTAATGATTAACTATTAAAATATTTTAACTTTTTTATGATGATTATTATTATTATTAAAAACATTTGAATTTGGATTCAAATTTAAAAAATTTAAAATTTAAAATTTGTAATAGATAAAAAAACAATTAACGGCATTAACTAAATAGATTTATAATTGTAAATAAAGGAATTAAATAAAATTTACTCTTTTATTTGTTGAAAAATGTGGTTGGTTTTCAAAATATGATTGATCAACATGCTATTAAAAATATTGGACAAACCTTTCGGTTGCAATGAATTTATTTTAATTACTTTGAAGAAGTAGTTATTTTAAATAACTAAATATACCGGTAACTAATAAGAATTAATACTTTAATTTTTTTAAAAATTTTGTTGAGATTCTAATAATATTCATAACAACAACGATTATTATAATGAGTAAATAATTCTAAATCAAATAAACACATTAATACTCATTAATATAATTAATATTAACATAATAATAATAGTAACAAATAATAATAATTATTATTATTAAAAATATTCAAATTTGGATTCAAATTTTAAAAGTGTGAAATTTGAAATAAATAAAAGTTTAATTGAAGCATTAAATAAGTAATTTTTTTATTGTAAATAAGTGAATAATCAAAAAAATAAAATAAATAAATACTCTTTTATTTGATTGAAAATATGAGTGATTTTATTATTATTAAAAATAGTTGAATTTAGATTCAAGTTTCAAAAATTTGAAATAAATAAAAAAGTAATTAAAGACATTAAATAAGTAAATCTTTTATTGTAAATAAGGATATAATCAAAGAAATTAAATAAAAAATTTATTCTTTTAGTCGTCCGTCTTTCGATTTTCAATAAAATTCTTTTAACTATTTCGAAGAAGTAATTATTTTAAATAAGTAAATAAACAAAGAACTAAAATAAAAAATAAAATAATAGTAATTAGTACTTTATTTATGAAATATTAGTATTGATTAATATAATGTATAACCAAATATTAGAATTTGTATTTGTGTTTACAACATTTGAATTAAAAAAACAAAAGAATAATTAAATTTATTAAGTAAATAAAGGCTTACCTAAATTTATAAAATATACATAGTTTATAGTATTCCGATATAAATAATAACTAACATATAGTATATATAGCTTTATAATATCTAAATAATCTTTACTTTAAATTTTATTTTTTAGATTAATCCATTCTAAAAAGACAAATAATTGTGCATTACATTAATTCAATAATACACTCATTAAAAATTCTTCACTCTATCTCTAAAAAGCCTTACAATACTTACTTTTGAGGATTTCTAAAACAATGTTATAATAAATTATGAAAGAATTTCTGTGTTTATTCACATGGCAAGAAGGTTCATATATACACGATATATGGTTCTATTTTGGTATCAGGTTTCCTAAACTTATGCCTGCAAATCCCTAAAAGATTGTGCCTATCATATTTCCCTGGACAACATGAATAAAAACCCCAAACATAAGCCTAATAATAATTATGCATTTAATACAAAAGATTGCTGCAACAGATATTTTATTGCTGCAACAAATATTTTATTTCCTATTATCCCCCCTCAAGGTGGTGCGTGTGGAGTCCAAATGCCCAGCTTGCCAAGTAAATCATGAAACTGAGTGCGTCCCAAAGCTTTTGTAAAAGTATATGCGAGTTGGGTGCGAGTGGGAACATAAGATGGTTGCAAATTTTGACAGACAATCTCATCACGAATAAAGTGACAATCGACATCAATATGTTTGGTACGCTCATGAAAAACAGGATTCTTTGCAATGTGTAATGCAGCTTGATTGTCACAATAAAGTTGTATGGGCATGGAATGAGTGACCCCAAGATTGGAAAGAACACTTTTGATCCACTTCAGTTCACATGTGGTACTAGCCATGGAACGATACTCAGCCTCAGCAGACGAACGAGCCACTGTATTCTGTTTTTTAGTTTTCCAAGAAATAGGAGAATGTCCAAGAAAAACAATCCACCCAGTGAGAGACTTACGAGTGAGTGGACAAGCGGCCCAATCAGAATCACACCAACCAGAAAGTTGGAGATCACAACGACTATCTAATAACACTCCTTGGCCAGGGTTACTTTTGAGATAGCGAACCACTCGTAAGGCAGCTTCCCAGTGCTCTGTTCGCGGTTGTTGCATGAACTGGGAAAGAACATGGACACAATACGATAATTCTGGTATGGTGAAACATAAGTAAATGAGGCGTCCCACTAACCGGCGATAGCGATCAGGATTAGCAAGAAGTTCGCCATTGGCAAGACCAAGGTGATGATTTTGTTCGAGTGGGGTACTGGCTGGTTTCGCACCAAGTAGGCCAACCTCACTGATAATATCTAGAGCATATTTTCGTTGACAAAGAAAAATACCTGTAGAGGATCGAGCAACTTCCACTCTTAAGAAGTATTTTAACTTGCCCAAATCTTTCATAAGGAAACGTCGACTTAAGTAGTCTTTGAAACATTGTATGGAGTCATGATTATTTCCACATATAATCAAATCATCGACATACACTAGAACCACCAATTGTATATTTTTATCATGAAGTGTGAACAAAGAGTAATCTGAGTAAGACCGTTGGAAACCATACTCTTTAAGGGCCCGAGATAGTTTAGCAAACCAACAACGTGGGGCTTGCTTTAACCCATACAATGATTTGTGAAGTTTACAAATCATATCTGAATGAGATGAGTGAAAGCCCGGTGGAAATTTCATGTAGATCTCTTCTTGCAAATCACCATGTAGGAACGCATTGTGTACATCCATTTGGTGAAGTTCCCAATGCTTTGCAGCAGCCACCGCAAGAACAATTCGCACAGTGACCATTTTTGCTACTGGAGCGAAAGTTTCGTTGTAATCTATGCCTTCAATTTGATGATTTCCAAGGATAACCAAACGAGCTTTAAACCTTTCTATGGTTCCATTAGCATGATACTTGATTTTATAAACCCACTTGCATCCTAGTGGCATTTTTTGTGGTGGAAGGGGGCACACGGTCCATGTATTATTATCTTCAAGTGCTTGTATTTCTTGTTGCATTGCCGAATGCCATCTCTTATCTTTTATTGCTTCTGAAAATGTCATGGTCTCTTTCTCCATTGTCATAGATGCAAGAAACCTACAATGCTTCACTGAAAATTTTTCACAATTAGCATAATGAGAAATAGGATAAAACACCTTTGATTGTCGTTGCGGAGTGGGTGAACAATTAGATAGGCTCCCAAAAGTTCGCACTGTATTGGTCACGTAATCTCGAAGCTTTATAGAGGGAACTCGGACACGCTTGCCTCGCCCAAACTGCTCTTCATTTTCTGGTTGTGAATCAATTGCAACATCAATTACAGTATCGTGTGCATCCTCAAGATTTGTACCTCCCTTGATGTCGACATGTGTGTCACAGCCTGCTAACTCAGTGGTCGTGAGCAGCTCATGATTCTCACTTTCAATGTTAAAATTGGCTTCTCCATTCTGCATTTCAAGTATTGGCTGATTGTTGGACCTGTCATTGTTCTCAAAAGGAAACTCTGCCTCAAAAAAATCAACATCTCTTGATACAAAATAAGTGTTGGTGTCCAAATCAAACAATTTCCATCCTTTCTTTCCATGTGGGTAGCCCACAAAAACACATTTCTTACTTCTAGTGGCAAATTTATCTCCCTTCCATCCTTGGTTATGAGCGTAACATAGAGACCCAAAAACTCGAAGATGATCATAGGAAGGTGGTTTCCCATTTAGCACCTCATAAGGGGTTTTCCCATTCAACAAAGATGTCGGTGTCCTATTTATCAAATATCCTACAGTCATAATACATTCACCCCAAAAAGACAGAGGAAGATTACCTTGAAATCTCAATGCTCGAGCCACATTAAGTATGTGTCTATGTTTCCTTTCAACTCGTCCATTTTGTTGAGGTGTTCCGGTGCATGATGTTTGAAGCATAATTCCACGTTCAAGAAACTTTGTTCTCAAACATGTAAATTCTGTTCCATTATCGCTTCGAATCATCTTAACTTGCTTTTCATATTGTCTCTCTATTATGGCAATAAAACTCATCAAGGCACGAGAAGCTTCCTTTTTATCTAGTAACAAAAAAATCCAAATTGCTCGAAAATAATCATCCACTATAGTTAAAAAATAATAAGCACCACACGAAGAAGGAGTTTTGTAAGGTCCCCATAAGTCACAATGAACCAGATCAAATGCACTGGCAGCTTTATGATTACTTAAAGGGAAACTATCTCTAGTTTGCTTAGCCCTTTGGCACACATCACATGCCTTATTTCCATAGTTATTATTCTTGCTACTAGTATTTGAAACTAACTCAGTAATTTTCAAAGAGGGATGCCCCATTCGCTTATGCCAAAGATCAAGTGACATCACAACATCAACTTTGAAGGCTTTCTCATGGCGAATTCCTCTGAAATAGTAGAGCCCATCTATTCGTTCACCCAACCCAATCAACGTCCTCGAAGTGCGGTCCTGTATCACACACAAAGAATTAGTGAACTGCACTATACAGTTCGTCTCATCTATCAACTGAGTTAAGATATCAAGCTGCAATTTAATTTAGGCACATATAACACGTTATTTATTTTCAGCCCTCCTTCAAGAGTTGTTGTCCCCTCCTTAGTTGCAACAACTTTTTGTCCATCTGGAAGTCCGACAGGACATCCTTGTACATTCTTCAATTCTTGAAGTAATTTCAAGTTTCCTGTCATGTGGTTTGAAGCTCCTGTATCAATGATCCAAGTTTCTTTACCTGTCATTCTTTCATTGGCATTTGCCTTCTGATTATTCAAGATCTCTACCAATGTTTGCCATTGTTCCGTACTCAATCCCATGAGACCTCCCTTGTCTACCTCTGTTGTTGTCTCAGGTGCTCTTTGAACAGCAACTTGAGCAGCATTTGCTCGCACACCTCTGCCACGTCCAGAGTTGGTACCTCGTCCTTGTTGTTGCCCTTTCATGCGAGCAACTCCTTTCCCTTCATGACGTGGTCTATCACCCCACCAATCTGGATATCCAACAAGTTGGAAACAACTCATGGTGTCATGGCCTGTCCGATTGCAATTTGAACATACTATTCCTTTGTCTTTTGTATTTTCTCGTTCTCTCATCCCTCCACCGGTTTGTACAGCCCAACCAACAATCTCTATTCTTTCTTCCTTGGTTCTAACAATGGCCTTCACGCGTTCTTCTTGTATCAAGATGGAATACACTCTATTCAATGATGGTAATGGATCGGTTGCAAGAAGATTTGAGCGAACCGTTCCATACAACACGTCATCTAATCCCATCAAGAATTGGTGTACCTTCTCTTCTTCCCTTCGTCTCTCTAACTGTGCCTTGATGTTGCATTTGCACCCTTCACATGTGCATGTTGGTATTTGTTGGTAGTTTCCCAACTCATCCCACAACGTCTTGAGCTTTCCATAGTAGTTTACCATGGCCATCCCTTTTTGTTTGCATTCAGCCAGTTCTGATTTCAATTGTTGGACCCTTGGCCCATTCACAACTAAAAAACGTTCTTTAATGTCGTCCCACAATTCCTTTGCGTTCTCCCTATAAGAAATGGTAGAACGCAAAGAGGTTTCAATGGTGTTTAGAATCCAAGACACCATCATAGATTGCACGGTCCACCAATCCTCAATTTCTGGTGAGTCTTCATTTGGTTGTTGTACTGTGCTGTCAAGAAACCCCCATTTACGTCGTGCACGTAACGAGGTTCTCACAACTTTTGCCCATTCTTCATAATTTTCACCCCGAAGTTGAAATTGGGTGATTATGCTCCCTGGATTGTCGTTCGAATTCAGATCATACGGTGATGGCTTCTTCCTTACCATCCCATGTATTTCTACAGATTTCTCTTTCTCAGAACCTGGTTGCTCTGATGCCATAATAAATTATGAAAGAATTTATGTGTTTATTCACATGGTAAGAAGGTTCATATATACACGATACATGGTTCTATTTTGGTATCAGGTTTCCTAAACTTATGCCTGCAAATCCCTAAAAGATTGTGCCTATCATATTTTCCTGGACAACATAAATAAAACCCCCAAACATAAGCCTATAATAATTATGCATTTAATACAAAAGATTGCTGCAACAGATATTTTATTGTTGCAACAAATATTTTATTTCCTATTATAATGCATTTAGGATTTCTAAAATAGTGTTATAATGCATTGTAAATTGTTGTCATATTTTAAATATATATATATATATATATATATATATATATATATATAATATTTGGTATGTTTGACTCTGATAGTTAAAAAAAACAAAATTTAGACTATTATGAAGAAAATTGATAAGATTTGAATCTAATATACAATACATTTTAATTTTGTTTTTCATTTATCGTTTTGAAGTTTACATTTTCTTATTTTTATGACATTTATGATAATAAAACCAAAATGATAATTTAGGAATATTGCATTTAAAACCATTTTTTTTTCAATTAATGTCCTTGGAAATAGAAAGTTTTAACATTAATTTTCTTTTCATGTGTATTCTTTCAAATGTCAAAGAAGATCTAATTTATTATTTTCGTATATATCCTAAGATTATTTAGATTAATAGATAATCTACTTTTATATTTATATTTTTATTAAATTATATTAATTTATATTAATCAAATATATATATATATATATATATATATATATATATATTCTCTTAACATTAGATTACATTATTTATTAATATTATTCTCTTAATAGATTATGCATAACTTGTTTACAGAACTATTTTTTAAAAACTAAATTAGTTTAAAGCATTTCAAAATGTGTCATTTATAAATTTTCAGCATATATAAAATATTCAAAATTTATATCATTGATGTTTTTTAGAAATATTATTTGTTGTTTATTTATCATTAATCATTAATATTTAATCTTTTATTGTTGTTCTTATATTATTTAGATTAATACATAATCTATTTTTATATCTATATGTTTATTAAACTATATTAATTTATATATATATATATATATATATATATATATATATTCTTAACATTAGATTACATTATTTATTATTATTATTCTCTTAATAGATTATGCATAACTTATTTACAGAAGTAATTTTTAAAAACTAAATTGATTTAAAGCTTTTCAAAAAGTGTAATTTATTAATTTTAAGCATATATATAAAATATACAAAATTTATATCATGATGTGTTTTTGAAATATTATCTGTTGTTTATTTATTATAAATCATTAATATTTAATCTTTTATTGTTTTTATATAATATTAATTATTAATTAGAATTAATAAAACTTAATGGAAAATTTAAAAATATTATGTTGAAACCCAAAATTTTCTTTCATTAATGTTTTGGTACAATTAAATTAAGGGTTAAATATGTTTTTGGTCCCCCAAGTTTCAGTTAATTTTGGAATTAGTCCCTCATCAAAATTTTATACCAATTTAGTCCTTCATCTTTTAAAATGTGTGAATTTATTCCTTTTAACCAAATTTTGTTAAGTTTATCTGATGTTTCAAGCACATTTCATGATAGTATTTAAGTTAACATTGAAGCAAAAATGTGTCAAACAATTTAAATAATTTAAATACTACCATGAAATGCACTTGAAACGTCAAATAAACTTAACAAAATTTGGTTAAAAGGACTAAATTCACACATTTTGAGAGATGAATGACTAAATTGGTCAAAAGTTTTGATGAGGGACTAATTCCAAATTTCGCTGAAACTTAAGGGACCAAAAACGTATTTAACCCTTAAATTAAATATAATTTAAATTTACGTAGAATTAATGTAATATTATCATTTTATATTTTTATATAATAATACATATATTGAATTTACATTGATTTTTTTTTTCATTTAATATCCTTGGAAGACGATCTTTACATCTCATATTCCATTTTTCAAACATAAGGTAATAGATGATATTAGGTAATATATTCATTTCGTGCTTTTGAGAATAGATTTCAAAATTAATTCATTGGAAATCAAAATGTTCTATCTGATTTTAAATTATGAGAAATTTCTAATAATATATATAGAAATAATAATAAAGTTTGGATTTTATTTTGAAATAGTAAAAGATGTTAGATCAGATTTGTCTAATATAACCGAACCAAAAGGAGGGATGAATTGGTTATTCAATTTACTAATTTAAAATGAATCTTGAAAGTTTCTTTAATCTTTATAACTCCAAATAACCAGTTTTCTAATTTTGTATTAATGATTAAAGTAATTAGGAAAGGCATAAGAGATGAGAGAAGCAAAGAACACAACAATTTTTATATTGCTTCGATTCAAAATGAATCTACGTCCAGTCTTTTCCTAAACAACCCACTTAGGAGAATTCCACTAAAACAATAGAGATACAAAAATTACAAGAACATCTATATAATTCATATAATTCAAGACCCTAAAGACTAATAAGCTTGATCTACAAATCAAGAACTCCCCCTAGATGCAATGCATCCACACAATTGCACCTAGACTCCACTTTACACAGTGAAACAACTGTAATAAGGCATACATTAGGAAAAGAAACAAAGAACGAATACACCTAGTGGAAGTGCAGATTTGTCACTTGATCATAGATCCAAGCTTGATCCATCAAGGTTGAATCCATCATCAATCTTCTTGAAGGTTCACTTGAATGATATCCCAAGAAAGCACAAGAACCCTGTAGATCTCAGAAAAGAAAGTCTCTCAATTTGTTCCTCGGTAATTTAGTTAGTTTTCTCTCTGTTTGTAAAACTGATTTCAAAATTGTTTTTATACTAGAGTTCTGCTGCAATTACTAATAGATTAGGAATTTACCTAATAAATTATCATGAGTTTATTTTCATTGTATTAATGCAATGCCCCCATCTAATCTATTAGTTAAGTAGCTAATCTATTCACGAGTTCACATTCAAGGGTTTGATGACTCATACAAGCTTAATGCAAACTTGTTTTACATATAATTCTTGATCTACAACATCTAGTGCACAAGATAGAAGATCAAGACTAAGTCTAAATTGGTGATGCACAAGATTGCATGGCTTTGGACATCATCAAAACCATCTTCATTGAATTGAGCAGGCTCCCTCTCTCAATAAAAGATAATTAAAAAAAATGTGAGAACAAAACTTAAATTTAACATTTAAAATAAAAGAAGGAGAATGTGTGACCTAAGAACACTGGTTAAGAAATAATTAATGCCTATTGGTTTCACCATTTTAACATTGAAAGTTGGAATAGTTAAGTCTATTAATTAAAATAATGTAAATCCATATCACATATTTTATAAAGACAAAACTGTTATGAATTAATGATTGTCCATTGATTTGATACATTTACTCATATGATTCATTACTCTTTATGGTAGATATTTGTATTAACTAAGTTGATTTGTTTCATTTATGGATTACATATTGTATCTATAAATAGGACTCTTCCTATCAATAATAAGACACAGATGAGTTGCTCCCTATTCTCTCATTCTCTATTCTCTCTTGTTATTCTCTTCTCTATTATCTGTCGTCATTCTCTATGTTATTCACTTTATTTCATAACACGTTATCAACACGATGCTTCAACCAATTGAGGACTAGTGGAAGCTTTTTCTCTATAACGACAGTGCTCTGCGTGTCTCAATCCAGGCTCTTTTCAACCCTTTTTTTTCACATTATTGTGCTACTTCTGGTGACAAAATGTGTCTTTGAAATTTTCTTTATAACCATGTCCATAATCAAGATCACGATCACGATCATGAAAATATAAATAAAATGTTGCTGCATTCACTTCTGGGAATGGAGCAGAATCAATTTGGACAACTTTCATGATTTTCTATCAAAAACTCATTGCTTTTTTCAACCATACAAAGGCATGAAATAAATTCATAATATTGATTGTTGCATTCACTTCTGGGAATGGAACAGATTAGACGGATCTCATGATTTTTCATCAAAAGCTTTATTGCTTTGTCCAGCCAGCCATACATAGGCATGAAATAAATTCACAACATTTGTGAAATCTCTTTTCACAATATTTTTGTCATGTTGCTTAGATGCTTTATTTCTTTATTTAATGGTATCTCAATATCCATTGCATCTAAATATATTTCAACATTTAAAATCCAATATAAGGAATTCTTCCTTGTAATATCAAGGGTCACAAATCCAAATTTTGCAACATTTCGTGTGTTTAGAACTAGCACATAAAATAATTATATTAATAATAATAATAATAATCACCGTCAAAATAAAAATAAAAATAATAAGACGAAGATGAAAATTGATAAAGTTAAATATTTTTTATCACAAGAGGAAGAATATAAGGTAAAATTATAATTTGAGAAAGGATCAAAAAAAAAAATCTCATATTGATATTTACGTTTATATGAAAAATGAATGTTTTGCACTAGTACCAAAAGATATGCGTCTTATTGATAGTACAACAACTTATACAATTCTCAAGAGTAATAAATTTTTCTCTTGTTTGATAATGTGAGACATCGATGTTAGTATTATTTATAGTACTACAAATATATTTGAAGACTCTAAAAGAGCTACTATACTTCTACCAAGAAGTTGAATAGAAACTTATTAAGTTTCAATGATATTTGTCTGAATGGATATTATATTGAGACAAACAATGAAAAAGATATGAAATATCTTTATATCTCTATGATTGAGTTGAAAAAAAAAGTGTATTGGAGAAATTATCAACATTCTCTTATAGTTTGTACTACAAGTTTATTAGTACAATTTAAATGCATGTCATGGTAAACCAGAAGTTTACAAATCAAAATGATTGCCTTGTTTGACATGATCATTTATTATGATGCGAAAAAAAAAAGGTTGAAAAACTCATGTGAACACGTTTGAAGCGTGGTAGACCTATTGGTTCCAAAGATAAAAACTCTTGAATGAGAAAGGGGGCTAATATGCAAAATAACCTAATCGAAAAGGTTGAAATCCCAAAAGATTCATTTGACATAATTAATGGTTCGGTTCAAGAAGAACCTCAGGTACCTGAAATGGTTGAAAATGATGAGATCTCAATAAATTATGTCATGAATCATATAATATGGAACCAAAATAAAGTTAACATTGACGAAACTTTTACTTATAGCATAGCGATGAATGCTATGAATGACAATGAGGATCAATAAGCAATGATCATTGAAGATTGTCGGCAAAGAAAAGATTGGCCAAAATGAAAATATGCAAAGAAGCATAATTATATTTGTTTGTTAAACGAAAGGTTTTTGAACATATAGTTCGCACACCTGAAGTTATGAAACCCGTTGGGTACATATGAATTTTTACGCAAAAATCAAATTAAGAATGATGAAATTGTTAGATACAAAGCACAATTGGTTGCTCAAGGTTGTTCACAAAACCTTGTATTGATTTGTGAAAAAACATATTCACTAGTATTGGATGCAACAACATTGCAATATTCGATTATCCTAGTTGCACAACAAGGTTTGCATTTACATCTAATGGATGATGTTACAACCTATTCGTACGATTCTTTTGAGAATCATATTTATATGAAAATCCCTTAAGGATTTTATTTGTCCAACAAGACAAATTCTTAAGAGGGTTATTCAATAAAATTGAACATGCTCTTTTATTGATTAAAGAAATCAAGACGTGTGTGGCATAACCGTCTTATTGAGTACTTATTAAAAGAAGGATATAAAAAATGATCCTATTTGGTCTTGTATTTATATGAAAAGATCCAAATAATGAATTTGCCATAATTATTGTTTATGTAGATGACATAAACGTCGTTGAAACTACTAATAAGCTCACAAGGCAATTGAAAGAATTTGAGATGAATGATCTTTGAAGGGCAAAATCTTGTTTGAAATTAGAAATTGAGTATTTAAATAAAAATATTTTTATACGTCAAGAGGCTTATATGATTAAGGTGCTTAAAATGTTCTAAATGGACAAGTCATGTTCATTATGCACTCCAATAGTTGTGAGGTCGTTAGATGTTGATAAAGACTCTTCTTAGACCTCAAGAAAATGATGAAAATATTTTTGGTCTAGAAGCACCATATCTTAGTGTCATAGAAACACTAATGTATCTTGCGAATTATACTCGATCTAATATTGCATTTGCTATAAATTTGTTAAGCAAGATATAGTTCTTCAACTACAAGAAGAAAATGGTTTAGAGTAAAACATATACTTCGTTACTTTAAGGGTACTACGAATATATTCCATCCAAATGATTCAAATTCAGACCAATGGGTTATGGATATGCATGTTATTTTACATATTCTTACAATGTCACAATGGTTGATCACAAACAAGATGTTTGTTCAAATGTGGTAGCACAATGGTTTCATTAAGGTATATGAAACGAACGATAGTAGCAACATCGTCTAATCATACAAAATTACGAGGAAAGTTGTGAATATGTTTGGTTAAGGTTTATAATTTAACATGTGCAAGAAACTTGTGACTATCCCCGAGAAAGATGGAATCAACAACCATATATGAAGATAATAGTATATTGTTCAATTGAAAGGATGATATAGATATCCAAAAATTCGTTCATCTGAAAATATGACAAGTCTATTTGTAAAGTTTTTGCCAAGAAAAACTTTTGAGCAAATGACTCACAAATTCGGACTCTGTCACCTTAATGATGTAAGTTTACATGAGGGGGAGAAATAGAATATGTGATAAACAATATTGTATTAAAGAATACAGAATGTTGTACTCTTTTTCCTTCACTAGGTTTTTTTATCCCAAAGGGTTTTTCCTAGTAAGGTTTTAATGAGACACATTCTTTATCAATGGACACTCAAGGTGGAGTGTTATGAATTAATGATTGTCCATTGATTTGATACATTTACTCATATGATTCATTACTCTTTATGGTAGATATTTGTATTAACTAAGTTGATTTGTTTCCTTTATGGATTACATATTGTATCTATAAATAGGACTCTTCCTATCAATAATAAGATACATATGAGTTGCTCCCTATTCTCTCATTCTCTATTCTCTCTTGTTATTCTCTCCTCTATTATCTCTCGTCATTCTCTATGTTATTCACTTTATTTCATAACAAAAACTATGTTTTAAAATTTTTAAGCAATAATTCTGATACAAAATAATTAATTTTTAGATAATTAATTTTTTTTATCTTATTATCTTTATGTATTTATAATTAATAATTTTAGGTATTAAAATATTGTTTGTTTCTTGAGATTTGGTTAAGCTAACATGATGTGGCAAAAGGTTATCGAGAAGTCAAAGGAGAAAATTCAATGAAGTCTCAAATTGATACTTTAATTGTTTTTTTTTAGCTTTTTAAACGTTTATATCATTCTTTGTTTGTTCTTCTGTTCATTTAAATTTTTTATGTTTAATTATATTTTAATTTTTAACAATATTAAAATATAATTATTTTATCATTGAATTATTTTTTAACTTTTATTTGTCAATATTAAATAAAATATTAAGCTCAACTGCAATACTTATGGGTATTTTTGTTCTTTAAATAAAATAAAATTGTATTAATGGTTATCATGTCAGATTTTATGATTTTATTTAATATTACAATTAAGAATGAACTTTTACAAAATTTGATGCATATTAATTATCCTTAACCAGTGTCCTAAAGACAATGGTTAGCAAGACCCAAAAAAGAAATATACAAAAAGTTTTTTTTTAATAAACATTTTTAATATTTCTAATAAAAAATATATAAATTCAAAAAATTTGATGATTTATAAATATATAATATGTTATAAAATATAATACTATTTAATAACATTGTAAATATAAAATATCATAATAATAATAATAATAATAATAATAATAATAATAATAATTAGAATATAAGTTAAAAAAATTATAATTTTTTTAAGCTTTTAAATATAGGAAAACAATTAACCATTTCAACTTCAATCTTATTCCAAAATTAAGATCCATGTATTGTCAAGATTGAAATTTGAAATATATATATATATATATTAACAATATTTTTTAAATTCAAAATTTCAAAAAAGCTATAAAAATTTGAATTTGAATTTAAAAATAATTGTAAAAAAAAGTAAAGGCTCTTTTAATGGATTGTTTTAATATATATAAACACCTTTAAGATATTCTTAACCTATGAAAATAGTTTGTGTTTAAGATACAAACAAAATCTGAAAATTGATAAATTAAAATATTTTAATGAAAATACATTAATATAATTAAAAAATAATAAAAATTAAATGTATGATATAAAATAATAAATAAGAAATATAGTATTTCAAAATAAAATCTTGAAAATTCAAAAACTTTGATGGTTCTTAATAATATAATAATATGTTATAATAATAATAATAATAATAATATAGTAACATTAGCCCTAATATAGTAATAATAATAATTAAAATATGGTGTAAAATAATAAATAAATAATAAATAAGTTAAAAATAAATTAAATATTAAAAAGTCGTATCCTTTTCAATTTATTTAATGTAATTGTATTTTCAATCAAAGTTAATTATTAAGCTAATTATACTATTTACCATTTGTTATTTTAAAACAAAGTTTATAAATGAAAGTTTGAAATATAGATTTGTGCTAAAACATAACAACTGTATTATGTGAGTTCATTAGAGGAGTCTATTCTACTATTTATATTATTTTTTTTTGCACCATTTTACATTTTCAAAGAAACTAATAATATTAATATTAATATTGAATGTTTATTAAATTTTCTCACAAATTTAAATTTTAATATTAATATTAATATTTTATTATTATAAATTCATTTTTAAAATAAAAATGAATAAATATTAAAATTTTTATTAATAATATATGGTTCAATGTTTATATATGAAACAAATTTCCATAAATTATCACGTAAAAAAATATTATTATACAATACGTAGTTTTAGACTTCCATATGGGATGAAGTTTTTTAGTGTCCTTTATATTTGTCTAGAATAGGCTTCATTAGCATTGTAATGTTTGGTTAAAAACTTTTATAAATTGTACTTGGGTGATGTATTTTATAAATTATAAATTATATATTTCTATACTAAAGTCATTTTTTTATAAGCTTAAACCTTGGGTGATGTATTTTATAAATTATAAATTTTCATATTAAATTCATTTTTTTTATAAGCTTAAATGGGGATAGAGTGCAAAAGAATGAATGAATGAGTGCAAAAGAAGGTTAAATACATTTTTTTCCCTCAACTTTCAGTAAAATTTGTAACTAGTCTTTTTTTGAAACGTTTGACCAATTTAGTCATTCATTTTTATAAATGTGTGAATTTAGTATTTCTAACTAAATTTTGTTAAGTTTATTTAACATTTCAAACACATTTCTATGATAATATTTGAGTTAACATTGAAGCGAAAATGTATCAAACGGTATAAATAATTCATATACTATCATGAGATACGTTTAGAACGCGAAATTTTTTTAGAAAGTGAGAAATTTCTTGTAGTATACAAAATAAATCTGAAAGTTTGAATTTAAAATCTGAAATTGTAAAAGACGGTAAACAAAATTAAATTTAACATTTAAAATATAAAACATATTAAAGTCTTTTTAATAAATATTTTTAATGTTTCTGATAAAAATTATAGAAATTTCAAAGTTCAAAAAATTTCATCATACGAATAATAATTATTATAAAATATAATAATATTTAATACCAATGTAATTATAAAATAACATAACAATATTAACATAACAATAAAAATTAAAATATAATGTAAAAAATAAAAATTATAAATGTTTTAAACTTTTATAGACAAGAAAATACTTACCATTTCAATTTCAATATTATTTCAAGATTAAGATTCATATGGTAAAATTTGAAATTTGAAATATGAAATACATATAAGTAATAATGTTTGAATTTTAAATATGAAATTTCAATAAGTTATAAAAATATCTACTTAAGTTTGAATTTAAAATTGAAAATAAAAAAAATGTAAAAGAGTTAACTCTTTTCAATGAATTATTTTAATATATCTAATGACAATACATGAATAATTACAATTAAAAATAACAAAATTAAATATATGCTATAAAACAATAAATAAATAATATAGTATTTGAGAGAAAAATCTTAAAAATAAAGAATTCAAAAGCTTTAATGGTTGTTAATAATATAATAATATATTATAATTCATAATAATATTCAAAAATAAATAATAACATATTAGCACTAATATAGTAATATATTATAATTCATAATAAATAGATAATTGAATAATGACATCATTGCTAGATTCAAAATAAATATTTAATGTATTTAATGCAATTGTATTTTTAACCAAATGAACTTATTAAGTTATTTATACAATTAACAGTTCCTTATTTTATAGCAAAATTTATAAATAAGAGTTTGAAATATGAATTTATGCTAAAATATGACAACTCTACCACTAGACAAATTTACTTTTTATATATTTTTTTCATGGTCTATCATTTGTACTTTTAAATTGTTTAATATTTATATTTTTGTGCACAGACTAACATTTGTATTTTCAGAAGAATTAATAATATTAATATTAAACTTGAATGTTGATTAACTTCTTTCACAATTTTTAATAATAATATTAATATTAAAAGTTTATTGATATAAATTTATTTTTAAAATAGAAAGGAATTAATATTAAAATGTTCAAAATATTAATAATATGTAGTTAAATATTCACACTTGAAACAAACTAATGTAGAGATGACATAAAAAATATTAATGTTAATAAATAATTTTTAAAATAATATTTGTACTTATTTATATTAATATTAATATTTAAATTGAATTAGATAGAGACCTCTGTTACAAATTTGAATAACTTCTCTTACAGTTAAATCCACATTACGATACATTTCAATACACTTTTCCTTTTCCTATGTATTAATTGGATAAACACGCATTCTTTTATTTTTCTTTCTTATTAATAATATTATATTTTTCGTTTCTCGGTCTTTATGTTCATTGTAAACCATCTTCTTAAGTAAGTTCTTTTTTATTACTTTCTCCCTAAACATTTGGAAGTAAGTTTCTGCAAAGGATGCAATATGTTAAATTGTTTTATTACTTTTTCAGAGGTGCTAACTGACTTTTGAAACTTTAATTCATCAAAATTAAACCTTTTTTTATTGTTTTTGAACAACTGTCACGTATTTTTCACTTTTAAAAAAACTTAAACATTAATTTAAAAAAGAATTTTGATAATGTATACATAAGTGTATTATTACAAAGCGAAAATTATAAATTCTTAAAACATTTAAATATATAAAAATCACTAACGATTTTAATTTCAATATTTATTTTCTAATAAAAATACATATTGTTAAATTTGAAATTTAAAATAAATGATAATAAAATTTGAATTTGAAATTCAAAATCGTAAAAAACTATAAAAATATGACAACTGTTATGAATTAATGGTCGTCCATTGATTTATACAATTACTCATATGATTGATAATCATATTATTCATTACTCTTTATGATGTAATATTTTGTATTTACTATTTGATTTTATATCCTTTCTGGGTTACCATATTGTACCTATAAATAGGACTCGTCCTATCAGTAATTAGACACACATAAAAACAGAAGTTGCTCCCTACTCTCTCATTCTCTATTCTTCCTCTCCTTTGTCTCTCTTATTACCTTTATTTTATAACACGTTATCAGCACGAGGGTTATCCAACTGAGCGTGAAGGCATATTTTTTTTTTTCTCCCTAAGAACAACGCTCTATATTCCTTAACCGAGGTTCTTTCTAATCTTTTTCTCATTCACAAACTTTATCTCATTTTCTTTTTTTTGTGTAATGATAATTGTTTGATTTATTTTTCTCTGTCATATTATTATTATTATTATTATTATTATTTGATTTTAATAATTTCATACATGAAATTTGATTATATTAATATTTTATGTGCTAGTTTTAAACACGCGAAACGTTGCAAAATTCTCTGTCATAATATTTTTATTATGACGATGATTATTATTAATATTATTATTTTGATGATGATGATTATTATTAATATTATTATTTTATGTGTTAGTTTTAAACACGCGAAACGTTGCAAAATTTGGATTTGTGACCCTTGATATTGTAAGGAAGAATTCCTTATATTGGATTTTAAATGTTGAAATATATTTAGATGCAATGGATATTGGGATACCATTAAATAAAGAAATAAAGCAACTAATTTGCTCATAACAAAAATATTGTGAAAAGAGACTTCACAAATATTGTGAATTTATTTCATGCCTATGCATGGCTGGCTGGACAAAGCAATAAAGCTTTTGATGAAAAATCATGAGATCCGCCTAATCTGCTCCATTCCCAGAAGTGAATGGAGCAATCAATATTATGAATTGATTTCATGCCTTCTTGTGGCTGAACAAAATAATGAGCTCTTGATGAAAAATCATGAGGCCCGACCAACTGGTTCTGCTCCATTCCCAGAAGTGAATGCAGCAACATCTGATCCATATAATCATGGACGAGGTCAAGACCATAATAATAATCGTGGTCGTAATTTTGGCCGTGGTCGTAGCCATGGTCGTGGTCGTGGTCGTGCTATTAATCATGGTCGTGGACATGGTTATAAAGGAAATTTTCAAAGAGAAACTTCATCAACAGAAGTGGAACAAGAATGCGAAAAAGGAAAAAGAAAGGGGTGAAAATAATGGCAAAAAGGCTGAAAATATATGTTACCGTTGTGGTAGTAAAGGTCATTGGACCCGTGCCTGTTATACACCAAAGCATCTTGTTGAACTCTACCAAGAATCACTTAAAAAGAAGAATGTAGAAACACACTTTGCTTATGAAGATGGTGATTCTGATTATGGTCATATGGATACTACTCATCTTGATATTGGTGATTTCTTTTCTAAACCCGATGGAAGCATTGATCACCTTATTGGTGATGGGAGTGTTAGAAAATAGTTTTATTTTATGATTAATTTTTAAGACAATGTTTTATATTTAATTCATGTTGCTTTTATATGTACAAGTTTTTATGTTTTTATGAATAAAATCCTCTATTTTATTTTATTTTTTTTCTTTCTCTCCTCTTACAAAGTAATCTCTAATATTGATATTTATGTTTATATGAAGAATGAATATTGGCATTAACACCAATGATGAGGATCTGTGCCTTGCTGATAGTGCAACAACTCATACAATTCTCAAGAGTAATAAATTTTTCTCTACTTTGGTAATGCGAGAAGTCAATGTTAGTACTATTTCTGGTACTACAAATATAATTGAAGGCTCTGGAAGAGCTACAGTACTTCTGCCAAGAGGTACAAGATTGCATATTAAAAATGCATTTTATTCTCCTAAGTTCAATAGAAACTTATTAAGTTTCAAGGATATTCGTCTAAATGGATATCATATTGAGACAAATAATGAAGGAGATGTTGAATATCTTTATATCACTCAAATTGAGTCAAATAAAAAATGTGTATTGGAGAAATTATCAGCCTTCTCTTATGGCTTGTACTACACATATATTAATGCGATTGAGACGCATGTTATTGTAAGCCAGAAGCTTACAAATAAGAATGAATTTCTTGTTTGGCATGATCGGTTGGGTCATCCTGGATATATCATGATGCGAAAAATAGCTGAAAACTCATGTGGACATCCACTTAAAAGTCAAAAGCTTCTTCAGTCCAATGATTTCTCATGTACTGCATGTTCGCAGGGAAAATTGATAATAAGACCATCACCAGAAAAAATTAGAAATGAGTCAATCTCATTTTTAGAACGAATACAAGGTGATATTTGTGGTCCAATACACCCACCATGTGGATCATTTAGATATTTCATGGTATTAATTGATGCGTCCACTAGATGGTCACATATTTGTTTACTATCAACTCGAAATCAAGCATTTGCTAAGTTATTAGCACAATTGATCAAGTTAAGAGCCCACTTCCCAGATTATCCAATTAAGAAAATTCGTCTTGATAATGCTGGTGAATTTACATCTCATGCTTTTAATGAGTATTGTATGTCAATTGGAATTGAAGTTGAACATCCAGTAGCACATGTTCATACTCAAAATGGACTTGCAGAATCATTGATAAAACGTCTAAAATTGATTGCACGACCTTTACTTATGAAAGCTAATCTTCCAATGACTACTTGGGGATATGCAATTCTGCATGCTGCAGTATTGATTCGCATCAGACCAACAAGTTATCACAAATACTCTCCTTTACAGTTGGTTTTTGGTCAACAACCAAATATTTCTCATTTAAGAATTTTTGGGTGTGCTGTATATGTCCCAATTTCCCCACCAAAAAGGACTATGATGGGTCCTCAAAGACGTTTGGGAATATATGTTGGATATGATTCTCCATCGATAATAAAATATCTTGAACCATCAACAGGTGACTTATTTACAGCTCGATTTGCTGATAGTCATTTTGATGAATCAATTTTTCCAACGTTAGGGGGAGAAAGAAAGAAACTGGAAAAAGATATTGGTTGGAATGAATTATCATTATCTCATCTTGATCCTCGTACAAAAGAGTGTGAACTAGAAGTTCAACGGATAATTCATTTACAAAAATTGGCCAACCAATTACCAGATGCTTTTACTGACACAAAAAGGGTAACTAAGTCGCATATACCCGCTGCTAATACTCCAATCAGAATTGATATTCCTGTTGGACAATCTAATATAGCAAATGAATCTCAAACACGCCTAAAGCGTGGTAGGCCTTTGGGTTCCAAAGATAAAAATCCTCGTGTGAGAAAAAGGGAAAAAAGGCAAGATGGCCTAATCGAGGGGGTAAAAGTCCCAAAAGATTCTTTTGACATAATCAATGATTCGGTTCCAGAAGAACCTCAGGTACCTGAAATTGTTGAAAATGATGAGATCTCAATAAATTATGTCATGAATCATAAAATATGGAATCGAAATAAAGTCAATATTGACGAGGTTTTTGCATATAATGTAGCAAAGGATGTCATAAGTGACAATGATGATCAAGAACCAATGACAATTGAAGATTGTCGGCAAAGAAATGATTGGCCAAAATGGAAAGATGCAATCCAAGCAGAATTAGATTCGCTTGCTAAACGAAAGGTTTTTGGACCTGTAGTTCGCACACCTGAGGGTGTAAAACCTATTGGGTACAGATGGGTTTTTGTACAAAAACGAAATGAGAATGGTGAAATTGTTAGATACAAAGCACGGTTAGTTGCTCAAGGTTTTTCACAAAGACCTGGTATTGATTTTGAGGAGACATATTCTCCAGTATTGGATGCAACAACATTTAGATATTTAATTAGCCTTGTTGCACAAGAAGGTTTGAATCTGCACCTCATGGATGTTGTTACAGCCTATTTGTATGGCTCTTTGGAAAATGATATTTATATGAAACTCCCTGAAGGATTTAATGTGCCCAACAAAGCAAATTCTAAAAAGGATTATTCAATAAAATTGAATAAGTCCCTTTATGGATTGAAACAATCAGGACGTATGTGGTATAACCGTCTAAGTGAGTACTTATTAAAGGAAGGGTATAAAAATGACCCTATTTGTCCTTGTATTTATATGAAAAGATCCGAGAATGAATTTGCCATAATTGCTGTTTATGTAGATGACATAAACATAGTTGGAACTCCTAATGAGCTCACAAAGGCAATTGATTGTTTAAAGAAAGAATTTGAGATGAAGGATCTTGGAAG
The DNA here is from genome assembly GCF_037176805.1 of Vigna unguiculata. Lineage (NCBI taxonomy): Eukaryota > Viridiplantae > Streptophyta > Magnoliopsida > Fabales > Fabaceae > Vigna > Vigna unguiculata. Next base: position 9,863,451 of record NC_140800.1, read on the forward strand.
GACAAAGTTTTGTTTGGGATTACAAATTGAGTATTTAAACAAAGGTGTTCTTGTACATCAAGAAGCTTATATAACGAAAGTGCTTAAAAAGTTCTATATGGACAAATCACATTCACTATGCACTCCAATGGTGGTGAGGTCATTAGATGTTGATAAAGACCCTTTTAGACCTCAAGAAAAAGATGAAGAACTACTTGGTCCTGAAGTACCATATCTTAGTGCTATAGGAGCACTAATGTATCTTGCTAATTATACTCGACCCGATATAGCATTTGCTGTAAATTTGTTAGCAAGATATAGTTCTTCACCTACAAGAAGACATTGGAATGGAGTAAAACAAATACTCCGTTACCTTAAAGGCACTATGAATATGGGCTTGTTTTACCCAAATGATTCAAAATTAGATCTAATGGGTTATGCAGATGCAGGTTATTTATCAGATCCTCATAATGGTCGATCACAAACAGGATATTTGTTCACATGTGGTGGCACAGCGATTTCATGGCGATCTGTGAAACAAACAATAACAGCAACATCGTCAAATCATGCAGAAATTTTAGCATTACATGAGGCAAGTCGTGAATGCGTTTGGTTAAGGTCTATAATTCAACATGTGCGACAAACTTGTGGTTTATCCTTGGGAAAAATGAAACCAACAACGATATATGAAGACAATAGTGCATGCATTGCTCAATTGAAAGAAGGATATATTAAAGGAGACAGAACAAAACATATTCTTCCAAAATTCTTTTTCACTCATGATCTTCAAAGAAATGGTGATGTAGAGATCCAAAAGATTCGCTCATGTGAAAATCTAGCAGATTTATTTACAAAGTCTTTGCCAAGGAGAACTTTTGAGCAATTGGTTCATAGGATTGGACTCCGCCATCTTAATGATGTAAGTTTACATGAGGGGGAGAAATTAGAAGATGCAAAGAACAATATTATATAGAATGATGTACTCTTTTTCCTTCACTAGGTTTTTATCCCAAAGGGTTTTTCCTAGTAAGGTTTTAACGAGGCACATTCTTTTATCAATGGACACCCAAGGGGGAGTGTTATGAATTAATGGTCGTCCATTGATTTATACAATTACTCATATGATTGATAATCATATTATTCATTACTCTTTATGATGTAATATTTTGTATTTACTATTTGATTTTATATCCTTTCTGGGTTACCATATTGTACCTATAAATAGGACTCGTCCTATCAGTAATTAGACACACATAAAAACAGAAGTTGCTCCCTACTCTCTCATTCTCTATTCTTCCTCTCCTTTGTCTCTCTTATTACCTTTATTTTATAACAACAACAAAATTTTAATTTGAAATTCAAAGTCAAAACAAAAATAAAATTCAAACTTTGCCAAATAAATAAAAAATAGATCTAATTTAATATATAAATATGATACTTATAGTTATAAAAATTTATTATCTTATTAAAATGATTTATTTTGTATTAGATTATATATAAAATCAAATATGACCATAAATAAATAGTATATATATATATATATATATATATATATATATATAATTTTCTATTTAAATTATAGATATTCCGATTGATTTTTGTCTATTTATTTTATTTTTTAAATATTATTATAGAATCACTTTTTTATTATTAAATAGAGAAAAAAAGAGATAAGTTATATCTTTATAATGATTTTAAAAATTAAGTTACAATTTGAAATTTAAATTATACAAAATAGTAATGATTTTTTTAATTAACATTTATATTGTTAACAGTGCAGAAAATTTAAAATTTAAAACATATGGTAACAAATTTAAAATTTAAAATTTAAAATAGCAAAAATTGGAAAAAAATGATATGAAAGATTAAATTTAAAATTCAGCATCTAAAAATATTGTAAAACATTAAAGCTTTTTTAATGAATTTTTAAATATTTTTGAACAATTTTCACATATTTTTGAAATTTCACAAAAGTTTAAACAAAAATTTAAAAAATAATTTTTATGATATAGATATCAATGTATTATTATAAAATAAAAAATATAAATTTTTAAAACTTTTAAAGATATAAAAATCGCTAATGAAGTTTGAATTAAGTTACATATTACAAAATTTGAAATTCAAAATATGAATTAATAAAGTTTGAATTTGAAATTCGAAACATTAAAAAAAACAATAAAAATATGGTAAGAAAATTTAAATTTGAAATTCAAAATAAATAAAAAAAAACTATGGAAGAATTACTCCAATAGATGAGTCCACTAGATATCTAACTTTTTTTGTAGAGTATACTCTGTTAAAAACAGATCTGTCTAATTATCTTAACCACAAAGGAATCTGAATTGATTAATAGACTTTTATCTGATTTAAGATGAATCTTGAATAAATCTTTAGGTTTTAAAGGTCAATTAATCAATTTCACAGTTCTGGGTTAATGGACTGTTTTAACTCAATCAAGAAAGATTATGAGAGAAGAGAAAGAAACAAAACATAACAATTTATACTGGTTCGATTCAAGATGAATCTACATTCAGTCTTCTCCTAAGTAACTCACTTAGAAGGATTTCACTAACACAAATAGGATCCAAGAATTACAAGCACACACCTATATAATTCTAGACCCTAAATCCCAAGAACTTGATTTGCCAATCAAGAACTCCCCCTAGGGGCAATGCATCCACGCAATTGCAATATTAGTTTAAATTAGTAGTGCAGAAATTTATGGAAGTATAGAGCAAATAGAAACCAAGACCAATGGGATGGATAAACAGATCCAACAGCAGGAATATCAAAGTGCATACAGGCAGTTAAGGATTACAATACTAGCAGATGACTAATCTAATGAATTATGTAGTGTTCAGAAACAAATTAGCCATAGCAGAAAAAACGATAATCCATTAGAGAATTACCTAATGGATTAATTTATGCAGAAATATGAAAAAATGCACATTTTACTTCCTTTTTAGTGAACAAACATGCGGTAAATTTAAAATATAGGAGTACTTCAACCAACAATTATACTTGATCACAATAGAAGAGGAACTTTTCACCTTGGCAATGCCTAAAATTTGACCTTTGTTATTATCACCTCTTGTAACATGACCATCAATTGGCTTTGTAAGATATCCTGCAGAAGTTCTTCACATCTCCTTTCATGTGTCTTGAGCATCCATTATATAGAAGCTACATTATTTTCCTTGCATCAAGACACACCTGAAACAAAGATTAAAGAGAAGATGCAGGTACCCAATTGAACTTAAGTCCTTTCATGTTAGTGGTTTGAGGTGTTCCTTTAGGTACCCATTTGTACTCTCCTTTAGGAACCCCACAATTTTTAAAATAGCAGGAATTTGATGCATGACCAAGTTCAGAACAGTAGGAGCAAATGACAGATGTTGGTTTACTCATATTTAGAAAATTTATGGTGCCTAATGGATTAGATTTGCTACTGTAACCTATTCCCTCTTTATTAAGCACACTCCTTTGAGATCCTAACACTGCATCAAGGTTTGATCTTCCTAAAGTGAATTTTAAGAGAGTTTTCATTAGGTAATCCATCTTTTCTAGCTGTCCTGGGCATTTTTCACATTGGGGAGAGCCTATGTCATCTTTGGACCTAGAGTGTTTCTTAGATTTCTCTAGTTTTTCAAAACTTGTTATCATATTTTCATTTTCCTCTTCTAGTTGCTTTACTCTACCTTCAAGCCATTTAATTTCTCCTCTACGCTTATTATTTGACTTTTGTAATTTTGTGGCTTCCTTATGCAATTCATTAAAAGCATCAAGTAATTCATAATAGTTATTTTCATCATCATTAGAGTTGAAACTACTCACATTGCTCTTAGAAGAGCCTATTCCAGCCATAAGACAGAGGTTGGTCTCTTCCTCAATGCTTCCATCAGATTCACTAGATGAGTTGAAGTCACTGTTGTAAGCTTTCCTTTTCTTCTTGTGCTTGTCTTCACCTTTCTCTTCTAGTTTTTGCTTCAGCTTGAGGACAAGGCATTCAGGTTTGATGTGTCCCATTTTTCCACACTCATAGCAGGTTGGAACATGTTTTTCTTGCTTCCTAGAGGATCTTTTAATTTCTACAGAATTACTGTTAGTTTTGTTCTTATACTTTAGAAATTTTGAGAACCCCTTTACCATTAGTCTCAAAGCTTCACTATCAAAGTTATAATCATCATTAGAGTCATCTGCAGATTCTGCTTTCTTCATTTGTGTTGCAGATTTTACAGCACTCTTCAAGGCTATTGTGTACCTCTTTTCTCCATCCTCTTCTTCCTTGAGTCTTCCAAGCTCTAGTTCATGTTCCCTTAGTTTCCCAAAGAGTGTGGCTATGTTCATGGTAATGAGATCTCTGGATTCTGAAATTGCAGTGACTTTGGGCTGCCATGTCCTATTTAAGCTCTTCAAAATTTTTATATTGAGTTCCTCTTTGTCAAAAGTCTTGCCAAGAGCTAGGAGGTGATTTACTATATGTGTAAATCTTTTCTGCACATCACAAATGCTTTCTCCAGACTTCATCCTGAACATCTCATACTCTTGAATGAGAGTGTTCTTCCTTGCCCTTTTAACTTCATTCGTGCCCTCATGAGTTACTTCCAAGACATCCCACATTTCTTTGGCTGATTCACACACGGATACCCTGTAAAATTCATCCAAAGTTAGTGCATAAGATATAATATTTTTGGCTCTAACATCATAGTGTGCCCTCTTATTTTCATCAAGAGTCCAATGTGAGAACTCTTTAAGAACAGTTTTTCCTTCCACTATCTTAATTGGTTTAAAAGGTCCATTCACCATAGCATCCCATACCCCTTTGTCCACTGATTCAAGAAAAAATTTCATTCTAATTTTCCAAAAAGGGTAGTTTTCACCAGCAAATAGAGGTGGCCTGTTGATGGATGCCCCTTCAGCAAATGTTTGAGATGTATTAGACATATCAGGATCTTTCTAATCGATTATCGTGCGATTAACCAGCTCTGGTGCCAATTGTTAAAAATAGATCTGTCTAATTATCTTAACCACAAAGGGATATGAATTGATTAATAGGCTTTTATCTGAATTAAGATGAATCTTGAATAAATATTTAGGTTTTAAAGCTCAATTAATCAATTTCACAGTTCTGGGTTAATGGATTGTTTTAACTCAATCAAGAAAGATTATGAGAGAAGAGAAAGAAACAAAACATAACAATTTATACTGGTTCAATTCAAGATGAATCTACATCCAGTCTTATCCTAAGTAACTCACTTAGGAGGATTCCACTAACACAGATAGGATCCAAGAATTACAAGCACACCTATATAATTCTAGACCCTAAATCCCAAGAACTTGATTTGCCAATCAAGAACTCCCCCTAGGGGCAATGCATCCACGCAATTGCACCTAGGCCTACACTTCACACACTGAAGCACTATAATCAGAAATACAATAAACAGAATCAAGAAACAAATACACCTATGTTGTGCAGATTTGACAATATGCTCCTTGATTCAAGCAAGACCCATCATGGTAGAATCAACTCTCAATCTTCTTGGATTTGCACTTGAATGATCTTCCAGAATGTTCAATGACTCTTAGAAGGCTCTCTCTCAGAAGGAAAACTGTGTGATTTTCAATTTTCTCCAGACCCCAAAACAAATTTTAAAACCAGCTTTTATACAGAGTTTTCTGTTGTTGTTTAATTGATTAACAGTTTACCTAATCGATTTTCGTGAGCATATTTTCACTTCCTTAGTGCCATACTCACAACTAATCTATTAGTTAAACAGCTAGCCATTCATGTTTGCACCAGCAAGAGTGTAATGGTCCAATGTAGCTCAAAGCAGGCCTAACATACAACTGATAAAGATAAACTACTAGCCTAATACATGACCTAACTAGACCAAGTCTATGTTCTACCCTAATCCAGCAGACATCATCAAAACCATGCTTCATTCATAGGTGAATTAACTCCCCCTACCAACATACTCTTTATATTTTTTTTGCATGGTCTACATTTTGTAATTTTTTGATCATTTACTATTTATATTTTGTTTACATCGTCTGTAACATCCCGTTTAATATATAAACTTAATTAAATGAAATATCACATACAATATAATATAAAGAGCAATGCCATGGAGTTTAAGCGTCAAGCATTACAATTATCCATGAATATACTAGAAGAAAAACTAGGCACACCAAGATGTTATGAACAGAATTAAAAGGTTCAACAAATGTCCAAAAACTTGCTCGTAAGCAAGGGATTACAAAACAATAAAAACTCTTCAAACATGGGCTCAATAGTGAGCCTAACACCAATCCCTGCCCAACTAAGCTGCAACATTTCCTCCGTCACTACGATCACCAGGAGTTTTCATATCTACTCACACCAAGGGATTTGGTGATCATTGCAAAAAGGAAAACCACACAAGAAGACAAACACAAGCAAGAAGGGTAAGCTAGAGTAAAAAGGTTTTATCATACAATTAAGCATACAATTTAAAAGTCAAGAACATATAAAATCAATCAAGCATGTGATAGTAAACAACAAGACTCTGAGACCCAATTTATCCAGATACATATAATCCGTTAGATTCACTGGATGCTTGCACTTGTGGTGGCCTCTACTGCTTTGCAAAGCCATTGCCAATGGGTTTCACCCTATCACGCACAAGGTTAGCCTTCAAACATCTAAGGTCATTATCCTACCAAAGACTAGGGCCTCCTGCTACTCTCACCACTTGAGTCAGTCCGCTCTACGTGAGACTAACTGACTCTTTAGAGTTTCAGGATGCAATCCTTACTTGAATCCTTACCTAATTATATACACTAAGACACCACCACAAAACCTTACTAAGAGGTTCGTAAAATTACGTCCATCACATAAGGCACCACCATGAGATCTCACCAAGAGGTTCATGAAATTACGTCCATCACATACGACACCACCATGAGGTCTCACCAAGAGGTTCATGAAATTACGTCCAACCCATACCATAGCCATGTCTCACCAACCAACCATAGATTTATCATGTATACCAATCTCATGCCAATAAACAACCAACAACCCAATCATGTTTCATACGCATATTCATACCAAACTCATCAATTTCAGCCCATAAATCATTTAATACATGCATATTCACACACTTCATGCTTAAAATAGGGTAATCCAGTCAATCATGTGACCATCAACCAAAAATAGAGAAGAAAACAACACTTAAGCACGTTCCTGCACAGTTCTCGCTCAGGTTGGAAGCACTCGCTCAGGCGAGAGAGGTTCTCACGCTCAGGCGGGCTCCTTTCGCATGGGCGAGAGCTCGAGTAGTGGAACAACGAGGTTTTCACATTTTCTCGCTTAGGCGAGACCTCCTCGCTTAAGCGAGATGAATTCTCGCTCAAAATGGGAGCTCGTCGCCTGAGCGACAATGCGAGCTAAAACCTGTGAGGGTTTTTGGTACTCTCGCTTAGGTGAGACTTGCTCGCTTGGGTGAGAATATCAGGTTTCTCCATTGTTCGCGCATACAAGCCAAGAAAAATAGTACAAGGTCACATCCAGTTCAATCTCATGCAAGCATAACGTCAATCAAGCATTTTAATAATGAAACAGAAGTCAAACAACAACATATTTCAAAAATGCGAAAAACCCTAACTTCCCTTACTTGGAAAACGCTAGCAAAACTGCACAAACACTCGAAAAGAGCACTACTAAACGTGGCAGCTTGCGGAACTAGAAAAACAACCAAGGAGAACGAAACTAAGATTCCAGCTGAGTTCCAAGTGGAAAATAGAGTTTCCAAACAGAATGGGAAACATAAAAGGAATAAGGGTCTAAAGTTCTACTTACTCGGGAGTAGAGTTCAATTACCTAACGGAGGAACTAGCTCAAACCCTAGCAAAGCTCTGAAAAGAGAGAAGAAGGAGGTTGAGTAAGGGGCTGTTTGTAAAGTGAATGCAGAATGAAGGGAAACAAGTGGCTCTAAGGGGTCTTGAGTATCCTATGGGCCGACCTTAGGTCCAACAGATAAGGCTAGACCCTTAAACATTAAGGACAGAAAAAAGTGGGCCTTACATCGTCTAACATTTGTATTTTCTTCAAAGAATATATTATTTACATTTATATGCACGGTCTATCATTATTTGTAGTTTTATATCGCCTACCATTCTCATTTTTTGTATCATCTAATTTTTTATATTTATTAGGTCTACTCAACAATTTTTATATTGTTCATCATTTTTATTATAAGGTAATCTACTATTATATTTTCCTACATTCTCTACTCAATAAATTATTTAAAATTAAATTTATTTCTTAATTTTAATTAACTCATTCTTAATATATTATTTAAAATAATTATATACAATATATTTTGTTAAAAAAATATAAAATAACTTAAATACATTTTTATGATAAAAATAATTAAAAAATAATTATTTAATTTTATAAAATAAAATATTTCTATTAAATTTAATTATCCTTTTATAATTTTAAATTAATTTAATAAATATATTCTAATTTTAAACTTTTAAAATTCCGTGTGCGTGCGTTGCACGGGTATAAATGCTAGTAAAGCATTCAATTCTAATAGCCCAAAACATGTAATTATACATAAAATTACTTATTTTAGTCAAAAATAATATAACGAAAATCTTATTTTCTTTAAAATTGTATTTACTTTTGCTGGTTTTAAAATGCTGTTTCAAACACCTATTCTTCTCTTCCATTTTAAGTCACTTTGAACTTGGTATTTCTATAAATACATTGGAAATGTCGTTATTAGTTACCATTCAGTTTTGTCTAACAATAGTACATTTGATTCAATTTACTTTAAACATGTTAAATCGATGACTAGTTGTAGATTTTGTACGTATTTTTATTCTCTCTCGTCGAAGTATAAGAATTTGAGAAATAAGTAAATTTTTCATATTTTAATTCAGTTGATTGAGAATTTAACGGCATTGGTTTAACTTGAATTCTCCCTTTGTAAAAGCAAAGAAGATTTTACTAAAACTTCTTTAATAATATTTTTACAAAATATTTGAACTTTTATCCAACACAACTAACGTTATTTTTTCTTTATGACAGAATGTGATATTTACTTTAAAGTTTGTAGTTCATGGTGTATGATATTGCTGGTAATATCACCAACGCAATTGTCCCATATATTCCGAGGTAATCATCAACATCACCTTTATATGTTAAATGTTGAATTAAATTTATAAACTTAAATTTGTATAATTTAATTAAACTTGATTTGAAATACTATTTTTTGATTAGAAATTGGATTTTTTTTTGTATGTACGAATTAATGGAAGAAGAGGTTACGATAAACTTTTGAGTTGCATGTGATTGTGTTGTTTTAGTACAAGTGAAGAGTCATAAGAACGATGACTATCAATAATTTAGGTCTTTAACATTCTATAATGCTTTCATAAAAAATTATTGAAGTAATCAATACGTAAACTTTACAAGGACTTTATAAGGAGAAGATGCATAGAGTATTGGAAGTCCCACATCGATTAGAAATAAGATAATTTCATAATATATGAGTGAGGTATAAAACTCATTTTACAAGTTGGTTTTGTGGGTTTAAGTTAGGCTTAAATCCCACTTCTACCATATTACCAAAGCCATTGTTTAAAAAAAGTCTATCCTATTAAGATTTAGCATGAAGACATGAAGTTATTATATGAGTTCATTCCAATTTTCAGGAAGTATTAAATTTAATTTTTTTTAAAGGGTTCTATTATTATTATTATTATTGCAAACAATTATTACAAATTAAGTATATACAAGTCACTCTTAGTTAATCATTCTTAATCTCTCATTATCGTCAAGAATTCTAAGTTTTTCTTTTTCGTTTTTGATTATAGGCTTAAATACCTTTTTGGTCCTCATTTTCGTAGTGTTTGTTGCGGATGATCCTCATTTTCATAGTGTTTGTTGCAGATGGTCCTCATTTTTACCGAATGTTTAAAATGGTTCTCATTTTCGCAATTCGTGTTTAATTTGGTCTTTTTCTGTGACACCGTTTAAATCAGTAACGAAACACTGTACAAGTGACACTGTTTGTATTACGTTGCATTAGGGTGTGTTGCGTGTACTATACAGGTGTGATAATTAGATATTTGGGGATAAATAGGTGAGCTAGGATTTTGGTAAGGAATGTTTGGGCAGTTGGTGAGTTTTGACAATCTTGTTCCTCCATTCCCAATCTTCTTCTCCATGCAATCCCATTATATAGGTATGTCACAATCCCAATCTTCTTCTTTTACCTCTGGTTGTAATCGTTGGAGGCAACCATGTTGTAGCAGTTCGTGCAATGTTGGTGGTTCAACGAGAAATGGATTAACTCCGATTTGTAGCTGCAAAAAGATGACAACTTTGAGGATGGCAAGAACTCCAAAGAATATTGGTAGAAAATTTTGGGGTTGTCCCAATTACAGGGTGAGATTAAGTGTACAATCTCTTTTCATTTTTGTGTTAATAATAAATTGGTTTTAGTTTTTGGTTTATTGATTTACAGAGTGGTGGTTCCAATAATGTGGGCTGCAACTTTTTCAATTGGTGGTGTGAAGAAGATGTTATGAAAGGGATGTCATCATCATGACATAAATGAGGCAGATTAATGATTTGGAGAAGTCATTGAAGGTTGCTGAGAAGAGGCTGCAATTAGTAATAAGGTTCACTTGTGTTGTTATTGTAATGGGGACCATTATCAACACCGACAATCGACAAACAAACCAACTAAAATAATATCCCACCGAACCCCACCTACATACACAAACTACACAAAATCATGGAAGTAATTTAGAAACCATGCAGAACATCACAACAATCCAAGCACAAACAAACCCCAAAATACAATTACGAAAACCCTAACCCACGAGCAAACACAACTCAGAAAACCCTAAACCCACTTACCTTGTTGATGATGATTAACTGGAAAATTGAAATGAATCGAACAAATGGAAAGTATTAGTTGCTTCCTCTGCAAATCTGAGCTCAAGAAAGTCGAAGATGAAGAAATCACCTCCAACAATGAAGAAAGCGACTGCAATCGAACTCAAGCCCTAATTGCACCGTTCAAAATACCTAATTACAAAATTTCCCCCAAATTGAAAAGTTAACGTTAATTACCACACCTGTACAGTACACGTAACACACTCCAATGCAATGTAATACAAATAATGCCACCTGTACAGTGGTTCGTTACTCATTTAAACGGCGTCACAAAAAAGGATCAAATAAAACACGAATTGCGAAAATGAGAACCATTTTAAACATTCGGTCAAAATGAGGACCATCCGTAACAAACACTACGAAAATGAGAAATGTTGCAGAAAATGTGAGCCACATAATTTCAATGCATAAACAATTTTTGGAAGTCTTTTGGTTGAGATCCTTTAAAACATATAAATTGGAAGAAACTTGTTAATATTGAAAGGATTAGTTGATGGTTTCTTTTACTAATCCTTGTCTCAAACCTCTCACGAGAAAAATAACAAGAAATATGGTATGTTCCTATATTTTTGTACATGTTTTAACTCGATGTTTTTGTGTATTTTGGTGCATAACTTACTATAAAAATAATTGTACCTATACTTTCACATAAAATTTCTTACACATAATTAAATGGTAATATATAGGTAATTTAATCAAGTTTTTTTTCTAGTGGGGTGTAAATGAATGTGGAGTACACGCTAATTGTTATATTCAAGAATTTATTTGTCTTAATAACCAACAATATCCCATGCTTATTTTGATTATCTTTTCGTTTTTTATTTATGGATTGAAGCATACAAATGCATAGCATATGCATGCTATATGAAGTATTGGTTCAATTCTCTCATTCACTATTTATACCCATATATTCTACAATTTCATTAATGGTGTGTTTGGATGGAGTATTTTGATGAAGTAATTATTTTTTTTAAGAATTTAGATTTTTTTGTAATGAAATGTTTTGTTTGGATAGAGAAATTAAAAAGCATTTAAAATGCAAGCATTTTTTGGAAGTATTTCAATTAGTTAAATTAGTAGAAATTCAAATATCCTCAAAATAGGTGGAATTTGAAATTCTTCTCACTCAACCTCACACTCTAGACTCTCAGACGACGAGCCAAACAAGTCGGGTGCGCTTGACGACCTAGACAAACTGAGCTGGCCCGACGATACAAACGGGTCGAGCGGGTCCGAAGACCCAAACGTACTAGGTAGGCCCGACAATAGAAATGGGTCGAACGGGCCCGACAACACAAACAAGTCGGCCAGGCTCGACGACACAAACGGGTAAGGCAGGCCCGATTACCCAAATGGCCAAACGGGCTCGATGACCCAAACGAATCTGGCAGGCTTGACGACCAAGACGGATCAGACGACCAAGATATATCGGGCAGGCCTGATGACCCTAAAAGGTCGGGTTGGCCCGACAACCCACAAAGGCTAGGTGGGCAGGACGACCTAGAAGCGTCACACGAGCTCGAAGACCTAGACATGTTAGGTAGACCCAACGACTCGTACAGGCCCGATCAGCCAGACAACCCAGACAGGCCCGACCGGCCTGACAACTCAAACGAGCCTGATCGACCCACTAACCCATTGACCGACTCAAAGACCTAGATAGGCCTATCGGCTCGACCAACTACACGGGCCTAACGACCTTGATAGCCTCGACCGACTTGACGACCTATATGGGTTCAAATGATCGGATGACCTAGGCAAGCCCGATTGCCTAACGACCTAAACGGGCTCGATGAGCTAGACAACTTAGACGAGCCTAACTATCCTGATGACCTGGACGGTACTGATCGACCCAACAACTCAAACTGGTCGAGTGGGCCTATTGAGACAAACAGGCCCAACAACCTAGATGGGTTTGGCGGGCCCAACAACCTAGATGGGTCTGGCGGGCCCAACAACCTAGTGAGGCCAAGTCTTACCAATGACTTGGACATATCAGGTTGGACTGGATAATCGAGTCGGCTTTGCCCATCTGGGTCGTGGAGATCGTTTCCAATTTTATCATGAATTCAAAACATTATTAAGCCTAAAATAAATAGGGTTAAAATAAAATTTTATCTCACAAGAAATTCAATTGTTTGATCCAAACAAGAAATTTAATTGTAAGGTATTTTAATTTCTTTGTCCAAACAAGTTATTTAGAAAATGAAGGAAATTTGAATACAAGCAATTCAAATACAATACATTTCAATTTCTCAACATTATTGAAATGTTTTATGCAAATATAAGGTAAAGTTTTTATTAACTTGAGTATTAAAGAATTTTCAACATATAGATCTTTCCTCGACCTCCATCAACAACTTAACAATAAACCATTAGAGCTATCAACTCTACTCTAATGTGTGTGTGTGATAATGACATATTTTGCAAGTACATGATAACTAGCTGTATCACATACTTCTTTTGATTATCTTTCCAACTTTTATTCAATGGTTCAAAAGCCTATAAATACAATTTCATTCACAAGGAGTATTCACTCAATTATCTCATTCATTATTATACTCATACATGCTCTACAATATCTTTAAAATTCTTAATGACTTAAATTGGATAATCTTCTTTAAGTAAATCTCTCCTCAACCTTCACCAAAAACTCGACAATCAACCATCTTAGCTAATAACCTGACTATTGAAAATCTATTTTAATATTGAAAGCATTACGTCCAAATTCGGAGAGAACATCATATTTGTAGAAATTTTCTTAATTTGCATTTATATTTTCTTACAATCAAAATCTGAATGAATATATTATAAAAAAATCATATTTACTCTAAAGCACATTATTGCATAAGTCACCATTTAATAAATATATACATATTTCATAAATATAAAAAACATATATGATAAAGCTTATTAATATATATATCATCGTGATATTTTTTTATTAAAAAATGTATTATTATTATTATTATTATAATATTATTCTTATTATTATTATATCAAAAATAGAATCACTAAAAATCGTTTAGTACAAAAAGAAAACAATTGTCATATTTGTATGTATACAAAGTTTTGCAATTTGTATTTACAACTATAGAAAATTTTGAAGAGATTTAATTGTGTGGATCATAGCTATATGGAAAAAGTCAAAACAACAACTAGAAATAGTACGAAGACACAAACTCGTGTACGTGTTGGTTAATAGACATGTTAGATTACAATTAATTCTCTATTTTAAGAACCATGATAATTATAACCATTACCAAAATAGAAATGACAAATATAAGAAAAAAAAAATGTGGTTGATGCAACATATATAACTCAACATTCCGATCTCTAAACACACACAATTACATCCAAATTTTCTTATACAAATTGAAAAGAAAATTATGAAGATCGTGATTCTCTTTAGCATAATTGTTGCTTGTGGTTTTGTTGAAAATGTTGTTTCAGACAACAATCAATTTCCTTATAGAACCATCATAAATTTTGGTGACTCTTTAAGTGATACAGGAAATTCTGCAACTAAGGAACCATTTGCTGCTAATAGTCCTTATGGTTCCACATATTTTAAACATCCTGCAGGGCGTCTGTCAGATGGAAGATTGATAATAGATTTTATAGGTATTTATACTCTCTTTTCTCTTCAAAATATGACTTCAATAAAAGTCATACACAATATATTTTACTACCAATCACACACATTCTTATTAACTTATGATCATTTTCATTTTAGTCAAAGCATATGGGTTACCAGTGTTGCCAGCCTATCTAAATTTAACTAAAGGGCAACATGTTAAGCAAGGAGTAAATTTTGCATATTCTGGTTCAACTGCAAACAATAAAAGCTTTTTTGATCAAAGAGGACTCGATGTACCCTTAGCTGCTTATTCATTGACTACTCAATTTGAGTGGTTTCAAAAGCTTAAGCCTTCCCTTTGTACAGGCAAAGAAGGTTTCATCATATCTCCTCTTTTCATAATGTTTCAACAACATTTTTGTTTTTTGTTTCTCCATATAATTACTCACAATGTTATTCCCTTTTATCACAGATTGTGCCACTTTCTTTAAAAACGCATTGGTTCTAGTTGGTGAGATTGGTGGGAATGACATTAATGCAATCATCCCACACAAAAATCTTACAGAAATTCGGGAGTTTGTTCCACATATTGTTCAAGAAATTTCCACTATGATTTCTGTATGTTGTATCAAATTTATCTTAAATTAATTACAATAGTTTAATTAAACTTCATTTGAAATGTGATTGATTAGAGTAACTTGACTTCGGTTTCTATTTCTGTTTTGCAGAAACTAATTGAAGAAGGAGCGGTTCAACTAGTGGTTCCAGGGAACTTTCCAATTGGGTGCAATAGTTATGTTTTGAATGAGGTGAATAGTAATAAAACAGAAGATTATGACGAATTTGGGTGTTTGAGAAATTACAATGCTGCCATCAAGTACTTTAATGACCAACTAAAAACAGCCATAGACGATTTGAGACACAAGAACACGCATGTTAACATAACATATTTTAATTATTATAGTGCAGCTAGACGCTTATATGAAACCCCAGAACAATATGGTAAGTTGTGCTTTGATTTTTCTTTTCTTTAGATGATTAATAAATAGTTTTACAAGGTTGTTGCTATAACTTTGCTATTAATTTATGTAATGCAGGCTTTAAGGGTAAACCTGACACCTTCAAAGTATGTTGTGGAAAGGGTGGAAGATACAATCTTAAAGAATTTTGTGGATTTGGTGATTCAGTAATTTGTGAAGAACCTTCCAAACACATAAGTTGGGATGGATTTCATATGACTGAAGCAGGTTATAGAGCAGTAGCTCAAGGACTTCTCGAGGGCCCTTATGCTACTCCTGCTCTCAAAACTCCTCCATTCAAGATTCCAAAGGAATGAAGATAGCACAAAGCAAACATTAATGAAGATAGCATTTGATTCTATCTTTAGTATGCATATAATAAGTCACACATAGAAAATATGGTAGAACATTACTATTGTATTATACAATAAAAGTCCTATGATATGATGGACATGTTTATTTTCACTAGAGAAATAAACGGTTGTTTTCTTAAACTCCCATCTTAAATTACTTTGTTTTTTCTTTTAAAGTCACGTACAATGGCTACTTATTAAAATCTGACTATGTCATCAACGTACTACGAATTAAAACTTGATTACTTCCTTTACCGTTTTCATTACATCATAGTTTCATTTTAGAGATTAAGAGTGACTGATCTTCATTTGTATAGCGATTATTATCATAAAAATAATTGACTACTTCTAATAATTACAATAAATAATAATTTTGATGGTTACTATAATTTGGAAATAGTCATGAACATTTCTTTTATATATATATATATATATATATATATATATATATATATATATATATATATAAAACCATCTGGACCTGTAATGACTTCGATCATTTTGGCCTATTGTGGCTTATATTATCTTGGCATGTTGCAACATTGATTAAGAGAACTAAGTGTATTATGAGCATTATTAAGCAGATTAATCATGGTACTTATTTGTATGGTCCAAACCCAACTAGGTAAGGGCCCATAAACCTAGTATAAATAGTACAACTTGTGAGGTAAATGATTTACACATTCATTGTTATTTGATGTACTCAATTGACTCTTGACCTACTATATAACTAGCTTAAAAAATTTATCTAGATTACAAGACTTCAATAACTAAACTCTAAAGTATTTTACTATAACTCTTGAATCAAATCATTCTTTAACTCTTTGATAAATGTCCAATATGCACTAGTGCAGAATTCCCATTTTACCTCGCCTTATATGCCTCGGTTGGCCAGGAACCGAAGCATATAATGGCGCGGTGGCATTTTTGCAATTAGAGCCAAGTTTTAGGCCTCGGTTCTCCAAATACCCGAAGCCAAAGAGGGGTATAGGCCGCGGTTCGCTCAAAACCGGTGCCAAAGAGGGGTTTAGGCCTCGATCCAGTAGGACTCGAAGCCAAAAAGTGGCTGGAAGTCAGGGTATAGGCCTCGGTCCAAGGAGACCCGGTGCCAAAAGGGGTCAATGGCTTCGGTTCTTCTAACAACCGAAGCCATAGGGTTTATTTAGGGTTTGAAAATTGCGAACCCTTCTTCCTCCCCGTGCCAGCCTCTGCAACTCTCTCTCTCTCTCCGCTGCACCCACTGCCACCACACCCTCCGGCCATCGTTCACCATCTTTGGCCACCTGCGACCACCTCCGGCCAGTGCAACCACCACGCGCGAGCCCCCTCCATTTCGCGTCTCTCTCTGTCGCTCTCTCTCTCGCGCGGTCTCTCTCGTGTGCGCGCTCTCCCTCCACTTCACCCACTGCCACCACACCCTCCGGCCATCGTCGACCACCTCCAGCCACCTGCGACTACTTCTCAATTTTTTTTCGGCAATTGTAGTACTGCCATTCCTCCAAGGTAAGTTTCTAACTCGTTTTTGTTTCATTTTCCATTTTGTATATATTATTTTTGAATTTCGATTATTGCAAGTATTGATTTTCATTGGAATTGAAATTGTTTGGATTGTTTGTATATACTATGAGTTAGCCTTAGTTTCCCGTTTGAGATTCAATACGAAAATTATGTATTGTTCCCAAATTTTCATTTTGACGAAACTACTTATTTTTTAATTAGATAAAAGGGGATACAATACTAATAATTTAAATGTATTGAATCTTGAATTGTCCAATTGGACAGTTTAAGAAGATAAATCACTTTTTAATAGTTTATTAGTGCATATATATTTTAAAATACATATCTTAAAATTCATGAATATTTGTCAATTGTGTTTTGTATTGATCTTCAGGTGCATATTTGATTGTGGTTTATAATCACTTTCATTTCGTGTATCCTGAAGGCCAATGCGAAATGCTAACATTTTTGGGAGAGATCTTGACATCCCACTTTACTTGCATTCCCAAGATGTCTTGGAGCTTGCACGGGGACAAGAGGAACTGAATATTACCATTATTCAGTTATGGATGATGTAAGTCTTTCAATCATTATATATAGTTATATGATATATTTTTCTATTTACTTATATCAAATCAATTTTATGTTTAGGTATTTGTCTGGTGTCACTGAAACTATGGGACTGAATGATGTATATGGGTTTGTAGACCCCCAACTCACTTATGAAGGCAACAAGTTTGATGACATTCAATCATATGTCACTGGATGCTTTCAACGCGGAAAAGAAATTTATTTTGTCCCTTATATTGCTGTGTAAGTCATTTTTGTTAACTTATGAATATAATCTATCATTTTAATGCATAACAATAAATTTATTTTTTTCTCAGACATCATTGGCAATTACTTGTGGTTTCCCTAAGGGAGAACCTTGTTGTGTGGTTTTGCTCTTTGCACCGCCCTCCCCCCAACCATCTTAGACAAGTAATAGATTGGTAAAAAACCTAATCTCAATCTTATGAAAATGATATGTTATATAAAAGTATCTTAACTTATTCCCTTTATCATAGTTCAATTATTGGACATAACATGTTGTCAGGGAGATCAACGTCTAAGGCAAAATGTCTTGCATGGTGTTCCCTCCAGGTTTGATATTTCTATCCATATATTTATAATTGTTTGATTTGATTTTCTTCATTAATTGATTTTAATGTTGTTGATATAATGTAGTGTAATAGACAAACCAGCTCATATGAGTGCAATTACTATATAATGCAATGGATGACAACAATTGTGCGTGCTCGTATTACAACTAATTGGGACACGGTAATATATTTTTAAATTAAAACAATTACTTTGCAATATTCTAAAGTTTGGTATACTAACTTAATGTCTTATTTTGCAGACATTCAAGAGTCCTTTGCCAATTCCCGCGAAGTTCATAAATTTTGGTAAGATAGCATGTGTAAAATTCATAATTCAAATGTACAATAGTATTGATTAGGACATATATATTTCGATTGTGTACATTTCAATTATCTTTTAAATGTTTTTGGATTATGGATGTTTGAGAAAATATTCTGTTATGGTTGTTGTTATGACTTTGGCAAGTGTACCAAGTCGCGCAAGTAGTAACCGGTAAGACCGGAATATCGTTTCCCAAGAGACTCGTGTATACTAATTAATTGCGTAATTAGTGACTAATTTAAACTAATGAATAAATCCATATTTTGAGTTTCAACGTATGAAGTTAAACTTTGCATAAATAATTAAAATTGAACTTTGGAAGTTAAAGGCACTTAGTGAATGGAAAAGATTAGAAATGATATGACTTGATATTGCCGGGGTTAGAATTCACCAACTATGCTCTCATGCAACTACAATTTAACATCCTCTTCATTAATATGCTAATGCCAACCCACAATATTACTCAAACCCTAATTCCTTAATGAATTAAGCCTAAATTTCCTTATTAAAAGTCAATTCCTTGAACTCTTAATAAGCAAATTTGCTTTATGCACAAAGGTTTTAATGCAACCAATGGGTCAAGTCCCATTCCTAGGTACAAGCTCCATTGAGTTTTCTTATTTCAAATCTAGGTTTCAAAAGATATTTCCACACCCAATGAACCAAAAATCATGCAAGAGATGGCTAAATCAATGCAAGCTTTAAGTGAAGAAATAAGAAGACTAGCAATTAATGAAAGAGTCATATATAAAATCAAAACATTTGCATTTACACAAGAGTTTCATGGCTACATCTAACCTCAACAAAAATGGGTTTAGCTCTCCATTGCCATGGAGAGCTCAAGCTTAAAAATGGAAGAAAAGGGAGAGAAAGAGATACAAGGAGGAAGATGGAGCTGTTCCCACGAGCCCTAGCACTCCTCCAAGCTCTCCAAGTGTGTTCTTCGTGCCTCCAAAATACCAAAGATGAGTTTCCCTCCGCGAAAACAGAAGAAAAAGGGTCACTTGACACATCAGCGAAAACAGGCGCCTGGCGGAAGGGTCTCACCGCCAGGCGCAAGCCACCAAACAGGGGGCAAGTCTTCCTGCTACCGCCCGGCGGTGACCAAGTGCCGCCAGGCAGTGACTAACAGTAGCGCCTGTCTGGCGCTTTGCTGACGCGTAGCTGGCGGTCTGTTCCGCCTGGCGCTGGCTTTGCGTCGCCAGGCGCTTCCTGTTGAAATTTTTCTTCTCTCTTTGCTATTCCGGGTCACTCATTAGTCTGGATTTTTGGAACAAAGCTTCCCATCTACAAAAAGGACACAAAAATGGGGATTAGTGGTATATTTAGATTAATGTAACCCACAATGTATTTATTTACAAAAGTAAGGTAAAATTGAGGATTAAGTAGGTTAAATGCTTTGGAAGAGATGATTTTGCTAATGAAATATAGCTTGGATAATGGTAAAAATTAACATTATCAACTCCCCCAAACTTAAAACCTTGCTTGTCCTCAAGCAAAAAGGTAACTTGGCCTAGATGAACACAATTGCAATGATCTAGCAAATCAAGAAAACATATGTCAATTGTGCCTGCTCTTATTTGAAAGATTGTGTAGCACATGTGTTTCATTAGCAAGGCAAACTAAAGCTATGGTGTTCACAAAACAAAAATATCACAAGTGCATGCAAGAGTTTATAAGGGATCAACAATCATGGCAAAATGTTTCCTTGATCAATGGGAACCACTTCTCACAAGAACAAGTGTTTCACTCAAGCCCACTAGTGTATGGATATAAACAACATTCTCTCTACCATCACAATGTCACACAATTTAACTTTGCTTTTTGTTCAAAATGTCTAAGACTTTCACAAGCATGCTATCATCACAAGGTCTTTTATGGCTTGTATCGTGGCTAGGCTAAGAAGGAAATTTGGTTTTTCAGGATAACAAAAGTACCTTGAGCTAAGAGAGCAACTAATCAAATCATGAAAGTATTTTTCTCCCTTCTCTATTGAACCAATGAAACCAATTCCCAACTTGCTTGCACCAATTTTCTTTTCTTTTCTTTTTTTTTGAATTGAACCAAAAACTTTACAAATTTTCCCATGCTCCCTTGTATTAGCAATAATTCCCCCAAACTTGAACCATACTCATGACTAACAATCATTTGCTCTCTCAAGCTCAAAGTAAGGTAGTCAATATCTTCACTATGCTCAAGGTTCAAGGAATGACACATATTATCTTTAAGGCTCAAAGAAGACTCAAAGGATTTGCACAAGAAATCAACTTAAAAAGGATTGGCTCAATTATGTAAAGAAAAAGAAAGATGGCCTTGATCACCTGTAGCATGCAAGTAAATGAATAGCAAATGAACTCAAGCAAAGTCAATTATGAGTCCACAGTGATAGCATTCACACAAATCAACTCTGGGGCAAAACCTCTCACAGGGTATTTGGGTTCCACAATTCTCAACATATGCCAAAATCATTGATCACAATTAAACTCAAGCATCACTATATCAAAATGAGAACAACCACAAGCTCATGCTCACAAGCCAATTCAACATCATTTCATAACAAGCACAAAAGATGATCATGAAAAGTAGTAATTCAATGCAAAAGATTAGTTCACCACAACCAAGTTACAAAGTTCTACACTATGCTAAAAAATTCAATACTATCAAAAGAAAGTTAAGACTGAAAACTAAAAGCATAAAATAAATCAGGACTATCAACAAAACAAGTCCTACAAAAAGTGAATCATTCTCTCCAAGTGCTCAAGCGTCATCCTCACCCTCTTCGTCTAGCTCCTCCTCGTCATCATCACCAGCAGATGAGGCTCCACCTCCCCCAGTAGTAGTGGCCTGGGCCCCAGGCCAAGCAACAGTGGCAGCAAATTCCTTAGCTCATGGGGTGTGCAGCTCAGGAATAGTTAGGGAGATGCCCCTAAGCATGTCAGCATTGGCCATCCCCATCCGGTATAAGGCCTGCATCTGGGGTTCCAGAAGCTGAAGGTGATCGAGCTTGGCCTCCAAAGCCTGCAACCACATGTCAATGGTGGGAGTTGCCTCGGGCTCGGGCTTTGGCTCAGCCTCTGGCTGTGACTGATGGCGCCTCCTGGGTCTGGGAGCAACTGAGCAGAACCTTTGAAAATATGAAAAGTCCAAGTCCTGCGTTGCTTTCTCCAACGGAGGTACAAAAATGTCCACCCCTGCCAGGCTGCAAAGATGGGTGATGAGAGAGGGATGGCCAAGAGCGGCCTTGCCAGCGGCGTTAGAACACCGGTGGATCTCATTGGCAATGAATTGCCCTACATCCATCACCCGACTGGTCAGGATGGTGTATAGAATGGTGGCGCGTCCCTCCGTAAGATCAGACACATGGGAGCACGGGGAGATGTTGGCGTGCACAAATGCTGACCAGAAGCGGGCCAAGGGGTGAAGGGAACCTCTCTGAATCGTGCCCCTGTGAAATCCTTCACCCGCCAAGCAGAGTGCTTGGATTAGCTCTCCAGGCGCCACGCCCTCATCATCCAACACTGAAAATTGGCACTCCACATCATCAGCCAGCTGGGTGCCCAAAAACTCATTGATCGTGTCAGCATCAAATGGCACCCTTTTCCCCCGCACATAACTGAGAAAAGTGGGGGCTGTTGAGGTGGTAACCTTGGCGTTAGCATAGAATTCCTTCACCAAGGTTACACTAAAGGTGCTAGGATAGCTACCCAGCCTTTCCCAGCCACGCCTGATCAATTCCAGCTGAAATTCGTTGACCTCCCCGGGCTTGAGAATCACTTTCCTCTCTGCCACCAACTTTCGTTGCCTGACCACTTGGAAGCGGTCCTCATTATCCTTTGTGAGGAAGTAATGAGAGTAAATTCTCTCCTTTCGCTTTTGCCCTTTCGAAGGGTTGCCAACAGTGGTCTTCATTCTTTTGGGATTTGAGGAGGATGCCATCTGCAAAATAAACATTGGTACGAAGAGGCAATTTAAAGTTAGCATTGGAGTGAGAGATTCAATCAAAAAGAGAATTAATTGCATCTAAAGACTAAACTAGAGCAACAAAATGTCAAGTCATTTAGATGCAAAAACCATTGTAGCACTGGTGCCTCACAACCCAAGCTACAAACACAAGAAAAACAGAGAAAGAGGCAAAAATAGGGGCCAGTCAAAACGGCCGCCAGGCGCCAGCTTGCAGCAGTGGCACTGCTATGCGCCACCGCCTGGCAGTAAAACAGGCCAAAATGGCGATCGCCAGGCGGTACATAACAGGGCAGCCATGGAATGCAGTGAATGAGCACAAAATAGCAGAAAAACCAACTACATTGGCAGCCCATAAAGCAAACACAAGTTTATAACCACAAATAACAACAGAAACAATGATCATCAAGGCAAAGCAAAACCCTAAACTAATGAATCAAGAATTTTTAAACAAAAACAAGCATCAACTAGTCTAGAAACGATGAGAAAAACAACACAAGGAAGTTACTTGAGTGGATTGCACGAGTGAATGTTGCAAGAGGTTAGATTAGAGAGTCCGTGAGAGTGGGTTTGTGCGTGGAAGGGGTTGGAGCAGCGTTTCGCCTGGCGAGAGTGAACTGTGAGTGAGTGGCACGAGAATGAGAGTTGGAATCAGGTTTGAATTTGAGAGAGATTGGGAAATAGAGTTAGGGATTTGAAGATTAGGGATTTGGTAGAAGTGAGAGCAAGGAATGAGAGTGAGACGCCAGGCGGGAGTAAGGATTAGGGTTTGAAGAGATGGGAGAAATGGGCCAGCCAGAAACAGATTTAAAAAGCCCAAACGAGCAGCGCAGCAGTACCGCCTGACGGTAGGTTACGAGCCGCCAGGCGGTATACCAGTAAAATCACTATGAGGCTGTTTTCTGGTGTGGCGCTAGGCGGGCGCTAGGGCACCGCCAGGCGGTATGCTTCTGCAGTGCATCCAGTGGTCAATTTTTCAGATGGCGCCTGGCGGGAAGGAGTGAACCGCCAGGCGACTAAGCTGCAGGGGTGGATTTTTTTGTGTTTTTGGGTAATGGTTGGGTTGGCTTTGACTCTATTGTGCTCCTACCAACCTTTCACTCTTGCACACATACTTTTTCAAGCTTTTCAACTTCAAACCAAGCATTCACACTTAAGCAAAACATTCAATTCACAAAACACATGCACAACTTAACTTAAGATATGAATTTACTACACAAGCTATGCTACTAATATTCTCACAAACAACCAATTTTACACTACCACATTCTATGATGCACAAAGGCTAAATTCAATTCAAAATGCTACAACTAGCACATGCTAACACCATCCTAAAACTAAACATGCTTAACAACATTCTAGGCTATGCTTCCACATATTCACAAATGCAAATTTAACACAAAATTCAACATCTCAACAACACAACAATCATACTAACACAATTCACACATGCATACAAACATCATATTGAATTGAAAACAAATATTAAAAGCTAGAATGAGTTTAGAGCACTGGGTTGCCTCCCAGGAAGAGCTTGTTTAACGTCACGAGCCTGACGGGTAAGGCGCTTAAGATTGGTTGTGCTTTTGGTGTGCTCCTTCCCAACCTCACACCTATACAACTTCAATTGAGCACTAGTCACCAATTTAGTCCTTCTAGAATAAGGAGCTTCAATTTCAATTCTTCCATCAACTTTGATGTCTCTAATAACCCATAGCCTTGCCCAATTTGACTTGAATCTTCTAGGAGAAATATTCAAATGTTCCTTTCTCATCACAATTGGTTGGTCAGGTCTCAGTCCATTAGTCCCCATCAAAGAGTGGTGGTGAACTAGAGCATCATCTTTCTCTTCCCTCTCTTCATTCACTTTTGCAGAGAAACAATTTGAGCACTTTCCAAACAACTTAGAAGCTTGCCACGGTCTACTAGTCACAAATAAGACTTCATTGATGGCCTTAAGACTAGTTTCTTCATCAGTTGATTCTTGCATAGCTTCAAAAACGTTGAAATTCACTTCCTCATCTTAGTCCTTCAATTTCAGTGTTCCCTCATCCACATTGATGACAACCTTGGCTGTCTTCATGAATGGCCTCCCAAGAATGAGTGGTACCCCTTCATCTTTCTCCATTTCCATCACCACAAAATCAACCGGGAACTTGAGCTTATCTATCTGCACCACCACATCTTCCACCACGGCATAAGGGTATTTGATGGAGCTATCTGCTAGTTGCAAGGTCATCCTTGTTGGCTTGGTTTCGAGACCACCAATCTTTCTAAGCATAGATAGGGGCATCAAATTAATGCTAGCCCCTAAGTCAACAAGAGCTTTCCCCATATCTTGATTTCCAATGGTGCAGGGGATGGTGAAGCTACCCGGATCCTTTAATTTTGAAGGAAGATTTTTCTGAATAATGGCACTACAATTCCCTTGCACTTCAATGGTTTCCTCTTCTATGTATTTCTTCTTTTTGCCAAGGAACTCCTTCATGAACTTTGAATAAGAGGGTATTTGTTGCAGTGCTTCAGAAAACGGGATCTTGATCTCAAGTTGTTTGAATATGTCCTTGAACCGAGCTAATTGTCTCTCTTTCTCTTTTCTTGAAGGATTTTGAGGATAGGGAAGGGGTTTCACAACAACTTTCTCTTTTTGTTTTTTCTCTTTATCCTTCTCTTCACTTTTATTCTTTTCTTCTTCCACAACAATCTCTTCATCAACTTCTTCCTCTTGAATCTCTTCTTCATTCTTTCTCTTTTCTCTAGCCTCCACCTTTTCTTTAGAACCTAGTCCAACCTCCTTTCCGCTTCTAGTGAAGATGGCCTTACATTGTTCTTTGGGGTTGGCTTCAGTGTTGGCGGAAAAAGAACTTCCTCGTTGATCAGCCAATTGCTTGGCTAATTGCCCTACTTGCACCTCCAAGTTTTTTATTGATGCATCAGTGTTCTTTTGATTTTGAATTGACATCTGCAAGAACTGTTGCATCATGTCCTCAAGCTTTGAGGTTCTGTCAGTCAAAGAGGGATGTTGGTAAGTTTGTTGATGTGGGGGCCTATTGGAAAGTCCTGCTTGGCTCATGTTTTGGTGAGGTTTCCATCCTTGATTATAGTTCCCTGGTCGGCCTTGATTGCCCATATAACTAACTTCCTCTTGAGATGTGCTTGGCATAGCACATTGCCCATTGGTATGGTTTCCTCCACATAACTCACAACTTTGCACTTGTTGGAGTTGAGCTACAGAGGCATTTTGAAGCTCTTGAGGAAGTTGTGACAATTTCTTCATCAGGGTCTCCAACTGCTGAGTCATAATCTTGTTTTGAGCCAATAGAGCATCTTGAGATTGAAGCTCTAGAATACCCTTCTTTTGAGAATGGGCTCTCTCAGTGTAAGCTTCATTATCATTGGCGGCCATATTCTCTATTAACTCATAAGCTTCCTCTGGCGTCTTCCACTTGATACTCCCACCGGCAGAGGCATCTAACATCAACTTTAGTGAATGGAAAAGATTAGAAATGATATGACTTGATATTGTCGGGGTTAGAATTCACCAACTATGCTCTCATGCAACTACAATTTAACATCCTCTTCATTAATATTCTAATGCCAACCCACAATATTACTCAAACCCTAATTCCTTAATGAATTGAGCCTAAATTTCCTTATTAAAAGTCAATTTCTTGAACTCTTAATAAGCAAATTTGCTTTATGCACAAAGGTTTTAATGCAACCAATGGGTCAAGCCCCATTCCTAGGTACAAGCTCCATTGAGTTTTCTTATTTCAAATCTAGGTTTCAAAAGATATTTCCACACCCAATGAACCAAAAATCATGCAAGAGATGGCTAAATCAATGCAAGCTTTAAGTGAAGAAATAAGAAGACTAGCAATTAATGAAAGAGTCATATATAAAATCAAAACATTTGCATTTACACAAGAGTTTCGTGGCTACATCTAACCCCAACAAAAATGGGTTCAGCTCTCCATTGCCATGGAGAGCTCAAGCTTAAAAATGGAAGAAAAGGGAGAGAAAGAGATACAAGGAGGAAGATGGAGCTGTTCCCACGAGCCCTAGCACTCCTCCAAGCTCTCCAAATGTGTTCTTCGTGCCTCCAAAATACCAAAGATGAGTTTCCCTCCGCGAAAACAGAAGAAAAAGGGTCACTTGACACATCAGCGAAAACAGGCGCCTGGCGGAAGGGTCTCACCGCCAGGCGCAAGCCACCAAACAGGGGGCAAGTCTTCCCGCTACCGCCCGGCGGTGACCAAGTCCCGCTACCTGTCTGGCGCTTGGCTGGCGCGTAGCTGGCGGTCTGTTCCGCCTGGCACTGGCTTTGCGTCGCCAGGCGCTTCCTGTTGACATTTTTCTTCTCTCTTTGCTATTCCGGGTCACTCATTAGTCTGGATTTTTGGAACAAAGCTTCCCATCTACAAAAAGGACACAAAAATGGGAATTAGTGGTATATTTAGATTAATGTAACCCACAATGTATTTATTTACAAAAGTAAGGTAAAATTGAGGATTAAGTAGGTTAAATGCTTTGGAAGAGAAGATTTTGCTAATGAAATATAGCTTGGATAATGGTAAAAATTAACATTATCAGTTGTGTTGCTGTCTGAAAAATATATGCAGGTCTGAAAATTATACGAATGTGAGAATATATATAAAACTGGAAATTTATTTTTTTAAAAAGTAGGGGAATATGCCTCGGTTCTTACCAAGACCGAGGCAAAAAACACACATATGGCCTCGGTTCTAACCATAACCGAAGCCAAAAAGCCTACGAAAATTTGAATTAAAAAAAACATTATCACCTATGGCCTCAGTCCTAACTGACCCGAGGCAGAAAGCTGTGTATATGGCACCGGTTTCAAAACAACCGAGGCATAAAACTGAGTCTATGGCTTCGGGTGATAACCGAGGCCAAAAGGTGGGCCTCGCCCCAATATGCCTCGGTTCCATACCCGAGGCAAAATGTGGAAAATAACCGGGGCAAAAAGTCCTTACTGTACTAGTGATGAGTTAATTTTGAGATGAATTTTTGCACTTATCTTGATTTGATTTTGCTTAGTTTATGTTAAACTAACCCCAATATAGTTTGTTTTGCAGGTTTCAACACCAAGAGAGAATCAGAGTGGAAAAATAAAGAAAATGGATGAATTTTGAAAAATTTTGTACAAAATTGATACTGGTGCAGCTGAGCGGCAGAATTGAGGCTTGAGCCACAAAGCAAACCCATTGCAAAGGGAAACCTGAAGCATTAAACTTAAGGCTAAGCCATGAAGACTCTTTTCCAAAGAATTTATCATAGAAGCTAAAGCATCATAGCATAAGGCTTAGGCCATAAAAGCAACCCTACTAGGAAGGAAATCTTTGTAGCTAGAGCCAGAAGTGCATTATTGAGCAGTGCTCTAAAAATTTTATAAAAACAAAGTTGCACCCCTATTTAGACAAAATTTTTAGAGAGTTCTTTTGAGAGAAATTTTTTAAACACTTTTCTCTATATTTAGTGAACATTATTAGAAGACATAAGAAAGTATGGTTCTTCAATATTTAGATTGTTTTCATCTACCATGAGGAGCAAGCCTCTTTAGTGTGGAAGTCAAGATGTAACCCTTTGGAACTCTCATGTATTGGTATTGTTATGTTTATCAAAGTATGCTTTTATTACATGTTTTTGAATTGGTTTATGCTTGTTGTTTGATGAACTGATCACTCATCTTATTTCACTAGCTTAAAATTGAATCGGAATTCGTTCCAAGTTGTGGTCCAACTTATTTTCCTCCTACTTTTAGATGCTAGGAATAGATCTAAGGCTCTAGTTGGTTATAGAGCCCTAACCTTAATGCAGGTGATTCATTCAAGTAGTCAATAAGGAATTATACTAAAGTTTGATGATACTAGGCTCTGGATGCCAGGAATGGACCTAGATTTACATTTAAAAAGAACTCCCAAGACATGAATGATTACATCTTAGTTAATAATGACTGAACAGGTATAAGAGAGGGACAAAGTGGTGAAATTTGGCTTCAACACATGTTTACCATATTGAAGTTAATATTTTACTCAGAACTGTTCTAACTTCTTTATTGCATTAAACAACATTTTCAATACATCAAATATGTTTAATGCATTTCTAACATCGTTTAAACTTTGTGTATTCTACCAAATCCCTGTCGATATAACACTTGTTGTACTATAAAATACCCAATATACTTACTGGAAAAAATTGATTGCATTGGAGCATCAACACCCTTCAACATTTCTCCATAAATATCTTTAACTCTTCAGCGGTCCTCCATAGGTCTTCATCATCATTAAGTCTTCAACTTTTCTTTATTTATCATCATCACCATCATCATCAAAATTGTACTTGATTTTAAGATTGAGAATAAGACATTCATCTTCTTCTTTAATCAACAATCTCCCTCTTTTTTATGATAATAAAAATTTGTTGAAGCCTTTTGTAAGAACCTGCAATTACACAATCTTCAAGAGAAAATGCTAAATAACGCTAAAATTTTCTTTTGCTTTCAACTTTTCTCCCCCGTCTTTTATCATAATAAAAAAGATTACTCCCCCTACAAAGAAGAACTCGCCCTAAATAAGAGACCCTGAAGAAATTTATAATAAGAGAAAATATGTAGATCAATAATCATATGTCATTGTCAAAGTCAAAATGTTGCTTCAGTCGTCTTTCCATAATAAAGACTTCAATTTTTGTCCACATTTTTGACAATATTTAAGAAAATAGGTTAAGATATAAACTCCCCCTACATGTATTATTTCCATTTTTTTATAAACACAAACTTTTCTGGAACAAGTACTCCTTCTAAATCCTACATTTATTCTAAATAGTAAAGAAAATAAGAGTTTATTAAAGAAGGTAAGGTAAAAAAAGCTCCAACATACTAATTTGCATTTATGTAGTACCTATTTATTGTCAATGATATAAAATTTCAAAAAACTAACCCAAATGATCAAAACAATTTGAAAATAGGCGCTCTACTTCATAAGATAATTGATTATGACTAATGATAATCATTTATTTGTTCATCTTGTGTCATCCATAACTTTCTAGAATCCTAAATAATTGATTATTTGACCAATAATCGATTATGATTAACCATAATTGATCATAATCGATTATTACAGACAAAATTGATAAATTCACGAATTTGAACACTTATGCCTACTTTAACTTAGTTTGTGACACAAAGATAACATGCATTAAAAAATTGTTCATGTTTCATCTTAATTATCCAAAGAGACTTTCTTGATTTTGAAATAATCTGGAAGGCAAAAAAAAAACATTTTGGTCTCCAAAAACTTATTTAATTCCTTTGGTGGTTAGAAATAGTTTACTTAACTATTGGAACCCAAGCATATATTCCATTTGGAACATAAAAAAATTTAATTTTACATTTGTTAGAAGTATGTCCCTTTTTCATACAATAGAAACATGTTAAGCTAGTAGTACTTCTAGACTAAGGTTTTCCCTTTTTAACCAGTACCCTATGAATCCTCTTATTATTATTTCTAGAAACTTGCTTATTTTTATAAAAATCCTATTGCTTAAAGTTTGTTTTTCCAACATTTTTATTTTCGAAAACACTTGCAAGACATTTTTAAAGATTATTAATTTTACTTTCAAAAGTCTTGCAAGCTTCATAATCAATAGAAATATTTAACCCCTCTTTAAGAATTGAAATTTTAGTTTCTTCTTCTTGGGATTTTTAAGTTTCTTTTCAAGAGCCTTATATTCTAACTTAAGCTTATTATGCAACATGGACAATTTTTCATATTCAATATTGTTCCTACAGGAGTAATACGAGGTTATTATAAGACCAAACAATATCTTACCGCAATCTCTAGATTTATCATATGGACTTTCTGTGAGAGCTACAAAATAAGGTTGTACCTACAAAAAGGGACTCCGACAATCAAGTCAACAGAGCTCTTAAAAGTCAAATATCTAATTAGGAAATTAATCAACTGCATACTTTTAATCAACTACCATCATGTTTATAATGTCCATTTACTTGTCGTCATCGAACTGTGTGGGAGTACGTTGTTGTTGCGATATCCAGGTGATCAACTTTTAGGCTTTAGTTGACGGTTTGAAGGGATTGGCTAGTTCTATCGCAGAGTAGCCGAGCTTTATTAGTTTATGTGGGATATGCAATGGGTCCTCTCTCTTTTTATTAGTCTGAGAAGTTATCGACCTTCTTAGTTTTCTGAGTATACAAGTTCCAAGCTTTTTGTATCTATTCTCGTTAGACGACCATGTATCCGACACATTAAGTAATGTGGAAGTTAAGTTTACGACCGGTTGGACTCCTATAGTACAAATATATAATTGTTGGAACACAAAACGTAATTCATCATAATCATTCCTATCACTTCTATTGTCAAACAAATGTTGGCTTATTCATTTGAATCATTATAACTTAAACAAAAGCTTGAGTCATTTTCTTCCTAAGCTATGTAGGCCTTCATCTTTAAAAATCTCTTACCTTTATTTTCTTCACATTTCTTAGGATAATAAACTTTAACATGATATCTTTCACCACATCCATAGGATTTGTAATTTGAAACAAAGTTTTGGTTTTCACTTTTATACCTTTTGTTATGTCCACTGTTTTTATTTTTCATAAACTTCGTGAACTTTTTCATCATTAAGTCCATATTCTCGCTATCATAGTCATCATCTTCCTCTTGACTTTCATCTTTAGAAATTTTAGATTTAAAGGCAATATGCTTTTTCTTTCTTTCTTCCTATTCCTCATTTAGTTTCCTCAACTCTAACTTATGCTCTCTCAATTTCCCAAAGAGAAAGCCATGGACATATTCACAAGATTTTTTAACTCCATTGTTGCATTGACCTTTGGTTGCCAAGACCTATCCATGTATTTCAAAATTTTTATATTAAGTTCGTCGGTGTCAAAATGTTTACCTAACCTAGAGAAATGATTGACGATATAGATGAATCTCTTCTGCATATCGTATATTATTTCTCCCTCTAGTGTCCAGAACATCTCGTACTCTTAAATGAGAGAATTTTTCCTTACCCGTTTAACATCATCAATTCCTTCATGGGTTACTTTAAGTATTCCCACATTTCCTTAGCACTTTTTCACACTGAAATTCTAAAAAATCCATCAATAACTAATGTAAATGATATTATATTTCTGCGCTAAATCATATTGACCCCTTCACTTTTCCTTCATTGTCCATTGCGAAAAGGGCTAGGTTCCTACACATTATTGATAACAACAACAGGAACAAAATGACCATTAACAACAACATCCCAAAACTTTGGAGCCCACTGTGGGGTCGAGGTTTGATTCGTGAAGAAAAAACTTTGTTGATTTTGATGCAAAAGGACTTTGTTGAGTTCTCGACCTCTCAACCTCAACATCTCAGTGTTAAACATCTCGGCCTTGACAGATTGGTCTTGACCTTCTGACCTAGACTTCTTAGTCTTAACATAACAACCTTGACATCTTGATCTCAACATCTTAGCCTCAACCTCTCCACCTCCACATCTCAGTGTCGTCCGCTCAACCTCGACTTCTCAGCCTTAACATCTTGACCTTGACCTTTCGACCTAGACTTCTCAACCTTCACATCTTGGCCTCAACTTCTCAACCTCGATTTCTCAATCTTAACCTCATGTCCTCGACCTCTCGACCTCAACTTCTTAACCTCAATTTCTCATCCTTGACATCTCCACCTCACTTTCTCAATCTTGACCTCTTGTCCTCGACCTCTCGACCTCGACTTCTCAGTCTTAAAATCTCAACCTCAAATCTCATTCTTAACATTTCGGCCTCGACCTCTCAGTCTTGACTTCTCAGTCTTAACATCTTGGCCTCAACATCTTGGCCTCGACCTCTTTGCCTCGACTTCTCAGTCATAACATCTCGACCTCCACATTTCAGTCTTAACATCTCATCATCGACTTCTCGACCTTAATTTCTCAGTCTAACCTCTTATCCTCAACATCTTGGCTTCTACCTCTTGGCCTTGACTTCTCAATCTAACATCTTAGCCTTGACCTCTCTACATTGATTTCTCAGGCTTGACATTTGGACCTCGATATCTCAGCCTCGATATATTGGCGTTAAAATCTTTGTTTTAACATCTTAGCCTCGACTTCTCAATCTTAAATGTCTCAAACTCAGCATCTCGACCTCGACCTCGACCTCTCGGTCTAGAGTTCTCATCCTTTCCATCTCAGCATTGAAGTTATACTCCTAGTCATCTCAGCCTTGACCTCCTGGCCTCAATCTCTTGGCCTTGAAGCAAGCCAACACTAAACATAACTAAATGTCTATCCATTGGTCCTAATCAAATCCAATCAATGTTCAATATCAATATCCATCGCGGTTCTGGTCAAACCCAATCAATGTTCCCTGTCGAGATCCATCTCGGCCCTAGTCGAACCCAATCAATATTCCTTGTTCAGATCAATCTTGGTTCTGGTCGAACCTAAGTAGTGTGCCCTACTAAGATCCATCTCGGTCCTGATCGAACCTAATCAGTTTTCCTTACCGAGAAACATCTTGGTCTTGATTGAACCTTAATCAAAAGTTCCCTATCGAGAAAAATATCGGTCCTGGTTGGACCTAATTCTAAGTTCCCTACCAATATCTATCTTGGTCCTAATTGA
This sequence comes from Vigna unguiculata, assembly GCF_037176805.1. Taxonomy (NCBI): domain Eukaryota; kingdom Viridiplantae; phylum Streptophyta; class Magnoliopsida; order Fabales; family Fabaceae; genus Vigna; species Vigna unguiculata. The sequence continues at coordinate 9,896,922 of NC_140800.1, forward strand.
ACCTTAATCCAAAGTTCAATATTGAGATCTATCTCGATCTTGGTGGAACCTTAATTGTCTCCAGTTGACAACCTATCAGTCTGGTAACGTTGGCCTCATTATGTTGCAGTAGTGATTAAGAACTAAAGCGTATTACGAAGATCATTAAGCAAACTAATCATGCTAATTATCTGTATAACCTAGGCTTAACCAGGCAAGGGCCCATAAACCTAGTATAAATAGTACATCTTGCAACGTAAATGATTTATGAATCCATTACAACATTCACTACTATTTGACATACTAAACTGGCTTAAGCATTAAAGTCTCTTTTGCTTGAGCGGTGAGGTAAATGATTTATGCATCCATTACATACTTCACTGCTATCTACCAGTTTGAAGAGTCTTAACAGGATGATTTCAGCATTCTAAGAAATATATATATATATATATATATATATATATATATATATATATATATATATATATATATATTCGTTGTTAATTACTCATTTAAAATCATTAAGAAGTAATATTTTAAAATAAATATTCACTTAATCTAGTCAACGTAATCCTCTGAAACCATTACTTAACTATGATGATTCTTGTTGAATAATAAAACTTGTTCATTCATCAATTTGGCCCATTTGCAACTTATTTATGGATTCTAAGCTTGAGGACTAATATACGCACCTAACTTTAAGATATTTAGAGATATATTTGTAACATACAAATATATCTAATAAATTATTTATTTGTTATCTGAATAACTTTTATATATATATATATATATATATATATATATATATATATATATATATATTTGCAACTTATTTATGGATTCTAAGCTTGAGGACTAATATACGTACCTAACTTTAAGATATTTAGAGATATATTTGTAACATACAAATATATCTAATAAATTATTTATTTGTTATCTGAATAACTTATATATATATATATATATATATATATATATATATATATATATATATATATATATGAAATAATTTTTATAACTGAATGATGACTACATCTCATATTTCTTTTTATTATCTTTTCAACTTTTCTTTAAGGGCCCTAAAATCTATAAGTATGGATCTATCCACGAGGATTATTCATTCAATTCTATCATTCACTATTATGATATTCTACAATTTCTTCAAAGCTCTTACTTACTTGTATATTAGATAATCTTTTGCAGATAAATCTCTTATAAGCCTTCAAGTAATAAATCACACGAGCTATCAACCTAACTCCTAAGAACCTCATCCTTTTTATCTAGGAAACACTCCGTCTAAATTCGATAAAAACACAATGTTTATAGAGATTTTCTTAGTGTAATTTTATTTGAATTTATATTTTTGTAGTTTATAATCAAATTTTGATAAATATATTATAAAGTATCATATTTACTTTAAACGACAACAATATATATGTCACCATTTCAAAAATATAAAAATTATATACAAGAAAACTTATTAATATATACTAGCGTACACACAGGTGTTGTTGCATTTGTGTATACGCATTTTTTAAATATGCGTGATATCATATTAATAAGTGATAATATAATATTATTAAGTTAATATATAAAATAAAATAATATTTATTAAAAATAAAGTGAAATATATAAGAAAAGATGAAAGAATAATTGTTGATAAATAGAAAAAAAGTTTGTAAAAGTAATAGTCAATTTTCAAAAATTTAATAAATAATTATATTTTAAAGGGTAAAACTGGTATTTTTTTGAAATGTAGACACAAAAGAGAGAATCCTCTTTATTGTTATAGATAGATTAGGAGTGTCAGTTATTACACAAGATATTTTTTTATACAAAATGTATTGTAATTATTATCATTAATTCAAATTAAAATCTCTAAAAATGATTTAGTATAGAATGAAAACAGTTATGATATTTCTATATATAGAAAGTTTTGCGATTTGTATTCGCAACTATAGGCTTTAAAGTAAAGATTTAATTATTTGGATGATAGCTATAGAGAGAAAGTCAAAACAACCAACTAGACCTAGTATGACGGCACAAACTCATGTACGTGTTGGTTAATAGACATGTTAGATTAAAATTAATTCTCTATTTTAAGAAGCGTGATAATTATAACCATTACCAAAATAGAAATGAAAAATATGACACTAAAAAACATGTGGTTGATCCAACACTATATATAACTCAACATTCCAAACTCTAAACACACACAATTACATTCAAATATTCTTATCTCGACTTAAAAGAAAAGTATGAAGAGTTTGATTCTCTTTAGCATAATTGTTGCTTGTGGTTTTGTTGAAAATGTTGTTTCAGACAACAATCAATTTCCTTACAAAACCATTCTAAATTTTGGTGACTCTGTAAGTGATACAGGAAATTCTGTAACTAAGGAACCATTTGGGGCTAATAGTCCTTATGGTTCCACATATTTCAAGCATCCTGCAGGGCGTATGTCAAATGGAAGATTGATAATAGATTTTATAGGTACTTATACTTTCTTTTCTCTTCAAAAGATCACAATTATATGTTACCAATCACACACATTCTTACTAACCTATGATCATTTTCATTTTAGCCAAAGCATATGGGTTACCATTCTTGCCAGCTTATCTAAATCTAACTAAAGGACAGCATGTCAAGCAAGGAGTAAATTTTGCATTTTCTGGTTCAACTGCACTTGATAAAAGCTTTTTTGATCAAAGAGGACTCGATGTACCAAAAGCTGCTTATGGATTGAGTACTCAATTTGAGTGGTTTCAAAAGCTAAAGCCTTCCCTTTGTACAGGCAAAGAAGGTTTCATCATATCTCCTTTCATAATGTTTCTACAACATTTTTGTTTTTTGTTTCTCCATATAATTACTCACAATGTTATTCCCTTTTATCACAGATTGTGCCACTTTCTTTAATAACACATTGGTTCTAGTTGGTGAGATTGGTGGGAATGACATTAATGCAATCATCCCACGTAAAAATCTTACAGAAGTCCGAGAATTTGTTCCACATATTGTTCAAGCGATTGCCAATATGACTTCTGTATGTTGTATCAAATTTATCTTAAATTAATTACAATAGTTTAATTTAACTTCATTTGAAATGTGATTGATTAGAGTAACTTGACTTTGGTTTCTATTTCTCTTTTGTAGAAACTAATTGAAGAAGGAGCAGTTCATCTAGTGGTTCCAGGGAACTTTCCAATCGGGTGCATTAGTTACGTTTTGAATCAGGTGAATAGTAATAAAACAGAAGATTTTGACGAATTTGGGTGTTTGAGAAATTACAATGCTGCCATCAAGTATTATCATGACCAACTCAAAACGGCCGTAGACGAATTGAGACAGAAGAACCCACATGTTATCATAACATATTTCAATTATTATAGTGCAGCTAGACGCTTATTTGAAAACCCAGAACAATATGGTAGGTTGTGCTTTGATTTTCCTTTTCTTTAGATGATTAATAAATAGTTATACAAGGTTGTTGCTATAATTTTGATATTAATTTATGTAATGCAGGCTTTAAGGGTAAACCTGACACCTTCAAAGTATGTTGCGGAAAGGGTGGAAGATACAATCTTAACGAAATCTGTGGATTGGGTAATTCAGTAGTTTGTGAAGAACCTTCAAAACACATAAATTGGGATGGATTTCATTTGACTGAAGCAGGTTATAGAGCAGTGGCTCAAGGACTTCTTGAGGGTCCTTATGCTACTCCTCCTCTCAAAACTCCTCCATTCAAGATACCAAAGGAATGAAGATATCACAAAGGAAACATTAATGAAGATAGATAGCATTTCAGTCTATCTTTTAGTATGCATATAATAAGTCACCATAGAAAAAATATGGTAGAACATTACTATTGTATTAGACAATAAAAGTCCTACAATATGATTGGACATGTATATTTTCACTAAAGAAATAAATTGTTGTTATCATTTTAACTTTTACTTTTCAACTTTTACTTAAGGTTCAAGAAAACACTTCTATGATATTAGATAATATCTCATTAACTATTATGATATTCTATAATTTCTTTAAAGCTCTTACTAATTCTTGGATATGAGATAATCTTTTGCATGTAGATTTCTCTTCGGCTTTTAGCTAGTAAATCGTCCGAGCTATTTGAATTTATATTCTTGTAGTTTATAATCAAATTAATAATAAATAAGTCACCATTTAAGAAATATTTATATTTCAAAAATATAAAAATTATATACGAGAAATATTATTAATATATATTTGGAGTGAGTTCTTCCACACCTCATTGTGATATTTTTCTTAATAGAAGATGTATTGTGATTATTATTATTATATGTATATAATAAGTTACATAGAGAAAACAAATGGTAGAACGTTACTACCAGAGATGGCAAATAAATCCGTCCCTGTGGGTATTGTCCGAATCCATCCCTATTTTGACGGGGAATCCCCGCATTGACTGGGTATGGGTATGGAGATGTACATATCCCCGCCATAATACCCGTCTCCGCCATATCTTCGTCTCCATTTAAATTATTAAAATATTCATAATTAATTAAGTAACTATATATATATATATATATATATATATACTTTCTATTTTTTATTTCTTTTAATTATTTGGTTTGTCATGAAACTCATTCGCATCTCCAATATATTTTTTATCTTATCATAACCTTTATGTAATTATGTTAAAATGATTTATGTTCATTAAAAGTTTTTTATGCCTCACATTTGAATATTTCTATTATTTTTTAATATTTTTATTTATTATATATTTTCCTTTCACATGAGAATGTTTATACTTAAGGTAATATAAAAAAAATTATTTACTTATTATTATTAATTTTTGTTTAATTTGAAGAACTCTTTTGTTTCATTAAAATAATTTTTGTTATTTTTCAACTATTGAGTATATATGTTGATATTTGAAAAGTTTTCTTAGTTCTCTAAGGTATTTTTCATCTTATCGTACCTTAATTATACATTTGATTTCCTTTATGTGATTTCTTTCGATATTCTCTCAAATTATTTCTAAAACACACATTTGTTAGTTTTTTAATATTTTTATTTATTGTTTATTTTCATCATGTAGAATAATATTTCGATATATTCTATCTAACTATTTTTTATTTTATAACTCATTATTAATCATACTGTAATTTTTTCACTTTAAATTATGTTTGAAGTGGTTAAAATTTTATATATATATATATATATATATATATATATATAATGATATTTAGGAATAATATATGATAATTCACTACAAGAAAAACATGAAATAGTGACTGATTTAGTCAATAACTCATATCAATCACTATTTTTCGTCATTGGTGGTAGTAGTTGATTTATTGTCTAAATAAGTGATTAAATTAGTGATTGAATCGATACTTGATTTAGTGACCAATTTAATTACTAATTTATTTGTAATTTAGTGACAAATTTTTTGGGCACTAATGATATTTCTATTTAATTTTAACCACTTCAAACATAATTTAATAATTTGTTCTCTAAGGTATTTTTCATCTTATCATACCTTAATTATACATTTGATTTCCTTTGTGTGATTTCTTTCTATAGTTTATCAAATTATTTCTAAAACACACATTTGTTAGTTTTTTAATATTTTTATTTATTGTTTATTTTCATCATGTAGAATAATATTTTGATATATTCTATCTATTTTTTATTATTTTATAACTCATTATTAATCATACTATAATTTTTTCACTTTAATTGTTTAAACAACTTTTATTTACTACAATATAAAAATTTAATGTAATTGCTATGAATAATTTTTTGTCACTATCCAACATATATTGAAGTTCAAAAGATACAAAATCTATGTCAAAATTTTATTATTGTGTTTATTATTTATTCTTTGTGTCATTTTGATCAAGTGATGTATTATAACTTTTATTAGTGTATAAAAAAGAGATTCATTAGAATTTAAAAAATTGAACTAAACAAACATTTAAAATATATTTTAATTTGAATTTTTTTTCCTTTTATATTTTTTTGAAATATTTTTTAATTTTATCAAATAAGTTTCATTAATGTTGTAGTTTGCAAATTTAATAAATGTTTTGGTTCTCATAAAATTTTATTTGATATTCAAATATAAAATGTAGACAATTATAATTTATTTCAAAGTATTTGATATGGAAGAAACAATCATCCTCCTAATATTGAATATTTGATAATATTATGTTTTCTTTACCATAATTTTTTTCTCTTATAAAAATTAATATTGAAGTTGTTAGAACACGGGTACGGGTATGGGTACGAGATTATACCTGTTACCGGGTGGGGATGGGGATGGGACAAAAGTTTGATACCCGTTAGGTTTGGGTATGGGAATGGGGATGAATTTTTTCTTTGGGGATGGGTATGGGATAGCGAAATCCGTCCCCGTCCCGCCCTGTTGCCATCCCTAGTTACTACGGATGGCAACGAGACGCAGTAAGGACAAGTTTCCTAGAGAAAAAATTCAACCACGTACTTATATCCAAACACAACGATATCAATATTTTGTCTCATTCTCATCTCCACCGAGCAACGAGTATATACTCGTATCCATACCTGTACCTGCTTTCTTACGGTTTCAAATATCAATTAATTAATTTTTACAAAGTAATAAAAATTTACGGTATAGAAAATATAATATTATGAAATTATCAAATATTAAAATGATAGTATTTTTGTTTCTTCAATATCAAATATTTAGAAAGAAATTATAATTGTATACATTCAAATTAGTATACCAAACATAATTTCATTAGAGTCAAAATATTTATTAAATTTGCAAATGTTAATGTTACCTAATTCATAAAATTTAATAATATTTTTTAAAAATATAAAACAAAAAAATATTTAAATTAAAAAATATACAATAGATAAAAGTATTAAAAAAGAGTAGAAATATTCAAATGTAATAAATAAAAAAATTTAATTGACATACATCATTTGAACATAATTGCACAAAGGTTGTGATAAGAGGAAAAATATCTTCGAGATACAAATGAATTTCATGACAAACGAAACAATTAGAAGAAATAAAGAATAGAAAGTATGTAGTATATATACATATACATATGCATATATATATATATATATATATATATATATATATATATATATTGTATATGTATATGTATACATATACATATACATACACACACACACACACACATATATATATATATATGTGTGTGTGTGTGTGTGTGTGTGTATGTACATATGTATATAAAAGGTTACTTAATAGACTATAAGTATTTTAATAATTTAAACAAAGAGGAGATAGGGCGGGGATACGTATTTTGGCGGATATGGGAGTGAGGACGGGTGAATATGTACATCCTCATCCTCATCCCCATACCCAATTGAAAAAGTCGGGTATTCTCATACTACATATACCTAATGAATGCGGGGATTCTCCGTCAAAACAGGGACGAGATCGAGATATACCCAGGAGGATGAGTTTATTTGTCATCCATAATTACTATTGTATTATATAATAAAAGTCCTATATTACGAAGGACATGTTTTGTTTCACTAGAAAAATAAATTGTTGTTTTTCGAAAATTCCATCTTAAATTATAAAAGATAAGTATTTGGTTTATATTTTGTAAATAAGTGGAAATCTTAGAGATTTAAGAAGTTATCAACATAATCAATTATCAATTGAGTTAGTTACTTCCATTACAAATTCAAGTGCAAATTCCAAGATTCGTGCAGTTCTGAAAGTCTTTAAATAAAAGCTCTACATAGTTAAAAATTAACCCTCTTACGGGAATAAATCTCCCCTTTTAGGGGAGGGAGGGAACTTAATCCTTTGGTGGAGGCTCATTCTAGAGGCTAGAGGCAGTGCTCATTTTTTTTTTTCTAGTATTCAAGATGTATAGCAATAACTAACTCCCTCATTCACGGGGTTGGACGTTATGTATATTAACTCTTTGTGATTTCTGCTATTCAATATATTTCTTTTCTATTACTCTTGTGTTTTATGCTCGATCGTAACTGCATGAATTGATTGATTGCATATTTGTGGATATTTGATCATTAGACATAATATTAGAACCTATACTAGAATATAACAACTAATTGATTGAGCATCTAGACATAGAATTCATCCGTGGTCATTCCTAAGATCCAAATTTAATGCTTAGTGCAAACTCTCAATAAGAAGAGGTCTAAGACATTAGGGCTATTATTAATAAGTTTAGACTTGTTACATGTGATGTGAATGCTAAAATAAGAATTAATTAGAAGTATATTGTCTAGTGTTTTTCATATTGATTTGATTCATGAAATCTAACCCTAATGAAGTTCTCACCATATAGTAGTTTCATAAATTTTATTGCTTTCTAAATTTTAAATTTATTTCATACACATCAACAATTTTCATTCTCTTAAAGATTTTAGCCTTAAGTAGTGAATAAACATAATTATTTTAACAACGCAAGTCTCTGTTGGAAACAATATCTAGACTTATGCACTTTACTACTTGTACAATTTAGTACACTTCACAATATTGTAACAAGTTTTTTGCATCTTTGTCGAGGACTTACATTTTGTTTAGTCAATTGTGTTTTATTAACCAATTTTGGTTTAAATTGTTTGTATATTTTGGTTTCTAATCTAACACTTTTTGCGAATTATGTAAATTAGATGATGGGCAAAGTTAATGAAATGGTTTTATAACATGTTGATTATGAGTGGTTATTGATAAACACGGTTGTGTAGAGTGAAACACTAATCTTTTTGCGAGCTTTTTTATTCAATAGTCTGATTATTATCTCTTATACAATTTATAGGATTGAAGTAATTAAACAAAATCATGGCATTCTATCTTAAGTTTTTTTAAAGCCACAAGTGAAACTCTCTTCTATTGCATGATTAAGATTGATTAAGAAATCATTTGCTCTTGCATTAGTATGAAGGGTTGACCTGAGTTTTTCTTATTAATAGTTTTATCTTTCATGAGGACATGAAAAGGCTTAAAATTTGGGGTATTTTTTTAAGTGACATTATCATGTTTTTATTATGTTTATTTTTTATTTTTTATTGATATTTTTATAATTATCTTTTTAAATAATTAAGGTTTTATTAAATAATTTTAGAAAGATAAGTATTTTATCTTTTATTAGATAATTAATATTTTATTAGATAATTTTAGAAAAGATAAGTATTTTATCTTTTACTATATAATTAAGGTTTTTTTAATAAATTGGAAAAGAGGAAATCTTAGAGATTTAAGAAGTTATCAACATAATCAATTATCAATATATTTAGTTACTTCAATTTCAAATTCAGGTACAAATTTCAAGTCTCGTCCAATTCTGAAAATCTTTAAATAGGAGGCTCTACAAAGTTAAAAATTAACACCTTTTGGGGAATAAACCTCCCCTTTGAGTGAGAGAAGGAACTTAATCCTTTTGTGGAGGAGCATTTAGAAGGCTCGAGGCATTGCTCATTATTCTTTTCTAGTGTTCAAAATGTATAGCCCTTATTCATGGGGTTGGACGTAATGTATTTATCTTAATTCTTTGTGATTTCTGTTATTCAATATATTTCTTTCTTTTACTCTTGTGTTATATTCTCGATCTTAACTGTATGAATTGATTGAGAGCATATTTGTGGGTATTTTACCATTGGACACATAGAATAGAACAATTAATTGATTGGGCATCTAGACAGAGTTCATCAATGATCATTCCTAATATCCGAATTTAATACTTAATGTAAACTTTTAATAAGAAAATATCTAAGATATTAGAGTCCTTGTTAATAAGTTAGACTTGTCTCTAAGACATTAGGACTCACATGTGGTATGAATCCTAAAGTAAGGAAGTATATTATTTAGTGTTTTTTATATTGATTTGATTCATGAAATCTAATTCCAATGAAATCTTTACTCTATAGTAATTTCAAAAAAAATTGTTATTTTCTAAACTTTAAATTATACACATCAACAATTTTCATTCTCTTATAGTTTTTAGATTTAATCAATAAATAAACATATTTTTTTTCTAAATAACATAAGTATTAGTGAAAAACAATATTTAAATTTATCCACTTTATTATTTATACGATTGGATACATTTGTCAATATTGTAACATTTCATGTGCTATTATTAAATTCATCACCGTGCTTTAGTTATTAGTTTACCTAACTTTTACGTTGCACTAACGGTTTCTTTAAGTCTTCAAATTGCACAAGCAAAGAGCTGCTATTTCTGCCGCAGAATCAAAGTATGTACGTGGTGGCGCTTCTCGACTTTATAAAAAGCTTGAAAAGCATATTTTACGTAAAGCATATTCAATGACACAAACTTTTGCCAAGGGAAAACAAACCTATACAAGTCATTATATCTCACCAGTTTAATATGTTTTCAATTTCATAAGATTAAAAGTTTTTTATTTCAGAAATACAAAGTTTATTTTGAATCTCAACATAATAGTTTAAATAATTGAAAAAATTATTTTTAGAGTAAATTAATCTTAACATGTTTACACTTTTCGTTATATGGCAATTTTGTTCCAGTGATTAACAATGACTGGTTTTGTTTGCATGAGTTGTGGCCATAATTGATCTTTGCAAAGAATAATGGCATATGATCTTCATTTGTATAGCGATTATCATGATTAAATTACAATTAACTAGTTATTAGTATTATCTTAATTACAATAATTATTTAATTGTGATGGTTACTATAATTTGGATATAGTCATAAACATTTGTTATATATATAAGTAATTTAAAATCATTGTAAAGTAATATTTCTTATCATGAAAGTAGTATTATATTCCCTTTATGGTTAGTACGGGATCCTATATGAGTCCATCCTAACCTAATTGGCTACAAAGATGGAAGAGGTTTTGAACCAAGTTTCAAATTCATTCTACATTCTAAACATTTAGTCCTATGTGGCTAAGATATAAGAATAAAAGAGAAAAAAAAAATTGAGATGTATCATATCACATACCTCTCTCACATTGATCCTACTTTCGACGTTAGCATAGGGACGACTAATTAATTACATTGATCCCTTTTTTTTCTATTGTAAACTTTATTCAATTCTCTCACAAAGATGTTTTGTAAGAAGATTCATACAAGAATAGGAAACATTTAATATATAAAATATAGAAGTTAAGTTTCCAATTATAAAAAGTTTTCTTATTGTTTCAAATTATGAAAAACACAAGAAATTTCAGTTTATAATTTCAATTACAAATTTACGAAAAGAGTAGAAATAAATATAGAATGAGAAACTAAACACAAGAATACATAAGAAAGGAAATTAAGATAAACATCAATAACAAGATCAAGACATGCATAAGTAGCAAATAGTAAAGTAAGAACAAAAACAGAGATTAAAAGATAAAAACTAGAAGATTTTGGAGATGAATTAGGATTGTAAAATAGGTATAGACCTAAGAGCTTATCAAAATTTGACAGATCATGTTCGAGTTTTCAATTTGTCAATTCGGTTTAGTTAACTTTATCTTATTTGTTAAATTGGCAAGTCACAGCCAGAAAAAAAAAAGGTTAGCTCACTAAAATTTTTTAAATAAAAATTAAAATAAAAAATATTTTAAAAAAATATTTTTTTATTGTATTACTTGAAGGATACAAATATAAAATAATATTAATCGATAAAACTTAAAAATTAAATTTAATTGTTAATTATAGTTTAATAATTTGATATGTAAACATACTAATTATTTTAATTTATTTGATGAGAGATATTAATTAATCGATTAAAACTTAAAAAATATTTTTAGCATGTTCTGACACACACAAATAAATAAATAAATAAATAAATAAATAAATAAATATATATATATATATATATATATATATATATATATAAATTTTAAAAATACAAAATTGAAAAATTTTAAATAATTTTAAGAAGTTAAAAAAATATGGGTTAGCCCAAAGCCTACTTTTTGGAAAAGAATGTTAAGATTTTTAATTCAGTTTTCTATGACAAGTAAACCCATCTCACTTCATTTTCATTTGGTTGGGTAAGTCCACAGAACGGACCGACCCATTTTAGTACACTTAAGATTTACAATTATGTTCAAATTGAAATATGTTTCCTTTAATATAATGAATCTCTACTTGACTCCTAGAACCGAGATAAAACTATAAAATATGATAAAATTCAACTTTGTGAATTAAGAGTTAGATTTATCAAAAGTGAATAGGATTATTTAAACTCATTTCAATGTTTCAGATCGATTCTTATCCTGTAAAACAAAGTTTAAAAATAAATGTCTTTTATGTTTTTCTATATAATATGAGGTTGTTTAACCAAATCGCCTACAATATGAGTATATGTAACTTTAGGTACTACGCTCTCAAGACTTGCGTTGCATTTGTTTACACAAATAAATAAATAAATAAATAAATAAATAAATATATATATATATATATATATATAATTTGTGATTAATTTAGATTAAAATATCATTATATTCTCAATTTTCTTCACGTGTTGATGGAGGTTCGATGAGCTTCCATGGTAGTTAAGATGGAAGTCCAAGTAATAGTACCTAATTCCAAAGAGGAAGAGAACCGATTTCCATTGACAGTATTTAGTTCCATCATTATGAAAAAGAAAGTTGGAACATATTCCAACATCCATAGAAATCAGGTATGTTTGAAGGTGGAACCAAATCCACTCCATACTGTTATATATATTTGGTTTTCATATATCCAATAAATAATGTTATTAAATAATAATGATAAATAATAATAAAAATATTAAATTATAATAAAATAATATATTAATTTTAACTATAATAGCAAAATTTTAATATTAAATTTTAATCTATTAAAACTTTATTATATGATTCAAATCACTTTCAAAATTCAACTTTAAATTTCATTCACTTATAAAAAAAATAACACATTTTTTATTCTTTAATTCACTCAAATTCATCTTCTTACTTTCACTCAAATCAATGTTAAGCTTCAAAGGTTGTGATTTGTCCTGAAAGTTTTACATCTTCCTTAGGTCTAATAGAAAACAAATATGACCTCAGGATTATTGGTATCCAGTACAAATCTCATATTTTAATTGGTATATATTATATGTTATAATTTCACTTTATTTCGGTCTATAAAGAAAAAAAATTCCCTCATTTTATTTTTAATTATGTTATGAATAATAATAATAATAAATCAAAATCATTTAAGTAAAACCGATAGATTTAATTTACATTATTTTTGCGTTCTCTATTTTTTGTAACACGACATCATGATTCTATATTAATATTGTAAAATTAATCATTTGTCTCTTTGAATCTTCCTTTATTCTATATTGACCGGCTTTTAATTGATCTATCCAGAAGCTTCGATAATGAAGATTCAAGAGTAGCCACTGCTCGGGGCCAATGAAACCGTTTCGTTAACCATTTATGTAAGATATGATCTCACGCCTGAGCCAACATTTTCTTTGTTTTGTCTTATTATAAAATGTGATGAATATTAATATACAGCTAAGAAATCAGTGGAAGAAGAGTGAGACATTTGGGTGTTGGGATTATTTTGAAGGGTAAAACCTAAAATCCTCACTCATCAAGCATGGGCCACCAGGACCATTTGAAATAATAATTTGAGTATTTCACACGCAAGACAATTGTTTCTTCCAAGAACCATGTCTTCTTCACTAAAACTTAAATTAAATACTCTCATTTCCCACATCTTATTGAATTCTCCTATTCTTATTGAATTTGTTACTCTCAATTATAACTACAAGATATCTGTTAAAACAAATAGAATAACGTACAGATTATTACTTCTTCGAAAAATACGTGGGCAAATAAATGGAGAATGTTTCTTTAATAATAGTAAGCGATAATTTTATTTATGAAAGAACGAGAATTGTGATTTAGTCATTGCTTTGAATATTATATCTTTTATTAAGGTGTGTTTGACTTTATAGAGAAAAAAGGACAGAAACCAAAAAAAATTAAGAAAATATAAATAGATAAAAACTGTCATGTCTTGAATTTATAATGTTGAAAGATATTTTAATTATAAGTTATATCTTTTATGGTCAACTTCAGATTAATTCATAAAGTTTAGGAACTAGTTTGTGAATAAATTATATCTAAACAAGAGATAATACATTTAGAATTAAATTTGAAAAGACAAAATTATCCCTTATTTAGAAGACTACGAGTGTGGGTGAGTTGACTAGGGAAGCTCTTCAGCTAGATGTCAAAGACAGACAGGGACTATTTCCTCGCCGCACAAAAACAAAACAAAAAATACTCCAATTAAGAAAAATGGGTCTCGGTAATTAACAGTTGATTAGGTTTAGGCACTCACTTTTCACTTTCAGAATTCTGGTGGACAAAATAATTAATCCTGTAACTTTCGATAAAGTGTCCTATGAAAAAGTTGGTAAATTCCATAAATACCCTCCCCGAACAAATGAGTGAGAAAGTGAAAGTATGAGAGATTACCGCAACGGTTGTTCACGCTGTTTGGAAGACTGAGTCAGTGAATGGCAATGGCCTGAACAGATTCTGAGATCCGGTCTAACGGCATGTGCAACAACCTCATACAGCTTCATTATAAAAATCCCAACCAACAACAATAAACAAATCCACTGCGGAACTACATGGGTGGCAATGGGAAGCACAGATGGAAAATCTCCTTTCACCGCTCTTCTTCTCAATCCTCTAAGCACGACCCTAAGCTCCCTCCCAAGGAATTTACGTGCCCCATTTCGGGCTCCTTAATGTCCGACCCGGTTGTCGTCGCTTCGGGTCAGACCTTCGAACGCCTCGCCGTTCAAGTCTGCAAGGACCTCAACTTCTCCCCCAAACAAGAAGACGGAACCCGACCCGATTTCTCAACGGTAATCCCCAACTTAGCCCTCAAAACTACAATCCTCAACTGGTGCGACAAATCCCGCTCCCAGCACCCGCGCGCACCCGATTACGCCTCCCTCGTGGGCCGCGTCAGGCAAGAAATGGCTCTTTCAGTGGAACGAAACCAGCAGGACGAACGACAAGAACGAATTAGGGTTTCCGAAAAGGAGCTTCTCAACGCGGTCGCTGATAATCCTCCCGTCATTTTCTCCCACGCCGCCACTGAGTTGAGCCCCCGACTCAACCACTTCAACTCGGGATCCTCCTCCGAGGAATCCGTCATCATTCCGCCCAGTCCGGGGACGCCGTTGCCGTTTACTGTTCGTCCAACCTGCTTCTCCTCCTCCTCCTCCTGCGAGATTGAAATTGAAAACCCTAGCGCGCCGGTTTCGGAGGAAGAGGAAAGAATACTGAAGAAATTGAAGAGCAGCGAGGTGTTTGAGCAAGAGGAAGGCGTAATCGCGCTGAGGAAGATCACGAGGAGCAAAGTGGAGGCTAGGCTCTTGCTCTGCACGCCGCGGGTGCTGCTGGCGCTGCGCGGTTTGATCGCATCGCGGTATGGCGTTGTTCAGGTCAACGCGGTGGCGTCGCTGGTCAACCTCTCGCTGGAGAAGCAGAACAAGGTGAAGATAGTGAGGTCAGGGTTTGTTCCGTTTTTAATCGATGTTTTGAAGGGGGGATTGGATGAGTCGCAGGAGCACGCTGCGGGCGCGCTTTTCAGTTTAGCCTTGGATGATGATAATAAAATGGCCATTGGCGTTCTCGGCGCGCTGGAGCCGCTGATACACTCGCTGCGTGCCGAGTCCGAGAGGACTCGGCATGACTCGGCCCTCGCTTTGTATCATCTGAGCCTTGTTCAGAGTAACCGAGTGAAGCTGGTGAAACTCGGGGCGGTGCCGACGCTTTTGTCCATGGTGGTGGCGGGGAACTTGGCGAGCCGGGTGCTGCTGATTCTGTGCAACCTGGCGGTGTGCACGGAGGGGCGCACGGCGATGCTGGACGCGAACGCGGTGGAGTGTCTGGTGGGGCTGTTGAGGACGAATGAGTTGGACTCGGAGGCGACTCGGGAGAATTGCGTGGCGGCGCTGTTCGCGCTGAGTCATAGGAGCTTGAGGTTCAAAGGGTTGGCGAAGGACGCGAGGGTTGTGGAGGTTTTGAAGGAGGTTGAACAAACGGGAACGGAGAGGGCCAGGGAGAAGGCCAGGAAGGTGTTGCACATGTTGAGAACTGTGAGCGATGGAGGTGATGATGAAGGTGACGAATTTTACGACTCGGCTGGGTTGACGCGGAATCGTTACCGAATTGGTGCTGCCAGGAACCACAACATCCTCAACACGACCACGTTTTAGGTTTTGATTTCTTTCTGGTTTAGTTTTTCCACAATATTTGTTGGTTTAGGTTTTGTAGGAAAATGTGGTGGAAAGGATGAATAGGAAACTAGTTTACATGGTTTTGCTGGGTGTAAATCATGGAGGTGGTAAACTGGCAATCTCAAACTCATTCTGTTCTATTTTCTTTTATTTTTTAATTTTGGTTATTGTTGATGGGCGTTATATTACAATCTGTATGTAATCAGGGTTTAGGTGAATTTTGGGTTGGATGTTAGTGTGTACATAATACTTACTGTCTAGTGTCTGTTTCAGTAAACATAAATGAGAAAACAGAGTTCTGTAGATTGATTTGTGAATTCACTGGATTGGTTGTGTTTACATGTAAAGGTATAAACTATGAGGAACATCGTCAGTTTCTTTTCCTCATTATGTACATATCATTTCTTTTTTAGTAGCTGGTTTCATTTCAAAATTGAAATGGCAAAATACATGCAAATTAGCATATGACAGATGAAAAAGAATTTGACCAAATTCATTATTATCTGAAATTCATACCAAGGATTCTTGTCTCTGGCAAAAGACTCGGGCTGTTTTGTCCAACTGTACTGCACATTTGCCAAGTTTCTTTGGGTTTCCCCCTTTCCAAAAATCTAAGGTGCATGTGCTTGAAACTCCCTTCAATGTACTAAAACTTTTGCTTTGTTACTTCACTCATCTCAATCCAATGTTTTTGTCTGTTATTATTGGTTTCGTTCTCCTATAAACACTCACTTTAATATTGGTATGATTATGCTTGACAGGTCTTAATCTTGATATCAAGTCATACTCCAAATGCCTCCTTTAGAACCTGTAACGTAAACTTCCTTTCCCTTCCATTACTTGCAATATGCACACATCTTTGGCTAGTTTGGTTAAATCTTTCAACAAGTGTGAAGAAAATAAAAATTAGAGAAAAGTTAATTAAATTTCTTCCTAGATTTAAAATTAACTCAAACTCCTCAACTTACAAAAAAAGTTGAGGTTTATTATACATTAGTTTTAGTTTGTGAAGGAAGTTTAATGAACTCATATGATTTGCTTTATTTTAATATTTATTGAGAAGCTTACTAAGTGGCCCTTAATTTAATACAGACAGGCTCTTACCAAAGCATCCATCTTGCAATTATATATTTGATTGTCAACTGCCTCTAGACTTTCACTTGGTTGAATTATACATTAGATTGTTACAAATTGCATAATTTGGTGATTTTGGTGCAATTATATTGTAAACTGTCTTTTTAAATCATTACGGGATAAAAATTGTTTTTTGCCGAAGACCCTTGAAGCTTATTGCAAGATATAGAAAATGTCATTAGAGAATGGTGGAAGACTTTCTTTCTTGCCTTAAACTTTCTTGTTTGGGAGAAGAGGCAAATTATGCTAAATAAAGAGTATTTGTATGCAATTAAGAGTAAGCATCTCTTCTTTAGAAAGAAGTTGTTACTCAAAAATTAATCTTTCTTTAATCTCTGTCTCACTTTTTTAAAAGACTAAATTGGATCAAACTCTATAAAAAATATTAATTCTAATTTTCATTAAAAGTCGAAGGATTAAAAATATATTTATTTAACTAATCGTAAATTTAATTTAATATGTAATTAAAATAATTTATAAATATTTAAATTTCCAATAATTACTAGGAGTTAAAATAAATGTTTAATCTAATATATATATATATATATATATATATATATATATATATATATATATTCAAATTAACAATAGTTAATAGAAGTTGATAAACAAAGTTTTCTCCAACAACTCTCGTCTAAATTTTTTAATGTGAAAAGTTTATCAAAAACGTGCAAAGAACTAGATAGAAAGAATTCAAAGAAATAAAAAAATTCTAAAACATAAGTTTAAAACAAAAAACTGGATGTGAAGTTATTTTAGAAACTTCTATTATATTTATAGTTATTTATCGAGAATTTAGTTCAATCGTTATCTTGTTTATTTAAAATTAAATTGATTTAACGGGATTTTTTTTTCCTGGGCTCAACTTTCCATATAACTAGAGTGTTTTACGATTATGTTTTGTTGAAGAAAATCTATGAGGTAAATATGAATTAGTCTCATCCAAAAACTTAATCAATTCAATTTCTTTCCACTTGGATTTTAACGAGAATTTCATGCATGTCAATAAGAGAATTTGTATTTTTGTTTCTTTTCTATTTTTAGTAACAACGGAAATGATAATACAATTACAATGGATGAAGTGTAATTTAAAGATGATAAACTTTGAAATGATATCAGTGGTGACATAAGGATTACACAAATTGTGAAGGAATGTAAAAGAATAAATTAAAAGAAGTAAATTATTAAAGAAAGTAATGAAACTTGTAGCATATATCAATTAGAGTGACGACCCAAAATGCAACAACCAAATTTCTCCCGACTGTTTCTCCCTGCACCTCCAAATTTTATAAAATTACTTAAAATATCCTTTTAACTTTGATGTGCTTAAAAATTTACACTCTCAAAAGTAATAATTCTAAATATCAAAATCCTAATAAGGAAATTATATACCCGAATGTCGACATCAGAATATATATACATAGATATATATAAATAATATATATATATATATATATGTATATATATTTAATTTATTTATTTTGTTTAATTTTTTTTATTCTTTTACTGTTAGTTTCTTTAAAAATTATTTATATTCTAATATTTTATTTTTTTAAAGCAAATTTTAAAAATAAAATAAATTTATATATATATATATATATATGTTTTTTTTTTGTTTTTTTATGTTTATATTTAAAAAAATTAATGTTTTCTAATATTATATAGAAAATAAATTAAACATATATATATATATATATATATATATATATATTGTTTCTAAAATATATATTAAACAAAATAAAAAATATAAATATAAATAAGTTTGAAAAAAAAGTTAAGACTAAAAGTATAAAAAAAATTAAAATAAAAAAAATAAATATTTAATATATATATATATATATATATATATATATATATATATATATATATATATATATATTTATATAAAGGGATTTTGACTTTTATTTATATTCACCGTTATATATATATTATATATATTTTTTCTTCTTTTCTAATTTGTTAATATTGTTTAATTTTTTTTAATGTTTGTTTTTAAGTTTATTTATATTCTTATATTTTATATTTTTACTACATATTTAAAAGTAAAATATAATATTAATATATATTTATATATGTATATATTTTTTTCTCTTTTTTTAAAAATTTAAGTTTTTTCAATTTAATTTATTTGAAAATAGAATGTTTTAATATTTTAAATAAAATAATAATAATATATATATATATTATTTATTTCTAAAGTATATATTGAATAAATGAATAAAACAGAAAATAATAAACTAAAGAAAAAATAATTAAAATTCTAAAGAAATTAATTTTTAAATAAAATGAAATATATATATATATATATATATTATTTTTTATTCTGTTTTATTTTTTTAATTTAAATATTTTAAATTTTAGCTTTTTTTTTTTAGTTTATTATTTCTTTGTTTTATTTATTATTTATCTTTTAAAACATATTTTAAAAATGAAGTAAAAAATTAATCAATATATTTATTTTGAACGTCGATTTTGATAATATATATATTTCGAAAATAAACTATCAATAATATATATTCTGGATGTCGATTTTGGTAATATATATTTTGGAAAATCGATTTTTGATAATATGTTTTAATATTCGAAAATGTCTTTTATCAGAAGTGGAAATTTGAAAATTATTTTGAGATGTGATTTTCATAATTTACATACATAGTTAATAGATATTTTTAGAATTTAAAAAATATTTGAAAGTATAGAATAAATTATAAAAGTGAAGGAAGAAAACTCTTTTTTAGAGGTGCAGGAAGAAAGCCCTCCTCCTTGGATGTGGGTCTTAAAGCTCACTGCCTCTTTAACTCATATTCCAAATCTATGATTATAAGTCTCGGTCTTTATTCGAGGCGTTAAGGTTTTATTTCAATTTTTTTTTTTCAAATGTATTTCTGACTACTTTTTATGTTTTGACTACTCACTTTAAGTCCCTCGTAGCCTTTATATTTTTCCATTGCAAAAAAGACCTCTTCAAAATAATAATTTTATAATGCCACTAAATGATTATATGATCAAACATAACTAGTTCTATAATTCAATAACTTCAGACAGAGGGAGGGTAAAAAATATGACCGAGAATGTTCTCATGTACCACTATAAAGCACATATACACATATAATGTAAGGCTCTCTTATTTTCAGCCCCAATATTTAAGGGTTGCTCCAAAAATTTAATGGGTTTAAGGGCTGGACCATAGGGTATATAAGGTCCCTAAGGTAACCAAATTCCTCTCACTTCTGTTATTCTTGCAAAACAATGCTTGCTTACTCCTCTTTTTCTCTCCACTCCACATAGGTTTTGCTAGAGTTTAATCCTTAGTCCAGTTCAAGCTAGCTCGACCCCTACTCTACTTTACGTACGTTAACTCTCAGCTCATACTAGTTCCTCTATAGTCTTATTTTTCATATTTTCGACAAAGGTTCACTATGGTAACCTCGCTCTCTTTCTGTACTGCTATTCCAGTTCGTAAAATTGCTCATGGAGCTGCTAGGTTCATCGACTTAGAGGTCACAGTCTATTATTAACCCCTTTCCAGGTAAGGGAAGCTAAGGTTCACATTTGAATGTGTTTCTGCTACGTTTTCAATTTTGTTTTGTGCTCTTGGGTGATTTTATGGCTTTTAGGTGAATATAAATATATACCATGCCTTGCTTTGGTTGATTTCTATGCTGGATTGCACGAACAGTGGCAGAGATCTAATAATCTCGCCCAAGTGAGTGGATCTCGCCTAAGCGAGAGTATTAGAAAACCCACCTAGGTGCTGTGCGAGCTGTCGCTCAGGCGGCGAGCTCCTGTTTTGAGCGAGAGCCCATCTCGCTCAGGCGAGGAGGTATCGCCTAAGCGAGGGGACGCGCACGCCACTGTTCCCCTCTTCTCGAGCCCTCGCCTAGCGAAAGGAGCTCACCTGAGCGAGAGACCCCACGCCTGAGCGAAGAGCTGGGCGAGGGTGCGTTCTTGTTTTGTGGCTTCTCTGTTCTTGGATGTTTGGTACATGCCTGATTGAATTGTTATGTTAAAAGCATGAGATGAATAAATATGTATGAGTGAAATGGTTTATGGGTTGTGAATGATAAGTTTAATATGATCTTGGCATGTGACTTGGATGGGATGGTTGGTTATCAAAGTGGCATTGTTTTGGCATGATGAATGATTCTATATTGATTTTTAGGAGCATGATGTTGGTTTGGTTAGGGCGTAATTCCACGATAGTTTCGTGGTGGTGCCTCATTGGTTAGGACGTAATTCTATGAGCCTCTAGGTGAGAGCTCATGGTAGTGCCTCAGTTGGTTGGGACGTAATTTCATGACCCCTGTTAGTGGGAATTCATGGTGGCGCCCCATCTATGTAATTTAGTAAGGATTCAGGGTAAGGATTGCATCCTGACGCTCTAAAGAGTCATTTAGTCTCACGTAGAATGTATTGACTCGAGTGGTGAAAGTAGCAGGAGGCCTGAAACCCATTAAGGGCTAACCTTGTGTATGGGGGTTGAGACACTAGAACAATTAGCTCAGTAGAGCAGTAAAAGCCACCACAAGTCATATGTATTCGGATGAGTCGTGTTTGAGTCTTAATGTATTGTTTGCAAGTCATAACATGATTGGTTGGCTTATGCATCTTGAACTATAAAATTGTAAGTAACTGTATGATATTGATGTGAGCATATGCGAGACATCCTCGTGGTCAATAGAGAAATGGTGACTCCGCTGCATAGCCTGTTTGAGCTAGATTCCTTTTTGCTTGGGCTTTTCTTTTAGGGCTACGACCCATGTATTATCTTATCTCATAGTTTCTACTTTGTACTACTATTAATCTCCTTACTATACTTTGTATCGGCGGCATCGTGGTGTGTCTCGTCCTCTCTTTCGTACCTTAGATATTGTAAGGAGTAGTGTTTATACTCCGGAACATTATATTATCTATGTAACATGTTAATTAAGGTATTTATTTAAATGGGATGTTACATATAACCTTAAAAATATACATATGAATTAATTTAAAAATAATAAAGTAATACTCTCCATATTTAAAAGGACTTTTTTTACACTAAAAATATAAATTGATAACCCAAATTTTAAGTTTAATTATTAGAAGAAAATTCTTAAATAATAATTAATTTTAATAATAAAATATATATTTAAACATTATTTTTTAATTAAAAATTAATTTAAAGATCAATTTATTTAGTAATTAAAATTTTGATAATCAATGTTAATGTGAGTAATCAATTTAGATATCAATTTATAATAAAAAATATTTTAATTATTGATTTAAAAACTAATTATAATATTTTTATTTATAATAAAAATTATTTTACTTACTAATAATTTTTAATTTATAAATTAGTGTTTAAATTAATTATTATAATAACTAATTATTTTAATCATTAAAATTGATTATTATAATGTTATATTTATAAAAAATTAAAAAAATAAAATAACAAAAGGTAAACATCCATTATATCTTCGACTCTGCATTACATGAGTGGTTCTAGCCCCGGTGTCTAGGAATATACCCCTTGCTTGCAATTAAATCTTGTTTGTTTATAAAAATAAGTATTTAATTTATTTTAATAGTTTTAATTTTAAGCATAAGAATATATATATATATATATATATATATATATATATATATATATATATATATATATATATATATGTTCTGGTTGAGAAAAAATACTGGATAATTCTTCATCAAAACAAAAAGAAAGTTTTTGTGACTTGCTTAGGCCAAAAAAACCTTTCGTCTCTTGACCATGGGAATAACCTTCTTATTTATACCATAATCAGTTACAAAATATTAAATCCTAGATATACAAAATATAATAATAATAAAAAGGAAATTATCTTCTACTCCTAACATATCTTTAAATATAATAACAACCTCACAAAAAATGAAATTATCTTCTGCTCCTAAAATATCTCTAAATATAATAACAACCTCATTAACTCCTATAAACATCACCAAGCACAGAACTAACAGGATTAATATTCTCCCTCGGTGCCTTACCGACCCGATACCAAAACCCACTTGTCCTCTCGGTCTGTAACCGACTCAATCCTCTGGTCTAGTACATAACTCTCCAAATTCTGCACGATCTCGCCCTTAAAACGAGGAGAGCAGAATTTGTCTTGTCAATACTGCTCTTCACCACTTCCCGTAAAATCATCATTACTCCCTGCATTTACGCCTCCACGTGTAACCTATCTACCGTTACTCCCTACATTTATGCCTTCACGTGTAACCTATCTAACGGTTACCCTTTCACTCCCCTTTTTGAATACCAAACGACGCTCGTTTCCCCCTTTCAATTTGCACCATTAACTATCCCCTCACCTCTCACATTCGTCACACTCTAGCTTTTCGACTCCCCAACGTCTTGCTCAACCGCCATTTCCTTCTTCCAGGTATTTCTTCTTTTCCCGTTCAAATTCCACACCTGCACTTTCTTGCTTTCTGTACTTACTTCTTATACATTATCTCTGTTTTCTACGCTGTGTTTTAGCTTGCACTTGTTTTTCCCTTCTTTGATCACCCCTAACTTATTTTGAGAAAACTTTTCCCTCGACATACCTTCAATCGCCCTCCATGAATGATCACTATAATGCCCTCTATTCCTGGGTCCCTCTGGCCTTGCGGAGGGAAACCTCAACCATGACTACCCTTACTAGGGTTAGAGCTTTTAGACGCCACCAAACTTTGTGTAAAAGCAATGAATCTGATGTAACCGTAATTGCCTGCGAGGGTGATGAACCTATCTGTAGGGATGGCAATTTATTCCCTATTTCTCCTCAAAAATTTACCTTTATGTATGTCACCTTATTTGAAAAACTAGGTTTACGTCTTCCTTTTAACACCTTCGAGAAAGAACTCCTCACTATCCTGAATGTCTCTCCTTGCCAACTTCACCCTAACAGCTGGGCCTTCATTCGCGCCTTTCAAATTTTATGCACCCATTTCGGTATTACCCCCTCAAGCAACATGTTTCTCTATTTCTTAGAGTTACAAGCCCCTCACAAACAACTACTAGCATCCCTCAGTGGAGTTAGTGGCCGAGCCCTCCTAACCCTATACAACTCTTCTTACAAGGGTTTCAAAGGTATCTTCATAAAGATAGTCGCCCCCGACCACAGCCCTTCCCTTCTAGAGGGCTTCCCCTTGTATTGGTGCCAATCACCTAACCTTCAATCCCCTCGGCAATTAGAAGACCTGGATCCCTCTGAGAAAAAAGACTGCCTGATGCTGGAACAACTGGATGTTATTTTTGATACCCGAAAACTATTAGAGCTGGAATTCCGAGTGGTGGATCTAAAATTCCACATCGGTACTTACTTTACAACCGTCCTCTTATTATAACATGCTTAATACTGACTCTCTCCTTTTAACCGACTCTACTTATTTTTGCAGAGAACCTGATGGCGATGTCCCACGAAGATATGCTAAAACGAGCTCGCCAACTTAAAAAATAAAAAACCTCCACCCCTGGTGCAAGTCCTTCAGCTCCCCCTCCCCGTATTGAACTCCACGAAGAAACATCCGAGCCTGACCTCGAACCCCTAACCAGAAGATTCAGAGCCCGAGGTAAAAAGGTCCTCGAAACCACCTCCCAACATTCAACCTCCCAAACTCAATTGGCTCCCCTCCATACCGCAGATGATACCGAGCTAAGCTTCTGGCATCCCCAATTCCTTCATTCCCAACATAGTCAGAAACACAACTATCTCCGCCACGACATCAGCCTGCTAACAACCCAAGACCTTCAAACTCTTCATGAAAGCATCCTGGCTGATCTCCACAAGGCCGAAGCATCTAGTCTTATGCTGATGGACCAATTTAGCCTCCAATCCCCTCAAAAATCCCTTGACCTAGAGCAGAAAGATCAAGCCTTGATACTTTCCAAAACCGAATCCTCCCGCTTGACCAACGAAGTCACAGAACTAACCAATCAGGTAAAAAGAAAGGATGAATTACTTGCCAATTTGCAGAACCAACTGAGAACCCTCGAAGCCGAGAAGGAAAGCTAGACTCTTAAAGAGAAGGATCTCCTCCACAACTCAGAACTTCTCAAAGATCAGATCGGTTCCTCCCTAAACATGGGATTCCAACTGGCCCTTGAGCAAGTCCGAGTTCTCTACCTAGACACAGACTTATCTCCAGTGGATATCTCCAAGTCGGTGGTTGACGGACAACTGGTGGACACTAACGACTAAAAATCTTTATTTTATCATTCTAGTCTTTCCATTCTCGCATCGCCCTTCAAACTTATTCTATTGCTTTGCTACTCTTATTTCCTTGTTATTCCTTGGAACATTATGCCTTAATATTTAATCTTACTTTCCCCTATTTTATTATTAAATTACTCATTTTCCTCACTAAACTTGACACTTAAAAACTTCAGAAATCACGCAGCTTGTAGATAAAAATTTAATCAACTCGATAATTTATCCAGATCGTTATTCGTACTACCCCCCACCCTTGACCGATTTCTACGCTTCACCATTTCAACCTTTAAATTAACTCAAGCCGCGTCTGATATTACCCTAGTTTAACTAATTCAATTAACCATCACCTGAACACTCACCTTTAATCTCGATTACAAACCAGGCTCTCCAACTCGCAAACATCAACTTTAAAGCTAATAATAACTCGTTCACGAACCGAGCTCTCAATTCTGCAAACATCCAAACTAAAGCAAATAATAACTCGTTTATGAACCGAGCTCTCAATCCTGCAAACATCTAAACTAAAGCAAATAATAACTCGTTCATAAACCGAGCTCTCAATCCTGCAAACATCCAAACTAAAGCAAATAATAACTCGTTCATGAACCGAGCTCTCAATTCTGCAAACATCCAAACTAAGGCAAATAATAACTCGTTCATAAACCGAGCTCTCAATCTTGCAAACATCCAAACTAAAGCAAATAATAACTCGTTTATGAACCGAGCTCTCAATCCTCCAAACATCCAAACTAAAGCAAATAATAACTCGTTCATGAACCGAGCTCTCAATCCTACAAACATTCAAACTAAAGCAAATAATAACTCGTTTATGAACCGAGCTCTCAATCTTGCAAACATCCAAACTAAAGCAAATAATAACTCGTTCATAAATCGAGCTCTCAATCCTGCAAACATCCAAACTAAAACAAATAATAACTCGTTCATGAACCGAGCTCTCAATCCTGCAAACATCCAAACTAAGGCAAATAATAACTCGTTCATGAACTGAGCTCTCAGGCTCGGAATAGAACACATAGGTTCGTTTTAACCTCGAGCACATAAGCTCGGAATAGAACACATAGGTTCTTTTAACCTCAAGCACATAGGCTCGGAATAGAACACATAGGTTCTTTTTAACCTCAAGCACATAGGCTCGGAATAGAACACATAGGTTCTTTTTAACCTCAAGCACATAAGCTCAGAATAGAACACATATGTTCTTTTAACCTCAAGCACATAGGCTCAGAATAGAACACATAGGTTCTTTTAACCTCAAGCACATAGGCTCGGAATAGAACACATAGGTTCTTTTAACCTCAAGCACATAGGCTCGGAATAGAACACATAGGTCCTTTTTAACCTCAAGCACATAGGCTCAGAATAGAACACATAGGTTCTTTTTAACCTCGAGCACATAAGCTCGGAATAAAACACATAGGACTGAATAATACTGTAGTATTAACAAATCAAGAAAAAATATCTCTACAAAAAACAAAACAATTTAACCAAAATGTCAACTAAAATAAAAACGCAAATTAGCCGCATTCCATGTTCGTGGGATCTCCTTTCCCTCTAATGTCTCTAATTTATAAGCTCCTTCTCCTAATACTTGTTTAACACGATAAGGCCCGGTCCACTTTGGCGCCAACTTGTTATCCATCTAAATTAACTGTGCTTTCCTTAATACCAGATCTTGTGCCTGAAAACCCCGAGGTACTACCTTAGTCTTGTAACTTCTCTCTAGCCTCCTCTTCATTGCTTCATTAGAAATCTGAGCCAAATTCCGAACTTCATCTATAACATTAAGGTTTGCTAGCAAGCCCACTTCGGAAATCTCCTCGTCAAACAACCTCACTCTTCCCGTGTTCTCCATAACTTCTATAGGGATCATCGCGTCGGTACCGTACACCAAAGCAAAGGGAGTCTCTCGAGTAGACGTCTAGGGAGTGGTGTGGTATGCCCACAACACTCGATGTATCTCATTTGGCCATTCTCCCTTTGCTGCCACTAATCTTCGTTTCACACCCCTCAATATCACCTTATTGGCTGCTTCTGCTTGTCCATTCGTCTGAGGATGCTCCACTGAAGAGAAAACTTGTTTAATCCCGACTTCCTCGCACAATTGCCTCACCTGTGAACATGCAAACTGAGTTCCATTGTCCGAAATAATTCGGCGTGGAACACCAAATCGACATATTATATTCTTCCAAATGAATTCTCGGACCCGACTACCCGAGATCACAGCAACTGGCTCAGCTTCAATCCACTTTGTAAAATACTCTACAGCCACAATCAAAAACTTGAATTGTCTCACCCCTTTAGGAAACGGTCCCAGAATATCTATTCCCCAAGTGTGAAAAGGCCAAGGTGTATTAATAGAGTGCAGCACCTCTGGCGGAGCACGACTCTAATCGGCATGTTTCTGACACGATTCACATTTCCTGACATACTCCACACAGTCATTCTTCATAGTGGGCCAAAAGAACCCTCCCTGAACTATCTGCAACATCAATGCTCTCCCCCCAACATGACTCCCGCAAATGCCCTCATGAAGTTCGGCCATGAGCCGAGACGCCTCCCTCCTTCCTACACAAATCATCAAAGGTCTGGAAAATCCATACCTAAATAAGTGACCATCTATCAGCGTATATCGGCTTGAATTTTTCTTTATTTTCTGCGCCTCATTAGGATCCTCAGGTAATTTGTTATCTGCAAGATAACTTCTTAAGGGTGTCATCCAAGATTCTTCAGCCGTCAAAATCTCCAAAACCTGATGCTTCTCCCGCGTATCTACTCGAGGAACTACCAACGTCTCTCTTATCACCGACTTATGCTGCCCCAGTTTCGAACAACTAGCCAACTTGGATAACAAATCAGCTCGGCAATTTTGTTCCCTCGGAACATGCACAAATTCAAAGAGAACAAAATTCTTCGCAACAGATTGGACGACCTCTAAATATTTGGCTAACTGTGGATCACGAGCTTGGAATTCTCCAGTCACCTGACCTGCTACTAATGCTGAATCACTTTTGACCAACAACCTAGTGATACCCATCTCTTTAGCCAAAAGCATCCCTGCTATCAAAGCTTCATATTCTGCCTGATTGTTACTAGCTTTGAAAGCGAACCTCAACGATTGTTCAATTAATACTCCTTCTGGCCCTTCCAAAACTATACCAGCACCACTACCTCTCAAATTAGAAGCCCCATCCACTGATAGGATCCATGTTATCTCCCTTACGCTCTAATTCGCAACAGGTGGTTCAGATAACTCC
The DNA here is from genome assembly GCF_037176805.1 of Vigna unguiculata. NCBI lineage: Eukaryota > Viridiplantae > Streptophyta > Magnoliopsida > Fabales > Fabaceae > Vigna > Vigna unguiculata. Next base: position 9,925,776 of record NC_140800.1, read on the forward strand.
ACCACAAAATCAGCCAAAAATTGAGCTTTGATCGGTCCTCGTGATTCATATTGTATTCCATACTCCGAAAGCTCAATTGCACATTTAACCAACCTGCCCGATATATCAGGTTTTTGTAATATGTACCTGATCGGCAGATCCGTCATCACCTTGACACTATAATTCTGAAAATAATGCCTTAAACGCCGAGCGGACACTACTACAGCCAACGCGGCTTTCTCTATAGTGGGATATCTCACCTCAGCACCATGCAACACTTTACTTACGAAATACACCGGTTTTTGCTCCCCATCGCTCTCTCGGACTAACACCGAACTGACTGCATGCTCGGTCACCGAAATATACAACGCTAGATCAGCGCTCTTCTCAGGCTTGCACAATACTAGTGGTTTGCTTAGATACTCTTTCAATTTTTGGAAAGCTCCCTCACACTGATCGATCCATTGAAACTTTTCATTTTTCTTCAAGCATTGGAAGTAGGGAAAACCCCGATCTCCACTTTTAGCAAGAAAACGGGACAAGGCCGCCATCCTCCCCGTCAGTCTTTGTACTTCTTTAACATTACTTGGACTTCTCATATTTATGATGGCTGCACATTTATCGGGATTAGCTTCTATCCCCCTCTCGGTAAGTAAGAAACCCAAAAAATTTCCTGCTTTAACCCCAAAAACACACTTCTCGGGGTTAAGCTTAAGTCTGTATTTGTTGATTGTAACAAATAATTCCTCCAGATCTCCCTTATGCTTCTTCTCTTCTACCGAAGTAACCACCATATCATCCACATACGCGTGGACATTTCTCCCCAACATGGATGCCAGAATTCGGTCCATTAACCTTTGATAAGTGGCTCCTGCATTTTTTAACCCAAATGGCATTACCCGATAACAGTAATTAGTTGTTCCTCCCATAAACGTTGTCTTATCTTTATCTAATGAGTGCATTTTGATCTGATTATAGCCTGAATAAGCATCCAAGAAACTTAACAAAGCACAGCCCGATGCACTATCAACTAAGGCATCTATATTAGGCAAAGGATACGAATCCTTTGGGCAGGCATTATTCAAATCCATGAAATCCATGCACATCCTCCACTTTCCATTGGACTTTTTCACCATCACCACATTTTCTAACCAAGTCGGATATTGTATCTCCCGTATATGAGCCGCTTCTAATAACTTACATATCTCTTCAGTAGCTGCCTGGGCACGATCCCCGCTCAACCGTCTACGCTTCTGAACTTTAGGTTTAGCCGAAGGGTTAATGTTAAGCTTGTGACATAAAAAATCGGGATCTATTCCCGTCATATCCGTTACACTCCAAGCAAATGAAGAAAAGTTTTTCTTCAGTACTTGTATAAGTTGTTGCTCTTGCTCTAAACTCAGATCCCCTCCAATTCTTAACTTCTTACCCTCTATAAGCACCTCTTTCACCTCTCCTACAGGTTGAGATCTTCTCTCAGGGTGTACTAGTCTAGGATCTAACTCGGGATCTATGACTACCTCCGTTGCGCTTACTGAATATGCGACTTTCCTCCTTGACCTTAGACTATCTTCATAACATTTGCGAGCGACCTCCTGATTTACGGATAAAGTGAGCACCTTCCCGTCATCAGAAGGAAACTTCATCTTCAAGTGTAGCGTCGATACCACTGCTCCCAATTTATTGAGAGAAGGCCTTCCCAACAGTAAATTGTACGATGAAGGAGCGTTGACAACTATATATCGTATAAATATAGTTTTTGCATCTTCTTTGTCCCTAAAGGTCGTTCGAAGATCAACATACCCTTTAACCTCCACCTGATCTCCTGAGAAACCCACAAGTACTCTGTCAAATGGCTTTAATTGGTCCATCGGTATTTGCAACCCTATAAAGGTATTCCAAAACATCACATCGGTGGAACTCCCCTGATCAACTAACACCCTATGAACATTCCTTCCCATCATAATCACAGACAAGACTATGGGATCATCTTCATGTGGGATTACTCCTTTTAAATCATCACTCGAAAATATTATAGTTGGAACTTTCTTCGGCCTGTCAATCTTGGCTGTAGTCATGACACTCCTTACATATCGCTTTCTAGCCGAGCTAGTCCGTCCTCCTCCCGCAAAACCTCCTGCTATCATATTAAAATCCCCCAGGACGGGTGTCTCATGCAAATCGGGAATCGTACGAGTTTCAGATGGTTTCGCATCTGCATCCGATTTCATGAATTTCTCCAGAAGTCCCCTATCTGCTAAGATAGAAAGCTAATTATTTAAAGCATAACACGAATTTGTGTCATGACCTCTAGCCTGATGAAACTCACACCAAGCATCCAATCTACTGCCGAGTGCCCTCCCCGTGATATTAGGATAGCGCAAATGTTTTGATATTTCCGCATCCTCCAGTATTTGGGCGAGAGCCACCCTGAAACTTGGGATTTTCTGAACTCATCGATACTCGATCCTTCGTTGTGCCACATAGGGGACAAAACGCCGATCCGACTTCGTCCGGGGTGGAGTCCTTTCTCTTCGATAAGCTTTCACATCTCGTTCACTCTAGGAATGGGCCAACGTTCTTTTGTCCCCTGCTTTTTTATGACGCATGGCCTCTTCGGTCTCTATCTCCACAGCTGCCCTTTGCCTAATCTCTGTTAAGTTCCTTGGAGGATATCGGTACAAGGATTCACCGAAAGAAGTAGCTCGAAGTCCCTTCACGAAGGCTTTGACGAGCAAACCCTCGTTAGGGTCAATTAACCTCATACTAATATTGGTAAATCGATTGAGGAACTTCAGTGTCTCTTCAGTTGTCTGTCGTATATCAAACATGTTTGCCATCTCCACTGGTTTGGCCCTATTAGCTGAAGACCTCTCCAGGAAAAGACATTTAAAATCATTAAACGAGTTGATTGAAGAACTCGGTATAGTGTTAAACCATTCCAGAGCGATCTCGGCTAGTATGCCCACAAACATTTTACAACGTATTGCGTCATTACCCCCGATATCATCATTCGGGCCTGAAACGCTTTTAAATGTAACTAGGGATCAGAATTCCCTATGAAAGGCGTGATTTTTGGAATTACGAAATTCTGTGGAATTGGCTCCTCCATGATCGAATCTGCTAGAGGACTGACATCACCCACATCGGGGTTCAACCGACTAGTATATCGGAAACCAACCTTGGTGGCCTCTAATCGGTTTTGCATCTCTTCGTTTGCCTTTCGTAGCTGTTCTTGTTGTCGAAGCGCCTCTTCTAATCGCTGATGTGTTTCTTCGGCCTCTTTCCGCAATCTTTCTCTTTCTCCCAAAGCCTCTTTCTGAAGAGCCTGTAAATCTTCCTCTGCCTTCTTACGCGTTTCTTCTCTCTCCTTTTCTAGTTGAACCTGATCAGCCTTTGCCTTCAGTCTGATTTCCTCATTCTGTCGTTGCAGCTCCAGAATGCTCTGCATTATCTGCTGCCTGGTAGGTCCTTCACGCGCCGCTCATCTGCCTCTATTCATCCTCAAGTTTGTTTCTTTTCTGCTCGTTATTCTAATGGGGCAAGGATCGAGTTTTACCGAACTCCACAGTGGGCGCCAATGTTCTGGTTCAGAAAAAATACTAGATAATTCTTCACCAAAACAAAAAGAAAGTTTTTATGACTTGCTTAGGCCAAAAAAAACTCTCGTCCCTTGACCATGGGAGTAACCTTCTTATTTATACCATAATCAGTTACAAAATATTAAATCCTAGATATACAAAATATAATAATAATAAAAAGGAAATTATCTTCTACTCCTAACATATCTCTAAATATAATAACAACCTCACAAAAAATGAAATTATCTTCTGCTCCTAAAATATCTCTAAATATAATAACAACCTCATTAACTCCTACAAACATCACCAAGCACAGAACTAACGAGATTAGTATTCTCCCTCGATGTCTTACCGACCCGATATCAAAACCCACTTGTCCTCTCGGTATGTAACCGACTCAATCCTCTGGTCTAGTACAATATATATATATATATATATATATATATATATATATATATATATATTTATATTTATATATTTTCAATGATCATGTAGTAACAAAATATTTTGTTTCAGCGATGGAAAAAAATGTCTTATCATCATTTCTTAATTTTAAAAGTGTTCTTAGAATGAAAATTTTTAATATTTGACAAGTTCACTTCCAGTTAAAGAGGTGAGTCAGAGTAAGGATTAAGTCTTACCTTTCAACAAAATTTATCTTCAAATAAATTATCACGTTAAAAACATACTCTGACAAAATTTTTAGAATTAATATCTTAAATCAAACCCCTCAAAAGATAAGGTAAACTCTTCTGATTTAACTATCGCTATCCGGTACCATCAAATTTTTTTGGTTCAGTAACTAATTTGGAAGCAAGAAAAATATTTGAAAATTGAGCTCTTTTTTTTTCGCATCTTCCTCCTCAACCCGACATTTGAAATGTTTACGACTATGTTCTACATGTTCTGTCTATAATTTATTTATCTTTACAAAGATTTGGAACAATGTTTATCTCTCATCAATAATATTTTTAACACAAATAACTTCAACAAGGATGGAAGGAGAAAAATGAGAAGAGAAATTTCTATAAAAAGTGAAACCACTTTAGTTAATAGAGACATAGGCATGGACATAGCATATAAATAGAATGAATGAATGATAATAATGCATTGTCCTTATATTGCGTGACAGTGTACCGAAGGTACATCCCTTATCATTCAAATGAAATGAACCGATTGTGATTCACAACTCACCTGCTTTCATTTCCGCACTCACACTAATGTTTCCAACAGTGCTTCCCAAATTGAATAAGAGTGTACCCTACTTTAAAACACAAACTTCTCATCTTATCTATGTATCAAACCTAATAATGTACATAAATAATATAAAAATATGGAAAATTTTATTTTATAAGTTACTTTTATAAGATTAATTAAGTCCAATTATAGGATGGTAAAGGAAGATTCATTGAATTTATTATGTTAGAGTCTATCAATTATTTAATTTTATATTTAATATGATTGTGGAGATAGTTTAATTATGTTCATTCAATTTCTTCTCTATAAAACATTGCAACTATATCTTTTAATCGTTCAAATTTCAGTTATGAAAATAAAATCTATATTAACATGATTTAAATTTTTTTTCCAATTTTTTTTTTCAGATTTTATTGTTTAGTAATGATTTGATTTGTTTTCACAATGTGGTATGAAATGACAACAATATCCATAGTAACTTATTCCACACAAAAATGAAACATTTAGAATAAAATACATCTAAAAAAAATATTATACCCTTTTACCTTATTATCTAAAATATAATAATAATAATAGAGATAAAATATGAATAATAATAATAATACAAAAAAAATACCAATAATGATGAAAATAACAATAAAATCTAACTTAATATTTATTTAAAATTAATTTATATTAACAAAAATAAGATAACCATTTTATAAATATGTCAATTTTATAATTTTCTAAAATTAATTATATTAATTAATTACTTAAGAAAAAAAAATATTTTTTATTCTTTTATATTAATTTAAACTATTAAACTTTTAAAGTTGATTTTCAACTTAAATATCCAGAATATATGTAACATCTCATTTAATATTTTTAAAACTACTAAAAAAATATTATATAATTAGAAAACAAAACAGATAGTGGAAGATGAATATAAAATATTAATATAATCATCCAAAAATAATTATAAATAGAGATGTCAAAATGAGTTTCAACTCGTGAGCCAATTCGGTTCACCACGGGTTCGAGTCGGGTTGGGTTGAGAAAAATTCAACTTTTTTAAAAGTAGGTTGAACTCAACCCGGCTCACTTAACCCACGGGTTAAACGGGTTCGAGCCGGGTTAAAGGTGTGTTGACCCACTTAACCCACCAACATTTTTTTACAATTTTTTTTTTAATTTTTTTAAAATTTTCTTTTAATTTTTTTTAATAATTACTTACTACTCCTATTATATTTGTTCACAATTTCATATTTTTAAATGCTAGAATGTTGCTTAATTATATTTGAATAGTTTGAATGTTTAATTAATTTGATTGTCAAGTTATATATATATATATATATATATATATATATATATATATATATATATATATATATATATATATGTTAATACTTTAATCTTTAACTATAATCTTTATAGTAAATTACTCAAGTAACCGTCTTATAAATAATTTTTTCTAAATTAGCATGAAAAAAATGTATAGTTTTTTATTTATATTTTGTTGAATAACATGATAGAAAATTTGTAATATTAGTCATGCTTTCTTTGATTAATGGATACTTTCTTGGAAATAATTCTCCATATATTGGTGGTGAGCATGATCAAAATATTGGTTCTTGATTTTACTATGATTGTTATCTCATGGGTTACTTAAAAAATTTATTTAAATATTTGAATACTAAAAAAATAAATAAATATTTTTTTTAGGTGGGTTGGTGAGCCAACCCACTTAACCCACCAACTCGTGGTGGGTTGAGCCGGGTTACAAAATTTCTGGCTCACCAGAAAGTGAGCTGGGTTGGGTTCACTCATTTTCAACCCGGCTCGTGGTGAGCCAACCCGTGTGAGCCGTTGGCTCACTTTGACATGTCTACTTATAAACAGAGGGTCATCAGTTCCCTTAAACTATCAGTTACCTGAAGAAGTATAGTATGAAAATGAGGTGAAAGCATTAATTTTATTATCATCTCTTCCGGAAAGTTGGAATGCAATTATTACTGCAGTTAGTAATTCTGCAAGTAATAGCAAGTTGAAGTTTGATAACATTTGTGACTTGATCTTAAGCGAAGATGTTCACAGGAAAAGTTCATGGGAATCTTCCAATTCTAGTTCTGGTTCAACATTGAGTATTGAAACTAGAGGAAGAAGTAGCCAGAAAGGTCGTAATCAAGGCCGAGGTAGATCAAAGTCTAAACGGAGATCATAACCAAAATTCTAGAATGATATCACTTGTTGGAATTGTCAAAAAAGGGGTCACTTTACAAATCAATGTAGGGATCCAAGGAAGAACAACAACAAGAAACAAGATGATGATCAATCAACAAATGCAATAATTGATGAAATTCAAGATGCACTATTATGTAGTTTAGATAGTTTTATTGACTCATGGATTATGGACTCAGGTGCGTCATTTCATACTACACCTTTCTTAGAACTATTATCTAACTATGTTCCAGGAAAGTTTGGGAAGGTCTACCTTACAAATGGAAAATCTCTTGATATTATAAGAATAGGTGATATCAATATTAGAACCTCTAATGAAAATGTGTGGACTTTGAATAATGTCAGACATATCCCAACCTTAAAGAGAAACTTAATATCTATAGGGCAGTTGGATGATGAGGGACATTACACCACCTTTAGAGATAGACATTGGAAGGTAATGAAAGGTAATTTTGTTGTTGTTCGTGGAAAGAAGCAAGAATCTTTTTACATGATTGCAGATGAGGATATGAGTGAGAAAGGAATGAAGCTCATGGTCTTAAAAGGTAAAATACCTACCTTGAAGCATGTTGACGTTGGACCTTGCAAACATTGTATCTTTGGAAAGCAAAATAATTATAGCACCACAAAGGTACTATCCTTCATTGCATTACTTGTTGTTGACTAATGCTGGTGACCTAGAGCATTTTGTTGAGGCTATGCAAAGAGATGAATCTATTAAGTGGGAGCTAGCAATGGAAGATGAGATAAAGTCTCTTTAGAATAATAAGACATGGTTTTTAATCAAGCTACCAGAAGGAAATAAGGTTTTGCAAAATAGGTGGGTCTATCTGTTAAAAGAAGAACCAGATGGCAACAAACGATATAAGGTTAGACTCGTAGTGAAAGGGTTCCAACAGAGACAAGGAATTGACTTCACAGAAATTTTCTCTCATGTTGTCAAGATGACTACCATAATAGTTATCTTGAGTATAGTAGCAGCATAAAATCTTCATCTAGAGTAGTTAGATGTGAAAACTGCATTCCTACATGGAGATCTTAAGGAAGAAATCTTTATGGCACAACCAAAAGGTTTTGAAGTACAAGGCAAAAAGAATCTTGTATGCAAGCTTCATAAATGTTTGTATGGATTGAAACAAGCACCGAGACAATGGTACAAGAAGTTTAATAAGTTTATGAGAAACTCAGGATTTCACAGATGTGAAGAAGATCATTGTTTTTACGTGAAGAAATATGTTAACAACTTTATCATTCTTGCCCTGTATGTTGACGACATGTTGATTGTTGGTGCTAATATGGCAGAAATTGATAGGTTGAAGAAACAATTATCAGAAAATTTTGAAATGAAGGATCTTGGTGCAACCAAGCAAATTCTTGGTATGATAATCTCCAGAGATAGATCTGAAGGTATTCTGAACTTATCTCAGGAAAAATATATAGAGAAATTGTTTAGCAGGTTTAATGTTGAAAATGCTAAAACCAGGAATACACCTTTGGGAACTCACTTAAAGTTCTAAAAAAGGCAATCTTCTCAGACAGAGGAAGAAGAAAGTCACATGTCTAAAGTGTAATATGCTCAGCAGTAGGGAGCTTGATGTATGCTATGGTTGCACCAGACCTGATATAGCACATGCACTGAGAGTTGTGAGCATGTTTCTAAAAGAGCATTGGGAAGGCGTGAAATGGATATTGAGATATTTGAAGGGCACTTCAAAGATGCATTTGTCTTTTAGAAGAAGTAATCTCACTTTACAGGGGTTTTCTGATGCAGATTTGGGAGGTGATTTGGATGGTAGAAAGAGCACAACATGTTACATTTTTACGTTGGGTGGTACAACTATCAGTTAGAAGTCCAAACTTCAAGGAAGAGTCTCCCTCTCAACCACTGAAGTTGAGTATGTAGCTATCTCAGAAGCAGTGAAGGAGATGATATGGTTGAAGAATCTTCTAAAAGAATTAGGAAAAGAGCAAGATGACTCTCCGTTGTTCAGTGACAGTCAAAGTGCCATTTCTCTTGCTAAAAATCCAATTCTTCATTCCAGATGCAAACACATTGAATTGAAGTATCATTTTATCAGAAACTTGGTAAATGATGGAGACTTGTTTTTGTTGAAGATTCCGAGTGTAGATAATCTAGCTGATATGTTGACCAAGACTGTCACAACAACTAAGTTGAGGCTTTGCATTGCCTCAACTGGCCTTCGAGAAAATTGATGATGAAGGCACTACACAAGGTGGTAATGAAAATCAAATCCTAAGTGGGAAAATTGTTAGTATTATGGTGCTTGATTTAGTCTCACATTGCTTAGAATTGTGAGATGTGGTTCTGTATTTTACTATATAAGAGACCCTATGTAAAGCTTGAGATACACCAAAAATAAAAATACTTCCTAGTGTAGTTGTGGACGTAGATACACACATTGTACGCCGAACCATGTTAAATTCTTCGTGTCTATTTTTTTCTCCTTTATTCTTTTCTTTATTGCCTTGTTCCTAACATCCTCCCCTACATCTTTCTCTACTCACACAAAAGTGATCATCGTAAAAGAGATAACAATAACCAAGCACACAAACACGCAATAGGGTAAGCTAATGTAAACAAGGAGTATTCATATAAAAATAAAATCAGTTTACAAGATAACATGCATAAGTATACATATAAACATAGAATTAGTTGATATTAAACTTGGTTATCCAAATACATGCACTTGACATCTGATTGATGGGTGGTGTGTACATGTGATAGTTCCCAAACTTTATAGAGTTTGGCCTCAAGGGATTACCACTCAACCACTCACAAGGTAAGTCCCCTTCGCGTTGAGGACTTGATCAAGTCCAGTGACTACCTCCTTCTTCTCTTCACGACATAACCTACTCTACTCTACTTGAGTGTGAGTAGTTATTAGAGAAATGATACCACAATATTGAATCCTTATGTCAATGTGTACACTAAATACCACCACATAGAATATCTCCTTGAAATTTTAGCAACCATGTCAAATTTCATGCTCACAGTTATACATTCATATAAGACACCAACCATATTCTAAACAATAATCCACCCTTAATACAGTACAACAAATTTCAAATAAAGATGGTTGCTAAACTCTGATACTTTCGCTCAATGAGACTATCCATTCGCTAGGCCAAAAGTGCACAAAAGTTCACTCGTCCAACGACCAGATGGCTCACCCAACGAGTGAATCACTAAAACTCCCAAAGGTAAATTCCTCCAAAACTCGCTCAGCGAGGACGTTATCGACCAATGACTACAAAGGCAATCAACTCTCTAACTTTGGATTTGCTGAGAGAGCTAACTCTCAACCAGTAAGTCTGCATAATTCTACAGAATAAAATTTTGCATACTAAGGTCTTTCTAGTCAAGTTTAAGCAACTCCTTAGTGATTACAAATACTCAAATCATACCAATTTCAATTTCACCACAACATCAATACAAATTGGGTCTAAAAGCAATATCAACTTCACAAATGCTTCCTAACAATCAACATCATAATCAACACCCAATTTCACTCATCATGATACATGCAACAACTAAATTTTCAAAACCTATCTCATAAAATCATCTAATATATCAATATCAATATTTACACAACACAAACATTGTATAATTAGCTTTCCTTACCTAAAATATTCCTTAGAAGCTAAAAAGGTATTAGATTCCCTGTAAGATATCAGAATGTGCATACTCAATTAAAAAACAACACAAACATGATCAAGACATACCATTAGTACCATTACTCAATTGAAGAAATTGATTGGACAGATGTGGAGAACTCGCCACAGGGATCACTCTAGCAGTCTTCAATCTTCAAATAGATGAACGTAGGATGAGAAACTTTACAGAGAAGGAAGAAATTTCTTAAAAAAGTGTTTTTAGAGAGATGAAGTGTTTTCTAAGTAATGAGATCCTTTAATGAAAATTCTATTTATATGTAAGCTTTTTATTATTAAAATAAGAGAATATAATTATTTAAAACCAATGTCATTCTTAAAACATAATTTTCTAGGTCCTCACATTCTTTCTAACAACAAAAATGTTCAACCTCGAAATTTGATTTAGTAGAAAACAAATGGGGATATGACTGTTTCATATCCTCCTCTAATTCCCATGTAGAGGCACTTGTTCTCCTATCCCAAACAACCTTGACAAGATTGATGGATTTCCCTCTAAGCTACTTTGTTTGGCAATCCTCTAAAGTAATAGGTTGCACCTTCATTGAGAGATCCTCTTTGACTTGCAAATCCTCTACCTCAAGCACGTGAGAAGGGTCAAACACATACTTCCTTAGCACGTGAGAAGGGTCAGACACATACTTTATTAAGTTTATTTGGCGTTTCAAACCCATTTTAGTATAATATTTTAGTTTGTTTACACCATTTGACATATGTTCAGTTCAATGTTAGCTTAGAAATGTGTTTGAAACGTCAAATAAACTTAAAAAAAAATTTGTTTAAAAGGTCTAAATCCATGCATTTATAAAGATAAGGGACTAAATTGATTCAAGGTTTCCAAGAGGGACTAATTTCAATTTGCACTAAAAGATGAAGGACCAAAAACATATTTAACCCTAATATGTATATGACACTAAAATAAAATAATTTTAAAGTTTATTTATAAACATAATTAATTAAGAGTTTTTTGTTTTTTTTTACAATAGTAATAAAAATAAATGAAAAATAATATTAAAATAAGAAATTAAATTAATAGGAGAATAAATATTGTTATTTTATATACAGTCTTACAACATATAGGACTGTAAAAATATGACATTTATACAACCAAACTAAATCAACAAAGTTCTATACAAGGATTAACCACTACTAAAGCTCCTAGAGACCTTCCACTACTCTAACTGATGACTCCTCAAAGATGCCTCTAAACCTACATTTTCATCTGCTGAGACCGGTAAGGGATCATTGCAAAAGAAAAAGACAAAACAAACACAAGAAACACAAAGCACACAAAAGGGTAAGCTAGTGTACAAAAGATTTATCGCTAAACAATTAAATCACATCAAATATAAACTAAGTTTGGATAAAAAAAATATAAAGAATATACATATGCACATAACCATGATACTAAACTTAAAATTATCTAGATACATACCTTAACATTGGAATTCACAAGAGATCAGTGTCAGATCTTGAATTCATCAATAATTGAATCAGAACTAAAATTTTCACTTATTCTTTTTTCAATGTAAATAACCATATTGTTTGTTGGCAAGAAATTCATCTTTCATTTTATTTCAAAATCTTGTTTTAATAATCTTCATTGCAAAAAAGATCTTTCTGTTTAGATGTAGAAACAATAAGAGCTAAAATAAGACGAATTAAACAGTAAATAAGTAAAATGTCCTTGACTTTTCTATTCTTGTCAAATATTGATATAATTCAATAATGGTTAATAAATTCTTTAAATCTATAGTTGAAATTTAAAACTAATAATCTCTTCATTAATATAACTATTTTTAGGGTTTAGGGTTTTCATCAATTTTCATCAATTTCCAATATACACTACATATAATTTAAAAAGTTGAAAAAAATTGAAAAATTCTATATATATATATATATATATATATATATATATATAATTTTAAAATTTTTAAAAAAAATTTGGGGTCCATGACTCCCTCTCGTTCCTTATATGATATGCCTTTGCTAGAGATGTGCACTTGTAGCAGTATTTATGCTCTGCATACATAGACAAAGGAGTTATCACCTTACCAGTCACAAGGTTAATCCGTTTCGCGCCTAGGATCAAACAAGTCCAGTGATTGACACCTCCTATGAATTTTGTCACATAACCCAATCCACTCTACATAAGTGTGAATTATTATTGGAGTTTAGGATACTCCCTTACTAAATCTCATACGTTAATGCATACACTAATAACAATTCAAAGTCATAAACATAAATAAGGTCCATCACACAAATCTATCTCAAACAACCAAAGAAAAACAGGGCCAAACCTCTCGCAAATAGGTGGCACTTCTAGGCACTTAACATCTTGGAGCTAAAATGCTCCAGACTTGTAGTACAAAGGTGGTGCTCAACAAAGTCTATTGTGGCTCAATGCCAAGACATTTGCAAATAAGGGTGCTCAAGAATACAAATGGGTGCAATAGGGAGCGAAAATACTCTCAAACCTACACAATGGAGCTGGCGCTCAATGTTAGTTAGTCACCGTTCAGCGTTATATCATATATAAGCAATTGTATTTTGTATTGAGAGAACTTGAACCTGTGCAATTGATTAAATTTGTACTCTTTTCTCAGTGCATTGGTTTAAGAAAGTTTTAAACATGGAAACTTGTACCAATTTGTTCAATTCCTTAGATTATAAACTCTCTCAATCACAAAAAATCAAGTCCAAACCAGCAAAATTCATTAATCAAACATCCAAATCATACAAGTCAAATCAGTCATGCTCACCACAAATCAAATTCATAAAAAATAGTTAAAGGTCATTCTCAACATGAAATTAATCAAACAGGGGAACTGACTGCTCCAAATTGAAGAGCTCGCCGCAAGGATCAATCTTACGGTATCGATTCTTCAATTAGACGAGTAAATAGGAAGACTTCTTAGAGAGAAGTTAGAGAACTGTTACGAAATTGGCAAGTATACCAAATCACACAAGTAATATCGTGGACATGTTCAGATATCGTCTCCCAAAGGAACTAATGTGATTTAAATTAATTGGTTAGTTACGGATAAAGAATGAGAATAAATAAATATTTTTTGAGTTTAAATAAAAGATAAATTTGAAATTAAATGTAAAGAATAACAAAAATTCACATAATAGAAACAAATAGCTTGATTGAGGAAAATATAAGCTGAAAACTTCACCGGGATTAGGTTTACCGATTCCATTCAAAGTAAAAGAAATAAACAATATATTTCTAATTCCGTCTCTCACACTCACATCATTATTAACTTGCATCGATTTTGTCGTAGACAAGCCTAAACTAAAATAATAAAAACTCTATGTCTAACAATTTTTAATATTATGTTTGCATTAATGACCAATATGTTGATGCTTAAGAATGAACAATGACCATATCCATGTCTAGTATGTGAAATCAATAATTCTTTTATCCTACTCAGATTTCCCAAACTATCTTTCGGATCAGCTGGTACTCCCATATATGCCCCATATCTAGAACATGCAATTAAAGATTGTAATCTAGGTTTCCAAACTATCTTTCAGATCAATATGGACTCCCACATGTGCAAAATTCATAGACTATATAGTTAAACCAAGAATAAAACATAAAAGATTATGGACAAGGATTATATTGAATGAAGAATTCAAAGAGAATTAAGAATACATTACACCCAATCCCTATGAATGAGGAAATTAGCTACTTCTAGACACAATGAACACAAGACTAATGTTGAAATTGAATGCCTCCAACTTTCAAAATGCCTTTCTACCTTCAAATATAGAGATATCAAGCTTCTTTCTCTCCAAGTATGTCTCTCCCCCAAAAGGGAAGGTTCCCCAAAGGGGATGTTCTTCCCCACAATGGGATGTTATCTTTCAACTCTATTAGTCCCCTTATTTATAGATTTTTCGAATTGGAATGGGCATGCTATAAGACCTAGGAATATAATTATAATTCTAAGGGATAATTGGATGCATAAATATTAATTGAATTGATATGTAAGGTAATAAACAAAAGTGGGAAGTAGCACAATTGGTTAGATCTTTGTTAAGAGTAAGAGACTGGTGATCATGGGTTCGATTCTTTATGTGTGCATTTGGAACAAATATTTTTTATATTATTTTAATAATGATGCATTGAATGTGTGGATGCATTGTAATGTTACTATGCGTGTGAAATGACAAGAAAGTTGCAATGGTTAATATTGTTTGGAGAGTTGCTTGAATATTGGGGTTGTATGTTCAAATCTTGTTTAGAGCTAAAAGGGAAAGCTATTTAAGAGGAGAGTTAGTGAAGAATAGTTAAGACCAAAATAAAGCTATTTTATTTTATTTTTTAATTTGGGCAACTGAATAGTAAGAAAGTTAAGTTAGAATTTTTTTTTAAAAAGAAAGTATAAGGGAGAGTAAGGGGAATGTAAGTTTTAGGAGAAAAGGAAATGAGGGGCTACAAAAGTTTTGTGAGGCAATGTTGGATTGAGAGCAAATGAGGGTAGAGCAAGCAAAGGTGATCTTAATTCAAGAATTCCAAGTAAGGGGAGCTACACCTTGTATCTATGGTTATTTGTTTATATGATAATGTCTTGTATATGAGATAAGAAGTGTTTATCCTTGTGGTAAAAGAATGTTGGGTTTTTGGTGCAAGGGATGCTAAACCATTTTCTTGATATTACATGATTGTTTATTGAGAAATGATTGTAAGTTGATTTATGGAATGAAGGAATTGTGAAATGCATCCTTGGGTTATGTTTTGGTGTAAGGAGGTGTTAAGTCGTATTCTCATTATTTTTGTGATTATGTATGGAGAAATGGTTGCATTTGAAAATATGGAATTATAAAGGGGTAATTTCATTCTTATGGATCAAGATGATAACAAGTTTCTTGAATGGTTGAATTCATGGTGGTAGTGCTGTTTGGGATTAAATTTAATGATAAGAAAAGAATTTTTTTTTTGTCTACGATTGCTGTCATTTTTTGTGTGGTGAATATTAGATGAGATAGATGGAAAAATTCATTTTTGAGGATGGGGTTAGGATGTTTAATCTAATTACTTTAACTTTTAGTTTGGATGAATCAATGGGGAAATTAAGGATTTTGATCATCATTTTGTTACCGTGTGAATTTATTTGAGGTTAGAGCAATGGTTGTAAATATAACTTGTTTTCCTTTCAAGTGTTAATTATGGTTGAAGTAAGCATTATTTGATAATGGGTTTTTGGTTGTGGTTGTGAAATTGTTATGAAGTGTAAGACGTTGGAGGTAAGTTGATAGGAAATTTTGTTTAAAGTATTTGATGGACTGAACTTATCATTTAGAAAAGTAGAGGTGAAATGTTGTATGGAATAAAATTATTTTGTTGTTCTTGAGCATATGGGAAAATCCATGGTGCAACAAAAATTAGAGATGTTTTCTTGTGATGATGAAATTATGGTTTGTGTTGGAGTACTATGATTTGGTTAAATTTAGGGTCTTGGATAAAGTTAGTTGAGTGAGTATGGTTCATAAAGGTACTGTTAATTTGGGTTCAAGTGTAGTAAGATTTTATGAGTTTATTAATAATCCATCAGTTGTGTCAATGCTTGGGTGAATTTTAGTTCTTGTTTGCCTCTTTCATTTTCGAAGTCAAATCCACAAGTTATGGTAAAATACCATGGTCACTTGTGGAACTCACTATTTTGACTCTTGCACATCCGAAGCCAAATCTACAGGTTGTAGGAAAATCCACTGGTCACTTGTGGAACTCGTTGATTTTACTCTTTTATATTCGAAGCCAAATCCACAGGTTGTGGAAGAATCCACAAGTCACTTGTGGACCTCGTTGGTTTGCATTTTTGTTTTTTAGAGCTAAATCCATAGGTTGTGGAAAACTCCACTTGACACCCGTGGAACTTGTTATTTTGTTGTTGTGGTTTGTTTTAACATGATGGTGTTGCTTGTTTAAAAATGTGGTTGTTTCTTTATTATTTGGTGCAAAATTTTAGGGTAAGTTGTATGTTAAAATCCTTAAATGTAAGGAAATAATGCTTGGGTTATGATATGATAATGATTTATGATTAATCTTATGATGATGTGACATAATATGATGTAATTTCATGATGGGTTGAGGTATGTTGATATTGTGATGAGGTATGATATGTATGGGTGTACATATGTGATGAGACAGTATGAACTCTCTGATAGCTGTAAAGCCATGATGGTTATTTTACCCAGAGGACTTTGTCGAGTCAGGGTAAAGGGATTTTGTAAGACCCGAGAAAATTAAATAGTTAATTAAATAATTATTTAATAAATGTGGGTAATAGAAGCCTTTAAGGCATTTAATGCGGAGTGCTATGATGTGAAAAAGTACTAGCTCAAATGGTTGAGAGTACTTGATTGTGTGAGGGGACTTGGGTTCAGTACTATGTATGCCAATTGTGTGATTATTTTAATCTGTGCATTATTACAAATATGAATTGGTTGAATTGGTTGTGCACTTGACTTGGTAATTAATGGGTTGTGGGTTCAAACCTTGCTAAGAACAAATTTACTTTCTTTTTGCCAAATTTTCCTTGGCATGAATATGAAGGGGTTGGAGGAACCCTAGCAGCCAAGAGAGGCAGCCTAGAGGGCTGGAAACATTCCGTTTATGAGTGTTGAATAACCATTAAACCACATTTTATTTAATTTTTCGTTTTTGGTGAAAGTAAAGGATAATTAGAGAGGTAGTACATTAGAGAGAGAAGGAATTAGCAAGGAGGGAGGTAAGGTGATTGTGTGGGTCAATTGGCAGAGGTTTTCTAATAGCAAATTGTGTTGGGGCTGCAGAGAGATTTAGGAGTGAAGCCATTGTTGGAAGGAAACTAAAGAATAAGAGTGCTTTGGGTTAGAGACACATCAAATTCGAGTTTGTGCAAGGATTCTAGGTAAGGGGAGCTCGTGATTAATGTGTTGTGATTGTATGAATTGAATTGCATGAACCTCCTTGTTGAATTACGTTGTTCTCGCAAAATTCTGGATTTTTGCCCAGAAACCGCCCGGCGGGCATGAATGTGCCGCTAGGCAGCACATCAGTTGTGCCCAAAATTTTGGGTTCTGTCATGAACTGCCTGGCGGTAAGTCGGAACCGCCAGGCGATACGCGTGTCTGATACTGTTTTTGGTTGCGTTTTTGTGTGATTCGTGATGTACGAATTTTCCAATAGACTCCTATATATGTGTGTGTGATTGTAAAATACCATGATATTCCTACTGTTAGGGTAATTTTGAATGATAATCAGATTACAAACTAAGAAATTCAATTGAATATTGGGTTTTTGGGGTATGAAGATGTGTGTGAAAAGTTTATGGTGTGTAAGGTATAATACGATTGGGAGTTGAGTTGATAAATTGTGTGGGGTTTGTTGAGTTCTTATAAAATGGGAATCTGGATCGAATTCTGAACATTTTGAGGTGCGGGTAAGTGCAGAAACATGAGTTTTCTGGTCAGGATTTAATATGCCGCCTGGCGGTAGCCTTGCTGGCCGCCAGGGACAGTGACACAGTTTGTTACGAGAGGAAGAAAGCTTCGGAGAATTGGGAGAAGTTGTGAATTTAATGGATGTACAATGGGAAGATTAATGCATAGGTGTATGGTGAGGAATAAATTTTAAGAATGATACTGGTAAAGGGGTATTAAAGCATAGTTGGAAGTGAAGTGGGAGTAGTAACATGAAATAGAGAATACATTATTCTTATTGTGAGTATAGGTACTGGAAACAATGTGTTATGCAGGAGTACTTTGGAGAAGTGTGTTATTGACGCACTAGTGGCTAAGTTATGTGTCATAGTGTGTATAGACTTAAGCGAAAAAATAAATGGATTAGAGGTAGTGGTACTGTTGCATGGAAATAACCAGTTAATGTCGTGGAGGTGCTGAATTAGGTGATAATGAGGTTAATCTAGAACAAATCCTTGGAGAATGTGATACTACGCTAGCTAAATGCCAAGTCATGATTAGAGTAAGTTAGGAAGTGGATCATAGGTAATGGACCATGTATGGTGTGACAATATTTCACCAAACTGAGGATGAAGAATAAGAGAACATGATTAGCTTGGAGCTATTTTGGTGGTATAAGTCCATATGTTCTATCATGTGCAAGAAAATCAGACAGTGGGTATGCCACTGGTGTAGTGCCTGGCGGCACGGGTGTGTGCGCCAGGCGATAGGATCAGCGTCAGAGGTCCCTGCACCACGTGGCGCCTGGCGGCAAGGTGCAGTCCGCCAGGCGATAGACCCTGCAACAGTTGGTCTGGAGGTGATTGGCGCCCAGCGTCCTGAAGTGAACCGCCAGGCGATCTGGACTGGTTTCGCCTGGCGGCGCTTGGGGTTGCGCCAGGCGATAATTCTACAGACTATGACTTGTGTGTGTTGCGTTTAAGCAATGATGCTATACTTGGATCGGGAGATGTTGTGCCATGAGCGGGTAGGTTCATGGATGGTGGTGAACATGTGATGATATAAGCGGGGAGGTTCATATCCAGTTACTCTCGTGTGGATACGAGCGAGGTAGGTTCGTATGTTTCGTGCTCACACTTGAAATATGCTGCGTGTAGGGAGGTACGTAGCTGGTAGATCACATGTGTTGGACTACGGGCGGGCAAGTCCGTAGAGTAGGACTACGAGCAGGGAGGTTCGTAGAGGCAGGACCACGAGCGGGCAGGTTCGTGTGAGCATCATATTCCTGAGTCCAAGACTAAACATTTGTGTGTTTTGAAGGCGGAAAAGCCTTGGGGTTTAAGGTCTTGACAAAGAACTAATTAGGAAGAATAAGATGGGTGTATTACTTATCTTTTTGTTATTGTATATGCTATTTCTAATATTATCAGCTCACCCTTTCTGTTTGTGATTGGTGATGATCGTGTGATTCGTTACACAAGAGTAGATGATGATACATGTGATGTTGAGGATGCTTAGACGACGGACTGAGGGCTAGCTGGGATTAGAGCTAGGGACTTTTAATTATGTTTTCATTTATGATTATGGATTTTGGAAGTTGTAATGTTTTAATACTACGATTTTATAAATTTTGGCGCGTTGTTAAATATTTTAAATTTCCCGCGTTTGGGAATAATAATATTACGACGTTTGAACTTCATTCTTTTTCTATTTATTTATTTAATTAAGTAATAATCCTTAGGGATGTTAAAGGTTTCGTTCCTTTGTAAGTCTTTGGCATAAGCTTGGAAAGAGTGCTTCACCCAAGGCTTTGTCGAGCGAATGGAGTTGTTGCTAGTAAGTCTATGGAAAGTAGGGGAAATGATTTTTCCAAGAGGCGTTAGTGTGCAGGAAAAGTGTAATGGTTGGCTATGAGACAATGACATACCGTTAATATTATTTGGTGGTAATATTCTGACGAGTTCAAGTTGTGATATTGAGATCATGTATTGGTCATTTTTTTTTTGAATGAGTTGTGTTACATTATAATATGCAACGTGAGTTACATGTTAATATTCCTATTATGTGATGTGATACATGGTTAGCTCACCTTTGCATGTTTGTGGATGTGGTTTCCACCTGCAAGGATCGTATGACTTATGTTGTACAGGAGTATATATGGATGCAAATGCTAGTGGAAAAGCTTAGCTATGAGGAGCTCATGGGAAAGCTTTATGGGAGTTTTTATGAAAAACATTTGGAAGTGTTACTTTTGAATAAGGCAAATGTATTAGTTTGGCTGAGTTTTGAACTTGAAATGACTTATAGTGAGTTTTGGTTTTGACAACTTAAACCAAGTTGGTTTATTTTATTATTGTCTTATTTTGAATAATAAAGTTTTATTCAGATGCACCTTTTGGCAATTGGTTCTCGAAAAATGTTGTGAAGTTTCCTATTTAATAGGTGGTATTAAAGTTTTATATTTTGAAATTTTGGAAATAATAAAATTACATGTGGCATCTCGGAAGGGGTGTTACACATGCAACTTTGTACTTGATTTTGTATTGGAATATCTTGAATATACATCTTTTAATCTTCTGAAGCTCAATATCTTTGAGATATTCTTCAAATATTTTGTCTGGTAATTGAAGTAACCAACTTGATGGACAATTGATTTTGTTGATATTCTTTTAATATTTAGCACTCCACTGATTTTGTTGATAATCTTCCTAAATATATGAGATTTTCACTTATTTACAAAATATAAGCCAAATACTTATCTTTTCAAAATTTATTAAATAAAATCTGAAATATCTAAAAGAAAATGGTAAAATAATAAGAAAAAAAAATAAAAATAAAAACATGATAACGTCAATTATCAAGAACTCTAGAAAAATGTTTTCTAGATATTAATGCGATTTAATATAATAAAACTCATTTATAACAAAATATTTATACTATCACGTCTAGAATATAATTTTTTAGGTTAGAATGCACATCAAAGTAAGCTTGTAAGAAGAGAAAGAAAACAAGACAAAGATTGATTTTAGTTGAACGGGAGTAGGACGATAAGGGATCATGTCGGATATGGATAGTTTTATTTCGCTATTTGTCCTGTTCAGAAAAACTTATTTTGTTAGGTGTTACATTATCTTATGACTATCGGTGAAAAGATATATGTGGACAAATTTTGTGTGTGTTGCGTAAAATAAAAATTGTTGTAGTACCACAACTACCTCGGGATATTTCTAGATAATTTTATATTTTATTTTATTTTAAATTTTAAAAAAGTATTTGAATTCTTTTTCTTTAAAATATAAATTTAATTTTTAAGTACAAATTAAATTAAATTACTCGATGGAATGTTCATACAAGTAAATTATTTTTAAAAAAGAAAATTTAAATAAGTTGTTGTTAAAATATAAATTTTAAAAAATTAATCTTTTACAAATTAACTTTGATATCATAGGTCTAATTTAATATATATATATATATATATATATATATATATATAAAATCAAATTTTAAATATTTCTTTCATTATTAAGATGTTTTATTTTGGTTACTTGAATTAAAAAAAAAATACTCAAATAAATATATGTGTGTTGGGTACCATGATGTCATATCCATTTTGTCAACAAACAAATTATTAAATACTTTGTATTAATTATCTACATACATTCATAGATTTGTTAAGATATTCATTTAATATCTATTACAAATTTTATTCATTAATTTTCAAAAATATGATTTTTTTTCTCATCCTTAGAAAGAGAGAGGAGAAAGAGGAGAAAAAAAGTTGAAAAATGTAAAAAATGAGGTATGAGAAGTTGTTGTACCAATGAATGAGAGTTATAAAAAAGGTGAATAAAAAAAAGCATAAAGAACTAACCCATAATTAATATATTGTGATTTTATACCATTAAAAAGAAATTTATAAGTATAAGTTCACAAAATTCTTTCTAAATTTAAATAAATAATTTGAATAATATAATTGTAACATTTTAAATTTTTACATATTTAAGTTATTCTAAGATTTATAACTACGTGAATAATCCCATTTCAAACTGTTACTTTAAAATAAATGTCACCCTTCTTAAAGTTGTGCCATAGTTGCTAGATTGGCCCTATCTCCAAAAATCGCTAACTTATAAAATTGTCACCAGGAAAGGCTTTCTATCGTAGTTATTTTGGTTATTTGGCATCGGATTAAAACCCAAGGCATATATGCAGCCAAGGAAAAAAGGATCATCTTTCTGCCTCGGTTCTCAACCAAGGTATATCCCATCATTATTGCCTTAGTTCGGATGACAACTGAGTTGTAAGATGCACTAAAAATTAAAAAAAAGTTGTAGAAATGATATTTCTCTCCTCTTCTCCAGCCTTCCACACCATCTTCACCACACAAACGACGTTGGAATAGTGCTAACGGAGCAAATCGAGAACTGTGACCACAGGCAAATCGAGAACGACGCAATACCTTCGAACCACCATTGACGTAGCTTCGTTCACGTTTCTGCACTCACGAAACGAACCAATTCTTTGCCAAAATCTCGTTGCAATAAGACGGAATGAACCCAATGACCTAGAACGCGCCATGGATTCTTCCACGTAGACGAACCACAACGAACCTGGCCAACATACGTCCACCACGCCAAAAAACTCAACGCTGCAACATCAACCAAGCCATCACGAACCCTAATTGCGAGATTCATTGCATAACAACGCCTCTATGAGATCTCCATAACCACTACAACCAGAGTCATGAACACAACAACGTCATGAACCCATTTAAAATGCAACGCTTTAGGCATCGGGTCCATCAGAACCAAGGCATAAGACTAGTTTCTACCTCGGGTCAATTAGTAACTGAGGCATAAAACATTGCATAAATTATAAAACTGTCACCGCGTGTTTATATGCCTCGTTTCCACTATAATTAAGGCATAAAGCCCGAGTTAGAAAGTCCAAAATGCACTAGTGTATTAAGTAACTACTAGGCTTAATATACACTATGAGCACCACAACCAGATACATAGCAGCATACCAAATAAAGAAAGTATATCACTGCTAACCACACCTTGTATGAATAAACTCGCTTACATAGCAGCAAAGCTGGGTAACTATTTGGTTCCCTCGACTATAGAGAAGATATATACATTAACCGATCATAGATATGAAAGTCCAGAATGTCGTGTACTCTAACTTAGGGAAAAAACCAGTTGAAACACTGTAGAAGAATAATGGGCCTGTAGCCTAGGCTCAACTAGGTCCAAGTAGGCCCAATGAAGTTGGGCCAAAATAAACCTAGTCAAAGTTCAGCCCATGGTTTGAACTAAAGTAAAATGAAATTAATCCCCTATAAATAATAGTGGACCCTAACAATTAAAGGTACGCAATTCATTAGTGCATAATCTGATATTTGACTTTCAGAGGTTTTGCTAACTTGATAGTCAGTGTTTTTTTTGCAGGTAACCCCCCATGCTCCATCAAGTATCTGGTAATGAAGGCATAACGAACTGGATCGTGGAGTAGCCATTCGACAAGCTCAAAAATTGTGGTAAGATGAAACTCGAATCCCATAATAATATAATATTGTCCATGCAGTAACAAAAGCCAACAACTAAAAATAAACAATGTCTTACATCCAAACTTTATTGATAAAATGAAAAATTAATGCTAAAATTAAAATCTAAGATTTTTGCCTATTATTTTTCGGTTTTGCCCAACTCTCATTCTTTATTATTATGCATTTTCACCTTAATCATCATTCGCTCCCATATAATATAAAAACACATTACACTATCATTGCATTTTAAAAAAAAAACATAAAAAAAATGGAAGGATAAACTAACTTAACAAAGTCAAAATATTTTCTTTTAAAACAATAAATAAAACTTTCAATATAATTAAAGTTCAAAGTCCTTTTAAAATAAATAATTTTTATCTCAATAATCATTTCCTTTAATAAATCAATAAAACAAATAAATAAATAAATAAATCACACGAATCACACAACGCCTTACCTCCCAAACTTTGACGAATACATCACCGTCACACATGAACCTTCTTGACTATGATAGAACAAACGTCCTCAAAGAATAATCTTCCTGGTGAAACACATCATTCTCACAAACAATCTCTCCAACTATAATAGAACAAAACGTAAATACATACTAAAAAATAACAAAAACATGCTGATTTTCACAAAATACCTTTTGAACTCATGCATCCTAATAATCATGCAATTTCATAAAACCTCATTCATAACTTTTAGTAACGAATTGAGAATACTGGACAAATCATCTTCATCTCTTTGTTTTTTATTTCTTTTTCTTCCTTAAACATAAAATAAAATATTTTATTTTAAAGCATTATATGTTTTTTTAATGCATTTGTAATCTATTATGAGAGTGACTACTCCTAATCCATTATAAATATTTTTTATCATTTTTCTATTATGATAATAAATAATACGAAAGTAATAAAAAAATTGTAGTAAATAAGATGATTCACTTTCTAGTTATGGTTATCATTTTTTTATTTGTTTAGCTCCATTTTTAATTAGCAGGGTGAAATAAGTGAGTAATGGGAGAGGAGAAAAGAGTGTCCTACTACAATGTACCAGCATTTGGGTTTCTTGTTTTGGAGAGGGATGTCTGGTGTGGTGTGAGTCAGAATGGGTCACCTCTCTCTTTTTGTGTGAAATGTGAAATCATGGATTGAGTGAAAACCACTCTTCCAGCTTTTTTCCAGCTGTCTGCAATCAATGTCTTCCGGTTAATATCAATGTCACCATCCTACCACTTCATTCTTCAAATTCTTTTAAGAGTTTCATCAAGAAGATCAAAATCAGGTTTCTTTCCCAAACTGGAACAATTCTTTTTCCAATTTCTTAAAATGGTGCGGTTTTTTTTTTTTCAATTTTCGGCAGAGGTAAGTTGTGAAAAAATGGCACGACTTCATCTCGAAGAAGTCGTGTCAAATTAAGGCGAATTTGATTAAAATAAACTGAAGTCGTGTTAACATGGAGAGACTTCTGTGTTATGAAGAAGTCGTGCCATATTCAAACGACTTTAATTAACATTTTAAGCAATGTCGTGTCAATATGGAAAAACTTCAATATTAAATTGTTAATGAAGAAGTCGTCCCATATTGGAGAGACTTCAGTGTTGTATTGATAATGAAGAAGTCGTATCATATTGGAACGATTTTAGTTCGAATAAAAATTAAATATTTTTTAGTCATATTAATTAGTTAAATAATAATGCATATAAGTAACTAAAAATTTCATGATGATTTTAGTTTCTTATAATAGGGCATGAAAGTTATCTATGAGAGCCTGTGCCACAAGGAGGTCTTCTTCGATGTCGTTTAGGTATTAATTGAGGGCTCTGAACTGGATCGTCATCATCATTATCTTCGTCTAGGTCTCTGATACTGCTTAACAAAATCGGTCAGACTTTGGTTTTTGAGAAACCGAATTCTGAACTGGAATTTAATTTCTCTTTTTATTTTTTGTTTATATTAAAAAATAATATTTTAAATAAAGAAATATTATATTTTAAGATTATAAAAATAAAGTAAAGATATTTTTGGCTTTTGTTATTTTCTTTCAAAAATTTTAGTTTATTTTGTTATAAGGAACGAAAAAAAGTAAACAAAATGTTTATGTAAACTATAGTTTTTTATATGAATTTTGTGTAGTTTTAAATTATAATTTTAGAAAGAGTTATATGTGTATTAGATTAACAATATATTTATATTCATGTTGACGTTGTAAAAATAGAATTTTTAAAATGTATACTTTTATTTTGAAATATTAAACAAAAGAAGATGAAAAAATAAATAAATTATGAAAGTTTTTTCAATAAATTTGTTAAAATGAAAAAAAAATTAAAAAACTTCTCTACAACTAACAATAAATAATTTTTTTAATAACAAACTTAGTAGTAACGTAGTTGGAATCAAATCAGATAATGATATTATAAAAATAATTGAATATGAGAAAGTATGTTGAATAGAATTAAAAAATTAAAGAAATAAAAATGATATATACAAGTAAAAATATATATAAGTATATTTAATAAAATTTAATAATATGAAAGAAGTAAAAAAAAACATCAAAATTTTTAAGAAATAAATAAAAATTGTTTTGATTCAAAAAATTTTAAAGAGACATCGCCCATAGTGCGGCATAGTGCGAAACTAGACACCACTATGAGAAGTAAATGGAAAAGAAAGTACTATAATGTTTCATTATATTCAATTAATGTTTTTATGTTTGTAAAATCGAAATGCATTTCATCACCATTTCCAACATGAGTAATAGTAAATCTTAATCATATAAAACATTCATTCATAAAAACATAAAATATATATTTTAACAAAATTTGGTTAACATGGAAAACATCTTTCATAATAGAAAAAGAAGGATGTCCTAACTCTTCATAAAGGAGGTTGATGATTATTTTGAATAATTTCAACACGAAATTCACTTAAATGATCATAATGACCAAATTGATACAGTCCAAGCAAGGTCAGAATTCGGCTCCCCGGAGACTGAATTCTGACCTAATTTTCAAAATCGTGCTACTTTTGTAAGATTTGTTTCCATCTAGCACCGTTCCAATTAAAAATTACCCTATAGCACATTATGTATAATATTTACCTAAGATAGCATGCTTTTGGAAATCAAATTGGGAATTCGGTCCCTAAGTACCCGAATCTTGTGCTTCATTGGTCAATTTAATTTTGTTGTCCTAGTCGGAATTCAGTTTCCAGGAAACCGAATTCTGAACCGGTTATTTTTTTCATTTTTTTTAAAAAATGGATAAATAAGATGTTAAGAAAATAATTTAAAAGTTAGTATTGTGTAATAAGTTATTGTAGGTTTAATTTGGAAATATAAAAGTAATTTTATTTTTTTTAATTTGTTGAGTATTATTTTTTTGTAATAGTAATTTGGGAAAAAATTTATAAATTATAATAGAGGTAACAAAAGCATAACATTATACATTAATTATTTTTACTTTTGTTATCTCAAACATTACACATTAATTACTTTTACTTTTGTCATGCAGGATTGTATGATTGTATATTTTCAACTCGTGTTTCATGTTTCAGGAAACGAATGCTCAACTGATCATAAAATTGTACTTTTCTTGTTAGAGCTGTCAAAATGGGTTGGAATCTACGAGTCAACCCGGCTCACCACGAGTTCAGACCGGGTTGAGTTGAAATTTTTTTACAAATTTCAATACGGATTGATTTTTGACCCGACTCACCCGTATTGAACATGTGGTGAGCCGGGTTGGTGAGCCAACTCGTAAATAAAGGGTCACACAAGTGTCTTTTGTTAAGTTGTGTTTTGCATTTGGGTCATGTTAGATTGTTTTTTTTTAGTCAACACATAGATAATTTGTATTTTTGTGATGTTGGTTTGTATTTGGATTGTATTAAAGCTTATTTAGATTTTAATTAGAATTATAATCTAGTTTTGACTGAACAAAAATAAAAAATTATATTTTTTTTAATTAAGTGAGTTTGTGAGCCAATCCGTTTAACCCACCAACACGTGGTAGGCCGGACCGAGTTCAAATTTTTTTGGCTCACTAATAAGTGAGTTGAGTTGGGTTGACTCACTAAATGATTAACTCGTGGTAGGTCGAGTCCGATCTGGTCGGATTACCCATTTTGACGGCTCTAATTCTTATAATATTTATCTACATATGCTATCTCAGTAATTTAAGTTAATTTGGTTTATCGTAATATGAATTAAGTTAATTGAAAAAGAAAATCTATTTTAAATATATATATATATATATATATATATATATATATATATAAATTGTTTTTGGTAATCGTTTTGTATCGTTTTTTATGTACACATTTTACTATCTATTTTATCTTATCAATATAAATTATTCTATTAATTTATCCTTTAAATTTTTCATCTATTATAACTATTTTTTAAAAGCATATATTTTTTAAAATTTTATTTTAATAAATATCAAAATAATTAATTTTTTATTTTTTATTATTATATAATAAAAATGGGCACATTATCTGAAATTGTATTTGTTTTCACTGATATACTATAAACTAAATTATACTCATAATAATATAGGAGATAAAGAGATTTGAGCCAATTTCAAAATGATGAACTAATAATTCAGTATTAATTTTGTATTACTATTATTTTATTGTAACTACTTATGAAGATTGACACTTTATTTTTACTAATATTATAATATTATATTAAATAATGTTGGAATGATTTACGTACTTGACGTTTAATTATATAATATTTTATAACATTATTTAGTGGAAAACACTTAAAATCTTGATTGAAAATAAACACTACAAAAATAATTGTTTTTAGAGGAGATTATATTTGGCGTTTCTGAAGTTTTAATCCTACTAATGATTTTATCAGGGGTTTAAAATTTCTCAAAAGAGCAAGTGTGGCTAACGGATTATCGGGGGTTTTAAGTAACCTCTGGAAGTAGGGCAACTTACCGGGGGTTTCGAAAATCCCCGTTAATACTCGGAGTTTCGAAAATCCCTGTTAATGCCTGGGGTTCTGAAAACCCCATTAATGTCTGAGATTCTGAAACCCCCATTAATGCATGGAGTTCTGAAAACCCCCAGTAATGCATAGGGTTCCGAAAACCCCGATAGCAATGGCACGATTACTTGGCAGTGGTAAAATCAAACGCACTCTGATTGCAATAGTTATGGCATGGTTACTTGGCGGTGGCAAAATCCTACACAGTAACAAAATCAAAAAGAGCAACAAAATTAGGGCAAAATCGAAAGCAAAAAATCGAACGCAATAGCAAATGAAATGAAAACGAAACCGAGATTGAAATGCTGGAAGACGAAATCGGGAGATCGAAAGAGAAAAATCGAAAGACGAAATAGGGAGATGAAGTATGAAAATGAAATAGGAAGCAAGGGAGAGCAATCTTCGTTACCTCAAGCTTCATTACGTAGAAGTTTCCATGAGACAGTGAGGAAGAACGGTGGAGAAGGATGTGCAGCAATGGTAGAGGACGGTGGAGAGTGGAGAACGATCTTCTCCTCTAAGACACGACCACGCGATAAAGGAAAGCAGCATTGCAGCTCCCGAGACACCAATGTTTCTAAAATATTAAAAATTACAAAAGAAAAAGAAAATGAAAAAATTAATTAAAATTTAAATTTTACGGGGTTCTTTAAAAAAATCCGGTACTTAACTGGAGTTTTTAAAACCTCCGATATATTGTATTTTACTGGAGATTATTATAACCCTAACTAATTAACCCTTTCTAAAATTAAATATTTTTGTAGTCAAGACAAATTCAAATTATATAGTATACAAAGATTTAAATCTTAGTGTATACGTTAATTTTATTAAATTAAGTTAAATTTAAAGTTATTTTTAAAAACATTTCTTATTAAACCTGAATCAGCACATTTTTTATATGTTTAAGAAATGTAATAACTTTTACAAACGTTAATTTTGAATATGCTTTTATCCTTTTTTTATTCATTGGAAAGGAAAATATTTTATATGTATTTTGCTATTTTTTTTGTTAACAAAATGTAATTATATGCTAAGTAATTTTATAAGAGATTAAAATAAATGAAATATAAAAAATATAATTTTTCAAATGTAAATGTATGTAATTGGTTTGTTATGATTGTTTTGGAAAATTAGAACAATTAATTTGTTCTTTTGCAACAAATTTAAATCAATTTATATTTTTTACTTTAACAATTTTTATTCGAATGTGTATTGTTGTTGCATTCAAATTATAATCATGGAATAATATTAACCCTTTAATTTACATTTTATTTTTTAGTATTATTTTTATTTTTATATAAACTCAGTACGATCTAAAATATTTTAATGTTATTTTATAATAAATGGAATCTATATATATAGAAGTTAGAGACTTATTTCTTAGTTTATTTTAAAATTTTCAATTTTGAATACTTCTATTTCTTTGCATTTTTCCATTACAAATTAAGTATATCAAGATGAAGATTTGATTAGAACAATTGAATTCAAGTTTTGGTAAGCGTGTTTATGAGTGCAAAGTGAAGAAATATGTTATTTGTATGGAACTTATGAAAGCATGCTAAAACATTAGAAGGGAATGTTGAATTGTGTTTTAAAGTATTTTGAAACTTTTGAATAATGTATCTGTGATGATATGCCGATAGTTCCTACTTTGCATATAAGTAGGGATGTCAACCGGACGAGTAGGGTACGGGTAGTAGCTCCCCCGCACCCTACCCGTTGGATAAATATTCGCTTTGTACCCGTATCCATATCTGTTGGGTATCCGTTATGCAGGTACCCGTCTATTTTTTTCATATCCGCGAATATCCACGGGTATTTATAGGTATTTACAAAATTATTTAAAAAATAAATATTTAATCATAAATTCAAATAAAATAAAATTAAATTAAATATATCACTGTCATAAATTTTAAATAAAGTTCAAACAAACTCAAGTCCATACAAGTCCAAATAGTCATAAAAATAAATATAAAATGGCGTTCAACACAATGAAAATTCTTTAATTAGTGTTTTGATCAACAAGCCCACTTTCTCTGATTGATTCTTGAGAAAAAATTAGGTCAAAATGTTTTTTACTAATATAATATATATATTTATATATAAGGGTATTTTTGTGAATTAAAGTTTAGCGGGTACGAGTATCCACGGATACGGATACTATGATACCCATACTCACTCCGTCAACATGAAGGTATAAAAAATACCCGTACCCACAGGTAACGGGTATCCATTTTTAATATTCATTTCCTACCCATTGCGGGTTTTATCCGCGGATACCCACATGTACAGATATTTTTGACATCCCTACATACAAGAATAATTTTCTTAAAAATAGCGTCGAATGAGAATAATCAAAATACATGTAAATTTTACATATGCATTGTTGTGCTTTGCAAGAGTCTTCTTTAAGTTAGGTGAAAAGTAATAACAAGTAATGCAAGGAGATAAGGGAAAAGAAGATTTTATCCAATTGTAATCAACTGACTACTCTAGTTTCTAATCAATATGATTAAGTTTTACTAAGAAGACTATTGTTACAAAGATAAAAATGAGTATTATTTGGACCTCATTCACTCCTAGTTAAAACAATCCAAGTATTATTTGAACAACAATCACTCCTAGCTAAGAACTTGAGTATCATTTGAAACACAATCACTCCTGACCATGAAACCCAAGCATTCTTTGGGAATCACACATTCTTAGCTAACTCATTGTGTATCATTTGGAATGCAATCACTCTTGTCTAAGACACTAAGTAATGCAACCACTCCAAACTAAGACACTGGGTATTTTTTTTTGAATGCTACCAAGTATTGTTTAAAACACAATCTCTTTTGATTAAGATAGAGTATAGTTTGTACAACAACCACTAACGACTAAAGCAAAAAGATTTGTATAAAGATGTGATAAAAGAAAAGAGCACAAAGGTTTGCTCATTAGAGATTATTAGTATCTCATGGTGTCATAACTAAATGAATTCTCTTCTAGTTTTTGGTTAGTGCTCTCTCTATAATCAACTTGAGTTGAGATAAGAGTTGTTGCAAATCCTTTTATGCCCGTTGTGAGTCCTCACATTAAGTCTTCATCTTCACTAGTTCGCTTATTCGCGCATGAACATTGGGATGCTTAAAATGCATTTCATGCAACATTAAATGTTAATCTTCCTTTCAGGCAACATTATGATAATTGACATGACTTATTGAATCTTAATCAGGGAGCTTTTATCCATATTGAGGAAAAAGTATAAGACTCTAGGAAGCAAATCGTCATTCTAGACTTATCATAGGGAATTTTAGAATGTTCATTGTTGTGAAGCTAGCACACCTTTCAAGAGGTCTTTGACTTGGGCTTTGTGAGATCTTCTTGGTGCACATAGAGATAGGAATATTCACTACAATATAGAACAAGTTCATCAATTACAATTGTTAACTTGTTGATTGCATGGATGCATATAATCTAATCTATTTTTTTCTTAAGATGAAACTCAAACATGTTGTCTCACAATTGAAACTCATATAATCTCATATGATTTGTTTCACAATTCTTGCGTCTTTTAAACAAAACATTTATGTTGTAAACTTTGTTTTTTCAAAAGCATTAATGAAAACTTATAAGGTTTGATGGGTTTTTCTCTAACAAGTTTAAAGTTGAGTTACTATATTACAATAATGTATTCATGATTTTGGATGTAATAAAGTGGGTTTGATATGATGTTGAAACATTAGAAAACTTCTATTGAGATATGTGTTATGTTGCTTTTGGGTCTTATATCATTTGAGCAACATGTTACCACTCAAACAAGAATGTGTGGTGTGTAATCATTACATTCACCACCTTAAGTCATTGAAGTGATGACTTGAGCATAAATGAGAAAGAAGATTATACAGTTTTCTCTCCTTTAGAAGTACATCACTCAAGCATCACACAAGACACTTAAGCGATGTGACTTATGGCTTAAGCATCATAAGAAGGTGGATGAGTCTTGAAATTTGTTGGATTTCTTCCAATAAAGTGGTGATGCTCAAGTGTTACTTGTAATGCTCAAATTATGTTTAAGCCCTTGATGCTCAAGTAACAAGGTAGTGGCTAGAGCGAGAAGGACCATGAGAGGGTGTTGCTCTTGAGTTACATTTTACTCAAGTAACAATAATTTCACTTACGGGAAATGGAGATTTCCTTGTGTATGTTGCAAGCATTGCTCAAATAAGAGTAACTCACTTAAGGCATAAAGTGTTAAAAGTATGATGATGTTGTGTTATATTATTATGCTTTTATACATATGTCTATAAAAGGTGAGATTAAATTATATGTGCTACAAATAGATATATGATTAATGTTATGATGCATGACATATGCCTACTTTTTGTGGTCCTTCATGAGTGATGGATCCTAAATGAATCACTTATATAAATGTATATGTGTAAAGATTGGCTTTTGAGGTACCCATAAATGGACAGTTGCATGACACTTCATGGGTGGTGTAGGTATACTCAAGTTGGTATCAAGTTTTGGATGATATTGATAAACAAAAAACTCATGTTAATAGAGGAACCAAACTTCACTGTGTTTAGTCACAAAGACAAGCATTACAAGAAATTGCTAAACTATTGAAAAAAATGATCAATAAAATATAATTTACGAATGAATTTAAGAATTTTAATTACCAACAAAATATTCGTCGGTAATATATCCATTGATAAATTATAATTCTTATTATTGACAAAAATATTCGTTAGTAATAGATCTGTTAGTAAAATTCGTCGATAATAAATATATTGGTAAAATTCATTAGTAATTTAGAATATTTATTATTGACAAATATTTTCGTCAATAAATTTTATCAATAAAATGAGTGTCATTTCATAATAAAATTTATTGGTACTTGATATTTCTTTTTTAAATTCGTAAAAAATGAGTTTTTTTTTTAAAAAGTTTGTTGGTAATTAATTTTTTTGAAAATTCATCGGCCAATCCGTGGATTATTGAATTTTTTAAAAATTGTTGGTAGTTTTGTTGATAAAATGAACTCTAATTTTTCTGTCAAATTTAATTAAATATTTGTTATAAATTAATTAAAGATAAGTAAAAAAAAAAGAAAATTCCTTCATATATTGACATTATATACGATTGAATTTGAATTCATTTTTATTTACGTACATAATGATTACAGTGTTATAAAATGATATTATAGTAAAATGTATTAGTTAACTCTTACAAGTAGTATTAACAGCTATAATTATATTTGATATAATAATCAATGTTATTAAAGCTGAAGATGGAAGCGAGCAAATTTTCGAAGTATATATTATATATTGATGCTATTTTAGGATATATGAGTCTCACAAATAACTGTAGATTATATATTATATATTGATGCTATTTTAAGATATTTGAGTCACAAATATCTGGAGATTATATATATATATATATATATATATATATATTTAATTAATCATTTAGTTTTTATTTTATTCATAAATATCAAGTTTTTATGATGTTCGAGTTTATTCTTTTATCTTGATTTGTAAAAATTTGATGTAATTTATCTATTTTTCGTTAATATTGTACACATGATATTAAATACAATATTACATGTTAATTTGTAATTTTTAAAAGTTCTTAATTTTTAATTTTTGTTTTTGTAAAAGAAAACTTTGAGGTATCATATCAAATTAGTGTCATGTAACACTATATCAATGTGACACGACGGTGTCAATGTTAGCTTAGTAGTGCGATAAATAATTTTGCATATGGCGTTATAGTGTTAGCCTAGTAGTACGATAAATAAATACTAATTATTTTGTGGGCCTTACACGGTCTACAATTTTATCATGTAAACTTTAATCATACTATTCCATAAGAGTTCGTAAATTTTGTAATTATGATTATTTGCTTAATTTTATTTTAAGCACTTCTAAAGTGTATTTCGTTCTTTCTTTTCACGGCATGATCTGTATATATTTAGTATTTCTTCTTCTTCTCTATCTATCTGTCGAAAAATGTACACTATGAAGTAATATTTTTTCTAAAATTTATTTAAGACTATTGATAATTATATTTATTCGCATAAAGTTAATATAACATATGTCGTATTAAGAAAAAGGTTATGCAAACCTAATACTAGTAGTACCCATTCCCACACTACATGGCACTGACACACTGAAAAGTTATATTTTAATACCTCTCTCAAATGAAAATAACTTTATTTTAACACTATAATAAAATGGAAGGAGCAAAATTTAAAAATTTAAGACAACATTTTAAATTCGAAGACATTATCATTACTTGTACAAACTCTGACATCTAGAATACTATATATAAAGTATTGAAATGTAAAGATAACCCTTCAAAGTTTAATTTAGTTATTATTATTTTAACATAATAACTTTTCCGACTGCAAATCTTTTAACCCGGCCTGTCAATAATTTATCATAAAAATAAATTATTATTTTTACATTTAACAAATTTTTACACATATTTTACAATTACTATTTTACTTTTAGTTACTTTCTCATTTTTATAAATACAATAATTAATGATTAAAATATTATTAAAAATGATTTTTTAAGTTGTGCATCCAGTGTAAAAAAACATTTTTCCGGAAAAAACGTGAGATATTAATGTTAGATGTCTTGGTCATTTGGTAATTTCACTGAAAAATCCCGTTGCTGCTGTTTTCTTTCCTCTATATAATGCTATAGTAATGCGTGAACTATAAAGTGCA
Source organism: Vigna unguiculata (assembly GCF_037176805.1). Taxonomy (NCBI): domain Eukaryota; kingdom Viridiplantae; phylum Streptophyta; class Magnoliopsida; order Fabales; family Fabaceae; genus Vigna; species Vigna unguiculata. Next base: position 9,961,132 of record NC_140800.1, read on the forward strand.
TTACTATAGTCACAGGGCTCTCTCTCTTCATAGAGATTTGAAGTTCAAACTTCAAAAGTCTTTTTTCCTTTAGATTCTGAGTCTGCTATGGCGCCACGAGTATTTCTTATGTTAGGGATGTTGCTGCTGGTGTGTCTTGTTAAGGTACACCAACACAACAGTGTTATCTCACAGTAATTAATGACTAAAAGAATAGTTCCAAAAATATTATGCATGGTTTAGTTTATCAGCTTCTGTCAGTTGAGAATGACCTTATTTACATCTATCTTAAGTTTTCATCTTCTGGGTTTCTCATGCAGATTTCATCTGATCCGAAGATAGAAGAAGAAACAGTAGAAGAAGAACTGCAGTTTCCCATAGAACCAGTACGCTTTATATAATAAACTATACTTTGTATTTTTCAGCTTTTAACACATGTTTTTCCCTTATAAATATGTCTTTTTTATATTAATCTTCATATTTGACAAAAGGGGTGTCTCAAAGTCTACTTTCAAGGATAAAAAGTGTAACTTTTAATGATAAAAAAATTATATGAACTAAAAGTCTCGTTCCATTACTTCTTGCTTGAATTTTCTGCAGGTTGTGGTGAGAGGCGGGAACAGAAGGCTAATGCAAAACATAGGTAATTAATCTGAGTCAATAACAAAAATAATGGTTTTGTAGATACCCTTTATTAAATGGTGAAGCCATGAGCAATAATGAAAAAGAGAGAAAAGAAAAATGAAGTTTTTGATGGTGTTGGGTTACTTTTCAGATTGTGGAGGGTTGTGCAAATCAAGGTGCAGTGCTCATTCAAGGCCGAACGTGTGTACTAGGGCATGTGGCACGTGCTGTGTGAGGTGCAAGTGTGTCCCACCTGGTACCTCTGGAAATAGGGAACTCTGTGGAACTTGCTACACTGGCATGACCACCCATGGCAACAAGACTAAGTGCCCTTAGAAAACCAAATCTCATGGCCATTTCTTCTTCATTCATTATGCACTGTACTGCTATGTGGGTGCATCTCTGTTTTCTATGGCAATCAATGTGTCTGCACTTTTTTGGCTCTATTATTAGACTACTATAAGTGTTTTCTTTAGAGGGTGTGTGTGTGTTCTGGTTTGTGATGGGTCATGTAGACTTTCTACCTTTGTTCTGGTTAATATAAAGAGAGTCATTACCATTACCATTTCCATTTCATAGCTACTCTAACAAGAGACTTGATTTTCTTGAGTTTTACGTATTTTGGAGAAGATTTACAAAACTATGCAAAATAATGTAATAATCGTTGCTGAAATCTGCTTGGGGTGATAACAGAAATGGGACCAAAGAGTGCAAAAGAAGAGTGTTATGGACCACTCCTTTTGGCAAACTCTAACTATGACCATAGATTCCTATTTTATTCATTTTGGTGAGTATAATTTCAATACCTTGTTTTGTGGTCCTTAACTTCTTGGCACCAGCTCAACAGCGATTATGACATTTATTTTTGTACTGTTGCTGCTGCTGCTCTATGATGGGGAAACAGATCATAATTGGTTTTCTTTGATACATTATATGTTTGATCACTGATCAACAATATATAAATATATGTATACACATACTTTTTAGTAATGGAATAATCAATGAAGAAAACTTTGGCAGAACTTGTTTAAAGTCTAATTTCTCTTCACAACATGAACAAAAGGAGAAATTCCAGAAGTAGGCCAATTATGACAAAGTTAATAAGCCAAGCCCTATACCATTAAAATAAATTCTAAATAAGCATTAGACACATTTGTTTTCTGGTATAATAGACTCACTTGGTTCATGATTTGGATATATAAAGTAACATAACACTGTTATGTATAGTGAGAAAAGAATATGAAAGCAAAACCAATAAAGACTAAATTAGTTATGATTACATTGCTCTTTATTTCTGATGAACTTATGAGAAAAGTATTAGATCGTTATTTACTGAGTGTTCGGTTAGGTGCGATGAGTTTAAACAAAGTTAATAAGTTGTTAAATCCAAATATCTCAGAGTAAATGTATTGACAAAATATTGATATACATTTATATAAGAATATATATTGTGTCACCATGTCCCTAATAAATTATACTACGAGACATTAATTGTGCTCTGTAACATTTATTAAAGGTATTACATTAAATAGCATAAATACTTCCATGAAAAATTAAATAAAAGATGAAACCAACTATTTTGTAAGTTAAATAACATTTATAAAAATTATTTCATGTGTAACTTCTCTACATTTTTGTTTCCTAAGATACATTAATTTTAGCATATAAAGAAATTTATTTTATTTTTTCTATCCTTAACAGTGCTTATGGAGAACATATTTCAAATCTGTCTTTAGTTTAATGATTTGCCAAAAGTAAACCTAGCACGGTTCAAGTATGTCTTTAATTTATAATGATTTGTCAAAAGTAAACCTAACACTGGCATTAGTTAAAGCTGATTTCCTTTGTTATAGTGGTAGTACTATCCGAGTGTTATTTTTCTGTGTAATTTCTGACCCATTCTTGCAGTTAAGCAATTCAACATTCCAAAGTGTTATATTTCTGTTGCTTCAGATAGAACATGAGAAATTGTGCGTGTGTGGGGTTGTCAAGGAGTCTAGAAGGGATACAAAGTGATGAGAGTTTGGTGGTGAGTTGGTGCTAACAAGCAAAGATAAAAAAGTGAAGATATTAAAATAGGTGGGAGTCCAGAGAAATATATCAGCCTAGTTATGAAGGTTTTAATGACGCGTTAAATATAATTGATTCTGCTGGCAGAGGTAAGGGAATCTCCAACATTAAAACACTATCTGCCACCCTCAGTAGGTAAATGAATGCACACAATATATGTTTATGTATGTATATATATACATGTATGTATGTGTAGGCAAAATAAATTTCTCAATATGTCCACGCCATGTCTGTTGTGATAACTGATAAGTACACCAGAATACAGATATTGGTGTCATGTAACTTGCACAATCTTGACCAGTCTGCTAAGACTTAATGGAGAGTACAGGGTAAATACAAATATATTTTATTTACACTACTATTTGTATGCCAGATGCATTGCAGCAAAATTTGAAAACGTTAATCAATTGCATATGCTGACAGACGTAAAATGTTTTTAACACTAATCTATGTTGGCTTCTTTTTGTAAATGAGATCATATAAAACCCTGCTTCAGAGGATGACGACCAAATTTGGAAACAAATCACATAACGAACAATTTGGAATCTGATACTAAGGAAATTTACATCTTGCAAGCATTGCTGTCTTTGCATAATTCACCCTACAAAGAAAAAATAATAGATAAACACTTCGTTAAAAAATTTATATTATCAAGCATATCAAAGTTATACTGTAAAAGGACAGAAAAAACATGTGTCCAGAACAAATACTTAAAAGTCAAATTATTGATGAACTCTTTGACATTCCCATCCATGTATATACCATATTTTTGTGTTTTCTCAACTAGGTTATGAATTAAGAGCTATTTTGTTCATTGACCGGCAAAGGCACAATTTGTCTTTAATTTTTGCAGCTTAATTTCAGGTATAATGGTAAAAGGGATACAGACTACTGATAAAGGCAATGGATCATAAATTCAATGTGAACCATCAAATGTATACGAGGGCAAAGAATCCCATTCTTTCAAAATTCATACTGTCTCTAACTTCAAAATTTCTTTCCTTATAAAATTTCCTTGCCATCTTGATTGTTTTATGTTTTATTCTGCAGACATGTTCCATGCTGAATATAATATGATATTTTTTGTGTTGAGTCTATCTACCTTCTTCTTTCGAGCTTCTAATATTTCTTGTATAGGCTGCCGTCCTGGAAACCAAAAAATGGAAAAATTAACCAAGAAGTTGACAGAATCTTAGCATAATCATACTAGTTAGTATAACCACAGAGACATGCATGTCTGGCTTTCAGGGAGCGGAAATTATTACCAAAGAAATAGTTACAAATAAATAGTACAACTAAAAGTGATAGTCTTTACTCATTGATGGATTGATTAAGCCATCAAATATTAAATTAGAGGAGAGCCTATCACAATAATTCTAAGATTCCGAGACTTATAACACGACCAGATTATTCCAACTAAATAAAGACTCACAAGTACATCAGCTCATGCCCAACTATAGTCAAAACCTAAGTAAGGTCGCAGAAGTAGCAACTTAACAATGTGATGGGCTAATAATCAGCATGAGGAAGTCCGCCTAGTCCTGCACAGTAGCTATCAAACCTGGAAGGTCTATCTAAGGAGGAAGAAAGCCCAACCCTGATAAATGCTAACTACTTGGGAGGTGGTTTCTAATATGCCACTCATAGGATGGAGCCTGGAAGAGAGACAATTACAAGGGAGTGCATGGGGAGAGTGAGGGACAAGGGCAATTTGGTGTTTGTTGAAACAATCGTAACTGAGAAGTGTAGGGTCTAAGTGATTGAGGTCATGTGCATTTCTGGTTTTATTTTAATCCGTTTAACTACAATTCTGTTTTAGGTGTGTTGTTGAGTACTTCTGTGAATAATAATACAATACCTTTTTCCTTTCATTTTGTGTGTTTGATTTTAGTCTATCACAATGGCAGTATACCTGAAAGGAATATTTTGGTGTAAAATTATTAGTGTGCATTTCTTTTACCTGTAATTTGAAGACGGTATTTAGCCCAGACACCATATACAGAATCAGCAATTTTAGCAATCTGCAAATGTTTTTTTCTCAATTAATAACATAATATATAAAGATATAAGCTATCTTATTCTTCAGTAAGCAGTAGTGAAAGTATTTGTCCATGCTAGATGAACAAGATAACAAGTCCTTCAAAACTATGAAAGGAAGACTTACTGGTTCATATTTGGTAATTGCATAAATCCAACCAAGACCAACATGTTCATATAATCTCCTAAACGCCTGCAGAATACCCGTCATAGTTAAACACAAACATATATAAATATATAAATCTTTATTGCACAGTAAAGCAACAAACAAATTTTACCCAACAAAAACAGATTCATATTTCACTATTATATATCCCTTAATAGGATATATATTGGGAAGCCTTTTTTCTTATTGAATGAAGGTCAGTAATCAATCATTCGGTACAAAGATTTCATATTTCAGCAGCAGGGTGTATTTATCTGGAAACTGGATATTGATATTCAAGTCATAGTAGTATTACACTATAATGCATATCAACAATGAACTGTGAGAGTCATTCAACTGTCAGCAGTAATGTTCTAATTTCTGAATTCTCCGCAATTCCATAAAAAATTCTGAACTTAGACTCATGTAAATATTCCAAAGCACTTGTATTCCAAAGCACGTGTGAAGCAGGATTACAGAGAAGTGGTAAGAATTGTCCAAGGCTGGAAATGAAGATTAGGAAAGAAGCCACACCTCAACATCAGTAACCACAGTTCCATCTGAGAGAATAGCATGAATTTTTCCCATAGCCTAAAAAGTAGAAGCAAACAGTCATTGTATTGTATCTCGACGCAACTGCAAGAGATGCTTGAAACCTCACATATATATGCACTACACAACATCTATCAATTAGCACATGTGAAAACAAATATCTTAGTATAATAAGAATCTTCAAAAGAAAAAACAACCAATTTTTTCGGACGTTTCAACAATTTAATGAATGAATCAAAGGCAAAGTAGTTGCAATGCAAAGCCCAAAACCAAATAAAATATCAAGTCTGCAAGTAAAGTTTACACTCCATAATAGACCAGTTTGTTGACTTTTGTAATAGCTAAATACAATTTATGATTGATTGTCAATGTAAAAACTTTTCCACTCTTGTTAAAATCTTGTTAACTAAATACAATTTAAGATTGATATAAGTCAAAGAAAACAGAAAAAACGGGAACTTATTATTGGCACAGTACAAAACGTAGAGCAAAGACTAACGGTTTCGTAGTCAATGCTTTGATTCTCGTCGGGAGAGTAATCATCAGAACCTATATCAACAAACTTGATTGTGCCGTAACTCTTATTCCTCTCTCTAAGCATATTCACCTGATCATAACAACATGCAAAAACAGTACTCTATCAATGTCAAAACTCAAAGAAACGACTCACGATCATTAAACAATATGACTTGAACAAATAAAGGAGAACCTCGCGCATGCAGAGGGGACAGTCTCCATCGTAAAGCATTTTAATTTTCCAATCTTTTGGTGAATCATTTTTTTGCTTCTTAGAAATTTCAGGTTCCACAGTTGCCTCGCTGATGGCTCGAATGTAGTGGTGAGGCCGCGTGGGAAGAACGTTGGGGCGTGGATGAAGAGAAGCTGAGTTGAGGAATTTGAGGGTGCAGTTGAAATGTGGAAGTGAAATGAACGCTGGGTTTTTGGGTATTGAAATGCGTGAAACAGAAGCAGCAGTTGCGACTCTCAAAGGGAGAGCCATTGTTGCTTTGTTTTGTGGTTGTGTTGTCGAAAGAAAGCAGAGGAAGGGTTAATAGCTACTCACGAACTTCATTCTTAACCGCAAACACTTGGTGTGCGTGGCAACCTCGGGGTCACCCATGTTAATAATATAAGTTCCTTTTGTATTAATTTTTTTTAAATTATACTTTTACTTATATATAAACTAATTTTAATTTATAAAAAATCATTTAATTATTTATCATTTAATTTTTTTAAGAAAAAATAACTGAAAATTATTTGCTAATTAGAAAGTCTAATGCATATATATCATGTGGAAAGAAGAAAAAGCTATCTATCTAACGCCTTTTTTCTAACTAACAATTTTGTATTTCAAAACAATTTCTTAAGAGTCGTAAAATACTCAATGATCTTTTTCTTTTGCATCATCATCTTCTAATGTGTTTTTCAATGAAGGATATTAATACATTTTGAAATGTAGTCAATTAATTCTGAGAATCATCATTGTCAAAATTAAATTGGAGCAGCTCGTTTAATGGGGGATTGATGATCTAATCCAAAAAAGTAATTGGATTTAATTTGCACCGGATAAAATCAGCAACTTAAGAAGTTAAACCGATTGGCTCCCAAAACATTTATCCTTCTGTTAAAGTTAGTTTTCTTTTAAGAGATGTGTAGTTGTTAATGAATTTTGTTTGTTATTATTGAAATTAAATAAGATAATATATTACATGTTTGTTGTCATATATATATATATATATATATATATATATATATATATATATATATATATATATATATATATGTTATGTTATATGTTATGGTATATGTTATCGGAAGAAAAGATCAAACTTTAATTTTATAAATTTAAATGTATATTTTCTTGACGGTTGAATATGTTTTTAATCTTTAAATTTTGAAGTGAAATTGAAATTTGTCTATCTTTCAAACTTTGATATATTTTGATTTTCAAACTTTGAATGATATAAATGACATTTGAGGCTAAGATTTGATATTTGAGTTGAAATATGTTAAACGTTGTAAACAACTTAAACTTTAATTTATATTGATATTTGAAATGTCAATAAAATTTCACATAATTGTATAAGTAATATTATATTTATTTATTTTTAAAATTTGAGAACTAAATTATATCAAAATTTAAGACAAACTAATTTTTATTTTAGGACAAACTTTAGGGACTATAAAATCATATTTAACTCATTTTTCTTATTGATATTAATTTATTTTATGGTATTATTATATGAAAACAATAATAATAAACAATAATTTATAATAATTATATTTGAACTCCTAGTTAAATCTTTGGGTTAAGTATGTTTTTAGTCCCTGAACTTTGACTCAAAATTGGAATTCGTCCCTGGTCGAAACTTTGATAAATTTTGGTCCCTAAACTTTAAAAATGAATTAATATAGTCCTTTAAACCCAATTTTGTGAACTTCTTTTTTAGGTTTCGAACGCATTTCTCAATAAATATTGAGCCGAAAATGTGTCAAACAGAATAAACAACTCCAATATTAACATGAAATACATTCCACCTGTTGAAAAAGAGTCAACATAATTGGGTTAAAAGGACTATATTCATTCATTTTTAAAGTTTAGGGACCAAAATTTATCAAAGTTTCAACCAGAGGCGAATTCCAATTTTTGACCAAAGTTCAGGGACTAAAAACATACTTAACCCTAAATCTTTAAATCGTTAAATACTTCTCTTTACTTGTTTAGTGATAATGTGACAACTTTGTTTTGTACTGAATATCTTATACCTCTATAGTGGACTAAAAAACACAATTGCACAATAAAGCTTAGAAATATGTATTGTTGATGTGTGTTCTTCAATCTTCTTGAAATATTTATATAACTTCTTAAGACTTGATTTTTGCTATTATATAAGACAATATTTTGCAAAACATTTTTGTGTAGACTTCAAGTTGGATTATGATTGTGAATGCTCAACAAAGAATATGTTGATTTTATCTTTACAATGTTTATCGGTAGTTCTGATTCCAAAAAAGTCTCTAATTTTGTTAAAAGAAACAATTCAAATTATATATGCATATATAATGAATTAAGATTAGTTAAACATAAGTGTATTATATTTCTTGAAATTTTGTTTATCATAGAGACATTGAGTGTAACGTCCCATTAAATTAACAAACATAATTAACGGACACGTCGCACGAGATAGCATAATAGCGCAGTCCTGGAGTTTAAATCCAACTCCTTACAACATGAGACACACCACGGTGCCACAAGAAAATCAGTTATAAAGTTAAAAGGAATAGAAAGAGATCATAAGTCAAACGAGTACATGGGTCGTAGCCCTACGAAAAGCCCAATAAAATAAAACATCGAGTCCAACCCAGGTGGACTATGCAGCGAAATTCTCTCCCCTCTATTGGCCACGAGTACTTCTCGCCTCTACTCCCATCAATAAATTGATGGTCATCACAAGAGTAGAA